>NC_136381.1:36239640-37510265 GCF_965140285.1 Lepidochelys kempii
TTACTATAATGTATAACTTTAAGATAGACTGACTATGATTAGTTTAATAGGTTATGTAAATAATTTTAAATTTCCATGCATGTGGTTTGTTGCTTTTCTTTTGAAGTCCATTGGTTGGATTAACACAAGGAGAAAGAACAATTTACCACTAGGAAAGACCCAGAGAATCAGGGCGAGAGTGAAGGAGCAGGTTCCATACTCATAAAGGACGTACTGTAAACAGGGTAATTAAGGAGAATACTTAAATTTGACTTAAAGGCAATTCTGGATCTGATTATTCCCTAATTATAGAGTTCCTGAGGGGACCTTCCATAAAAATCTAGCCTAACCCACAGGGAAAGAGAATCATCCACACTTGTAATATTGTCCCTGATGTTCTAGACCCAGTAGAGAGCCTTCCATATGGTACTGATAATAACACCAGGATGGAACATGGACAGGGGTACATGCTTCCATCCCCCCTGGCACCAGCACAAAAACCAAACTATAACACACCTTAACCCCAAGCTACTTTGTGACCCAGGGACCCCTTTATGCCAATTTGCAGAGGACAATTCATCTGAATAGGGTTTTATATGGATCCTCTGGGTCAGATAGCTGCATAATAGTTCACTGAAGGCAGCATGTGAGGTCTACACTAAGAGGCAGTAGCCTACTGGTCACCGTAATCATTGTGAAATGTGTGTATGGATAATATTTAAGGTGTTATATATCTATACTGAAAATTATGTTCTTAAAGTCTTAGAATTAAGTCAGGTCACCAGGAGGTGACATACCTCAGAAATGTTACTTTCAGGCAAGAGGTAACTGATATCTATTTCCCTGTCTGGTCATTTATGTATTGTATGCCTCACAGTGCATGCCTATTTGCATACTGAGTCAGCTGCATGTTTAGATATTGTGCAATATAAAGAGAGGAAATCTACAGGAAGAAAAACAGCAGGGGGTATCCGATTTATGAATAAAGACAAAGGATTGGTCTGGTATATCTTGGAGTACAAAGAAACACCCAGAATCCTTCACCCAGGAGGCAAACTGACAGTGTCTCTTTCTCATGAAAGAAGGGTCACAGCCAGTGTGGCTGTGAAGCGCTGCAGTGATTTTCAGTAAGCAATATTTTATTAGACATGAGCATATCTTGCTAATTAATTATTAGAATATTACTTCTATATATTTTTATAATTGCAATTAACAGGGCTGTTTTAATATATTTTAGAATGTTATGTTAAATATTCTAGAGACAAGATATGCATTTTTAATGATGAAAATAAAATTTTTTTATTAACTTTTAAAGAATCATCAAAATATCAAATGTAGAGTAAGTGTTTTTTTGGGCTTGGTGGTTTTTTTGGGGGGTGTTATTTTAACAAGATAAGAAAATTTTCACTTAAAAAAATTCCCTTTGGACATTAATGTTTTTAGGTAGGATGGAGGAAATAAAGTGTCTGCCTGGAACTGGTAAGTTTTGTGAAGTAGTCAGACCAAACTGAGTGTTTATTTAAAATGTCTCTCATTAGCCCCAGAAACAGAAAAAGTTTGAAAGGTTCAGATCCCTCATTGGAATCAATGTATAAGATACTACTGTGAATGGTGGCTGCAGAGTTTAAAACTTCTTGTAAGTTTTGCAAGTGTGGTATTATTTAGTAATTCTGATGGTTTTTTCCTTTATAGCCCATTGAAGATGCAATTCTGGAATCACACATCAGAGCTCTGAAGACGTAGACTTCTATCTTTTCTTACCTGTGCCCTGTAAAATTACCCCTTTTTAATCTGAGCAACTAGAACAAATGCCAACAAGGCAAAAAAAAATCAATCTCAGGTTTATCTGGCACTATTGAAAATGAAACATGTTCACAAATAAATTATTCCCAAGGAATAATAATAAATAATAAATAAAATAATAAAATAATAATAATAATAAGTTCTTATTTAGCACTTTTCATATGTATGTTTCAAGATGTTTTATAAAGGAAGGTATGTATTATGTAAGTGCAAAAAGGGAGTCATTCTCCGCTCTGAAACCAGTTCAAACTCCATTAGTATGGTGTATGTGACAGCCATGTTGTGACAGACCTAGGGTGGACTCTCAAGACTGATAGCCTTACAGAATATAAATGGATCATTGCCTCTATCCTTCAGTTCTATCTTGGCTCTATTTTAATGTAAGGAATAGCACTAATTAAGTGTCCTAGAATATAATTTATTAACAAATCATCCCAGTCTAGGGTGAATATTGTCTTTCATTATGACTTATTACATTTGTGTGTTGAAAACAAAATACACACCATGCTACATGATTATCTAGTCTAAAACTTAAAAATTACCTCAAGGAATAACTGGCCTCCTCCAAAGCCCATTGAAGTCAATGAAAATACTCTCATTGGCTTCAGTAATCCCTGGGTCAGGTCTAATAGGAATAAATTACCCAAAATCACAATCCATTTTTAAAAAGAGAAGTGATACAGATAAAAATAACTCTGTAAATATGGCAACTTACTGGTGTAAATACTGTATGTGTTTCCTATGTTTCTTCCAAGACATCTCTCTTTATCTTACTGCAAGTAATACAGTACCAAATTGAACAAAAGCAAAACTAAGTTATTCTGCTTTACACATCAAACGCATACAAGTTTCTTTTTGGTTGGCTGTGTTAGAATGAGCCTGTGACACTGCACCCCATATTCTTCGCAGTGATATTATTATGATATGACTATGGCATAATTCTGATATATTTTATGCAAGATAGATCATGTGAGATATCATTTGAAAGGTTTACTGTAATATCATTATCCTATTTGTACCCATGTATCATTTTTGTATCTGAAGTTAGGAATATTGACTATATATCTGTATTACAAATGTGTTTACACCTGGGGAACACCAAGTAGGCAAAAGATTGCCAGTCTAGATGGCTGGCTGGGAAGGGCCCATTCAGGTTAAAGGGCCATTAGGAGAAAACAATAGGCCTTAGAAGCAGCTAATCTCTCTTCCTGAGGACACTGTAAACAGCCTCTCACTCATGGCTGCTATGACACTATCAGGTCACCTGGTACTGGACTCCATCTTGGAATACCAGTGTTTTTCCACCGACCAGGCGTGGGAACCCAGCTTTGAGACAAAGGGTTCCTGCCACATGCAAAAGCTACTTAAGCCAGGGGAGTGACATCATCGTGGTTCTTCACTGACTCCCTACCCAAAGAGGCTCCTGGAAACACCTGAGGAACAAAGCCTGAACTGGAGGGAAGTGCTGGACCCAGGCCAAAAGGGATTTTTAACCTGTGAAAGGAACACTTGGGGTTTTTTAAGCTGTAAGCAAGTGCAGCTGGCCCCTTAAGAATCTCTGCAGCCTGCTTGAATCATCATTAGGGTGAGCATTTGCTACTCATATCCAATCCCTTTAGTATACTAAGCTTAGTTTGCGTATTTTGTTTGTTTGCTGGGTAATCTGTTTTAATCTGTTTGCTATCCATTATAATCACTTTTGTAGTTAATAAACTCATTTTGGCTTTGTCTAAACACCAGTGTGTGGGAGTCATAACTTAGATATGCAACAGCTTTCTGCTTCTTCTCCACATTGAGGGAGGGGGCGAATGTCATGAGCTTATGCCATACAGATCTCTGTGAAATAAAAGACAATACAATTTGGGGTTTACACTTAAGGGGAGATGTGTGCCTTAGGAAATGGGAGGTGCCTTAGCTATGCCTCCCCATGCAGGGGCTGGTTAAAGAACCTGTGTGTATGTAACTGCAGCTGGGTGTGTCCCTACCTCTATGTGTGCTGGAGCCAAGGAGAGGGCTTGGCAGGCTGCTCACAGCAGTACAGTTATAGGGAGCCCAGGCTGATGGGGCCTCAGTGTAGGTGGCACCCCAGCTGGGAGAAATCCATCACAGAGTCCACAGACCTGGTAGCTAGTGAAACCTTTTCTGACTTGAATGAATAACTGAGTGAACATGATTAAGACTGTGATTTAGTCACAGAAGTCACAGAATATGTAACTTCCAAAGACCACCAGGATTTCAGCCAGCGCTGCCTGGGAGCTGCAGGATCCACTGCAGAGGCAGTAAACTGCAGGGTACCCCCACCACCGCAGGCGGCGGGAGCTGCGCGCAGCTCACAGCCACCATGAGTGGCAGGCAGGACCCTCTGCCACTCCCGGTTACTGTGGGTGGCTGGGGGACCCCCAGAGCTCTCCGCCTCCGCAGATGCCAGAGCGGGACCCCCAGAGCTCAGAGCCACCAGTGGACGGGGACCCTGGAGCTCCAAGCCCCCACGGGTGGTGGGGAACCCAGGAGCTCCCAGCCCCCCAGCACCTGCCCAGGCTCTCCATTTTGTCATGGATATTTTTAGTAATGGTCAGGGACAGGTCATGGCTTCCGTGAATTTTTCATAATTGCCCATGACTTGTCCATGAATTTTACTAAAAATATTTGTGACAAAATCTTAGCCTTAAACATGATATTAAGTCATTGGAGAAGAATGAATATGTCATATCCAAAAAGCATGTTTTCAGAATTACATTTTGGGGCATTACCAAACTTTATAAGACTGCAGTTCATAGAAACATAAGGTTAGAAGAGACCACAAGGGTCATCTAGTCTAACCCTCCATGCCAAGATACAGGATTTGTTGTGGCTAAACCATCCAAGAGAGATGGCTATCCAGCCTCTTCCAAATCATGAATGAAACACTCTGTATTTATAAATGTTTTGAAGACATACAGCTTTAGCATGCAGAGGAGACCTGCTGAAACTACTTTCCACATTGGACCAGATATTAGACAGTGATGTAGAGACCTGTGCATAGTTCTGTCGTCAATATCCCAGGGAGATATTGCTTTTACATGCAAGGTAGCACAGACGTCTCCCAGGTTTACCACCTCTCAGGTGAGTGCCTTAACCACTGGACTACGGACTCATTTCTCACTCTGTCTCAGGCTCAATGTAAATTTAATTACATATAAAAAGTGGAATAAATTCAACAGGAGAGACTAAGACAGACATCAGAATAACATATTGTCCAGTGGTTAGAGGTATCTCAAGATGGTAGATGGCCTTTCGGTGGCTTAGTCAGTTGGGACTGGATTCAAAAAAGGACTTAGGTGGCTAACTGATACTTTAGGCACCTAAATCCGAGAATCAGGCCCCACTAGGAATCACCAGACCTTCCCCACCCCCTCTCCCTTGGCTTCCACCAAACCCTAGAGGTGCCTAAGCTCACTTGGCACCTAAAATTTTGCAATAAAGTTCCCAAGGCATCTATGTTTCTGCCTCTGATCATGTGCAGAGCAGCTCCACACCAGGTGACCAAACACATATATCCCAGAGCAATGCAAGAACCAGGGGAAGACGTGGTCCTCTGCCTAACTCGCCTGCAGAGCATGATCTGGTAAGCGGACTCAGCACTTGCCTACCAGATTGGGCCTCTATAGGCAATCTTACACATGAGGATGAGGAGGAAGAGGAGGAGGAGGAAAAGTGAATGTAGCCCCTGGTCTAGTTTAGTGCAGCCCTTAAATTATTCTAATTTATGCCAGGCTTGAAACAGAAACAGTCTTAGACTTAGGAAGCCACAACTGACTATCATGCAGCTCTCTCTCTCAGTTTCATTCAGAGAACCTGATTATCAGTGGCGGAAGAGATTTTTGTGGGCATAGTATTAGCTTTAATTTCTTGGTATTACATTTATTAAACATAATTAAAATATAATTAGGTGAACCAAATCTCAATGAAGTTCATGTAATTAAAACTGTTTGACCTGGAAAAGTCCCACATGAAATGTGTGATAGAATTTAAGTTTGTATTAGGAATGCTTTACATTATTGGGTTATTTATATTTAATTAAGGAAAGCTAAGAGCATCACTTTTCTCTCTCAGATATAGCAAAATGATTTGCAACTGGGACGGTATAATATAGCTATATACAAAGACACTTATGCTGATATTAACAATATCTTACTTACCATATTTCTGCATTCTTTAACTATTTAAAACAGTTTACAAAGTAGCTTCAGTACAAGTTTTCAATTTTAATAAATCTCTGACCCAAATAACTTAATATTTCCCCAGTATAATTAGTAAAGCATACTACAACTTATCTATCAAATCTCTATCTCCCTTCAAATAAAGACAGACAAAACAAATATACTTTCAGCAAGGTGTTCCCAATACTAAGATGCTGAAAAAATAAAGCCAGTACAAAGGACATGACTGAAAAGCACACAGGAAAGCCAAGTAACTCTTTAGCAATTTAAAATATGCACAGTATGTAGCATAAGCACATCAATAAAATGTCAACTTAAACTGTGCATATATACGCAAGCAATAAACACTTCAGGCATGCTGAAGATTTACCTGAATTATATGAATATAAGCCTTTATCTGCAAAACAAATATTAAAATGAAGTGATGTCAAGAAAAAATACGTGAAATCTATACATGTAACAGGGATGCTTAGAACCTGTGAATTTGCAAACACTTTTCTGTTTAGAGTGGAGGAGTTATGACTGGCCATATTAATGCTTAAAGATTTCCGTAAAGGTATATATTTCAAACTAAATTAAATACAAAAGAGGAAAACCACAGTAATTAGCAGAAATTAAACCACAACAATGATACTTTGGTCACCAATAGAAAGTCAACTTTTATTCCCAGTAACTAAACAATGTTGACAAAGATACTCCAGTTGTTGCCTATTCTGAACTATAACTGTGAATAAATGTTTACTTTTTAATGGCAACCAGTCTGCTCAAATAATATTCAGTGATGTGAATTTTAATATAATAAAACAATAAATTACTATCCTTAAGTGATTGTGCAGTGCTTTCGAATTGAAGGGGTCTCCAGCAGAATATTATCAGCAGCATTCACTTGTGGCAATTCTGCATGCTATTATGGGCTGGCACCTAAAAGTCCTGTTCCTGATTTACCACACCAAAAAAGGAAGTCTCTGTCAATCTTCCCCTCCTTCCACTAACTCTCTGCCCCCAATTCTGCAAGCATTTACATATATGAATAACTCCATTCCTCCCAATAGCCCCACTGAGTTTGAGATTACTGACATGAACAAAGTTATTCATGTGGGTACCAGCTTGCAGGATTTAGTTTAGTATTTGTATTCCTCCTGTGCTTCCTCACCTAACAGCTAAACAGACAAAAATTTTGTTTTGTGGACTCTTTTAAATAAAGTTTGCCTCTTTTACAGGTCTCTAATTCTTATGCAATTGGACAAATTTTCCAAAACTTCAATTTTTTGGGACAAAATTCATTATTTGAACATTTGTGAAAAAGTGAAAAGTCACTTTTGCATTGCAAATTTGTAAAGCTACCACAGGAGGAGCTGATGCTACTGTCTTCACAACGCAATGAGAACATGGTTGGAAGTCCTGAGTTCTATTTGGCCATTAAAAGGCTCTAATAATATTTTGCACAAGTAACAGCTTACTAATATTATTTAGACTTTGCAACAACTTTATAATGGTGTTAAATATAATTGCCCCCTTTTTAAAAATGAGGAAACTGAAATTCAGTGAGGATGTGATCTGTCCAAGGTCACACAGCATGTCAGTGTCAGAATCTATACTGGAACCCAAGTCTCCAGACAACTAGTTTTAGCAGTAATCTGCTAGATCAGTGTGCCGCTGAAGGCAAGTCACTTAATCTCTGTGAGCCTCAGTTTCTCACTGTGTAAAGTGTATATGATGCTACTAATCTACCTACAAATGGCAATTCTGTATATTATCAAATTTTGTTGTTGGTAAATATAATTAAAATTAGAAGAGCCCTTTTCTCTTTCCACTTGACAATATAGCTTCCAGGGACCCATAATCACTATATTCGCTGATTCCTCCAGCAGGGAATTAGGCACCTAAATACTTTTGTGAATCTGACCAAAGCTCCATGATGTAATTAGAGAGGAATGGACTTTCTAAGGCTTTAGTTCTGCAAAGAGCTGTACAGAGGCAGATCTCCTGGAAGGCACAGGCCTATGCCCATGTGGAGATCATTGCAATATTGCGGCCTATGACTATTGAGCAGCCACCTTTGCCTTTACATAGTTACAAGATAGAAACTCTACCATTAGAATAATGTTAAACTTTTAAACATTTTTCCAGAAATTATTGTAAAATTATATATGATAGTTTATTATGCATAATCATTATATCAAGACTCTATTACCCTCAGCCAAAACAGAATGCCCCCTTCTGGAACCAGATACTTTAAAACTTTTTTAAAGGCAACCTAATCTGCTATATATATGCTGTTTAGCAAAGTAAATTTTGCCTCCAAATGGTTTAATTTGCTATGAAAGCATTTTTTTCTCTCACCATTTCTGTTTTTGGCTCTCTTGAATCAGAGGGAGGAGAATAGTTTACTAACTTGATTATATAAAGTAGTCAGACTTAGAGAACTATAAAAATACCCAAATTCCCTTTCACTGCTTTTGGAAATTTTTGCTGGGCCTTCAAATGTTTTTGTGGTTCAATCACACTTTACTGTAGCCTCTTTTTAATTATCCAAAACAGCAGAAAATTCATAGCCAAAACAGTTTTCTTTTAATAAGGAAAAATATTGGTAATTTAAAGGCTTTCAGACACCCCTGTATCATGTTAAATACCTTTTTGTTAAAGGATTTAATAACTCATCCATGTATAATAAGAATATAATACTGGTATTGATATTCATATCCTATGAACAAAACACTCATACATGCAAATCAAGATAACATGCCCAAGACCTGTGTTCCACAAAAGAACGGGGAAAATTATGTAAAAAGCATGAAAGAAAAAAGTTATTCTTGCTCACCAGAGTTAAATATGTGTAATACATTCTCCACTTGTGGGTCTGTGCTACTGCACGTAAAATGCACGTAAAATGCTCCATATTATAATATTAAAAAATCATATGCCTCTCCATTAAGTGTCCCATGCCTATTGACTCGTGAGATAGAATGGTTATAATTACCTCAACTTAGGTTTGATGGTGGTGGCGTTGATTTAAGATTATATTATTGGCTTTCCATATTCACAGTACAGTGAAAGGAAACTATTGAGAAATACATGATATGGAAGGTCATGATCCAGCAGGGTAAAATCGCAACACTTTGCAATACTTATCTCAGTTATTATTGAACTTTTCAAATTTCAGCAATACTAATAAAAAGTCTCCTGTTTTTCACAAGTCGCAACATTACTGATTTGCAAACTTTAACATTACAATGCAATAGGAGGGATGGCTTGAATCTTCACTATAAAATTCCATTCATCCCCAGTTTGCTGAAGATAGAGGGAAAGTATTGCCTCTAAACTCCAAAGAACTGAATCCAGGATCTCAAATCCAGTTAGTGAAGTTTCTCAGAAATTAACTAACAGAGGAAACATCTTTGGGTTAATTACCTGTGAACTGAGACTTCTAGTTTGTTAAATTCCCCATGTTTCTGGTTGGACCTGAAGGTTTCTAGTAATTTCAAATTTGAAGCTTAGTCCCAGGAAAGATAGCCGGTCTCCTGGTAAATGGCCCAACACTTAGCCATGAAGTGGACTGCAGAATTTATACCCTCATCTAGACCTTTTTTTAGGGATACCAAATCTTTTCTTGTTGTCCAAATTAATCGGGTTAGATTTGGAAAAGGAATGTTTTGTTTTCATATACTATATGCAGATTTCTTTTGTCGCATATGCTGCATTCAATCTTTGTCTCTTTGTTCTGAAATACTGACGACACAATTTCTCCCTTATCAGAGTTCTTTTCAGTCTCTCACTTTGGAATTATGTAGGTTAGTAAATGAGGTTCTTATTGACATTAATTCTAAGAACAAACAATATAAGATTCTTCATGTAATAAAACCAGTTAGGAATTTTCTTATTTTCAGATATTTTGAGGACTCTAATTTGATTTTCTAGATACTGCTTTTTTATTTTTTTGGCAATTACATTCACTTTTATCTTTTCAGGATAATGTAGTTTGTCCATTATTTGTTGGTTCTCACAGTCAATTTCCAAATGCTGTTATTTCTGAAAACTGCTAAGTCTTTCTTTGAAGGTCACAGTTTGACATTGTTCTCCCTAGTGAAAGTGCTCATAATCTAAAACTTTTCTCTTTCAGGATCTCAGCCATATTATGTCTCCTTATGTCTGCAGGTTTCCACTCCTGTGAAAGTGCTAGAGAAGCTGTGTTCCAGAGGGACTAAAAAATTCTGTTTTGTACATATTTTTCTTTTTTGGCATCTCACCACTATCAGTGCTGTCCACCCACACTCTGTGGTTAACGGATCAATAATGCAGGGCAGAGTGTGGTTCTAAAGCTATAAGAACTGACTTTGAAAAATGAATCTGTTGCTTTTTAACACTAAGTAAAAATAAATAACAATAATTCAATTATTTTAAAAATATCTAAAACAAGTTTCAATAAACAAAGGGCATATGTCTCTATAAAAAAAGCAGAATTAGTACAGAATTAGTGCCTCAAAATATTCAATAATCTTACACCTTCACCCACCACTCAATATCAGCCCACATGACTCAGATATAAACACTGTCCATGCCGCATACCCACAACTGCAAATAATTGTAAAATGTGAAACAAATCTATCTTGCTTTTCAATGTGAAGAATGCTACATATGTACACTGGGAAATAGAGAGAGGAAAAACCTTCCAGATTTGAAGGCCCACAATACAGAAGACCTTGTCTCTCAACCTCTTGAGTTTAAGCTGTAGAACTACTCGTAGTCTCAGGCCCATTGATTTGAACTGCTGTAGTGCATAAATGTGATACCACACCACAATATTTACTTTGACTTACTTTACTTATTAACTTTTCCATGGAATTTGTGGTATTTTCTACATCTTCTATGAGAAATGTCACAAATACCACAATATAATGATCAACTACAGGGGGTAAATGCCAATTTTTTTCAATTACCTATAATTTTGTGTCTACAATCAGTTGTCAGAAGGAAAATAATGCAAATAACTCCCTAGTTACACTATAAAATTGTCAATAACTTTGATTATTTTGCCTGGATTTTTTTATGCACCGCTGATTTTGGGGGCATAACTGGAAGCTGGGTTGAGGCTGTGGTAAAAATCTAGCCCAAAAGTCCACTTATGATCAGTGAGATGGACTATTTACATTTTATGTTGCCATAGACCTTATATACTATATGTAAAAGCTTAAAACATAGTCATTGTATAAGAGCCAAACAGTGTCATTAGTGTAGTATGGCACCATGAATTCCCTTTGCTGATATATTTAGAAGATAATTTTTTATTTTTTTAATGTTGTATATTTGAGTGTTCTGCAGTAGCTGTAATCTATCAGTGTATATATGAGATACCCCCAGATAAAATGCTCTGCATTTCTCAATAGAAAGTCCAGGGATTGGATAGCGTGGGAGGATCAGTTAAGGATACAAAGTCCTTCATCTGCACCAATTCAAATCCAGCACAGGCTGGGGATGACTGAAACTTGTTACCACCTGTGTATGTTTAGTGACATAAGTGAAAATCAATGATAGACTAATTCTTACTGGACATGTCTGTATCACAAAATCTGTCTATTCAGAAATAATCGAGGGATAAATGGGTATGGAAACTGAACTACTCTCTGCTACAGCTGGCCACTGCAAACCAGCATATGGAGTGCTGTGGAAAGCTTGCTCTACATCACTGGCTGTGCATAAATACAGAAATGCTTTCTTCAGGGCTGACAATCTGGCAATTTTCGTTATCACAAAAATTCACTGAAGCTAAAAAGAGAATTGAAGGTGCCACAAGTAAAACACCATATCCCTGACTCTAGCAAGAAAAGAAAGTGGGTGAGTGTAGGTGATTCTTTTATACTACCTTCAGAGAACAAAAATTAAGTAAATTTCTCTCCTTTCTCTTCTAATCTGGACACTATAAAGCCCAAATATGTCTGCATATGAAAAGAAAAACAAATATCCTTGTAATTCAAAACCTCTTTTTTGAGAGATATACAGTACCTCAAATACAGTAAAAATATCTATTTTTTTAAAATGAGGAATAAGATATTTCTAACAGCAACAACTTTTGTATACATGAACTAAGACAGGTCTTATTTTACAAAGTAACAATAATATACTTAGAGTCATTCCAAAATACAAAAGTGGGAGGGTTGAACTACTCCTGTCTCAACCTGGAAACAGCTTCTGTAACCCCAGTCGCTGAAAGCAAGATTCACTATGCAATACGTAGTTGAAGCAATTAGTTCCATATGAAAGCAAATAGCTGGACTGACTTTCTAAGGGATTTTGTCTGCACCAAAACAAACACTGGGGACTTTTAAAACTCTGCGCATGTAGAAGTACAGCAGGACAGAGCTTAGGAAATGCAAAAAAATATAAATGGGATGACTGTGGTGGAACTCTGAGACCAGCTTGGAAGGTATCTGCATATCTAACACAACATCATTGTCTCTTCATAAAATCATAGTCACTAAAGCCTGGAACTCAGTCGCCCTATAGGATGAATTCACTGACACCAGACATAACATCTTCTGTTGAAGAAACTTGATTTTACAAACATCTCTTTGCTCAAAATAAAGTTTCATAATCTGAGAACCACATTCATATTCCATTATACAGAAGACTTTTTAACACAGGATTCAGTAAGACCTTCATAAGTCAAAAGACATGATGAGGCCTTCAGTTTAGCTGAATCTTCTCTTGAAACCGCCAGCAAAAAGAACAGGAACCAAATATTTCTTCACCATTATGGTGCTAACAGTAGAATTTAAACACTCTCTTCTTGGAGAAGTCAGAGGGATATGCAAATTTGTTCCCCAAGCACTCCCATGACTTTCCCACTTTCTTCTGCAAGAAACTGATACTTATAATTTTAAACTCGGAGATGTGACAAATAAATTTAATTTAGGCATACTCCAGTTCAAGAAATATATAATTTTCCAATTCCTGATGCAGGGATAACTCGTGAGATTTACCACTGTTCAATTGAATTGCTTAGTTATCACATAGTCCTTTTCCTATAAGAATTCCTAGTGAATACTAAATTTCAGTTTGGACATCTTCCCAGTCCCAAATCTGGAGAATTTCAGTTCCAAAAGTCATTGTTCTGTATTTATGTGCTTGCAAAACTGTGTCAATTTGAATTGGGAATAATTTATGGGACACCAGGTTTCAAAATCTTGAAGTACATACAGTCTAGGAAAGTGAGGAGAAGTTTGGACTACGAGAAGGATCATGATTCTGAAATCCTTCTGAGTGGACTTCTCATCTCAATTTGGACACACATATTATTACTGCAATTTAGACAGCCTTGTGTCATAAAGAGAAATGTATAAAGGTTCCAACAATTATAATGAGCACTTTAAACTTCTTCTTTGGCTCTAATTCTTTGGAACTTGTGGCACATTTTGAGGATGTCAAACTACTGCTTGGGGGCCAATTGGGTCAAAGCTACATTGAAATGGAGAAGGATTTCTGCACTAAGTCCTGACCTCCAACCAGAGCAAATATTTGACACCATGCAACCTTTGATAAGGGTTTCCATACTTGCTTTCATACAGGCTTAGAAGATTGTTCAGGTGCAGCCAGGAAGACAGAATATACTCCTTATATCTGAAGGTATGAGGCAAGATATTTGATCAGATCTTGAATCTAGCATCAATATGAGCTTCCCCCTGTGATATTATCTGATTAAAATATGACCATATAGATCATTGTTGCTACCACTGTTATATAATTGCAACAAATCTTGTACAAAGTAAGGTGTCTATGGAAAGGCTATGATTTGCTGAATGCGATTATTCTATTTGTATGCATGTATCATTTTGTATTTGAAGTTATAAATATTGGCTCTATGCCTGGATTTCAAATGTTTGCTCCTCGGGTAATGCCCATAAGCTATTTAGCCTACACATCTTGAAGGAACTATTCAAATTAAGTGGCTCATTAAGAAACACTTAACTCACAATGGACCATGGAAGACACCTATCTACACTTAATGGACTTTCCTGCTATGACTAAGTGAAATCATGCATGGACATGTGAGTTGCCCAGGTGACTATTTTACCTGTAATTTTCCATTAGCTGTGTTGAGGGCTTTGTTTGAAAGAATGGATTTCCCTCCACATGGCAGAAGTTATAAAAGGCTGGAAACATCTCCATTTTGCCTCTTTCCTGCTCAAAACTCTGGACTATGGATTTATACTAATGGGAGCATTCTAACCAAGGGACTGAGGTTCTTCCAATGATTTGTAAGCAACCAGAGACTTGATTTAAGCCAGCAGTTTATGCCATCGCTGCTACAAGCCTGAACCAAGAACTTTGCAATTATTGTACATATTTGATTCCTTTAACCAATTTTAACTCTCATCTTTCTTTCTTTCTTTTTATAAATAAACCTTAGATTTTACATACTAAAGGATTGGCAACAGCATGATTATTGGGTAAGATCTGAGTTATATATTGACCTGGGTTTGTGGCTGATCCTTTGGGATAAGAGGAACCTTTCATTTGATGAAGTTGGTTGTAAAGAACCACTCATCTTAAAGTCTAGTGTTTTTGGTGATGATACAAGGACTGGAATGCCTAAGGAAACTGCTGTTCTGACTTCTTGTCAACCAGTGTGGTAAAACAGAAGTTTACTTTTGTTGCTGGTTTGGTATATCTTAAGGGAGAATAACTGCCAGTTTGGGGTGTATCTGTCCTATTTTTCAACAGTTTGTCCTGAATTTGGTATTCTCAGTTGTGACCCATGGAGGCACGGTTACACCCCCAAAACAAAGGAATTAGCTGTTATGGTTATCCACAATGGCCAACATTTGAATGTATGTATGTCATATGCTAAAAACAAATGGGCTTGCTACTCAGGGTTTAAACATTTTCTGAAAGCTAGAAAAAAAATAAAATAAACTAAATGCCAAATAGAAAACTACTCTCACACACCAAAAAAGTTGAGTTTAAATTTTAAAAAAAATTTACAGAAAAATTAACTGCAGGAAATGAAGAAGGAACAAAATACTTTAAAACCATAAGAATTTGTCAAAAACAACAACATAGCTACTGAGAAGCATACTGGATTGAAAAGGAGATCCTCACCTGTCAGTCAGAAAAAGAAAATATGACTAAGTATAATGATAATTTCATGAGTAGAAAGTTATGCACCACAATTTGGTGCAGTAGTTTATCAATTTCAGAATATTATGATATGGAGCATTCCAATACCTCTCATAATCAGCTGCACGACCTCAAAGTAGACAACTATTACAAATACTTATGTTTATGAACGTAATTACTGGAGAATCCATGTGGAGTTTATAATATACGAACGTTGTCAAAAACAAAATTTAAAAAATAATTATCTTTTCAAGGTGCGCATAAATGTGCATGGAGAGAGAGAGAGAGCGTGAACAAAAAAAATCTTATAAATTGATTTACAATTTTTTTACAAAAATATCTGTAGGACTCACAAAGGATACTTCACAATGCCTACAGAAATTTTGTAAGGATAATCACAAAACACTGACTCAATAAAGTAATTTAAATGGCAAAAAGAAAGAAGGCGATTAAACAAGATTTGGTCATACACTACCACTTATTTTCTGTCTTAAGTATCAAATTACATTTTCCTTTACCAACTCAGCGTAAGTTCTTTTGTTAACACTTCTGCTATTTACTGCAACCTACCATTGACCTCTAATACTGTACTATACAAAGAGAGTTATGAAGCACCCCTTTACTTGCAAAATCAAACAAAAACGTTTGCAAATGGTCTGACAATTCAGAGTTGTCAGAATTTAACAAAATGTTGAACATGCTCTTTTTACTGTAGTGATAGTATCAAAAGGCAGTAACAAACAATTGTATTAAATTCAATACATGCAAAGTTACATACAAGTCATTGTGCTTCATTTTTTTAAAATGTTTAGGCTGAAGACAAAGTTACTGTGCTTTCAGTTTGGCTGTACAATCAGATTACAAGGTCCTCAGCTGGTGCAAGTTGGCATAACTTCATTAACTAAATTAATTTCCTTCAGCTGAGGATCTGGCCCATATATTTTAAGAAAGAATGCATTATCATGCACTATTCGGCATTAGCATTTTGAGTACTTCAGAAGCTCATTGGCAATCAAAAAAGGCACTGATTAATGGCAAAGAAAAACACACACACAATGTCAACTCCTGCTTTTACAAATCTTTAGCTTAGAATGTAACATACTGTACACACTAATTTAGATGAGATATACACAGCATTAGTAATATTAATAACCTACTTTGTAACCTCCGTGTAGGGCTTTCACCATGTAGCTGTCTGCGAGGCAAATATGGCGAGGGATGGGGAAGTGGCAATGAGGAAACATCATGTGTCTGAAGTTTGTACCAGTGAGGTTCATCATCTAATAGTGCTGTCTCTAGCTCAATAAGAATCTACAAATGAAACAAGCACAGGTGTTACAGTGGAACACTATTTTAAAATAGGTATTTCTACATATTTTATTCTATTCATTCTTCTAATGTTAACATTCACATTTGAAATTAAAGAGTTCTTGCATTCACTCAAAAATGAGCCATCAAGACACTTACGAATATAGTACTTGTAACAAATCTTGACACCGAATAAGACAAACACTTCTAACTTTAATAGCAACCATAGCACCTTAATGATAATCTGAACAGCATCTAAACATCTTGGGACAAATTAATAAACAATCATATTTCAACATCTTCAGTAAAGTTACACCAGGGACAAATTTGGACCATTATCAACAATCCTCAAAGAATATGACTTTTTGAAACTATGTTCATGTTGTTATTAAGACAGAACAACTAAAGAAGGTATCTGATACCAACATTACATCGTAAATTTCAGTAACTTTTAGGAAGAGTTACTATTAAGCAGTCAAATATGTGCAAAAGTGTCAGCTTTTTTTTTTATATCAGATAAAAATATGTTATTCACAAAAGCCAAAGAAATCATCAGTCATCCATGTACTATTGACAAAGTCCCCAAACTACTGACTGATTATGAAGAGTCAAAACAGTTCCAAATACCTCTCCTAAAAATTCACTTTCTTCCTCACGAACTCGTGCTTGGTCCCAAAGGGTAATCTCCAACATTCGTTCTCGAAATTCTCTCCGATGAACTGGAGAATAAATGAATGTTTGGTTCCATTTCGGTTCCAATGTTTTCTTTACTGTTTTTGTTCTTCTTTTGTTTTTATCACTGCAAAGAGCAATTTAAACATTAAAGACTTCCAAAACCTACTACATTGTACTAAGCATTTTGTTAAATGCATGATCTCTTAGAACAGTGGTAATTTGTATATAGTTTGAAAGATTAACAATAAACCAGAAGGACACCAGAATAGGAGTTTCTGATGAAATAAAGATTAGAACCTGGGATTGGTCATAATTTACAGTTTTGTATTCATGAAGCGTGTTTACAAAGTTCATTAGTTTAAAACTAGCTGGGTTCTTTGCATCATTCAACTGCAGTACTAATTTATATATTTTTAACAATATAATGAAGACACTGGAACATTTGCAAATACTCTAAGTATAGCATACTAATCCATACTATATGGATAACAACTGCATTATTTGTAAACTCCTGGTAGCTAGATGTCAGAACAACATGTTCACTATGTAGTTGCATTTTATTCATATTGTTAAAATAAAGAACTTAATTGCATATTTCAACATTCAAGATTTGTTCACCATAGAGAACTAAGTTACATTGGACATGTTTTCCAGTGAAATTTGTTTAGTCAGGACTTCACATGCTCACTTAATTAAATGCTTGACTTATCTAACTGCACTTTTCCTCTTGCAGGTTACTTTTTCATGCACAAGAGATTTATTTTAGCCTACTAGGTTTATTCTTCAGAGGAAAGAAAAAGCAGTTTGGCTCTCAGAAGAAAACTAATTCAATAAGACAAACTGCTGTTTCTTTTATATATGAGAGGAAATACCAGGAATAATTAAAGGAAAAATTCTACCCGCCTCACATAAAAGAAAATAAAAAAAATAACACAAAGTATTTCTTGTAAAACATTACCAAATCATAATAAAATTCCAAAATATATCATTATTGGTATTGTATACATTATTTTATTTTAATAATATATTTCTATTTATTTTATATTATATTTGGGGATTTTTTCTTCTTTTCATCACCTGACCATCCTTTTTCAACCTAGGGTACAGGGGTCTTTCTGCCCATATCCCATTGCATTATAAGAGCTCTAATTATCTAACAATATGGATACAGAAATTATTGGTGGGCATATTGATCTTCAAAAAAGTGGACAAGATAAATATAATAAAACAATTAATCTGATCCCCAGCTAGTGCAGATTGTTGCCTACTCCATTGTCTTCAATGCCACTATGCCAATTTGCACGAGCTGAGGATCTAGACCACTGTATTTTATTAGGCCAATGGTTTAAAAACTTTTAAGGCAAAGAGGCCCAACAGGGACTTTTGAAATACAGCAATGCATATGATGATAGCATAAAAGATATCACAATCCAAGTTGACATAAAATGGATAAACCATTCTTCTTTGGCTAACTTCACCATTTTATCCTATTTCAGGTTACTTTACCATACTGTATAGCGTGAAGGTGAAAAGGACAATCTTGCAAGGAGTTGAGCACCCTCAATTCCTGTTGAAATCAATGGAAACTGGAGGTACTTAGCACCTTTCACGATTAGACAATTATTTCTAATTAAATATTTAAGGTTAACTGGCTCTGCCCCAGACAGGGCTGAGGAGAGATGCATAGGAAGGCAGAATCTCCAGGCTGGGAAACATTTATGCATAGTATAACAAACAAATGCAGTAAAAATACTTATTTTAAAGATGCACATTATTCTATAGCTCCATCAATCGGTTTTTCATATACTGATTCCTCAATTTACAACAAACCTCTGCTACATTTCGCAACATACCACAAAATAAAGCCAAACATTCCCCTCTGCCAACATGAGCAGAGGAAACACAGATGAGCAGATCCAGTCAGAGGGACTCCTTTAGCTGTTCCCCTTCCCTCTGACCAAATAGAAACAACTACATTCACAGAATCAAGCACTGAGATAAAAGGGGCCAGGGGAGGTAAAGGCCCCATCACACCATCATCTTCCCCTAAATGCCATGGGGATTACTGGTGTAAATTAATATCAATACTGTGTAGTGAGAAAGGCCTACAGTTAGAGCTGAGGGTTCTCAGCATGTCACAGGTTCGGGTCTTGTTCAGCATTAACTTTTCAGTACCACAATTTGACATCTATGGTTTTTGGATGCCAAACCCTCTTCTGTTTTACTGTGGGGAAGGGAATAGGGGGACAATGAATGCCTTGAAGAAATTATCAGAAACTCAATGAATCTATATCTGTGGAATTTCCTGTCCCCTACACAAGAATTACCTAGCAGATAATATGGCCTTAAAATATTAACAACAGTATTTGCAAACAACATCTCATCATGCAATGCAGACAGGTTTATCTTTAGTTTGCCATCCAATAGTTGATAAAATAATCCAATTGAAGTTAATTTGTTTAATAGAAAATAGTATTAAAATAAATGTAAAACCTGTTCTTCATCGTTGCATAACATGTTCAATCGCTAAATTCCATTCTTTAAGACTATTCTATAAGATCTCATGTATGACCAGTACTAGCTAGCAATCTCTTCTCAACTCTGCATGCCATCTGAATATCTATTTGAATGTCTACTAAAATATTCCTTACTTTTCCGTTGACCCTACCTTCTGTCTGGAAGAAAGTAAATTTTAACATAAGGATTCCTTGGCCTCCCATCTTCCCTTGAAGGAAGATCCTTTGCTCCCAATATTGTGACTATCAACTGATGACCAACCTTGTCATACCACAGCTTTATCTGTAACGAGAAAATATGCATTAGTCAGCTCATTTCTTTAACAATCTAGCACACTATTCCTCCTCCCAAGATGCATTTTACTCTTCAGCCCCTCAACTGTGATGGTTTTTATTATTACAACCCAGACAATTTGTATCCCATTTTGTAAATTGTAGTGAGGCAAAAAAATGAAAGGATACACTGTAATAAAGTCAATGTGTATCAAAAGTTATTTCATAAAAAAAACCCACACATATATGCATATTATTTCTTTCTCATTGATTTCCAAATAGTGAACTGTTTAAAATTATGTTCCTTTTGTAGTTTTGGGTTCTGCTGTATGGTATTTAGCTACATGGGGTCTTTAAATATTTTGCCATTTCTAAGGGCTCTATTCACAATGAATGAATGTTTCATATCCTGTTGGGGAAAAAAGACTATGGAATGAAGCCCTAGGCATTATGGATCTGTTCAAATGATATTCAGAATAGTTTTGGAGGCATGTTTATGTTCAATTCTCAGGAGCTTTCCACAAACAGATGAAAGGGTGGGTGAATGTTTCATTATGATGATTCCCTCCTCAATCCAACTCAGCATAATAACCAAACCAACAGGCCAAAAAAAATCTTATTTAGGTGTACAAGTTGTTTTTATTATTAATTAATCTCAGAACTAGATTAGCCATGGAGTATCCTTTTAACTACAGGTATTAGAAGCTCATAACAAACTGCTATTTAGACATTCCAGCCTAAACATTATGCTTCCAAATATATATTGCTCGCATACAGAGCATATCTACATTAGACCATTGAACTCCTTCAGGGGTAAATGGTGTACCCATAGCAGGATTAAGTATTAAAAATTATCAGGGTATCACATGATAGTGTGATAACATCACTGACACATCATTACAGACAGGCTGACAGAACAGACTATCTGTACAAGAAAGTCTGCTCCAGAGAGAGGAAGAACTAGAGATTTTAGAGGAAGCAGCAGCTACTAGTGGCACCTACTAGAGCCAGGGAGGGGAGTGCTCAGTCCTGTCACTCCACGCCTACCAGAGCAGCCCATCTCCATGCACAGACATATCCCAGCAGAGGTAAATCTTGTGATGGGTGTTGCCAACACTACAACTCCTGATGGGCAGGAGGTTGGGGGTTGACACCACCTCTCCTGATTCTAATTCACACTCTTTGGTTAGGCCAGGGGAAGGGGCACATCAGCTGGCACCACAGCTTCTAGTCTTCAGGCAACCAGAGACAGGCCTTGGCAGCTGGCACACTTCTCAGGTCATATGACTAAAACACAAAAAGCTGGCTCAGGCTTCTGTAGTTCCCAGTACTTCAGTGACTTTGGTAGAACATGACTACAAACACTCGGCTTCATTTTCTGGTGGGCCAGGGCCTCTCTCCTCCCCAGTCCATCACTATGGTGCCTAACATCAGCCAGTGATATTCAAATGGATGCTCAAAGGAAGGAGGCGGCCTCTCTTCCCCGTTATCACTTCCTCTAAAATTTCTCTTCAGGAGAAGAGTGGGCCTCTAGCTCACTAAGAAGCTTTATGGAGACACCTCTGTACTCCCAGTTAGGTGGCTCTATAACTACTCCAAACAGAAGATGGAGGGAGTGGTGCTACCCTCGACATCTTGAACTCACACAGAGAGCTCTAGAGGGCTGTTCCCCCAACCACTCAATTCAGAGGGCTTTGGCAACCTTCCCCCAAACTGAGGATTGATGTTCATTGAAGTTGCACAGTTGGGTGTGGAGGGCTGCATTGACCACCCATATGTCTTGGGCACCCACACCCACTCACAGAGAGGTCACTAGGGAGGTTCTGCCTCACCACATCACTCCCAAGCAGAGAGCTCTGTGGGTGGGGGCACTGTCAGTATCACCCCTGCCTAATCAAAGAGTACTGTATGGGTTGCCCCTGCTGCTACCACCAACACACCTGAGCAGGATTTTCCCTGCGCTGGGCTGTTGCAGGCCAGAACAGACACCAGAACTGAGAGCAAGGAGCTGGTTTCACATGTGTTCTCAAAGCCCCCTCTGCTGGGCCCAGACAGCATGGAGGAGGAAGGTGCCTGATTTGAATGCTGAGGGAGAAGAGAAAGACTGAGAGGGGCAGGTTACAGGAATAGATTGGGACAAGGAGCCTGGATGCGGGAGGCTGGAATGGGGGAGAGGGGAAGTGGAACTAGGAGTTGAGGTTGAGGTGGGGAGATTGGGACTGGCTGGGCAAGGAGACTGGCAGTATGAGCCCAGGAGAGAAACACAACGAGACTGGTTCCAGTAGGTGGTGAGGGAAAGAAGACTGTGATTATATGAGGAGCAGAGAGGGAGGCAGGGTCTGGAAGAGAAGGAGACTGGTAACTAGTGGGGAAGTTGGGAGAGGTGTGGGAAAGGGGAGACAGAGTGTATGAGGAGCCATGGGAGTAATAAAGGTAGCTATTGTATGCATGATCCCTGCCTCTGCTGTTGCAGAAGTTGGACGGTGTATGGTGAATGAGGCAGGGAATTACAGGAAGAAAAAGGAGGGTCTCATTTTTAAGGCACTAGAATACTCTTCTCAGGAACTGGATTCTATCCCTGCCTTGTCAACGAGTTCCTATGCAACGTTGGGCAAGTCACTTAAACCAAACTTCTTATAGGTGGTCACTAATTCTGTGTTCTACGGGTGCCCAACTTGAGACCCAGCGGTCTTATTTGTAGAAGGGCTGAGCACTCGCAGCTGGAATTGAAGTCAATGTGAGCTGTGCTTTGAACATATTAATTGTTATATAATGCTAAGTAGTATGAAAAATCAGACATGCTAGGCATCTCAAAGTGGACACCCAAAACTAGTGGATTATTTTGACCTTAATCTCTTCGTGCCTCAGTTCCTCATCTGTGAAATGGGGATAATGCCACCCTCTGACCCCCATCTCACAGGGCTGGTGTGAAAATAAATTCATTAATGTTTGTGAAGCATTCAGATATTATTGTGATGAGCACCATAGAAATTCCCATGATAATTCTGTCTTCAGAGCAGGATTTGAATAGTGTGCAGTAATTAAGGGCTAGAGCCACACATTGAACAATGGAGTGAAAATAACTATTGAAAAACTGCTCATTAATATCCATTTTATGCACTGAATGAGGCCGGGGTCCCATTGAAAATATAGTATGTGACAATGTTATAAAAGACTGTAGCATAATGCATATGCATAACGGGACTGGATTAAGATTGCATAGACAACCTTAATTCTCGCATTTCATAATTTTTGAGTGCTTGACTTTGCAACCTTGATAATGTTATTTTAATATTAGGGAGGAGCACATGTTGTGTGTATAATATACGATATACTTTACTTAGACAGTTGTATCTTACAGATGTAAAAACAGACTGTATTTACACCTGTTAACATTATGGTATCTTTGATTTCTTTATTGATTTGTTCCAATCATCTGTACATATGTCTCGAGGTGGGGAGATGCACTCTCACATAACTGCATGCAGAGGTCAACGTTGAAGGTGACCACAAGCTTTACTGACATCCTCTGCCATACAAACTTTGGCTCTGAGGTGACTATGGTTAGCACCACCGACCTTAGGTGGTACTGAGCTTTGCTTTTTTCTCCTTTTATATATAATGTGCATACTTTATTTTTATGCATTATAATTATTTTTATAATTATAATGTTTTATAGCTGAAATAATATGTTCTTTTCTATTTTGTGTCATTTTTGAGCAAATGATACCTCAGGGGGATGGTTTTGTTTAAAATTTTATTTAGATTAAGCTTCTACAAATGCAGATGTTACTCCTCAGGTGGGGAAGTTTGTGGTGTAGCTGACATGAACTTTTGACTACTTTCCCAAAATAAAGAGTGGCTCCTGAGCATAGCCAAAACCAGACTAATGCTGCCTTGGCTGCTCTCTGGCCTGCTGGGAACAAGTATGGGAGGAGTGCTAACAGGCAATAGTGGGTGCAGATGTTACTGAGGGTGGGAAAGAGTATTGTAGGGCTCAGCTGGGAGGACCAACTTCACCTATATTTCCTGTCTACATGCACAATGGAACGTCATGAACTGATCTGCTATGGAAATGTATTTATTTGGAAATGTTACTGTTCCTAGTAACACTTGTGAACAAGAAATACCAAATCTCTATGGAGATTTCTGGCAAACTACACACATGAATGACTGTTAAGATAATGCCCCATCACTCACAAATTAGGGCTGGTCTACACTACAGGGGGGCAGGAGCGGAATCGATCTAAGTTACGCAACTTAGCTGAAGTCGACATACTTACATCTACTTACTGTGGTGTCTTCACTGCAATGTGTCGATGGGAGACACTCTCCCATCGATTCCCCTTGCTCTTCTCATTGAGGTGGAGTACCGGAGTTGACGCTAGAGCGATCGGTGGTTGATTTATCACATCTATACTAGACACGATAAATTGACCCCTGCTGGATGGATCGCTGCCTATCAATCCGGCTGGTAGTGTAGACAAGCCCTTAGATTGATCCTAGTTTAAAGGCACAACTTCCAGGAAATCATAGCTATTCAAGGTGCCTACCTACACATACATGTTTTCTCTAGCAGGCTCATCCTGTTTGCCAGGACTGATACATTGGCAGTGCATACATTGTTATACTTGATTAAACTTGTTGATATTTGTGTGACAAATTGAAACTGCAAGGTAAGGAAGAACAGTAGTTCACAGCCAATTCTGGCTGTCAAGCTAATTAAAGATGGTGAATGGGAAATATGTTTAAGACTATATAATTTCCCAGGAGAATGTTGCCTAATAGCACTCGGTATGCATTAAAAAACTTCACTGGGAGTTAAACTGAAACACAAAGATGTGAATACATCAGTGTTCAAGATACAGGCTTGTACTTTTCCAAAAATGGTATAACCAGCACAGATCAAGAAGGAGGATGCAAGCACGAGAGAAACAGGAACCTTTCTGTGCAGTGAAAAAAATAATAATGAACAAAAATTCTGATTGTTGGAAGCATAAATAAAGGTTACTTACCTGAAACTGGCGGTTCTTCAAAATGTGTATACCACACCTGTGTATGCATGCACACACCACACCAGAAATTTTAAGTAAGCAGTGCCTGTTGGACTATACATGTGCAGTTCTCTTCATGCTCCAAACTGAGAGTATAAAGGGCAGTGTGGACCGATGCCTCTCCAGTTCATTTGCTTATCACAAATCTGGCTATGATCCACAGCAGAAGGGACAGAGGTTGGGTATTAGAATAGGGACCACACTAGCAATAAGGGATCACAAAGCAATAAGAAGTCTAGGTGTCTTTCTAATTGCTTTTGTTCTCTGTAGATAAAAGGTCAGTGCACATCAGATGTCTAGGGAGTGAAGCCTTCTTTCCTCAGCAGCAGCATGTGGTTTTGGAAAAAATACCAGTACGAGGATGATTTGATTCACAGGAAACTACAAAACTACTTTAGGGGTGACTTTTGGGTGGAGGCAAAGAGACACCTTCTCTTTATAAAAGGTGGCATATGGCAGATTTGCCATGAGCATTGCAAGCTCACTCATCCTTCTGGATGACTAGGAAGGCAACTTTCACCAAGAGATGGGACATAGAGCAAGTGGCTAATGGTTTGAATGGAGGTTTGGTGGGAACTGAAAGAGCAATGTTGAGGGCCTACTGAGATGTTGGCTTCACCACCGATGAAAAAGATCTAAGAAGTTCATTCAGCAATCTAGTGATTGCAGGATGAGTGCAGACAATGTGGTCCTTGACAGGAGGAAAAGCTTTGATTGTTGCCAGATGGATCCATATGGAACTGACAGAGAAACTCGATGTCTTAAGGGTAAATAGGTAATCTAGGATATCAGGGATCCCAGTAGACTCTTAAGACTGTCATGAGCAAAAGGAGAAATGTTTCCATTTGGCTGAATAATATTTCCTGGTAGAATCCTTCCTGCTCTGGTTGAGAACGGATTGAACTGCTATTTAACTTGAGCACTCCATCCAAATACCAGGCCTTGAGTTGGAGTGGCCCAGAATTATAACGTTTGATCATACCATTGTGCTGCATCAGCAGATCCAGAAATGGGCAGATTTTGGTATACAGACAGGATAAAATCCTCAGGAGGCCTGAGAACCAGAACTGCATCTGCTATTTGGGCACAATGAGCATGACCCAAGCCCTGTCATGAGGGATATTTTGCAGAACTATAGTATCAGTGGGATGGGAGGGAAGCTGTACCTGAGGTGGTCAGTCCAGGGTAACAGAAGGGCATTGTTCTTCAAGCCTTGGCCCAGAGCTGTTCTGGAGCAGTATGGGTGAGTTTACTGTTCCCTTGTGAGGCAAAGCAATCCCAGGACAGAGTTTCCATTGATTGAAGATCTCATTGAGAACAGAATCATGAATCTTCTATTCCTGGTCTGTTGAAAAACGTTTGCTGAAACTGTCTGCTAGTGAGTTCTGAGTGCCTGGTAAGTATACTGCTGAGAGAGTTATGTGATGTCTGATATACCAGTTCTAGAGGTCAACCATCCTTACACACAGGGGGAGGGATCTTGTCCCCAACTATTGTTTATGTATAGCACATTAGTCATATTTTCTGACATTACTTGGCTATGTCAGGATCAGATGAGTGGGAGGAATACATTGCAGACCCAACAGACTGCCCTTAATTCCAGTAAGTTGATGTGCATCCTGGCCTCTTAAGGGGTCCAGGTGCCTTGTGCAGTGTGATTGTTCATATGAGCTCCACAATCTCATAGAGAGACATCTGTGATTATAGTTACCTTGGGTGTAGGTGTGAGAAAAAGAATACCCGTCCAAACTTTCTCCAACTTTGCCCACCAGGCAAGAGAAGCCAAAACCTTGGTGGAATTGTTACTTTGGCATTGATGTTGTCTTTTTCTGATGAGTAGATGGACTAATGCCAGGTTAGGCAGTAATACCACCATAGGCAGCTTAGATGGAATCCGGCAAATGGTATAATGTGGGTACATAAGGAAGAGAAAGGCAAGCCCTGACTGAGGTCAACAGTTTGAGGGTGACCTGTTTTATTAGATCACCCATAACATGTAATCTCTTGATGGGAAGATAGGCTCTTCCTGTAGTCGAGTTCAGTGTTCCTCCTACGAAGTCTATCAACCTTGTAGGGGTTAAAGTAGACTTTTGATGGTTGACCCAGACTCCTAAGGGGGAGAAAAGTTGGAGTAGGAATGCTATTGCTGACTGGACTTCCCTGCTGGATCTGCCCATCAGGAGCCAGTCTCTGAGCTATGGAAAGATGGTGAAACTGTTTTGTCTCATCCAAGCTGCCACTGCTGAAAGGACTTTTGTGAAGACTCTGGGTGCCAAATGGAAGAACTCTGAATTATAAGTGGTCCTCCCTAATGAGGAATCTGAGGAACCTTCTGTGGGAAGAGTCAATGTCTATATGAAAGACCCAAAGCCAAGTGCCCTCTTCCAGAAAGAGGATTATTGATGCCACTGTGACCATGCAGAATTTTAATTTTTGGATGAAAACATTAAGTTGCTGTAGGCCAAGAATCGGTCTCCATCCACCAGATTTCTTGGGGACCAAGAAATATGGGGAGTAGAACTCCTTCCCCTCATATCGAGGGGGCATCAGTTCTATGGCCACTTTCTGGAGAAGAGAATTTTCCTCTTAACATAGAATCTGCTCATGAGAGTGATCCCTGAAAAGGAGGCAGTAAGGGGGTTTGTGGTGAAGAGGTCAGATAAACTCAATTACATAGCCTTGGTGGATGTCATCTAGTACCCACTTGTCTTTAGTTATTGTTGCCCAGCTGAGAGCAAAGTGTATAAAAAAGCCACTAAAGGTTCAGGTTGCAATGAGGCATGCCATCCATGGTGGTACACAGTCCCTGAGCATACCAGCAGAAGAACTGCTTGGATGGTGGGTGGAGTTGGAGGTGGTTGTGGAAGTAGAAGAAAGCATACATCTGGGTCTTTGAGCCCTTTGTTTCTTACATAGAGGTTCATATGGACATTGATGCCTGAGGAGGAGGTCTGAGTCTATAGTGTTGCTTGTGATGGTTCCTCTTCAGGGCCAGGGTGTAAATTCCCAGAGAGAAGAGGGTGGTTCTAGAGTCTTTTTGAGTGTGTAAAGACTCATTGGTCTTCTCACTAAAGAGGTTAGACTCATCAAAGGTTCATCAATGGTATTCTGGACCTCCCTGGGGAACACTGAAGATTGCAACCATGACTCATACCTCATGACTAGAGCAGTGGTGATGGCTCTAGAGGCAGTATCTTCTGTGTCTACTATCATTTGACATGATGTCTTCACCACCGGCCTGCCTTCATCAATAAGGGCTTGAAACTTGGCCTAGGGAAGTCTGTCTTTAAAGTCTGCAAATTTCGCAGTCTGCAAAGTAGTCATGCCTACTTTGGACCAGGATGACAAAATTTCTTCATTTACCATCATAGGCCATTTTATTTGGTTATCTCTGTATTGTTGGCATGTTTCACAAGCTTTAATGGATTTTACTCTATCTGTATTAATTTGTGGCCAATATAGAACATTTCTAGCCCTTCTTTTGCATTTTTCAATACCCATGTGGCCTTCATGTATCCTACGTCGTACACATCTTTAACCCTAACAGTCTCCCTAAGCCTAAATTGTTCCAGCCTTGCTCTTGCTCCAGCCCTGTTTCTAGTCCTACTCCAGCCCTGCTCTCACTCCCGCCTCACTCTGGATTCATAATCCCAGTTCTGACCCTGGCTCTGACCACTAGGCATGATCATCCCCATTACAGTTGTACAGGCAGGTCTTCCCAGTCTGAATCTGAATGGGGTCTCATGGGCTACTCCATGAGTGCTTCTGCAGACCAAGCTCTGGTCCCTCATGAGTTCGGAGAGGGAAGGCACGGCAGATACTGCAAACTGGAGGTGATATGAGCCTCCGCAAGGCAACAGAGGCAGTGCAGGACATTGTCGTTGATAGAGAAGGAACAGAAGCAGGAAACACTGTCATAAATATAAAGGGCCCCACTGAACCTGAACTGGCAGCAGCCGATAACCCTACACAAGAGGCTCAGCTGGAGCCTGAATCCCAACATAGTGCACCCGCGGAGAGCGGTTCACAGTCAACAGAAACAGCTCCATCCCCTATATCGCTTCCAGAGGGACCAAGCCTAGGTCCCCAATCCAATGAGGAACTGATGTCTCCAGCATCAAGGGAACAGTTCCAGACCGAACAGGAAGCAGATGAAAGCCTCCAGAGAGCTTGGACGGCGGCACGGAGCAACCCACCGCCTCTCAGCTCTTCTAATCGATCCAGGTTTGTTGTAGAAAGAGGACTTTTATACAAGGAAACTCTTTCTGGGGGACATCAGGAAGACTGGCATCCTCAGAGACAGTTGGTAGTTCCAACTAAATACCGGGCCAAGCTCTTGAGCTTAGCCCATGATCACCCTAGTGGCCATGCTGGGGTGAACAGGACCAAAGACCATTTGGGGGGGGTCATTCCACTGGGAGGGAATGGGCAAGGATGTTTCTACCTATGTCCAGTCTTGTGAGGTGTGCCAAAGAGTGGGAAAACCCCAAGACCAGGTCAAAGCCCCTCTCCAGCCACTCCCCATCATTGAAGTTCCATTTCAGCGAGTAGCTGTGGATATTCTGGGTCCTTTTCCGAAAAAGACACCCAGAGGAAAGCAGTACATACTGACTTTCATGGATTTTGCCACCCGATGGCCGGAAGCAGTAGCTCTAAGCAACACCAGGGCTAAAAGTGTGTGCCAGGCACTAGCAGACATTTTTGCCAGGGTAGGTTGGCCCTCCGACATCCTCACAGATGCAGGGACTAATTTCCTGGCAGGAACTATGAAAAACCTTTGGAAGCTCATGGGGTAAATCACTTGGTTGCCACTCCTTACCACCATCAAACAAATGTCATGGTGGAGAAGTTTAATGGAACTTTGGGGGCCATGATACGTAAATTCGTAAATGAGCACTCCAATGATTGGGACCTAGTGTTGCAGCAGTTGCTCTTTGCCTACAGAGCTGTACCCCATCCCAGTTTAGGGTTTTCCCCATTTGAACTTGTATATGGCCGTGAGGTTAAGGGGCCATTGCAGGTGGTGAAGCAGCAATGGGAGGGATTTACACCTTCTCCAGGAACTAACATTCTGGACTTTGTAACCAACCTACAAAACACCCTCCGAACCTCTTTAGCCCTTGCTAGAGAAAACTTACAGGATGCTCAAAAAGAGCAAAAAGCCTGGTATGATAAACATGCCAGAGAGCATTCCTTCAAAGTAGGAGACCAGGTCATGGTCTTAAAGGCGCCCCAGGCCCATAAAATGGAAGTATCGTGGGAAGGGCCATTCACGGTCCAGGAGCGCCTGGGAGCTGTTAATTATCTCATAGCATTCCCCACCTCCAACCGAAAGCCTAAGGTGTACCATATTAATTCTCTAAAGCCCTTTTATTCCAGAGAATTAAAGGTTTGTCAGTTTACAGCCCAGGGAGGAGACGACGCTGAGTGGCCTGAAGGTGTCTACTACGAAGGGAAATGTGCTGGTGGTGTGGAAGAGGTGAACCTCTCCAAGACCCTTGGGCGTATGCAGCGACAGCAGATCCAGGAGCTGTGCACTAGCTACGTGCCAACGTTCTCAGCCACCCCAGGACTGACTGAATGGGCATACCACTCCATTGACACAGGTAATGCTCACCCAATTAGGGTCCAACCTTACCGGGTGTCTCCTCAAGCTAAAACTGCTATAGAACGGGAGATCCAGGATATGTTACAGATGGGTGTAATCCGCCCCTCTGAAAGTGCATGGGCATCTCCAGTGGTTCTAGTTCCCAAACCGGATGGGGAAACACGTTTTTGCGTGGACTACCGTAAGCTAAATGCTGTAACTCGCCCAGACAACTATCCAATGCCATGCACAGATGAACTATTAGAGAAACTGGGACGGGCCCAGTTCATCTCTACCTTGGACTTAACCAAGGGGTACTGGCAGGTACCGCTAGATGAATCTGCCAAGGAAAGGTGAGCCTTCACCACACATCTCGGGCTATATGAATTTAATGTACTCCCTTTCGGGCTGCGAAATGCACCCGCCACTTTCCAAAGACTTGTAGATGGTCTCCTAGTGGGATTAGGAGAATATGCAGTCGCCTACCTTGACGATGTGGCCATATTTTCGGATTCCTGGGCAGACCACCTGGAACATCTACACAAAGTCCTTGAGCGCATAAGGGAGGCAGGACTAACTGTTAAGGCTAAGAAGTGTCAAATAGGCCTAAACAGAGTGACTTACCTTGGACACCAGGTGGGTCAAGGAACTATCAGCCCCCTACAGGCCAAAGTGGATGCTATCCAAAAGTGGCCTGTCCCAAAGTCAAAGAAACAGGTTCAATCCTTCTTAGGCTTGGCCGGTTATTATAGACGATTTGTACCGCACTACAGCCAAATTGCCGCCCCACTGACAGACCTAACCAAAAAGAAACAGCCAAATGCTGTTCAGTGGACTGAAAAGTGTCAGAAGGCCTTTAACAAGCTTAAAGCGACACTCATGTCTGACCCTGTATTAAGGGCCCCAGACTTTGACAAACCGTTCCTAGTAACCACAGATGCGTCCGAGCGTGGTGTGGGAGCAGTTTTAATGCAGAAAGGACCTGATCAAGAATTCCACCCTGTAGTGTTTCTCAGCAAAAAACTGTCTGAGAGGGAAAGCAACTGGTCAGTCACTGAAAAAGAATGTTACGCCATTGTCTACGCTCTGGAAAAGCTACGCCCATATGTTTGGGGACGGCGTTTCCACCTGCAAACCGACCATGCTGCACTGAAGTGGCTTCACACCGTCAAAGAAACTAACAAAAAACTTCTTCAGTGGAGTTTAGCTCTCCAAGATTTTGATTTCGACATCCAACACATCTCAGGAGCTTCTAACAAAGTGGCTGATGCACTCTCCCGTGAAAGTTTCCCAGAATCAACTGGTTAAAATCGTCCTTGAGATGTGGAAAATATTGTTAGTCTTTATGTACTTGGTAGTATATTTAGAGATGCATGTGTCTTATTAACTCTGTTTTTCCTAGAGCTCCAGGAAGAAATCCCAGCCAGTGTTTCACCCTAGCTGAGATTTGGGGGGCATGTCATAAATATAAAGGGAAGGGTAAACCCCTTTGAAATCCCTCCTGGCCAGGGGAAAGCTGCTCTCACCTGTAAAGGGTTAAGAAGCTAAAGGTAACCTCGCTGGCACCTGACCAAAATGACCAATGAGGAGACAAGATACTTTCAAAAGCTGGGAGGAGGGAGAGAAACAAAGGGTCTGTATATATGCTGGTCTTTGTCGGGGATAGACCAGGAATGGAGTCTTAGAACTTTTAGTAAGTAATCTAGCTAGGTATGTGTTAGATTATGATTTCTTTAAATGGCTGAGAAAAGAATTGTGCTGAATAGAATAACTATTTCTGTCTGTGTATCTTTTTTGTAACTTAAGGTTTTGCCTAGAGGGGTTCTCTATGTTTTTGAATCTAATTACCCTGTAAGATATCTACCATCCTGATTTTACAGGGGGGATTTCTTTATTTCTATTTACTTCTATTTTTATTAAAAGTCTTCTTGTAAGAAAACTGAATGCTTTTTCATTGTTCTCAGATCCAAGGGTTTGGGTCTGTGGTCACCCATGCAAATTGGTGAGGCTTTTTATCCAACATTTCCCAGGAAAGGGGGGGTGCAAGTGTTGGGAGGATTGTTCATTGTTCTTAAGATCCAAGGGTCTGGGTCTGTAGTCACCTAGGCAAATTGGTGAGGCTTTTTACCAAACCTTGTCCAGGAAGTGGGGTGCAAGGTTTTGGGAAGTATTTTGGGGGGAAAGACACGTCCAAACAGCTCTTCCCCAGTAACCAGTATTAGTTTGGTGGTGGTAGCGGCCAATCCAAGGACGACGGGTGGAATATTTTGTACCTTGGGGAAGTTTTGACCTAAGCTGGTAAAGATAAGCTTAGGAGGTTTTTCATGCAGGTCCCCACATCTGTACCCTAGAGTTCAGAGTGGGGGAGGAACCTTGACAGACACAGTTCTTGAACCCATGAACTCTTGGAAAAGTCCTTCTTCGAAGAGAGAAGCTCCCTGGAGCAGGAAGAACAAAACTAACTATGCTAGTGTGCTAAACACAAGAAAATACTAATCTGTCAAAAACTATTTACAGATTGTATTCATAGGTTCACAGTAAAGGAAGATCGAAGTAGACATGGAAGGTTCCAACTCAGGCCATGTGGTGATAAGAAGGACCTGGAGAGGTGTCTATCCACACTGCCCTTTATACTCTTATTTTGGAAAATAACTGTGCATGTGCAGACCAATGGAAACTGCTTACCAAAAATTTCCAGACTCGGGTGCATGGTGTACATACATACATACCCATGTGTGGCATACATTGAAGTAGTAGGTTTCAGAGTAGCAGCCGTGTTAGTCTGTATCCGCAAAAAGAAAAGGAGTACTTGTGGCATCTTAGAGACTAACAAATTTATTTGAGCATAAGCTTTCATGGGTGAGCTGTAGCTCACGAAAGCTTATGCTCAAATAAATTTGTTAGTCTCTAAGGTGCCACAAGTATTCCTTTTCTTTTTATTGAAGTAGTAGTGAAGGTTAAAAATATACCCAGGGACTCAGGGGATAGAGAGGGAGTGTGGTTGTGGTGAGAGGTGGGAGGGTGTGGGGGAAACAGCGGGGAAGCTGACAGTGGAATCAGGGGCAAACCCAATCTTTCAGAATGATTAAATGAATAGGTACTGACAGTGATGTGTGAACATCCCTGAGATCTGTACACTAATCCAGTTTAATCCATCTACCTTCCTACTGAATATGGGCATATTGGGAGGCATGATTTGGTTTCTCATGTTAGTTAGGGTGATGGTGTCAAAGCCATGAGTATAAGCTTCCTGAGAACCATGCCAAGCAACATTTGACTCTTTGACCAGAATTATACTCTGTAGAAGGATACGCATAAAGGCCTGTAAAGGCTCCATGGACAATGTGCAAAAATATAATTTCATCTGAATAGAGCCCTTGAGTAGTAGAACTGTAATAAATAATCAGTGTTGGAGATGCTTATTCCTTACACTCTCATGTAATTTGCGGTAATGCTGTATACAGAATTATTGTTATTTTTACTCTCTTAATCATGAGTAACACGATCATTTGATCAAATGAAGATACCTTTCATTCTTCAATGAAATAAATGAAATTATTCAATGAAATTATTTTAAATGGGATTTATATCAGGATTTTTGTCATATTTAATGTAATTTAAAATGATGGGCTACCACATGTGCTTCTAAATTATAATACTTCATAAAATCATGGAATTTAGGATAATTTTTGCTTTTCAATTGAACTCTTGCTTGTCAGATGAAATTGCTAATTCATAGTTTCTTTTGAAAATATCTAAGCAGAAGAGAAATATAAATGAATCATTTAAATTATACATAAGGTAGTGGCCAGTACTTGGCCTTCCTGGGCTTTTAACAATTTGTGTTTGAATTTGTATACAACTTTTGTTTTCCATTTTGATTGCCAACTTCATAAACCATCAACATCAGTCACATATTAAACGATCTGCACTGACGTTCTTACTAGATACCCACTACATATCAGTAGCACATAATATTTTAAACAATATTACCAAGCTTTTAACCTTTTGCTCCAAATTTTTCTCACATTTTTATTCTGAACTTATAATCAGGCATTTGTATATACCACTTTAGGGAAATCATAAATTGTTGGGAAAAATTAGTCAGTATGCTTTGCTTATTAAACCTTAATCCCAGCCAAACCATTTTCTGCTGTCTAACCTATCTCGTGTAACGTTTCCCTTCAAGTTAATACTATGAGCACTTTTCCATTTCACTATGAAAATTAAAAATCTCACTCTCATCATTTGGAACCTTTCATTTTCACCTTTCCTTGGGCAATGACTGAGCAATATATGTAAAAATTATACAATTCTCAAACAAAAAGTGAACATTTCCATAAAAATATTTTGTAACAAAATCAGGTAATATTCTACATATAAAAAACTGAAAAAACATGCAGCAAAACAACCGAAGCGGTGTAACATATTAGTACAACCTACATTTGAGTTAATCTACAGTACCTTAAGGGTTTCCTAATGAAAAAAGGCAAACAACTTGTACCCAAATAGGACTGTAAAACTCAATAAACTCAATGATCAGAGGCAGACAGAAATTATTATTTAATTAAATCAGGTTTTGATTAAATCAACCTACTTTTCAAAATGCAAGCACTGAGTATAATATACACAAAATTCATTTCTTTAGACAAGGTACAAATTTATTTGCCAATCTTCCACTGAAGGAACTACTATTAATTGGAAAATGCAAAAAAGGATGTGTTAAGTAATGATAATGAATGATTTAAAGAGACATCAACCTTGGTATAATGAGATCAAACATCCACAGCACAAGATTATTTACTACTTGTACAATATGTGTATGTATGTATGTATGCAGAACACATAGCCATTATCACTGCTGAAACCTGTGTGAGTTTAAATATATATCACAAAAGTAGCAAAACTAAAGCTAATTGTCTCTTTAAATTTTAATTTAATATTTAACCCCCATGCAAAATTTTACAAGCTGCTCACAAGATGGTATGAAATGTGTTAATATGGTTTTAAACAACACATTAAAACAATGGGAAAACAGACCCAAACGTAACGTTTTCCTACTATGCATTTTCCAAAATAAACAAAAGAAAAGAACACAACTTTAGTTTCTATCAGGCAGACGAGGCCTTTACCTGAACCCTAGGAACAAAAGGCGTTGTTCTTCTACTAAGGCTTTGGCTCTGGTAAGCAAAATTAAAGAAAAAGCAATAAAACAAAACCAAAAAAGACAACACGCTGGAAACTAAAAGACCAAAAGTAAAAACAAAGACACACAACTATTACTTTAAACACAGCTTTACACCAAAGACATATTTATCCAAAACAAACTATTTTAATGCAGTGCATAAATTAAATCTGCACATATGTTACTGAAGCATGTCAAAACTCTGTGGTGAAATTCTGGCCCCACTGAAGTCAATGGAAGTTTTGACATTGACTTCAACAAAGCCAGGATTCACCCTGTATGTCTGTCTACTGATTACGCTTTCAACAGATTAAGAAATAATATTAACTAAAGCAAAAAATGAGTACAGTGGGAATTAAAAGTGGAATAGTAAATATTAATTCAGCCTGAATATCTCTGTCAGAAAGCTTAAAGTGTGCACTGAGAGGCTAGAAACTAATACAGCAATTCCAGGTTTTATTCCCCTTTTCCACAGTCTAAAGTAGCATTTGTACCAGCAGCCCTCATACACGCTGTAGCAACCCTTAAACTGAAGTTGGCGCAGTTGGATATTAGCACTGGGGAAAAGGTGTGATAATGTATTTCCATTCCCTACCAGTCATGACAGGAATGACATATGGTGCATACAGAAAACTCTTGCATGAAATGAGTCCTGAAAAATTTAGCAATAGTTAGGAATCACACTCTGTACAATTTGACCATTCTGTCACCTTATTGACACCTTACTCTGCAGATAATCCCAAGGATTTCAGTGTGACTATTCACAGAGTAAGGTATTATCCAATAGGCTAGATACGGCTGTGCAGGGAAGTACGAAAGTCCCATTCACTCCACCGGCATAGACGCTGGAAGTAGGGGTGCTGGGGGTGCTGCTGCACCCTCTGGCTTGAAGTGGTTTCCATCATATACAGGGTTTACAGTTTGGTTCAATGGTTCTCAGCATCCCATCTATAAAAATTGTTTCACCACCCCTGTTCATCGGTTGGCCCAGCTAAGACTTGCTCTACCACAGGGTGAAGAAAGAAGGGACTACTTGCCCAGCACTCCCTCCTGTAAGGGCAGAGAAGGTGTGGAGAGGGGCTGGGACTGCAAACGTGGCTTTTCTTGCTGGAATAAGCTGCTCCATGAAAAGGGGAGAAGAAACTCACACCAAAGCAAGGGGGAGTCTGAGAAGAGTTGTGACTCTCTCAGGGTACATCTACACTGGAACTGGTGGTGTAATTTCCAGCTTGAGTAGACATACACACACTAGCTTTGGTTGAGTTGCCATGCTAAAAATAGAAGTGGCAACATGAGTGATGGGCTTTTACTCCCCGTGTACAAACCCAGCTGGGACACTGGATATTTACTCGGAAGGCTAGCCCATACTGCCACCCACACCACTTGTTCCTTTAGCACACTAGTACAATCAAAGCTAGTGCACAGACATCTATCTGAGCTGGAAATTACACCTCCAACTCCAGTGTAGACATACCCTCTGTCACAGTTTGTCCCGTGGTCCGCTCCTGCAGTGGCACAGCTGCATGCTGTCCCTTACCCAAGATAGACTGTATCTAGCCCAATGTGAGTGAATGTGTCAAATCTGGCTCCAAAGTAAAAAATAGGATTTCAAGGTCTTCATGATTCTCCCATATTGTAACAACTTTAAAAAAATACAGAGTTCCTCTATTCCAGGTCTACTCCAATGTCTTTAGCCTCACAGACTGGTCACAATCCTAAGAGACTGAATCGCTCCTACAATGAACTGAACACCCTCGACTCTCACTCACTGCAGTAGGAACTGAGAGCTGGGGTGCTTATCACAGGTTTGGTTGGGCCCTAGGTTAACAATGGTAATCCAACACAGATTCTCCTAAAACAATATTAGACATTACCATATGCCATTAAAGAACAATTCTAAAACACAGAGACAGCCTTTGTTAAAACAGGTTTTGTTTTGTAAAGCAATGCCACCTCCACAAATAAACCAACCAATAATAAATACCAACTTGTTCCAGTTTTTTTCCCTTCTTTCACTGAACCAATCAAATCTCATCTCCCTCAACAAACATACAGTCTATGCACATCATTATGACTAGTGCATCTATCAATCCCCTTTCCAGTATCCCACAGAAATTAATTTGTGATGAAATATATTTTTGTTATAATGTTTTTAACTGCTGAATATACATGGTAGATATAATGAGATGCATAGAGATATAATGGGGTTCAATTGAATAGGCAAATAATCATATACTTTATATCTTTTCTGCAGGGCTTCTCTATCTGGTGCAAAAGTGTGTAATTGTGATTTTACATATCTACTCATTTGTGAGTTCTAAAGAGCATTTTTTTCAATCTTTAATTCTAACCACCTCAGGACTGTCTCCAAGTTATTCTTTTCATGCAGCACTGAAGAAATAGTCAGAATGTAGTAATGAAACAAACAATACCAAGGCTCAAATGCTGCTTTTTTGGAGCAAATGAAAGCAAATACATTTAAAGGAAAATAAGTAAGTGAAATGTAAAGAGAAAGGCAGCAAGTAAAGCAAATAATAATGAAAAAAAATAACTACAACACATGTTACTTCCTGCAAAGAGGCCAAACCTCTGCAAAACATGGACAATAAATTATTCAAATTAAATTAGCATATGATAACATACACATTTTTTGTGTAACTACACAGAATTAGCCTATATGAAATATGCATTTGAACACGGCAAATATTTATGGAGATAGGAGTTTTTTATAAGGTAAGATGATCTGCTGATTCTCTCAGCCTTTTGGTGGAAAAGTGAGGCTAGTAACAAATTCCATTACTCCCTAATGGTCAATTCTGGATTTACAGTATATCCCCAGAGGACACAGCCTGTCTTTCCCGTTACAGAATAAGTATAGAGACATTAACTGCAACAAAGGGAAAATGAGAGAGGACCAAGAATACACAGGGAAAGAGAATGCAAAATATAGGGTGACTGCATCACACTCGAAGTGTCTAAATAACACTTATATTACAGCCCTTGAGAGATGAGAATCAATTCAGTAAACATTGCCCTCCAAAAACACACACTAAATTTTTTCTTACTTTTGTTTGGGGCATTGGGGAAAACTGAAATGCATAAAGTTAGGAACCTAACTCCGCATTTAGACACCTAAATAATTGGCCCTTTTTTCTAAGGTGCCAAGTAGTCCGGGCTTTTATTAACTTTAATGGGAGTTGTGGATACACAGCCTTTTTGAAAATCTTGGGTACTTACTTTTAGGTACTGTGACAGGATCGGGCTAGATGGCTACAGGAGAGTAATAGAAGGCAGATATATTAGCCCCAGGGTAAGTTTTCCCTGGGTAAGGTAACAGGGAAGGTTCCAGAACAATCAGGAATCTTCTGGAGACAATTAAGACAGGCTGATAAGAACACCTGCAGCCAATCAAGAAGCTGCTAGAATCAATTAAGACAGGCCCAAGAGACCCCGATCCAGGGAAATAATATGCAGGAGCAGATCAGGACAAGCACCTTCGGCCCCATACCAGTTATGCAGCAGCATACCTGGATGATGTGATTATTCACACCCCTGACTGGGAAACCCACTTAGGAAAGGTGGAAGCGGTTCTGGACACGCTAAGACAGGCTGGCCTCACAGCCAACCCAGCCAAGTGTGCTATAGGGCTAGCCGAGGCTAAATACTTTGGCTACATCATAGGAAGGGGCATGGTCAAGCCCCAACTAAACAAACTAGAGGCTATCCAAAATTGGCCCTGGCCGAATCGGAAAAAGCAAGTCCGGGCATTCCTTGGTGTGGTGGGGTACTACCGACGATGTATTCTCCATTTTGATACCAGAGCGAGTCCCCTGACAGATCTGATAAAAGCCCGTGGTCCAGACATGGTGAAGTGGACAGATGCCGCAGAGAAAGCATTCTCTACTATGGATCTACAGACAGCCCTCTGCAGTAACCCCGTGCTTATAGCCCCAGACTTCAACAAAGAATTCATTTTACAAACAGATGCATCTGAAGTAGGATTGGGAGCTGTCCTATCGCAAATGGTCGGAGATGAAGAACACCCAATCCTCTACCTCAGCAGGAAACTCCTCCCGAGAGAGCAGAAGTATGCCGTAGTTGAAAGAGAGTGCCTAGCTGTGAAATGGGCCATGGAAACACTACGTTATTACCTTCTGGGAAGACGGTTTACCCTTGTGACCGACTATGCACCCTTCCAGTGGATGCAGCAAAATAAAGAGAAGAACGCAAGGGTGACCAGATGGTTCTTGTCCCTACAACCTTTCCAATTCACCACACAACACCGGGTTGGAAGCCACCATGGCAATGCAGATGGCTTGTCACGAGTACACTGCCTGACGTCCCAAGTTGCCCAACCCCGTAGTGTTGAGCAGAGCGGGGGGATATGTGACAGGGTTGGGCTAGATGGCTATATGAGAGTAATAGAAGGCAGATATATTAGCCCCAGGCTAAGTAAGTCCCTTTTCCCTGGGTAAGGTAACAGGGAAGGTTCCACAACAATCAGGAACCTTCTAGAGACAATTAAGATAGGCTGATTAGAACACCTGCAGCCAATCAAGAAGCTGCTAGAATCAATCAGGCTAATCAGGGCACCTGGGTTTTCAAAAGGAGCTCACTTCAGTTTGTGGTGTGCGTGTGGGGAGCTGGGAGCAAGAGGCACTCGGAGCTGAGAGTCAGAACGCAGACTCTTGGAGGACTGAGGTGTACAAGCATTATCAGACACCAGGAGGAAGGTCCTGCGGTGAGGATAAAGAAGGTGTTGGGAAGAGGCCATGGGGAAGTAGCCCAGGAGTTGTAGCTGTTGCACAGCTGTTCCAGGAGACACTCTAGACAGCTGCATTCCACAGGACCCTGGGCTGGAACCCGGAGTAGAGGGCGGGCCCGAGCTGCCCCCCCCAAATCCTCCCAACTCCTGGTCAGACACAGGAGGAGTCAACCTGGACTGTGAATTCAGAAAAACGGTCAAGCTGAGTGCTGCCGTGAAGCTCCAAGGCGAGCAAATCCGCCAATAAGAGCAAGACCCACCAAGGTAGAGCAGGAACTTTGTCACAGTACCTAAGTCTGAACATTTTGGCCAAGGAATATAGCAAGTTATGGGCTCAGGCAGCCTTCTTTGGTTTTATGTTTCAAGGGCCAAAATAAAGCTCCAGACTCTTGGCATTGCCCAGTTACACAAACATAATACACAACATCTCATCCACGCTGATGCCAAAATACAGGTGAGAGCACACAAGATTTCACCCTCAGCATTTTAAAAACATTGTACACATAGAAGTATGCAGGACGCCAGCATCAGGCATAGCCAAAGTATGTATGAGGAAAATGAAATCCTGTCCATAGCACTGCCAAAATACATACAGTAGCATGCAGGAAATCAACCCCATATCAGTACTTTTGCTTTGTTGGGGCTGGTTTAATGTGTGCAGTTATGAACATTTTTTGCTGAAAGAGCAAGCAATAAACCAGCCTGCAGATAACAAAAATATATACTGTAGTCCCAAAATACTACCAATAAAAACTTTTAAAAATGGGTAGTGGAGTTTGGATAAGCACACACAAATGCAGACATGTATCCACACTATGCACACCTCTAACAGAACTACAGAGGCCTCCATCAATCCCAGCAGCCCTCTGTTACAGCACATCCTACAACACACTAACTACCCTGACAATATCTGATAGTGTCTACTGGTATGGGAGGCCAGGCAACCTTCTATATCCTCCAAGAATTTTCCGAGAGCAGACAGGAAGCCATCACCACTTTTCCTTTGACCTTCTCTCTTACCCAGACCAGCACTATCCCTTGCACTTATCCACACACACACTCCTCTCACAATGCTCACACCTCCAACAGCATCTTCATATATCCTCCTTCCCATATAGACCCTGGATTCTGCAGTATTTTCCTTCCCAACCAGACACCATGCCAAACTCATTCTGAGTGGTTTTGGAATATTAGTCTTTCCCTCCCTCTCCAACACCTCAGTCTCTCCTGAGAGGAGTCAGATGGCTGCTCACCAACCTCAAGATCTTCAGAGCACAGCTGATGGAAAAAATAATTTCACAAAAAATGTTGAAGTTGCTTCCATTTCTCAGAATTCAAAATGGAACAATTTTTCTTTTTTTTTTGCCAAAAAATAGCAAATATTTTATCAGAATTTTCAAAATTTCAAAAATTTGAATTTTGTTGCCACATGCTCCAACTTTGGAAAAATTACAGAAAGAAAGAAAGAAAGAAAGAAAGAAAGAAAGAAAGAAAGAAAGAAAGAAAGACAAAGGTGAGTAAGGCAATATCTCTTATTGGATCAATTTACGTTGGTGAGAGAAGTCGGTCCAATAAAAGATATTACTTCACGCACCTTGTTTCTCTAGTATCTTGGGACCAACACAGCTACAACAACACGGATTACAACAGAGAAAGAAAGATGCCAACTCTGTAACTGATCGAAATTTCCTCAACTTCTGACAAGTCAATTTAGAGTGTCTCATTTCTCTTTTTGCCACTCTTTCACATTTCCAAAATTAAGTAACTTTTGGAAAGCTATGGTGGGAAAGATGAAAAAAGAAAAAAGAAAAGAAAAGAAAAAGTGTGTGTAAAGGGGAATCCAACTGATATCACTGCTTTCAGTGGCAAAAGGGACAAAGGAGGCTGAAGGGGAAAAAACAAAAATTTTGACATTTCAATAATTTTAGTTCTCAAAAAACCAAAACTAAATTACAATTTCAATACAAAATAAAATTAAGCATATTTCCATAAAGTTTTTTTACTCTCAGAAATGAAAATTTCCCATAAAATATTTTGTTTCTAATGAAACCCCCTTTTTTTTTTCTGGGAACATTTTTCAGTAGAAAAATTTTGACCAGCTCTATTTCAGACTAGGACAGCTGCTTGGTAAGTGCCACGCCTCTTCCCATGCACTGAATCTTCTAGGGTGACAGCAGACATCCCTATGTTCCAGGAAGCAGGGACTAAGCACAACCCACTACATCCATCACTGAAATATAAGGCCCCTGTGGCAGCTGCAGCAAAAAGTGGGCTGCACAGGTAGCAACAAATAGGCTCTGCCAATCCATGATGATCGGAGTTGTGATCCAGAATACTTTATGGACAGACATACTCTACTTACATCTTTTTGAAGGAAAGTAAAATGAAGGCTGTAAGTATTTTCACGTAGGGAGTGATCAAGGGAGATTTGAAGAAATAATAATTTTCATACTAATCACCTCCCTACCTTAACTTTCTTTCTGCTGGCAGCAAAAGATATCTGCTTTTCAGAAGTGTCCACTAATTTTAGGTGCCCAGTTTAAGAGAGCTAGAGCTTGATTTGTAGAGATACTGAACACTTGCAGCTTCCATTTCAGTCAACTGGAGTTGTGGATGCTCAGTACTCTGAAAATCAGCTGCTTTATTGATTAAAGCAGGGAAACAGTTCATCAGTAGACAAAGAAAAAGTAAACTAAACTTATGGATGAAAACAAAAGACAGGAAATAAGACTCTGTGTGACTCAGAGGGTTTGTCTATCACAAAGAAGGAAGAATTAAGTGGTTCTAGAAAAGGTTCTGTGAAAAATATTTGTGAAAGAAAACTCATTTTTGCTTGATGCATGATAGTACATAAGTCAGTCCGAAGAGTGCAAAGATTTCTCTGAATTCCTCCTAATGCCATTTGGTTTTCTTTGAGGGGAAGACATTTTAAAAAGAAAATATTTAAAAGACATTTAAATGTAGAGACTGAAAATAAAATTCATTAAAAATAGGCAAACATCAACCCTCAGTAATATAGCTTTTTGACATTTTTTTTTTTTTTGGTGATTTCTGCAATTGCAGTGACTAAATCAGACCATTCCTCCAGATCCCCTAATATTAGCTCATAAGCAACCTGAGTTTTCATTATCTCAAAGTGTGACATCACAACAATCTGGAGAATAAACAGTATTACTCCCTCATCTAAAAAAATCTCACCTTAAAGCTTTGCAAATTTTGTATTTAGCTACAGAGGGGGATGTTTCTGGAGTTAGGAAAGCCAGGAAGTCACTCTTGTCTTGTCCCCTGCTTTGAGGCCGTAGCTATGGCCATAATATTTTTTCTCTTTTACATATGATTGGCTAAGTCCTTTTTTATTTATATTTTCATTATGTTTTGCTATACTTGAAAAGTTATTCTATATAGTAATCCTTAAATAAAGAAACTTTAATGTTTGTATCTTTGATAACCCAAGTTTGTGTCTCCTTGTTCTTGTATTTTAAACTAGCGCAAATATTTTTGCAGTCTCCACACCTACTAGTCGCTCTACATTGAGGATATCTAAATCTCACTTTTCCAAATAATACAGTCTCGCAAAGTAGTTCAACAGCAGAGCAGTACAGGAAATTAAAGAAAAATAGTTACAGATGGTTGTGCTGATAAGCAAAACAAATAATGTCTCATCCACAGCTAAAAGGTATCAGAACAGACTACTGACTTCACCGGAAAAAAATATTCACTCCCATCATCTCTACATACCATTGCATCAGTTGTGAGAATTTTATGAACACCTTCTCTAGATTCTGTACGTTTTTTTATATCACACTGATCATGTACCTATAAACATTTTTTAAAAAATATAATGGTGAGATTTTCAAATGTGTTCAACAGCGGCCTAACTCTGCTCCCAGTGAAATTACCAATAGCTTCACCATTGACTTCAATGGGTATAGAGTTAGGCCAATGCTCAGCACTTTTGAAAATCCCACCCTGGAGTTCTAAATATCATTTGAGAGCATAAAAAGCCCCCAAACCTTTAGCTTAGTCCAAAAATCATCATTTCAGAGGATGTATTTGTGGATTTTTTGGATGAGCTTTGGTCACAGTGAGGATGGGGAGAATGAAAGTGAGCACCATGAGGAATCAGTGGAGAGAACAGTACTCTTTAAATTGTTGAAAACATGGGCCAAATTTTTCACAGAGTGGATAGATGAGTGTCTGCGACTTTATACACATAAGCACCTATGTGTGGATTTTTCAAGTATTAACATCCATGCATGCGGTGAAAAATTTTGTCAAATGCATGGGTAAGAATTATTGCTCAAAAAGTGTGGGCACTCAATTGCACATATACAGCTGGAGGCAAGATTCAGGCACATTTGAAAATTTGACCCTATATGTCTCAGAATATCACTCTTATAGCTTAATGGATATATTTAAATTCCCAATAGATGATGAAAAGGCTGCACTTTAAAAGGTATGCCCTGCCTAGACTGAGAAACATGGCACTAAAGAAGAGAACTAGGTTCTTACAAGAACTTTATTTTACAGCTAGCTGGCATTTTGCATAAAAATTGTGTATGTTATAAAAAGCAATATGAGAGGATTAAACAAATGTTTACATACTGAAAGTTGTCCAGACAAGAACTGTGGAACATCCCTCAACATGCCAGGACTCATGGGAGAAGTCACTGAAATAGATGGTCGGTCCATTTTTTGAGATTCAAATGAACTAGAACCTGAAATTACAAATAAATATAATGTATAAAAATAATAACAATTAGTTGTTTTATTGAGCTTTATAGTCTCAGAGGTCTATAAAAACATTATTTCTGACATATTACAGAACACAATTATAGCCACACATACAATAAACATGGAGTATACGGTGGTGAAAACTGGAACCTTATTTTAATGTGTTCAGGATGACCGAATAGCTTACAAGGAGAAAAGCAAAATGTAATAAAAACTAAGCTGTCAACATTCATGTCAAGCACATAGCATAAATAGAAAATTTCCACTACTTATGACTGTGCGTTATGCTTCTCTGCTGAACATCCTCAATTCCCATTGACTTCACCGGAAGTTCAGGGTCCTCAGCACATTGCACAAGTGCTTGACTCCTAATAGAATCAGACTCTAATTGCAAATTTTTTAAAAATAGCAGAATGAAGATGCTAGAGTTTGGGGATTTTAATCTGGAGGTTGCAACGACTTCTGCAAAATGGGAGATGACATGTTTGTGATGTTACAAGTACAGTAAAAGGAAGATATCATGTTCTTATACAATACAGAACACTGGATATTAATATCCCACATCTTACAAAAAAACATAATGGATTTTATTGTAAGACTTAACTCACCAGTGAAGTGTTATTGTAGAAGCTTGTTCACATTACTACAATTAAATTTGTGCCACCACTTTAATTGGTGGTGTTTATTATAGCAGCACAGTAAAACAGCCATAAAAAAGAACTCCAGCTGAAATCTGATACACAACGTCTAAGCCAAGCCACAATTTCTTTTTTCCCCAAAATAGTGGTTTGGTCAGTTATACTGAATGGTCTAAATAAAACAGAAGTGTGCTTATTTCAAAATATCCATCTCCTAGGCCCAAGGTAACAAAAATGCCATCAAAATTGTTTTGTTTAATAAGGTTACAGTTGAAATGCAAAACAACAAAATACAGGAAATTAAACATTAGAATTGACATTCAACTCTTTATGCACACTATTTACCACTATGTTTTTCTTTTCCCTTTATTAAAGAGCAGCATGAGTTTATAAGAAAATGTCAAACTTAACTTTAAATTTCCTGACTTTTGACAGTTCATTATTAAACAGAGAGAGATAAAAAAGGTAGATGGGACAGATACGTAGACAGACAAAGAGACAAGAGTTACACTGAAAATAGATAACATCTTTTCAATCTGTGTTCACATAAGGGAGATTTAAGTTTTTCCTACTCAGTATATGAAACTTACTGGATTCCAGTTGTGCATGTGTACTGTCAGGTATTCTGGGAATATCCCTGTAAGTATGAAAAGCAAGACAGTTGGATCCTTTATCTAACAATAGTATTAAAACTTCTGTCAACTATAACACATTTCAAATCACCACATAGTACTTTGAGAAAACCATACATCTACTGGCTATTGTCAGCCACAGGGAATATTTACCTCCGCCCATTTATACATATCTATCTAGTTCAAAGTAAAGGTCTATGTAATCACTGTTTAATTAATGTAGCTGAGAATCCATAAAGTCACAGATACAGTGGCTGAGTAAATAAAATGAAAGAAAAAATACAATAATTCCAAAGTTAAGCACAAATTAGAACTGTGAGTTTGTTGTTATGATATAAACCACCTTAAACAAGTTGGGTCCTTAACACTGGTTGTCTCAGTGTGTCCATTACTAGCAGTGGTTATGGCACTGATAAAATATTACTGTAAAAGTGTAAAAGTGCGTAATTTTGTTTGACAACAGGACAAATAGACAGAAACAGCCTGAATATATTATCTTCTAATATGTGATAACTATTCGCAATCAGTCTGGGTGTGAATTTATGCCCAAGTAAGGGTAAGGATTTGACTTGAATCCCCAAACCAGGATCTTCATTGTGCAGGCTAACACAGCAGACATAACTACTTAATACTGTTGCATGTACCTACTATTATATGAGGCAAAACGTCATGTCAGATGCAGCTCCATGTACCAACTATGTCATTTTGAAGCACTGATGTTCCAATGATTAAGTACCTCATTATGCCTACGGAACACAGATGTCTGTTTTCCCCAAGATGTGCGTGTATAACTTGCATTATATGTTGGTAAGAACAAATACTTTCAAAAGAACTATATGGCTATTTGGACAAAACAGGGTCAAATAAAGAGCTTCAGCTGTGAGTCAGACTAAAAACAACATTAAAATTAATTATTTGTGTTTAAATATGCTTGGTTTTGTGTATATAAAAGGGAAAGTGCAGCATTAAAAAAAATCTTTCTGGAAACATCTGGCATCTGACACAGTAAAACAAGTCTATAGTATGATTATCAAACACCCAATCTAGTAAAAAAAAAAAATTGTACAGCCTTACCAAATGCTTCTTGAAGTATTAGAAGATAATTAGAAAGATAATTAGATAATTATTAGAAGATAATTAGAAAGATACCCTTATTTAATGATGCAGGGATCTTTCTAAGCTCAGTATCCTATAATCCAAATGCATCACAAGAGATGCAGCTGGCACAATAAATCACGTCTAAGAAAATGTTGCAGTCTATCATGTTAGTAAGTAAATGCATGTAAGGTACTTATTAAGGTTATTATATAAAAACATATTCAGGCTTTCACATATTCCACAGCCAAAAAATTTACAGCGTAATCTGCTCCTTGCCCTTTGGATCTGATTGTGGTACAAAATCTAACCTGTCTTCTTTAGCACACAGGGTTGTGAATAAAACCTTGAAAATATGAACCAGCATGAACAGATGAAGTAATGTCTTCCTGAGTCTACAGATAGCTGAAACAAGAAATCTGAAAAATATGAGTCTTCCATTCAGCCTCCCAAAATCTATAGCTTCCAAGTTCTGCGCAGCTACATATGTGACATTCCTTATGGATGAGAATCACCGATGTTCCTCACCCATCCTGCCCACCAGTGGTGGGGTTAGGACACAGAGCTGCAAAAAAGTTGGCAGCTGTGACTGGGGTAGGTATGCGTTGTTGGAGAGTGTCTAGGTATCACAATTTAGGTGGGTCGTTATTTGGGTATTTCTGGAGTTGGTGAAAGAGTGGGTCTGAAGGTTGTTGGAGTAAGTAAGTGTTGTCTGGAAGGGGGTAATGAGGGCAATGTGGTTAGCAAGCGTTGGGGGATATCGGAGATATTGGGAGTCTGTTGAGAATTAGGAAGGTTGAGAAGAGGTTAGCTGGGGTCACTAATGGGCCCTTAAACATTTGTCTCCACCAGACGCTCCTTTCCTATTTGGATCCAGCAGGGAGAATAGTGAGTGGAGAAGCTAAAAGGATAGTTTGCTGCATGCAGAGCAGGCAGAACAGCAGCCCCCTACAGCTGGAAAAAGCAACTGTGGGGATATTCCGGAAGCCCAGCTGGCTATATGAGAATCCAGCTAGGCTGCAAGAATGCATCACAGGGCTGCCTGATGTAACATGTAAGATATGTGACACTTGGCAGCCCTAGAAACCAAAAGTGACCAATTTAAATTATCAGCATTATTAACTGCTGCGTTGCTCACAATGTCAGTAGAAACATGAAGCCAATGTGCTTATCCCAAACTGTCTCCTATGCCTCCTCAGATTCCAAAAGCTCCAACTCTCCCTTACCAACTTTCCAAAACCTTCATCTGACAACTTCTACAATACCGTTAAACGTGTTGTGAATTCAAAAGTTTGTGGCATATTGCAAATTGAAAATGAAGGACCAGTTTAAAATAAATTGAATTTCATATAAATCAACACAGTACTGTACTGATTGTTCTCTCAGTTTCATATTGAGCTAAACAGACTTTTGTTAATTTAAATGAAGCTGGTGTATAATTACTACTCTACTGTACCAGGATGACACAGACTCTAGGGACCTAAGTAGCAACCTCCATTCTAGGAGACCACCCTAGAGTATCTCCAGTACAATTCAGTTTTCACAGTAACAGCCGTGTTAGTCTGTCTTTGCAAAAAGAAAAGGAGTACTTGTGGCACCTTAGAGACTAAACAATTTATTTGTTTATTTAGTGATCATTTCACTTTAGATAAGCTATTATCAGCAGGACAGTGGGATGGGAGGGGGTATTGTTTCATGGTCTCTGTGTGTATATAATGTCTACTGCAGTTTCCACGGTATGCATCCAATGAAGTGAGCTGTAGCTCACGAAAGCTCATGCTCAAATAAATTGGTTAGTCTCTAAGGTGCCACAAGTACTCCTTTTCTTAGTACAATTCAGTGTAATTCAGCTATATATTTATTAGAACACTATCTTTAGTAGGCAATCAATTTTCCTTCTTTATTCAGCTCTTAATTTGCCATTTAAGGTGTGTTTCACTGTATGCACATTTGGTAGGATACTTAATAAAATATATCATGTTAGGCCTTGGTTTAGACAGTAGTTCTCAAACTTTTGTACTGCTGACCGCTTTCACAAAGGAAGCCTTTGAGTGCGACCCGCCCCCCCCTATAAATTAAAAACACTTTTTTATACATTTAACATCATTATAAATGCTGGAGGCAAAGCAGGGTTTGGGGTGGAGACTGACAGCTCGTGACCCCCCCATGTAATAACCTCACAACCCCCTGAGAGGTCCCAACCCACAGTTTGAGAACCCTTGGTTTAGAGCTCTCACCTGCGTTAATACCAGGTACATATATTAACATTTTAAAAAACTGAAAAAAGCTTCTGTACTTGAGCAATAGCCAATTATCACTCAATAGCAGCTCATCTATTAGTATTCATTTTGAGAGAGTGAGAGGGACAAGCCACATGCAGAACTTATTAATTCATTTCATTTGTGGAAGATCTTCCTGAATCTACCATTTCCCTCTCCTTTACTATCCTAACCTATTATCTTAAGCCTCCATATTAGGCAACCCATTGTCCAGTGAAGGAGAACTGAATATAGCTCTCACTGGAATATGTCAATACACTTTGAATGTCAGAGTGGGTCACTTAAGAGTTCCACAAGATGCTCACTTTCTCACACAAGCTAATTCCCAGGCTCTGCCAGTCTGGACAGCTCTGGCAAAAGGCAAGGTCTGAACTTGAATTTATCACATGGCTGAACAATGCACTGCCATGAGAATGCCAAAAGAAGCCCCACAGACTATCTTAATAAACAAACTGAGAGATAGACCTTGGGGTCAGTGTAGTTAGAAAGGTCCTGCAGATACAATGTGAGATATTGGTGATTTTAACTGAATTAATGGCCTTTTAAAAGACTTGGTCAGGTCTGGAACCTCAACTCTGAATCCTTCCTAATTCTGCATTGATTATGATTTGACTCCCATTAACAGAACCTGGCCTTATTTGTGTCTGCTTGGATTCAACCCAGTAAGACGCATGTTGTCCAGTCACAATCTGGCTATGACCGGAAATCTTCCAATACCACCTGACAGAATGATATTTCCAACACATTAGCTGGAATCTAGTAAGAAAACTTTGTCAGATTTAAGTACAACCAAAACTGAACTATAACACAGTTTTAGTCTCAAATTCCAAACACTACCTAAATCTAATCTGGATCTAGATCCCAAAACAGTCTCCTTGGCCTACCTGTAGATGAGACAGAATTAATCATGTGAGGGCCAAGTAAGTACCTGAAAAGTGAAACCAATCATTCTGAATTAGGACCTCACCTATAAACCCGCTCAGATTAGCCACTGGAGTACTGGGGATGAAATACGTCATCTCCTCTGACAGGCCTGCAGCAACACACCCTGCCAGGGGAAAGTGAATAGGAGTCTAGCACACAGAACAGGCACCTCAGCTCTGCCCCTGCTCAGTTCTTCGGCCAATGCAGCACACTGTTGTTGACATGGGGAATGAGAAAAAGGAAAAGGAATACTTGTGGCACCTTAGAGACTAACAAATTTATTTGAGCAAATAAATGTGTTAGTCGCTAAGGTGCCACAAGTACTCCTTTTCTTTTTGCGGATACAGACTAACATGGCTGCTACTCTGAAACCTGTCATCATGGGGAATGAGGGTATCGTGAGAACTTACATCATCTTCCTAATGCAATTACAGAAAAATTGTTCTGGTGACAGCGTATGTGGTGTCAGGGTCAATAAGGGGACATGATGGGGATGGGGAACAACAGCAGAGAGGAGATGGAGCACGGGGGAAAGAGGACACACAATGATGGGAGAGCACAAAAAGAAAAGAATGAAATGAATGACTTAAGTTTGGGGTGGGGATTGTATTTTAGCTTCTTTAGGCTGCCACCATGAACTATAATGCTCGCTGAAAGAAACTGAGATATAAAACTTACTCCTATCTGAAAAAATGTGAATCCTCCCCATCTGAAAAAGTGTGCATGTTAGTGTGTGCCTTATCATTTTTAATGAACATTTTTACAGCTTCCCAAAGTGTCCTAAGTTTTTTACGGAACAAACAGAAAGATCTAGTCCTTGCCTTTTGCAATCTAACATATATGTAAGACACATTCTCCCACCCTACAGACAAGACAGACATTAAAATCTTTGATCATTATTAAATTAAGCTTTAACACAAAATATCCTCAAATTAAACCCATACAAATACTGTTACATGAAACTGAACCCACATGGAAATATCCCAACTGAAATATCAAACCATATTACATTTTTTCTTTGGAATTTTGGTTATTCATCACCATGACATTCAAAGATCACTAATCTGTAGTTTGAAGCTAGAGGAATTTTGTAATTATAAATTCAAAACCAAAGAGATATCATCAGATACACAGAGCTATATGAAACAACATTAGATTCAATACAAATTATGCAAAGTCATACACCTAGGGAGAGGAAATAAATTAGGGAGGTAATAATGCCCCTCTTCACAGCCATGTGGAATAATTCATATACTACTGGGACCCACAGGCTAGGAAAAATATAAACATAATAGAGAAGATAAAAAGAGCAAAGAAAATGATATAAGCATGGAAGAAGAAAACATATAAAGAGAAAATGAGGGAGCAGGAAAAGGAGGACATGACCACCATCTGTAAATACCTTTAAGGAATTGTATAAATGAAGGAAAGGAGTTATTCACAGTCTCTAAAGACAAAGCAAAGAGAAATGGCCTGAAGCTAAGAAAGAAAATGTTTAGGCTAGATATTAGGAAATAAGTCTCAAAGGTAAGAGCAATTGGGCAATGCAATACACTAAATAGGAGGTGGGAGAACAGTTTAGATAAGACATTAGAGTTAATTATGTACTGAGTTGTACTAATGCTTCACTGAGGTATCTCATGTGCTAGATGCTAACCAATCATTTATTAGACCGTCTATTCACAGCTGAGCAAGAAGAAATCTGATTTCACTACATGAGAGAATACTTCCTATGCATTATATTATCATTGTACACATTCTGGCAAAAACTCTACATTGCAGCATATCAGGAAATGGGTCCGGATTCATTATGGGTCATACTTCAACCGATCCATGTGTGGATACAAAAGTATGGAGCAGAGACAAGGAACAAGTTGCTTCCCCTAAGCAGGAGCCAACAATAATTGCAGTGCCTGTACTGCCCTGGGCAGGGATTTGCCATCCATTGAGGAGAGCATATTCTGGATCCTCTCAAGAGGTGATGTAGCAGGTATGTCCAACCTGTGCATCAAGAAGCTCCAAAACACCTCCTGGAGCTCTCTCGATCACCTCCCATTTGAACCCATGCCTAACAGGGACAATTTGGCCCTACACTCAAGCTTTTTGATTATAGAATGTTGGGTACCATTTTATAATCTGTATAAAATCTGCACAATATGTGTTGGGTCTAAAGTGAAATGTAACAGCACTTTATTTTAATCAGTAAGAAAATTTAGAAAACAACTCACCCAATTGGCCTTGAAACGACAAGCTCCACTTGTGGTTCGGGCTTGGATTCTAAAATGATGTTATATACCTCCTCAAAGGTGGCTCCTTGCAATAGCCTTCCATTCCATTCTAACACTTCATCGCCTGCAATTGCAGTAATAATTATCTTCTTAGGAAAAAAAGCTAATCCTATGAACTGCACTGGTAGTGACACCCTCCCTACTCTACTACAAGCTTTCTGAATTGTGCAATCTGTACTGTAGAACAAGTCTAGTGTCTTAAATATAGGAGAGGTCTGGAGAACTAAAAGCTTCCCATACATCATCTTTGGATAAATACCAGCAAAATATTAATATTACAACTAAGACAACTACTGCCTAGTAAAACTAACACAGTTATTCACCAGATATGGCATGTTGTGGTGGCGTTTTTTTGTTTTTTTAAAGTTAGTTGCTTTTTTGGAAAAATGTGAGAGTTGAGAGAGCCTGTAAAAGTGGCAACATGGATAATCTAATGACTGAATGCAGGGCTTGATTTGAACTTTCAAATTTATCAGCTGCACTACTGTCGCTCATCACATTTAGTATGCATGATTACTTCAAACTAAACTTATAAGAACTTATTCTCTTGCTTATTGTCTCCTGTACAGTAGCTCATTTCTAAAGCAGACACATACCTGGTCTAAGATGTCCCACTGTATCAGCTAAACTTCCTTTTTTAACTTTGGTGATAAATGCACACAGCCTACCAGTTTCAGTCATCTTTCCTCCTACGACCTGTTTGGAAGAGAAGGGTTTTCACATAAATGGCATTATTTGTAACAATTCAGACTTTACGGCAATATAAACAAAATAATTAGTTGATTTATTTTTTTAAAATGCAGCCTAGGTGAGATAGATACTGGTATACATGTAAGAAAAACCAAACCCCTCAAAATATTGGCTGACTGGCTCAGCTGACATCTACTCTGGATATTTAAGTGGTTTAAAGATAATGCAATGCAAATACAGAATTTTAAAGTTTATAAACAGTATAGTTCATGTAAACAGAATAAGCTTATAGTCTCACAGCACTGGAAACTGCTATCTCCCCTCCCCTCGCAACATTTAATGTATCAGTGGCTAGACTGTTAACATCAATAAAAAATATACTGAAATCCTAGTGTATGCTGTTCTAACTGCATGCATACAGCTCAGATTGGTATTACAGGGTTTTGGTTGCAGGTATTCAGAGAGACTGTACTTCTTAATTTGTAGCCGGAAGGCACAAAATTCATTGCTATTAACTGAAGATGTAATATTCATTTGAAATCATTTACTTACAAAAAGAAGCATTTTTGTAAGGTCTATTTTACATTATATTTCTCTTCCAGGGGAAATATCATAAATGTTGACTATCACTAAAATTAAATGTCTCCAAATATTTAATATTTTATGAAACTTTCCCTTCTTCCAAAGTCGTTTTTCATACACATACCCTCTTTCCCCCTTTTTCTGCTTCTTCTCTCTCCCCCACACTCAGTAAAAATATATTTAATCAATAAATGACTGTTTTAACCTCTCACAGTTTTACAAAAAACCATCCACCAATCTTTTAGTGCCTCATTTCGTGAAAAATATAATATTCTGTAATGTTGACTTTTTTTTTCTTTGTTTGATTTTCTTTGACTCTAAGGTGGAGCATTTTCTTCATGATGAAAAATGTTTGTTCAAGCAAAAGTGGATGGGAACCTGGGAGGCAGTGACCATGAGATGGTCGAGTTCAGGATCCTGAAACAGGGAAGAAAGGAGAGCAGCAGAATATGGACCCTGGACTTCAGAAAAGCAGACTTTGACTCCCTCAGGGAACTGATGGGCAGGATCCCATGGGAGAATAACATGAGGGGGAAAGGAGTCCAGGAGAACTGGCTGTATTCTAAAGAATCCTTATTGAGGTTACAGGGACAAACCATCCCGATGTGTAGAAAGAACAGTAAATATTGCAGGCGACCAGCTTGGCTTAACAGTGAAATCCTTGCTGAACTTAAACACAAAAAAAAGCTTACAAGAAGTGGAAGATTGGACAAATGACCAGGGAAGAGTATAAAAATATTGCTCGGGGATGCAGGAGTGAAATCAGGAAGGCCAAATCACACCTGGAGTTGGAGCTAGCAAGAGATGTTAAGAGTAACAAGAAGGGTTTCTTCAGGTATGTTAGCAACAAGAAGAAAGTCAAGGAAAGTGTGGGCCCCTTACTGAATGAGGGAGGCAACCTAGTGACAGAGGATGTAGAAAAAGCTAATGTACTCAATGCTTTTTTTGCCTCTGTCTTCACGAACAAGGTCAGCTCTCAGACTACTGCACTGGGCAGCACAGCATGGGGAGGAGGTGACCAGCCCTCTGTGGAGAAAGAAGTGGTTCGGGACTATTTAGAAAAGCTGGAAGAGCACAAGTCTATGGGGCCAGATGCGCTGCATCCGAGAGTGCTAAAGGGGTTGGCGGATGTGACTGCAGAGCCATTGGCCATTATCTTTGAAAACTCATGGCGATCGGGGGAAGTCCCGGACGACTGGAAAAAGGATAATGTAGTGCCCATCTTTAAAAAAGGGAAGATGGAGGATCCTGGGAACTACAGGCCAGTCAGCCTCACCTCAGTCCCTGGAAAAATCATGGAGCAGGTCCTCAAGGAATTAATTCTGAAGCACTTAGAGGAGAGGAAAGTGATCAGGAACAGTAAGCATGGATTCACCAAGGGCAAGTCATGCCTGACTAATCTAATTGCCTTCTATGACGAGATAACTGGCTCTGTGGATGAGGGGAAAGCAGTGGATGTGTTGTTCCTTGACTTTAGCAAAGCTTTTGACATGGTCTCCCACAGTATTCTTGCCAGCAAGTTAAAGAAGTATGGGCTGGATGAATGGACGATAAGGTGGATAGAAAGCTGGCTGGATCGTTGGGCTCAAAGTGTAGTGATCAATGGCTCCATGTCTAGCTGGCAGCCGGTATCAAGTGGAGTGCCCCAAGGGTCGGTCCTCGGGCCGGTTTTGTTCAATATCTTCAGAAATGGTCTGGAGGATGGTGTGGATTGCACCATCAGCAAGTTAGCGGATGACACTAAACTGGGAGGAAAGGTAGATACGCTGGAGGGTAGGGATAGGATACAGAGGGACCTAGACAAATTAGAGAATTGGGCCAAAAGAAATCTGATGAGGTTCAACAAGGACAAGTGCAGAGTCTTGCACTTAGGACGGAAGAATCCCATGCACCGCTACAGACTAGGGACTGAATGGCTAGGCAGCAGTTCTGCAGAAAAGGACCTAGGGGTTACAGTGAATGAGAAGCTAGATATGAGTCAACAGTGTGCCCTTGTTGCCAAGAAGGCCAATGGCATTTTGGGATGTATAAGTAGGGGCACTGCCAGCAGATCGAGGGACGTGATTGTTTCCCTCTATTCAACATTGGTGAGGCCACATCTGGAGTACTGTGTCCAGTTTTGCGCCACACACTACAAAAAGGATGTGGAAAAATTGGAAAACGTCCAGCGGAGAGCAACAAAAATGATTAGGGGACTGGAGCACATGACTTATGAGGAGAGGCTGAGGGAAGTGGGATTGTTTAGTCTGCGGAAGAGAAGAATGAGGGGGGATTTGATAGCTGCTTTCAACTACCTGAAAGGGGGTTCCAAAGAAGATGGATCTAGACTGTTCTCAGTGGTAGCAGATGACAGAACAAGGAGGAATGGTCTCAAGTTGCAGTGGGGGAGGTTTAGGTTGGAGATTAGGAAAAACTTTTTCACTAGGAGGGAATGTGTTACCTATGGAGGTGGTGGAATCTCCTTCCTTAGAAGTTTTTAAGGTCAGGCTTGACAAAGCCCTGGCTGGGATGATTTAGTTGGGGATTGGTCCTGCTTTGAGCAGGGCGTTGGACTAGATGACCTCCTGAGGTCCCGTCCAACGCTGATATTCTATGATTCTATGATTTTAAAGCAATGTGAACTTTTAATTGCATAACAATAGAATTTGTGCTTATAACTCTATTTTCTGCTTCTATTATTTATCTTTAATATAAATCTCTACCTTTAAGGTACAAGTAATTTGCAAAATAATATTACTAAGCAGAGGAGTTTAGTCAACGGGATTAATTAATTACTCAACCAAATCTAATTTGGTTCATTAAGTTTATTAAAAATACTTGTTGTATTAAGGATTTCTCTCTGTCTGGAGACGAGGCACATTGACTTTACTATGTATCTCTGAGAATCAGGAAAGAATGTATTATATAGTATAATCTTCTAATTCTATACCTTAGATTTTTTAGCATTCTTTATGCAGCAATAAAATAATAATATCAAATCTGTTTTAAGGTTAGTTTTAAAGCTTAAAGAAACAACCTGATAAAATTAAAATCCATGACAGCAAAACTGTTTAAAACAAATAGTACATCAGTATAACATAATGCAAAGTATTTAATAATTATTGACAGAGTGATATTATTATCCCCTTGTCTTAAGTTTTCTGATCCTTAAACAGTGCAATACATACCAAACCAATGATTCAAGCTTGTATTTTCACTGACCTTGTCCTCTCACAATGTAAACATTTTTCAATTAAATAAAAATTTCAAAAAATTCTAAAGCAGATTAATATTGCTCATAATGAACTGTGCTGACATAATCCCTATTTACAGTATCCCAAACTACAGACTAATCTGTGCACTTGAACTGAAGCCAGTACTATGTTAAATGAAGAATATTAGATTAATCAAACTTGTTGACAATTTACCATAAATAAAGAAGTTCAAACCACATTTACAGGTTTCTTTGCATTCTTTTTTACAAAATTTTATTCATTCTTCTTCTTGTGCTAGTATTCTGTTAGAATTAAACCCATTATCTCAAAGTCTACAAGATATACATGAAATGAGTTAAAACATGAGATATAGATATGTAAGTTATAAGCTAACAGATGTGTACTAGACATGAAACCATAATAAAGCAGAAAACATATTGCTTATCATATAGAATACATAAATACAAATTAAATCACAACTCAGTTTATTTAAAACATAGAAGTCCATAAATGCAATTCAAAACAACATAGCATTAAGATAAACAAAGTTCCAACACCTTTCTAGTATACATTTTATTAAGCACATCTAAGTAATCATTGAAAAGTAATTGAAAATTGAAAAATTGAAAATTACATTGAAAAGTAATCATTTTGGTAATTGAAGAAAAAATGTCATTATACTGTATTTCTCAGTGTAATGGCAACATTTAAAATAATGTTTTTTCTTGCATATTAACTTAGTTTACTTAACTTTAAATGTGATTACTTAACATTTAGCTAACAAAGTAATACATATTTTCAAAATTGTCCATTACTAACCTTCAATCCAAGCACTGCTCCCGAGTCTCTAGGCACGCTTCCATCTTTTAGTCGTTTATTTAACAAAATCCGTCCAATTAGACGGTCTCCATCTTTGGATGGCTGCCAGGTCACAGGATGCTATGATGAAGTGTTAATGGAAAACATAGTGAACATATTTTCTCAGAAAAAAATCTCAATATTATTTTTTCATTTCCAGGAAGTTTACAATTTTTGAAAGCAGTATGATTACACCATTATTAGTTTAATAGAATCATAGAAATAAGCTCCAGAAAAGACATATTAAGTCATTCATTCTATCCCTAAGTCATTTAAAGAATGAATAAAATCTCTACCTCACAAATGTATTCCTACACCCAATTTGTAGAATATCCATAACTATCTTTATACAGAACATGTTTGTTTACAATGTAGTTTTAGCTGTATTAGCCCGAGGACATGAAAGATGCAAGGAGAGTGATGTAATATCTTTTACTGGACTAACTTCTGTTGGTGGAATGGACAAGATTTTGAGCTTCACACAGCTCTCCTTCCAGGCTGGAGAAGGAAACTAGAATGTTTAAGTTAAATAGAAGGTGGGACAGATTGTTAAGCATAAGGGTTCACAGATGTTATTGGAAAATACTTAAATGACTTGGGCAATTAACATCTCTGCAGTCACAGACAATGGGAAGTTGTATGCAGCAGGGTGTGTCACAAAGTTGTTGTAATGGGTGATACAATCAGTGTCAGACTTGATGAGAACCCATCCTGAAAGAAATCTTTCCCAAATCCCTTCTTCTATCCTTCAAACAACATCCTAACCTCACCAACCTCATCAGAAGAAGCAAGCTCCCCACGGACCAGGACACACCAACTCAAAACAGCACCAGACAATTCCAAAACAGAAGATAAAAAACCCGAAGACGTATCTCCACCCCTACAATGATCAACACCTCCCCCACAACATACCTTTGGGGTCCTACACATGCCTATCATAATATGTGGTGTACCTCATTCTGTGCATCAGATGCCCCACCAACAACTATGTAAGTGAAATGGTACAACAGAACTTGACATTACTGCATGTAGTCCAGAAGGGACAGTATTGCAGTCATCAATTTTGTATATGCAGCCACTGCCAGCTGAAAACCAAACATCACATAGCTAGGAAAATCTTAGGCCCTGAACAGCAAGGCCACGCAGCTACATGTCTGCAGCTTTGTTTTCAGAATGGGAGGATGGGACAGTAAGTTAACAGATTATAAGTATGGAAGACAGTGAGTGAATAGCGACCATGATTTTAAGTGCCCCAACACGTTGTTATGATGAGAAATGTTTTGATGATAAGAGATAATGAGTAGTTTTGCTGAAATTAGAAAAATTGGTGACTCACTAGGTGTTACTACGATTGACCACAAGGAGTCACTATAGGTTATGTGCCTTGTTTGAGGTTAGTTATAAAAAATCAGGTGAAAATACTGTGCTTGTGCCAATTATTTATCAGACAGGTGAGCTGTGCCCCCACTGATTTATTTCTAATGCTGCCTGGAGAGAAACAGTCAAATTACCACTACTTTGGGTTCTGAAAACCTGGGTTACAAATTTGGCAAGCCAGTTGCCAGGAGTGCTGGAGAGGAAGGTAACGATTGGTACAAACGGTTTGCCATGCACTGCAAGAATGGAGGATGTAGGACAGGGTATGAACCTGGAATTTCCCCATGTGTGGGCCATGAGTCAATTTTTCGTTATTGGGACTCAGGGCCCCAGGCTGGTGGCCTGGTCGAGGGATTATGTCAAAAGGAAAGGGAACATCTAGAAAGAAAGAACAGTTGGAAATGATTTTGGGAAGCATCTTGACTGATTTTGTACAGGAGCATGGTAATGGTCTCTGGAAGCTTTACCAGTCCCAGAACGTTCCTGCTGCTCTGTAAGCAGATGGTAGCAATGGTAGTAGATAAAGAGAAAAATCAGTTAAAGGCAAGAGTGGAGGAATTAGAGAAAGATAAAATTGAGAAAGAGAAAGAGATATACAGCTTGAAGGCTAACTCAGTCACCCTCTGGACTGAGATAGTGGCAACGCAAAAGCAATTGTGTAATAGTGACAGTGAGAGAGTAAGTGAGAACATGGAACAGGAAGTCTGTGGATTGAAACAGCAGACAATGGAGAGTAAAGGAATTGTTAGAGCGTTACTGAAGGATTCTCAGGATAAGACCTCGGCAGATTACGGGTAATGTAAGAGACAAAGTTGTACTCTTAGAGCCATGTTGCGAGATCAGAAGGTAATAATGGCTACGCTTTGAGGGAATAGTAGTTTAGGAAGGAGGGATGGGTCAGAGGAGGACCCTGATTTGTATCCTTCTTATTATATATTGAGAGGGATGGTCCTTTTCCCTTGGGCCCTTCTCAGTCCTTGTATGGTCACTTGAAGACCTGAAGATGCCAACACCTATAGCTCCCATGGTGAGGAAGATTGGTCTCCAAGGGGTAACCAAGAAGGAGAAGAATGGGTAGAGATTCGGTCCCTCTCCCCTGGCCAGGTTAAAGCCACAGAGAGATTGGCTGGCCCATTAAACCAGAGAACAGCATTGGCATGGCTGGCAAGGATAGCTGGCACTCTCGATCTCACTCTGGCGGATGTGACAGCAACTGCCACTCTCCTCTCAGACCTAGGATAGTGGCCAGAGGTACGGGTTCCCAGATGCTTTGGCCCATAGAGCCCCACTTTTAGATTAGTTGTTTCTGTCTGTAGTTTTTCTTGTCTTAAGTTTTCCTTTCTTCCTAAGTCGTTCTTCCACACACACTCTTCCCCTCTTTTGCTGCTTCTTCTCTCTTCCCCACACTGACTCTTGCTTCCCCCACACTCTCCAACCATGGTGTTTTTTTCTTTTGTATTTGTTTTGAAAGTTAAGGGTTAAACCCACAACTTTACTTTTTACTTTACTGAAAGTATTTTACTGTCCCTGAAGATATGGTTGCCAAGCAACAGAAATGTTTGCTTTGCTAATTATTCTAATTATTGAAAACAATTTTGAGAAAAACTGTAAATTAACAAAAGAAGGATCAGGCCCAAAACCATTTGTTTTATGGCCACAAGAGGACTTGTGGTTGCACATGAAGCAACCCCGTTTAAAGCAATAACCCTCTCAGATAATACTCTAAAGGAAGGCAAGGGCTAAAGGGGAGAGAGGAAAGAGAAAAGCCCTACAAAAGTTGGGGTAGAGCTCCTCATCTCTGGCAGGTGGAAATTTGGAGACAGCTCCTAAGGTACAAGCCAAAGGAAGACATAGATGAATTGTCCACTCTGGAACTTTTGTTAACACTGGCTGAGCACGAAGGGAAGACCCCAAGTGTGCCTCCCGCTGCTGCCCTTAGGAAGGCTGGGCACCCTCTAGATCTCCCTATTTGGACACTGATGGGTGGGGGAGGTTCACAGTTTATGTTGAGGGGCATTCAGAGGAGGCATTCAGAATTGTTACAGGTGCCACGTATTCCTTGATGGGTACCCAGAATGAAACCCTGTTTGAATCTCCAACTGGAGTTAAAACCTTACCGGGTATTAATGAGGTACAGAGTGTTGTTCCCTTTTGCAGGGACATCCTGTATTGGGTGGGGAGGAGGAGAAATAAAAGGGCAATTTGGCTTAATGGATTTGGGAGGAGAAGGGATCCTGGGATTGATGTCTTGAGAGAATTAAGAGTGTTAGTTGATTTTGCTAACAGGGTCCTATGGGAAATGCCTCCTGGCCCATCCTGGGAACTAGTGGAGATTTCAGCAAGCTACTGGCTAGCAGCCCTTAAGGCTTCTGAAGAACTGGAGCGGCCAACGTAGCCCCCGAGAAGTTCTGGCAATTGCAGAAAAATATTGGGAGGCCTGGGCCAAGAATAAAATAGAATGTGATAAAATTGAGGCAGAAATCCTAATTACAGGCCCCGATTCCCCAAGTCCAGAGCAGGATAGGTATCCAAAGGAGGCAGAAGCCAGGCTGAAAGAAATAACTGATGGGCTTTTAAGACACGGGGTTTAATGAAATAATCAAGCCCCAATAATGCTGACCTCTAGCCGGTCCTTAAAAGTGATGGCAGGACTTGGAGGCTGGTAGTGGATTTTTGCCATCTTAATCAGGTGACCCAGCTGATGGCCCCCATAGTGGCTAAGTATCAGGAAGTACTGGCCTCCATTATAGGAGGGGCCCAGTGGCTTTCAGTTTTGGATTTGTCCTTTTTTTTTTTCTTTTTCCTTTTGGCTATCTCTTTACATTGGGACAGCTATTATAAATTTGCTTTTACCTTTCAAAGGAAGCAATTGTGTTTTGCCAGGGTCCCCATGGCCTGGAACAATGCCCCTCTTATTTGTCATGCCTGTGCAGTTAAGATGTCAGATGAGATGCCTGAAAGAGACAGTGTGATTTCTTATGTGAATAATATCCTGGTTTGCACTCAGACTAGCGAAGAAAATTTGGAAGTATTGGATAGGGTGTTACAAAAGATATAGGAAATTGTATTTAAAGTAAGCCCAAAGAAAGCCCACTTGTACTCCCAACAAGTAAATTACTTTAGAGTGAATTTGGAGCAGGAGGGGCATTCCCCTGGTCAACAGAGAGTTGAGCAGATTCCTAAACTTCCAGCTCTTACAGACATAAGAGCTCTTAGATCCTTTTTTGGAAATGGTTAATTTCTTCCAAGATTTTATTGAGGGATTCTCAGAGAAAGCAGCCCTGCTGCATGACTTGTTAAAGGAGGGAACAGGATGAAACAGCAGTTTGTGCTGCAGCTGGCAATTAAGAAAGGGGGGTGAGAGTTGTGCTGAGTCAGAGTCATGGAGCAGGGCTTGGCCCTTTATCTTATGCCTCCAAAATATTAAGTGAAGTCAAGAGGGGATTCACCCCCTGTGAAAAGGAAATTTTGGCACTAGTATGGGCTTTGCAGCGGGAATATCTGGTGGGACTGTCTCCTGTGTTACTGAAAACTGTCTACTCTCCAGTGAAATATGTGCTCACTGTGAAGATTAATAAAATATATGTGTCTAGCCCCAACAAGCCCTAAGCAAATTAGGGTTGATGAATTTGCTGAGCCCCAAGTTGTGCTAAAAGCCTAGTTAAAAGTTTAAGAGCCCCCTCCTGGGGAAAAAGGGACTCAGGCCCAGATGGGTCTCAGTAAAAGTTAGTAAGTTCAGCTTAAATGTTTAGTGATATGTCCCCTATATAGGAAGGGGGAAAGTTTGTTTTGCTTTGTGTTTTAGATTATTAACTGCTTTTGCTGGTTTTGGATTGCAGACCTGCTCCTTTGGTGGTGTGAATCTGGAATTTGTTATGTTCAAGGCAGGGGGAGACTACCCATGGATGACCATGGAGTGTAAAGTGAACAATGCAAACGAAATGAATGTCAATTTGAGGACCCAGGAAGCAGGGAACAATGCTGCCGACGTCTTTTAGACATGTTTCACCACCACTGGGACAAAATGGATGCTCACATCTACCTCCCTCCTCCAGACTTTTCAAGAGTGAATTTCATGTGAGTTGAGGGAAGACACAACAATAACACAGGAATCTGGGAGTACAGATGGGTAACAAACAAATTCAAATTCTTTCCTCCCCTGTGAAAGCCAGTGCATTCACTTGTGGACTGGCATCCCTAAGCAGGCAGCTCCAGGAGAAAAGACAATTCATTTTAGGCTGAAACACTCCCTTTTATTCCCAAACACTGGACAAGAAGATCTGGGGAGGCAAAACTACAGATAGTGATAACAAAACAGGAATGGGAGGTTATTTTACCCCGTACTTTGGAGGTCCCAGGTCCTCAGGAAATTTATAACAGAGACAAAAAACAGTTACTTATCTCTTGTAACTGTTGTTCTTTGAGATGTTGCTCATGTCCTTTCCAATTAGATGTGCACATGCCACGTGCACGGCAGCCAGAAAGATTTTCCCTTATTAGTAGCCATTGAATCAATCCAGGCGCCACCTGGAGGTGCACCTTCATGGCACGGAATATAGGGCACTGTTTACCCACTGCCACCTCAGTTCCTTCTTGCCAGTTTGCTCTGACAGAGGGGTAGGTGGGTGGGTATTGGAATGGACATGAGCAACACATCTCGAAAAACAACAGTTACGAAAGGTAGGTAACCGTTTTTTGTTCTTCGAGTGATTGTCAATGTCAATTCCAATTAGGTGATTACCACACTGACATTTTGGAGGTGGGGTCAGAGCTCAAAGGTTTGTTGATGGTAGCACCGGTCTGGCAAAGGCTGTGTCATTTCTACCCTGCTGAGTGATGGCAAAATGCGGGGTAAAAGTGTGGATTGAGGACCACATCGCAGCTCTGTAGATTTTCTGGGTTGAAACCTGGGCCAGGAACTCTGCAGACCATGCCTGTGCTCTTGTAGAGTGCGCTGTAAGCAGAGAGGCAGGTATCTGCGCCAGATTGTAGCATGCCCGGATACAGACGTGATCCATAACGAAATCCTTTGTGAGGAGACTGTAAGACCTTTCATTCTGTCTGCTTCTGTGACAAACAGCTGAATAGACTTCCAAAATGGTTTCGTCCGCTCAATATAGAAAACTAACGCCCGGCCAACATCCAATGAATTAAGTTTTTGCTCCCTGCTGCTTGCATGTGGCTTGGAGAAGAAAACTGGAAGAAAGATATCCTGGTTAACATGAAACTGGGAGACAACTTTAGGAAGAAAGGCTGGATGCGATCTAAGCTGAACCTTGTCCTTATAGAACACAGTGTAAGGAGGCTCAGATGTTCGAACCTTGAGCTCAGACACCTTCCTGGCTACCAGGAATGCCACCTTATATGAGAGGTACTGCAGAGAACATGTTGCAAGTGGTTCAAAAGGTGGCCCCATTAGCTTGGAAAGGACCAGGTTAAGCTCCCAAGCGGGGATTGGCTGTCATATGTAAGGGTATAGTCTGTCAAGACCTTTAAGAAAATGGCCTACTATCAGGTTGGCAAAGACTGACCAGCCCTCCACGCCTGGATGGCAGGTGGAAATGGCAGCCAAGTGTACCTTTACTGAAGATATAGAAAGCTCTTGCAGCTCTAGGTGGAGGAGGCAGTCCAATATCATAGGTATGGATGAAAGTCTTGGAGACGGGAGATATTGCGAAGACCAAATTGTGAATCTTTTCCATTTTGCCAGATAGGTAGCCCTAGTGGAGGGTTTTTTACTGCCAAGGAGGACTTTCCTGACTGGATCCGAACAGGCGAGCTCTATCAGGTTCAGCCATGGAGCTTCCACACCGTGAGGTTACGAGATTTGGGGGCTGGAGGCGGCGGTGATCCTGGGTTATCAGATCCAGGAGCAGCGGTAAGGTGATTGGGTTTTCCACGGACATATCCAGGAGAGACATGTACCAGTGCTTGCGGAGCTATCGTTATCACCGAGGCCTTGTCCCTTCGAACCTTGAGCAGGACCTTGTGAATGAGGGGTATGGGTGGAAATGCATACAAGAGGTGTCCCTTCCAGGGAAGAAGGAGCACGTCCATGGTGGAGCCCTGGCTGTGATTTGGAAAGAAGCAGAACTTCCTGTTGTGCCGCGTGGTGAACAAATCTATCTGGGGAAATCCCCAATGCTGGACGATGGTATTTGCGATATCTGGGCAGATGGACCACTTGTGGCTGTGAAACGACCTGTTGAGATAGTCCACCAACTTGTTCTGGACTCTGGGAAGGTACAACGCCTCCAGGTATATTGAGTGAGCTATGCAAAAGTCCCACAGTCTGAGGGCTTCCTGGCACAGGGGAGAGGAGTGTGCACATCCCTGTCTGTATAAAACATCGCTGTTGTATTGTCCATCATGGCCGATTCATTTGGAAGGGAAATGTGTGCTTGGAATGTCTGGCACACTAGACCGACTGCTCTCAGCTCTCTGACATTGATGTGAAGTGAGAGCTCCGCTTGGGACCAGAGGCCCTGAGTCCTGAGGTCTCCCAGGTGCACTCTCCAACCCATCGCTAACATGTCCATCACCAGCAAAAGGTGAAGAGGACACCTGCAAACACCGCTTGAGGGTCGAGCCACCATAGGAAGGATGTGAGAACCGGTCAAGCTAGAGTGACAATTTTGTCTAGACAGTCCCAAATAGGCCAATACCCTGAAGCCAACCATGCCTGAAGAGGTCAGAGTCTCAGTCTGGCATGCTGTACTACATAGGTAACAAGCAGCCATGTGGGCCAGAAGCTTTAGGCAATTCCTTGCTGTGGTGGTAGGGAACTGCCTAAGACTCTGTATGATGTTGCACAGGAACTGGAAATGTGACTCCAGGAGGTACCCTCTTGCCTATGTAGAATCCAATACTGCCCCTATGAACTCTATCCGCTGAACGGGGGATAGGGTTGACTTCTGTATGTTCAGTAGAAGGCCCAGGTCATCGAAAGTAGCCCTTATGAAGCTCACTTGCACCTCCACTTGCGCCCTGGAGCAGCCCTTGATTAGTCAATCGATGAGGTACAGAAACAGCTGCAACTGATGCTTGTGCAAGAATGCAGCCATGACTGCCATGCACTTGTTAAACACTCGAGGAGTCACTGATAGGCCGAATGGAAGGACTGTCAAGTGATAATGATTGTGGTTCACCATGAACCTGAGGTACCTTCTGTGGGATGGCATTATTGAAATATGAAAGTAAGTCTCCTTCAAGTTGTGGGTGGCATACCAGTCCCCCAGATCCAAAGGAAGGGATAATGGAGGCCAAAGAGACCATGCAGAACTTCAGTTTCTTTATGAACTTTTTGAGGTCTCACAAGTCTAGGATGGGCCTGAGGCTGCCTTTGGCTTTTGGTATTAGGAACCATTGGGAATAGAACCCCTTGCCCTTCAGCTCTTGAAGAACCTCTTCCACTGCCCCCACCATTAGGAGCATGTGCACCTCCTGCATGAGGAGTTGCTTGTGAAAAGGGTCAGGGAGAGGGGGCGGGAGGAGAACTGGAGGGAGTATCCCCTTTCTACCATGTGGAGTGCCGAGCAATCTGATGTAATTCGGGGCCATGCAGGGTAGAAAAGGGACAGTCAGCACGGGGATGGATCCAGAGTCTGGACTGGTGTGTCACCCCTGGGCACACCTCTAAAAGTTCTGTTTCTGGCCTGAGGACTGTTTCACCTGCCCAGAGACCTGGGTTGATGAGAGGGGAGGCCCCTTTCTATTGTTCCTGTTACACCTCTTAGAAAAATCCTTCCTGTTCTGTGGGTGGTAGAAACTGGGGTTGAGGCTTAAAGTGCCTCCATTGCGTAGCTGGAGTATGCAGGCCAATGGACTTGAGGGTGGCCCTTGAAGCCTTGAGTCTATGAAGCCATGAGACAGTTTTCTCTGAAAAGAGGGCTGAGCCTTCAAAGGGAAGGTCCTGTATGGTCTGCTAGACCTCATATGGGAGCCCTGATACTTGCAGCCAGGAGCTGCTCCGCATTGCTACCCCAGAGACCATAGTGCAGGTGGCCAAATCAGCCACATCGAGGGCTGCCTGGAGTGAAGCACTGGCAATTAGATTACCCTCCTCCACCAAGGAGGAGAACTCTGTCCTGGAGTCCTCTGGTAGAAGCTCTATGAACTTCGCCATACCTCCGCATGAGTTGTAGTTGTACTTGCTGAGGACAGCCTTGTGGTTAAAATTTGGAGCTGGAGCCCCTCGGTGGAATAAATTTTCCTCCCAAAGAGGTTCAGCTTCTTAGTCTCCCGTTTTTTAGGGGATGGCCCTGGTACCCTTTGCACTCCTGCTCATTTTCCGCCACTACCGCTAGGGAGTCCAACGGCGGATAAGTATAAAAATTCACAAACCCCTTAGAGGGAATGAAGTACTTTAAATCAGTCCTCTTTGCCGTCAGTGGTAAGGAGGCGGGGGTCTGCCACAGTGTCGTAGTGGTGTCCTGAATAGTATTTATAAGTTGCAGGGCAATACGGGAGGGCCCAGCGGGGGCAAGTATGTCCACTATCAGATCCAATGTTTCAGCGACCTCCTCAACCTGGATCCCGAGGTTCTGCACCACTCTTCTCAGCAGCTGCTGGAGCACCTTGCTGTCCCCCAGGGCAGGGCCGTCGAAGTTCCTGCCACTGCCTCATCAGGCAAGGATGAGGACACAGCCCTAGCAGGGAGTGGGTCCTGCTCTCTGCCCCTGGCACCAGTGCCTGGTCTTCTGGTGTGACCAGTGCCGGTGCGGCCGGTGCAGTCGGTGCCAGTGCAGTGTGGTGCGATTTGTCCTGACCCGGGTGAGGTGCCAGATGCACATTTGATGCCAAGACCACTGACGCCGACCTCCGCAAATGGGACTCTTGGTTTTGGCCCTGACGCTGATGGAACGCCCAGGGATCCAGAAAGGCCACTGGGCTGGAGCCTGTCATTGTTCAGGCCACAGTGCCAGATAGAACTGTTGCCTGTGTCTGCTGGACCTGGACCACCCGCTTCACCTCAACTATAGGATTCCGACTCTGACTGGGAGGACTCACTGGAGGATGACCACAGAGGGGCAGTGCCCACTGGTGCCGGGGAGCGGTGCCGGGAACTTGGGGACTGGTGTGGCTCTCCTATCTATCCGCTGGTGGAAGGTACTGGTAACCGGTGCCAAGGGAATGGTGATCAGCATGATACCCTTTCCAGCTTGCCCCTTGATGGCATCGAGGGTTTCACAGGCACCTGTGAGATGGAGCTCAGTGTCCTGTTGCACCTAGGAGGGAAAGACGGCACCATGAAGGCTATGAGGTCCCTGGCAGCCTTGAACATCTCTGGCATGGAAGGCAACTGCAGGTGGTCGCAACCTTCCTGGAACGGGGAGTGCTGGGGGCCCAGACTCAACTGGTCCCATGGTGGGGCAGGAGTTGACGGAACCCTAGACAGCCATGCCAAGCTTACGTGGCCCAACATGGGTCTCACAACAGTGGTCTCCTCCTGCGCCAGTCTGGGCGTGGGTAAGCGACCCCTTTTGGGTCTCCTCTTCTTGTGGGGAACCAGGGATTGTGAACAGTGCCACCCACTGCCCTGCACAGGGGCCCTATGTGGGAAATTTTGCTGGTGCCGACTCCTTCCTCGGTGCCGACTCATGCTGCAATGATGCTGGAGCACTGCACAGTGATGTCGAGGTGCTCGGCATCGGCTCAGCTGACCCTGGGTCCAAGTGGAGATGGAGGGCAGCTTCCATCAGAAGGATTTTGAGGTGCTGGCCAAGCTCCTTCTGAGTCCTAGGGCAAAATCCTGGTGGGCTTCCCCCAAACACTTCAAGGAGGAAGTGTGGTCACTTCTGGGCACAGACATGCCACAGGCTGCACAGGGTTTAAACCCCGGGGACCAAGGCATGCCCCGGTAACGGGGGAGAACGGGAGGATGGGGAGTACCCCCAGACAAACTTCTAGAGAGAGCTAACTAACTAACAACTACTAAGACTAACTATATCAAACTAACTATTTACAGGAAAAATCTGCTAAGAGACAGAGAAGGCTTGCTGAAGCTAGAGATAACAAGCATTCCAGCTAACCATCACAGGGCCCCATGCCATGAAGGCATGATTCCAGGGGGTACCTGGATCGACCCAAAGGGTGCTGCTAAGGGAACATCTTTCCAGCTGCTGTGCATGTGGTACACTCACACCTATTTGGAATTGACATGAGCAATCACTTGAAGAAGAAAGGATGTTTGGATATTGAAGCTAAATGGTGCCGTGATAAAATGGTTATTAATTTGAAGCCCAATATGACAGGAAAATGGCTCCTTCAGGGACCCCATGGAGTAAAAGGTATAGAAGTGTGAATTCTGGAACTACCTGTAATTAATTTGATCAGAGCATATGTGGTTCAAAGCAATGTAAAGAAACAACTGGTGATTAATCCAACCCACACCCTGAATAAGGTTATTGTGAACCTCATTTTAGCAAATATCTCAACGATAGAACCCCATTTTGGAAAGTTTGTCCAGCCATTATATGAGGGCTGGAAAAATTGGATTAATCTTCATGATGTCCCCAGACCATGCAAGAAATGAGTAAAAAGGGACATACTGGAAGCATTTGGCACAGGGGTAGGGGTTTTTAATAGTATAAAGGAGGAAGTGATTGTGAATAAAATGAATTCAGTGGGGCAACACCTAAAGTATTTAGTAACATCTCTGAGGGTATCCTTAGATCAGCTATGCTCCATACAAAATAGGGTGGCGCAGTTATTAGAGGAATGGGAGCAATCCCAAGAAAAAGATCATCTCCGTCTCTTGCAGGCTGTTGGTACCCTCCAGAGTAATGTTTCCTTAGCCCTGGCATGCATGCAAATGGAGATGTGAATTAGTGATGTGGTAAAGGACATGATTTGAGATGATATGTGAGGGATACTCCCATTGGAAGTTAGGAGCATTATTAGGAAAAATTCCATCCAGATTGAGAGGGATTTACAATCCTATTGGAAAATGGTAAATTTTGCATATGATAAAAGATGTTGAGCGATTATTGTTTTACTAGTGTCAGAAGCAGAGATAAAGTGAGTCTTAATGCTAATGAGATAGTGATAGAGCCCTTGGATCATAGGGTATGGGTACAGAAGAGGCCCAAGGGTTGAAGAAAGTACAATTGGGAGTCTGCTTAGAAGAACCTGGCATTGCATATGAATTCACCACAAATACCTAGCAGCCACAGAATATATGTTTAGAAGTAATAGAGGGAAAATGTCATTATGCTGTTAATCCATTTGTAAATGAATCTGTGATTATGTATATGGGTGATAATTGTATATGTCTTAGAAGTTAGTGCCCAGTTCTTATAATTAAATATGTGCATCATGTATCTCATGGTCCCCATGAAAATAGATGATTTTGCCATGTTCTAGTTATTGAAGGATATGATTTTAAATTTCAAGTGCCTGAGTTGAAATACAGCCAATTAAAAATGAAATACACATTGTACTCAGATGTAATAACTGCACCCATTGGAATGAACTGCTTTTACAGATATTGCTTCAACATTCCCTTTTGAGGAATTATTTACATGCTGCTAAACAAGAGGCATGTATGGTCTTGGTTATGGTCACGGTCCATCATTCTACCCATGAAATTAAACATGTAAACAGGGTTAGCAAAAACTCAGAACACAAATGGTGGGAGACATTGTTGGTCCCCCATGGCAACAGGGATTTTTAATCTGGCTTTACCAATTGTGGTGATTTTGGTGTTTCAAATGGTGTTGGTTGTTTTGTTCCTGGTGCTGACATGCTGGATTCAAAGGAAGATAAATTCAAAGCCCATGCTTTTGCAAACCCTGGGTATCCCCTGAGGGAACCTACACGGGGTCTGGTCTATAATGAGGCAGAATCAGGGGTGAAAATTGAGAGTGCCAGCAAGAAGATTATTGCTCAGTCTCGGTCAAGAGTTTTGAGCCTATGCTGGGCCTCTTTAGTAACCGATTGAACTCATTGCGTATGTGTGTGCAGATCTTCATATTAAAGATATACAATCTGCAAAGAGGGGAGTGTTACCCAAGAATTTGTCATTCTTGCATGTACCCCAGATGGGACAGTACTGCAGTAAGCAATTCTGTATATTCATCTACTACCAGCTGAAAACCAAACATCACATAGCTAGAAAAATCTTAGGCCCTGAGAGGCAAGGCCACACAGCTGCATGTTTGCAGCTTTGCTATCACAATGGGAGGATGGGACAGAAAGTTAACAGATTATAAGTATGGAAGAGAGTCAGTGAATAGCGACATTGGTTTTAAGTGTCTTGACACATTGTTGTTATGACTACAAATGATAAGAGATAATGAGTAGTTTTGCTGAAATTAGGAAAATAGGTGACCTACTAGGAGTCACTGTAGGTTATGTGCTTTTTCTGAAGTTAGCTATAAAAGATTAGGTGAAAGTACTCCATTGTGCCAATTATTTATCAGATGGATGATCTGTGCCCACATTGATTTATTCCTGACATCCTCTGGAGAGAAACAGTAAAGTTACCACTGTTTTGGGTTCTGAAAATCCTGGGTAACAAAACCAGACAATCACTACACTATCAAATGAACTCAAACAGGAAAATAATAAAAGAGAAAAAACCCCTACCACCAGTGGGTCAACACTTTTCACTAAGTAATCATTCTACATATGACCTCTCAGTCCTCATCCTCCATGGAAACCTGCATAAAACCTTCAAAAGGCAAGCCTGGAAACTTAAATTCATAACTCTGCTGGACACTAAAAACCATGGACTTAACAGAGACACTGGTTTTATGGCCCATTACAACAATTTGCAACACATCCTGATGCCTACTAACCCTCCCTTGTCCTACAAGTGCAGAGATGCTAATTGCCCATTTCATTTTAAGTGGTCTCCTACAACTTGTCTGAACCCTTATACTTAACAATCTGTCCCACCTTGTATTTAGTTTGGAAACTCTAGTTTCATTCTCCAGACCTGAAGAAGAGTTGTGTGAAGCTTGTCCCTTCCACTAACAGAAGTGGAAGATATTACTTCACCCACCTTGTCTCTTTTGTACACGGTAGAAAAGTACAGATATTTAGATATACATGATATATGTGATCATTACATTTGAGTTGAAACAAAAATGGATGTTGAAGTCTAACACAATAATCCTGATGCTGAATAGGAAGTACAGCAGAACCTCAGAGTTACAAACTCCTTGGGAATGAGGTTGCTCATAACTCTGAAATGTTCATAACTCTGAATAAAACGTTATAGTTGTACTTTCAATAGTTTACAGCTTTGAACATTAATTTAATACAGCTTTGAAACTTTACTATGCAGAAGAAAATTCTGCTTTTAACCATCTTAATTTAAATGAAGCAAGCACAGAAACAGTTTCCTTGCCTTGTCAAAAAAATTTTAAATTTTCCCTTTATTTTTTTTAGTAATTCCCGTTTAACACAGTACTGTACTGTATTTGATATTTTTTTTCAGTGTCTCTGCTTCTGTTTGATTGCATACTTCCAGTTCCAAATTAGGTCTGTGGTTGACCGGTCAGTTCCTAACTCTGGTGTTCATAACTCTGAAGTTCTACTGTAGAAGTCAAAACTGAAACCTGATATATTGAGACTCAAACTTATTCTCTTTTCCACCATTCTAACCATCTCAGTTTTCCTCTCTATGAATATGTAAAGCCTTTCGGACACGTTTACATTCTCTCAGTGCTCCAAAATTATCAAAAGGACAAATTAAATGTAAAGTTATAAAGTAGTAACTCCCCATTCTGATGTATTTATTGACATAACATTATCGTTTATAATAGTTCATACATATTAAACATATTCAGAACAGCTACGTTTGAATATTCCATCATCCCTCTACGGTGTGTGTGTGTCTCTGTGTGTGTACACACACACACATAGACACACTCATACATATTATTACTTTATATTATTATAACATGCTGAATAAAACTCTAAATAAACTTATCATTTATTTGGTGTAATCATAGTACTTTTTCACAACTATACACTAGTTTCATGCTCCTCTCCATGCAAAATTAACTGGCAAAGGACATCTCCTCTCCCGTTACATCTAATAACTCTAAAAAGATTTATCACAATCCCCACCAAACGAAAGGCAATACTAACAAATATCAAAGCAGATGGCAAAGATTCTAATACTACACAATACTCCACAAAAATGGCATGACAACAAAACAAAAGAACAAACATGACAGTGAAAGGGAAAAAAGAAAAACAACTTTTCTGTGCAAATGGACCAATTTTTCTCCCTTTTTTACCTGGAATTTAAACTATTAATTTTATTTTAGCCCCAGGAGCACATAGGCAGGAAATCATATAAGCCAATCCAACAGAATCCTCATTGTTAATAACTTTATAATTGAAGGTAACATCACCAAGTACTATCATGCGACCATGAGACCAAACATTCCTTTGTGCCTGAATATTTTTTTCTTGTGCTACCAAATAGTAAAGTGACAAAGCAAGCAGGAATTTTTGGTTTTGTTTTTCTTTTCTGCACCTTAAGAAATGCTACATTGTCTCTAAAAACTCCCTGTCTTTTTATTAAACGCACTGTTTTAATGAGTGACACAGAGCAAACGAAGACCAAATGAGAAGTTTAAAATGCAGGCTCCACAATCTCAGTACCTTCTCGCTATGGCTATGCTCTTCATTTAGAGTTGTGCTACTACACGTATCTACCCCAGAGTCTTTAACTTGAGGCTCAGACCATTCCAAGTCCTCTTCCAAAGAGTGGCCACCAAAGCACACCATTTTCTTGTGTCTCTCAGATAAGGTGTTAGAATCCGACAAAACTGCCTGCTCACTAGTTTTTCTTTTTCCCCTTTGACTGTCCCCTATAAGTGTGGGATAAAAAAAAAGGGATACAAAAAAGAAAACATGCAAAGGTGTAAATAAAACAAAGGAAAAGTGAAATGATAAAGTAAACTGAATGGTAAGGCTCCACATGTCTCACCAAAGACATTGGGGATGCCTCACTGCTATGCCAAGACGTATGGTCCACCCAGTTGTAATCCATGTCTCCTGTGAGAATCAGACAGACAAGATAGTGCAAGTAAAGGAAAAGCGAAAGAAAGGACAGACACAGATATAATAAACTTTTAAAAATTTGTGGTTATCCTGCCTGATTCATAACCTTTGTCTGTAACACTGGCTACAACGTTTTCAAGAGAAAGTTGAGACTCTAAAACAATGGAATACATGGAATGTGGAAAACGGCATGTTTGTGTGTGTGTGTGTGTGTGTGTGTATATACATATTCAATATATGTAACATATAAAGACTGATTCAATACCATTAACAGTTCTTTGAAATTCTTATGAAAATACCTACAAATATCACAAAAAGATGCGACAACTTAATGTGTACACATTTGAAACTTTCTGGACGCTGACGACAGTAAGAGTAACTTGCATCAGCTTTGTCAGTATTGACCTAATAATGGGTTTGTCTTGTTGGAAAGACCTTCTTGCCTTTTTCAGATCAAAATAATGATTTTTCTCTAATAGCTATAACAAAACATCTAAACAGTGCAATTCTATATCTCACTTTATTGTAATAAGCTTCAGAATGTTGAAACACCTGTCAAGAGATTATAAATCATTAAGAAAAATAAAAGGTACAAAATACTCATAATTGATTGATATTAACTTTGCATAAAATTCATAGAAAAAATTAACATTCATGAATTAATGCAGGCAAAATTATTGCTATTGTATTGTTATCTCAAAACCTGGAATTAATGGACTGTATTTTGATACATAACAAACTTTTAAAATATTTTCATACAATAAAAATGTAATTTTTATACCAGAAAGTTGACTTAGATAAACTGAGAGATACTCATACTTTTGAGCAGTTGTTCCAAAGGATTAATGCTATTGTCAATAAAAATGAGTGATAATACATGACTATGTGCTATATAAATATTTTCCCATTTATCTAGGTTCTGTAAATTGTAGAATATACCTAAGTCTTTTGGCCTTATAACATTTTCCTTGTACCATAAATGTCATGTTACTATATGTGAAAATTTTTATTTTATCTTTATTTTCTTATTCAAGACCAACTCCTGCCTCCTGCATCTAGCTGCAAGTGTAGGGTCCAATAGGCAACAGAACCTATGTGGTTCTGTAATCCATGGTACAGGCCCCTGAGACACCTCGCCTGTATCTGCCTTGTACCTCAAACCATTGCTCTGTGGGGGGCTCAATGTGTGCTATTGAAACAGCTCAGAGAAGTTTGGGATAGTTCACATCAGGTGACAGGGTAGAGTATGACTAGTGAGTCTGATATCACTCTGATCCACTGACCAAATCATATTGCATATGGGATGCACACATACAGATCCCACAGAACTAACTACCCTACACAAAGCTTATTCATGGTTTTGCAGGGTGATCGGGTTTAACTCTCAGTAGGGCTATTAGCTGAGCTTCCAAAGCCCTTACACTTTACTCAATGGCATTTCTCTATCTGTAACATGATAACTTTTGAACAATGCATCCCATCAATTCCAAAATTTCAGAGAATGATGTAGGCATCAATGGTCAAAACTCTACTGATTTTAGTGAAATCAGAAAACCGAAAATGGGAGACAAATGGAGCCCCAGACATCTCTTTAGAGCAGCAAAAGCCTCTAGCACTACTGCAATTGTCTATGGATCACAGAACTGGTAGATAGTATCCATTATGCCTTTCAACAAAACAATTCCACTGTTCATCTCTGCTTATCCTTTCAATAGTATAACATATTGGCATGTTGAAAGACTTCTCTCCGAGACAGAAGGAAGAATAATGGTGGAAGAAAAGGGAAAGAAGAGCATATGGGCCCTACAGCCCATGGAATGTGCGGGGGAAATGGGGAAGCCTGATATAAAGGGGGGAGAATAGGAGATGCTGCAACAGATGGAGGGAGAAAAGGGAGCACACAGAATCCCAGGTAGGGGAGAAGAATGGAGGGTCCTGATATGGGGGATATAGGATTGTAAGTAGCCCCTGTGATGGGGTGGAGAGTGGAGTACCCTGGTATGCAGTGGAATTGTTTGGGGGGTGGGAATAGAACCCCCAGTGAGGGGATTGGAGGATACTGGTATGGGGAAAAGGATGGAATGGGGGCCATGGAAGAAAAGGGGAAGAGGGCACATACCACTCCTGGCATTGGGGGGCAATGGGAGATGCTGGTATGGCAGAAGGAAGGAATGGGGAAGACAGAGTTCTTGCCATGGAGGGGAATAGAGGACATGGGGAGAAATGAAAAGGAGGTACATACAATGCAGCTGCTTTAGGGAAAGAATGGGAGAACTTGTTATGGGAGGTGGGGAGGGATACACAAAGAATCTGGAAGATAAAAGATTGTGGGAACTGGCAGGGAGACCTTGAAAAGGAGGGGATCGGAAGCTGGCACACAGGAAGCTCATATAGTGGAACGGAGGAATGCAGGGAGCATCTTGCATGTGCAACAAGCTCAGCCCGCACAAGCTATGAAATGTGCGACTCCCTAATATACAATAAGCACTGCATGAAAAACAGAAAGCTTGAAATGTATGTACACTCTTCAGTATCAATCCCTTAGCCCTGCAAACATCTTCAAATTAAAATAAACCTCTTTATGTATACATAAAAATGGCACTGAAATAAGCCTTAACAAAGGCTTGGTTTTAAGATCCCAATGGGACAAAATTCAGGGGGAAAATATGAAAATCTTTCTTTAACTCCGTCTATACATAGTCCATATAGTGTATAAGATCCCCCATTATTCTGAGGTTCTCTGAAAAAAAGTCTTAATCAGTTCTTCTTGTATTTCTGGTCACATTTAAGATCCTCAATGATTCCCAATCATATCTGCTCAGATTACAAATAAGAAAAACTGTGGGGAGTTGGGGGTGGGAAATTCAGATATAACTGACAACCTTACAGACTTAACTGGAATTTGAAAGTCCAGCTAAGCTCTGTTTAACATGTACATTGTGGAGATACTAATGTTGGACCCATGGTTAGAGTCAGAGTTAAACTGCCCTTAAAGCAACAGGACTACTAAATATGTGAATGGCAATACTACAACAAAAAAACCCTTCGAAAACAGACTCCAGCGGGAAACTGCTGAATTGGAATTAATTTGCAAACTGGTCACCATTAAATTAGGCTTGAATAAAGACTGGGAGTGGATGGGTCATTACACAAAGTAAAACTACCCCATGCTTATTTTTCCCCTACTGTTATTCACACCTTCTTGTCAACTGTTGAAATGGGCCATCCTGATTATCACTATAAAAGGTTTTTTTTTTCTCCTGCTGATAATATCTCACCTTAACTGATCACTCTCATTATAGTGGGTATGGCAACACCCATTTTTTTCATGTTCTCTGTATGTATCCACTGCATGCATCCGACGAAGTGGGTTTTAGCCCATGAAAGCATATGCGCAAATAAATTTGTTAGTCTCTTCGGTGCCACAAGTACTCCTCATATTTTTTGCTGATACAGACAAACACGGCTACCACTCTGAAATCTCATGAAAGTCTCTAGAAGTTTACATATTCTAAATATTTATTATTTAAAGGTCTGAGCCTGCTGTCATTCAAATCAATAGGAGTTTTGCTTGATTTCACTGAAAACAGGATTAGACCCTACTATGAAAGGACTTCTTCAAAGCCATGGTCATCTATCATAGGAAGAATAGTAAAAGACCAATATGGCTCCAGCAACAGCACTTTAATGACCTGAAAATCAAAAAGAAGACACCAAAAAGTGGAAACATGGACAAATTGCTATGGAGTACAAAATAGCAGGTCAAGCACATAGGAATAAAATCAGAAAGGCAAAGGTATAAAATTAGTTACACTTAGCAAGGCACACAAAAGACAATAAGAAGAGTTTCTTTTAACAGAGAAAGATGTAGATGTAGGTCCTCTACTTGGTGAGGAAGGAGAGCTAATAACTGATTACATCAATAAAGCTGGGGTGTTTAATGTATATTTTGCTTCAGTCTTCACTAAAAAGGTCAGTGGTGACCAGATACTCAACACAATTATTGTTAACAACAAGAGGGAAGGAATGCAAGCCAAAATAGTGAAAGAACAGGTTAAAGAAGATTTAGATAAGTTAGATGTATTCAAGTCAGTGGGACCCAATGAAATTCATCCTAGGGTACTTAAGGAACTAGTTGAAGCATTCCCACAACCTTTATCAACTACCTTTGAGAATTCCTGGAGGATGGGTGACGTCCCAAAAGATTGGAGAAGAGCAAACATAGTACCTGTCTTTAAAAAGGGGAACAAAGACAACCTGGGGAATCATAGACCAGTCAGCCTGACTTCAATACCTGGAAAGATACTGGAACAAATTATTAAGCAATTTGTAGAGAATCTGGAGGATAATAGGATTATAAGGAATAACCAACATGGATTTGTCAAGAACAGTCATGCCAAATGAACCTAATTTCCTTCTTTGACAGGGTTACTAGTCTAGTGGACGGGGGGAAGCAGTAGACGTGATATACCTTCATTTTAGTAAGATTTTCCACTCAGTTCCCAGTGACATTCTTATAAACAAACTAGGGAAATGTGGTCTAGATTAAATTACTGTAAGGTGGGTACACAACTGGTTGAAAGATCATATTCAAAGAATAGTTTTCAATGGTTCGCTGACAAACTGGGAGGATGTATCTAGTGAGGTCCTGCAGGGGTCAGTTCTGGGTCCAGTACTGTTCAATATTTTAATTAATGACTTGGATAATGGAGTGGAGAGTATGCTTATAAAATCTGCAGATGACACCAAGCTGGGGGAAGAAGGGAATTGCAAGCACCTTGGAGAGCAGGATTAGAATTCAAAATGACCTTGACAAATTGGAGAACTGGTCTGAATTCAACAAGATGAAATTCAATAAAGATAAATGCAAAGCATTTCACTTAGGAAGGAAAAATCAAATGTACAACTACAAAATGGGGAAAAACTGGCGAGATGATAGTACTGCTGAAACAATGCGACACAGCTGCGAAAAAGGCTAATGTCATTTTTGGGGTATCTTAACAGGGGTGTTGTATATAAGACCCAGGAGGTAACAGTCCTCCTCCATTTGGCACTAGTGAGGTCTCAGCTGAAGTACTGTGTCAAGTTCTGAGTGCCACATTTTAGGAAAGATGTAGACAAATTGGAGTGAGTCCAGAAGAGAGCAATAAAAATTATAAAAGGTTTAGAAAATCTGATTTAAGAGGAAAGGGTAAATAAACTGAACACAGTAAGTCATAAGAAAAGAAGACTCAGCAGGTGACCTGATAACAGTCTTCAAATATTGTGATACAGCATGGCCAGAAGGCAGCAGGAGAGTGATATAGGAAAGAGATGTAAGTCCCAGGATGAGAAGAAGCCTTATTCCCTGTAGAAGGAAAAAAGGTTTCTATAGATTAATTAAAAGCACCGGAATCCAGTCACCTGATAAAAACCCCCTGCTTCAATCAGCCAGGGGAAGGAGTTGGAGCAGAAGCAGAGAGCAGTTTGGAGAAGTGCCATGGCTGGCTAGGAGTCCAAGACCCTAGGTAAAGAGAGACCAGGCTTGTGCAGAGAGGGGGCAGGAAGCCCCACAAGCTGAAGAGCAGGAGAGGGAAGTAGCCCAGGGGAAGGAAGCACTAGTTCAAGTGGTTTGCCACCATCCCTAGGGTCCCTGGGCTGGGACCCGGAGTAGAGGGCGGGCCCGGGTCCCTCCCTCTCCACTACCCTTCTCTGGGTTACTAGTGGGACAGTAGATAGCCTAGTTCAGGGGCAGGAAACTGTGTCCTGAATCCCCTCTTCCGCCCCCCCTCCCCCCCGAAGAGAAAGTGCAGGACCCATCATAATCATGCCAGCAATTTGCCACAATATGTAAAAAGTTGTTATAAAGAAGACGGTGATTAATTGTTCTCCGTGTCCACTGATGATAAGACAAGAAGTAATGGGCTTAATCTGCAGCCAGCTTAGATATTAGAAAAAACTTTCCAACTATAAGGGTAGTTAAGATCTGGAATAACCTTCTAAGAAAGTTAGTGTAATCCCCATCATTGGAGGTTTTTTAAAAATAGGATGGACAAACACCTGTCAGAGGTGGTCTAGGTCTACCTGGTCCTGCCATAGCACAGAAGGCTGGATTTGATAACCTCTTGAGCTCCCTTCCAGCCCTACATTTCTATGATTCTATGTTCATGTAAAGTAGTTAAGTTTTAAATTACATAAAATGTTTCCTTTTAATTTATTATCATTAAATACAATATTTCCAATATTTCTGGTATTCCTACAAATGGGAATACAGCTAAAACTGTAAATATTTTAAAGGGAAAAAGGAATTTTCATAAGAGCACCCACTGTATTATACATAAATTATTTCCTAAGTAACCATGTAGGGTGGAATTTTCTAAAGCATTACATTTGCACCCTCCTGATGGGGCTTCAATGGGAGCAGAGTTATGCCATCAGTGACCAGTGGAGAATTTCACCCATACCATATAAATATATATTTAGGGCTCTCTAGAAATTAATTGTTATTTTCCTTAATAAATGGCAAGACTCCCTTGTAGCGATATGATCTATCTTGTAAATCCCTGTTTAGACACAGGTCAAAAGAGAATATCTATATGAAAGGGAAATGTATTCCATGATTCTCAATTCCATGACTTAAGACTCTTTAGTACATGAACTAAAGGCATAATAAAGTATAATTTTCAAAACAATCATTATTTGTGTCATCTATATAACTGCTGTGCTCTATATCTAGATTCTGGTCAAATTTTTCCAGTTTAGTTGCTTACATTTAGACACCTCAATGCGGATGTAAACGTTCAAATAAAACTGGCCTTGTTTTCAAAGGCTCTAAGCACCTGTATTTCCAAAGGGCTCCAAAGGGAGCTGCAGCTACTCAGCACCTCAGAAAACCAGTCCACTTTCATTTAGATGCCTAAACATAGATTTAGGTATGGTATCTAACATTAAACACTGAGGTTTGATACTTTTGGCCAAAGTGTGGTTTTAAAATTCTAGGCACCGAACCCTGGCTTTGGTTTATGAATACTCCCCAGAAGATGCAGCCTGAAGAAGAACCAAGAGGCAGAGCTGTTGGGTCTTCTTCCTAGCTCCACCAAAACCAATAGTTTACACACGCACACAAACTTTTGAATGTAAGACCCCTGTGGAGTGTTCTAGAGCAGAGTGTCATCCTCATGCTTTTATAAGTATACCTCTGACTTCTCACAGCTCAAAAAATCCCTCCTGCACTTTGAATATTCATACTCATACTAAAGGTATCATTTGTGGTGATTATACAGACAATCCTGAAGTAGCCAGAACACATACACAAAATAATACAAGATAATACTGCTTTTACAGCCTATATTTGCCCATTTTCAGGGTAAAACCAAAACAACCCAGGATATTTAGCTATATGACCTTTTGTACTTGTAAAAAGAATTTTATTTCCTTTTAAACTTGAAAGAACTTTTTACAGTCAACTTTTGAACACCTGAAACCAGAAGTTATTATTGACGGAGCCTCAACTACTTGTGTATATATAGCCTTGAAGACTCCAAAATTATCATGAAAAGCACTCAAGTGTAGTAGGCCTAAAAACACCAAACTTAAGTCCTGTGTAGAAGGATTAAGAACAGATACAAAAATGGCAAAAGAGAAAATCAAAGATTTTACTCAAATGTTTTAGTATAATCAGAAAAACCTGGTGCTCATTTATGATATCCTATTTGAACATGCATACTTTATTTTTATTTTAGAAGACCGGATTTTGTAGCATATTAAGGTGTAAGCCCAGATATGCCTAAATTGGCACTGATTTCTACCACATGTACTTCCACTAAAATCAGTGAGATTACATTGGGTGTAAAATCAGCAAAGAATATGGTTCAGTCTTCCCAGAGTTGAGCAGGGTTTTACCCATTAGTCTCCGAGTAAAGTCAATGGAAATCACAGCTGAAACTACACATTTCAAAATTTATTTCTATATACCCGTTAAGAAAATATTTTTATTTTTTCATTGCAGCAAGCAACAATTCCAGGAAAGCCAAAGATTGTTCTGTCCATTACATATGCTCTGTTCCTTCATGCTCTCCTTTCATTTAAAATATAAAGCTCTAAATTAGGTTCTGAAAAAATTATCATAGAAATTGACCTTTTCCATGAAAAAGACCATTTAGGTCATCCATATTTTGCCCTTACCAGTGCAATATGATGCATTCAAACAAATACCCTAAACACTATGCAAGTTAATGAAATAGAGCAGAATTATTATTTATTAAAACATATAAACCAATAATATCCCCAAGAGTAGTGTCTGGGAGACTACACAGTGATCAGGTGGTCATTAATGCACCCCCAGAATACCAGACATGGCAGGTACTGCCAGAACAGCATGACACCAACCTCAATCCCACCTCACTGGCATGACCTTGCACACACAGTACATGTGAGGCCATGCTGCACAGAGGACGCCATTTTGCAGAGCATGCCCCTCCCCCCCAACCCCCCGCTGCCATGATGTCGCACACATACCATGTATGTGAAATCAGGGCAGTGGGGGCAAAACAGAGTGCTCTGATACCAGACAAAACCATGTCTGGTACTGGACAAGGAAAAATCTTACCAAAACAGGACTGTATGGCTTACAAGTGGACAAATGGCCTGCCCACGAAGAGAATAATTGCCCATTGTCATGGGAGACATTTATTGCCTTGTACACCAATAGTATTTTGAGATGCAATGAATAACTTCAATGAAATGACTAAGCATTAAACATTAAAATCTTGAGTGGGTTTATGATGTGTGAAATCTTGAAATTAAGAATAATGCATGAAAATATATAATTCTTTGCTTCCTACAGATAAAACTTGTATATCACAAATCTTTGTATATTAAGACAAAATATGTTCAATTGTCCATTCTGACTAGTGGAGAGCACCATTACTGGTCTTTGCTCAGAAATTTCTCTATCCTAACAGCAGGCTCTTTATTACTGAGAATACTGTAAGTGCATTTCATGGCTAAGTATAGTACCCAGCAGAAATGAGTCAGGGAAAAGTGTCAGGCTATCAGATACATTATATGCTTCTTTACCAACTATTTGTTATGTAAAAATGTATAGCAAGCTTTCCATACTAATTCCCAAAATCAACCAGTATATTATCAAAGACAATACAATGTTAGTTAGTATCATTATCGTAATATTCAAACTGTAAATAAATAAATTCAGGGTTAGGAATGGGGGAGGAGGTTAATCATCTCATTGATATGCAAGTTCAGTTCGTAATAATGCCAGTAGAAGAAGATCAGAAGAAACTTGGCATGGACAAATCAGTTTGGAAAAAATAAGCAAACCTATGAATTATCCTATGTTCTTTTCAGTGGAAACCAAACCAAATCATTTTGGAGGTTATAAATTGTTTCCGTGTATTTTTCCCCATGTTATATTTTTCCACTCTGAGATTTGGCCAGAACTGGAGTTGCTAGAATAGCAAAAGAAATTTTTTTTACAACATTTCCACCCCAACAGGAAGCTAAAAGTAGTGAAAGTCTCAAAAGAAAGTGTGCTCTGGAAAGATTTCCAGTCATGTGGTTCAGATCGGCTTCCAATTTTTTTGTTTTAAAGTTTGATTGTACAATGTTTGCCACTGGAATAGCCTCCTAGGAGATGCATCTCATTTTCACAATGTTCTTATCCAAACCACACTCCAATCTTTTTCTGGTTTGCCCATTAACAGTCTGTACCATTGAGAAAAAAAATATTTCACTCGGTGAAAAAACTCTTGTTTAGTTTCCTCTCACAGAATGCTATACATTTTCATGGTCTTCTATAAGAGCAGATTTGTATCAAAATGACCTTTCAACAGTGAGGTATTATAATTATTAGCTATTTCCACAATATATTCTATTCTATTGAGATGTGTATATCATACCCAGACTGTGGTATCTGAATACCTCCAAGTGAGGCATTAATTAATGACTGATATACTGTTACCCTTTTGGCACAACTGGTTAGCCAACTCTGGAGTACTTGTGGGTTGTTTCCATTAGAAGGAGAAATTGATTAAAATGGAATCAGGTATTTATTTGAAGCAATCCTATTTACATACAAAGAATGTACATGAAGTCTTGCTTTCCTGAACAGAGTAGGAATCAAACAGCAGGAGACAGTTTTTCTGCTCACAGATCCAAGTCTCTTTCCAGTCAGCACTCTACCCAAAAGTACTATCTCTTGATTTTTCTCACTGTCATTCCACAAGTGTTTCTCTACAAGTTCACCTCATACATTTTCAATGTATGCTTCTCTCTAAGGGGAACAGAGCATAAGTAGGCTATGAAGAATAGTGGGGTATGGTCTCCAAATTCTGAAGAGACCCCAAAATCCTCAAGCAATTAAGTTGAAAGGCTGCAGAGGATCCACTCCTCCACAATGTTGAAAAACTATAATCTTTAATGTCTATACACACCACGTTCTATGCTTAACCAGAATAAACGAATACTATACTACAAGCATAGTATAGAGTATATTCCTGCTAAAATCTTAAGGAACAGCAGTTAAGCGCCCAAAATCAAATAGTCTGTACAGACTGGGACGTTGCCTGAGGAAGTTAGGCACTCAACTCCCTTTTAAGCAGGCTCCTATGAAAATCTCAGCCATAATGAACAAATATACTTTACCTATTGTTACCTTTTCACATGAGGCTGTTTTTAAACTATGGGAGTCCAAATAAAAATAGGGTCAATAGCTGCTTTCACTGAAGCCAGTGACAAAACTTCCAGTGACTTCTGGGAAATAGGATTGAGGTCTATCTGACCTGGCAAAGCTTTTTTAATTCTTCTTTTTCTTGTTTGCCCTTCTACAAATCAACAATGATCAAACCAAGTTAAATCAAATATAGCAAAAGACAAACAAATTATGGGTTTTCTCTCAAGCTCAAAATTTACTGCCAAGTTTCTGTCAAGAAGAATATTTTATGGTTGTTAGAAGCCCCTGAAAAACAAGATTTATAATGAAAACACGGGCAAACTCTGAGCTAGGGTAGCTCTAGATTGTGTCACTGTATTAGAGAAAGATGATATATCAACAGAGGCCTAAGCTAGAGAAGTTAACTAACGGTTTAAATGTTTATGAAAAGGTTACCCAGCAGTACCTATGACTTCCAAGTTCTGTTTTCTGCTGGATTTTTCATGTCACAGTAAGAATTTAAAAAATCCCTTGATTTACATTTGATAATCTTTATTAATTTAAAAAGAATAGGTGGTTGCTTGAGGAAGAAATATTATAAGAAAATGAGCTCCTTAGTTTATCCTCAAGCCAAATATTTCCACACACTACTCTACTAATTTAGCTCAATCTTAATATAAAGGATGACCCTCCAGTACAGTAAAAGGGTTTCAACCTGAAAGTTCACATTAGCCATGCTCTCTCTGTCAATTAGGGATTCTCAGCATCATTGTTCAGAGTTCAAACACGGCCTAATGAAACTACTTTCTTAAGTGTGCTTCCCCAGGAGGGCTTAAACAGTAGGAAATACATTTACATACACATTCCCACAACCAGACTCAATCCATCAATCTTGTACATTTTGATAAAAGCCTTTATTAGAGAAAGGGAAGGAGGGAAAGCACATCAATATGGCAACCACATTTTGTGTGACTGAATGTCCACTCACAATTGAATGTTGATAGTTATTTGAGCCAATGGGCAGGAGTTCAAAAAAGGAGGGCTTCTTCAAAGTAAGGACAATAAGGGAGTATCTTACAAACAGAAATAACAATTGCGTATGGTTTTATGTTTGTTTGCTTTTCATTTTAAGAGAAAAAGCAGTTATTGTCAGAAAGGCATGGGAGGCAATCAGGCATTATGTATGAGGTAACCAAGTTACCCTGTACACCTGATATCTGGTTCAACTGCAGGTTTTTTTGTGATTGATTTATGTATACTGTATTTTCAAATGAATTGTCTAGACTAAAATATTAAATGGAAATCTGCTGAAATTTTAGGCACAGTAGGAGAACATAAGAATGGCCACACTCGATCAGGCCAATGTTCCACCTATCCAGTATCCTGTCTTCTAACAGTTGTCAATGCAGATGCTTCATAGAAAATGAATAGAACAGTGCAATTATCAAGTGATCCATTCCCTGTAGTCCAGTCCCACCATCTGGCAGTCAGAGGCTTCCCTGAACATCTGGGCTAAAAGGCATTGATGAACCTATCCTCCATGAACTTCTCTAGTTCTTTTTTAACCCAGTTATACTTTTGGCCTTCACAACGTTCCCTGGCAATGAGTTCCACTGGTTGACTGTACATGGTGTGAAGAAGTATGTCCTTTTGTTTGTTTTAAACCTGCTCTCTATGAACTTCTTTGGTTCTCCTTTTGTGAAGGGATAAATGACAGTTCATTATTCACTTTCTCCACTCGTGATTTTATAAACCTCTATCATATCTCCCCTTAGTCACTTCTTTTCCAAGATGAACAGTCCCACTCTTTTTAATCTCTCCTATGGAAGCTGTTTCGTACCTCTAACATTTTTGTTGTCCTTCTCTGTATCTTTTCCAATTCTAATATATCTTTTTTAAGATGGAGCAACCAGAACTGCACACAGTATTCAAGGTGTGGGCATACCATGAATTTATATAGTGGCATTATGATATTTTCCATCCTATTATCTATCCCTTTCCTAATGGTTCCTGACATTCTGTTAGCTTTTTTGACTGCCGCTGCACATTGAGCAGATGTTTTCAGTGCACGGCCCCCTCAAACAGACCACACTATAAACTTCAGTCAATCTGGCATACAGCAAGCACACAACAAAATAACAGACAATAAACCCATCTCAAGGAGTCACATAGTCACTCCTCCTTCACATGGAGAAGTCCCTCGCAAAACTCCTCTGTTTGCTGCTCCTATTCACTAGCTCCTCAGAAACTACATGTTTAGTGTTCAGTACTAAGGTATGGAAGACAATTTGTCTTTAGTACTTCTGGGTTCCTTCCCCACTCTGAACTCTAGGGTACAGATGTGGGGACCTGCATGAAAGACCTCCTAAGCTTATTCTTACCAGCTTAGGTTAAAAATTTCCTCATGGTATAAACTTTGCCTTGTCCTTGAACCCTATCCTGCCACCACCAAGAGTGTTAAACAAAGAACAGGGAAAGAGCCCACTTGGAGACGTCTTCCCCCAAAATATCCCCCCAAGCCCTACACCCCCTTTCTGGGGAAGGCTTGATAAAAATCCTCATCAATTTGCATAGGTGAACACAGACCCAAACCCTTGGATCTTAAGAACAATGAAAAAGCAATCAGGATCTTAAAAGAAGAATTTTAATTAAAGAAAAAGTAAAAGAATCACCTCTGTAAAATCAGGATGGTAAATACCTTACAGGGTAATCAGATTCAAAACATAGAGAATCCTTCTAGGCAAAACCTTAAGTTACAAAAAGACACAAAAACAGGAATACACATTCCATTCAGCACAACCTATTTTACCAGCCATTTAACAAAAGGAAATCTAACGCATTTCTAGATAGATTACTTACTAACTTAACAGAAGTTCTGAAGAGCATTCCTGACCTGGTACCAGCAAAAGCATCACACAGACAGACAGAACCTTTGTTGTCCCCCCTCCCCCCGACACTCCATCTTTGAAAGTATCTTTTCTCCTCATTAGTCATTTTGGTCAGGTGCCAGTGAGGTTATCTTAGCTTCTTAACCCTTTACGGGTGAAAGGGTTTTGCCTCTGGCCAGGAGGGATTTTATAGTTCTGTATACAGAAAGGTGGTTACCCTTCCCTTTATATTTATGACAACTTCCTTTCTTTCTCTCTTCTCCAATCCATGCAGGAGGCCCAGATTTCTCCTTCTCCTTTTTTCTTCCTCTCTTGAGCACACTCTTTTTCTCTTCCGTCCCCATCTAGCAGCTAGACCTCACACACATATTTGGGCTTACAGCCTCACACGTCTTCCCTGCCACCTATACTACCATCCCAGTTTCCTCATGGTTGGCTTCCATGCTAGTTCTTCCAAGCCCTTGGCTTCACCTAATGCAATTCCAGCCTCTCCTGAATACTGCCTGGCCCAGAGAAGGACCAGGAATTGCAAGCTGTGGGAAACAAGTCATATCGGGAGTGCAGCCAAAGAACATGTCTGGTAGAGAGAAAGACCACCAAAGATTCAGTCCCATATCCAGCCTTTATCTCAGCAGCTACTTTCTATACATCACAGCGTCCCCCCTAAAAGTTAACAAGTTCTCCGATGTCATCTACTTGGAATTAGCTAGTTTCTTGAGGGCTGAAAAACCCCACTTCATAACTGGATTTGCATACAAATTTGTGAGAAACATCTGAAATGTTTGAGAAATGGGAATATATGATTAATGTTAAATTACTATGTATACCCCACCTACCTATCTCCCTGGGGTGATACAAGGCTAAATTAACTAACTAATCTTTATAAAGTCCACAGAGAGATTCAGATGGATTGTTGTGACTCCCTGGTGGGTTTGGCAGCCAGAAGCTATTAACCCTTTCCATCGAATGCAAACTTTCCTGCAGTTGTATATGCATACAGTTTTCTTCATGAGGCTACCCCAGACACCTGGCGGTTTCAGTTGGTGCAGAATGTGGCAGCCCAACTTACTAGGATTGGTAAAAGATTGGTTAATCTGCTCTTTCACAGATGATGGTCACTAGCATTTTCAGTGAGAGGTTCTCTGCTTAGGGATTATCACCCCTTGTCAAGGTTCCTTCCCCACTCTGAACTCTAGGGTACAGATGTGGGGACCTCCATGAAAGATGCCCTAAACTTATTCTTTCCAGCTTAGATTAAAAACTTCCTCAAGGTAAAAACTTTGCCTTGTCCTTGAACCCTATCCTGCCACCACCAAGAGTGTTAAACAAAGAACAGGGAAAGAGCCCACTTGGAGACGTCTTCCCCCAAAATATCCCCCCAAGCCCTATGCCCCCTTTCCTGGGGAAGGCTTGATAAAAATCCTCACCAATTTGTACAGGTGAACACAGACCCAAACCCTTGGATCTTAAGAACAATGAAAAAACAATCAGGTTCTTAAAAGAAGAATTTTAATTAAAGAAAAAGTAAAACAATCACTTCTGTAAAATCAGGATGGTAAATATCTTACAGGGTAATCAGATTCAAAACATAGAGAATCCTTCTAGGCAAAACCTTAAGTTACAAAAAGACACAAAAACAGGAATATACATTCTATTCAGCACAGCTATTTTACCAGCCATTAAACAAAAGAAATCTAAAGCATATCTAACTAGATTGCTTATTAACACTTTACAGGAGTTCTGACCTGCATTCCTGCTCTGGTCCCGGCAAAAACAACGCACAGAGAGAACTCTTTGCCCCCCCCCCCCAGCTTTGAAAGTATTTTGTCTCCTCATTGGTCATTTTGGTCAGGTGCCAGCGAGGTTATCTTAGCTTCTTAACCCTTTACAGGTGAAAGGGTTTTGCCTCTGGCCAGGAGGGATTTTATAGTTCTGTATACAGAAAGGTGGTTACCCTTCCCTTTATATTTATGACACCCCTGCTTGATAATACTGAACTATGCCAGTGGCCGATGATAGTGGCTAACAAAAAAAGATTAGAGGCTGCCCATCAAAAAAGGCTGAGGAAGATATTTTACATTTCATGGAAAGAAAACAGTAAATGTGAGAGGAAAGGAACAGATAGAGCAGGACATGTTAGAAAATGTCATCAAAGAAAGAAGCCTGAGGTGGTTGGGACATGTACACTGTATGGAAGATTGGAGACATGCTAAGCAAGCATTACATTGAGTAGGCAATGGAGGAAAGAGGAAGCAAGGAAGGCCAAGGAAGAACTAGCAGAAGATAGGTTTCAGAGTAGCAGCTGTGTTAATCTGTATCCGCCAAAAAAAAAAATTCTTTTAGCAGAAGATAGTGAGGACACTGAATGCGCTGGCAACACCTGGAAAGAAGTCCCACAATTAGAGAATGACTGTAATCAATGGAAGAAGTGGATAGCCAGATGTGTCAGTAGCACTGGAGGAACTAAGATCTAAGGTGAAAAGTATATTAACCAACAAGACATGATGCAAAGTTAATCTGTTCAGATGTTTGTCTGAAAGACTGAGAAGAGTAAGTTTATATGTCAGGTTATGTAGTGAATGTTTTGTGTAATTTTAATTTTTATGTTAGTTGGATTCCTATATGTACCAAGAAATATCTGAAAATTGAAAAATAAAATTTTAATGATGGGTCTTTATAGACTTGGAATTGACAAAGAATGGATTCACCAGCTGTACTCTAGCCAGCATGAACTCCTTGGCTACCAGCGAAGATACAGGCATCAGGAAAGGATAGAGAATAATGCACTCATTAAAGAGTGCTGTTTTGGACCCCAAGGGCATACTTGCATCATAGACTCTTTAACTACAGAGATATATTTATCATCAGTTACAGCAGAGGGTGAGACAGGGTTGTAGAGCTGTTGATCTGAGAGGCTGAGAATGGATCGTGTGTGTTGCATATCATCTATTTTCCTCTTTCTCATATTTATTAGCAATTTTCCATGCCTACTGTGGAGTCCTGATTAAACTGAGGAAGAAACAATTAGCTTTAGGAAAATTCTGAATAGCAACAGTTGAGCTAGCCATTTTTACTGTTTACTCTGAGATGCTCAGTGTAACTGGAGAAGCTAACGGAAACCTCGAGACTACCTTTTCCAGAACTCGGTGCTTAGTACTACTATGCTTCTGTTGTTCCTTTTGTCATTTGTGCCTATTGAAGTCTGATGCAAGTGAAATTCCCCTAGTTTGAAACTGACGTGCACATTTGTAGCTAAACTATGGCAATTTTTTCTCCTATTAATGAATTATAAGCTATTACAATAGTCAGAGCCAATGCAAATAAACATTAAAGACCTACTTTTCTATAACACACACATATTAATAGTAATAGGGCTTGAGTATACACATCAAATGTACAGTAACCTCCTTTTGGCTATTTGTCTAGTTCCAAGTTTGTAGTGTGTTAAAATCAGTGCTAATTAGCTAAACAAATTCTAAACCACACTGAACCAGTACATCCTAAATGTAAATGAAACTTTAAGTCAAAAGCCCCAGATGGTAGAGAATCAGCACAGAGTGAGGGAATGGACTGTGTCTCCTTTATAAGATATGACATCAGATGCAAAACCAAGAATTCAGGTTGTGAATTACATTAATAACAGAGTTGTACTAGAGCTGTGGTGCCTAACTGGTCTGATTTTTGGCCCCTGAATATGAAATTTTGATATTTTTACTTAGAAGTTATAAGGTAATGATACAATGAAATAGCTCACCCTTGAATCATATATACTTGCATTAAACTCTCACAAAGGGCTGATTGCAGACCACGGTACCTTCAATTGAACCCTGAGATATTTTAAATGGTTTCATTTTCTTTTTCCTGCATCCTGAACTAACAGTCCTTTCTAACTATACAAATGTTATCTTGTACCTTCAAGAGGAAATATATGGCTGTAAGGGAAGAAATAAACAAAGGCCTCTCAACTTTCGCACACATTCCTTCTATCCCTTCTTCTTCCTTTTCTTCATTTAGATTTCTATTTAACACTTTGAATAAGCCCATATTAGCTAAAATGTTAATAATAGTTGGACTTAAAACAAAATATACCGAAGTGTCTAAAACTGTAGTTAATATCAAAACAGATGTTTCAATTAATTTCCTAATACGTGACACAGAAGCCTACACAAATGATGCTGCAATTTGTTTTCTCTGTGTCATTGCAAGCAATATATCCTTGCTAAAAGGACCAAGGTCCCACATAAAAAAGCTGTACAATTAAAGCTTAGCCAGGAAAATGAGACCATAAACCTGAGTGTATTTAAAATAAACATCTTCAAAATTGTTTGGGGAAAATTTCTTATCTTTGAATGAATTAGGTACTACGGGTTCATCACAACCATTAATGCACATCTTCTCAATGTGCAGAGGAATGCATTAATTTAAGAAGTAATCTCACAACAGTCTCTAATTCATAATATTCAGAAAATTGCACAATCAATGTTTTAGCCATCTAGAGAACAAATAAAACTTTAAAGCCAAAACACATTTTATAACATTTCTATTAAAAATCAAGGTGTTCAAACAAAGGCCTTTTGTAATACAATAGGTATTTGTGGGAATATATACTTGGATAAATTCATTTACGTATGAGATGATGTTTTTACTAAAAACACTTAAAGATGTTGGTGTATAAAATTGTTGTGTATGCTCATATATTAGTAAATCTAGAAATGTTGTATAAATGTAAGGGGACTGTTGCCCCCTAACTAACATTCAGAGGGGGTGTTTTAGTTGCTAGCTCCCAGTACTAAAAAGGGGGAAGGGTCGATTGGGAATCAGGACCCTAAGACTGACAGCCCCCAGGAACAATGGGGAGAGGCCAATGCTCCAGGTCAGCCTGAATGAAAGGGCGGGCAGGCTAATCAGGGAGTCAGGAGGCCAGGGAGGTCCCGTCCTCTGTGTGAGCTGGAATTGCCTGGGTCAGACAGAGTGGGGCCGAGCTAAGGAGAAAGCTGGGGCCTGAGCTAAGCTGCAGAGCAGAGCTGTGCCAGATCCAGAGGGACCAGAAAAGCAGCCCAGAGAGAGCAGACCCTGTCCTGGGAGGAGAGCTGCAGCAACCAGAGCCAGAGGGGCCAGAAAAGCAGCCCATGAAGCAGGTCAGTGCTGGGAGCAGAGTCACAGAAGCAGCCTGCAGAGCAGACCTGTCCTGGGAGCAGAGCTGCAGCAACCAGAGCCAGAGGGGCCAGAAAAGCAGCCCATGAAGCAGGTCAGTGCTGGGAGCAGAGTCACAGAAGCAGCCTGCAGAGCAGACCTGCGCTGGGAGGAGAGCTGTAGCAACCAGAGCCAGAGGGGCCAGAGAAGCAGCCCAGGGAGCTGGAGGCAGAGCAGCAGCCGTGCTGAGGTAGAGTGGAGCTGGAGCTAAGGCAGAGTGGAGCTGGAACTGGAGCTGGGGCTGGAGCAGTCCGGAGCTGGGTGTCGTGAGCAGCTGGGGAGAGCGAGGGGGGACCCTGGGCAGTGGGCCCAGCACAGGGAGATGCCTCAGCCAGGAGGCTCTGCAGGCCAGACTCCAAGGGGGATTGGTAACCCCAACAGGGCGGGGGCGATGCTGGGAAGAAGGGCCTTGCCACCTAGAGCCTGTGGCCTCCACCAGAGCGAGTGTCCAACCCACAGCATCCCTGCAGCACAGCCAGGGCCTGAGAAGAAGGCCTGGGACTTACAAGGAACAGACTGTGAACTGCCCGGACATTCCAGAGACACTGTTTGTGATATTCCCTACCACAGAGTGGGTTGATGTGTTTCCTTTAACCTTTCCCATTTCCCCTTATTCTTTTTAAAATTAATTGTTGATTAAATAACTTGCATTTGCTTCAAATTGTATGTAATGGTCAGTGGGTCAGAGAAGTGCCCAGTGCAGAGAGAGTACCCCGGAGCGAGGACACCCTAGCCCCTGTCCTAGGTGACCATAGCAGGGTTGGGGGTCGAGCCCCCCAGGAATCCTGGGCCCAGCCTTGTTGGGGTTACGAGGACTCTACCAGACAGGAGAGTGGAAGGGGAGTCCTCAAGGGTAGGGAGGCCACTGGGTAAAGGAAGTGGGAGCGAGGACTCAGATCCTTTCGCTAGCCCACTTCACCCGGGTAGTGCAGAAGCCAGGAAAGTTCCCCACAATAGCAGGACTATTCCCCCGCTTACATAAAGATCAAAGAGTAGCAAGAGTGAAGTTATATTAGGATGTGGTGTTAGTAAGAATTAGCACTCTTGTGTCACTGCTGTTTTGAAACATCTAGGACAATGCATAAAATAAGATAGAATATTCCAACTATTTGGAGTTAAGAGATTGATTTTATAATTGAACTGGAAGTTGTTTAACATTTGAATCAAATAAGGGAAAACTCTCCCTACTCTTAAGAGAAAGAAGAGAGGAACTCTCCTCAAATTAAGTGTAAGAAGAAAGAAGAATAAAGTTTTAAACCTTGAAATTAAGTAAAATTTTCAGAAGATAATTACCTACTTATAACAAAGCATGTGAAAACTTTTATCCTGTTGTTAAATAGCTCAGGAACTAGCAATAGAAAATTGAACCAAAAGACTTTTAAACAACTCTGTTAGTGTATATTTTAATTACCAATGCTAAGAAGAAATTAAGGAATTCCAAGAAGTTTGAAAACTCTTGGAATGGTGAACTTTTTAAAGCTTAGATGCCACCTATTGGATGGATAGGAAATATGCAATGACACTTTGGCCTATGCAGTTGGTAAATATACATCCTGCAACATCTGCATACATACCAAAACCTTGGACTGCCCAACAGGAAGACGTTAGAGGCATCAAAACTTCCTTTTTTGGAATCAGTCTAGTCCCTCAATACAACTGAATGAAGAGACAACTCATAAAAGTGTTGCAAAATCACAACTCGTTATTCTCTCATTATTCTCTCTCCAATAAGCCATCAGATTTGCTTAACCTGAAAAATCAAGACTTCATTTCAGGGCTTAAGGTTCCAAACTCTGTTCTATTCATGTAAGCCATGTTAGGTGACTTTGTTCTTCCAAGACAGAGATTCTTTTATCTAAATCTCATTTACAGACAAGAACCTAGGTATTGGAAATTTAAAGGTCCAAAGTAGCAAATGTAAGATGCCTTAGGAAAGAAGGTGCCTTTCTGAAGATCATAGATACCAAGCAGATACCATCACAACACCAGAAAACTCCCTGAATAAAAAAAGGAAGGGTGAGATAAATCCCACTTTGCTTTAAAGCATAGGTAGTTTTAAAAGTCAGTATTTACTCCTAAGTTTCTGTAGGGAATTTATTTACCTTTACTGTATTCAATTGCATACTCATTATTGATTATTTTGTGTATTGGTTTTCTCTTGTTATTGTAGTTACTTGAATAAACATTTTCTTTATTTCAAAGTCAAATTCAGTTGTTGATTTTGAGGCATCATGTAGTGCATTAAAATAACCCCTAAAACAGTGGGAGTCACATCCATTGATATAGTCTCATGACCAGCCTGTATCAATCATTCCATCTCTTTATTTTGGTTTCCACTTAACTAGTCACACAAGAAACAGTTAGTTAACAATTCCATCTATTTAACTGTTGTTTCTCCCGGTTATCAATTTTGATAATTTGATTTATTTTCTTTACATAATTTTTAGATTTAATTACTTGATGTTCAAATATTCCTTTTCAACCCACATAATGAAACAATCATGAGCAGAGGTGAATGGTAAAGAGCAGACTTACTATCAGCAGTGAAAATAAAATGTTGAACTACTTAAAAAAGTATTAATTCATAAGGGCATTGTATATAATTATCCCTGAAATCCTAGAGAAACAATTCTCATGAAAGGTGACACTCCTAACATGAAGATGTCTGCTACTGTAGCAACACAGTAGTAGTACTGTAGGAACACAGTAGCAGACTGTGATTGATTGATCTAGAATCAATTCCCATCTGTACATTACAGCCCACCTATACAATGTGATAGAAGATCAGCTAGTTGTTTTACTGGTCAAACCTGGTTTCCCCTCTACCCTTATTCTAGTCAAGCTCAGTGATATTTTGCACCCTAAAACTGGAATTGAGAACGTAACATTGATCTCCGGGCTTGGCTGTCAGCATGAGGTAACCAACTAACAAATTAAAAGATATTTGCATTTCTAGCACATTAATGCAATAAAGAACTATGGTAAAATATACTTTTACAAATAATCAATATGAATGTTAATAAATTTCCAAAGTGAAACAATCGCTTTGCACAATTTCTCATATAAAATACTAGAACCAATATGTGGCTACCAGCTCATCTCAGCCATTGCTGGCTCAGCTGTTTGCGGCTTGGGGATTAGAAAGGTCCTATACTTTTAGCTTTGGATGTAGAGATAATGGTGTGAGGCCAACTACTGGATGGAGATCTCAACAAACTGGCAAAGGGCCCAGTTCTACAGCTTTGTACATAGTATTCCCAATGAACTCAGTGAGAGTTCCTCATGCTGAGAGTGGCCGCATAATAGGACTCTAAATTTGCTCCGAATGTCTTGATTATTGATTAGAAAACACAAATTCTATTATTATAGAAATATAAAATAAACTTAGAAATTAAACATTGCATAATGCATGTTTTAACTACTAAGTATACTGAATAGTAGTAATATGCTGCTTAGGATTTAAGTTGACTTATTATTTTCCTGTCTATAATTTGTGATTTGCATTATACAGAAAGCTGGGGCAAGTTTAAAGTTCTACCTAAGAAGTAAGATGGAAATACAGACATAATGGTATAATCATCTGTCTAAAGGGAAGCGATTAATTACAGGAAAAATACAGCATTCAACTACAAATCACAGCTACTCTTTTCTTTCTAAGGCTGTTTAACATTACACATACTGAATACTAACAATAGCCTTCCTAACGGCCTAAACAAATATAATGTTTAATTAACATAAATTGCCAGATTATCAAAATGTGGTTATAATGGCAGTTTCCACAAACTAGGCTCACTGTTGAAATGGTGTGGTTTGAGAGGCAGGAAACACATCAGAGCAGGTTTCAGAGTGGCAGCTGTGTTAGTCTGTATCAGCAAAAAGAACGAGGAGTACTTGTGGCACCTTAGAGACTAACAAATTTATCTGAGCATAAGCTTTTGTGGGCTAAAACCCACTTCATTGGATGCATGCAGTAGAAAATACAGTAGGAAGATATATATATATACACAGAGAGAACATGAAAAAATGGGTGTTGCCATATACACTATAATGAGAGTGATTAATTAAGGTGAGCTATTATCAGCAGGAGAAAAAAACCTTTTGTAGTGATAATCAGGATGGCCCATTTCCAACAGTTGACAAGGAGGTGAGAGTAACAGTGGGGGAGGGGGAATAAAAATGGGGAAATAGTTTTATTTTATCCACTCCCAGTCTTTATTCAAGCCTAATTTAATGGTGTCCAGCTTGCAAATTAATTCCAATTCAGCAGTCTCTCGTTGGAGTCTGTCTTTGAAGCTTTTTTATAGTAATATTGCGACTTTTAGGTCTGTAATTGAGTGACCAGGAAGGTTGAAGTGTTCTCCGACTGGTTTTTTAATGTTATAATTCTTGACGTCTGATTTGTGTCCATTTATTCTTTTACGTAGACACTGTCCGGTTTGGCCAATGTACATGGCAGAGGGGCATTGCTGGAACATGATGGCATATATCACATTGGTAGATGTGCAGGTGAACGAGCCTCTGACAGTGTGGCTGATGTGATTAGGTCCTGTGATGGTGTCCCCTGAATAGATATGTGGACAGAATTGGCAATGGGCTTTGTTGCAAGGATAGGTTCCTGGGTTAGTGTTTTTGTTGTGTGGTTGCTGGTGAGTATTTGCTTCAGGTTGGGGGCTGTCTGTAGGCAAGGACTGGCCTGTCTCCCAAGATCTGTGAGAGTGAGGGATCATCCTTCAGGATAGGTTGTAGATCCTTGATGATGTGCTGGAGACATTTTAGTTGGGGGCTGAAGGTGACGGCTAGTGGCGTTCTGTTATTTTCTTTGTTGGGCCTGTCCTGTAGTAGGTGACTTCTCAGTACTCTTCTGGCTCTGTCAATCTGTTTCTTCACTTCAGCAGGTGGGTATTGTAGTTGTAAGAACGTTTGATAGAGATCTTGTAGGCGTTTATCTCTGTCTGAGGGGTTGGAGCAAATGCGGTTGTATCGTAGAGCTTGGCTGTAGATAATGGATCGAGTGGTGTGTTCTGGATGAAAGCTGGAGGCATGTAGTGGTGAGTAGGTTTCCGGTATAGGGTGGTGTTTATGTGACCATCGCTTATTAGTACTTTAGTGTCCAGGAAGTGGATCTCTTGTGTGGACTGGTCCAGCTTGAGGTTGATGGTGGGATGGACATTGTTGAAATCATGGTGGGATTCCTCAAGGGCTTCTTTTCCATGGGTCCAGATGATGAAAATGTCATCAATGTAGTGCAAGTAGAGTAGGGGAGTTAGGGGACGAGAGCTGAGGAAGCATTGTTCTAAGTCAGCCATAAAAATGTTGGCATACTGTGGGGCCATGTGGGTACTCATAGCAGTGCTGCTGACTTGAAGGTATACATTGTCCCCAAAATGTGAAATAGTTATGGGTGAGGACAAAATCACAAAGTTCAGCCACCAGGTTTGCCATGACATTATCGGGGATACTGTTCCTGATGGCTTGCAGTCCGTCTTTGTGTGGAATGTTGGTGCAGAGCGCTTCTACATCCATAGTGGCCAGGATGGTGTTTTCTGGAAGATCACCAATGAACTGTAGTTTCCTCAGGAAGTCAGTGGTGTCTCGAAGATAGCTAGGAGTGCTGGTAGCTTTGGGCCTGAGGACGGAGTCTACATAGCCAGACAATCCTGCTGTCAGGGTGCCGATTACAGACCTAAAAGTCACAATATTACAACAAAAAACCTTCAAAAACAGACTCCAACAAGAGACTGCTGAATTGGAATTAATTTGCAAACTGGACACCATTTAATTAGGCTTGAATAAAGACTGGGAGTGGATGGGTCATTACACAAAGTAAAACTATTTCCCCATGCTTACTTTCCCCCCTACTGTTACTCTCACCTTTTTGTCAACTGTTGGAAATGGGCCATCCTGATTATCGCTACAAAAGGTTTTTTTCTCTTGCTGATAATAGCTCACCTTAATTGATCACTCTCATTATAGTGTGTATGGTAACACCCATTGTTTCATGTTCTCTATGTATATAAATCTCCCCACTGTATTTTCCACTGAATGCATCCGATGAAGTGAGCTGTAGCTCATGAAAGCTTATGCTCAAATAAATTTGTTACTCTCTAAGGTGCCATAAGTACTCCTTGTTCTTTTTACATTACAGCAGTAACTTCAAAGCAATATTAATCCCTGGCAGCACACATACCACACACTGTGCAGTGGATCTGCTGTTTCAGTGAACTGGAGTGGCAGCAGAAAGGTTCAGTGCCAAAGTTCATCACTTTGACACCTCAATATAAACTTCTGTAAACTAGTAATTGGATCAATAATTATTGATGTCCCTTTTGCTAGTTGCAGTAACAGGAGCAGTCTGATATATTTAAACAACAGTTCTTCTTTTGACTTTGGTCACGTTATTTTTGTCTAACCAGTTCATCTGAAGGTAATTATTTCCTCGGAGACTAATGGCAGAAGCAGCAACATTGAAAATGAAGTTACCACGAATTCCAATAATAATAATCATTGTAAGTTTTCAAATGTAGCTTTACCCTTGTTGTTTCTGATCATTTTAGAAAAAAATATTACTACCAAAGCAAATTAATTAACATGGGCCATGATTAAAGCTACTATTTAGACATGGGTATTTTTAGTAAAAGTCATGGAGAGGTCATGAGCAATAAACAAAAATTCATGGCCTGTGACTTATCCACCAGATTGGATGGGAACCTTAGGTCTCATATTTTTCATAGCTTCTGAGTGCTTAAGTTTCCATCCTTAACATTTTTATAATCCACTGCAGAGTCTGAGGTATGTGTGCTGCCAGGGATTAATACTGCTTCGAAGTTACTGCTCTAATGTAAAAAGAACAAGGAGTACTTGTGGCATCTGAAGCATTCTGCCATTCTGCCTGTGTCTGCATCAGAGCATTTTGGTTCAGCTGTGAAAACACTGCAGTCTTTCTCCCCCAACTCAAGACGACTTGAAAGGAGCAAGGGCCTAATGAACTTATAAATTATTACACTTTGTAAAAAAGTATTTTCTATTTTGTGCTTGGTCCCAGGTCCCACACTAAGGGTTCTGATATGTACTTGAATGTATTTATTTTGCTGAGATTTTAAGTCACTGTATCCACACTATTCTTTTGCTGGTATTTTCATGTATGAAAGCAAAACTGGATTGTTTAGATCTTTCCAAGAAATATAAAATTGTCTCTAAAAAAAGAACTTGATGATTCATTGTGCCACTAAAAGAGAAAATGGAACCATTAATGTTTATTACTCAGCATTTCAGAACAGATCATGATTTATAATATTTTATATTTTTTAGCACTGCAGTTTCTCCAATATGGGAACACCACAAGTTTTTAGCAAATCTAAGCTCAGCAATGTTCACCACGATGCTAATGTAAACAACACATTGAGCAGTTAATGACCTTTGAGTGTGATATTGCTGCCCGTGCCAGTTTTTTAGTTTTTTAGGAACTTCACCCTCTGCCACACCCAATGGGAAAACTGGCAAGTATGACATGCTTTAGGAATAACAACTTTGGCAAGCAGCATGTCTCAACTGAAACTGTTGAATGTAACCATTTCTCTGCCACAGTTCAATCACATTTTCTTTTATCTGGTTCTTTTCAAATGAGACCCTATTTAAAAGATAGATTTCAGAGTAACAGCCGTGTTAGTGAAAACCTGGATTTGTGCTGGAAATGGCCCACCTTGATTATCATGCACATTGTAGGGAGAGTGGTCACTTTGGATAAGCTATTACCAGCAGGAGAGTGAGTTTGTGTGTGTGGTTTTTGGAGGGGGTGAGGGAGTGAGAGAACCTGGATTTATGCAGGAAGTGGTCCACCTTGATTATCATACACATTGTGAAGAGAGTGGTCACTTTGGATGGGCTATTACCAGCAGGAGAGTGAGTTTGTGTGGGGAGGAGGGCGCGGAGGGTGAGAAAACCTGGATTTGTGCTGGAAATGGCCCAACTTGATGATCACTTTAGATAAGCTATTACCAGCAGGACAGTGGGGTGGGAGGAGGTATTGTTTCATGGTCTCTGTGTGTATATAATGTCTTCTGCAGTTTCCACGGTATGCATCCGATGAAGTGAGCTGTAGCTCATGAAAGCTCATGCTCAAATAAATTGGTTAGTCTCTAAGGTGCCACAAGTACTCCTTTTCTTTTTATTTAAAAGATGTTCATATATGGTTCTCTGTTTACAAGGACAATGTCCTGCGATTGTTTTCTATAACCCATTTTTAAAGGCTATGGTGTTGTTAGCCAAAAAAATTTTTAAATGTATTGGCAGCAGCAACTGGCAGTTGTAAAACAAGGATTTCCAACCGCTGCACCCTTCCCGTATCGCTACACGGGAGACAGCCCTGACTAGATGAGGGTGGGAGGGGGAACTCCCAGTACGGATAAGAGGATCCCAGAACAGATATGATTGAGAACTACTACACTCCTCCTTCCGCCTCTGTCATGTCTATCTGCCACAAGGTTGATGTATCTACTCTGCCTTATACTACTCTACCCTTGGGTAATTTCCCAGGGAACTGTTCCAACCCTTTAAAAGTCCTTTTTAAATGCCACAGCAGCATAAAGGGTCTCAGCAGGGGCTAGATTCTGGCCCATAAAATGTTATCCACCCATAGAAAGATTCTTTCCATATTGAAAACTGTTTGAGCTGAAATGAATGAGGAACAGAATATCACCTGAAAAGCCTTAGTTTCCTACCTTTCAAGTGGTATAAAACATTAATCTGTAAGCCTAGAAGTTTATGAAAATACTGTTAAAGACATACTTCTATCGGTGTTAAGAAAGCAAGAGAATATATCCAAACAATGAGTTTAAAGGGTCAGATCATCATCTAGTATATGAGATAAGTACATTGACTTCAACAGAGCTACGATGATTTATGCAAGGTGAAGATCTGGCCCAAAGAGTGGATGTTGTCTAGTTTATTAAATTATTTTCAATACTGTTGTACTTATTAAATATGAACTATATAACATGTCTCTGTATCTTTACTAAACTTGACAAAGAATAAATATTTGTGCTTGGGTTGTGATTTTCTCCCAGTAAACTCTGATAATCCATTTGAATGCTAGCTCACTGATACTGTCACAAGCAGTTCCTGTTTCCATATTCATGGGAACTACAATGACAATTAAACAAAATTAAGAAAATATCAAACTTTACATTTTTTCGTCAAAGTCTAATAATTTCTCCACTTAATTAGATAGGATAACAACAGTGATTTTGGAATGTGGAAATAGGAATGCTTATGATACCAGCTGCAACATGATTTTCAGACTGAGATGGAAAATAGAAAGGACAAATGTTAAAACTACTGAAGGTTATGTCCACACTACAGACTTCTCTGCCAGCATACCTGTGTTGGTCGGAGTGAAGAGATCTGATCACAGCATCACTGTGCTAGCAAAAGCCCCTAGACACATTATACTGGCAAAACTGTGCTTTTACTGGTATTGTTTGTTTCACTCAGGACGTGTGTGTATAATAAGTTAAAAATGCAGCTTAGCCAATATAAACTGTGTCCACTCTAGAAGTGCTTTGCCAGTACAATATTCTGGCATTCCTATAGTCCTATGCCAGTACAACACTTTTAGTGTAGATATGGCCAAAGTCTTACATAATTAACTGTCAGAAATGTAAACATACATACTGAGAAAAAAAATAAAGTAAGTGGCAGACACACTTTTGGTCCAATATTATCAGACTTGCCAGGGCACAAAAACACTGTAGCTACAAGTAATTGGAGGAAGGAGAAGCCTCTACACAGAGCAGACCATAAAAGGAGACACACTTTGCCAGTGCACTAGATAACTATTTGTGAGACAACACTGAACTGCTGGTTATCAGGATTCCTGAGTTCTAATCCTGGTTATGAGACAAGTGTATCGAAAGGTTAGAGACAGCACACCCCACTACCTAATTTGGTGCATTTCTTCTGAAAGGTAGAGTGGAGTGACTTAGCTCTGTCATACTGGAGACTGGGATTCGATTTCCAGCTCTGACTGAAGGGAGCTTGCGCAACTTCTCAGTTATCTTATCTGTAAAAAGAACAGGAGTACTTGTGGCACTTTAGAGACTAACAAATTTATTTGAGCATAAGCTTTCGTGAGCTACAGCTCATTTCATCACGAAAGCTTATGCTCAAATAAATTCGTTATTCTCTGAGGTGCCACAAGTCCTCCTTTTCTTTTTGCGAATACAGACTAACACGGCTGCTACTCTGAAACTTATCTGTAAAATACATAGTGAATAGTTGCCTCTTCTAGAACAGTGATATTAGTCCTTGCTTAATAATAAGGGTTGTGAAATGCATGAAAATATTAATATCTATCAGTGGAAGAGCAGAGACTAAAACTCATAGTCTTGTAGCTTGCAGCTCAGTACACCTTTCCCTAAACTACAGAGGATTTTTTGTGGGAGTCACTCTGAAATTGTGTGACATTTTTACCTGAGATGCAGGAAGGTGAGACAGACCTGAAAAATGCACATTGTATGTACTGCGTCACACTTGGCAGATCTGGTAGTTGTCAGTTTTCCTTGGAGGCAACACATCCAGTAGTGATCTGTGCTTGTAGCATAGCATCCTGGCTTGGACTTTCCCAGTCTCTCTGTGTTCAAACTATTTTAAATACTTTATCTTGCTAGCAAGGAACTAAAAGCAACACAACCAACGGGTTAAATTTATATACCACCAGCAGTGTTCATGGTGCTTTACAGGTTAATAAAACTTCAAGATCCCTGCTCCATGGAGTTTACAAGCTAAATTAGATGGAAAACATGACAAAAAAATAACAAGCCATGCCAAGTAGAGTAACAAAAGTAAATAAGAAGGGATACTGATCTTTCAAGAGCAGAGTTTACTATAAAGTAGATTATACACTATGACCCAGATCCTCAAAGGTATTTAGGTGTTTAAATACCATTGATGATCTGGGCCTATGTGCTTCCCTTCCCCCGTGACCACCCTCCCCCACGCAAACACACACCTATTTCTTTTTAGTTACATTTTAATATTTAGAATTTTTTTAAAATGTAAAATGTATTTATTTGATAGGTTATCAGTTCAATGATTACTTTTATTTTATGAGGGATTTATGTACAGACAGGTTATTCAGTGGGCTCATAAGAAGTGGAAGAGTGTTCTCAACGTGAAAAAACACATGGAGAAAGGATTGGTAGCTATCCTACTGAACGTATTGTACACCTGTCTTGTTGCATGGCCTCTAGATTCTGATGTACCAGCAAGTGCCCAGACCCCAAAGGCACTGAAAGTGGGGGTGCTGAAGATGATGGTGCCAGAGGTTGTGTGGCAAGAACAGTGGCCTGAAACTCATCTTGCATCAATGGTGAATCTGGAACTGAGAGATAAAGGAGGTCACAGGCATTGTTGGACCAAGAGCATAGGGTACATCACAGACCAAAACTACGCTATAAAAGGTCACAGCAATGGAGTTGGTCTCAATGGTAAGACAAGAGGAGCTGAAGTCCATGCCTCTACATCGGTAGATGATGAATGCAGTACTACAGAGCTCCTAGCTGGGCCTAGCTTAGCTCTGACTTCAGCACCAGATTTCTTTTTGCGAGTCTCTGTTGGGGACCTATCTTTCAAGGAGGAAAAGGGCCTCTTCTGGCTGGAGGAATTTAAAGTGCCTGATTTCTTCTGGTGTTTATGTGGTACTGGGAGAAGGAGAATGATATCTTCTCTTGGGTTTCCTCTGACAAGAGGTACCACCAATTCTGGCGTGCATTCCAAGATGGAGTAGTGCATAAACTCCTGCATTTAGAGTGGCTGGGTTCCAAGTGAGGGTACAAAGTGACCTCCATCAGAATATGCCGCAGCTGAACCTCCCTCAACTTCTTAGACCTCATTTTAAACCCTCTACAGACAAGGCACTTATATCTTACGTGTCCCTCTCCTAAACACTTTAAACGGCTAGAATTAGGGTTGCTGATTCACATGGATTTATTACAGCCAGAACAGTGCTTAATTCCCAGGGATTTACGCAGGCCACAGTACTGAGTTTAAAGCTCAAAGAATATATATAAAACAAATTACTAAAACAAGTTATCTAACTAACACCATAATCAATGTACCAATCCCACTAAAAGAATTTTTATTACTGACCTGGGCACAAAAAGTGGGAGTGTGCTAATAAAGTTTGCAGATGATACAAAGCTGGGAGGTATTGCTAATTTAGAGAAGGACAGGGATACCCTACAGGAGGATCTGGATGACCTTGTAAACTGGAGTAATAGGAATAGGATGAAATTTAATAGTGAGAAGTGTAAGGTCATGCATTTAGGGATTAATAACAAGAATTTTAGTTATAAGCTAGGGACGCATCAACTAGAAGTAACGGAGGAGGAAAAGGACCTTGGAGTATTGGTTGATCATAGGATGACTATGAGCTGCCAATGTGATATGGCTGTGAAAAAAGCTAATGTCGTCTTGGGATGCATCAGGAGAGGTATTTCCAGTAGGGATAAGGAGGTTTTAGTACCGTTATATAAGGCACTGGTGAGACCTCACCTGGAATACTGTGTGCAGTTCTGGTCTCCCATGTTTAAGAAGGATGAATTCAAACTGGAACAGGTACAGAGAAGGGCTACTAGGATGATCCGAGGAATGGAAAACTTGTCTTATGAAAGGAGACTCAGGGAGCTTGGCTTGTTTAGCCTAACTAAAAGAAGGTTGAGGGGAGATATGATTGCTCTCTATAAATATATCAGAGGGATAAATACCAGAGAGGGAGAGGAATTATTTAAACTGTTGGATCATATTAAAGAAGTTCTGTATTAAAATCACAAATGAGTTTGGTTCCCCAGAGTTTAAATTCCAGGGTATTACTAATTAAGAGGTCTCTTGGTTTTTGGTACTCTTTCTCTCCCTCTATGTGTGAAACTTGCAAGCTGCTAACTGTGTTAGTACATTCTAAGACAGAGTCTGTTCTCAAAGCAGTTCACAGAGAGAGAGACTCAAAACAATACTCTAACAACAGAAACAGCACCCAGAGACTCCCCACCCTTTTGTTGTATTAACAATTGTGATTAAAATAGAGATAGAGGATGTATGTGGATGGATGCTTGGTGTGGATAATAACTGAATGATCAGGGAGGTGCCAGCCTAAGAATCCAGTGTCCATCGGCTGAAGAAGGCGTCAAGTGGAAATAACCAGAGGACCCCACCCGGAGGGCAGACTGGAATCCACCCAACAGCCTCAAGAATGGGAGAACCAAAGAACAAGATAACATCTTGGAGCCGTCAGGAATGTGCTATCTGCTGATTGATTCAGCAACAGCATGATGAAGCAATTCCCATAGACTGGCATAGGAAGAAATTCCTATAAAAATAGACTCTAAAAAGTGAGAACTTTGGGGTCTGATTCTGCAAACCAACTTCCAGGAGCATCAGATGAGCATCTGACAAGGCCCTGCTCCCTCCTCATGTCCAGGCCACCTGGCCAGTGGCTTGGCATGAGCAACTCTAAGGCTGGTAACTATGATAACAACCTTGCAGAACCTGTGTGTGTGTGTGTGTGTGTGTGTGTGTGTGTGTGTGTGTGTGTGTGTGTGTGTGTGTGTGTGTGTGTGTGTGTGTGTGTGTGTGTATGTTTGTATGAATGAATGTGAGAATAAATTTGAGATTGAATGGAATGTTATAACTATAACTAACTGCTTACTATGATTCTTTCTGTATTCACAATAAATGTGGTATTTTGCCTTTTTCCCTTTAATAAGATCCTGCTGGTTTTTATTTTATTGGTACAACATTTTGGTGGAGAATTGCGAAAGGGGGAATATTGGTAAAAAACCTCAGTTATTGTAAATATTGGTGTGCACACCGCCAGCTCTAGTGAGCTAGGCATTTCTATTAGGTTAACCAGACCTGCTGGCCTCCGAGAAGGTAGCAGGGGACCTGCTGGCCTCCGAGAAGGCAGCAGGAAAAACAGATTAAACCAGACCTGCTGGCCTCCGAGAAGGTAGCAGGGGACCTGCTGGCTTCCGAGAAGGTAGTAGGGAAAACAGATTAAAGCAGACCTGCTGGCCTCCGAGAAGGTAGCAGGGAAAACAGATTAAACTAGACCTGCTGGCCTCCGGGAAGGTAGCAGGGGACCTGCTGGCCTCCGAGAAGGTAGCAGGGAGAAACAGGTTAACCGGACCTGCTGGCCTCCGAGAAGGTAGCAGGGAGAAACAGGTTAACCAGACCTGCTGGCCTCCGAGAAGGTAGCAGGGAGAAGGTTAACGGGACCTGCTGGCCTCTGGGAAGGTAGCAGGGGACCTGCTGGCCTCTGGGAAGGTAGCAGGGGACCTGCTGGCCTCCGGGAAGGTAGCAGGGGAAAAACGCATAGATTAAGCTATGATTTCAGAATCTAGGCTGTGTCACTTGCTAAGTAATACCAGCAGTGACAAAGAGATTGAAATATCCATGTTAAGATGTTTAAAAGAAAACAGGGTAAGCCAGTACCAGAGGGAGGAATGGAGTCAGAAGGAACTCCAACCTTACCTTTTGTTAAAGAAATTACACCTTTTAAACAAATCCTTCAAAAATTTGGGCACAGTCCTTGGACTAAACAAGGCCTAGCTGATGTCTGCACTATTTCGGACCTAGAGGATAGATTGGCTCAGTATATCCTCATATACAAACCTTCTAGTGCTGCCAAAAGAGATGCAGCAGCAATTTGGCTGTTGTGGGAGGCATGTAAGGATTCTTCCCTCCGCTTGTCTTCATGTAAAGAGGAAAAGGCACAAATGGAAAAGGGAGCAGACAATTGGAAGGTGCTGGCTACAAATATCCAAAGCCAGCTGAAAATAGTGAAAGAGGCACTCCAGGAATACAAAAAGAGTGAAAAAGTTAACTCTGCAGAGGCTGGAGGGAGGCAGGTAAAGGGGGAGAAGGTCCTATGTACAGCACCCCCAGGCATAATTACAAAGAGAAAAGAGAGTAAAAAAAAAAAAAAAAAAAAAGTTAACTCTGCAGAGGCTGGAGGGAATTAAGCAGTTAAACTTTGTATTTCACCCAAACAACTTTTAACCGAAAATGTTAAAAAGGAAAAGTGTTAGAGCATTCTTGGTTTCTTTGCAGCCATTCTGAAAGAAAAATGGGCCCTTTTCCAAAGGAATGTCTGTAAATTAGCCAGGCAAAAATAAACTGATTAAAATCATTTGACTGGACAATTTAGTCAAATTTGCTAAAAGAACATAAGAGGGTTCTATTGGAACTTAACTGCCTCAAATGTATAAAGGGAATGTAAGATGTAAAAAACAGAGCAGTGTGGAAGGGATGTTAAGGAAAAGAAAATGTGTATGTATCTGTCTGTGTGTGTGTAAATATGTAAAGTTCTAAGGACCAGTTAGTTTTGTTTTTGTTTTAAATAATGCCACTAAAAATCCATTTGACTCTTTAATTCAAAGTTGCAAAACTGACAGACCTTTTTGCTAGACACAGGTAATTAGTGTTGTTTGGCTTTGGGATTTGGCATTTAACCCTTAAAAGGTAACTCAATGCTTTACAAAATTTAAAATGTTTTTAAGTTGTGGCTGCAGCAGGGCAGTCAAAATCAGGAGAATATAAAAAAAAAATATTTTGGATTCTTTTTGTTTGTTTTTTGTTTGTTTGTTTTTGTAACAAAATAGCAGATGAGAGTTGTAGTAAAAAAAAAAATTAAAAAAAGACAGTGCCTCTCTGAAGCAACAGCAGGGGTGAGGTGCACAAAACAAAAAGAAGCAATGTTAGAAACACTGAGTCTTAAAATGGCTCTGAGTAATCAGACTGTCACTTTGATAAAGGTACATGAAAACTCTGTAAGCAAAAAAAAGAAATAGTGACACCTTATGTAAAAATGGATCTGGATAATGTTATAGAAGTTAAACTATGGAAGGAATGTGCATTTGCCCCAGAACATGTGCAGGATATATTGTAGAAGGGGCAAAAGAAATGCAAACATACCATGCTACTTAATTAAAATGCTATTAGGGCTCCAAAGGGAGCCACAATAGGTTGGGTTTTCTTTTTCAGATTGCTGTGTGTTTTGGAAGCAGAAGTTAAAAGTAATCAAAACTCTGGTGAAAGTTGATTGTGTCCCTTTTAAGATAGAGTCTCTGAGCTGCTGATGGCTTTAAATCCAAAAGCAGGAAGTTTCTGTGAAAATGCAAATTACCTAAATGATAAAGGAAGGAAAGAACTAGCAGCACAAAGGAGCTGTAGATAAAGGACATACCTGGTCAGCAAACAAATTGTCTAAATAAAAGGCATGGGATAACAAGATAATTTTAATAAATTTAATGATAATAAGTATCCCTGTAACAACGTATAGTGTGTATGATTTTTGGAAAAATCCTTTAAGGTCGTATGGTAATGATGCTTCTCAGTTATTACCTGTAAATAAAACTTAAAGCTTAAGACAGCAGGAAAAACATTATAAACTTGGTCTGCTGTATAAGAAGGAAAACTCAGGGATTTAATGACTAAACAGTGGGATAATTTCCCCATAACCCTTAAAAGATAAAAGCCTTTGAAACCTGGCCTGCCTATAGAACAAAAACAGGAAAATATGGGGGCAATTTCTCTGTTTTGCCTGCAATCAGCAAGGGTATTTGTAAAAGAAATATTTTAAGCAATAATCTGCCACCCCAAAAGGGGTAGAAACATGTTTTTTTTGTCTTTCAGAAAATCAGGAAAAGCTGCCAGCTGAAAAGCAACCCAATACCATGAATCTACTGTCACAATAGAAATTGTGTTCTGTGTTCTATGTTTTGTCTTGTGTTTTGTGTTGTTGCTAGCACTGTTGTGTGTTTAAAAAAAAAATACTGAAGACCTGCAGGAACTTAAAAATAAATTAAGCTTTCTGTCCCAGCTACAGGACAGCCTAATACAAAAACAAGTACATGCCAATGTAGACTTGGTCCAAATTGGTCTGGGTAACCTAAAAGGCCAATGGAATCTTTAGTAATGGCTTAATACTACCACATGGCTTATCCATAAGAAAAAAAAAATATTAGAAATAGGAAACTACACAGCCATAGCTATGGGATGCACTGAAATGCAGATACTTGCACTAGCTACTTTGGAACACAAAATGTTCTGGGTCATATTGGGAAATATTAAGGGTTTGATGCGTTTGTTAAAAAAGAAAGAGATCATTGTTTGACACTTATCAATATGAATGGATGCAATATGTTTCCACTATTGTAAACCAGACTTGTTAATGGGAGAAATTGTTGTCAAAATTGCACACCAACAGTCCCTGGAGGCAAAGGTATTGAAGGTTAACCCACTCCCCATATTACACATGGGATCCTTTTGGCTACCCTGGACCTTGAGCCAGTGGGCTGGGGAGGGAGGGAAGCTATTGGACACTAGAGGTTGTACCGAATGGACTCCTCAAAAGTGGGTGTGCCTCACCTTGCCTGTTGCCCCAGAACCTTGTAGTAAAGATACATCACTAGGATCATGTATGTGGCATGAATTGGAATCTCAAACTCAAATTGCCTCACAGTACTTTCTCTTGAATAGGCTATATAGAAAGTGACACTGACGATTATAAATCTTAGTGTCAAAAGGGGGATTATGTTGGATCATATTAAAGAAGTTCTGTATTAAAATCACAAATGAGTTTGGTTCCCCAGAGTTTAAATTCCAGGGTATTACTAATTAAGAGGTCTCTTGGTTTTTGGTACTCTTTCTCTCCCTCTATGTGTGAAACTTGCAAGCTGCTAACTGTGTTAGTACATTCTAAGACAGAGTCTGTTCTCAAAGCAGTTCACAGAGAGAGAGACTCAAAACAATACTCTAACAACAGAAACAGCACCCAGAGACTCCCCACCCTTTTGTTGTATTAACAATTGTGATTAAAATAGAGATAGAGGATGTATGTGGATGGATGCTTGGTGTGGATAATAACTGAATGATCAGGGAGGTGCCAGCCTAAGAATCCAGTGTCCATCGGCTGAAGAAGGCGTCAAGTGGAAATAACCAGAGGACCCCACCCGGAGGGCAGACTGGAATCCACCCAACAGCCTCAAGAATGGGAGAACCAAAGAACAAGATAACATCTTGGAGCCGTCAGGAATGTGCTATCTGCTGATTGATTCAGCAACAGCATGATGAAGCAATTCCCATAGACTGGCATAGGAAGAAATTCCTATAAAAATAGACTCTAAAAAGTGAGAACTTTGGGGTCTGATTCTGCAAACCAACTTCCAGGAGCATCAGATGAGCATCTGACAAGGCCCTGCTCCCTCCTCATGTCCAGGCCACCTGGCCAGTGGCTTGGCATGAGCAACTCTAAGGCTGGTAACTATGATAACAACCTTGCAGAACCTGTGTGTGTGTGTGTGTGTGTGTGTGTGTGTGTGTGTGTGTGTATGTTTGTATGAATGAATGTGAGAATAAATTTGAGATTGAATGGAATGTTATAACTATAACTAACTGCTTACTATGATTCTTTCTGTATTCACAATAAATGTGGTATTTTGCCTTTTTCCCTTTAATAAGATCCTGCTGGTTTTTATTTTATTGGTACAACAAAACTCAGTACCAATGTGGACACAAGAACAAATGGATATAAACTGGCCACTAGGAAATTTAGATTAGAAATTAGACGAAGGTTTCTAACCATCAGAGGAGTGAAGTTTTGGAATAGCCTTCCGAGGGAAGTAGTGGGGGCAAAAGATCTATCTTGCTTTAAGATTAAACTCGATAAGTTTATGGAGGAGATGGTATGATGGGATAACATGGTTTTGGTAATTAAATATTCATGGTAAATAGGCCCAATGGCCTGTGATGGGTTTTTAGATGGGGTAAGATCCAAGTTACCCGGGAAAGAATTTTCTGTAGTATCTGGCTGATGAATCTTGCCCATATGCTCAGGGTTTAGCTGATCGCCATATTTGGGGTCGGGAAGGAATTTTCCTCCAGGGCAGATTGGAAGGCCCTGGAGGTTTTTCGCCTTCCTCTGTAGCATGGGGCACGGGTCACTTGCTGGAGGATTCTCTGCTCCTTGAGGTCTTCAAACTACAATTTGAGGACTTCAATAGCATAGATATAGGTGTGAGGTCTTTTTTAGGAGTGGTGGGTGAAATTCTGTGGCCTGCATTGTGCAGGAGGTCAGACTAGATGATCATAATGGTCCCTTCTGGCCTAAATATCTATGAATCTATGAATAGAATAACTTTCTCTAAAGAGAAGAAAGGGGCAGAGTGTGACAAGCACACACAAATTCTGACTATCAACTCTAGGTGGTGAGAAGGAACTGAGAGGGAGGGGTGAGTGCAGCTCCGCCCCTTTATGCTCTTGGCTAGCAGCACAAACATACAGAGGACACATGCACGACCCTGATGAGTACTACTGCTATGGGAAAAGTTCTCTGATTGTACACTGGGATGCACACACCTGAAGTGGAATGAACTTGTCCAAGCACTCGAAGAACCTAATTTTCATAAGAGGGGAGGGGGAAAGGAGGGAGCAGGCACTGGGCCACCCTGAGTTTCAGAGCTCTTTCTGCTTCTTCCTGCCACTCCCCCTCTTGCAAAAATGGCATTAGCTGCCCCCTCTCCAAAAATGTCTGATGGTCTCTGAGGGAGATGGGCTTTGCCTGTCTCCTGGAGCAGCTGTGATTTACAATTTGTCTCCAGGAAGCAGAGAAGGCAGACAATCAGGCAGCATTTTCCTGTTCTCAGGGTTGAACATGAGGGCTGGAGCCCTTCACATTCTCACAAGACTGCCTGGAGCAGGTCAAAAAATGTATTATTCAGGATGAAACAGAGTTGGCAACAGTGTACACTATAGACTGTGTGTATGACTTCTAAGAGGGGGTACCAAGTAGCACACCCTATCTTTAGATTGCCAGACACTTTCAATGACAAATTATTCTTGCAACTTCTTTGTGAGAATCTCTAACACTTTCATCGTTTGCAGCAGACACAAATTTGGCACAGTGAAAGCTTTGGGACAAGCAAAATGACTTTTTTTTTTTTTTTTTGATCCATGATATTCCATTCAGGTCTGACTAAGAGAGAAACTTGCATTGTCATCAAAACGTGGCAGCATGCCACTACATTAACTGAAGACAAGTATTCTAATGAGCCCAGGTAACACCACTACCGAAACAGCAGCAGCACACGCACTGCAGTGGAGTCCCTAGGAGCAGACAGACTATTTAGGATGGGGGAGACAAAGCTGAGCTGGGTTTCCCCAAAAACCTACCCTCCGTCAACACTAGCACAAGGTCCCAGTTGCCCATCCACCCCTTCTGGAGAGAGAGAGAGAGATAAGTTGGGCCAGTCTCACTCTGACAACCCTCACCCCTGGATGCAGCACAGAATCCCAATGGCCTATTCGCACCAAAAATAACAGTCTTGTCTTGCTGCCAGCCAAATGTAGTAAGTCCTGTAATTCAAGCTGCACTGCAGCACTGAAGGTTCAGCAATCAAACTCTGCCAATGATGCATGACAGTAAAGTTATCACAGTAGCACATAATAGAATTTGATTTTACTTAAAAAAACAACTTAGGCAGTACTTTAAAAGAACATTATTTAAGTTGCAAAGTCAAATACTCAAAAATTAGAGAATACCAGAATTAAGGTCGCATGGGCAACCTTAATTGGTCCCCCTGTGTCTATACATTATGACACAGTCTTTAATTACACGATCACATACTAGATTTTTTTCACCGGACCCCTGTCTCATTCCATGCACAGGATCAATGGTGCTCAGGGAATGAATCAGAGCTGTGTAGGGAATGAGTTTGTAGGATCTTTATCTCATTTGCTCTAGCAATTCAAAGGTACATAGAGTACAAGGAGGGTCCTGCAGGAAGAGAAAAGTTGGTCGGATTGTCTTCTAGAGAAAGCAAGTGAAAGTCACACAGCAGAACTCAGTTCTGTTACTGCCTCTTTTCACAGTCTTCCAGTGTAATGCTGAGAAAGAAACAAGCCAAAAATTTAGCAGGTGGCCACAAATTGTGTGTTCCTTATTGTCTGCATGCCCAACTTGAGTCATCCAAGTCTCGATATGGAGAAGTGCTGAGTACTAACATCTGCAACTGAAATTGAAGAAGCTGTGGTTGCTCGGCTCCTTGGGCAGCGTAGCCTGGAGGAATGGGCAGAAGGGCTGGAAGTCTGGAAAACCTGAATGCTAAGCGTAACTCTATCACTGATTCACTGTGTGACCCCAGACAGACATCTAAGTTTTCTATCTGTAAAATTGAGATAAAGCTCTCATCTCACCATAGAGATTGATTGATGTTTGTGAGGCACTTAGACTACAGTGAAGAGCACCCTAGAAAAGAACTTGAGGATAGTATAGTTCTGTATTCAGTGTAGGGTTTGGATGTCTGCAGTAAATAAGGCAATAATTGAATGATGAGGATGAAAAGATTGAATAGCCACCTCATTTTTTGAGCACCACCTATCCTATACACTGGCTCATGCAGGAGCCCTGCTAAAAAAAAGTACTATATGATCATGTTATTAAAGAGAGTATCATAACACATATGTACAAGGAGGCAGAATTAAGATTGCATGCGCAACCTAAATTCTGGCATTTCCTAACTTTAGAATGCTTGATTCTGAAACCTAAATAATATCCTTTTAATATAATTTTATGTATCATTATAATATACTGTGATTTGAGATACTGATTCTGATCAATATCACAAGTACTGTAATTAGGGGACTGGATAACTTTAGGAATTAGGACACTGAGCTTTTCCCTTCTTAGTCACCAGCTCAGAACCATTATAGGTTCCTGAAAGCTTTTATCCTCTGATGACTTTTTTGTGACCTGTGTAAAATTAGTCAGTGGCCTCAGTTCAGTTTCTAGAAGACTATTGCAATAAGCACTCTCACTAACAGTCTGAGAAGAGAGCAAAGATTGAATGGGAATGGGAAACAGAACTACAATCTCACTCCTAGAGGCAGATGCTTACAGTTGAGACACCTTGGGGCAGCATGGTGAAGCTTACTTTGCCATTACCAGTGCTTAATCTGGTAAGTGAAAAAAGAGAAGACTAGTGGGCAGGTTTGTCACAACAGCTCTTTTCACAAAATTGAATTTACATTCAAGGTCTGATTTCTGAGTCTAACCACATTCCAAAGGGAAAATTTATACTGTGATGAAAGACACAACTTGCAAATATCATCCCAGCTCAACTGTTGCCACCATGTCTTTCAAATTTGTTACAAAAATTAGCCAATGTGCATTATTATTTATTTACAAACATATGTGGTATCTAAAAGTATTTACAGTAGAGACCTCTGAAGTTTACGCATACCTAATTATCTGATTCAAATTGGGACATTATTTGCTCCAATATAAAGAAATTGTCATTAGGCCCAAGAGGATGTCATGTTTTATTTAACAACAAAAAATTGTTTTCCATATATGTTGGACATCAGCCAGAACATACTCAGCTGGCATTGCAAACATTAACATAAGCTGAAATTGCATTAGCGTTTCTCAACATATAGAGTCTTTATTTGTTTAACATTTGTCTAAGGAGTATTCCTGATAATGCTTTGTATAAATATACATTTTTCTCATATGCAAAGATACAAATATTGCTTATTTTCCAGTACTGATAGCTTTTTTGATTGATTGTTTTATATTATATAACAATTACAAAAAAGGAAGACTGAATCATAAATATATGTCATATATATCATATTATATATGAGTGTCCATAAATATATATCATATTATATATTACAAAAAACAAAAGACTCCAAATCATAAAAATAAAAGATTCGTATTTTAACTGGTTAAAGCCATGGAATATTTAAACAGTTTTGGGTGCGATAACTGTGTCTCTGGCAGACCAGGTATTAGAGATTTATAAAAATGTGTAGCATTTAGACCTGATGAAATGCTTGCAAGCTGCTGCATGCATTCATCTCATTTACAATATCTGTATCCCATGTTGTAAGGTAATTGTGACACAGGGCCAGAAAGGGTTACACAACTAGCAGGCTAATTGACCCAGATTCAACCTTTAGAGACATATTACTAGATAATGTTTGTGACTTTGTGTGTTTGCATACATATTGTTAGAGGTTAACAATGTAACCAAACATTTCCTGCCTATGGCTGTATTCTGTTAATTCAGAGATCAAAAGAAGAGGTTAACATTTAAATGAACTGTTTATGTAGTAATATCACTGTCTCACTTTCTTTTGCAAGTCTATAGCAAACAATCTGCAAATGGTGGGGAATAGGCAATTGCCTTATGTTAATCCATGTAGCTAATTACTGGTGATGTTTAGGAAATAGGAGGTTTCAGAGTAACAGCCCTGTTAGTCTGTATTCGCAAAAAGAAAAGGAGTACTTGTGGCACCTTAGAGACTAATCAATTTATTTGAGCATAAGCTTTCGTGAGCTACAGCTCACTTCCCCTTGTTTTTTTCCTTCCCCCCTCCCCCCCAGACGTTCTTGTTAAACCCTGGATTTGTGCTGGAAATGGCCCACCTTGATGATCATACACATTGTAAGGAGAGTGATCACTTTAGATAAGCTATTACCAGCAGGAGAGTGGGGTGGGGGGAGGTATTTTTTCATGCTTTGTGTGTATAAAAAGATCTTCTACACTTTCCACAGTATGCATCCGATGAAGTGAGCTGTAGCTCACGAAAGCTTATGCTCAAATAAATTGGTTAGTCTCTAAGGTGCCACAAGTACTCCTTTTCTTTTTAGGAAATAGGAGGTTACTTCAAAGACACTATTGTTCACCAGAGGACTAGTGCTGTCAAGAGGCTGCCCAGGAAATGTATAAAGGGCTTTTGGACCTGATCCTTTCATCTCAAATCTGCTTATGCTTCATCAGGGGAAACTTGAGCCACAAGATTGAGGTCTCCAGTTCTATTCTGGATCACCCTGATATTGAACATTGGACCGAACCTATGGATTAATTCTGAAAGGGCTCTTTGCAACTCTAAAGCTCACCATCACACTATTCATATCTATATGAATCTTTTTAAGTAATACTCTCTCTCTTTTCTTTTTTAATAAATGTTAGTTTAGTTAACAAGGATTGGCTGTGTAAGCAGTGTCAGGATGAGCTCCACCCTGATATCTGGTGGTGAGGTGTGGCAAGTTGTGGAAAAGAACTTCAGGGGCCGATCTCATTTGCATAGGCACACCCACCACGCCTAGAATGAGACCATAGCTGCCCAAATGGTCACTTTGGCTGCTGTGGGATCCCCAGTGTCTCTGTTATTGGGGCAGGAAGAATAAATTGTTATTACCCTGATTATGGGAACTGTGCTTGGAACTGTACGTGGCCTTTTGTTACGATGGAGGGATTCACCATCATCTAAGTAGCACTCGCTAGGCAAGGGTCATGGGTTCCAAAACTGTGTGAATGGAGAGAGGCTGGGGACAAGTATTAATACTTGGTGGCATGGGCCCCTTGGTGAGGGCCTTACATGCTGATTGCACTTCCTCCTCTCTCCACTGTGGAATATCAGAGCTAATTTTGATTTCATTAGAAGTCTAGTTATAGGCTGCTGAGCTCACTTTGGGCTGACAGTGCACCAGCACTGGGGCTCCCCTACTATAAGCTGAATTCACCTAAGAGCTGAAATCACTGAGTGTTGTGTTAAGTAGTGGGGGAGCCTGAAGATATATTGTGGAGCAGTTTGCGGGACGGCTGGTGAAGCAGTTCGACACGGAGCAGAGTGTGGATGGCAGGAGCTGCTTGTGGGCCGTGGAGCTGAGTGAAGGAGTTCGTGGGGCGGCTGGCAGAGCGGAGCGCAGCTGAGCGAAGGAGTTCGTGGGGCGGCTGGCGGAGCGGAGCGCAGCTGAGCGAAGGAGTTCGTGGGGCGGCTGGCGGAGCGGAGCGCAGCTGAGCGAAGGAGTTCGTGGGGTGGCTGGCGGAGCGGAGCGCCGCTATGGAGCTATGGGGCGGTCAGCTTCAGATCACGTAAGGTGCCTCTTACCCCCGTCCCATTTCCACCCAGGTTGGGAGGTAAAGCTCCGCCGATAAACTTTCGAACTCTGGGGCTGCCCTGACCAGGGACAGAGACTTTTGGGGCATTGGACTTTTGGGGTTGCTGGATTCAAGAACCAAAGGGAAAAGGGCATGCCCCAATTTGCCTGGGGTGGGGTTGTTTTTGCTCATGGGTTGTGTTATGAATCCGGTTGGTGGTGTTTCCCCAACATAATGCCACATTGTTTCTCTCTGTTATTAAAAGACTTTTGCTACACTCAGACTATGTGCTTGCGAGAGGGGAAGTATTGCCTCTTGGAGGCGCCCAGCGGGGGTGGTATATATTTGTCCCAGGTCACTGGGTGGGGGCTCGAGCCGGTTTGCATTGTGTTATTGGAATGGAACCCCTAGATATTGAACCCGGCCCTTGTTGCTGCCAACTCTGACGGGCAGAAGGGTTACAGCTGTAAGCATGTATTCGGGTAAATTCTGAAATATTAATTGACCTGGGCGGTAATCTGTCCGATCTTTTGAGATTGGTAGAACTTTTCATATAAGGAAGAAGATTTTCAATAATCCTCACCGTATTTGACTTGACTGTCTGGGTGGAATCCCAAGGCTCGTTTGCTTTAAGGGAACTGTATTGTTGGCTTCTGGGTAACCAATAAGGTATTATTAAAGCTATTTTGTTGCTAGTTCAGTGCATCTAAGTATTAGAATAACCACAAGTTTCGGGGATTGTTTGCCCCATTCTTTACAGTTTGTCCTAACTGAGCAATCTCAGTGTGGCCCCCCTGGGACCGCAGCCACAGTAATATTTAAGTGTTTGCTCTAAAACTGTAAACCCCCACCATCAGGAGTAAAGCATTACCAAGTGGGAAATACTAGTTGACAACAGGAGGTGTCATCTTTCCAACAAAAGAAGGCCCATAGACACCGGACAACCCACAGAACATCAGAGGACAAAATATTTTGTTGATTGCTCCCCCGACACCCATGAAGAAGAGATGTGCACAAACATTCTTCCCATCAGCTCAAACTCTGGGGGAAGGGAAAAAAAATCCTTGTCCAGAAGAAATTGTTATCTCTATGCTGCTTTAACTTCAGTGAAAGGGCAAAGCTTCTAAGCATAAGCAAGGGATTTCTGGCTGTTTAGCTTAGGTTAGCCCTAAAAGAGCTTGCACACTATAGCAGCTTCTATTTTTTATTTTTATTTTTTGGAAACCTAAGACTATCTCATTTGTGTGTGTGTGTTTACCTGTTTAACCTTGTAAGGTGTTCGTTTCTTTTTCCTTGTTAATAAACCTTTAGATAGTTTACTAGGATTCGCTACAAGCGTTGTCTTTGATGTGAGATCTGAGATAGAATTGAACTGGGGTAAGTGACCGGTCCTTTGGTACTGGGAATAACCTGAATATTATTGTGCTTTTTTGTGTAAGGGACCATCTATCACAAAGGTAAGTTTGCCTGGGTGGCAAGATAGCCCGAGTACCCAAGAGGACTGTCTGTGACTCCAGGTTAAGGCTGTTACAGTGCTTGAGGAGTTCACACTTGACACTTGGTTGGTGAAGTATAGAACCCACAACATCTTTGGGGTTTGTGAGCTGGTTTCTTCCCCGAGGTTGCCACTCACATTCGTGAGTAGGGTGACTAGGTATCTGGTTTTCGACCGGAACACCCAGTCAAAAAGGGACCCTGGCGGCTCCGGTGAGCACCACCAACCGGGCCTTTAAAAGTCTGGTCGGCGGTGCTGCAGCATGAAGGCAGGCTAGTCCCTACCTGTCCTGGCTCTGCACTGCATCCCAGAAGCGGCCAGCAGGTCCGGCTCCTAGGCAGGGGGGCCACGGGGCTCCGTGTACTGCCCTCACCCGGAGCACTGGCTCCGCACTTCCATTGACCAGGAACCAGCCAATGGGAGCAATGCCTATGGGCGAGAATGGCACGTGGATCCTCCTGCCCCATCCCTCAGGACCCAGACCTGTTGGCTGCTTCCAGGACCCACGCAACATGGTGCTAGGGCAGGCTGCCTGCCCTAGCCCCCTGCCCCTGCACCACTGACTGGGAGCTGTCTGAGCCCCAACCCCCTGCCCCAGCCCTGAGCCCCCCACAAACCCGAAGCACCCTTCTGCACTCCAAACCCCTCATCCCTGGCCCCAACGCAGAGCCCACACCCCCAGCCCAGAGCCCTCACTCCCCCTACACCCCAACACCCTGCCTCAACCTGATGCCCCCTCCTACACTCCAAATCCCACATCCCCAGCCCACCCCAGAGCCCGCACCCTCTCCCACACTCCAACTTCCTGCCCTAGCCCAGAGTCCCCTCCTGCACCCTGAACCCCTCATTACTGAACCCCTCATTTCTGGAGCCTGCACCCCCAGTTAGAGCCCCTCATCCCCTCCCGCACCACCCCCCCCGTGCCCCAGCCATGTGAAAGTGAGTGGGGGTGGGGGAGAGCGAGCCACCGCAGGAGGGGGAATGTAGTGCGCAGTGGGTGAGGCCTTGGGGAAGAGGCAGGGTCAGGGCTGTGGGGAAGGGGTGGGGCCAGGGTTTTCAATTTTGTGCTACTAGAAAGTTGGCCTATTCATGAGCCACTCCAGACAGCTTGACAATAATAACAGAAGTGTATTTCATCATACTTCCAAAGAAAGTGTAAAGGTAGAATTTAAGAAAAAATCACTACCATACTATCAGGTTAAAAATTATGAAAAATTTGAAAAATTATGTCACAGGGAAACAATACTATGGTTATAAAAAATGTAAAATGATATAATTACAAAAAACTATGTTCATATTAACAATCCTTTTTTATCTTGTTACACAGCATATGTTATTTCATGGATGCTAAAATTGATTCTCTATTTCTCTCAAGCAAAAGTCCAGGTTTAAAGTTAAAAACCTACCTATTTTACAAAAAATTAATACAATTTTATTTGCAGGTCAAATTACTATTATTCTCCTCTCAGATTGCTAATGCATTCTGTCTGTTTTTTCTTCAGATGTTTGTTTCATTAGTATGCATTCATGTGCTCCTAAAGGCAACAGCTGAACTAAGGGCAGGACAAATAAATTCACAAACTATTGCAAGGCCTGGATTTGTCAATACACAAGAAAAATAACAAACATTATACATCATCTAGTTTATTGAGCGATAGATGTCTACTGTACAGTAAGTGTTGATTTACACTATTTTTAATACATCCAAAATTAACATTCCTTAATTTTTAGTTATTCCATATAATGTGCAGAAAACTCTTCTAGTCTGGACTTTATTTATTAATTTAAGATGTATCCATACTCTATTGTGTAGCTTCTGCAGAATGTAATAAAACTGATCAATAAAAAAGACTGATATTAACTTCACATCACTACCAATATTCAGTACTTACAGACATTCTCCCTTCTATCTCACCCTCTCTTTGTGGGCATATATTTATATTATGATGTATATGTTTGTAGGGGAAGAAGGGTGTCTGTGGTAAATTATGGATAGAAATCTGTTAATCACTTAAAACTCAGGATTTTATGGCACTTCAACACTGTACTTACTGAGAAATATCCATTTAAATGTCTCCAAAGGACACACAGAAACTTCCAGTTAAGATCTAAATATATGATTTACACATTGTGCCCTTTGGTATGCCATGTTCTTTATTCATGACTCAATTAACGAACTCTAATTCACATTAGCATTTCCAACTGAAAGGTGAACTCAAATTTTCGTATTTCCTTCTGCCAGTGATGATATTTTGCAATACAGGCAAAATTTGTCACTGTATACGCTTGCTAAAATTAAGAGACTTTTCTCAAAAGTGGGCTCCTCATTTTTAACAAAATATTTTCCACAAGAAGATATTAATTAAAATATGGATTTCCATTTTTGATTTGGAAGCACTTTGATTTACAGCCACTTTGCTGTAGGGCAACAGAAAATAAACCATTTAATCTCCTAGAATCTGGTTGGAAGAATTATAGTGAAAACATTACACAATTCCTGCTCTCCAGGCCAGAACAGCAACTAACCAGGACCCTTGAAATGGAGGGAAAGTGACTGTTCTAGCCAAAAAAGGAATGCCGGCAACTATGACACACCAAGGAGTCAATTTTCAAATGCAGTTCTCATTTGAACAGCAACTATATAAGAACAGCATTGTGGGGTTCCCCATTTATTGACTCAATGATTTGCAGACCAAATCTGCCCAGTTTGTAAGATTATTTTTTTCTAAGTATTTACATTGCAAACTCAGTCTGCAATCTGAAAGTCAAGCAGAGTCCTTTCTGGCTCTCGCATCTCCAACAATAAATTATTCTGTGAGTAGAACTTTAACAGAATTGTTAATAACAATGTGTGAGCCAGAACAACTCCTGCACATTCTTCCAGAACTCTGGTAGCTATGCAGTGCTACAAGAAGTGTAGTAAATATGTATTTTAGTCAGCACACTGAGGATATCTGACTATGATCAGCAGGTCTCTTGAGTAAGAAGGTTTCTGTTTTACACAGACATTTTTTAGAGGAGAACTACATTTTCAGTTGCATACAGAGAAGATCATCCAACTTTTGAAAATATTATAATAACAGACTGTGTTGATGAAACACCAACATGAGCTTTATGAACACGCTGTTTTTTTATTGAAATCTCTGCACTGAACTGGGAAGGAAGAACTTCAGAGTCTGGCTTTGCTCATTGTTCTGGGTCAGCCATCATACCATAATAATTCTAAAAATAAATGGCTTACTGTAACATATTAAATCATCAAAGCCCTGTAGACATATTAATTATTTGAAAAAATAGTGCTAAGGCACCATTAAGGTTGAGAAACCAGTTAATCAAAAACCAGGAAATATAGTGTTGAATGCTCAATCTCACCTCAGTCTCTTTGTGCACATTCCTTTAAAACATGCACTACATATGTATAGTCAAATAACAGACTATGTAGTGCAAACAGAGAATTGTACACAACAGTACTGAACACTACTACTGTGTAATAAAAATTGAATCTTGCCTGATAGTAGATCAGAAATACAATTTCTGTAAACTAGTAACATGTAAACTTGGTCCTATTACTGTCTTACAACTTTCAGTGTTTCATCACCTTCTCTTTTGAAACAAAGAGAAGTGTATTTGTATTGAGGACCCAACATTTGAAATATCTTACAAATAGAATGATTACATGTATTAAAACTTCACTGTTCACAGAGTATGTCACATCATACATTAGATACCCTTAACTGACATTGCTTTCATCTCCCCATTTTCACAATACATAAAAACACAGAGCTTAGAAATGATTAGCACAGTATTTCCATCACTAAATATACTGTGCTCATTTACCAAAATCAAAGAGGAATAACAATTTAGTTACCTTTTTTCATTACTTCTCAAAATAATACAGTCTGAAATGTTTAATGGAAAGCACTAAATCACTTTTCAGATGTGCATTTTTGCAACATTTGCTTTCAAATTGTACTGATTTTAGAATTTGTGAAGCATTGAAGACGTGTGTCACTTATATCTTTTTTTATTTCAAATGCTTGCTGATTTCCTCTTATTTATTTATTTTTTTCATGTCAGCTTCATTATTTTAGTTTGCATAGTTGAAAATATAGTTAAAACAGTAGTTTTTATATTTAATAAATAGTTATGGATTCATCAGTACTGCTACTGCCTGACAATTTTCTTCATCTTATCATACTAAAGATTATAAATGTATATAATCAGGACCATTCAATCGTAACGCTTTATTTCCTGACTTTGTAAGACTTGGTTTCTGAACCTAGAAGTAATATTAAAGCTAGATTTTTTAAAAAAATAGAATTTTCAAAGAAGCCTCATACTTTTTAGATCAGCCAAAAAATGGTTGCAAAATTGTACACCACAATAACAATAATAAAAACCTCAGTTCTATACACACACACATTCATTTTGATTTCCCACCAGTTTGTTTTGCAGTGTACTTTTCTGAAACATATGTATGTTATAGAAGCACATGATGACAGATGTGTATAGGTCAATATCTGTTTGTTTTTCCTTCCTTCTATTTTAAAGTCATATGTTCAAGTGGTTTATATCTAGGCTTGGCAGAATTCAAATTTTTTTCTTTTTTCTATTTGGTAATCTCAATGGATAATATCAATGGTTATTTTTAAGAATTATTTTATTTTTATTTATTTAATTTTAATAGTTGCATGAAATTATGCATTTTAAGCATTTTTCTTTATTTTTGCAGATTTAAATGTTCACAGTGGAGGAAATTAAACAGGGTCAGATAGTAGAGGAGGCCAGAATAATAGTAAAGATTGAGATTCAAAAAGGTAAAGCTTTATAACCGTTAAAACACAAATTATCAACATTACATGCCAAAATATACAAGTAAATACCCTTACATCAAATTAAGAAGTTCTTAAGCAGCATTTTCTTACTTTGCCTATCTGTAAATTTTGATCATCATCAATGGAAATTAGGGTTGCCAACTTTCTAATAGCACAAACCCAAACACCCTTGCCCCGCCCCCTACCCCTTCCCTGAGAACCTGCCCCTGACCCGCCCCTTCTCCAAGGTCCCGCCCCCCGCTCACTCCTTCCCCCCTCCCTCCATCGCTTGCTCTCCCCCACCCTCCCTCACTTTCACCGGGCCAGGGCTGAGGGTTGGGGTGTGGGAGGGGGTGAGGGCTCCGGGGTGGGGCCAGAAATGAGGGGTTCAGGGTGCAGGACAGGACTCCAGGCTGGGGAATGGGCTTGGGGTGCGGGAGGGGGTGAGGACTCCAGCTGGGAGTGTAGGCTCTGGGGTGGGGCCGAGGAGGAGGGGTTTGAGATGCAAGAAGGGACTCTGGGCTGGGGCTGAGGGGTTCGGCGTGTGGGAGGAGGCTCGGGGTGGGGCAGGCAGTTGGGGTGCGGGCTTGGGCTGGGAGTGCAGGCTCTGAGGTGTGGCTGAGGATGAGGTGTTTGGGGTTTGGGAGGGGGCTTAGGGCTGATGCAGGGGAGTTTGGAGTGTGGGAGGAGGCTCTGGAATAGGGCCAAGAGGTTCGGCATGCAGGAGGGAGTGTGGGGTGTGGGCTATGGGAGGGAGTTTGTGTGCAGGAGGGAGCTCAGGGCTGGGTGTTTGGGTGTGGGAGGGAGTGAGGGGTGCAGGCTCCAGCTCAGGCAGCTCCCGGAAATGACAGGCATGTCCGGCTCCTAGGCAGAGGGACCAGGGGGCTCTGCGCACTACCCACACCCACAGGCACTGCCTCCGCAGCTCCCATTGCTGTGGTTCCCAGGCAATGGGAGCTGTGGAGCTGGCGTTTGGGGCAGGAGCAGCACGTGGAACCTCCCTGGCTGCCTCTGCACCTAGGAGCCAGACATGCCGTCCGCTTCTGGGAACCCCATGCAGTCAGGTCAGGCAGGGAGTCTGCCTTAGCCCCGCTGCGTCGCCGACTGGACTTTTAGCGGCCCGGTCAGCAGTTCTTGTTATTTTTAGAGGGAGATTGTTTTGTTTTTTATAAAATTAAAATGCATATAAACAAAAGGATAAAGTTCAGAATAGATAGACAAGCCTTTTTATATCAAGTGTCTTCCACTAGATCTCCCTAAAAGTCACAATTTGTCCCATCCAGCATCACATACACCTAACCCTCACCAAATGTCCAGGAAAATAGCCTGGAATTCAACAAGTTCAAGCTCTGATATATATTGGGATAGAGCAAAGTTTAAAAAATCAATATATAATTTCAAAATTCAGCTTGACATAATCCCATTAAGTGATACCATGAGGGAAAAATAAAGATGATGAATTGTAGCACAATTTTTTAAAAATAATTCAGGATGTTAGCAGAAAATTATTAGGATAAAGCAATGGTGAGAAGGGAGGATATGAAAACTGTTTTAAGATTAATATTTGGACAATGTTTACAGTCGATGTAAAAAGTCAAACTTTTTTGGAGAAGTAAAAAGGAACCTGTGCATAAAACTTACTGGATGTTAAAAAATTAATACAGTATCACAGAGAAAAATGTCTATGAAGTCAGCAGTTGTGAGTGTGGGAAGTAAGCAGAGGAGTACCACGAGGATTAGCGTTAGGACTGGTTTTGTTCAGTTTAAGGGCCAAAACCTGCTCCCACTAAGGTCAGAGGCAATGCCTCAGCATCACCTATCCATTCACCTCATGTTAATTCTATATGACAAAACCTGGATTACACACAGGATTTACTGGCCTTCTTTCCTAATATGCAGAAGCCCCACTCATATTACCGCTCTGGCCTTGTCATGATACCATTTCCCCCCCACATCTGCTCTTTCCCCTTGCTCCACACTCCTCATGTTGCTCTCCCTGACCCCTGCTATCTCTTTTTTCCTCTCTGCTCTCCATTTCACCTCTTTTTGCCCTTTTCTTCTAATAGAATGTCAGGGTGGCTAAAGGCCTCCTCCAGGCATCAATCATGTCTACTCATGCTGGCAGAAGCACTGTATGATGATTTCATTAGCCAGAACTGTGGACAGGATTGGCCCACACTAGCTCCTTTTCAAAGAAAGCATCTGTCAGACCTCTTACTACTGCTGCTACTGAACTGACATCCATTGTGCTGTTCAGCACAGCAACCCAGACCAGCTGACGGGAATGCTGACAGCCATAACACACACACACACACACACACACACACCCACACACACACTTACTTCAAGCCATGGCTTAGGATAACTGCCACAGCTATGGCCTATGGCTCCTTATTTTCAACTCCTCCTATAGGTTGCAGAGTGTATGCTGGTAATTTACCTTCTTTGCAAATGGGAAGAGTTTGCTTCAGTCAATCTTATCCAATACTTTTATCAACTTTGAAAGTTCAATCAGGTTACAATCACATCACTTATTTTACAGGGACAGCAAACTCCAGTTTCTCCATCTCCCTTTGCAATTTAAATATTTGAAGAAGCTCAGAATATAATCTTTTTGACATTAATGCATAAATCCTACAAGATGGCTGTTATATTAAAAAAAACTGTCTTCTTGCAGATCTTTATGGCAATATTGACACTAAAAATAGAAGGAGACAGAGAGAGAGGAAAGCATAGTAATGACTAAAAATTAGATTCAGGAACTTGTTCAGATGAAATGTGGTTAATTCCAAACAGTAGGCTACATAGCATCATGGGGATCGCGTAGGACAGGTAGTTTGTTATTCATGCCACACAGCATGGAAAGCAAACAGAGAGGAAAGTGCATAGCTCTGTAGGGACTACAAATTAGAAATCCCCCAATTGCTAGTAAAACATGAAAGGTTTCAGAGTATGAAGATACTGTACTTCAAAATTGCAAGGTGCTTAGTAAATGTAAGTGTGAGAGTACAACTGGGGCCCTATTTATTTATCAACTTTGTTTATCTACCCAAAGTACAATATTATATAAGTATTTTAGTGTAATTGTGGTCTACAGCAATTCTTTGTGGTTTCAATTGATAACAAGAAACATAAGGACCCAAAGAAGAATAGGACAGAAAAAAGGTCATCAGACCAAACAAGCCTGTCCTCTAAGTTCATCTTGATGCCTGCTCCCTGCTTTTCATTGTATATCCTTCAATCCTCGTTGCTCTCCCCAAAAGGTCTAACTGTCTTGTGCTATTTGCCTCAGTGACTTAACTTGACAACCTATTCAAAAAAAAAAATCTGCTAATGTGAAAATGAATAATATCAAGCAAAGGATAATAATACATAGTAAGTGTATTAATTAGGTGAATTAAAAGACTGGTTAAGGGAAATAAAGTTCCCTCATAGACATAAGTATCTATTGCAATCTATTTTAGGGCAGAAAATGAAATGAAATAGATTTCTACTGCAATGCAGTGTTTTCATTATATTTTTGACTGAGCATGACATGTAATATTTAAAGTCTAAAATACCATTTAATGCTGGTTTTATTTATCATACTCAATTTGTTGATGTAAAACAATTATTTTTATTCAAAGACTTCTAGCTAGTTATATACAAAGTAAAACAGATCATTTACCTTTTTTCCCCTCTAACACTTATCCAAATCGCAAGGTGGTAGAGGAGCATTTTGTCCTACGTGTAATGCATGTCAAGGAAGTTGGAGGCATGTTGTCCACACACCTTTTAACTATAGTGTGGATAACACCTAAGTTGAATCATGCCATAAACCAGCAGTGTTATGCCATAGCATACTACAACTAAAAGACTGTGTGTGACAGGCCTCTAACTTCATAGACATAGAGGATATGACACAAAATGCTGCAAATTTTACAACTTCTTATCAGACAGGTACCATATATTGTACTGTTGGCCTCCATCATTCAATGTAGATTTTCCTGTCCTTCATATTAAACTGTTATAGACAGACTTCCAGTTACATCCTTTTAGCTGATTTTTGTCATTTTTGCTAAATTCCGCCTGTAATCCTCTAACAATAATTGGGAATACCCATTAGAACCCTGGTCTTGCAGCACAAACATAAATGTGCTTCAGGGATTATCACTTATGATGAATATCAACATACTTTCATGTAAAAAAATGACTATGGATATCATTCCATGTTGCATTCCTTGCATCTGAAGAAGTGTTTTTTTACCCACGAAATCTTATGCCTAAATAAATCTGTTAGTCTTTAAGGTGCCACTGGACTCCTCATTGTTATTGTGCATACAGACTAACACTACCCCTCTGACCCTTGACATCATTCCATGTTGAAGCCAAAAAGAAGAACCCTGAATTTACACATAAGAAAAGTTAGCTAAAGAAGGAATTAACAGTGATGTTTTACAAGTAGAGAGCTGCAAGTACCTCACTTAGCCACATCTGCACATCTTTGTGAAAAGACAATTTGGTATTGTCAAATTTCTTCCATTATAGTGAGCAGAGAAGTCAGCTTGTCTGCTTTTTTTCTCACAACGGAAATTATTACAGTTTGTCCAAAAAATGTTGATAATTGTTTTCACTGAAAATTGGGGGCTAACTGAAAACAATTTTTTTGAAAAACAATTCAAAACAAAATTTTGGGAAAAATGAAAATTTTCACAAAAAATGCAGTAAAAAATCTTTTATTTTTTCAAAATTTTCTGCAGGGAAAAAAAGATTAGTTTCAACAACTTCTAGGCATCACATGGACCCTGTATGTAAAATTAACAGCTGCTATATAACCAGATTCTTATCTGATCCTCATCACATTCTAAACTTTCAAATTTATTCAGCTCTCTCTCTAGCATCACATTCAAAAACCAGGCGGAGAACACTTCAACCTCCCTGGTCACTCAATTTCAGACCTAAAAGTCGCAATTCTCCAACAAAAAAAACTTCAAAAACAGACTCCAACGAGAAACTGCAGAATTGGAATTAATTTGCAAACTGGACACCATTAAATTAGGCTTCAATAAAGACTGGGAGTGGATGGATCATTACACAAAGTAAAACTATTTCCCCATGCTATTTTTCCCCTACTGTTACTCACACCTTCTTGTCAACTGTTTGAAATGGGCCAGCCTGATTATCACTACAAAAGTTTTTTTTCTCCTGCTGATAATAGCCCACCTTAATTGATTAGTCTCATTACAGTTGGTATGGCAACACCCATTTTTTCATGTTCTCTGTGTATATATATATATATATATCTTCCTACTGTATTTTCCACTGCATGCATCCAATGAAGTGGGTTTTAGCTCATGAAAGCTTATGCCCAAATAACTTTGTTAGTCTCTAAAGTGCCACAAGTATGCCTCATTTTTTTTCCTGTAGTTTCTGTTAGTAAAAAAGATCTGTTCTAAAATCTGATTAAAGCATCCAATAATGGTTTCACCAATAATGTTGCTTTCATTTCTCAGGTTCTACTGGCTTCTGCCAGAAGAAGCCAGGCTGTGGACATCCAGCTGTGCAAGGTCTGGGGGCTGAGCCAGCTTTACTTTGTTAAAGATGATTGATTTGGGGGGAGGTAAATATTTTGTTAGCTTTTAAAAAAAAAATTGAGCCAAAGGGAGTCAATGGGTGTTTTAAAGTCAATGGGAGTTTTTCCTACTGACTTTAATGGAGCAAAATTTTACCCAAAGTGGGTAAAGTTGGAAGAAGGGCATCTTACCTTGTAAACATGTTGTATAAATTAGTTTAATGAAAGAAAGCATAAAATTGACTCAAATTCTGTGAAATTAGCTTCTTTACACTAAAATATGGTAGCAAGATGACCTCAAAGGAGTGGAGGCTACAAGGAATAGTAATAAACTTCAAATTATTGGAAACAAAAAGATATGCCAATATTTGGGATACAAAAGCCTTCTACGGTGGACATTTTGATGGGGGAAATGAGGGCCGACCAGGCCCCCTCTAGATATTTAGAGTTAAATCTGACTCCATTGTAGTCAATGGCAAAACTCACACTGATTCAAAGGAAAGAGGAGTTTGCCCGGAGAGAAAAACAGAGGTATTGCCAGGTCCTGAGAGATGTTGAGATCTAATTTCATTATCCAGCAGTCATTTGGACTGCCTTTGGACTGTTTTCACCTCCCATATGTATCACTGTACAACTACAAAGACCAGAAGATAAACCAGTGAGGATGTTAATTTGATTGAATCCTAAACAATCTTTAGGATGTTAGGCTGACAATAATCATTGCACACTTCTCTTTATCAGATTCTATTTTCTGTCTTTTTCCTTTCTGTCTAACTAGTCCCAAGGTTGACCAGTTTTGGAATTAACTTAATTTTATGATACTACTACCATAACCACCAGGATAAGTTAAAACATAAAAAGTAGTCTTGTCCCAGCATGTAGGGGAACAGATGGTGGGCGGGGGTAGAGGAGAAAAGAGCATGCCAGCTAGGTATTATCCCAGATGGGGAAGAAGGCTGAGGTCCAGCAGCTAACATACACCTATACCTGAATGACCTGTCTATGTATTTATCGAGTCTACAGCACATGCCGAAGCAAGCACCAGCAAGACAGAATTTTCCAATGCCAATAGGAGCTGCGGAGCCAGCACTCGGGCCGGGGGGCAGCGCGCAGAGCCCCCATGGCTGTCCCTCCACCTAAGACCTGGACATGCCGACCACTTCCGGGAGCCGCCCAGAGCCAGGTAGGAGCCTACCAGCCCTGCTGGGCCGGCACTGCCAGCAACCGGACTTTTAACGGCCCGGTCAGCAGTGCTGACCAGAGCCACCAGGTTCCATTTTCAACCGAGTGTTCTGGTCGAAAACTGGACACTTGGCAACCCTAGTACTAGTTAACAACTGAACTATCTGAGAAAAAAAGAAGCAAAGTGACATGAACTGAGAATAAAACAAATGACTGATTATATAGTGATTCATATAAAAATGACTGGTTTATATACTGATGGGTTCTTTACTACTGCTTATAAAAATTACACATGTCAAGGTTCCTCCCCCACTCTGAACTCTAGGGTACAGATGTGGGGACCTGCATGAAAAACCTCCTAAGCTTATCTTTACCAGCTTAGGTCAAAACTTCCCCAAGGTACAAAATATTCCACCTGTTGTCCTTGGATTGGCCGCTATCACCACCAAACTAATACTGGTTACTGGGGAAGAGCTGTTTGGATGCGTCTTTCCCCCCAAAATACTTCCCAAAACCTTGCACCCCACTTCCTGGACAAGGTTTGGTAAAAAGCCTCACCAATTTGCCTAGGTGACTACAGACCCAGACCCTTGGATCTTAAGAACAATGAACAATCCTCCCAACACTTGCACCCCCCCTTTCCTGGGAAATGTTGGATAAAAAGCCTCACCAATTTGCATAGGTGACCACAGACCCAAACCCTTGGATCTGAGAACAATGAAAAAGCATTCAGTTTTCTTACAAGAAGACTTTTAATAAAAATAGAAGTAAATAGAAATAAAGAAATTCCCCCTGTAAAATCAGGATGGTAGATATCTTACAGGGTAATTAGATTCAAAAACAAAGAGAACCCCTCTAGGCAAAACCTTAAGTTACAAAAAAGATACACAAACAGAAATAGTTATTCTATTCAGCACAATTCTTTTCTCAGCCATTTAAAGAAATCATAATCTAACACATGCCTTGCTAGATTACTTACTAAAAGTTCTAAGACTCCATTCCTGGTCTATCCCCGGCAGAAAAACCAGCATATAGACAGACACACAGACCCTTTGTTTCTCTCCCTCCTCCCAGCTTTTGAAAGTATCTTGTCTCCTCATTGGTCATTTTGGTCAGGTGCCAGCGAGGTTACCTTTAGCTTCTTAACCCTTTACAGGTGAGAGGAGCTTTCCCCTGGCCAGGAGGGATTTCAAAGGGGTTTACCCTTCCCTTTATATTTATGACAACACACACATAAACTATGTTAAAAAAACATTAGTAAGGTTGATAACTCAAGCAATGAAAAGTTGGGAAATGCCAGAATTCAGGTTGCTTGTGCAACCTAAACTCAGCTCTCTGGTGCATGTGAATTATGATAGTCTTTAATTACATGATTACATAGTATTTTTTCCTCGGGATCTCGGCCTCATTCAGTGCACAGGATGGAGAGTGCTTTATTAATTAGAAGCTAATCAATATTTTGTTTTCTCCTTATTTATCAATGTATGGCCCTAGGCTTTATATACTGCACACTATTCAAAACCTGCTACAAAGAAAGAATTATTAATTTTTTTCATGGCTTTTTCTATGGCGCTCTTCACAAACATTAGTTAATTTATTTTCATAACACCCAGTGATATGAGGGCACGATAGTACCCCTACTTAACAGATGGAAAACTGAGGCACAAGAAGTATCCACTAACTTTTGGTGGGTTCCCAATTTGAAATACCTATGACCTAATCTTTCAAAGTACTTAGCATTATATAGCACTTTAAATATTCAATCAGAGCTACCACAGACTTCCGTTCCAGCTGTGAATGCTCAGCACTTCTGCAAACCAGAACCCAGGGTCTGACATTGGACACCCAGAAAATGAGGAACACACAATTGATGACCACCTGTGAAAAGTTTGGTTTGAATGACTTACTTAGCATCACACAGGAATTCTGTGGCAGAGGCAGAGATAAAATCCAATTCTCCAGGACATCAGTCAATTGTCTTTGTCATGAGACCCTCCCTTCTCTTTCTGAAATCCCCTGCCTCATTCAGTACACTCCTTCTCACTTCTCTAATAAATGAGGCCTGGTCCTACAGACAATAGCGTCCTTCACTACACAGCCCTGATTCATCCCCAGAGTATTTCCATACAGTGCACTGAATGAAGCAGGGGTCCTGTGGGAAAAAAAATTATGTGATCATGTAATTAAAAACTAAATCATAATTCATACACACGAGGGCACTGATTTAAGGATGCATAGGCTACCTTAATTCTGGCATTTCCCTATTTTTACATACTTGACTTTGCAACCTTAATACCATTCTTTTAACAAAACAAAAATCTGGTGTGTAATTTCTTATATTTTTTAAAAAGCAGACAAACAAGAGATATTCCATCATGGGCATCATACTTATACCTACATGGCTCAATCAGCAGAGGTGGAACATTTAGATCCACCACACAGACCTCTTCCACTTGAACTAAAGCACTAAGTAATAGTAGTATTATGCTGTCATCCTCTATGTGGACAAACAGGAGAGGAGGAGAATCCTCAGAATTAGTTTGCTTCACTCCATGACAACTAGTTTGCTTTATTAATTCTATAGCCAGTGCTTCCAATTTCACCACCGGAGAGGTTACTGAAAGTTGCAATTTATCCTAATGTGTTCAGATTTGCTCAAATACACAGTTTATGGAAGGCTCATCATTCTCCTTATGCCATGGGCCAAAAGATGCTTCTTTGTTATTTATTTTCATTTTACGAAAATGTTGTTTCAGAGTGGCAATAATCTTCCACACATCCTCTCCGAGACATGTGGCTCCACTGTCTTTGTAAATTTATATTTTTGCCTATACCGCCCAGTAGTGCTTGTAAGTGGTAGTAGACCACCAACAGACACTGGTCGTTGACGGGCGGGCTTGAACCTGGGACCTCTGGAGCTAAATGCGTAAGCCTCTACTACATCAGCTAAAAGCCATATATAGCTTTTAGCTAATGCTGTAGAGCAGACTCATTAATCTCTCTCTAAGTGGTCTCAGTGCCACTCTCTGGGACAGAGCACCACACCCAGGAGGTGTGTGGGCTACATTAACATTATCTACTAGTTCGCACAGAGAACTCTGAATAGATCCTGATGGGTTCTATTACTTGCTCTGCCTCCTCTGGCAAGTCACTTAAAAAGGACACCATCAAATTGACATCTAGTCAGTTAAAAAAAAAAAAAAGTTAAAAAGCAGTTTCAGGCACTCCACCTGGCTTGATTTTCCCTGACAATTTTGGTGGATTTACAAGCAAAATTCCTGTTTATAAAATGTGTTTCACTCCTCTGTTGCTCTGTTAAAGACCCACACAAATAACAGGAAACAAACCTGGCTAATCATAAAGGGAAAAGGAAACTGACTATATATAAAGTGCACAAAATAAACAAATGGAAAAACAGAAAAAAATCTAATTTTTCTCTAATCTCTTTTAGCTATAGTAATCTTAGATTATTCTTGCAACAACAGGTTGTAAAATATTTTCAGACAGAAGTTTTATTTTTATGCTGATGGTCTCCCTTTAGCTTCTCTGTGTCTCAGTCTGCTCCTCTGTAAAACTGATAACATTTACCCACATCACAAAAAGTTTTAACCAAGTCAGTAAAATGCAATGTAGCCCTTAAAGAAAGGTAGCAGAAATTAGAAAGGAGGATTATTGTATCTGCTGCAGTAGCAAAAGAGAAGCCTCCACAGAAGATCTGTTCTATTCAGCCTTAATTATAGTGGATATATTTGAGAGGATCTTTATTATTGACCAACCTTGGGTCTATGTAAATGGGCATAGTATTTGATCTGAGGCAACTGATTAGATAATTATCCAAAAATAAGCACTTTTCAGAATCTGCTTTCCATGCTGTAAGGAGTGCGGTTTTGTATCCTATTAATATAGATTTAGTTCATCAGTCTGAGATTTAGTTATATATCTTTAGTCATAAACATCCAAGAAACAAATTTCAACTCTCACAATTCAGCAATATATTTGTTTGAAAAATTAAATTATACATCCTGCTGTAGTTTGCTTTTCTTAAGTATGTCAGATTTGCAGGGTAAAGCCTCGAGGTTCATATTTTCAAAAGTGTTTAGCATTCAACATGTTGAGAACATTTGAAAATTTTCCCCTAAATGTACTGAAATGCTAAAAGTAATTCTAGAACTCCTGGAATCTGTAGCATGAAAGCATTTCTGTTATTGGTAGTGTATCATCTATCATCTGGTCAGCACACATAGATGGCCCAATGTCACACAATTCTTTTAAGAGAGTTGGATGTAGAGGGGCCTTTCTTTTTGTTATAGAAATACACTGATGTATATAAATATGGTCAAGGAACATGCAGCAGAAAATAGTCATGGAGCATTGTGATGAAAACTGCAGTTTGACTTTAATTCATATTATATAACTGATGTCCACATATTCTCGTTTCCAAGTAAACAGGTTATATAACTAAAGCCCTCAAAGAGAATCATAATCTAAATGTTCATTACAGCATCCAATGTGTCAGTGGAACTATTTTTAATGAAATTTTTCTGAAGAATATTATTGAACTATAAATGTTCGTTAAGAATTACTATGTGACTCCAGTCTGGACAAAGTTTAAATGTGGAACTCAAGTTATTTTCATATCCACTAATTTAATTTATCTTTATAAATCTACAACAGTCAGTCACTACATCTTCACACACAGAACACTGAATTAATACAGGTTGTTTGATGAAATTTTCCATTGACACCAGATTAAAAAAGTAATCCAGGAACTGCGCCACAATGTGCTCTAGAATAACCTGTAAATCTCTGTGCTGGCAAGTGGTGCTCACTATGTACTTGGCAATGAACTATTAAATACAAAATGTGAAGCGGTGGAGTCAAATACATTTGATAGAATAACTGATTACCAATATAACAGCAGATTCCAGCACACATGGCAATTCACCAGGTTAATCTGAAGTGTGTAAAATATTTTCTTAATAATCTCTTAAAATGTGGAATCTTGAAGTTGCACCAGTCACATTATTGCCTAAACTAAATGTCTTTATAATGGGACTAAGAAGGAGAGCAACAAGAGAGAGAGCAAACACAAATTCTGTAGAGGAAAAAAGAAATATTGAACAGTGCCAAGATCTGAATAAGTAATACTAAGTGGAAGCACACTGCTATGCAAGTAATGCAAATCTCTCTTTAAGGACCTCAAACAATTTTTTTATCCTCTCTCTTTAATCTTGTGATAGCTTCAAATACAATGCCCAAACATAATCACCTAGTGTTTATGACAGACACAGCACCTGTACTTTATACCATACTTCTGGATTTACTGTAATATGACTATTTTACATCAGAAGCTGATAAATTTTATCACAAACACTTCCAGAAATGAAACAAATTATAGCTGTCAAGTGCATTCACCTTTTCAATTTCAAATCGATTTGAAGAACAGTGCTACAACTGAGATGAGGACTGGATTTATATCTTATTCCACCATAAAATCTCATCTGAAGACACCATTTAAGCAAACAAAAACACAAAAGCAGAAGTTTAACAAAAAGACAATATAATACCAAAGACATTCCTCTCATTCTTGAAGGTGTCTTTATTTGCTCTCTGCTACAGTACACTACCCTGTCCTTAACCTTTCTGTGACAAACAGGATTAGTTCAGAAGCATATCAGGAAAATGTTAGCATATCACATTTAAAATTTCACACTCAGGGGAAATGTCTGTTCTGATGTAGTTGGTGTATAATACATGTCAAAATATATTTCTCCACAACATAACTGCTAACTACCAATTTGACAAACTGCAACATCTCAATTTTATCTACACAGATTTGATAATTACTTTATGTAATATTTTTTTCCTTTTATTGAAAAAAAACATTGCAATTACTGCAAGACTTGTACTTTACCCCCCAAAACTGGAGTTTTTCTATCAAATGAAAATACTGAACCAGAGTGGAGAAAAAAGTGTACTGATCATATGAAATATGTTATCCTCCCCCAAAAAAACCACCTCCCCCCAAAAAAAAATAAAACTGAAATCAAGAAGCACAAGAAATCACTACAAATATTTCTCTCAGCTGAAAACACAAATTTGTAAAAGAAAAACAAAACTTCAAAACATGTATGTTTTGTTTTCTTCTGAAGAAAATTCTACTGCTGATTACAATATAGGACAAGATTTTCATAAATAGGTGCCATATTAACATACCTAAAATTCATGGCCTGACTTTCAAAATTACTGAACATCCTGCAGCTCCCATTGACTGCTGGATACTCAGCACTTTGGAAACATGTTATTTTATTACTTTACAGTAGTTGAAACTGAGTCATGGTTAAGAGATTTCCCCAAGGTCATACAAAGAATCTGTGGCAAAGACAGAAATAGAATCCAGATCTCCACACTTCCAGTCCTAGATTTTAACCACTACACCATATTTTCATGTATTGCAGAGTCAGGGTACACAGCATGCAAAGGAGCATCCCTTCGCCAATGCAAAGCACTTTGCATTTTGGATCATTGCAAGATTAAGCAAAAATTGAAATTAATTGTTAGTCAGCCTCTTTTTAAATTAGTTAATTAAAATGAAAATATACCTGCAAGATTTCTGAGGGCTTTGGTTGGGTAAAACAATTATACTGCCTCACATTCCTTCATAATTTAATATCTTTACCACTTAAATGTCCTACCGAAGCACTTGAGACGTTATACAATTTTCGAAACCACAGGTGCTCAAGACACTCTCTTGCAATTTTCCCTTCTGTTGCAATTCATAACTGTTACATGGATGTTAGCCTTGTTGCAAAGAACTGAAACAATAGGCCTGATTCTGAAACTAATTTAAATCAGTGTAAATAAAGAATAACTCCTTTGAAGCTGGTGCTACACAGATGTAAAACTGGTATAAGTGCTATCAAAATCAGGCCCATTGTCACTTAAAATTTTGAAGTGAGATCACTGGCAAGAACATTGCCACAGAGAATAATATTCCATTTTTGCTTCCCACCTTTCAAACAAGGAAAACATTCACTGCTCTTGTAGTAGCACTCAGCAATATAAAGTAAGCTTTTTTCTCAAGCAATGAGCAAAACTATCAGTTTTAAAATGACAAAAATAAATTGTTTCCAAGTGGATATTAGTCTACTGAAAATTAAATATTGCCTGCACTTCATAAGTTGTTTTGTTTTAATTTTGCAAAGGTAGAGAATTGTAGTAGAAAATTAGGCCCTAATTCTGCAGTCAGTTCTGCGCATTTGTGTACCTTTGCATATCCACAGAACCCCACTGACACCAATGTAATGCAATTCACCTCACAACTTTTAGTGAGGTAAGCATTGTTAGTTAAATTTTGGAAATAGGCACAGTGAGGCAATAGTAGGTTAAGTGATTTGTCCAAGGTCACAGTGCAAATCACTGGCAAAGCAAGGAAAAGAACTGAGTCCTGGGTTTTTCCCCATATGCGTGTGTGCACATGCACACACACACACACACACACCCACCTGTGTTCTGTAGCCTTCACCCAATTTTCTTTTAATAATTAAAATGTTATTAAAATATTATGATGTAACAATATAAAGAGTTCATAGCACAGAAGTATATTTGTCTTCTTTTTTTTTTTTTTTTTTTTTGGATTTCTACAATAATAAAAAGGGCACTTATCCAGAGCTCTATGAGATCCTCATACAGTTTAAAAATAATTAAATTAAACAGCAGTCAACAGAACTCAACCCCCTACAAAATATAAAACACAAACCTCACCTCTGTGACACCTCCACAGCAACCTATGCAAATAGATGCAGCCTCCATCATGCTCTGAGAGCTAACAATTTCAAACAAAAAAAGACATGGACCATTGCAACAGCTGCCTCAGCCCAACCTAAAGATGCAAAAGATAATTGTCAGTCCATGTCAAAGGCCTCGTTTTTAATTGTCTCACTTTCAGTCTTGTCACATCCCAAACACTTGATCCAAAGCATGGCCAGCTACGTGAGTTGAGCCAGTACCCAAGTAGGATAGCTCATGGTCATCATGATGGTGACCATGAGATCCTTAGCCAGTTCTAAGGATTCCTCATCCACGTGGCTGTTCAAGTCATTAAGCACTATCAGCCTCAATCTAGGGTTGCCAGGCGTACAGTTTTCGACCAGAATGCCTGGTCAAAAAGGGACCCTGGCAGTACAGGTCAGCTGAGCTGACCAGGGTGCTAAAAATCCGGTTCACAGAAGCGGGGCAGGCAGGCTCCATGCCCAGCTCCGCTTGCCTCCTGGGAAGTGGCGGCATGTCTCTCCAGCTCCTAGGCAGAGGGGCAGCCATGGGGGGCTCTGCATGCTGTCCCTGCCTGCAGACGCCATCCGTAGTGCTGGCTCCACAGCTCCCATTGGCCATGAACTGCACCCTGAACTTCCTCCAGCACACCTCACACCATCCCTGAGACCCCTCCCACACTCCAAACCTCTCGGCCCCAGACCAGAGCTCCCTCCTGCACCTAAACCCCACATCCCTGGCCCCACCCCCAGCCAGAGCCAGAGCTCCCTCCCACAAACCAACCCCCTGCCCCAGCCCTGAGCCCCCTCCAACACCCTGAACCCATCATTTCTGGCCCCACCTCAGAGCCTGAGCCCCCAGACCAGAGCCCACACCCCCTCTAACACTCCAACCTCCTGCCCCAGCCTGGAGAGTCCTCCCACACTCTGAACCCCTTGGCCCCACCACCCGGCCCAGAGCCTCCTCCTGCACTCCAAACCCCTCATCCCTGGCCCCATGCCAGAGCCCATAACCCCAGCCAGAGCCCTCACACCCTCCCACACCCCAACCACCTGCCCCAGCCCAGTGAAGATGAGCAAGTCAGTGAGGATGGGGAAGAGTGAGCGACAGAGGGACAGGGACAGAGTGAATGGGGGCAGGGCCCCGGAAAAGCGACGGGTAGGGGCAAAAAGAAAAGGAGTACTTGTGGCACCTTAGAGACAAACCAATTTATTTGAGCATAAGCTTTCGTGAGCTACAGCTCACTTCATCGACTCGGGGAAGGGGCAGGGCAAGCTGTTTGGTTTTCTGCAATTAGAAAGTTGGCAACCCTACCTCTGTCCCTTCAATGACACCATGATAATGAACACAATCAGCTCACTTAGGATTTAGTGCAGCAGAATGATTAGCATGCCAAAATTTCAATCCCATCCTGGAACACACACACACACACACGACAAACACACTGTATCCCATCTAAAATTGGAGTGGGCAGCCTCCTGCATTTCAGGTTGGATGCAAACAGCAGAGTCATAACTGGCAACAGATGCCCAACAATCAGACCAGCCTATGGAAGGTCTGGTCCCTTGTTCTGAATTATACTATGGATAGTGGATACTTTATTGGCCAACAATCTTACATTAAACAGCATGACCCTAAAACTGGGTTGTTGGTTAACCAATTCCCTGACTTTACAGGAGCTGACTGCAGGTGAAATGAGTGGTATTGAGATTAAAAATCTTGATTCTGGTTTCTGCCAATGTCACTCTTCCTTTCCACCTGTCTCCCCTCATCCACTACCACAGGGATAGAAGGACCCTTATTCCCACTGCCACCCCAACTCTCTATATCCCCGTCATCTGGCAGCTGTAAAACACCTCGCACACTGAACACACTACCACACTGGAGTTTATATGCGAGGTTACTATAGCAATTAAACATTGGTTTGATTTCACTATCTGAATTTTTGTAATTAAATAGAATATTTGGAACTACAATACACCCTTTATTTGCTTTCATGCTGTGATGTTGCACCCCATAATGCTTTATGAAAATATGCTTATAAAAGTAAATAAGACATAACTGGAATATGTTTTAGGCTAGATATGCCATGTAACATATCTCTGCAAAGGTTATTATCTACTGGATATATTTATCCTATTTGTATGCATGTATCATTTATTTATTCAAAGTTATGAATATTGGCTATGTATTTGTTTAATTTTAAGTAGCCTCGGTGAAGCAGTTGGTCAGCTTCCTGAGAAAAGACTATTCTCAGTAAGTGCCCAATCAAGAAACACTTGAGCTAACAATGAACTTGGAGATGCCAATCCACATCTGAGCTTTCCCAGGAATGTGGCCTGGCTGGTAAGGGACTCAGTCATGCATGTGCATGTGATTTGCCCATGTGACTCGCCCATGTGACTCCAAAACTCCATCTTGGAGCTGAATTCTGGATAGGAGAGAGGAGGGGGGTCTCCACCCACAAGAGAAAGTCTATTTAAGCACCTGGGAGACCCCTCCATTTTGTCTTCAGCTGGTTTAAGAGATAGCCTCTCCACCCCCAAAAAGGATACCTGAAAGAAACTGAAACAAACGACAGTAACCACAGGGGTGTGAGTGATCGCTGGACCCAGACTAGAAGGAGGCTAGTCTGTAAAAGAAACTTATTGGAACATCTCTGAGGGTGAGATTTCACCTATAATCACTTTCTTACTGTATTAGGTTTAGACTTCGGTGTTTTATTTTATTTTGCCTGGTAATTCACTTTATTCTGTTTGTTATTACTTGCAACCACTTAAATCCTACTTTTTGTATTTAATAAAATAACTTTTTACTTATGAATTAACCCAGAGTAAGCATTAATACCTGGGGGGGGGGGGCAGCTGTGCATAGCTCTCTATCAGTGTTATAGAGGGCAAACAATTTATGAGTAAAATGGATTTATTTGGGGTTTGGACCCCATTGGAAGCTGGGCATCTGAATGTTGGAGGCTGGAACATTTCTAAAGTTGTTTTCAGTTAAGCCTGAAGCTTTTGGGGGATGTTGTTCAGACCTGGTTCTGTGTTTGTAGCAGGCTAGCATGTCTAGCTCAAACAAGGCAAGGTTCTGAGGCACCAAGCCGCCAGGAAAAACGGGCTCAGAGATTGTCTCGGCACATCAGTTGGCAGTCCGAAGGGGGTTTCTGTGATCCAGCCCATCACACATACATCAAAACATAACTAACTATGTGTTTGTACATGCATTGCTATTATGTGGCTGTGTTTGTGTGTTCTATTTAAATTTATTATGCACATCAAAACTGATGCAATGATTTTATTAAAATATTGTTTTATCTTGCTCATTTTAACAAGGTAACTATTCATATCACAGAGTGCTAGAAGCAGATGAATACTCACTTTCTTTAAGGGCCATCTTGCTCTTCTGTGAGATCACTATGTGAATGGGATAGGAAACTGAGTGAGTTCTCATATATGGAGTTCCCATTACATTATTTCACTAAAGGGGATTATGTAGTGATAAGGGACCCTGGCACCACTGACTGGGCCGTTAAATGTCCAGTTGGCGGTGCTGTGGGTCTAAGACAGGCTAGTCCCTATCTATCCTGGCACCGTTCTATGCCCCGGAAGCGGCCAGCAAGTCCAGCTCCTAAGCGGGGGGAGCCACAGGGCTCAGTGCACTGCTCCCACCCCGAGCACTGGCTCCGCACTCCCATTGGCCAGGAACTGTGGCCAAAAGGAGCTCGGGGGGGGGGGGCAGTGCCTACAGACCTGCTGGCCACTTCCGAGGTGCAACATGGGGGCCAGGACTGGCAGGGAAACTGCCTTACCTCTGCTGTGCTGCTGACCTGGAGCCACCCAAGGTAAGCCCACCCCCAACCCCCTGCCCTGAGCACCTCCCCCCAAAACCCAGAGCCCCTTCCTGTACCCCAAACTCCTCATCCCCAACCTCACCCCAGAGCCTGTACCTCCTCCCACACCCCAACCCCCTGCCTCAACCCACAGCCCCCTCCCACATTCCAAATCCATTGGCCTTCCCCCCCCAGCCTGGAGCCCCCTCCTACACCCCAAACTCCTTATCCCCAACCCCACCCGAAAGCCCACACCTCCAACTGGAGCTCTCACCCCGCCACACCCCAACTTCCTGTCCCAGCCCAGAGCCCCCTCCTGCACCCTGAAACCATTTCTGGCCCCACCCCGGAGCCCGCACCTCCAGTTACAGCCCTCACCCCCTCCCGCACCCCAATCCCCTGCCCCAGCCCAGTAAAAGTGAATGAGGGTGGGGGATAGTGAGCCACCAAGAGAGGAGAAATGTAGTGAGCTGCAGGCATGGCCTCGGGGAAGGGGTGGGGCTAGGGTGTTCAGTTTTGTGCGATTAGAAAGATGGCAACCCTATGCCTCCTTGCAAAAATGGCAAAGTATTTAGCATATGGAACCCACAGATCTTTCTAGATCCCTGTGAATCTTGGGGGATCTAACTGGGACTAGCACCAAACACACAGAAGCCCTGTACCACTGCACTGACTCCCAGCCCCTCCAGCCTCTTTAACAGCGTGGCCTGATTTCCAAGAGTGGTCATTGCCCTAAGAATTTGTCTCCCCACCCCCTGAGGGTTTTAACATTGCAAGATGGAAGCCACTTAAGTTAATGCTGACATAGACAGTCAACATAACTTAGCCTGGGAATCACTTTGAGCGAGGTTGGAATGGACACTTCTGCAGAGACTGTCCATATCTTGGCCCAGCTCTAACTCCTTCCAGGCACAGATTTTGAGCTCCTCACTTTGGAGGATTATGGGAATCATATCTGCAGCAATAGTGGCAAATCCCATTCCACTGAATGCAAACAGAATGGTCAATTTGTCCCAAAAGCTACTATTAGGGCCTATATTATTTTTTACAAATGTTACAAATAAATAGCACTATGTTCGTTCTAGGACTGGACATTAGGGAAGTAGTGAGAGTCTCATTGTTCACTTTGCCACAGTTAATACTGTGACAACTTTTAATTTTATGAACATTGTCTCTCAGGGGCTTGTAAGTAGGCTCTAAAAACTGGTGTAATCTTGAAAGCTTTCTTTGGGTTTCTGGCTTTTTAAAACCAATTTAAAGCACATCTAAAAGCACACCTAAACATTCAGCTTGTTAAAGAGACAAAGTGGGTGAGGTAATATCTTTCATTGGACCAACTTCTGTTGGTGACAGAGACAAGCTTTCTAGCCACACAGAGCTCCTCATTTCTTCATGTTGTGGAAAAAGGAAGCAAAACTTAAAAGCGACATCTACTTTCTGAACAAATTCAAGAAACAAAATATCATCCCCTGAGGTCTTACTATCTATAACCCTCTGACATCCATCTTGTCTTTCTAATATCCTGGGACCAATATGGCTACAGCTACCCTCCATTCACCTTGTTGTAAAACCATACAATTAAAAAAAAATAGTTTAGTGGTTTAGGATCTTTTTTTTTACAACTCACATATGATTTGATAAGAACACTGACATCTGAGGAACTGTTTTTATCTAACTAGCTAATAGCTTTTGCTCCTGTAATTTAGGGAAAATATAAATGTGTGTAAAATTTAGGTTCCAAATATTGTTGCTGTACATATTCTAAACCTTTTCTATCTGAAATGGCACATGTATTTCCTATTTAAAGTTCCCATTTAGAACTGCACAGCAGGGAAGTCTGCCCTCCAGATATGGCCTTTTGACAGCAGACAGTCTGCTACATCATCCCCTCAGGACTGACAGCAGTGTTGAAAAGGGAGAAATGACCTAGCAATCTCACAGACCTGAGATGTGCAGAAAATGAAAGTGAAGGCTCCATGAATCTCAGACCCTGTCCTCAGTTGGATCCCACTGCTCCTGACCAGTCCTCCCAATTAATGGTAACAGCTGACCAGCTCTTACCTTCACTCTACGATTTGTTAAAGCTGCAGAATGGAAGTTGCAGCTTCTTGTGCTGACAGTAACTTAAAAGGCAAATTGCACTGAAAGCTCTAATGCCCTGTCAGGGAAGTTACTGTATTCAGCAACTTTGTATTCCCCACAAATCTACTCTACTCTAGTTGAATTTGACATATCCCACCTGGCAGTAATGGAGCTGAACTTCTATATGGGAGCTGAATAAATAGGGGCTAGAGGCAGTGGTACACTGGTGGAGAACACTACCACCTATTCCCTGCACATATTCTCTAACTTCTCACCTTCCTCTATATAATTAGGTCACAATTATGATCCCCTGCCCCAGTTCGGAACTCCCTATCGCACCCTAACTCCCTCCCAGACCCCACACCCCCACCCCAACCCCAATCCCTTACCCCAGGATGGAACTCTCTCCCGCACCCAAATTCCCCCCCAAAGCCCGCACCTCCTCCCACACTCCAACCGCCCACCCCAGCCCTGAGTCCCCTTCCACACTCCGAACCCCTCAGTACCAGCCCGGAGCCCCCTCCTACACCCCAAACCCCTCAGCCCTGGTCCAGAATTGGTTTCAGCCTACCTGTTTAGCTCTGGACCAAACAGCTGATGCAGAAGCAGACTTAGAGAAACAGGCTGAGACCAGGGCATATGTGGTGCTGCATCTTCTGGGAGAAGCAGGCCCAAAGACACCCCAGACCTGGGGCTGTGGACTGGTCTAGGGAACAGGCTGAGGCAAGGCCACAGCCAGGTTGGGAGAGTGGTCCAGACCCAGCAGTGGAGCCTTGACCATCATAGTAACTATAGAGACAGATACCAGAGAATGTAGCAGAGACCTTGGTTCATGAAAGATTTTAAATTTTCTTATTTTACCATTTTTGTAATTACTTTTATGAAAAAGGAAAAATAATGCTAAGGCAATAATCAATATAAGCCATGGAATTCTAAAGGAAAGGCTGATGTCCTCACCTTAATTTATACCATGATACTCGATCAGCTTTAAGTTTAAAAGTGGGGTGGGGAAACAAATGCAATGCCTGGTTTAAATCATACAATTTACCATTATTTATATCATTTGACATCTAGTTAGAAAGTGAAGCATATTGATAAATCTAACACATACTCTAGTAGTATACATAGACACTATACTTACTTCATTGCCATAATATTAACATAGATTAAGTTCTATAAAATATGTTTTATATTTGTATATTCCCTTCCCCCCATTGACTGAGATTAAACCGAATACTGAAAACCAAAGACATGCAATACTCCTTTAAACACTCATCCTTCAGCCGTTACATGCACACAGAGCCAGCCTTTCAGGCCTATGGCTGCAGGTCATAACTGCTTTTGGGCCTAAAATGGCAATGCTAATTTCAGGTTTTTCTCAAAAAAATAAAAAAGTCAGTTTCTAGCCCCTTCCCATAAAAGGACTGCTCTGAAAATGTAAAATGACTGAAAAAGCTGAAAGTTTGTCAGTGCAACTTTTCCTAACGTTGTGGATTATTCACAGACTTCACTGGCAGATGTTTGGGGCCTGTAAAAACTCTCAGCCACAGATCACTCAATTCTGAGAGGACACTGGAACAATTCATAGATATAAGAGGCTGCTACAGCAAGCTCTGTCATAGCAAGATTCTGACCTCTGAGCAGGTTCTTCTGTTCAGTTGTCAATATTGCCTGTGGTAAAAAGACAGGAAAGCTCAGCAACGCAAGAGATGGCCTTATGCAATGCACCAAGCATACAACTCTGAGACCAAAGTACTACTGCGTTCTAATCCTAGTTCTGACACCACCTGCCTCTGTGGCCTCAATCAAGTCACTTAAACGTTCTGCCTTTTGGTTTGATGATCCTTGTACAAAGGGACATAAAATCCGTCCTAATGGAATGGTTGAGGATTTCCCTGGTGTGGGGGATCCTCAGAGAGCATACAGTGAGCATATTTTATTTGGGGCTCATTTTGTTGGAGCAGCCAAGACATTTGGAAAACTTGCAATAGAAGGGGTATGTACATATGTGCTTGGGTTTTAGCTAGGTTTTTATGGAGAATTCTCTGTGACAGATGCTTGCGTAAGATTCGGAGTGAAGGCTTTAAGTACAAAGAGAATGCTTGCTGTTCATGAAAATGAAAATAATTACTCAAGTAGTATGTGCTATACAGTATGTGAATTGTGTATATTAACTCACTCAAAGTCAACTCAGAAAACATTTTTTTCTCATGGCATTTTTGTAGGAATTAGTGCACATATATATTAATTGGATGCATTATTTAGCTTCACTTATTACCTGAATGTCAGGTTAAGTAGGCCATTTTTAATAACATAATTCAGTTTCTTTGATAGCTAAGACCTTTTGATTCCAGAGAATTCTAGTATTATTTTATATCACATTTCCCAAGATACACTAAGTGCATATTTCATTAATATTTTCATTCTAGACACTAGATTGGGTCATCTCCCTGTTAGGTTAAGTCATAAACATTAGGGGTGAAATCTTGACCCCACTGAAGTCAACAGGAGTGTTGCTATTGATTTAAAGGGGGCCAGGCTTTCACTCTAGGAATTAAATTGTAAACCCTACTGTACCCAACTGAGTCATTTGATTCTTGGAACCAGAATTTGTGTAAGCCCCAGAGCTAGACGTAGAGGGATGGAACTGTCTGTTTCCCCCTGTAACCTAGCCCTGGTTGCCACCATCAACACCTGTCGGAGGGGCTACATGTATAAATGTCATTGACTTCATTGGGTAAGTTCAGCTGAGTTATTCAGATCCTTACTGTCATAACTGAGATAAGATTTAGAACCTCAATATCTGTAAAGCTATTTGTATAATAAGATTGTACGATTGTCACTCTGTGTGTCACTCTGAAGCCTAGAATGTCTATTGAGTCAGAGTGAAGCTGCAAGCATAGTTTAGAGATCTTTTTGTTCAAAATATCACTGAGTTCAGTCATCACTGGGCTCTGCAGTCTGTTACTGTCCAGTTTTTAAGTTCTCAGCCATTTTGACTTCAAAAATTATACCCTTGCAATGTACAGCTTCAGTAAGCATGTATCTTTGCATGTCAAGAGTTCTAGACTATTGTGACATCAAAGGTAACTCAACCAACCACCACCCTTACTCTACAACTAATTTGCAGGCAACAATTGCATTGGCTGTATGAAGGAGACTGCACAGATGGGGGATTACTTGGTCCAATTGCGACACCTGTGCAACAGCATGGGCTTTCAGCTTTCTGGATAATAATATTAGCAAAAAGTTTCCTGATCTCAACTCACAAAGCTGGCTAGGTGTTGCCACTCTATAAAAGGCAAACTGGAATGAATGTTCTGGTTTCCTATTCCTAGCAGTTAATATATTGAACACTACTATTAAAGAACCCAAAATATTTATGAGCAGTTAGGTGAAGATAAAATTACAACTCACTGAAATAATATTCATAAAAAGTAAGTTACAAAGTTAATACAACCATTATACTTTATACCAATACAGAAAATGTATGAAGTTACGTGATATAAATATTAGCTTGACTCTTCTCTTACGCTAGTTTTGTATTTGTGTATTATATTGGTTTCTGTGGAGTTCCTCCTGTTTACACCAATGCAATGTCAGACCCTCTTTCTACCAAAGACAAAACATCTGTCAGTGTTGGCAGGGATAGAAAAAACAATCTGTGGAAAGAAAAATGGTAATTTTTTATGCTGGACAATATTTAGCACTATGATCCAACTTAACAACAGGAATTCTGGCCTAAGTATTCAAAAGTGCCTGTGTGATTTGTGCGTGTGGAACATCTGATGTTCATGTGTAAATCTTGTGCAATGTACCTAACTGTCTCTCTAGAGATTTGTGCAACCATTAGAATCCTAACAACTTTTGCACATGCATCCAGTATGGATGAAGTGTCTGTTGGGTGCATGAAAAAATATTCACACAGTTTTGAAAATGTAGATCTGCATATATAATTCTTCATACAGCCAGCTAAATATTTAATTAAAAATACTTGTCTGTTTTAAGGTCTTTCCTCTCAGAACCCTGCAGGTTCCCTTTTTCTTCCCCTCCTTCATAAACTCTATTCTCAAGACTCCACATTATGGTCATCATTCTTCTGACTGAGAGCTGGATACTTTTATTTAGAAACTGCTCCTTAATTTTCCATAAATGTTGCTCCTGAACAACACAAAGCACTTCTCTTCCTGAAATAAGCGCCACCCAGGGCCCGCACCCGCTCACATACCCCAACCCCCTGTCCCAGACCTGAGTCCCCTCCCACAGTCCAAACCTCTCAGTCCCAGCCCAGAGCCCCCTCGTGCACCCCAAACCCTTCAGTCCCAGGCCCACCCCCAGCTGGAGCCCTCACCCCTCAACACGTCAACCTCCTGCCCCAGCCCAGAGCCCCCTCCTGCACCCTGGACCTCTCATTTCTGGCCCAAACCCAGAGCCTGCACCCCATCCCACACTCCAAAACCATTGGCCACACGCCATAGCATGGAGCCCCCTCCTGAACCCCAAACCCTTCATCCCTGGCCCCATTCCGGAGCCTACACCCCCATCTGGAGCCCTCACTCTCTCCTGCCTCACCCAACCCCCTACCCCATCCCAGTGAAAATGAGCAAGTGAGCAAGGGTGGTAGAGAGCAAGTGACAAAGATATGGGGGATGGAATGAGTGGAGGCAGGGCCTTTGAGAAGGGGTGGGGCAAGGATGGAGCCTTGGGAAAAGGGGTATGGCAGCGGTGTTCAGTTTTCTTCAATCAGAAAGTTGGCAACTGTAAGCACTACTGAGACTCCCCGACCAGTTGTGCTGTTCTGACTTTTCATCTGCTTTTTACCTCAGCATATTCAAACCATTCTAGTCTGTAATGGGGAAGAAATGTTATTTTTGTAACATTAGATAAGTAGAGTAATTTTTGCATGTGCCTAACAAACAGACAAACTGACTTCCTGACACACAGAATGGTCAGATAAGCATTTCTGCTACAGAAACATAAAATTTGTGTGTATGTCTTCTCTGCAGCACAGTCCATACCAACCACTAATCTTCACCTCCTCGCCTCTCAGCTAAATAGTTTCACATATTTAACAAACAGGGGTCATATTCTTCCCTCTCTTTCCTCTGTGCAACCATACTGATATCACTCAGCTTTCACAAGCATAACTGAAGGAAGAATTTGGTCCTAAATATTTTACTATTTCAGCCAACATCATTAAAAATGTAGCCTTTTGACAGGTTTGTGATTTCATTCAATCATTTGACCAAGAAAATCTTATGTGACAACACTACCCAGATACTTGAAAGAGTTAATCAAGTTTTCAACAGGCACAGTTGTCCCTGTCAAAAATGAGTAGCATATCCAAATTAATTTATAAACTGTAATGTTCTTCTCCATGTTACCCTTACTGCAATTTGTCATTAAATATATTTCAAAATAAAAAACAAAGCAAAAAAAAAAACAACCCATCATGTGAAACTGAAAACCACATGAGAACAGCTATAGATCACATGATTCAATCAAGTATATTAAATAAGATAAAATACAATGGAATAAACAATGACCCATATTAAATACTGAAATAGTAAAAAAAAAATGGTCTTACCTTTTTCACTAACACTTTCACTTTCAATCTCTACATCGTCACAGCTCGTATAGTCTGGAGTAGAAGCCAATTCTTCTTCTGAGCTGCTCAGTGAAACCTGACGCATTTTACCTCCCTTTTTTGTTTTATGTGGCTTTGGTGGTGGAGGCCTGACTGACTCAGATTGATCTGAGCTGAGTGAATCATTCCTTAACATTGTTTCCATTTTTTCACGTTTTGTTTTTCGTACAGCAGAACTGGGATCCAAATGGTGCTGTTTCCTTAATGAATCAGTGCGCCTCATTTCTGGCCTATCCAGAGGAATTGGACTCCTCCTAGGTGTTGGAGGGCTATGATTTGTTGTCCTCTGACGATTGGGACTTGGTCCCTGAGCCTCTCGAGTTCTTTCCACAGAATATGAACGTTGGTTTTCCATGGCAGCTCTGCGCTCAGATATAGATCTTTGCCTTGATGGTCGTTCCATCCTCAGCATAGATATCCGGGACTCCTCCAGTTCAGTGTTTGCCAACGAGGCATCACTGTGTCTTCGTTCATGGCGTGCTCGGGATACTTCAGCATGGATACGCATTTGTTCCTCATATGGTTGTGGTTTGACAGGGTAACGAGCCAAATTAGGATCACTTCGGTATCGTGCCTGGTACTCCTCTTCTCGCCTCTGCCTCTCATATTCCTCTCTGTTCTGCACATCATCTTCCTCTACAGAATACTCTTTGGAACGTCTGCGACTTCTTCTGTTAGAATCTCTGTAGTCACCACGTTCAGGTTCTTCGTACAGCTGAGACCCACGTTGTGATCGCCTATCTGTATAATCCGATGGTGACCTTGGCATCGCACTGTCTGATGTAGCATACTGTGAATATTCGTCTCTCTCGTCCCTTTGGTCGTATCTTCTGTTCTGATCTCTCGATACTGATGGGCTTCTTTTCCTAAGTAAACAAAGACAAACAACAAGTAAGAAAATTCTGTCGATACTTCCAATAGCATAAATATATCTGTTACTTTAAATGGATTAAGAAGGTACTGTGGTCAACAGATTCAAACACGATCATTCCACTGACTTCTTTTCTGATTGCAAGTGTGCTCGCACCTTTTATTTATTTTTATTTTTTTGCAGAAACTTAACAAGAGTATGTCACATTATATATTTATTGAAGGTTCATAATTCACTGAAGCCAAAAACATTACAAAGAAAAATGTTAATGTCATAATAATTAAACATTTAAAAAATAGAATGTAAGTACTTACACCACTTGTACAGCATGACAACCATCTTATGAACTTCTATATTTCCTGATATAAATTACAATCAATAAGATTTCACACCTACCTCAGTAATTTGTTCTAGTGTTCAACTACTCTTACAGTTAGGAAGTTTCTTCTAACAGTTAACCTGAATCTTCCTTTCTGAAATTTAAGCCCATTACATCTTATTCTGTCCTCAGGGGTAAAGAAGAAAATTTATCACGCTCCTCTGTATAACAACCTTTTACGTACCTGAAGACTGTTATGTCCCTCCTCAGTCTTCTCTTCTCCAGTCTAAAGAAACTTATTTTTTTCCAATCTTTCCTTGAAGGTCATGTTTTCTAGATCTTTAATCATTTTTGTTGCTCTATTCTGGAGTTTCTCCAATTTATCCACAACTTTACTGAAGAGTGGTGCTCATAACTGGACACAGTACTCCAGCTGAGGCCTTATCAGTGCTGAGTAGCATGGAAGAATTACTTCTTGTGTCTTACTTATGCCACTCCTGCTAATACATCCCAGAATTATATTTGATTTTTTTGCAACAGTATTATGTTGTTGACCCATACTTAGTTTGTGATCCACTCTAATCCCCACATCCTTTTCTGCAATACTCCTTCCTACGCAGTTATTTCCTGTTTCATATTTGTACAATTGATTATTCCTTCCCTACTACAGTATATTTTATTTTTCCTTTTTGAACTTCATCCTGTTTATTTCTCCATTTTGTACAGTTTGTCAGAATCATTTTGAATTTTAATCCTGTCTTCCAAAGTGCTTGCGATCCCTCCTAGCTTGATATCATCTGAAAACTTTACAAGTATACTCTCTATGCCATTATCCAAATCACTTATGAAGATATTGTATAGCATCAGACCCAGAACTGATGCCTGTAGGACCCACACAATATGCCCTTCCAGCTTGATTGTAAGCAATTGATAACTACTCTCCGAGTGTGTTTTTCCAGCCAGTTGTGCACCCACTTTGTAGTAGATTCATCTAGGCTACATTTATCTAGTTTATGAGGTTATGAGAGGCAGTATCAAAAGCCCTACTAAAGTCAAGACGTACCACATCTACCACTCCTTCCCTATCCACAAGGCTTGTTACTGTGTCAAAGAAGGATATTAGGTTGGCTTGACACAATTTGTTCTTGACAAATCCTTGTTGACTCTTATTACCTTATTTTCTTCTAGGTGCTTACAAACTGATTGCTTGATTATTCGCTCCATTATTTTTCTGGGTACCGAAGCTAAGCTGCCTGGTCTATAATTCCCTGGATTGTCCTTATTCCCCTTTTTAAAGATAGGTACTGTATTTGCCCTTTTCCAGTCCTCAGTTATGTCTCCCGTCCTCCATTAGTTCTCAAAGATAATGGCTAATGCTCAGGGATTTCTTCAGCCAGTTCCTTAAGTATTCTGGGATGTATTTCCTCAAGCCCTGCCAACTTGAAGACATCTAACTTGTCTTAGAAATTCTTAACTTGTTCTTCCTATTTTAGCTTTAGATCCTACCCCATTTACACTGCTGTTCTCTATGTTAGTCATCTGATCAATTCTAATTTTTTAGGTGAAAATGAAACAAAAAAGGCATATAAAACTTCAGTCATCACTGTGTTTTCTGTTACTGTCTTTCCCTCCTCATTTAGTAATGGGCCTACCCTGTGCCTGGGCTTCCTCTTGCTTCCCATGCATTTGTAAAATGCTTTCTTGTTATCCTTTATATGCCTGCCTAGTTTAATCTCATTTTGTGCTTTGGCCTTTTAAATTTTGTCCCTACATGCGTGGTGTTGTTTTTTTATATTCATCCTTTTTAATTTGAACTAATTTCCATTTCTTGTATGACTCTTTTCTGAGTTTCAGGTCATTGAAGATCTCTTGGTTAAGCCAGGGTGGCCTCTTACCATACTTCCTATCTTTCCTATTCATAGGCATAGTTTGCTCTTGTGCCCTTAATAATGTCTCTTTTAAAAAACTGCCAACTCTCCTGAACTCTTTTTTCCCCTTAGACTTGCTTCTCAGGGGATCTTTCCTACCAAGTCTTTGAATTTGCTAAAGCCTGTGTTCTTGAAGTCCATTGTCTTTATTTTGCTGTTTTCCCTCCTACGATGCATAATCTTTGACCCCTTCCTGGTCTCACAGTGAACCCATACATGTGCCTAGCCCTGTGACTTCACCTCTCTCAGGGTGGAATCTCACCTTATCTCTCTAATATCCTGGGACCAATATGGCTACGACACCACCTTATATATCTGTTGTTATTTTTAGATTAAAAGCTAATTCCCACTGATCATTATGAGCTTCTGTCTAATCCATTCTTTGCCGTTAACTACTTTTAAGGTGTCTTATAAAAACCCTTCATTTTGCTCCCCCAGCTAGATGCACTAAGGGAAATCATTACTGCTGTGTTTACAGAAGTACACTGGCACATTCAAAGCTAATATGGCCCTGAGAATGTGTCAATAATTCTGATGTGCAACATCCAACTATCAGGTCAAAAAGGCAATGTTTGTGGTAATTTTTCTGAAAATTAACACATTTTTTGAAAAGGTCATTCTTTGACTGTAAAGTGAGCACAGACAGCTTGATTTCTTCCCTTTTGATTAATAAAAATAAATAAAAATATATATAGTATTTTTCAACTTCCAAGTACTTCACAAATATTATATTTAAACATGTATGTGAGGCATATTACAGAAATATTATCCCAATTTAATTACAGATCTGAAGGCTGAAACAGATTAAAGATGAACTGTAAAGAAAAAAAATCCCAACAACCTTCACATATGTTTGCTATTAATTCATACTAACATATTTTTAAAGCTTTCCTTTTTTTCAGATCCATGACATTTAGTGTGGGTCTCATCCTTACCTTCATATCAGGGGAAATCTTGTTAATAGTGTGGTAGTGACATCACTAGTACCATAGAAATTCAAATAGCTCAGCTGTAATCTGAGCTCCTTCTGCTCAAACAGTCAATTTACTTGATTCCCTTCCCCACACCATGCTGGAAAAGTTGGAGGATAAGTACTTAAAGCAAAGTAGAGAAGGAATAATCACCCTCCCTTCTCTGATGGCACTGATTTCAGGGGCTGGAGCCTAAGCCTGATGAGACTCTCATTCATTTGGACTTTTCGCTGAAAGGAAAATCCACAGTTGTATTTTCTTTTTAAATTAGTTCAAGAGTTTTGTGAAGAAACAAAATAGGCTGAGGTAAGTTTCCATTAAATTTTTAAAAGTGACTACACTCAAAAATCCCTTGCAATTCACCAATGCTGCAGTAGAAAGGGTATCTATATCACATTCAGAATTTGTTCTCAACACTCCCTGGCTCCCAGTTCTGTGTTCAGACCATTAACATACAGTTTAATTCATTGGTTATGATCTTATTTTGTACTACGTACACTATGTACAGAAAGTGTTGAAAAAATTATGCTTGTACCCCATGTAAAAACAACAGTTTGGGCACTAAATTTATCCTCACAGGCTTACAGTTTTCACACAAGTGAGATGTTATTGCGTAGCTAAACATAAAAAGATATACTTGGTTTAGCCTGGACCATAGTCATATATTTACAAATAAAAAAATTAGTTGCCTTGTTGCATAGTCTAGTTATGATTTACCAAAAAGTTTGCTCTTCATTTCCTACAAACCAAATTACTGAGAAACAAATATAATTTTAAAAATCAATTTAAAAATGTTTGCATCATACATAATATAACAGAATTAGAAAGATGATGGATTTATCTTGTTGAGGTTTTTGTGTGTATGTTTATTGTTGCGAAAAAGATTAATTTTTCTGGATTTTCAAAGATACAAATATTTCAGTGTTATAGATCTGACAAATTATCCTTAGTATCTATAAAGAATTAAAAGGAATTTCTTGAGAAAGATTATTTGTGTTCCCAGCATTAGAAAAACTAGGTTCACTTTTTAATTGCAGGTGCCATTGTTTTGGTAAAGGGAAATTGCATTTCAATACTGTCATAAATGAGCATGTAACCAGGAGAAGATATTTATAATAATGAGCACTGACTAATATGCAATGTGTACAAAAAACATTTACTTCAATGTTTTCAAAGTATATTTTCCATATACAAATGAGTTACTTTGAAGTGATATGAAAACTGTACATGCTAAGTACTATTTTAACATTAGCATTGCCAACCTCAAGAGATCAAAAATTACATCAGCTCCTCAAAAACAATATGATTTTTTTTAAATTGTGGTTTTAGTCTGTCTTTTTACTTTTTAATTCCCCTCTATTCCTCTACCAACATGTGTGATAATTTCAGGTTGAAAAGTCAGCCTTTAATGCATACTCTCCTTGGCTGACCAGATGGTGACATCATTTACCTTATCCTCATCCCTGAGATAGGGAAACTGTAATCCATTTTCTATTACTGTTTCGACCCAGCAGCAATCTTCTCTACTTCCTGCTTGTCCAAGGACTTCTCTAGCTGGGACCAAGGAATACCACTTCTCTGGCCACCACTTCTCCTGCCTTCTACTGCCTCTCTGTGTTATAAGACCATACATGAAGGCAGGTCTCAGTGGCAAAGCAGGTCTGTGTCCTTAGTCACGAGGCTCACACAGATTTCTGGCCTTGTGCTCAGCCCTGGAAACTGTAAGATTGCAAAAGTTTCTCCTTCAGGAAATAAAATCCCATGACTCACAATCAGTTTGTGAGAACTGGCAACACTGCCTTCCCCTTGCTGCTCAGAGAGACTCTCCTTACCCACCACTACCATCAGGCTGAGGGAACTGCCATTCTGTGCCTTCCATCTCCCACCCCCAACATTGCATGCTCTCAGCTTCCCTCCTGCCCCCACATTCTTCTGCACCCCATTACCCTGCAATCCCTAAATCTTCCTTCTGCTCCCCCAACGCCCTGCAGTCCTCCTCACAGTGTCCCATTATCCGCTGGTCCCCGCTAGGGTTGCCAGTTTTGGTTGGATGTATTCCTGGAAGTTTCATCATATGATATAATCTTTAATTAAAGATTAATCTTTAATTTCTGGAGATTCCAGGACAATCCTGGAGGGTTGGCAACCTGAACACAGCCCCTGTGTCCTCTTCAGCCTCCTGAACCATAGAATGACACCATTTTGCTTATGGGCATGCTTCAATCTCACTGAAAACAGGAGGTGACAGCCAACTTTATTAAGGGCAGCCTCACTTCCACATGCAGAAACAGTAAAACCTGCCTTAGCAACAATCTCTGAAGAGAAACTACCTGTCCCAAACGACTACTTGCAGAGGCCATAGAACTTTTCCGCCTATAATTCAACTGTGAAGAAATTGTGAAGAGTGACCACCCGTCATCTGCGACCATAGACCACATTTTCTTACTCCCTTCAGAGCTGGGCAGAGCCAGCAGCCACCATTCTCCAGCCACCCAGCTCTGAAGGCACCACACCATCAGCAGCAGCACGGAAGTAAGGCTGACAATACTATACCTTTGAAGAGAGACAACCTCTTACAAGTGACTGTTTTTGCTAACTCCATGAGTGGTCATCTTGCAGGCTTCAGCCCCATGGACATCATAGGAGATGGTGGCCATGGGAAAATTTGTGAGTTGGCACCTTTCATCATGTTTTCATGAGGCAGGTAAAAACAAACATCCCAAAAATCACTATCACAGAATCATTACAAAAATCACACAAGTTAGCACTACTGTAATCCTCAGAGTAACAAACTAGACACTTTAGAAGCAATGCATGCCTCTGGTTCCCTCCAGTTTCCCCTGGAAATCGACAAGGAAAGCTGTACAAGACACAGGGTTATTATGCAACTACTTGTAAGAGACCACCCCAAAAAATCTCCAAATATATGGAGCAAATTTTGCTCCTCCTTTATGAGATGATCACTTTTATTTGATTACCAATATTTTGGTTCCTCTGAGAAATTGCTTAAGAATGGTTCCAATGCATATAGGTTTTAAGGACCATATTTTAAAGGTATCTAGGTGCTTAAAGACAGGCACCAAGTGGGATTTTCAGAAATGCTCAGGTTCCTAACCTCCAGTAAGATGTAGGGAAGTAGTTGAGAAACCATCTCTTAGAGATGTGCAAAAAAAAGTGCCTGGACCTGAGCTGGAGACATTCAGGACCTTGCACGTTTGGATCCTAAAAGGATGCATAAGACATTTGGGCCCAAGTGACCAAGTGCTAATCAGTACACTTGCACCTGTATGCGCAGTACATTCATATCAGGAAAGAGAAGCAGGGTAGGCCATCCTATTGCCCACTCATGTTTAGACCTGCTGTCCCGCTGTCAACATGGGGGGTGGCAGGATCAAAACTCAGTAAGTGGTATTGCAACGTGGTACACATGGGGTGCAGCACTGCTCAGATTTGGCTTTGCATTATGTCAGAGTGGCCATAGGGCCAAACCTGAGCAGTGCTGCAACCCCTGTGAATCAGGTTGCAATGCCACTCACTAAGTTTTGGCCCCACAGTGCCCCAGCATCTTGATGGAGAGCTGGTGGGGCCTAACCTGAGTGGTCAGTGGGTTAGCTGTAGGACAGCTCTTTCACCAGGGCTACCCCCAGGGCATCTGCCCAGACTTGCCCCACTTCCAGCAGCCTGTGTCACCTATCAGAGATGGGGAAGGTGAGCTGGAAGGCAGGGGCTGAGCATTGCATGGACTTGGCAAGTGAGGCACTGGGGCCACTGGTTGCAGCAGGAATGACTCCACAGAAATTGATGGTCCATTCTGGGGTTCCCCGATTTTAGTTATTCTTCTGTGTAGGGTACGGAATCCTCAAATGCAACTGAGAGTAGAAACTGAATGCTCAAAACAACACAGATTTTCGACCTAAAGAGAGAGAATCCTGCAGCGTGTAGGAGATCAGGCTGAAATATCCAAGGTCTTTTCTGTGCTTCTACAATGAGATTTTTTCATTAAAATATTTCCTTATATTTTCTTTTCCACAGTAATGAATCCAGCCAAATTTTAGCTGTTTTGTAAATGTTACAAATGCTGTATCTGTATTAATTTCAGTTATTTTCTCATTCTGTGTACATAATGTTCCTGACGCAGTATTGCTGAATCATATTCTACCTAAGCAACCATTTGCACACATTTCAAAAAACAGATATTGCTCCAATTTATTGAGAATATTAACCTTTTCCTGTAAAAATGCTTTAAACTACTTTCACTTTCTCCCTAGACCTCCCTTTTTCCAATTCTCACATACTGTACAGTACTATATTGCATGGAATCTTTCCTGTATCTGTGCTTTTTATTTGGTTTCTCACTCTACTGGGAAATGGGACATATACAGCTGACCCCGTGTTTTTTGTGCTGAGCCAATTCAGCAGCCTAGTGTGATACACAACAAATATATTCATTTTACAGGCTAATTTAACTAATAGTCCTTTGAACAGACAGTGCTGCAGTTGGTCCAGCATTGAATTGTGTAACCAAATCATTAAATAAAATTTATCTGAAATATCACTTAATTTCTCAATTCAACAATCTCCTTACAAATTACATTTTATAACAATACCTTGTATCTCTGTAATGCTTTCTATCTAAGAATTTCCAGGCAATACTGAGTTAAGCCTGCAATGAGGGTTATAAAATTTACTGAAGCATGAAAAAAATCACACTGCAGTTGCTGATCTGTTAGCTTTAACTGGAATATAGAAAAACACTCACTATGGGCTCAATCTGGTATCAACAGAATGAAAGGACATTTGTGGTAACAAATTCATTAACATAATGACATTTATCACTGATAACCTCATTTTGAACAGGATGTGATTGCAGAGATATACAAAACAACCTGGACTTTCATTTTGAAATCATATACACCTTATAAAAAATGCAGCATCCAATACATGTTTATTCCACAATACCACTGATTCTAGGATATTTTAACTTGTGTAGGAAACTGGCTACACTAAGAAAGAGAAGCTGCTGCCTGTAACCAAAATAATAAAATATTCTGCCATTTTAAGTTAAAGAACCAAAATGATTTTAGACATGCCTTTGTTTGTCGGCAAAGCTTCTAATCAATTATTCCTTTGTTTAAAAAAATCACAATTTTCAAGTACAAAAATAATATATTTTCTTTATTACATCAAGAGCATTGCATGTGGGAAAATGATACTGATAATGAAAGATGCTCTAATCATTTTATTATGACTGATATTTACAACAAATATTATTAATGTTTAACTATTTAACTTAGAGAAATATGAACAGAATTAGCCTCAACAAATGAGCAGAATTACTTTTATAGTTATAAAACATGAAGTTTATAAAATGTCCTCTTCGAAGATCATGTAATAATTTTGAACTGTAGCCCCAAAATATATACTTAGTTTTATTTGAAAGTTCACTAATTTACGATGATTTAGAAAGTAACTGGAAACAACACAAACACACACACACACACTTTTGAGAATTCATTATTGTAGCAAATAACTGAAAATAATAACAGACAAATTAATAGTTTAAATACTTCAATCTCGTAGTCTTTTTAGTCAACTTCACAGATGAACACTTACCCCTCATAAGGTAGGTAAAATATTCCAAAACTTTTCTTTGTTTTTTAGTTATTTGCGAACATTTTCAAAGTTACTGATTTCTATGTTTTATAGCTTTGTGAACTGTAGCTGACCTACTTTTCCCAGAAAACAATTTATTTGATGTGTTGAATATAACACTAAAATGCTAAATTCCTTTTATTAAATTAACTAGTCACAATGTACATTGAAATTATTAGGTTCAATCCTGCTCCAATTGCAATCCATGGGAGAAGAATGGGGCCCCCTACCAATTATAATACAGTGGTAAAATAAAAGATGGAGAGTGAGGTAAACAATAATGGAGTGCTCAATGTAAAGGAGATCACATGAATAAAAAGGAAGGATGTCCACAACCTATGTAACGAACTGTTAAGAAATGGCATTCAAGATACAGAAAAACACTAATATTATTAGTAGAATTCTAAAAGTTTGCATAAATTACAATTAAAACAAATGCAGTATTGTAAGGAAATTCTATACGCTGCAGATGTCATTCAAGTTAAAATACTGAATTAAAAAATCAGCAAGGATATGAGACCTTGCTAAGGACACAACAGCTACACTCCTGTGCCTAATGCTCAGTACATTATCTTACAATCCCTGAAATAAATCTTTTGTTTAAAATAATAAATATTTTCCTAATTCCCCCCAAAAGGACAACAAATACTGAGCATAATACATTGTTTTCACAAAGCACATTCAGCACCTTTCTTCCTGGCATTACCTTCTGATCAGCCACTGCACATCTGGGAAGTAGGAAGCATCATGATCATGAGAATACATCAATTTCTGTGCTGACTAGCACTTTCATTTAATCCTTCTAGCTTCAGTGTAATCATATGAACAGCCTCTTAATTAGTAGATACAACTTGCTGGATATTTCTTTACAATCCTTTTCCCTCCAAAATACAACTAAAAGATATACGGCATCTAGAAAAAGGTACAGTGCATAAAACAAAACTAATACTAATAATTCAAGACAGAGAGTTGACCTAATGGGGAAGCCGTTGAGAGTATGAGAGGAGGGTTCTAGTTAATACTGTTACCATGTGCTGTATATAGCTGGAGGTCAAGTAAGAATTTACCCTATAAGGAGGATTATGGTACTTAGCTGATTAGTGCCTTGCTACAGTTGTACTGCCTGCAACATGTACACTCCAGGCCCAGGCATATTTTAAAAACTACTCTTACAATTGCCTAATTCTAGTATTTGCATTTAATGGTACATCTGTTCAACCTCTTCTATTGTGTTATGATATTTCTCAGATAATAAATAGATAATATTAATTATTTTAAAATATTTGTTGGACAAATCTTGATATACTTTTTGAAAACTTAGGTTAAAACCAGCTACAGGATCTACTTCAGTTTCATGTGCTGAACATACTATAGAACTGAAAATATTCACTTTGAATTATTTTTGCTCTATTCACCAATTTGAAAAATCAGTGAAAATGAATGTATAGTATTTATTTCTAGCAACTGGCAAGCATCAGAACACACCTTCAGAAGCAGATGGGAATGTGACAAGAATATCATGCTGTCATAAATATAAAGGGAAGGGTAAACCCCTTTGAAATCCCTCCTGGCCAGGGGAAAGCTCCTCTCACCTGTAAAGGGTTAAGAAGCTAAAGGTAACCTCGCTGGCACCTGACCAAAATGACCAATGAGGAGACAAGATACTTTCAAAAGCTGGGAGGAGGGAGAGAAACAAAGGGTCTGTGTCTGTCTGTAGTCGTCTTGGCCAGGGACAGAACAGGAATGGAGTCTTAGAACTTTTAGTAAGTAATCTAGCTAGGTATGTGTTAGATTATGATTTCTTTAAATGGCTGAGAAAAGAATTGTGCTGAATAGAATAACTATTTCTGTCTGTGTATCTTTTTTGTAACTTAAGGTTTTGCCTAGAGGGGTTCTCTATGTTTTTGAATCTAATTACCCTGTAAGATATCTACCATCCTGATTTTACAGGGGGGATTTCTTTATTTCTATTTACTTCTATTTTTTATTAAAAGTCTTCTTGTAAAACACTGAATGCTTTTTCATTGTTCTCAGATCCAAGGGTTTGGGTCTGTGGTCACCTATGCAAATTGGTGAGGCTTTTTATCCAACATTTCCCAGGAAAGGGGGGGTGCAAGTGTTGGGAGGATTGTTCAGTGTTCTTAAGATCCAAGGGTCTGGATCTGTAGTCACCTAAGCAAATTGGTGAGGCTTTTTACCAAACCTTGTCCAGGAAGTGGGGTGCAAGGTTTTGGGAAATATTTTGGGGGGAAGGACGCGTCCAAACAGTTCTTCCCCAGTAACCAGTATTAGTTTGGTGGTGGTAGCGGCCAGTCCAAGGTGTAATATTTTGTACCTTGGGGAAGTTTTGACCTAAGCTGGTAAAGATAAGCTTAGGGGGTTTTTCATGCAGGTCCCCACATCTGTACCCTAGAGTTCAGAGTGGGGGAGGAACCGTGACACATGCAAACACATGGCTACCCTCATTTGCATTAAAATAAAGAGTTCTGCAGTACCTTATGAAGAAGTACTCTGACCCATACCAATTTCTTATTATTTCCTAATTAAGGCTCCCTCTGTCTACTAAAAACAGACTCAATCTTAACAGAATTTCTGGATTGAAAGCACCACCTCTCAGTTTAAATGTGATTTAGAAAATATAGTAGCCATGACAATGTGGTATCTCATGGGAAAACTCAAATTAAGAAACAACTTAGACTCTCCCCACCTTGGATGGGAGACTGGTGAGGAAAAGGAGCATGAAGAGATGACATTCTCATGGCTCAGTTCGGTTCTCAGATTTAAGGGGAAGTATATCATCATATATATTGCAGCTAATTTTCAACCTGAAAGGTAAAAAGTGTTTAGTTATTTTACCACCAGCGCCATTTAGCATGTAGATTTTTCTCAACATTTTGAAGCATTTGTATTTTGGCATGAATGTTGCAGAGAAAGCCTTAATGGTTGGTGAAGAGGGTAACTGTCCCTCTAAAGAAATAATCCATTGTTTCAAGGAAGTTTTCACAGTTAAAAAAATGACAAGCCAAAACAAAAATGCAAAGAACGACTTCCACAATCATAAATCAAATGATTTATAATAAGCTAAGATACCTTTTATTAGGGTATGATTCTCCTCTCCATAGTCGCAAGAACCATAGTCGCAAGAACTGATCAACTTTGCTTCATGGTACACTAAACCCAGACTTTTCACAAGATAACACACATAACCAAAAGGTGCAGCTACATATGACAGTATCTTGTGAACACAACTAAGGAAAGCTGAAGTGGGTATGTATTAAAAATAGGAACAGACCGCAGTTAAGAATGAAAGAATGAGTAAATCCAAAAGGACCCCACTCAGAGCACATAGGGGGCTGAAGTATTGCATGTATAAGACCATGAGTGAAGGAGAATGTGTAATCTGATGTTTTGGTGTTCTGCTGGGGAAAAAGAAAAGGTTCAACATTCCTCAACCTGGCCTAAAGAAAAAAGGAGTGACCTGGATTTTCTCATACAGTGGGAGTACAGAATACACATTTTGTAAACTTGTTTGTACATCTGAGTAATTATAAATAGCATGCACAATACATAAAATTAATTCCATCTTCATAACCCAGTGACAAACATGTATTTATCTGACAGACTGGATTTTTCAGGATCATCCAAAGTCAGGATATGCAGAATGAGCTTGTGACTAAAGCCCAAGAATGGGTATTAGAATAGCTGGCATCTATTCTTTGTTCTCAGTCATTTCTTCGATGAACTAAGACAAATTACTGAAAACCCTCTGTGTCTCAATTTCTCCATCTGAAAAGTAGAACTAATGTTTGATCTACCTCTCTGAGAGCTGCTCTTAGGCATAATTCATTAATATCTGTAAGGGCTTTCAGAGTCTTGGATGAAAGGCATTATGGAAATGAAAAGTAGTTTTTATTATTATAACTTGTTATGGTGCAAGATTTACATCTGATATTCAGTAAATTGACAGGAGTACAAGCAGGATGAACAATACTAAAGAAGGAAAGTAGAAGACAAGTTGAACTGTAGATATTGAAAGATGCACAGTAAGAGGAGGAGGAAGTAGACAGTACATTTTCAATCCAGATTCCCAACTCTTTGAATTTGATATTCTAATGTCATGTTTTGGGTGAAAAATACTGGGGGAACTTGAGGCATCACCACTGCGTGATTTGTGTCTATCTGAAGGATGCGAGTTAGCCCATTCAGCTGCTGGTTTGTAGGAATGGTTGGGGGACAAAGAATGGGACACTTGAATATTTATTCATAGAATAATAGACTTTAAGGTCAGAAGGGACCATTATGATTGTCTAGTCTGACCTCCTGCACAACACAGGCCACGGAATCTCACCCACCAACTCCTGTAACAAACCCCTAACTTATGTCTGAGCTACTGAAGTCCTCAAATCATGGTTTAAAGACTTCAAGGTGCAGAGAATCCTCCAGCAAGTGACCCATGCCCCACGCTGCAGAGGAAGGAGAAAAACCCCCAGGGCCTCTGCCAATCTGCCCTGGGGGAAAATTCCTTCCCGACTCCAAATATGGCAATCAGCTAAACCCTGAGCATGTGGGCAAGATTCACCAGCCAGACACCCAGGAAAGAATTCTCTGTAGTAACTGAGATCCCACCCCATCTAACATCTCATCACAGGCCATTGGGCATATCTACCGCTAATAGTCGAAGAACAATTAATTGCCAAAATTAGGCTATGCCATCACATCATCTCCTCCATAAACTTATCAAGCTTAGTCTTGAAGCCAGATATGTCTTTTTCCCCCCACTGCTTCCCTTGGAAGGCTGTTCCAGAACTTCACTCCTCTGATGGTTAGAACCCTTTGTCTAATTTCAAGTCTAAACTTCCTGATGGCCAGTTTATATCCATTTGTTTTTGTGTCCACATTGGTACTGAGCTTAAATAATTCTTCTCCCTCCATGGTATTTAACCCTCTGATATATTTATGGACAGCAATCATATCTCCTCTCAGCCTTCTTTTGGTTAGGCTAAACAAGCCAAGCTTTTTGAGTCTCCTTTCATAAGACAGGTTTTCCATTCCTCAGATCATCCTACTAGCCCTTCCCTGTACCTGTTCCAGTTTGAATTCGTCCTTCTTAAATATGGGAGACCAGAACTGCACACAGTATTCCAGATGAGGTCTCACCAGTGCCTCATATAATGGTACTAACACCTCCTTATCTCTACTGGAAATACCTTGCCTGATGCATCCCAAGACTGCATTAGCTTTTTTCACGGCCATATCACATTGGCGGCTCATAGTCATCTTGTGATCAACCAATATTCCGAGGTCCTTCTCCTCCTCTGTTACTTCCAAATGATGCATTCCCAGTTTATAATAGAAATTCTTGTTATTAATCCCTAAATGCATGACCTTGCACTTTTCACTATTAAATTTCATCCTATTACAATTACTCCAGTTTACAATGTCATCCAGATCTTCCAGTATGATATTCTGTCCTTCTCTGTATTGGGAATACCTCCCAGCTTTGTGTTATCTGCAAACTTTATTAGCACGTTCCTGCTTTTTGTGCCAAGGTCAGTAATAAAAAGATTAAATAAGATTGGTCCCAAAACTGATCCCTGGGGAGCTCCACTAGTAACCTCCTTCCAGCCTGACAGTTCACCTTTCAGTGTGACCCACTGTAGTCTCCCCTTTAACCCGTTCCTTATCCACCTTTCAATTTTCATATTGATCCCCATCTTTTCCAATTTAGCTAATAATTCTACATGTGGAACCGTATCAAATGCCTTACTGAAATCGAGGTAAATTAGATCCACTGCATTCCCTTTGTCTAAAAAATCTGTTACCTTTTCAAAGAATGAGATCAGGTTGGTTTGACACGATCTACCTTTTGTAAAGCCATGTTGTTATTTTGTCCTAATTACCATTGACCTCAATGTCCTTAACTACTTTCTCCTTCAAAAATTTTTCCAAGACCTTGCATACTACAGATGTCTAACAGGCCTGTAGTTACCTGGATCGCTTTTTTTACCATTCTTAAAAATAGGAACTATGTTAGCAATTCTCCAGTCATATGATACAACCCCTGAGTTTACAGATTGATTAAAAATTCTTGCTAATGGGCTTGCAATTTCATGTGCCAGTTCCTTTAATATTCTTGGGTGAAGATTATCCAGGCCCCCTGATTTAGTCCCATTAACCTGTTCGAGTTTGGATCTTCTACCTTGGATGTGGTAATAGCTACCTCCATATCCTCATTCCCATTTGTCATCCTACCATTGTCCCTAAGCTCCTCATTAAAGACTGAGGCAAAGTATTTGTTTAGATATTGGGCAATGCCTAGATTATCCTTAACCTCCATTCCATACTCAGTGTTAAGCGGTCCCACTTCTCCTTTCTTTGTTTTCTTCTTATTTATATGGCTATAGAACCTTTTACTATTGCTTTTAATTCCCTTTGCAAGGTCCAACTCTACATGGCTTTTGGCCTTTCTTATTTTATCCCTACATGTTCTGACCTCAGTAAGGTAGCTTTCCTTGCTAAACCCTCCCATCTTTCACTCCTACTAGGCTTTCTGCTTTTTCTTAATCACCTCTCTGAGGTGCTTGCTCATCCAGCTTGGTCTACAACTCCTGCCTATGATTTTTCCCCCTTTCTTGGGATACAGGCTTCTGATAGTTTCTGCAGCTTTGACCTGAAGTAATTCCAGGCCTCCTCTGCCTTTAGATCCACAAGTTTTTCAGTCCAATCCACTTCCCTAACTAATTTCCTTAATTTTTTTAAGTTAGCCTTTTTGAAATCAAAAACCCTAGTCACAGATCTATTTTTGTTTATCCTTCCATTTAGTTTGAACTGAATTAGCTCATGATCGCTCGAACCAAGGTTGTCCCCTACAACCATTTCTTCTATGAGGTTCTCACTGCTCACCAAAACCAAATCTAAAATGGCATCCCGTCTTGTCGGTTCAGCAACTACTTGGTGAAGGAATCCATCAGCTATCGTATCCAGGAAAATCTGAGCCCTATTATTATTACTAGCATTTGTCCTCCAGTCTATATCTGGGAAGTTAAAGTCTCCCATGATCACACAATTCCCATTAGTATTTACTTCTTTAAAAACATTAAAGAGGTCTCTATCCATATCCAAATCGGATCCTGGCAGTCTATAGCACACCCCAAGCACTATCCCAGGGGAGGCTCTAGTAGCTTTCTTCCCCAATGTGATTTTTGCCCAGACAGACTCTGTCTTATCCATTCCATCACTTCTTATTTCTTTACAGTCTACCTCATCATTGACATCCTGAAGCACTTGCATGAGAGGAAAGTGATCAGGAACAGCCAGCATGGATTCACCAAGGGAAGGTCATGCCTGACTAATCTAATCGCCTTTTATGATGAGATTACTGGTTCTGTGGATGAAGGGAAAGCAGTGGATGTATTGTTTCTTGACTTTAGCAAAGCTTTTGACACGGTCTCCCATAGTATTCTTGTCACCAAGTTAAGGAAGTATGGGCTGGATGAATGCACTATAAGGTGGGCAGAAAGCTGGCTAGATTGTCGGGCTCAACGGGTAGTGATCAATGGCTCCATGTCTAGTTGGCAGCCGGTATCAAGTGGAGTGCCCCAAGGGTCGGTCCTGGGGCCGGTTTTATTCAATATCTTCATAAATGATCTGGAGGATGGTGTGGATTGCACTCTCAGCAAATTTGCGGATGATACTAAACTGGGAGGAGTGGTAGATACGCTGGAGGGGAGGGATAGGATACAGAAGGACCTAGACCAATTGGAAGATTGGGCCAAAAGGAATCTGATGAGGTTCAATAAGGATAAGTGCAGGGTCCTGCACTTAGGACGGAAGAACCCAATGCACAGCTACAGACTAGGGACCGAATGGCTAGGCAGCAGTTCTGCGGAAAAGGACCTAGGGGTGACAGTGGACGAGAAGCTGGATATGAGTCAGCAGTGTGCCCTTGTTGCCAAGAAGGCCAATGGCATTTTGGGATGTATAAGTAGGGGCATAGCGAGCAGATCGAGGGACGTGATCGTTCCCCTCTATTCGAAATTGGTGAGGCCTCATCTGGAGTACTGTGTCCAGTTTTGGGCCCCACACTTCAAGAAGGATGTGGATAAATTGGAGAGAGTCCAGCGAAGGGCAACAAAAATGATTAGGGGACTGGAACACATGACTTATGAGGAGAGGCTGAGGGAGCTGGGATTGTTTAGCCTGCAGAAGAGAAGAATGAGGGGGGATTTGATAGCTGCTTTCAACTACCTGAAAGGGGGTTCCAAAGAGGATGGCTCTAGACTGTTCTCAATGGTAGCAGATGACAGAACGAGGAGTAATGGTCTCAAGTTGCAGTGGGGGAGGTTTAGATTGGATATTAGGAAAAACTTTTTCACTAAGAGGGTGGTGAAACACTGGAATGAGTTACCTAGGGAGGTGGTAGAATCTCCTTCCTTAGAGGTTTTTAAGGTCAGGCTTGACAAAGCCCTGGCTGGGATGATTTAACTGGGAATTGGTCCTGCTTTGAGCAGGGGGTTGGACTAGATGACCTTCTGGGGTCCCTTCCAACCCTGATATTCTATGATTCTATGATTCTATGATATACAATGTTACTCCAGCCCCTTTGCCTTTATTTCTGTCTTTCCTAAACAGCACATACCCTTCAATACCCGTACTCCAGTCCTGACGACTATTCCACCATGTTTCTGTTATCCCTAGAATATCTGGTTTCACTTCCTGCACCAGTAGCTCTAGTTCCTCCATTTTGTTACCTAGGCTCCTCGCATTCATGTACAAACATCTTAATTTTTGCTGTTTGGCCTCGCTCAAATTCTTTACCCGATTGAGCCCAGACATTCTACTGCCAATATTATCTATTAGATTGGTATGTACACAGCCCTTCTGCCGTGTGTCCATTCTCCTAACCACAGCTATATCCTTTCTTACTTCATTTTCTTCCCTCTCAAAGAGAAAATCTGGCATGGTGATTACCTGGACTTCTCCCAACCATCTCCCCTGAATTCCTAGTTTAAAGCTCTCTTGATCAGTTGTGCCATCCACCATCCTAGAAGTCTATTTCCCTCCTTACTCTGGTGAAGTCCATCCCGAGAGAACAGTCCTCTGTCCATGAATGCTTACCAGTGGCCATACATCCCAAAGCCCTCCCTATCGCACCACTGCCTGAGCCATCTGTTGAGCATCATAATCTTTTCACACCTTTGTTGCCCTTCTCTAGGAACAGGCAGAATCCCACTGAAGATCATCTGAGCCTGGATTTCCTTAAGCGTCTTCCCCAGCCTGGCATAGTCTCCCTGGATACGTTCCAGCAAGAATCTGGCTGTATTATTTGTTCCCAAATGAAGGATAATTAGGGGATTCTTTCCCGCTCCCATTAGGATCCTCTTCAGCCTCAGATCCACATCCCGTATCTTAGCACCCAGCAGACAGCACACCCTTCTGTTCTCTGGATCAGCTCTTGTTACAGGCCTATCTATTCTTCTCAGTAATGAGTCCCCAATCACGTAGACCTGCCTTTTCCTGGAGATGGCGCAATTCTCCAGTCTATCCCCTGTTCCATCTGGCTGCAAGTCCTCTCGATTCCTATTGTCCCTTGCAATCCTCTGCAACCCATCCCGTATCCTTGTGGGGCTCATATCTGGTGTTGTTATCTCCATTGACTCTTGCCCTCTTCCAATAGAACTATCTGCTTTTCTCTTCTTCCTTGCCCTCTCACCTTCAGTGGCCACCTTCTGTGCCCCTTCTTCATTTTCCAACTCCGCAAACCTGTTCCTGAGCTCTGTTTCTCCTTCACTGCCTTGTCTTTTCCTCTGCCTGGTTCTCTTAGTCACACGCTTCCACTATCCACTTTCCTCACCCAGCAGTGTCCCCTCAGAGTTCTTCGGTCCTGCTTCCATCTGCAAGTCTGAGCTTTTCCCTTCAGCCTCCTCATGTCTTTGCTCCATCATCCGCTTGAACCCCCTTCTAAACTCAACCAGAGCCTCCACCTGCATCTCCAATCCTCAGATCTTCTCTTCCATCAGCTCTACCAGGCAGCACTTCGTGCAGAAGAAATTCTTTTCAGGTGCCCCCTCCAGGATCATGTACGTGCCACATTTTCTACATTCAGTCATCTTCATTGTGTCTTCCACTACTTGGGTCACTCCCACTGCTGCCTCTGTATCTATCCTAGCCTTCCCACCTAAGTCCTGTTAGTCTGGGAAACACAAACCAAACCAAAACACCACCACCCACAGCAAAACAAACCCCCAACGAGCACCAAAACACAACCAGAACACCCCACACTCCCTTCACTAGCCTGTCTGTTCCTTTGCCTGGCTCTTATTCTTCCCCCCCAGACAAACTCCCACTCAAACTCCCCTGTTTACAGCTCTGTTTGCTGGCTCCTGTGCCACAGCAGCTGTCTGTGCTGCTGCCTGACTGGCTGGTTATCTTCATAGGACCCTTAGTCAGAGAAGCCCTGACCCCTAATCAGGGCTCAGCTTCTCTCCCAGCACACTGCCCCTACAAGCGTCTATAAATACCAATACAAATACATACAAATACCTTCTCCTCTAACAGAACTCCCACTCAAACACCCCTGTTTATTTAATCTCTAGAAATGTTCTGAACTAATCAAAGAGGACAACCCAAGCCATCCAGAAGCCCAAATGGCAGCTGGTGGAAAAACATGGGTTGCAATTGTTCAGTGGTGTGACAGCTGGGTGCCTTACACAACACCAAATTACCAAATGAAAGTGCAGTGGAATGAGTAGAACCATTGGCCATGATTCAGTCTCCCAGTAGAAAGTGAGCCATCAGTTAACAGAAAATGATACATTCTGATAAGGGAAGAGACGTGTTAAAACACTTTGTGAAGATGCCGATAACAGCTTTTAAAATACTAACAGTACTACACCAGCACAACTACTGGCATATTTCTGGAAGGTATAATCATTTAGAAGAATTTAGAGTCACTATATATGCTGTTACCTTAGGCAGCAAGAAGGGCTAAATATATATTTCATGGAAGCCTTTTTCAAGTATGAGAGCCTCTGGGTGCTTCATTAGACAAGGAGGCCAGGTCAACGTTGAGAGAGGAGATAAAAGACCATGTGACGTCTGGGATGTTTGAGTTGACAGACGAAGAAAGTGGGGAACAAGAATCTCTTGAAACACCCTCTTTACAGTAAAGAAAGTCTCAGGGGAGTGTGCAGCCATGTTGATTTTTAATAATTTAAATGCTTTTTAAAGAATCAAAACATTCAGAATGGATAGCTTGAAAGATTTGAAGGTTGCAACCTGCAATTGAATAATTAATGGCCTACACAATTTTTTTTAAATGCATAGCCAAGTGTACCAATGCATGACAGGTACAAGATATAGCTGAGACTTTGCTGGGAGGGGAAGAAGTATCAAATTAAATTAATTACATGTGGCCTATCAGTGGCACTGAGGTTGTTTACCTTACTCATGAGGGTGATGTCTCCCCAAGCAATGGAATTAGATTACTGGTTTATTTAGCTGATATGCTATTAATAGCATAGTCTCAAGAACGCTTATCTTTCCATTACAAAGTAGTCGGCTACTTCCTTACAGCTTTAGGGCTTGTGATAAATCAAGAAAAATCAATGCTGCTTAGAGAGTTGGAATTTTGAAGATTAACTATCAATTTGGTTTACACAGCAACAGAATTTCCCTCAGGAAAGAGAGGAAAAACTATAGCTGTGTCAAAAAATCATGACCACAGAAACAGACATGTAATGAAAGTTAGCCCCTCTCCAAAGATTTTATCTATCATCACTACCTGTATTTTAGATGACAACTTTTATTACTTGGACTGAAAGCGTGTCTGCTCCAGGAGAGGAATAAACAGAAAAATTGGGATCACAAGGTTAGTCTAACAGAAGAGAATTGGAGAATATCTACTGTGCGGGAGGTCATTAATGATACTTCTTCAGCTTCATTCTTTCCTGCCACTTGCACCACCCACTGTTTTGGACACAGCTTTCCAAGGATGTGTTGGAGAGCATCTCTAAATGGACAATTCAAGCAAGGTTATTGGTCTGCAGTGGAGAGAAATAGAGTATACACTAATTAGCATTAATAATTTGGAAGCCATTCGCAGCTTTCAACATTCTACAAATGATTCGTATGTGGCTTCTGAAAGATTCTAATAGCATATACAGACCTTATCTGAACAAGAAAGAAAAATCCAAGTCTGCATGGATGAGAAATCTATCATTACAAATATCCAAAGAATTGAGAACAAGAATCTGTATTTGCAAGCAGGGCATGTCCCAGGGAGAAAGAATGTGGTAGCAGATTACATTAACAATTACTAGCTATATGTGCAAAACCATAGGTCTGAATCTCGATATTTTCCAAAAACTGGAAGAGGTATGGGGAGAATAGGAAACAGATCTGTTTGCCAGCAGAGAGAGCCAGTAATTATCTCTTTGTAAAAAGGCTTCTGTGGTAGGAAATATAAGATAATGATACAGACTCTCTGTTGGGGAATAGTTACCTTCCCTTCTTTCTCACTCATTTAGACTGTGATACATTGAATGGTCCTCTGCTTTATCTTATATTTTCTTGCTGGTTGCTTTTTCTAGTACAGTCTTGCCCTTCTGCCCTGTCAGGGAGCATTTACGCTAGAGATGGTGCCATTAGTAAGTGAATTAGTCAGACTGCACCAGTACAAATAACAGCAGTACAGTGCCTCCAGACTAACCATCCTGTTTTGGGTGCAGTACTGCCTCATGTCCACGCATAGCACTCTTGTCAAGCATCAAAGTTGTACTGCTCTCTGTATACTTATCATCCAGCTCCAAGTACACCTCCTTGCAGCAATGACTTGTGGGAATTTTGAAAGCAATTCTAGGGAAATGTGAGAAAAGAGGTCAAACTCCTATAAGTCACTAGGATATACTCACAGTTTTGCAACACAATGGCAACCAACCAAAACAATTAGGTTGCTCATAGCTCAGAGACCCAATTTTTTGCTGCAGCTCCTGAAGATGCTTTACCTAGTGCCATTAAAGGTCCTGGATCATGGGCAATAAAGGCTGTTCCCGATATGCAGCTAGAAAGCCAGAGGCAAAGAGCATCAATAAATGGAATTTGCACTGCAACTCCAGTGAGGAGCTGTTGCCCACTCTATTGCCTTCATCAATTGTCTGAAAAGGACATTTGCTTGGTGCAATGCCATTTTTGAGTCAAGACTTCAATGCCACACTGGTGGGCCTTTATTGTTCTCAAGACCTTGGAAAAGTAGCAGTGGTTGCCGAAGTTCTGGATGAGGAAGGAAACCTTTATCTATATAGGGAGCTGGGCCTGAAGTTTCAGTGTCAGATGAGCAGGGATGTGAGCTCCACTCATAAGGGAAAAGGAAGTGGCAAGATAATTGTAGAAATGTGGCAGCACCTGCTGACACACGACAGTGCAATCCACATAAGGTTATCATAGTATCTCCTGCATATAGCCAACACAACATTCATGAAAGCAAGGGTAAGGTGTTTAAAAGACTGTGGAAGCCACAGAATTTGATACAAATTATGCACAGCCAGAGAGACAAGCAGAGGAGCCTGATACTTTAAATGCCGCTAGCACTAAGTGTGTAGACCTAAACAGAAATACTATGCTGTTTATTTGTAAATGCAGGGGAATGTGAGGGGACAAAGAGGGGCACCTATAAATGTACCAGACTGTACTATATTCATTGGTTATTATTACTAGGATTGTTTTATTTGCAGGTGGCAGGATTAACCATGGATATTCAGTAATAATTTGATTATATAACAATTGCGTAAGGAAGCTTATGGAGTAGTGAAGAGTAAAGTAATCAGGTGCTGAATATAATTTAATGAGATGCTTGGGGGGGTTAATAAAATCTGCTTACTGACATCTTGATAAAGACAAAGGCTGAGAACCAACTTTCTTTAATACAAAGTATGCAGAACATCTTCAATAAATAATAAAGACTGGAGTGATCAGAACAAAACAATGCAAGAAAATCACACACAAAAACAAAACATAGTCTGCCACTATGGCTAGGAACTATGGGAAAGAAATGCTGTATGGATTCCTGATTTCCATTCTCTGTAAATCTGGGGTGGAGTTCCATAATTATGGCCCTTGGGAGGAAACAGGTGAAAACCCACAGGGTGTAGTATGCACTGCTATTGGCCTGTGCCGTGGTACTGAACTCAGAAGCTGGTACATGCTGCATATGTGAATGGACTTGTGCAGGGACAGGCTGGGGTCCTCTAGTTTGTCTTGATGTTTGTATATGGTCTCTGAAGAGTTCATTGTAGAACTGCTGCTACAAAAACCTCATTTCCCTCTCATGACTGATTTGCTCCATCATAGTTGCTGTCCTCAAACCTGAATTTCTCCTGGTGTGCAAAGGAAGCCTTTTGTTTCTCCTCAAACTTTTAAACTTGCCCCCCTTCTGATAGGCTGTCATTAACTCCTTTTGTATTCTTCTTAAACTCAAGAATGATTTTGCCATTGTTCTCTTCTTGGCATGGATATTGGTCAAACATTCTGCCACTTGAGCTCCTGAATGCCCATTTAATCTCCTGGTCTGAGATAGGCTGGCATTTCTTGACTCTGGCATTGATGCAGCAATGGGCTGTAACTGAGAAAGAAGAACAGGGTTAGCAAGAGGTATGAATGCACTACCCACACCTGGAATAGCAAATAATACAGTAAAACTTATTTTATGTTCACTTTTGAATTCCAAATACTTTTAGAAAGGTGGTGTGATGAAGGATTCAAGATAACACGGGCATTATCACCTACTTTCTTTATTTCATGTCATTAATTCCCTTTATGGAGATTGGGGAGATGTGAAGTGTTAAGAGTTTTGAGATGTGGTACTACCATGTTTACTTACTGCAGGCTAAAACAGCTTTTCTCAGATGTGTAAGGAAGGAATGACCCGCTTAGACTGAATGGGGGAAAGATCAATATGTTTCCTCTATAGTTGCTTTTAACATGAAACAGCCTCAGGAGGTGAAGAGTCATAAGTGAATTTCAAGGGGACATGGGGAAAGTAAATTTGATCACCCAATTTAATCGCCAAACTGGAGTTCTAATTTAACCAGAGATTACCTCCAAATACCGAGGACACATTAGTCCACGACATTGCTGTCCTAGGCTTGCAGGCTGACAAAAAGGAGCTTGGACAGATTCATGGTTCCCACCGCCCGCATCCCCGTTTCCTCTGCTTGTTACTAAATAGGTGGCTATTACACATGTTTCATGAGATTAACAGAAAGCAGCATGAAAGATGATTCCACTAGAAAAGTGTCCTGGACTGCTTGCTGACAGAAGCCTATGGACTGGCTCAAACAATATAATCTACAAACCAACCTTATTGAAATAAATATATATCTTGCCAGTTTCAATGCTTCTATGTTGTTCTCCCTTTTATAAACACTTACATTTACCCTTTTTGTCCCCATATTGAGGCTGGTCATGTAGCACGACTCATCCAATCAATCTTACAAAACAAGCTGTGAATATGTGGGAGGAAATGCTGCCATGTATCCTACAGTGGTGAAGTCAGTAGAGGAAGTGGATAGCATCTCCACCTTCTTGTAAGGATGCACCTGCCCATTTAACAAAACAACAAAAGTGGTGACAAGACAGACAGATAGATGCAGAAAAAGCCAAAATCTACAAAAACAATAAAAAGCAACATACCTTATGTAGAGGGACAGAGCATCTCCTCAGTCTTCTTTCTGAACCTCTCACATCCCCTTTCTGTGCCATCTGCCTGAGAAGGTGTCTTGTGATCATGGCATAATCTCAGCCACATACTCAATTTTGCTCCTAGTACCCAGCTGAGACATCTTCCTCCCTCCCGAACTCTCAACAACAGTGTAGGGTGCTGTAGTGCTGTCCACAATTAAATCCAGGTCCTGTGTGCCGTGAATCAGCTTTAAATTTTCAGAAAAGGATAAAGCTTTCCTCCCTTCATCAGAGCAACTTTGCAGTAAAACACAGCCTGAAAGTCTTTATCTTCTCCTGGGGCACTTTCACAGTGGCCATGATACCCTGGGAGGGGCCAGCTTCTAAGATACTCAGTTATGAAGCGGTATATACGGGATTGTATTTCTTCACCAAGCCAGGCGTATGGAAGCTTCTGAGTTATGATCCAAAACCAGCATGGGAGGCTAGCATTGAAACGCAGGGATCACACAGAAGCAGAGACAATACACACAGTGTGATTTAAGAGGCGCAGTTTGTACAAGTGGAGGCTCCCAGAATATTTGATTGCAGATGATGGTCAGTAGACTACAGAAAATCAACCAGTGAGGCCACTGCAGGAGAGACTGGTACACTGAGAGACGCTGGTGGAGACTGAAACAGCTACTATGTCAGTTTGCTATACACGCTATCATTAAACCAGTGCAAATTGACAGTGTTGAATGACAGGGTAGTTAGCCTTTTACCACAAGAGAAATCCCAACAGTTATGTGAACACTTATGTACCAGTGGTATTAACTTAGCATGTAGAAACAGTGTATTAGAGACATATGAGGATGTTTCAATTATGCCTACAGAATGCCTACATTCAGTAAATTAGACAAGGCCATGGTATGTAAGTTATACCAATTTAGACTTCTGCTGCCTCACCAATGTAATTTACAATGCCATCTGTGTCACCTTTAATTTCCCTTGTATATTGGAATGGAGAAAAAGGGAGTGGCTCCTTGGTGAAGGATAAAATCTTTATTTTAGATTTAATTGCATAATGCAAAGGTGGGAAAAGTAGGGTTGCCAACTTTCCAGTCGCACAAAACCGAACACCTTGCCCTATCCCTGTCCCATCCCTCCTACGAGTGTCAGTCCAGCCAACCGTTGCTCGCTCTCCCCACTCTCACTTAGTTGCTCATTTTCACCGGGCTGGCTCAGGGGGCTAGGGTGCAGGAGGAAGAGGGCTCCAGCTGGGGGTGCAGACAGAAATGAGGAGTTCAGTGTGCGGGAGGGGGCTCCAGGTTGAGGCAGTGAGTTGGGATGTGAGAGAGCATGAGGGGTCTGGCTGGTGGTGTGGGCTCTGGGGTGGGGCCAGGGATGAGAGGTTTGGGGTGCAGGAGGGGGCTCCAGGCTGGGGGGTGAAATCGAGGGGTTTGGAGTATGGAAGGGGGTATGGGCTCTGGGCTGGGGGTACAGGTTCCCGGGTGGGGCCTGAAATGAAGGGCTCAGATTGCGGTAGGGGGCTCCAGGCTGGGGTAGGTGGTTGGGTTGCAGGCTGGGGCTGGGCATGAGGGATTTGGGGTGTAGGAGGGGGCTCTGGACTGAGATTGAGGGGTTCAGAGGGTGGGAGGGGGATCAGGACTGGGGCCCAGAAGGGAGTCAGGGGTGCAGGCTGCGGGCAGAGCTTACCTCAGGCAGCTCCCGGAAGCAGCAGCACATCCCTTCTCCAGCTCCTATGCGGAGGCATGGCCAGGTGGCTCTGTGCACTGCCCTGTCTGCAGGCTCCACCCCCAGAACCATTGGCCATGGTTCCCGGCCAATAGGAGCTGCAATGGCGGTACTTGGGATGGAAACAGCATGCAGAGCCCCCTGACTGCTCCTATACATAGGAACCAGAGGGGGGACATGCCGGCTGCTTCCCGGGGGCCACGCAGAGGCTAGCAGGGAGCCTGCCAATCTCACTGCGCGGGGCGGCCAACCGAACAGTCAACGGCCCAGTCAGCGGTGCTGACCGGAGCCACCAGAATCCCTTTTCGACCGGGTGTTCCGGTTGAAAACCAGACACCTGGTTACCCTAGGGAAAAGAACTCTTCCCCAAGTAACTCATGTCATTCAACCATAACTGATACTTCTACATATATCTCTGAGAAGAGAATACAGTTAATAAAAGCAGTAGTTTTCCTTTGGGCAGTCCATTTTAAGCATTCAAGCTGAAATTAGACGTGGATGCAGAAACAATGAGACAGAGACACAGTAACATGGTTAAATGCAAAGGCCACAACTTTATTTAAAACTATCACCTAACAGGGATAATCACCCCCAAATTATTTGGCAGGGTTGTTCTATTGTGATTCTCAATGGGCACAAAAGCCCCATGGTGAACTGTAAGCTGACAGTGAGCATGGACTTCCTCCCCTGCATGCTGGATGAAAGGTAAAAAAACACCCAGAAGGTTGACAGTTTTGCCACATGTGAAATTCTTTCCAAACCCCAAAACTGGTGATCAGCCTAGCCCCAGCAACAGCAGAGACCCAGGAACTAGATTAAGGGTAAGAAAGAAACAGGAAACCCACAATGGCTAGGTGGCAAACTGTATCAACCCACCTCCTGTTCCACCCCTCAAAATGGGAGCAGACCACCCACCATCATTACCTCACCACTCAATGGTGGCAGCAGTGGGCAGGAAAAGTCCCAAAGCCTGGGCCCTATGTGCATCATATGGCACCCCCCCATACACTTCTCTCTGCATCCTGAGCATGACTAAAATGGGGGATTGCGGGAAGAGAAAAGCAACCCCCAGACACTGAAGCCAAAGAGTGGGGGAGAGAAAAGAAAGGAGTACGACTCACCTGCTCCTGGTTGAGGTCTCTCCCCCACCTCTGGCCCCTGAAAATATCTCCACTGCTCCTGGCCCCATCAAAGCTGCATCCTGGTGAGCAAGGTGAGCACTTCAAAAGCTGCCTCAAATCTGTGTCCAAATTTCATGGCTTTTCCCACTGTAGAATGAGTTTCTTGTGTCCTAATTTCAGACATTTCCTGCCATTTAAACTGGAAGTGGCAGCCTTCACAAAGTCAGTTTGATTTTTTTTCTTTTCTTCATTATTATATTTAAAAAAATAAATTCTGTTATTCTTATACAAAAGTTTAGACCATTTTGAAAACACTGGTGTTTTCCTTTAAGGGTGTCAGAAAGTTGGTGTGACAGGGATCAGGGGCAATACATGGACCTTAGTGAGCAAGTGGTTAACTCCAACTCAGTTTCCCCTTCATCTTGCATTGGCACTCAGCTAAAGAACTTTTCCAGTTGCTGCATTGGAGACTGAAGGAAAGGAGTACTCCTGAGTAGGTGGAGATCCACCCCCCAGAGCTGAATCTCAGACTGGAGACTGTTTACTCTGTTTCGCTTACAGTGTGTCATCTTATTTCTAGCTATGAAACTCATTCCTTAAGAAAATGACAGACTTTTTTTTCCTACTGATTCATTCTACCACATTTGTTTAAAGATTAATCCATGAGGATATGATGATTCTCCCATGAAACAGTTCTTATCTTCATTGTTAGAAACAAAGGGAAGAAAATGGTTTCTATACAGTGCCTTCCTGTATGGAGTCCTATATTAGATGTTCTAGGAATAAATTCGGCACTGCTATAACCTGCTGAAACCCTGGAAATGTAAGTGTGAAATAAACATTTTGGAGTATTTAATTAAAACATTTGGAGGCACGAGGTGTAGGGAGAAGGGGGCAGGTCTTCCTAGAAAAGGAAGAGTAGTTTCCAGAAACCCTGACTCTCTAAAGGAATATTTGGGGGGTGGGGTGGGGTGGGAGCAGAGGGACAGTTGTTTAGGGTCTGGTGTTGAAAGAAGTCTGTTTATCAGCTCTTCACATACTTCTTTTATTTGATATGTTCAGTTATTCCCATATTATTTACAAGTGGGAAATCTACTAGAATTAACAGTTTAAAGATTTACTTTCTTCTCAACCGCAATATGTGATGGGGTGGCTTAACCCCACACCTCATCGCAGGACCTAGTAGAGACAAAAAATTGCACTCCCCCACAATGGGTACATTTTTGGGCTTGTTATTGAAAGACTGCATCATAACTGTCTGCTGGAGACAGCAGTGTGCACAAAGGGGGCAAGCCCCCAATAATTGTCATAGGGCACAGAACTTCTCTGGCCCTGGAGCCCTGGAGGCTGGAAAGAGCCAGGGCCAGGTGGGCAGGGGCAGAGCAAGTTCCTGCCAGGGCTGGGGCAGGAAGGGAGGGAATAGTGAGCTCCTACCAGTGTGGGGGAAAGAGCGAGCTCCTGCCAGGATGGGGGAAAGAGCGAGCTCCTGCCAGGGCCCGGGTGGTGGAGGGCAGTCAGTTCCTCCAAGGGCCGGAGTTGGAGGAAGAAGAGAGAGCTGCACAGAATGTGCCCCTCCAAAAGGGGTCAAACTTAAATTCGTGCACACACCCCTGGTTGGAGAATATTCAGGCTGACAGTGCCCCTTTCATATATTTTTAGGCTGTTCAAATTACTTTTCTAGGTTTCTTGAGCCTACCAATATTGCCCTGGTAAAATATAATATTTAACTACAACATTCTGCTTAAAACTTTGCTAAGAAGTAGGTGTTTTTTCATTTGTTTTCTTTTATTATTGTTTGTGAACATTTTTAGGTGGGTCTTTCGGTAAATTATGATAATTATTATCTATTAAATAATAAGAATTATTGAGATTCTACTAGGAAAATCCTCTGAGGAAGCAAATATAGTGTATTCACAACATTCATATGACAAAATGTAGAAAACGTTCGAAAAAGAAAAATACATATTTAACAACCATCTCCTTCTACAGGTCTGGGAAAGTTATTATTTTTAAAAGATTACTCTCAACAGGTAAGGTATTTTAATTTCATTATTTGTATCTCTGCGGGCGGGATGCTGTTCTTGTTGGGGCCTTTCAAAAACCAATTGAGATCCTTCCTAGCAAACCAAGGCAAATCACTGTCAGGAGCTCTGAAATCTAACTGAAATTATTGCTTTTAATGAAACGTCTCTTAAAAAATTAGCTATGGTATAATTAATCCTCTTCTTGAAAAAATCCTCACATGGTCAACTACTATTAAAATTGCCTGAATTATCATTCTCTTTTGAAAACCATAGAATCATAGAATATCAGGGTTGGAAGGGACCCCAGAAGGTCATCTAGTCCAACCCCCTGCTCGAAGCAGGACCAATTCCCAGTTAAATGATCCCAGCCAGGACTTTGTCAAGCCTGACCTTAAAAACCTCTAAGGAAGGAGATTCTACCACCTCCCTAGGTAACGCATTCCAGTGTTTCACCACCCTCTTAGTGAAAAAGTTTTTCCTAATATCCAATCTAAACCTCCCCCACTGCAACTTGAGACCATTACCCCTTGTTCTGTCATCTGCTACCATTGAGAACAGTCTAGAGCCATCCTCTTTGGAACCCCCTTTCAGGTAGTTGAAAGCAGCTATCAAATCCCCCCTCATTCTTCTCTTCTGCAGACTAAACAATCCCAGCTCCCTCAGCCTCTCCTCATAAGTCATGTGTTCTAGACCCCTAATTATTTTTGTTGCCCTTCGCTGGACTCTCTCCAATTTATCCACATCCTTCTTGTAGTGTGGGGCCCAAAACTGGACACAGTACTCCAGATGAGGCCTCACCAATGTCGAATAGAGGGGAACGATCACGTCCCTCGATCTGCTCGCTATGCCCCTACTTATACATCCCAAAATGCCATTGGCCTTCTTGGCAACGAGGGCACACTGCTGACTCATATCCAGCTTCTCGTCCACTGTCACCCCTAGGTCCTTTTCCGCAGAACTGCTGCCTAGCCATTCGGCCCCTAGTCTGTAGTGGTGCATTGGATTCTTCCGTCCTAAGTGCAGGACCCTGCACTTATCCTTATTGAACCTCATCAGATTTCTTTTGGCCCAATCCTCCAATTTGTCTAGGTCCTTCTGTATCCTATCCCTCCCCTCCAGCGTATCTACCACTCCTCCCAGTTTAGTATCATCCGCAAATTTGCTGAGAATGCAATCTACACCATCCTCCAGATCATTTATGAAGATAAATGTTAGGTAATATAAAAACTAGGGGAGCAAAGGGGGAAATGTAATACAGTTGATCTTACCCTGCTAAGTATATGGTTAATATGATTAATGTCTCAATATATTGTTAAAGATTTTCTCCTTTCTTAATATAGAGAGTGATATCTGCTCTGATCTCACGTGCCTGGATTACAAAATAGCTACTACCCTGAACACAACCTTGAAGGTGTCACGCAGTTCCCTTCAGAGAAAATATCCCACATTCAGTATTTGGTAATGCAATACATGCTGACACAAGAGCTAACCAAATACCTTCAAGGGACCTATTAAGATTTGTTCATAGAACCAAACAGAAAACATCCAGGAGACACAATCTCTTTAAACTTTAAAGAAACTGGGACTATTTTTTCAACAGCAAAAACTGAGTGAATTGGAAATAATTATTCCATGGATCACTGGATTCTTTGCCCTCCTTAGAAGAGCTTCCAATTTAGTTGATTTTGTTGCTGGAAGTAAAAGGAGACTGAAAATTAAAGATATTAGGGCAAATATAACTCTGGTATAATTAGAGTGACCAAATAGCCAGTGTGAAAAATCGAGACAAGAGATGGGGGTAATAGGCACCTTTATAATGGGTGCCTGAATATTGGGACTGTCCCTATAAAAATCGGGACATCTGGTCACCATAGGTATAATTCAGTTCAAAACAATATAGTGGAATTACACCACAACTTAATTTGACCCATTTATCTCTGAACACCTTCCCTAGAATCACTGCTACAGTGACAACTGTTAAAGATATTCAGCTTCCTAGATATCTAATGCTTTTCTATGCAATTATCATGGTATTTTTTTAAAAAATGAGTAAGGCTAATCTATTGCTGAATCCTTTGCTATACTAAGTTTCCTGCAGAGAATCAGAGCCAAGAAAAATATAAACTTGTAAAGACCCTGCCGCTCCCCTGTCCCTTTCTTCAACAAGGCTTAAATTTAGCTTATGTGGAGAGCCAGATTTTTAGAAGTGTTTACATGTCCAAGTAGGCATAACCCTTTTTGTAAGTCCAGAAACAATCAAAGATATTGCCAAATTTTCAGTATATCACAAGGGGTATGACGGAGATAAAAACAAGCAGAGACCGATGGGTAATTATGCCTATACAGCAGAACCTCAGAGTTAAACACCAGAGTTACAAACTAACTGGTCAACCACACATCTCATTTGGAATGGGGAGTACACAATCAGGGAGCAGCAAAAACAAAAAAAAGAAAAGAAAAACACACATACAGTACAGTGATGGAGACCTAAGCCATCCCATGTGCAGAAAGAATAGCAAATATGGCAGGCAACCAGCTTGGCTTAACAGAGAAATCTTCGGTGACCTTAAACACAAAAAGGAAGTTTACAAGAAGTGGCAGGTCAGACAGATGACTAGGGAGGAGTATAAAAAAATTGCTCACGCAGGGGTATAATCAGGAAGGCCAAAGCACAATTGGAGTTGCAGCTAGCAAGGGATGTGAAGGGTAACAAGAAGAGTGTCTACAGGTATGTCAACAACAAGAAGGTGGTCAGGGAAAGCATGGGATCCTTACTGAATGCAGGAGACAACCTAGTGACAGATGATGCAGAAAAAGCTGAGGTACTCAATGCTTTTTTTGCCTTGGTCTTCACAGACAAGGTCAACTCCCAGACTGCTGCACTGGACAGTACAGTATGGGGAGGAGGTGAACAGCCCTCAGCGGTGAAAGAACTATTTCATAGAATAACAGAGTTGGAAGGGACCCCTGGAGGCCATCTAGGCCAACCCCCTGCCCAGAGCAGGAACAATTCCAACTAAATCATCCCAGCCAGGGCTTTGTCAAGCCTGACCTTAAAAACTTCTAAGGAAGGGGATTCCACCACCTCCCTAGGTAACGCATTCCAGTGTTTCACCACCCTCCAAGTGAAAAAGTTTTTCCTAATATCCAACCTAAGTCTCCCCCACTGCAACTTGAGACCATTACTCCTTGTCCTGTCATCTGCTATCACTGAGAATAGTCTAGATCCATCCTCTTTGGATCCACCTTTCAGGTAGTTAAAAGCAGCTATCAAATCCTCCCTCATTCTTCTCTTCCGTAGACGAAACAATCCCAGTTCCCTCAGCCTCTCCTCATAACTCATGTGTTCCAGACCCCTAATGATTTTTGTTGCCCTTCGCTGGACTCTCTCCAATTTATCCACATCCTTCTTGTAGTGTGGGGCCCAAAACTGGACACAGTACTCCAGATGAGGCCTCACCAATGTCGAATAGAGGGGAATGATCACGTCCCTCGATCTGCTGGCAATGCCCCTACTTATACACCCCAAAATGCCATTGGCCTTCTTGGCAACAAGGGCACACTGTTGACTCATATCCAGCTTCTCGTCCACTGTCACCCCTAGGTCCTTCTCTGCAGAACTGCTGCCTCGCCATTCGGTCTCTAGTCTGTAGTGGTGCATTGGATTCTTCCATCCTAAGTGCAGGACTCTGCACTTGTCCTTGTTGAACCTCATCAGATTTCTTTTGGCCCAATCCTCCAATTTGTCTAGGTCCCTCTGTATCCTATCCCTACCCTCCAGCGTATCTACCTCTCCTCCCAGTTTAGTATCATCCGCAAACTTGCTGAGGGTGCAATCCACACCATCCTCCAGATCATTTATGAAGATATTGAACAAAACCAGCCCCAGGACCAACCCTTGGGTCACTCCGCTAGATACCAGCTGCCAACTAGACTTGGAGCCATTGATCACTACCCGTTGAGCCCGACAATCTAGCCAACTTTCTACCCACCTTGTAGTGCATCCATCCATACTTCTTTAACTTGCTGACAAGTATTTAGAAAAGCTAAACATGCACAAGTCCATGGGGCTGGATGCAATGCATCTGAGGGTGCTGATGTGATTGCACAGCCATTGGCCATTATCTCTGAAAATTCGTGGCAATGGGGGAGGTCCCAGATGACTGGAAAAAGACAAATATTAATGCCCATCTTTTAAAAAGGGAAGGAGAGTCCGGGGAACTACAGACTGGTCAGCGTCACCTCAGTCCCCAGAAAAATCATGGAACAGATTCTCAAGGAATCCATTTTGAAGCACTTGGAGGAGAGGAAGGTGATCAGGAACAGTTAACGTGGATTCACCAAGGGCAAGTCATGCCTGACCAACCCGATTGCCTTCTATGATGAGATAACTGGCTCTGTGGATAGGGGGAAAGCAGTGGACATGATATATCTTGACTTTAGCAAAGCTTTCGATACAGTCTCCCACAGTATTCTTGCCAGTAAGTTTAAAAAAGTATGGATTGGATGAATGGACTATAAGGTGGATAGAAAGCTGGCTAGATTGACAGGCTCAATGGGTAGTGATCAACGGCTTGATGTCTAGTTGGCAGCCAGTATCAAGCCGAGTGACCCAGGGGTCGGTCCCGGAGCCGGTTTTGTTCAATATTTTCATTAATGATCTGGATGATGGGATGGATTGCGTCCTCAGCAAGTTCTCAGATGACACTAAGTGGTAGATAAGCTGGAGGGTAGGGATAGGGTCCAGAGTGACCTAGACAAATTGGAGGATTGGGCCAAAAGAAATCTGATGAGGTTCAACAAGGACAAGTGCAGAGTCCTGCACTTAGGATGGAAAAATCCATGAACTGCTACAGGCTGGGGACCAACTGGTTAAGTGGAAGTTCTGCAGAAAAGGACCTGGGGATTACAGTAGACAAGAAGCTGGATATGAGTCAACAGTGTGCCCTTGTTGCCAAGAAGGCTAACGGCATATTGGGCTGTGTAACAGGTTGCAGACTCACCACCGTGGCCCCTCCTTCTGGCTTCTCCGAGAATTAACTCTGTCCAATTGTGGAGCGCCCTCTGCAGGTGGTGTGTCACCCGTTGTCTGCTCTGCTGTTTGGGACCCGCGTTGCTACCTGGCTTGCGGTGTCCTCTTCTGAACACAGGCCTCCAGCTATGCTCCACTCGGTTCTCTCCCCTTCCAGGGGTATCCGCAGTCCTCAGTCTGCAGTTTTCTCATGGCCAACTGCAGCCCCAAATTCTAGCCCCTTGCCTCAGGGGCAAGCTACAGTCTGTATTGGGCCATGCTCCTCCACAGCCATGTGCAGTGTAAGGTGGGAGGGAGGGGACCCAGGCCCGCCCACTACTCTGGGTCCTGGCCCAGGGACCCTCTGGCGGCAGCCATGTCCTACCCTCCTTCTTTCCCCTCTACTGCTCACGCTCCCTTTGGCCCTTGCACCTTCCCGGCCCTTTCTTTCAGGGGCCTCAGCCTGGCAGGTATCAGGCTGGAGCTTCCTAAGACTGCCCAGTGCTACCCTATCCAAGTGCTATCCCTGGGAGCCAGTCCTCCTCCCTTGCTGGTCAGGGAGAGACTCCTGTCTCTTCTGCTTTGCAGCCTTTATATAGGGCCCAGCCTGGTCCTGATTGGCTGCCTTTAAGTCTTCTCTGATTGGCTTGGTTCTGTGCAGCTGCTCCAAGGGCTGCTATTTACCCTTTGTTTGCCAAAGTGGGGCAATTGCTCCACTACAACCTGCATTAGTAGGAGCATTGCCAGCAGAACAAGGGAAGTGATTATTTCCCTTTGTTTGGCACTGGTGAGGCCACATCCAGGGTATTACGTCCAGTTTTGGGGCCCCGACTACAGCAAGGATGTGGACAAATTGGAGAGAGTCCAGCAGAGGGTAACCAAAATGATTAGGGGGTTGGGGCACATGACTTATGAGAAAAGGCTGAGGGAACTGGCCTTATTTAGTCCACAGAAGAGAAGAGTGAGGGGGGATTTGATAGCAGCCTTCCACTACCTGAAGGGGGGTTCCAAGAAGGATGGAGCTAAGCTGTTCTCAGTAATGGCAGATGACAGAACAAGGAGAAATGGTCTCAAGTTGCAGTGAGCGAGGTCTAGGTTGGATATTAGGAAAAACTATTTCACTAGAGGGTGGTGAAGCACTGGAATGGGTTACCTAGGGAGGTGGTGGAATCTCCATCCTCACAGGTTTTCATAGCCCAGCTTGACAAAGCCCGGGCTGGGATGATTTATTTGGTGTTGGTCCTGCTTTGAGCAGGGGGTAGGACTAGATGACCGCCTGAAGTTTCTTCCAAACCTAATCTCTTATGATTCTATGATGCTGTGTTAAACATTAACTACTAAAACAATAAAGGGAAAGTTTAAAAAAAGATTTGACAAGGAAATGAAACTATTTCTGTGCTTGTTTCATTTAAATGCAGATGGTTAAAAACAGCATTTTTCTTCTCCATAGTAAAGTTTAAAAGCTTAATAGTCAATATTCAGCTGTAAACTTTTGAAAGAACAACCAATGTTTTGTTCTGAGTTCTGAACATTTCAGAGTTACCATCAAACAACCTCCATTCCCAAGGTGTTCATAACTTTGAGATTCTACTGTAAATACAAATGAAAATTACAAACCTTTTAACTGGTAGACTGTTGGCAATTCAGCTCGGTAGTAGCATTTTAAGATAATTTTCAGTTGTTAAATATCTAAGATCCCAAACTGGCAATGCCATCAGTATGGGTGGAACCTTATGCCCACAAAGGTTCCCATTGTAATTAGTGGAACTCCATGTCAATAGAAGGATTCACAGGAATAGATCTTGTTGAAGGATTGAGACCTAATTTTTTAGATACAGTAAAAGATATACCATTGGATATGTTGGGAATTATTAAGAAAGGGATACATGAGACAGAAAATATCATATTGCCTCTATATAAATCCATGGTATGCCCACATCTTAAAGATATATTGGAATTGGAAAAGGTTCTGAAAAGGGCAACAAAAATGATTCGTTTCAGAGTAACAGCCGTGTTAGTCTGTATTCGCAAAAAGAAAAGATTAAGAATGAGCTCTCAAAAATGGATACTCTCATAAAAAACCAACCTTCCACACAAACTTCCTCGTGGCTGGATTTTACTAAAACTATACAAGCCATTTACAACGCACACTTTGCTTCTCTACAAAAGAAAAAGGACACTAAACTTTCTAAACTACTACATGCTACAAGGGGCCACAGCAATGGTTCCCAGAACTCACCTAGCAATATTGTTAACCTATCCAACTATACTCTCAGCCCAGCAGAAGCAGCTGTTCTATCTCGGGGCCTCTCCTTCTGCCCCTCCTCCCCCACGAACATGATACAGTTCTGTGGTGACCTAGAATCCTATTTTCGACGTCTCCGACTCAAGGAATATTTCCAACATACCTCTGAACAACATACTAATCCACAGAGGTCTCCCTACCAACACTACAGAAAGAGGGATTCTAGGTGGACTCCTCCTGAAGGTCGAAACAGCAGACTGGACTTCTACATAGAGTGCTTCCGCTGACGTGCACGGGCTGAAATTGTGGAAAAGCAGCATCACTTGCCCCATAACCTCAGCCATGCGGAACGCAATGCCATCCACAGCCTCAGAAACAACTCTGACATCATAATCAAAAAGGCTGACAAAGGAGGTGCTGTTGTCATCATGAATAGGTCGGAATATGAACAAGAGGCTGCTCGGCAGCTCTCCAACACGAGTTTCTACAAGCCATTACCCTATGATCCCACTGAGAGTTACCAAAAGCAACTACAGCATTTGCTCAAGAAACTTCCTGAAAAAGCACAAGATCAAATCCGCACAGACACACCCCTGGAACCCCGACCTGGGATATTCTATCTACTACCCAAGATCCATAAACCTGGAAATCCTGGGCGCCCCATCATCTCAGGCATTGGCACCCTGACAGCAGGATTGTCTGGCTATGTAGACTCCCTCCTCAGGCCCTACGCTACCAGCACTCCCAGCTACCTTCGAGACACCACTGACTTCCTGAGGAAACTTCAATCCATCGGTGATCTTCCTGATAACACCATCCTGGCCACTATGGATGTAGAAGCCCTCTACACCAACATTCCACACAAAGATGGACTACAAGCCGTCAAGAACACTATCCCCGATAATGTCACGGCTAACCTGGTGGCTGAACTTTGTGACTTTGTCCTTACCCATAACTATTTTACATTTGGGGACAATGTATACCTTCAGATCAGCGGCACTGCTATGGGTACCCGCATGGCCCCACAGTATGCCAACATTTTTATGGCTGACTTAGAACAACACTTCCTCAGCTCTCGTCCCCTAAAGCCCCTACTCTACTTGCGCTATATTGATGACATCTTCATCATCTGGACCCATGGAAAAGAAGCCCTTGAGGAATTCCACCATGATTTCAACAATTTCCATCCCACCATCAACCTCAGCCTGGTCCAGTCCACACAAGAGATCCACTTCCTGGACACTACAGTGCTAATAAACAATGGTCACATAAACACCACCCTATACCGGAAACCTACTGACTGCTATTCCTACCTGCATGCCTCCAGCTTTCACCCTGACCACACCACACGATCCATCATCTACAGCCAAGCTCTACGATACAACCGCATTTGCTCCAACCCCTCAGACAGAGACAAACACCTACAAGATCTCTGTCAAGCTTTCTTACAACTACAATACCCACCTGCGGAAGTAAAGAAACAGATTGATAGAGCAAGAAGAGTTCCCAGAAGTTACCTACTACAGGACAGGCTAACAAAGAAAATAACAGAATGCCACTAGCCATCACCTTCAGCCCCCAACTAAAACCCCTCCAACGCATTATTAAGGATCTAAAACCTATCCTAAAGGATGACCCAACACTCTCACAAATCTTGGGAGACAGGCCAGTCCTTGCCTACAGACAGCCCCACAACCTGAAGCAAATACTCACCAACAACCACATACCACACAACAGAACCACTAACCCAGGAACTTATCCTTGCAACAAAGCCCGTTGCCAACTGTGTCCACATATCTATTCAGGGGACACCATCACAGGGCCTAATAACATCAGCCACACTATCAGAGGCTCGTTCACCTGCACATCCACCAATGTGATATATGCCATCATGTGCCAGCAATGCCCCTCTGCCATGTACATTGGTCAAACTGGACAGTCTCTACATAAAAGAATAAATGGACACAAATCAGATGTCAAGAATTATAACATTCATAAACCAGTCGGAGAACACTTCAATCTCTCTGGTCACGCAATCACAGACATGAAGGTCGCTATCTTACAACAAAAAAACTTCAAATCCAGACTCCAGCGAGAAACTGCTGAATTGGAATTCATTTGCAAATTGGATACTATTAATTTAGGCTTAAATAGAGACTGGGAGTGGCTAAGTCATTATGCAAGGTAGCCTATTTCCCCTTGTTTTTTCCTACCCCCCCCCCCGGATGTTCTAGTTTAACTTGGATTTAAACTTTGAGAGTGGTCAGTTTGGATGAGCTATTGCCAGCAGGAAAGTGAGTTTGTGTGTGTATGGAGGTGGGGGGGTGAGAAGGCCTGGATTTGTGCTGGGGGTGGCCCACCTTGATTATCATGCGCATTGTGGGGAGAGTGGTCACTTTGGATGGGCTATCACCAGCAGGAGAGTGAATTTGTGTGGCGGGGTGGAGGGCGAGAAAACCTGGATTTGTGCTGGAAATGGCCCAACTTGATGATCACTTTAGATAAGCTATTACCAGCAGGACAGTGGGGTGGGAGGAGGTATTGTTTCATATTCTCTGTGTGTATATAAAGTCTGCTGCAGTTTCCACGGTATGCATCCGATGAAGTGAGCTGTAGCTCACGAAAGCTCATGCTCAAATAAATTGATTAGTCTCTAAGGTGCCAAAAATGATTCAGAGTATGGCACAGCTGCCATATGAGGAGAGATTAATAAAACTGGGACTTTTCAGCTTGGAAAAGAGACAACTAAGTGGGATATGATAGAGGTCTATAAAATCATGACTGGTGTGGAGCAAGTAAATAAGGAAGTGTTATTTACTCCTTCTCATAACACAAGAACTAGGGGTCACCAAATGAAATTAATAGGCAGCAGGTTTAAAACAAACAAAAGGAAGTATTTTTTCACACAACATACAGTCAACCTGTGGAACTCCTTGCCAGAGGATGTTGTGAAGGCCAAGACTATAACAGGGTTCAAAAAAGAACTACATAAGTTCATGGAGGATAGGTCCATAGATGGCTATTAGCCAGAATGGACAGGGATCCTTAGCTTCTATTTGCCAGAAGCTGGGAATGGGTGATGGAGGGGTGGATCACCTGATGATTAGCTGTTCTGTTTATTCCCTAGCATTGGCCACTGCTAGAAGACAGGATACTGTAGATGGACCTTTGGACTGACCCAGTATGGTGGTCTTATGTTCTTACCATTCTACCACTAACCACTTCCTTTGTCAGAAGACACTATTGCAGCAGGGACAGTCCTAACTAACAAGCTCCAAGAAGAACGGCAACAGAGATGGAAAGAATTGATCGAAGGAATAGACATGACTTACACTCATAGGAAAGCATGATTGATCATTTGTAAGCTGAATAACGACCTGAAGACAGGAGAGCAACACCACAACATCACAGCCAAGCAGGTGGTACACCAGCTTCTGGTCAATAGAAAAGCTCTGAATAAGCAGCCTAAAATACTAATCAGACAGCAAACTGACCTGGAAGAAAATAATTTCAGCACACCCTATATCAGATGAATTCAGTGCCAGAATAAGTCACTTGAAGAACAATAAAGCAGCTGGACTCAAACACATAAGAAGGGAGCAGATTAAGCACTTCTGCTGCATCCAAGGTAAGGCTATGATACCTTTTTAACAATTGCACATCAACCCTTAGAATACCTAAACTATGGCAACAAGCCTGTTTCATAGCCCTATTGAAGCCAGGGAAGGGTGCCTCTGACCCAAAGAACTTTAGACCAATATCACTCTTATGCCACCGCTATAAACTTTATAAACGTCTCATTCTCAATCGCCTCTCACCTTATATGTAACAGCATATAATACAGGAACAAGCCAGATTTAGACCAGAAAGTCTTGTACTGGCCAAATACCAACTTCCACTCAGCATATAGAAGATGAATTTGAGAGAAGGATGATGATAACAGGTGCTGTTGTAGACCTATCAGTGGCATACAACACAGTCAGCTACCAAAACCTACTTGCCAAAGACTATGATATGATGCATATCTTCCACCTTGTTCAACTCTTCCGATCTCTTCTGGAGAACAGACCTTTTTATATAAAATTGTGCAAGAAATGGAGCCACTGGAGACAACAACGAAATGGCCTCCCACTGAGCAGTGTGCTAGTGCCACTCCTCTTCAACATATATACCAATGACCAGCCCATACAGAGCAACGCAATACACGCCGATAACCTATGCGTCATGGCACAAGAGAAGGACTTCACCACTGTCGAGACCAGACTGCCATGTGCACTGAGCAACCTCTCAGCTTATTACAATAAGCACCACCTTCACTCTAACCCGACCAAGATGCAGGTGGCAGTCTTTCAACTACGCCATCCAGAAGCTACACAGAAACTAAGCATCACCTGGTACGGAATCCCGCCAGCTAATCATCCAAACCCTGGCTATCTGGGGATGACATTGGACAGAGTACTTTCCTTCAAAGCACATTTAGAAAAGATGAATGGGAAAGTTAGTGTCCACAACAACACCCTCTTAAAGTTAGTCACTTCAAAGTGGAGAGCCAACTCAACGACTCTGCAAACCACTGCTACTGCCTTGTGCTACTCCATAGCAGAATATGCATAACCAGTGTGGGAATAATTCATCCATGCAAAGAAACTAGATTCTGTTCTAAATGACAGCTGTTGTGGAATAACGGGATGTTTGAAGCCAACACCAAAGGATAGCTTGTACTTACTGGCTGGCATTGCACCACTTAGTATCAGGAGGAAGGTATCAGGCCAAAGGGAAAGATCATGGCAGATGGAAAATCCAAGGCATCCACTATATAGTCACACAGGAGTAACCAAATTCATTAAATCGCGAAAGAGTTTTGTATCCAAGGGCACAACACTGGTCATAACAGCTGGCAAGGCATGACTGAGTTTATGGAATGAAAGACCACACACAGTGGGACACACTGAAATAAATCTGGAACCCCAGGAGGACTTTCTCAGAGGGGCCGATACAGACTGGTCAATATGGTGGTACCTGAACTGTCTGTGCATGCAAACCAGCAGATGAAAGACTAACATGATCAAATGGATCTATTATAAAGACACATATGCATGTGACTGCAGTGAAGTGCAGACCATGGAGCACCTGCTTGTTTGCTGACTCCTTGGGGAGACCTGTACTAAGGAGGACCTCGCTGCAGTGACAGAAAGCCATCACTTGTGCACGGTTCTGGAAAAACATCTAATTTGTGACAAGGACACATTAAGAAGAAGAAAACTAACATCTGCAAAGTAAAGACTTCTGTTATGTGCTTTAAAATAGGTATATAAGGCAGGACATATGAATTTCAATGGCCTTTAGATCCCAAATGTCTTCTATTGCACCTCAGGTCAATTTTTTTCTAGTGTAGCAAATCAAATCTTCTGTGTCTCTGTGGAGGTTACTCTGTGTACAATGGTGAAACACAAGGATTAGACAGAATTGCTTGAGTAGCACTCTTAATTGAATCCATATGAAAATCTATTAATTACCAAAGCTCAATATGCCCCCCAATTAACATTCCTGTTGAAAACAATGTTTAAATATGTTCAAAAGAGGAGTTGTTGGGGCCATGGTAGTTATCTAGGAGCTATCTAGCCGTTGCATCCATCTCATCAAGGCAAATTATATGAGGCAACCTTTCTCCTATTATCAGGTAAGAACAAAAATCAGATTGTTGAAGGAACAATCTAGTTGAAAAAAAATAAAGTTTTTGAATATTTAGAAACAAATTGTTTTTGGAATAAAATTTGTTAAAATAGCTGTAGCAATATTATTATGATCTTAATATCCTTGGCATAGATTATTTAACCCATTTTACGTAGTTTTTCTTAAATATCAGCACCCCCTCAGGAAAACCACATGTGGTAGTTTCAGTATCAGAGTATTTTTATGGTCTATTAATGCATATATTTTTGGAAAAGTTCAAAGACTTTTTTATTGGGGAAGGGATAAAGTTTTTCAAATAAGACTGCATTTAGTCAGTTGTCTCTGACTCTCCATACTTTTCATGTCATTATCAAAACTGCAGAGTACATGCTGGGACTGCATTGTACTTTAACAGTTGAAAGAACAACAACAAAAAGAACTTCAGATTTACTCTGATTACTCTGATTTTCACTATAAAAAACCACCTTAAAAATCTATGAAAAAAACCATGTATTTAAAAAGCTTCACTCTAAGGGATACAATAAAAATGTGAACATAAATATCCTTCGAGCAAATAATCCATGCATTTAGTCTTTGTTGATTTTCTCTTACCGCACATATAAATATAACAAAATACTGGGTCACTGAATACACACAATGTAAAGGCATGTGTACTGTTACAAAGGTGTCCTCTTTTAGCAAATCTTTTAAAAATACGCAGTAGCTAACCCAATGAAAATATGCAATGCATTGTACTGGATATGCCACTTTAATCCAAGAACATAAAATGATATGCCTCAATCTATATTTGTGTCTATCTTTTTTTTTAATGTAAGCAATTGGACAAGAAAATGATCAATCCAGTCATGGCTGGATTGTTTGAGAGTGTTCTGTGTACTGTAGAACAAAACAGTGTTTCAGCGGAGGCTCAGAGTGACCCAATGAAAATAAATACATCAGAGAAAAAAATATTGTAGAATATAAGCAGTCTGTTTTGGTCTTATTTTCCAAATTGCAGGCAGCAAAACAGAAGTGCTGGCTACAGGAATAAGGGGAAATTTTCTTCATGTGTTTAATACGAAATTAAGGTATAATATGTGATAGTGGAGCACTATATTCCAAAATATGATTAATGGTACTCTGGATTTAAAAGCTTAAAAATAAATTTGAGGGCTTTTGAAAGCTGTTGCTTTTTACCATTTCTGTAAGCCTCCAAAAATTTTACAACAGCACTGGGGACTCTTCTACTCATGTCGAATAAAATAATAAAATAATAATAATAATATAATATTTATTCAGTACAGAGATACTACAGATATGGGAGATGTAGAAAAATCTAAGAGAAAGCCAAAAATATTTTTTTGGTTTGTTTTTAAGAAAAAGAAAATACTCTAATGAGAAAATGAGTGTTTATTTTAAACTATAAGAATCTGATTTTTGCTACAACTTAAAAGCTTTTTTAAAAAGTTATTACTGAGTTGCTATGTGCTGTGTGCGATACACAACACAGAAGAACTTACTGTCATTCCACAAGTAATGCACTTCAGAATATAGCAGTTGACCAGAACACGGAGCCATCACAAACTGGTTCTATTTTGGTATTTTAATAATAGACAGGATTGTATTTCTTAGCAGAGCTATCTGATAGGCTATATGAAAGACTATTACAGTAGGACAAAGGCTTTCAAAGGGACGCATCTTAACCACACTTCTGTTTGACTTTTTTTATCTGGTACAGTTACAAGTAATGCCTAAAATTACTATAAATGAAAGGGCTTAGAGAGAGAATTATTTTCCTCTTCCTTCATTAGTTAATTTTTGCATTTGTCAGTACTTCGTGTACAGTCAGTTTCCCCTGTATGGACAATTAGTGAGTTTCCCTTGTTTATTGGGGTCTTTCACACTGCAACAGAGACAAGGCGGTGGGAAATGTAAGAAATGGGAAAGAATGGTTACTTACCTTACAGTAACAGTGGTTTGTCAAGATAGGTTGTCCACATGTATTTCATTCTTGTGCACATGCACCCCATGCACTTGAGATCAGAATCTTTTGGCCAGCAGTGTCCCTGGGCTGAATGCTCCACACCATCACCTCTCTCTCTCTCTCTCTCTTAGGGTGACCAGACAGCAAGTGTGAAAAATCGGGACAGGGGGTGGAGGGTAAAAGGAGCCTATATAAGAAAAAGACCCAAAAATCGGGACTGTCCCTATCAAATTGAGACATCTGGTCACCCTACCCTCTCACTCACACACACACACACACACACACACACACATGATGGTGGAGTATGACAAAGCATCTCTCAGCTCCTTCACCAATATGGAATCCACACATTAGAATCCACAGTGGCAGGGAAGGAGGGTGGGTCATAAATACATAAGTACAACACATCAGGTAGAACCACAGTTCCTGTAAGATATGTAACCTTTTTTCTTCAAGTGGTTGTCCATATGTATCCACTCTTGGTGACTCACAAGCAGTAACCTGATGCTAGATGCCTCTAAAAGGGAACACTGTATTGTAAATGTATGTGCTGGCCCTAGGTAGCTACCCTACAGCTTTTAGTGATGGGAAACTCTCTCAGAGAAGTCACAGATGCTGCCTGCAGTTTAGTCAAATAAGCTCTAACCTGATTTGTGGGTCTAAACTAGCTAGCTGCTAACAGCTAATGCAGAGACTCATTCCGACAGTCTTTGGGACAATATAGCTTGACCCTTAACCCTACCTGCAAAAACAATAAGAAAGCTAGGTGAGACCTTGACCATTTTGGTTCTATCAAGGCAAAAAGGAGATGGCCCTGTGTTCATCTAAAATATGGAGCCTAGCCTCCCCTTGATTGTCATGTGGTTCAGGGAAGAAAATGGGTAGGTGGATCATCTTGTTTAGAGGGAAGTCAGAGATCATTTTAGGTAAACCTTTTGGATGGGGCCTACAGGGTAACTTTGCCTTTGAGGAAGACCGTGTATGATGAACCTGCCACAAATGCCTGAATCTCTACTATCCTTCAGGCTGATACGACTGCCACTCAAAAATACTTTCTTCATTGAAGGATGGTACAGAGAGCATGATGCCAAAGACTCAAAGGGGAAATCCATCAATCTAGGTAAAACCACATTAAGATCCCAGTAAGGATGGGGCACCCAGACTCGAGAAAATCCATGAATTTGCCCTTTGAGAAACCTAACTATTGTCAGGAGTGAGTATATCATATGACTCTGGATCAGAGGACGATGGGCTGATATTGCTGCTGGGTGCACTACATTAGAACTAACAGATAGTCCAGACTTCTTCAAAAAGATAACAAACAGACCGAACTAAAAGGGATATTAACCTCCAAAGGAAAACAGTGATGCTGCTCTGACCAAATTGAGCATCTTTTCTACTTTGCTGTATATGTCAGTCAGTCTGTGGAGTCTTTTCTGCTTTGAGTTAGAATGTTGAGAACATCCACAAAACAGCCTCTTTCCACCTTGGTTAGCCAGCCAGTATCCCTGCTGTGAGATGCAGTGGGGTTGGGGTCAGATGAAGAATATTCCTATTGTTTTGGGAAATTATGCCTGGAATCTGAGGTAGTTATACTAATGGAGGGATAGGCAGTCTCAGTAGATCTGCGCAGCTATACTGTCTAGGCCAGGCTGGTGCTCTCAGACCATTACCACCATGACTTGCCTGAGTTTCCTTAACACCCTTGGTATTGCAGGGATTGGTGGGTACACATACATTATCCCCTCAACCCAGAGGACAAAAACAAAAAGCACCTGATTAAGAGCCAGGACTCTAACTTCCTCCTCCATCCCAACCCCCACTCCTGAGCAGAAATTGACATTTTGTGTGCACTTCTGTGGCAAATAAAGCCATGACTAGTTGATCCCATTTTCAAAAAAATGTTTTTGAGGACAAAATCCTTGATGGACCAACGGTTATCTTATTGTTGACGCAGTCAAATTGCTTCTGGCACAGGCAGATGATCAGGCTTCCCCATGTCTGTTTACATGAAACAGCACCGTGGTATTGTCTATCATAACCTGAATCATCATACCTCATAACCTGACCTGAGATCAAGGGCAGAAGTGCCAGACAGGGTAATCAGATTGCTTTTAGCTCTAAGCCACTCATCTGCAGGTGCTTCTTGAGGCCAGCGTTCTTGGGATTGATAGTGATCCAAATTCACGCCCTAGCCAAGGCTGAAAGTGTTGATAACTGGAGTTTTTGTGGGCAGAGGTAGTGTAAATTGTTCTCCCTTGCATACCAGAATAGGGTTCTTCCATCAATTTAATGATAAGGACATCCTGAGGAATTGCATTGCCATATGGATGTAATATCTGCTTGATAAGTAGAGAGATTTCAACCATGCTTGAATGGAACAAAGGTGAAGTCTGGCATGCTGAGTTACATTCATGGACAAGGCTATTTTTGTCTCAGTAGCTGGAGACATGTTCTTACTTGAAGTCAGTAGGCTATTTTAGAGGTCTGTCATGACTCTGAATCTGTTTTGAGAGATATATGTGGTCATCGACATTAAATGTATAGGGCCAATCCTATTCTCAATTATCTGGGTTTGGCACCAGGGAATATTTCTCCTTGCTAATTCTCAGTCCTGAAGTGATGTGAAGAGCTGAATTATTTGATTATTAGAATTCTGTGCCTCCTAAGGTGCTCCCTCAAATAAGCCAATAATTTAGGTAGGGATAAACTTGGACTGCCTGCCTTCTTATTTGGCTGTCCACCATAGTGAGACATTTTGTGAAGATTCTTGAAGCAGTCAATAACCTGATAACCATGACTCTGTGCTGGAAATAAGTGCTCTCCACTCAGTATCTTAGCTATTTCCTGTGAGCAGCATGAATGGATATATGGAAATATGTGTTCTGAAAGTCAAGGACTAGTGGATAAAGGGATGGGATGATATTGGCTAAGATTACTATCCTGAACTTGAATTGATGACTGAAGGTATAGAGTCTTCTGAAGTCCGGATCATTTCTTTTGGGGAATTAAAAAATAATAGGGGTAAAAAAACTCATTCCCCTCAACGGAAGCAGAATCTCTTCTATCGCGCCTCAAGCCAGAAGTGACCGCACTGTCTGTTGTAATAGGGACGGGGAAGCACTGGGGGGCATAGACGGGTGCTGGAACTGTATAGAATATCCCACCTCAGTGATTTCCGAGACTCAGTGGTCCAAGGTGATTTGCATCCAGAAAATGAAATAAGTGGTCTCCAAAATGGTGCAGGAATGGGGTAAAGATACATCAGAAGTGGGTCCATGTTGTCCACAACCACACAATCAAACCAGATATCTGGAGATGGGCACTGAATGCACTGCTATAGATAAAGTAGCTGAAGGTGGGTTGTCAGAGTTGGGGCTACAAATTTATCTGAATTGTGAGCTCAACTGTAAAAAGTTCTTAAACTGTCACAATAACATATAAGAAACGTTATAAGGACTAAGGACTATGTTGAAACTATGCTTGCTAAAAACAGGAGATGTAGAACCGGAAGTTAATGAACCAAAACTGGTATGTTGGACATCGAGCCTAACCGGTGGACAAACTCATGAGAAGGGCTTTTACACCCATCACTCCCTTTTGGGGTCCTTAAAGAAAGATTTTGTGGGGAAAGTTCTAAAGAACAAAAAAGAAGAACAGACAAAGGCTACTGGAGCAAGCTTCACAATCATGACTGCCACACTCACCATTTCCTGGATCCCCAGGCCTTCCTCGTTCTAATCCTGAATGGGGTCCTGATCAGAACAGAACAGAGAGGGAGGGACCCAGATGATATCGTCACCCCTGCAGGCTCCAGATGAATCCCAACCACACCTGGGATTACAATTATTACCATCATTGATTCTATCTCAGACTGTGAAAAAGGGGCTTTTTCATATAAAAACTGTCTACAGCTAAAGGGAAAGGGAATAAGTATGTTAAAATGAATGCCTTACTTAGTAATTTACATTTCAAATGCTTTAACTGTTTTTCCTTCTTTATTCTATCTTTAATAAAAGGTTAAAAATGACTCTAAATGGTGTGTTTGCCAAGATACTAAGCAGACTGAGGTCTCTGCATACCAAAGCCAGATCTTATAACACTTTTTAATGTTGGACAGTGACTGAGTTAGCACCTTTAGCCCAATCTAAATTGCTACAACAGATCTTCTTTTGTGAAAACTTTGTTTCTTTCTCTGGAGTTCTACCAGTTTTGGAGGATGGTAATAAGGAGGCAGAGGAGCCTGACTATAGGTGTCTACTGTCTAGACTGTCTTTTTCTTGGCCATGGAGAATAAATGCCTAGAGACTGGAGAGTTGCCCAGATGTCCTTAAAGAGTGCAAAGCCTCATCCATTTTATTGCTGAACGAGTCCACACCCTGGAATGGGAGATCTTCTATAGTTGTCTTCGCCTCCCTGGTGTCATGGCTCCAGGTTTCGTACACCCTGGGTTTGAGCACTGCTGCCAACACCAAGCTTCACATTTGGAAATTTTATATGGTGTCACCACTCACTCTACTCTATTTTTCCAACGACCCTGAGAGTAAGATGCTCACTGAAAAATATGGCATATGCTGTTCGAAGGCCACTGAAGGAAAACCCAGTCACACAGCTCCACTTCAGACTTGGTTAATGAACTCTTTATTGCTTACTAGTAAACTCATGAATGAGCCCATTTAGCCTTCATCGACAGGTGCCCTCTCACACACAGGAAAGTCTTTTAAAAGATCCCAGAAGCTGGGTTCTTCTTTCTTCCTTCTCAGAAGCTGCTGGGTTCTAGGGCCTCCAAACTTGGTCTCTTCCCAGTAAGCCAAAATTCTACAGTCCCCGGTCAGACTAGTCTCTAGTGTTTTAAGGGTCTGGTCCTGGCATCTTCATTGAGATTCCCCCAAAATCCCCACCTCTGGCCAGCAAATCTCAATTCTCTCTTCCAACAGTCTTCGTCCACACAGACAGGACTAACTGGTCCACACAGACAGTTAGTGCAGGGCCCACTGCAGCAGTGTAGATTCACACCAGAGCCTGCCTCACACTGACTGTTCATCTAGACAAACCCTCAGGTGTAAGTGATATTGATGTCGGTGTACACCATAGAGGTTGTGCTGGCTCCAGCAGGCCCTCATTCATTGGCAGTCACTGATGCTGAGGATGCTAGCTCTCTCTCTTTAGATTCTCCCCCACCCCCCATCTGCAAAAGTAACATGACCTAGAATCTAACGGATATGTATGGGTTATAAACAATGTGGGATTTGGGGGAGTATCCAGGAAAAGCCCCTCTACTATTCTCTGAGGCTGATGAGTAGAAAGACTAGTACTCCAGTGGTTGTGTAATTTTCATAGGGATCCCTGGCTATGTTATGCAGAGTTCCCTCATCTGTGCTGCACAAATACACAACATCAATGTCCAGCTAGTGGCCAGTATCAAGGGGGTACCTTCACCACAGATAACAGTGGTGAATCAAGAGTGGACTCACGGTATCACCACTTCAGAACCATAAACTTCAGTGCCAAGAAGGTTGATACTGGGAGCAACATGTTTGAAACCATTGGCATCAAAGCGGAAGGTGTCAAAGAAGTGAATACTGAAAGGGCTAGTGCTGGTACTGGGAGTCCCAGAGTTGGTACCAAGAACACCATTGAAAGGACAGCAGTTCCAAAAATACATGCAGCTTAAAGCTGCTACTTAACAGGTATCATAGTTGGGTGACTGGAGTTCTTCAGGGTGCCAGAAGGACCCATCTCATGACACATGCTACCCTTTGAGGGCATGAAATGAGCTGATTTCTGCCTCTTCTTTTTACTCAGTCCTTTGGAAGGTGACTATGCTTGTGCTTTTTTGTAAAGAGATGCTCTGTTATATCCCCTCTCAGTAGTCAGTGAGGAAGACTTGAGGGCAGGAACAGCAGAAAAGGTGTTTTTAGAAGAAGCCACTCAGGAGTTAACAGCAGACTCAGATCTTAACAGATCTCTTTGGTGAAGACTACTCTTTTCTGGGGGGATCTTGTTGTCCCTGGGTCTGAAGCAGATTTCATTGATCTGTCTGATAAGAAAAGTTTCTCTCACTTTTTTCATGTTTTTTGAAAATGTCCTGCAGATCAAACACTTTTTCAGTAATATGCCCCACTCGCAGACAAAACAAACATCTGGTATGCCCATTATTGAGGGGCACAGCTGCCTCATATATGTAAACCTGGGGCTGAAGTCTGGTACTGAGCATAAAAGAAATAGCTGAACAAAAACCTATTGAAAAAACTCCAAAGTTACACCACGCTTCAAAGCTAACAATTGAGTTACATGGTCTTTGAGTTTTTTGTGATGAAATCTTTGATATTCTTTGGCATACTCTATTGTGAAAGAATCTTTCTGATTAGCTGTTGTGAACCTGGTCATCCAGCAAAAAGTTAAAATACACTTCAAGATTCCAGTTAGACTAATACATGTTTAAATAGTCAATCAGGTGAAAAATAGTGTATTTTTGAAGACAGATTACTTAATCAGTAAAAAGAAAAGGAGTACTTGTGGCACCTTAGAGACTAACAAATTTATTTGAGCATAAGCTTTCGTGAGCTACGGCTCACTTCATTGGATGCATTCAGTGGAAAATACAGTGGAAAATAACACAAAAACAATGAGGAGTCCAGTGGCACCTTAAAGACTAACAGATTTATTTGGGCATAAGCTTTCATGCATAAAAAACCCACTTCATGAAAGCTTATGCCCAAATAAATCTGTTAGTCTTTAAGGTGCCACCGGACTCCTCGTTGTTTTTGTGGATACAGACTAACACGGCTACCCTTTTGATACTAATAACACACTAAGTTAATAAACTTGGAAGAGTTTTAAAAATTTTAATCATTTATGAGTTTTGTTTCCTTTTTGCACCACTTTCAGTTTTCACAATAAAAATAAACTAGTCAGTTTCAGACACTTTCACATTCTGTTTGTCATGCTCTTACACAATAATGCAATGTTTGGGGATGCAGATATTTGAAGGGGAAATGGTCAAATCCAAACAAACTGTTTTCATTGTAATTATTAAAAATAACAAAAACTTTTTAATAGATTTAGCTTAAAAAACAAATATCAAATGCCTACCTTTTTAATCTACCTCAATATCAGGGGCTATGTGATGGGGTTTACAGACTCCAGACAGAGGCTAAGGGAACGAAGGAGCAGTACTGGCAAAAAAAGTACCTTTCCTCAGCAGCCATTGAGCATGCTTCAAATGGTGAATCTGCTCAAAAGGATTCTGACAGTCAAGCAAGGGAAGAGAGTGAAGGAGAGGCAGCCTATAGGGAGGAAGCCAGTTTGCAGCTTCTGAGGAAAAAGCAATCCACAGGAGAAGGGTCTGGACTGTTGGTAAGACTCCAACCAGGAGGCAAGAGCCTGACCCTTTTTCCTTCCCCATTCCCTGCTCAGGAGAGTAAAACTGAACATTGGAAAGAGAGCTAGGGAATACTTATTTGACAAATGGAGCTTCTGAAGCTGATTGGGAGTTCCTCACTGGAGGGGAAATGGTGGCTACAACCACACCCCAAGCTGAAGAGAGAGGCGGGAACGTAAGAAGTGACCCACAGAAGGCTGGTCAGATGCCCCTGGAAGAGGCAACTGAGACACTCCTTGCCTCCCTCGCTTAGGCCCTGGGCAGTGACCTGGTGGAGTGGGAGGGCCTGGGTCCTCCTACCTCCCCATCTTCCTCCACCTGTCCTGGGAATGACAGATTGCAGTTTGACTACTGGGTCTGCTGATTCCAGGCAAGCCCATCCCAGGACTTTGGAGGTGGAAAGAGTGTTGAGTCACGGCCTTCCCATTATGTGTGTTGGCCTTGAGTAGAATCTGCTACAACCTAGTGGGAAGGACTGCTGAGCCACTGCCAGCCCCTAGGCCTGATAGCGTCCGAGTAAAACCTGCTACAGACTGGTTATGACCTAAAAATGAACTAGTGTATGTTTTTTGGAATAATACAGATTGACTTCCCGTCTCAGTTACATTTTGAGACCTATGAGCTAGCCAGTTTTTTAATCCATTTAATGTGTGCCATGTTGATTTTATATCATTCTAGTTTCTTAATCAAAGTTTCATACAATACCAAGTGAAATGCCTTATAGAAATCTAAGTATATTACATTGGCATTATTGCTTTTATCAACCAAACCTATAATCTCATAAAAAAATAAAGTTAATTTGACAGGATCTATCCATAAACTCACATTGTCTGTCATTAATTGTTACCTTCCTATAATTCTTTATTAATTGAGTCTCATGTTGGTCATTCCATTATTTTGCCTGGGATCAATGTCAGGCTGACATTACCTCAGTCATCCCACTTACCTTTATAAAATATTGACACACCATTAGCTTTCTGTCAGCCTTCTGGAACATCCCCAGTGTTCCAAAAGTTATTGGAAAATCAACATTAATGGTTCTGTGAGCTCCTCAGACCATTCTTTTAAAACTCTTGTATACAAGTTATCCAATCCTGCTGATCGTAAAATGTTTAAATTTGGTAACTGCTGTTTAAGATTCTCCTGCATTATCTTTGGAATGGAAATGATTTTATCATATGATATGAATACATCTGACTTTTTTCCAGACACAGAACATAAATATGTTGAATACTACTGTTGTATGTATTATTGACAATCTACCATTTCCATCTGGTAGTGGACCAGTACTGTTGTTAAAATTCCTTTTGTTCCTCATAGGTTTAATAAGCTCTTCCTTATTGTCCTTAACTCTGCTGGTCATAGATTTCTCTTGTCCTTTTATTTCCTTTATCAATTTTTTACAATTATTAGCTTCTAATTAGGGCTGTCGATTAATCGCAATTAACTCATGCGATTAACGAAAAAAATTAATCGCGATTAATCGCAGTTTTAATCGCACTGTTAACCAGTAGAATACCAACTGAAATTTATTAAATATTTTTCTACATTTTCATCTATATTGTATTGTGTTGTAATTGAAATCAAAGTGTATATTGTTTTTATTACAAATATTTGCATTGTAAAAATGATAAACAAAAGAAATAGTATTTTTCAGTTCATCTCATACAAGTACTGTAGTGCAATCTCTTTGTCGTGAAAGTGCAACTTACAAATGTAGGTTTTTTTGTTACATAACTGCACTCAAAAACAAAACAATGTAAAACTTCAGAGTCTACAAATCCTACTTCTTCTTCAGCCAATCGCTAAGACAAACAAGTTTGTTTATTTTTCCGGGAGATAAAGCTGCCCACTTCTTATTTACAATGTCACCAGAAAGTGAGAACAGGCATTTGCATGGCACTTTTGTAGCTGGCACTGCAAGGTGTTTACGTGCCAGATATGCTAAACATTTGTATGCCCCTTCATACTTTGGCCACCATTCTGGAGGACATGCTTCCATGCTGATGATGCTCATTAAAAAAAAAGGTTAATTAAATTTGTGACTGAATTCCTTGGGAGAAAATTGTATGTCCCTTGCTCTGTTTTACCTGCATTCTGCCATATATTTCATATTATAGTAGTCTCAGATGATGACCTAGCACATGTTGTTCATTTTAAGAACACTTTCACTGCAGATTTGACAAAAAACAAAGAAGGTACCAATGTGAGATTTCTAAAGATAGCTACAGAACTCAACCCAAGGTTTAAGAATCTGAAGTCCCTTCCAAAATCTGAGAGGGACGAGGTGGGGAGCATGCTTTCAGAAGTCATAAAAGAGCAACACTCCAATGCGGAAACTACAGAACACAAACCACCAAAAAAGAAAATCAGCCTTCTGCTGTTGGCATCTGACTCAGATAATGGAAATGAACATACGTCGGTCCACATGCTTTCGATTGTTATCGAGCAAAACCCGTCATCAGCATGAACGCATGTCCTCTGGAATGGTAGTTGAAGCATGAAGGGACATATGAACCTTTAGTGCATTTGGACGTAAATATCTTGTGACGCTGGCTACAACAGTGCCATGAGAACACCTGTTCTCACTTTCAGGTGACATTGTAAACAAGAAGCGGGCAGCATTGTCTCCTGAAAATGTAAACAAACTTCTTTGTCTGAGCGATTGGCTGAACAAGAAGTAGGACTGAGTGGATTTGCAGGCTCTAAAATTTTACATTTTTAATGCAGTTTTTTTACATAATTCTACATTTGTAAATTCAACTTTCATGATAAAGAGATTGCACTACAATACTTGTATTCGGTGAATTGAAAGATACCATTTCTTTTGTTTTTATACGGTGCAAATACTTGTAATCAAACATAAATATAAAGTGAGCACTGTACACTTTGTATTCTGTGTTGTAATTTAAATCAATATATTTTAAAATGTAGAAAACATCCAAAAATATTTAAATAAATGGTAGTCTATTATTGTTTAACAGTGCGATTACTTCTAATTTATATTCATTCCTATCACCTTTTCTTTTTTCCAATTTGTTATATATTGCTTTTTTATAGTTACTTTCACTTCCCTACTAAGCTAGCTTTTCGTTTTCATTTTGTTTTTTAACTAATGTACCCTTCTCTCTTGATTGTGTGATTGTGGCTTTTGGGGGTACCTGGTAAAGTATTCTGAAACAGTTCACAATTATAATTCACTTTTTTCTGTTTAAATTCTTTTTCCCAGTAAATTTGGCTCACAATTGTTTTCAGCTTTGTGAAATTGGCCCTTTTAAAGAACCAAGTACTAACATGATTGGTTTACACATAACAAATGTAATCAAGGTTTGAATGCTTGCATTTAAGCAACCAAACTCACTTTAATTATGATTAATTTAACAATTCCTCTTTATCTGTCAACATGAGGTCTAATATAGAATATAGTATAGGATGCAATACTTATTGAGTTAAGAAATTGACGTCTACAAGTTTTCAAAATTCCAAGTGATGTGTTAGTACTGGCACCCTGAGGCCTCCAGCATAATTTAGTAAGATTGAAATCTCTTGTGATAATGCAGCCATTTTCCTATATAATGTAGATAGGTGCTTAAGGAGTTGGTGGTCCTGTTCTCTCATGTGAGTTAATGGACTTTAGCATACACCAACTAGTAATCCTTCTTCTACTTTATCTATTAGAATTTTCATCCATAAACATTCAAGATCATTTGCTTCTTAGTTTCTTAATCAGCTTCTTGTCAGTGACTTGGAATAGATAATGCCATTTTTGACAGTGATGCTTCCCCTTACCTTTTTACCCACTCGATCCTTCCTTAATTGGTTATAACTAGTGATTTTAGCATCCAGTCATATATATCTTCCCACAAGGTTTCAGTGATACCAGCTAGGTCAAATTCATGCTCATAAATGAGAAATTCTAACTTCTCTTGTTTATTACCCAGGCTCCTAGCATTAGTGCATAGGCAATTAAGGAATTTATTCTCCTAACGTTCCTTGGTTAATTTAATTCTCAACATCTTGATTTTTGTGTTAAATGAGTGCTCATTGATTTCCCCTTTTCACCCTCCCCCTTTGTTATTAGCTGAATGCCTTCCTAAATAATTTAGCTAGCCTGTCTTCTAGAAGATTGGTTCCCCTTCTTCTGAGATAGAGGCCACACAAAATCAAAATTTTCTACATTGCACCAAGTACCTAGCCAGTGGTGCACTTCCAAAATCTTAAGCTTTCTGTATTCCTTCACATGCAAGACAGGAAGAATCTCAGAGAATATCACTTGGACATTCTTTTCCTTCAATACCCTTCTGATTTCCCTGAAGTCATATATAATCTGTGAGGTGTCATGTGAAGCAGTCTCATTAGTGCTAACATGCACCATCAATAGTGGGTCCTTGCTCAGTAACTTCAGAAGCCTCTCCAGTGTTAGTTACATCTCATATCTTGGCTCTGGAAAGACAGCACACCATCCTGTTATCCCTCTGCCCATTGCAAAATGTTGTTTTAATTCTGCTTAGCATAGAATGCTCAACAAGGATCCTCTGTCTTCCTTGGACAGTTGAAGATATTTGTGGGCATGCTTGATTGTCTTTAGGATTGGGCTGAGCAATCACCCACAGGTATGTCCTGTAGAGCTGACCCAATAGATCTTCAGAGATATTTTCTGCAGTTTCCATTATCAGCATGCTCAAGGAACAACAGTGTTCATTCAAACTGCAGTTTCCAGATTTCTAAAAGGCCTTGCCTACACCTTTTCACTAGTGAAAGAACCAGTCTCTTCTTAGGATTTAATTTTGATGCTGAAAAAGCTGATGGAAACAGCATTTGGATCCCCAGAAGTTTGGTTCCATTGCACATTTATCATGTATAACTGCCTTTCTCAGAGCATTTGGTGACCTCTCACAGATGGATTGACGAACTGAAAGCATTGATGACTAGTCTACCATACACCAGTGCACACAAAGACAAAGTAGCTCTTAGGTTACATCCTAACTTAATTCCCAAATATTTACACACTTCTACATGAACCAGTGTATTTTTCCCCTTGTCTCTTTCCCTAATGCCCAGGCCCACACAGAAGAAGCTCATTTGCATATCCTTGAATTGAAAAAGGCTCTCTGTTTCTACATTGGACACCTGTAGAGCCCTCAAATTCTACATCCATTGCATGCCCTGAGAGATTGCACCTGGGAGATCTTATGCACCAAATGATGAAATCTGCAGGGAAGCAACTGGTCATCCATTTAGACCTTCTTAAAATGGATATGATCAACATTCAGGAATCAGTCAGATTATGGTTATGACGAAGTGTTTTGTTTAAATAGGAAGACACATTAATGGATTCCCAATTCTGTATCCCCCACCCAAAATAAGTACATGCACTCTTAATAAATGGGGTTTATCATAAGCTTAGGGAAGATATTTTTGTAAGAGTTCCTTGTTTAAAATATTGGCAGCACATCAGTATGTCACACTTTTTGCCAAGCAGGCATTGAAGAGCTACATGCCATCCACCTCCAAAAGTTGGGGAGAGAGAATGGGAGAAGTAAAAGAAGGGAGAGAGACAGATTAGGATAAAGAGAACACCGGAAAACACAAACTGTGTTCAACTGTGATGATTCAAAAGTGTTTATTCTTTCTTTGGGAACAAATGTGTGTATACCACAAAATATACGTACCTGATGTAAATGGATGCAATTTCATTTATTTCAGTGGAGTTCCCCCCACAGACATGGAATTTCAATTTGGCCCACCTTGTTCTATCTGTATGCTATTTTCTTTACAATCTTTTTTCCCTTTCTGTGCTTTTCACTTTTCTTTCTCCTTCTTCTTCCTTTATATGCTCAATGCTTTGTCTTCTAACTACATAAGAAGGCAGAACACGACTATATGACTCAAAGGCACTAGTGTATCTTTTCCAGTGCTTGCAACTTTCTCCTTTTATATTTAGGTAGTTATCTGGAGCCCATCACCATAGTAACTGAGTGCCTCCCAAATCAAACAAAACCAAGGAAGACGTCAACTAGAGAAGTAGGTGGACTAAAGCACTTTCTAATGTGTTTTTGTTGTACTGTAGCTGTTTGTATCCATTGGCTCAGAGTGCACAAAGCCACAAGGTGAGTTTGATCCATCGTAATTTAGTTAGCCATCATCTAAGTTCTACACAAAACAGAACTGAGTAATAACAATCTGAACCCAGTAGGTTTTCCCTGGTCCTGTTGTCTTGTGCGTAACATCTTTAAAAATAGAGACTAATTCATTTTTTTCAGAGTACTTGATTCCGTGAGTGTCTGTTGCCTTTGAAAGCCCCTTTCTTTCCTTCAGATTTTCCATCATTTCTTTGTGCTAAAATAAATTCCTTCTGACACTGGGGATCATATGAACCAGGTAATTTAAATTTTTAATCGGGAAGAAAGGCAGATATATTTTCTTGCTCTTTAAGTGCTTCCCTAACCCAATTCCTTAAATATAACCTCTCTGTTTGAGGTCCATTACCTTTTCTATTCAACTTAACTACCTCTGCTGACTTGAATAACAAGATTCAGTTTCCACTGAAATCAATAGAAAGACTCTAATTGACTTCACTGGAAGCTGGGTCAGGCCCCATAATCCTATCCTCCAGATCCATTCCCTCGCTCCCATCTTCAGTTACTCTAATGTATTTCTGACAATTTCAGATCTCTAAAGAGAGTTCCAGTGAAACAACCTCTCAGTTTTACTCAGCCAGTTGCTTATATTTGAGTCTTTATAATTTTAAAAAGTCATGGAGAACTTGTGGTGAAGTGGGAAAGGATGCGATATGAATCTTCAAAACTAAAAGGTGTTAACCTGTCACTTGCTGTCTGTTAAATCCAATTTCACTTCCTAGCAAAATAATAGAACAAATATTGACAGAATATCTGTAAGCATCTCGAGATTAATGGAACAAAGACAAATAACCAGCCTGAATTTATAGAGACTAAGGGTATGTCTTCACTACCCGCCGGATCGATTGATCCAGCGGGGATCGATTTATCACATTTAGTCTAGACTCGATAAATCGATCCCTGAGCGCTCTCCTGTCGACTCCTGTACTCCAGCACCGCAAGAGGTGCAGGCAGAATCGACAGGGGAGTGGCAGCAGTTGACTAACTGTGGTGAAGACACCACAGTAATTCGATATAAGTATGTAGACTTCAGCTACGTGAATAACGTAGTTATTCACGTAGCTGAAGTTGCATAACTTAGATCGAACCACCCCCTCCCCCAGTCTAGACAAGCTCTATTGGTATTTTGATAAAATTACATTAATGAATGAAGAGAATGCAGTAGTTAACTGTGCTCTAAAAATTGTTTGGTACTTTAAAAATTCATTCAAATTCATTTGGATATGAGCTTGATCACATGTATTGAAAAGTGACTGAAGGACTGTTAACTATAGGTAAGGATATATGGCAGTGCATGGAATGGGAATGCCACAGAGATTAGCATAAGGCTTGATCTAAATCAAATCAACATCTTTATTAACGAACAACAAAGAGGGGTAAATAAGTTAATTAAATTTGGAGATTATACTAATTGGGATTGCTGCCAACAGCAGAGAGAAAAGAAATAATTAATAGAATGAAACCTAGAAAAGTTATATAGCTCAGAAATAAAATGAGATATAACCTGGAAAAATGGAGGTTAAGACCCCAGTTCAGTAAGCTTGTAATACCTGAGCATGTGCCTTGCTTTAAACATGGGAATAGTCCCACTGAAGTCAATGAAACTACTACAAGGGGGATGGAGTATTTGACGATTGCCTGTTCTGTTCGTTCCCTCTGAAGCACCTGGCACTGTCACTGGCCACTGTCAGAAGACAGAGTACTGGGCTAGATGGACCATTGGTCTGACCCACTATGGCTGTTTTATATTCTAATGGGTCTAGTCATGTGTAAAATAGACAGGTAATGAAATAGCTTGTTGAATCAGAGCCTAAGGCCTGTGGGGGGAAAAAACTGGGAACACAGCAATTCATTGGTAGAGTCAGATTTGGTGCTAGATGGTGCCTTGCTCCTATGCAAGTATGCAAATGAGGGACAGAAGATTTTTTTCCCTCCATTGTGCCCCCTCCACACACACACCTGTGGCTGGGCATGGGGGGTTTATTGTTCTCAGCAACTGCAAGGATTGGCTAAGCAACACTAGTTTCTGGAAAGGTCTCCAGGAAGAGGTAGGCCAATGACTTCACTCCTTCCACCCCTCTGTCTGTACTGCATGGAGGAGTATGTGCTCTGCTCTTTAAGGGTGGTAAAGTAGCTTTAGTCTCCAGTTTCTTTAGGAGGCATGACTCTTTGAGCTTATTTTGGGTTCATGAATCTCTGCAGGGCAATGGCTCCAGTCCATAATTTAACCTTTGTAAAGCAGTAATACCAAAAGAGAGCTAGGGTACGGATGATGACCTTGTAACGTTACACGGCAGCAAAACAGGCAATACAGTATTGGGTTGGATATGAAAATGGTTGAAGGATGGGTTGTCCTATATATGTCAGTGTTTCTCCGGAAATGCTGGATACAGCTCCAATGAGTACTAGAAAAAAATGTCATGTCTGAAGGGATTTCAGATAATACCAACAAAAATGAGTGTGGGACTAAAGGATTGACTTTTATGAGGAGAAATTAAAAATGCTAAGCCTACTTTTCTCATTCGTGGTAGACTTTCAGCAAGCATTTGTTCAAGGTTGTCCAACAGAATAAAACTAAGGGAAATGGGATGAAATGAAGCAAAGGAAAATATCTAGCTGAACAGCAAAATAAAATAAAATTAAAAAATAGTGCCCCTCCCCATGAAAAATGCTAAATAGGCCAGGATCTGGCTATCTGAAATCATCTCTTCCTCTACATCTGCTTGGGACAGTTAGAATTGGTTGGGCATGATTGTTGTCTGTTGTGGTTAGATGTGTTTAGTACTAACAGGAAAACACAATTAACAGGAGATACTGAAGTCTTAATTTACAAAATTTATTTCCTCTGATACCCCGTGGGAACCCATGATCTTCAGAGCTGGTGTACAGATTATCTGTTAAATCAGGCTTTGAAGTGACAACCACCATGTCAGGATAACAGTGTAGGGTATTCTGCATGACCGATACATGATAGTAATTGTGTTGACCCACGTGTACGCTGATTTTTGTGGCAGAAGAGTGTGTGGGGGGGTGTTTAGTTTATTGGTGATGGATATTGAAGGATGCATGAGTAAGTATGTGAAATACATACTTAAATTTAAAACTAGACTACATAAAACAATGGTAAATATTGTAAATGACAATCCTGCTTTGGCAGGAAAATACACCAGATGACCAGCTAGATCTTTCCCACCTCTTGCATGTGTTATTTCTTTTTATGCTCTGTGATGGAGTATGCTTTCAGATTCAACGGGTGATCTCTTCTAAGAGAGGGACATGCCACTTCTTTTTATATTTAAAACAAGATTTTTAAAAATAGCTAGTGATTTGGGGAGTGTCCATTTTTGGTTGCCCAACTTGAGATAATGTAAAGCACCTATTCTCTGAAAATCAGGCAACTTAAAGATGTCTCAAGTTGGGCATTCAAGAGCAGGGGCACCCAAAATCACTAGTCAGGTTTGAAAATCTTGTCCTTTCATGCTAGACAAAGTTTCCATTGTTAGTGTATAAGGTGCTGGAATATGCAATGGCATCCAATGATGGTATGACTGGTACTGGGAACTTGGAGAGTGCTTCCAAACCCTCATAATCCTAGCTAGATTTTGCAGATACCTATCTTTGATGTAGTTGCAGAAAGACAGCTCAGCCTTGTTAACAAATCTGAAAGGCAATGCTTATTAAAAAGAGGTATTTGAAAGACAACTATGCTGGAAAGTAGAAAGGAGAGAAAGCAGCAAACTTGGCGGTAGGAGCTGTAACAGAAGTACCACATTACAAAGGTTCAGTAGTACCATATACTACAATAAGGCTACTACATGTAGACTGTTATAATATTGGGCGTTGTGATATGTCTGTTCTGCTGTTCTTTACTGACCCTGGTTCTTCCACATACTGCCGATCAGGAGTATACCTGGCCACTTTAGCTCCTAGCTAATTGCCTTTTCCTACATCTGAAATCATCTGTCCATGAACAGGAAGCACTCCAAACAAGATCACCTTTTTCCTCACCAATTTTAGGTGTTTCTCATAAGGTACTTCTCAACTCCAAAAGTGACCGACCTCCCAAATGCCCACACACTGAACTACATGTACCTGAGATTTTTGTATCCTCAAAACAGAAGTGGAAAAAGACCGCTCACAGAAAAGAGTTTTCTGATGTGTCTGAACACTATTCCTTACACTAGTACCAACTGGGCCTTTAAAATGGAAACCTAAAAGAGACTTTGTTAGTAAAAGGCTAACAGACAAGTATAGAAAATCATTTTTATCTTACATTCAAGTATTTATTTCTTTATGCTGTATTTGTGTGTGTGTGTGTGTGTGCGTGTGTGTAGATGACACATAGCCAATTTATATTTATAAATAAATTTAAGAGGAAGGGTCTCCTGGCTGGCTGCATGAGCTGCAAGGGCCAAGGCAGGTAGTTGCTGGCAGGGAGCAGGGGGAGCAAGAAAGGTGCTCCTGGCTGGCTGCTAGGACTCAACAAAGATAAGGGCTGCAGGAAGTGGCCCAGGGAAACGCAGTTAGTTAAAAAGACATGGCACATGGCTGCTACTGAGGGAGTCCCTGAGTTGGAACCTGGAGTAGTGGGAGGGCTCGGGTCCCTTCCAACAGCCACTGGTGAAATGGCTATACCCTGAGAGAAGGGAATTTAGATAGGCCCAGGGAAGAAACTGTACCTGGAATTGTTACTGCTCCCCGCTCCCCCCAGAAGAGGGCTGAACTGAGACTGACCGAGCTGGAGAGCTGGGGTCAGAGGACTAAATGACACATGAAGATTCTTCAGGGAGGAAGCCCTGTGGGTGCTGCTCCACCACAGAGCAAGAACCTTTGCACGTAAGCTGGCCAACTAAGATACTGAGATAGGCCCTGTTGGTCAGATTAAGGACTGAGCCTAGGACAGGCTGCAGGGACACACCAACTGAAGGTATTGTGATGGGCCCTGCTGGACTGTGAAGGGACTGAGCCCAGTAGGAGCTGCAGGACATTGCTGAGGTCTTTGAGATAGGTCTGGTTGGACAGCATAGCCTGGAAGGGGTTTGTTTCGCACATGGACGGAGTGTGATTCGGCCACAGGGCTGAGTCACGGAAGGCCTACCTGATGAGTACAGCAGCCAACAGAAGGCACCGTGAGCAGAGGAAATCAAGAAAACCTGCAGGCACGCACACACTCGACCAAGGGGCACATGCGATAGGGTGCATGCCACCCCATTACAAGGAGCTGCTGTGCTGAGCACATTCAAAAATCTGTCCCGTTCAATGTGGCCCACTTGTGGGTGCTGAGCTCTTGAAATATTGGGTCATCATGTGAAGATGCCAGTAAATCAATAAGATAAATTAGAGCAATTTTCTCAGAGCTACAGAATTGGGGATTATCACCCTTCAACCCTGCCTTAAAAGTCAATTAATAATGAAAATGAGGGGCAAGTGGTGTGAATGAATGTAACATATACCTTGCCATATGGTTCTTGGCTACTTGCTAGTTGTTCCATAAATGTGGTATCTAGAGAAGTAAAGGTGATAGAACCTTCTTACTGGATGTTAAGATGATATAGCCAGCATTTGAAATGACTATGCTTAGTGAATACAGTAGTCCAGTCTTCATTTAAATGTACTTGGTGTTTGAATGTTCAGAACACAATCACTGTTAATGAAATTCAAAAGTTAATAAGCCTCATTTTCCACTGTGCTAATTCACTTTTATATCACTGCAAGTCCATTGGCTCCACTGAAGTCTCCTGAGTGTAAGAGAGTAGAGAATCAGGCCTAATATTGTTACTTCTGGCGCACGTGACCTAATATATATTTACTTAAAAAATGAGTACTAATTATGGACATTAACAATTTTCTTTCTTTAAAGAAACTGTAGTTATTTTCTTATGGGTAGATAATGCTTTTGTCCTATAAGAAAAGAAAATCAATCAGAGCTGCAACCAGTTTATAAACTGGATTTTTGTAACTTTTTCAGAAACGTATTTTTATTCTAAATGCCCTTAAACATGTACATGAACTGTCTTTGTAGGCCACATAATTAGCTTCCATAGGCAGCTTGAAAGAAATTCACTGTTGTGGCATTGTACACTTTACTTCAAGTACTGGGCTGAGTTGTGACATGTCATGCATATATGATGTCATACGTAGGTATAGGATGTACATAATATCTTCCACTGCCTTTTTGTTATTGTTTGTGAAATTACTCAAAGGCACATGGTTCTAATAGAAGATGGATCAATAGTCAGTGCTTGCTCTGCTAGTTTTCAGAGTAGCAGCCGTGTTACTCTGTATCCGCAAGAAAAAAAGGAGTACTTGTGGCACCTTAGAGACTAACAAATTTATTTGAGCATACGAAAATTTATGCTCAAATAAATTTGTTAGTCTCTAAGGTGCCACAAGTACTCCTTTTCTTTTTGCTCTGCTAGTGTTTCTATGAATTCATTTTATAAATGAGATCACACTGTACATTAATTAGTTCATCATGTTTTCTGCTTGGTAAGATATTCATTTAGCCTCTGGTTTTAACATGAGTATTTCTATGGATGAAAACACAAAATAAGTCAAGTATAATTTTAATTTTATCTTTTAGTTTTTACATTTTTATATCACAAAGCAAAATTGTTCACTTGACAAACCATGGTATGAAGGACAAAAAAGATTAAATGTCTTCATGCAGTACATTTAACCTTAAACCCTTAAACTATTTTTGAATGCTTGAATGGTTGAGTAGAATTTTCAACCAGCAGCAGAGGTATGCTAAACTAAAAGGGTTATATAGTACTCTGTTTAAGTCTGCTAAAGAACAAAGTGCCTTTTTCTAATTAGAGAACAAGAACGTTATTCAGGTTTGACTGTGTTTTAAGTGCTCTATTAGTTATTTATAAGCTGCTACAAGAAGCATTATTCTCCTGCTAATTTCAAAAGATGTTTTGAAGACTCCATAAAAATGTCAGCTGAAACTGATAGTGTTTTAAGGTGGAAAAGCTGACCTTAAAATTAAGAGTGTACTAAGTAGTCATAGTATGATAAGATGAGAAAGCACAATGGTATTCAGGTAATGAGAATAATCAGAACTTGAAATATTTCATATCTGTATATATTTCAGTTAACAGTCTCCAAATCATTCAACCAGCCCTAATTAGATCAACTAATCTGGATTATCATATTTAAATAGGTTTGTATTTTCTTAATAGACGTACTTCTTTCTAAATGGACTTTGTTCATTTGTGATCACCAAAATATTCACTTAACCATTTGGAAGTCTAACTATCATTGCATCAGGTGATCATTTCTAGAAAATGATTTATTGATATAGGGTACATATTAATTGTTGATTATACAGTTTATTTGTAGTGTTGAGCCTTGGTTTGTCTTTAAATAAATGAATTAATAACAAAGCATTTGTTATTTGAATCAGTCAGTCATTTTGTAAAATCATTTCCTTCATTTTTTTTACCATTTTGCTGTAAATAGCTGCATTTTCCATAGATTTACATGAGAAGTTATTAAAAATGTCATTCTGTATTCTGTTTTCCTTCTAATATATTACACACTAAAATGGAATGAAATTATGTATGAATATTCTTTGCAGCTTTTCAATGTATATGTGCCAATGGCCTTCACAGCTTCAGATTCTTTCCTCACTGTAGTAATCCAAATGTAATAATAAGATTTTGATAGGGGGAAAAGGAAAGGTTAAGCAGGGCGTTGCCCAAATATCTGAGTGGGCACTTCCAACACTGCCCTTGGAAGTTCAGTAAAGATAGGGTCCTTTTTATATCTCCTGCACCTCATATTCTGAGCCCAAATATTTCAATCTGGAGTTCAAGAGACCTATAAAAGAAAGCAGGAACCAAGTTCCAATATAATTATTCTTGGGAAATTGAGTATTTCCATTCTTCGCTAATATCAGTCTTTTCATTTCATAGGATCTATTAATATTAGTGAAGAGAGGGCTGGAGTCCAGATATGCAGATGCACAAAATACTTTTGTGACATTGGTCTGTTGCTGCCAGTGGAGAAAAAGGAAAAATATAGTAGGTTCATTAGTATTCTGTTCCTGCTGGAATCTCAGGAATGTCTCTTGTGATTCATTTAAGGTGTATTGCCTTGCTCTAAATAATATTTCAGACAGAAAAAATAGACAGATATGGAAAAGCTGCAGTGAAACTAGAAAACTTCAGAACATTGTGAAGTGAATGAAGTTATTGTATAACATAACTACTGATAATACTTCTATCTTATTTACTATGCTCCTTTTTTAAGAGTAGACCAAAACGCACTTTGTAGTGAGCAAGTGTTATTCTCATGTTGCAGCTGAGCTAACTGAGTTACAAAGGGCTTATGGTCAAGACATTCAAAAGTGACTTAAGTTCTGAGTGCTTCAGATTTGTGTTTCTCCACTTTGGGACACCTAGGGCCTGACTCTCATAAGTGCTGAGCATCCACAACTCTAATTGAAATGAATGGTTAATGAAGACGACCTCTTAACAGGAGCTCATCCTTTCTATTTAAAGGGAATGTGGGGGACCAGGGATTTGAAACATCCCTCTTGAATCATGAGCTGTGACACTGAGTTGGCAGGCTAAGAGTTTCACAGTGCAATTCAATCCTCAGTTATAGACTATCAGAACAATACAAATTCTATGGCAATTAAAAAGCTATACAACAAAAACCGTTGGAGTTAAACCATGACTAGCTGACACAGTGCTAACATGTCTTGCTTGTACTTGCTTACGCCCACCAGCCAGTCACAGCTAACTCAATCCCTTCCAATCATGCTTAAACACAATAAGATTGCCTAGTGAAGTCACATGACAGCTAGAATGCCTGATCGTGTTAGAGGATGGGACTTTCAAGTTTGGTTGACTGCAAAAGATAATCTTCTAAGTAAGTTGATAGCAGCTGTTATCTGGCTGTCTTTTGGAGGATGAAGTAGTTCATATTTCACAAGTAGTTTCTTAGTCAAATAAAATTGTTACACTCCATACCATTTAATATTATTCCAGTGGATTGACTGAAATGACTCTCAGGTTCTGGAGAGGCTACCAATACTTGAAACTACAATATAGTACAATATCTGTACAATACAAGATTTGAAAATGCATATCAAGGAAAAAATAAACTCTGCCATTATCTAAAAACTTAACTTTTTATATAGTTTTGCTGGTTTGTGCCTTGAGAAACCAGTAGCATCAGGTATAACAATAATGTACTGGGTACAGTGGAACTGTGCATAAACTCTTAATAGCATGTATTTGTTAGGATATAGATATTCAGACCTGTCGGTGAAGGCCTGTACTCGAAGAATTTAGGTGTATTCTTATCATTTGGCTAGTTATAGAGGTATAAAAGAAAGGATCAAAATCATTGTCTGCCGGTGTAAGGGCCTTCTCTTACTGTGACAGTCTGAGGCCCTGTTCTTAGGCTAAGGCCTGTGGCTAAGCAGCAGAGGAAGCCATAAGCTGGGAAGCGATCGGTCACATCCTCACATTCCAAACTAGTCACTTTGAAATAAGGTGCTATTGGGCTGTTAGGAATACAATCCTGTCCTGATAGTGCCTATCATCTCCAGAGAAAGGGAAGTGCCTAGAAAATGTAAAAGGAAACTTAGTTTGATAGCATCCTGTCTGGCAAGAACTCACTTATCAATAGCTGGGATGTGAAATCCTCACTTCTGTATTGTTTTGTCATTATAGTTCCCACTTTGCAATTGTTTGTCTGTATAATCTCTGTCTGGTTCTGTGATTGTTTCTGTCTGCTGTATAATTAATTTTGCTGGGTGTAAACTAATTAAGGTGGTGGGATATAATTGGTTACATAATCATGTTACAATATGTTAGGATTGGTTAGTTAAATTTCAGGAAAATGATTGGTTAAGGCATAGCTAAGCAGAACTCAAGTTTTACTATATAGTCTGCAGTCAATCCGGAAGTGAGGGGGTGGGTGTGTGGGTGGGGAAGATCGGAACAGGGAATGGGGGTAAGGAAATTGGAATCATGTTTGGCTAAGGGCAGGAATGGGAACAGGGACACAGGTGTAAGGCTCTGTGGTGTCAGAGCTGTGAAGGGGGACACTAAGGAAGGAAACTGGAATCATGCTTGCTGGAAGTTCACCCCAATAAACATTGAATCGTTTGCACCTTTGGCCTTTGGATATTGTTGCTCTCTGTTCATGCGAGAAGGACCAGGGAAGTAAGTGGGTGAAGGAATAAGCCCCCTAACAGTATCCCCTTCTATTTAACACTTTAAAATTTACCTTCACCAGAATAATCGCGTAACAGGAAATTTCCAGGGCCTGCTGCACTATTTCACAGACTAAAGACCCTTCCTGGAAATCTCGGTTTTGTTAGCATTCATTTTGAATTAAGACTCTAACACATGTGGAAGGTTCTTAAAACAAATTTCTGAGCAATTTAAATGGAATTATTCTAATACCTTTTTATCAAAAGTCTTGCAGTGTTCCTATTTCAATGGTATTGAAACAAAGCTAATATATATCCAAAGCATTTTATTAATAAAAAGTTACAAACAGAAAAACAGAACAGACCAGAGACATTTGCCGATGCCCTCTTCTATCCCTCCTTCTTTTTTTCTTTTTTCTTTCTAGTTTACTGAATATTCATGTTTAGGCAAACTTTTTGAATACTGGATAAAAAAATAAAAGGGGAACAAATTACTGGGTACTATACAGTCTTAAAGCTTGACTTATATGGAATGTGAAGCCATTGTCAAGTTTTGGAAACCATTAATTAATCCTACAATGACTTTTTGTCAAGATCTATGGTTCAGTTTCACAGTTAAATTATTCTGCAGATGATAGTGATTCTAAAACCATAAGAGAATTTGTAAAATATCTTCTTTGAGGAATCTATCCAGTTACCAGTAGAGGGGACTCTTCAATAATGTGGTGTATCACAAACCACAATGTCTGAGCCAGTCATCTTTCTTTTTGGAAGTTCAAGGTAGGCATTTGGAAGGCAGTAAATCTTCCTATTTGTCACTCACCATAGACTGAGCAAAGACATTCATGCCACATGGCTTCATTCTCTTCATCTGATATGTACCGGTGACAGGCAGTATCTGAATTAGCAGGAAAGAAGGGGAGTGTGAAGAAGGAGGAAAGAAACTAAGATGGATGTCAAACAGCTACTCTAGTCAGCTTTTCTGCAGAATAGTGGATTAGGTGCCAATGTGGTGAGAAAGGATCTCTCATTCCTTAGACCAAGCAGTTTACATGTGAAAAAACCTTCCAGGGCAAAAAGGCCTACTGCCAGGTTAATAGTTAATCAGAAATGTAATCTGTTCTATCAAATCAGGTTTCTTTTCTACAATAGAGTCTTATACATTCTCCTAAAATTATATAATATACCAGGTCATGCAGGAAAGGGCATCTTTTAGTTCCAGGCCTTCTTGAAAGAAATCAGTTCTGTGGGAAGAATTACAGACTTCACAAAAACATAGTGCTTTCATGTTACCAGGACGCCTATCCTAAATTAGTTTTTGTTTGGCAGCCTGGCAGATGTCATTGTTTTGGAGCATCACTTACTATGGATAAAATATTATTATTGTGATTTAGATTACAAAATGCACTGCCCTCAAAATGGTTTAAAAATAATTGGTTGCTTTAACAAAATAATTTGTTCTTTGATCCTTTGCTGTGTTGCCATATAATCTTCATTCTTTTATCTCAACTACCAAAGATGGCTATCCCAACATTTACATGGGAGTTGGTGAGATTGAGAAAATTTGCTATACTTTTTGGATGCCACTTTGATTGTCCTCTCCTGAGGCATGGTCAGACTGTTAAATTCTAATGCGTAGATTGCTCTGATGCGTAGATTGCTCTGATCTGATTACTACACTTGCCCTGCTTCAGTGACAAGCATACAGTCTGTGAAACCCTTTACTGTCAAGGCCAGGTAAGAGACAACTGATCTTGTTGGTGGCAGAAATGATTTCACCAGATTGAGAAAAGCTAGTTGGGGTTATCAACCTTCTTGTATAATGGAAAGGATGTCAAAGTAGAGGGGAAACTGCATATGTCTTCGGTTGACACTCTAGGGCTGGGAGTCTGTGGCTCCTTTTAACAGATTGTGGTGTCAGTTCAAACCGAAGAGAAGAGTGAGGGGAGATTTGATAGCAGCCTTCAACTACCTGAAGGGGGTTTCCAAAGAGGATGGAGCTCAGCAGTTCTCAGGGGTGGCAGATGACAGAACAAGGAGCAATGGTCTCAAGTTGCAGTGGGGGAGGTCGAGCTTGGATATTAGGAAACACTATTTCACTTGGAGGGTGGTGAAGCACTGGAATGGGTTACCTAGGGAGGTGGTTGAATCTCCATCCTTAGAGGTTTTTAAGGCACAGCTTGACAAAGCCCTGGCTGGGATGATTTAGTTGGTATTTGTCTGGCTTTGAGCAAGGGGTTGGACTAGATGACCTCCTGAGGTCTCTTCCAACCCTAATCTTCTATGATTCTAAAAACCATTATGCCATGAGAACCCATACAAGTGTTACCAAACTGTAAGCAAGAGACAGATCCCAAAGTATAGGGGCTACCCAGGATAGGGCTACACAGTGTCTGGGAAGTTCAATCCCCTGTGTCCATTTATTATTACTGTCCATTTCTGACACAGTGGCAAACTGTTACACAGTGCTTAGTCCACTTATGCCATCTCAGTCCCAGGGTTGAGCACAGTTTTTTCTCATCACCTTTTCCTAAGTGTTTTATGATTCCCCCACATTTCACAAATTGCAGCAGAAAGTGCCACTCAAACTCAATCTGCCCTCTGTCACACTGGTTGTAGTTGTGCTTCTTTGCATTTGGACTATGTTTTCTTTGTGTCTCCCAGTTTTCACCTCTAATTTCCGTTCCCTGAATCTGTATTTGGTGAGTTTGTCTTAGTTTTGCATATTAAGTGAATAAGATTGTTAGCATATTTTGCACCATTGGTGTCAATGAAGGCAGCCTTTCTGTAAAAAACTGAAATGATGATGTCTTCATACTAATATTGTTTTCAAGGCTGTCAGCTGAAGCTCAAAGGATCATATGATTTGACTGGTTGTAATAATGGTAGCTAGTCTGAGTGTTTTACCATGTAAAATTTCAAGGTCAGATACATGAAGTTTGGAATTTTTCAAATTCATTTTGTGCCTTCAGATAGTTCCATATATAAGTGAATAATTTTTTTCTGATCTGATTTTTAGAAAATATCCAGTTATAGAAGTAGATTAGGAGCCCATACTTTCCAAGTATGGGGACTACAACAGGCTGTCTAAATTTAGCAGTTTGATGCTATGAGTACACAGACATATAAATGGCTTTTTTTGTGCACAAGTGTCAGTTTGGACATCCTGTTAAGGTCTATAGATTTTGAAAATTAGACCCCTGCCCTCCAGTTTACTGCATGTAAGTAGATAATTTCCACATACTCTATTTCCTCTTGTATAATGGTGTGAAAATTATAGAGTATCATGTCAAATATAGTGTTGTATTCATTCATCTGTAATGAAAATGTATACTTTTTAACAAACTAAGTTAATTTGAACGGTAAATAAGCTATAAGGCCTTACTACCTATGGTTATTTAATTTATCATTACAAGTTTTTTCAACTTTCCTTCCCAAGCATAGTTCAAAATTAGGAAGGCTACCAACTGTGAGGTGTATTGTGGGCATGTTGTAATTCAAAGCCAAGTAAAAAAAGAGCTATTATTCCAGTCTACTAGAACTAAACTTGCTGTGCAATCTTGGGTTTTGTCTTGACAATAGCAAACTTAGAAGGTTTTATTTTGTTTTATTTTGTTTTGTACAGATCTAATAATTCTAACAATTTCAAAAATAAATTCAGTAGATGCCTCATTTATGTGGAAACAGTTTAGATCTATCTAAAAAAAGTCTTTGTGTATATGTATTTACATATATTTCATGGGAATAAAACTTTGATATTTGAAAGCAAAATAGATATTTAAAAATAACTTAAAATGAGTGAGAATGCTAAATAAATACAACTACTGCATGACAGGCCAAGCTTGGATAAATTATATGGAAAACCATTCTGTTTGCTGTTAAGAGTGATGAAAAATAATCTTCACAGCTCTATCATCCATGTCAAATCTGCTTTTGTGTAAAGAAGAAGAAAAAAGTTGGTAATTACCATTAACCTTTTCTTGTATAATTATGGTTCTGTTTGAGTTAGGAGATGCACTCTGATGTTTCCCTCCAATTAACTTCTAAACTAGTGCATACGGTCATTAGAATTAATTCTGCTACTGTTTGTCTTTTATTTTTTTAAGTGAAATAAATAGGGAGGAGGGGCCCAGACCAAGATAACTAAGCTCCCAGCATCTCACAATTCTTTATCTTCAACTGGATTGTACTTTGAATATTCCAGTCTATATCTTAATCTGAAACATGTGAATTCACATTAATGAAAGATAAACATATTTTGATTTAAATCTTCAGATTACTAGGTTAATTTTTATATTTTGCTTTTGTGATGTTCCTTAGGATTGTGAGGTTCCTCGCCCGTACCTGCCTTTAGCATGAAGAAGTCTTGTTTCTGCCTGCTTTGGATCAGGTCCCTGAAACCAACAACCTCTGGCACCATAGCCACAACCTCCCAGGCCTCAGCAGGCCTTGCTCTCTCCCCGTAGGTAATGATAGGCACTCGCCAACCCTGAGTGCTCAGAACATTCCCTGCAGTGTCCAATCCCTTATCCACTGGACACTCACAACTGGGGTTCTGCTATTTCCAAGGGAACAGTACATACCGGTTGGTAAGATTCAGCTCTGGACCAGCACTTCACTTAATGCCACAGCTCTTAGAGATATTTATAGTGAAAACAAGAATACGTTTTTTTTTTAAATCAAGGATTCAAGTCATAGTGAGTAAGAATATTGGAAACAAATGGTTACATATAAAACAAAATCATAACACTCTTTCTAGAGACTAAACTTAACTTGCAGGTTAACCTCCTGTCTAAAGAAGTTTCTCACCCAAAGTCTTCTGCAGAGTTCTCAACCAAGGTTGGCTGAGACCCTGTTTTCATGAATGCATACTGTCCGTTTTCTTCCTAGGTGCAGGGTACCAGGATGTCATCTTTGCCTCCTAGAAATATCCCCAAGTTCATTGTCTTTATTTATAGACAGAATAACCCCGTCTCTTGCTTTTCTGGTGTGCTCCTTTCCTGTTATCTTCATTAACATTTGACTTCATAGTGATAGAAAAAGCTGCTGCTGCTGGATAGGAGGCTGGTAGCAAGGATGGCCTGCATGGCTGGCTTAGCTCCTCTCCAAGCTCTCAGATTTTCTAAGCCTGGAGGAGTATAGTTTAGGGAGGGAGCTGAGTCAGTGGCATACAGTCACAATGCACCCTCTTGCCTGCCCAGCAGGAGGTAATTTTGCTGGTGGGAAGCTGCAGTAAGTAAGAGTGCTGTTGAGCCAAGCAGCAGAAAAGGCCAGGTGAGGGAGGGGGAGAAGAGACTTGGGTAAGTTGCTGTTCAAAATAGCAGCCTCATCCTGCTATTTGTCTGCTGCCTTAGGCAGCTAAAACGTTGGAGGAAAAAATCGATTGTCTTCTCCAAGCTGAAATGTGAAGTGGTGAGGTCAGCTATAATAATGCTGATGTACAGAGTCTGTGCAGAGGGATCTGGCCTCCCAGAAACTGCCAGGGGATTCTGGTCTGGTCTGGTCTGGTCCCTTCTTGTTCTGCAGTGGGTGAAATCAGACTTGAGACTCTACCTGCTCCCTGGAGTGCCCCCATAGTAGCCATTTGTTGAGGTAGGGATATACCTGCACCTGCCTCCGCCAAAGGAAGGATGCTACCACCAACATGCACTTGGTGAATACTTGGGGGGGGCCGTCAATAGACCGAACGGGAGGACCGTGAACTTATAACATTTGTGGTCAACCACAAACCATAGAAATTGTCTGTGCACGGGGCAAATGGCTATGTGAAAGTACATGTCTTTCATGTTGAGGATGGCATACCAGTCTCCTGGCTCCAGGGAAGGGATGATTGTGCTGACTGAGATCATGCAGAACTTCAACTTCAGCCTGAACTGGTTGAGTCCTCAGAGGTCTAAAATAGGTCTGAGACCCCCCTTTGCCTTGGGGATTATGAAATAATGGGAGTAAAATCCCTTGTCCCTTAGCTCCTGAAGAACCTCCTCAACTGCTCCTATGGAGAGGAGCGACTGCACCTCCTGGATAAGGAGCTGCTTGTGAGAATTGTTCCTGAAGAGGGATGAGGAAGGGCAGTGGGAGGGTGGGGAAGAGCAGAATTTGAGAGAATATCCCACTTCTACTGTGCAAAGAACCCAGCGGTCCGATGTTATTTGTGGAAGTGGGAGAGCCGATCCATGAAGGAAAGGGAAGGATCCGGTGTCACGGAGGGTACGCCGTCCTCAGGCGCACCTTCAAAAGGCCTGCTTTGAACCCTAACCTGGAGGGACCCTCCAGCATTAGGATATCGACTATGGGGTCCTCTGGCTCGATAACCTCTTCCGCCTGTAATCCCATGTTACGGGCGATTCTGCACAGGAGGTCCTTGTGTGCACAGTGATCTATCGGAGGCGGACCCAAGGCCGAAGTCCCTGCAACACCTTGTCCGGGGACCAGGATGAGGAGGCTAGAGGTGGTACAGAGTCCTCCTGACCTTCCAGCTCTCTACTGTCCTCCTGGTCTGTGCCTGGTGCCTCTGCGCTGATCGTTGTTGCAGCAGTGGCAGTCTGGCCAGCTGTTGGGGCTGGTTGTTTCGGTGGTGACCTGGATGGGCTGTGAACCCTTTGCTGTCGTCATTTCCGATCCATGAGGCACTGGGTGACCTTTAGGTGGCTGAGGTTCTCGGGTTTCAGAGACCACCGACCAAGAGCTCCTGCAAAATGAGCCCTGGACCTCGTGATAAGCCCAGGGAGTCAAAAAGGGACACTGAAGCTACAGTTGCCAATGTGGAGGCCATGCCGCCAGTGCCTCACTTCTGCGCCTATCCGATCTTTGTCTGCTACGATGAGAATAAAATGAGTTCCCGTCTGAGTCAGATGACAACGATCTGGATCGTGACAATCACAGCGGCACTGGTGTGCAGCACAGTACCAGTAATCACTGATGTGCCCACACCGGGGATTGGTGCTGGGAGACCGATTTTGGGAACTGATACGGGTGCCACTTCGCAGGTGCCAGACACCGGTGCTGCTCCGCCAGTTCCGGAGATCGAGATTTTTGTCTTGTTGGTGCCAGGGAACCACACATAGGGTCTGGAGCTGATGATCGGTGCCTTGGTGATGTCAAACCCAAGCAGTGCCGAAGTGAGCAGTACTGGACCAGAGAAGATGATCACCACATCAGGGCCGGCTTGCCTCTCAATGGTGCCGGACGCGGTGAAATTGGAGGCTTGTCTCTGATAGCCAAAGGTTGAAGGGCTGTCATCTCTATTAAATCCCTGGTGGCTTCAAAAGTGTCCAGGGTGGAGGGGAACTCCAACTCCTCCACTTGGCACTGACTGTCCAGGGAGTCACTGGGCGCTGGACTCAACGGTCCCCTCCGGGGAACCAAAGTCAATGGCGCCAACTTCTGCTCCTTGGCCGCCGAATGCTCCTTCAAGGGATGCACTGCTGTTGAGCCTGGCAGCTGGCTGCCTTCGGCACTGGGGAATGAAGCTGGAGCACTCCGCACTGGCACGCTCGGTCCCTGATCCTGGTGCTCCATGGCGGACTGGGGATGGAGAGCGGACTCCATCAGAAGTTGTTTCAGACAGAAATCCTGCTCTTTCTTCGTCCTAGGGTGGAAAAATCTGCAGATTTTGCACCTGTCTCTTTGGTACTCTTCCCCCAGACACTTCAGACACATTTGGGGGTTGCCAGTTGGCACGTGCTTACTGCAGGTCCCGCAAGGTTTAAACCCTTGGCCTGGAGGCATGCCCCAGAGCTGAGGGAAAGGTAAGGGATGGGGAGGACCCCGCTCCCTAACCTTAACTACTATATACACTAAAACTATAATAACTGAAACCTAGTCTAAAACTACAAACTAGAGAAGAAAGCTAAGGGAAACACTTGCTAGGCAAGCAAACGCAGTTCCAACAGCTGTCACAGGTGGTAAGAAGGAACTGAAGGGGTGTCGGGTCAGCAGGGTCATATATTGAGATCATGAAGGCACCACTCCAGGGGGATCCACAGCCAACCAAATGGGAGCTTCTAAGAGAAAAACTTTCCGATGACCGTGTACGCAGTGCATGCACACCTGGTTGGAATTGACGTGGACAAGCACTTGAAGAAGGAAAAAAAAGTACTGGTTTGCCAATTCACTGTGAACTAATCCAGTATGACCCCTGGACTACTTTTTCATCGTCTCTTTACCTGAATTGTCGTGGCAAGGTTTTATTTTGTATGCAGTAAGTTTTAGGATAGGGCTGCCTATCTCCACTATGTTTTCAAAATGATGTATGTATTTTTAACACCTTACACTAATTGGATTCTGGTCTGTGTTTAAACCTGTGCAACTACAGTTAGTAGGGCTGAACAGGATTAAATCATGGCATAATTGTGCTCTAAACACTTAATAAAATAATCTAGTTCTTCAAAAAAGTAACATTAAAATTAACTTTTACATGGGATACATATAGCACTAATTAATTTTCAAAATGATACTTTCATATAAAATTCTCACTTTGCTTGTATTCAGCTCTAATGCACGAGGGGGCTTAGATATAAGAACATAAGAATGGCCATATGGGGTTAGACCAAAGGTCCATCTAGCCCAGTATCCTGTTTTCTGACAGTGGCCATATGCAAGGTGCTTCAGAGGGAATGAACTGAACAGGTAATCAAGTGATCCATCCCCTGTTACCCATTCCCAGCTTCTGCCAGACAGAGGCTAGGGACACCATTCCAGCCCATCCTGGCTAATAGCCACTGATTGACCTATCCTCCATGAATTTATCTGGTTGTTTTTTTTAACCTTGTTGTAGTCTTCACCTTCACAACATCCTCTGGCACAGATTCCAGAGGTTGACTGTGCATTGTATGAAAAATACTTCCTTTTGTTTGTTTTAAATGTACTGCCTATTAATTTCATTGGGTGACCCCTAGTTCTTGTGTTATGAGGAGGAGTAAATAACTTCCTTATTTACTTTCTCCACACCAGACATGATTTTATAGACCTCAATCATATCTCCCCTTAGCCGTCTCTTTTCCAAGCTGAAAAGTCCCAGTCTTATTAAGCTTTCCTCATAGGGAAGCTGTTCCATACCCCTAATAATTTCCGTTGCCTTTTTCTGAACCTTTTCCAATTCCAATTCCAATATATCTTTTTTGTGATGGAGCAACCAGATCCGCATGCAGAATTCAAGATGTGGGTGTACCATGAGTTTATATAGAGGCAATATGATATTTTCTGTCTTCTTATCGATCCCTTTCTTAATTATTCCCAGCATTCTGTTCATTTTTTTGACTACCACTGCACATTGAGTGGATGTTTTCAGAGAACTATCCACAATGACTCCAAGATCGCTTTCTTGAGTGGTAACAGCTATTTTAGACCCCATCATTTTATATTTATAGTTGGGATTGAGTTTTCCAATGTGCCTTACTTTGCATTTATCAACATTGAATTTCATCTGCCATTTTGTTGCCCAGTCACCCAGTTTTGTGAGATCCTTTGTAATTCTTCACAGTCTGCTTTGGACTTAACTATCTTGAGTAGTTTTGTATCAACTGCAAATTTTGCCACCTCACTGATTACTTCTTTTTCCAGATCATTTATGAATATGTTGAACAGTACTGGTCCCACTACAGACCCCTGGGGCACACCACTATTTACCTTTTTCCTTTCTGAAAACTGACAATAATAATTCCAAGCTAATTTAAAGGTTGCAGATTAAGTTCCTAAAAGTGAAAATGGAGGCGCTTAATCCCTTTTATATCAGAAATTCTATGTAAAGGATGTCTATTTTTGTTTGTTATCCCAGGATATTAGAGAGAGAAAGTGGGTGAAGTAATATCTTTTATTGGACCAACTTCTGTTATCAAGAGAGACAAGCTTTTGAGCCACAAAGAACTCTTCTTCAAGTCTGGGAAAGGCACACCTACTGGCACAACTAAATGCAAGCATAAATAGTTAGCTCACATTCCATTCAAGGGTCCATTGCTGCACAGACAGTGTCACCAGGAGGGCTTTGGCTTCCTTGACCACAGCATGCTGCTCTGTAAAGGACTGCTGAGCAGAGATGGGGGTCCAACTATTGAGGAAGAGGAAGGGGGAAGAATATCTTTTGATACAGACTGGCTAACCTAGTGAGAAGGGCTTTAAAGAAGGTTTGATGGGGGCAGGAGACTATGAACAAACAACACAAGCACGTAGGGACAGAATTAAAAAGGCCAAAGCACAAATGAGATTAAAATAACTAGAGACATAAAGGATAACAAGAAAACATTCTACAAATACATTAGAAGCAAAAGGAAGACTAAGGACAGGGTAGGCCCATTAATCAATGAGGAGGAAAGACAAGAACAGAAAATGTAGAAAAGATTAGTAGTGCTCGGACATCTAACATAGTGAATGTCAATGAAAATGAGGTAGGATCTGAGGCTAAAATAAGGAAAGAACAAATTAAAAATTACTTAGACAAGTTACATGTCTTCAAATCAGAAGGGCCTGATGAAGCACATCCTAGAATATTCAAGGAGCTAACTGAAGAGATATCTAAGCCATTAGCAATTATCTTCGAAAACTCATGGAAGACAGGAGAGATTCCAGAGGACAGGGAGAGGGCAAATATACTGTTCATCTATAGAAAGGGGAATAAGGAAAACCCAGAGAATTACAGGCCAGTCAACTTCAGTACCCAGAAAGATAATGGAACAAATGGTTGATCAAGCAATCGAATTTGCAGACACCTAGAAGATAAGGTGATAAATAACAGCCAACATGGATTTGTCAAGAACAAATCATGTCAAACCAATCTAATATCCTTCTTTGACAGAGTACCAAGCCTTGTGGATGGGGAGAAGCAGTAGATGTGGTATATCTTAATTTTAGTACGCCTTTTCATACTGTCTCACAGGACTTTCTCATAAACAAACTAGGGAAATGTGGCTTAGATGGAGCTACTATAAGGTGGATGCATAATTGATTGGAAAACTGTTCCCAGAAAGTAGTTATCAGTGGTTCACAGTCAAGCTGGAAGGGCATATATAGCAGGGTCCAGCAGGGATCAGTCTGGGGTCCAGTTCTATTCAATATCTTCATCAATGATTTGGACAATGGCAGAGAGTACACTTATAAATTTTGCAGACCATGCCAAGCTAGGAGGGGTTGCAAGTGCTTTGGAGGGTAGGAATAAAATTCCCAACCATCTGGAAAAATTGTAGAAATGGTCTGAAGTAAATAAGATAAAATTTGATAAGGACAAATGCTAAGTACTCCACTTAGGAAGGAACAATCAGTTGCACACATACAAAACAGGAAATGACTACCTAGGAAGGAGTGCTGTGGAAAGGAATCTGGGAGTTATAGTAGATTACAAACTGTTCTCCTTAACCTCAGAGGATAGGACAAGAAGCAGTGGGTAAACTGAAGGAACTTGGGTGACTTGCCCAACATTACACAAGAAGTACTGGCAGAGGCAGGAACTCCTGGAGCCCAGCCCTGTGCCTCAACAACAACATACTCTTTCCTCCCTTGAATTATTTAAAAATACAGATTTGGGTTACCAACTACAGATAATCCATGCACACAGTTGTTTTGCCTTACTCTGTGAATGGACTTACTTTCCAATCAAAATGTATGTTAAGAACATCAGTTTGTGTGTGAACAAATAATTAGATTTTGAAATAAACTCCTCTCTCCAGTTATGTTTGAAACCCTCTCTGTCCTTCTTGACATTATCACAGCTCTCACAAATATGAAGGGCTAGGTAAAGCCAATACCTAAAAAGAAAAATGTTCAGGGAAATCCAGGTTCTATAGAAAGTGGTTTTTGTGACAGAGTAATTAGAGTCATATACTGTAAGTCAGATCTGAAACCCATGACCCAGCATAGAGTCAGGGGCACAGTGCTGTTGGACATACTTTCTTTCAGAGGACTTGTGAAACACTGCTCCTGATTACTTGAGCCTTGTCTACACAACATATATTTCTTAAAATTTTACACCAGTAGCAGTAACAGTGGAGGCTATTGTGTAAATAAAGCATTGTTGGCCACCAGCATTTTAACCACCTACACCTGCTCTGAGAAGGATTTTGAAAACATGGAAGTAAAAACACCCATGGCAGGTCTACTCAAGCATTCTCATCGATACTAGCAACAGTTAGAAACTGAAAGGAAAAACCTCTCATGCGGATAAGATGAAGTGTTTACATCAAGATATCTTTTAGTCTTCTCACAAATGAGGATACCATACGTGTTCACATCCAAAATAATTTTGAATTCTTCAAGACAAAACTCCACATAGCCCTCACCCCAAAACTTGAAAATTCTGGTTTCAACAAGTAAAATCCATGAGCCGAGTCACATATCCAGGACATATGAACACAGTACTCTCAAACCAGAGAATATTTATTTCCTTCATCATTCTCAAAATTTCTCTCTTCTCAGCTAAAGAAAGGAAACAAAAAGCCTATAGCAGAGGTCAGAAAGTGACCTTTTGCACTGGTTACAAAGCACACCCTGAGGAGAGGCCAAAAAACTGAAATACTGTTGTGACTTCTGCATCAAACTTCATATCTAATATTTCCTCAAAGGGTATCAAGCCACTGTTAACAGTGTCACCATTCTCTGATTACTCTGGTTAACCAAGTATCCATAGATTTTGGACCCTAGACTTATTCTGCAATATTTACACCTTTCTTTGTATTCCTTCTATTAAAGCCCTGGAAGTCATATTAAGGCTTTAATGTGAGGAAGTAAGTGATGTCAATTTCTTTGATCTTTGTTCATCATTTGTATTTTGTTTATGAAAGCTTCTGAATTTTCATATTTTTCAAACCAAGAGCATCCAAATTGACTTATTTATTTGTATAGCCTCTTTCTGAGCCCAAGTAGTGGCTGAGGGGTTTTTGCTCCGTTTTGCTTTTTGCTTTTTACAGTGTTTCCTGTGCAGTTTTATCTTCTTATGCAGTATCACCACTGCCCAAGTAGATCAAAAGTGAAAAAAGCCTGTAAATCAAGAAATCAATACCAGGAGAGCCCACACTGTAGGAAGTATCCCTTCTGCATCTCACTGACTGCTTCAACAAGCTAGTAATGGAAGCAGGATCAATTGTGCAGCTTTCTCCACCCAGGCTGCACACCCTAGAACAGTTTTGAGGACAATATTTTGCTTAGCTTCTGTTTGAAAAAACAGGCAGCACTTGCTTTGTAACACTTTTATATTAATAAGAAGTATGTATGCTTACTTTTGTGTATTGAACATCTTGTTCTTTTAAAGCACTGTCAGTAGAAGCATGTTTAATGATCTAGTGCCTTTTGGGAATTACCATAGGTGCTGGAATTAGGCATGCGGGGAGTGCTGCTGAACCCCCTGGCTTGCAGTAGGTTTACAGTTTGATTCAATGGTTGTCAGCACCCCCCCATGCAAATTGTTTCAGCACTTAACAGAAAATAGTACCCAACTATTTTAAGGACACATTTTTACCTGTTTGGATGACATAACAGAATAAAAGAGAAAAGAAGCAGTTTTAGATCTGTTAGGACAGAAAGGAACAGCCACAAAACACTAAGTTTTCTCCTATTTTACTGTTCAGCTAAGGAAAACTTTACTTCTTGGACGATCATGCTCCTATGATGCATTACAATTATTATTACTGAGGGGGGAAATTATTATTATCATTATCATCAATATAGTGCCATACATTTTCACAGAGCGCTGCGGACATAGAATCAGTCGTGACCCTGAAAAGGAGATGAAAGGATAAAGAAGGGGTAAGAATGAAATGGTGAAAGACAACATGAGTTTTAATACCAACTCTGCCACTGACTTTTTGTGTGACTCTGGACACAGCAAGTATCCTTTAAGCTCTCTGACCAAGATTTTCAGAAGTGATTGGTAATTCTGAATGCCTCCATTTCTAGAAGCCCAACTTGAAACACCTTAAAGGGGCCTGTGATGGGATTTGACTCAACACTGTGGCGCCTCCTGCTGGTTGTCCTGGGGATTAGCTGTGTATGCCAGTGCGCCCTCCTCTGCTGGTGTCTTGTCGCTGTCACTTCTCTCCAGGGACCCACGTCACCCCCAGGACCTCAGCATTCTCTTTATGACACAGCTCTCCAGCTGTGCTGCAATCTATCCTCCCCTCTTCTGGAAGAATGTCACAGTCCTTTAGTCCAGCCACTTCCTCAGTGGAGAGTGAGGGTGGGGGGGACCCGGGCCCACCCACTACTCTGGGTCCTGGCCCAGGGACCCTGTAGATGGCCGCTGCTTTCAGTGCCCCCTCCGACTCCTCAGTAGATTTCCCAGGGCCACTTCCCCAGGGTCCCAGCACCCTCTTTGCCCTTGCCTCAGGGCCTCAGCCTGCAAATCCCTGCAGCTTGTTAGGAGCTGCCTTTAGCTCCCCAGGTCTCTGCCTGCAGCACTGCTCTGTCCAGGGTGCTTGCTGCCTTCAGCCTCCAAGGCAGGTAGTCAACCTCAGTCCTCAAGTTCCTGGGTGTGACTGAAGCTGCTCTGCTCTGCAGCCCTTCTTATATGGGCCATCCCAGCCCTGATTGGCTGCCTCCTATAAGCCCTTCTGTGATTGGCTGCCTCCTGCGCAGCCTCCCGAGGGCTCTATTAACCCCTAAGAACCCAGGGTGGGGCAGGCACCCTATCACAGGGCCTCATTTTCAGAAACTACTGAGCACCTGCCCTCAGAAAGTCACACTTCTTTAAAATGTTTCAAATTGGGCACCCAATTCACTAGTCACCTCTGAATATCTTGGCCTCTGTCTTTTCCATATCTGGACAAAAGAGATAATACTTACTTACATCATGAGGACATTGTGAGACATTATAGGAATTATCTGAGTTATTGAAAAGTGCATTGAGGAAAATGTTCTTATCAGAAATGTACTTGGATAACTCAAAAATTGTTAAACATTTGTGGATCTCACCAACACTTAAAAATCACATCAAATCTGAAGAAATATTTTAGCAGTTTTAAAATTACAAGCATTTAAAGTTGTTAATGTAATATATTATATGCCTTATGGACATGATAGTAAGCTACCTCTCTTCTTTTTCTTCCTGATGGGATGGAGAAGCCCAGGGAGACTTTTATATGGTCAACAAAGAGCAGCAGCTGTTCCCTGAAGAGTACATTGAGAAACCTGCTGCTGCAAAGACCCTCAGTTCTAACAGACTCAAAGAGCGAGAGCATCTGTGCCTCTCATGAACTCTGTAGCTGCTGGGGCAAAAGACAGAGAGGGACGTTCACCTGAGAACTGCAAGAGACAGAAAGCGGGGTGGGTTCTGGAAGGAGCTCTCCTGCCCCTTCCCCCTCTTGTTTAAAAATAAAACTATGGCAGGACAGAGGATCCTCTTCTCAATGATGGAGTAGATAGTAGGTAAGAGGGAACAGAGCAACTGGGAAGAAGAACCTCTCCTAAAATCTAGTAGCCTGAGGATAGATAATTGGGTGGCAGCTCCACACTCTTGTTCTTTCCAAGAAAACAGAAAGCTTGGGAGGCCTGGGGGAGAGCACTTGTGCTGCTTGCAACCTGTCATATGTGCCCTAAAAGTACCATGCTGATAGTGGAAAGTCAGTGGAGAACATACCATTGGCTCAAAGATGACAGAGTGCTCTGGGACAGAGATGCAGGAGAGAGCTGCAGCCTGCAGAAGAGATCAGAAGGCTGGTTACTGAGCCCAGCCCTGAGCGACCTACTCTCCTGTCCTGCTAGCCCTTTGTTCTGCTGTTAAGAGGGAGAGGGGATGCAAATGTGTTCCTCCCTGCACTGTTCCAAGGTGTGTCTTCTCTGGGTCACCTGAAACTGCAGCAACAAGAGTTTCTCTCTTCTTTTCAGGTGTCTGCTCCTGGCCTTTAGGAGTTTACTTGAGCAGAACATCTGCCACACTTTTGTCCGTCCATGCTGGAAGACAGACAGGAGGCAATGGATGTGGTTTAATTAGGCTTTAACTTTATTCATTTAAAATATCTGGGAATACCCAGCAACAGATTGTACAGAGCAGGCCATCATCATTTCCACATAATCCCCAACTTGGTTCCAGCCATACTACTGCTGGGACCCCACTGCCCTGCCTTGTTCCAGACATAGAAGCCCCAACCTCCCCTCCTCCACTCCCTTAAGGGATGCTTTCCTTCGGATCCTTTTGCAGTCCATTTTATCCAATGACCATATCCCTTTTAGCTACACTGGACATCTGCCACACGTTTTACATACTAAGTTGTAAACTTGTAACCTAAACCCATACTCCACTTCCCCAGGTCCCAGACCTGCTGTGGGGATGGAAGGTGAAAAAAACCTACACCATCTCAACCAATCTGGCGGTGAAGGAAAAAATCTTGCCCAGCCCCGCAAGGAAAAGGGCAATTAGCATAATGCCCACAGTGGATCAAGAGAGAACCCAGTCCTTTTGCCAAGTTCATGGGTAGGTGATGCCAGCCCTATCCCAGTAAAAGAGGATCTCTCCAGGCTGCATGGGCCATAAAGCCCCTCCACCCCCGCAACACACACACTCTTCCCATCAGTGGGAAAAGCAGTGACCTTCCCCTGACCTTGCCCCAACTGTTTGCTGTCCATCCCTATAAACTCCCCCCTTCCTCCTCACCCATTGTAAGGAGCCCTTAAAGGGGCAATGCTCCTTTTCTTCCAGTTAGCCAGACAAAGATCCCCTTGCATGAAGATTGCAGTGGGTACAGTAGAAAACCGCTCTGAAAAGATCATTCAGAGTAGCTCCTAAAATTCCAAAAATCACAATTTTTAAGGTGAGTGTTGAGGATTTACAAATCTTCATCATTCATCTTCTTCATCTTCTTCCAAAGTAACTTCTTTTAAGTAGAACTTTGATTCCAGAAACGTGTGCGTGTAATAATTAGTTACTATTTATAAAAAGAAAAGGAGTACTTGTGGCACCTTAGAGACTAACCAATTTATTAGAGCATAAGCTTTCGTGAGCTACAGCTCACTTCCTCAGATGCATATCGTGGAAACTGCAGCAGGCTTTATATATACACAGAGAATATGAAACAATACCTACTCCCACCCCACTGTCCTGCTGGTAATAGCTTATCTAAAGTGATCATCAGGTGGGCCATTTCCAGCACAAATCCAGGTTTTCTCACCCTCCACCCCCCACACAAATTCACTCTCCTGCTGGTGATAGGGAGAGTGAATTTGTGTGGGGGGGTGGAGAGTGAGAAAACCTGGATTTGTGCTGGAAATGGCCCACCTGATGATCACTTTAGATAAGCTATTACCAGCAGGACAGTGGGGTGGGAGTAGGTATTGTTTCATATTCTCTGTGTATATATAAAGCCTGCTGCAGTTTCCACGATATGCATCTGAGGAAGTGAGCTGTAGCTCACGAAAGCTTATGCTCTAATAAATTGGTTAGTCTCTAAGGTGCCACAAGTACTCCTTTTCTTTTTGCGAATACAGACTAACACGGCTGTTACTCTGAAACCTTACTATTTATACAGCTTTTTGTAAAATGCTATGCAAATGCTAAGTGCTGTTATTTCTTTAATCAAGAAATCATCTTCTGAATTCTTCAACATTCTGTGTTGCCTTTAAAATTATCCACACATCTTTATGTAAACTCAGGTTGTAAATCAATATTAATGGTGCTCTGCTAGCATTGTGAAACTCTGAGAACCAGTCACAACAATAAGAATAACCAATAATCTGGTGCATAACATGCGCGCAGGCTGCTGCTTTGCAAATGTTGTACTGAAGCAAAACGGAAATGATATTACTGGTCTTAACTTAGAGCCCTGTTTACCATGTAAGACACAACCTGACAAAAGAATGAAAAACATAATAAAATTTTATATGCACTAATCCTATCAATCATTAAAAATTATCTACATTTTAAGACAGAGACAATTCAAATAAATGTTTTGTCCAACACTGCAGGTTTTTGTATATGATTAAGCTGATCATTCACAACTGTCAGGAAATGGTTGATCCAGTAAAAAAAATAAAAAACTAGGAAGATATGAAAATCTCAGCAATAAAATCTTTAAGGAGGGTAGGCATGCTAGATTTCTAAAGTAAGGGGAGGCAGGATCTAGTTGTTGCTCATTACTGTATGTCACTATAATCAGAATGGGCAACATTCTCAGTTCTAATGCTAGCAGCATGTTTTTCTCTTTGTCTCTTGGAATCATAGATTATATCAAGACAATATATCCTTAGAGTTATATCACACAAGTTATATCACACACATAGCCATGTTGCAATGATAGAGAGTCCCAATCACACAAATTGTGCATATTGTGCACATATAACTACAAAAGTGTTTCCAAATAAATAAAAGAAAAGAAAGCAAGCACTCTTGTTCCTTCAATGTCAAGTAATCGTTAGTGCACCATGATGAATAACAAATGTCTGTGCCAATAAACCCGGACATCACATGACGGTTTTGTTATAAGACAAAGTGATAGTAAATTATAGTTGGAAGACAAAAAGTATGGGCCAAAATACTCTTTTGTAAAATAAATAACACTTTACTGCCAGAATTACTGTATTTTCAGTGTAAAATCTGATTTCATCTGCAGGCTAATATTTTAGAGCTGGTAGTAATCCTCTTCTGAAAAAATGTGTAAATAATCATTAATATCACATCCAAACATGCTTATCATCCAGTTCCTCTTTCAAAAACACATAATCCTAAGAATCTCCAAGCCAGTTTGTTTTTAGTTAAAAAAAACATATTTTACTTTTTGAAGCTAAAGTCCTTCTAATTTTATAGCATCAAAATACAGACCACTACTGTGCCTATGTGATAAGATCAACCTTTCTACTATCTATTCTGGGAAATTGTTAGATGTCTTATGCCCCTGTGTGGCCAACCTGCACAACAAATTTGCCTTCACATTGCTAGTAACAAAGAAACAATAAAATAGAAGGGGGAGTATTCTCCATTTCCATTCCTCAAAAAAAGCTATTAATATACACAGCAAATGGTAAATTGGACTGATATTGTGTTGTGCAGTTTATATCAATTTTGGTCAGAAAGATACTCATTATGCAGTGGTGTGTTAATCTGAATATTGCCCAAAGCAACTGTGAACTCCAATGCAGTGCAAAGTATGCTGCTACAAATAGAGCATCTGACAGTACAATAATTGTGATTCAGCTCTAAATGCAGAATCACAACCTGAAAATCCAATAAATATATCCAATAATTAAGGGCTTTTAGTAGACATAAGTACCACTTTAATTTGGTGTTCTTAGTACTTCAAATTTAAAAATAAAGGAGTTCAGTCATCAAAAATATTTAGAGGCCAAAAATCAAAGGGCTCTTAGACTCTGCCTTTAAAATTGGACTGGACTAAATACAAGCATTTAATTATAAAGACATCAAATGAGTTTTTAAAAACAAGATAAAAGATGTACTGATTTCTGTTTCTGCACTTTTTATTTCAACTGCAAGATAAAAATCATAAACAACGGGAGTTTATTCCCTACACTAGCTACTCACCAGGTGGAGAGCAAACACATATTCTATGCAGAAAAAAATCTGCTTTCACAATAATAATCACAGTTAGATAAAAAGAGCCTATGTAACCCAATGCACAAGTACATATCACCATGATCCATAATTTAGAACACCAGAGTTTCTGAAGTAAACTCGTGGGTCTTGCTGCTTCAGCTAGCTGGAGTTGGGAATGTCAGGGAAGTGACACTCAGCATCTGGGGGAGGGCACAGCATACAGAACATCGAATATTTGCACAACACTACAGCAGCTTATGGAGTGTTTCAGTTTATTTAGCAGAGGCTAACTAAACTCCTATCTAAATGATAGCATCATTCTACCACAACAGGAGTCCAATTTCAGTTGAGACTTCTAGATGCTACTATAATATAAATAATAATTATTAAACAGACAGCCAGACCAAGTAGGGTTCCTAATTGGGGGAGATAAAAAACAGCTTGATATACATCCTTGCTAGTAGTTGCTGGTGGGTTTGGGAAACCAATGCTAGGATATTCAGTGTCTCTCGGAACAAAACACCAGCACTCCTTATGCCCTCCAAAAAAGACTGAAGTCCCCTAGATTAAGAACCTAGATCATGTTAACATATTAATAGTGATGTGTCTCTTACTACGATTATATGTATCTACTTTCTCTCCCTCTGATCCTTAGTTTGCATTTTATATTGTATTTTATACCATATTAGTATGCTTGCTGCGCTGTGCTAGTCTATGCATTAACAGATTAATTTTATGCTTAATATGTCAGTAGTTATCTTTCTATAGTCTGACTTTTTCAAATATAACCACCAAAAACTGAATGGAAAAAAAATAATTGAAAAAGCACGAGCACTATTTCTGTTTAATCCCATGAATTGACAATTAACTTCAGGTCTTGGGACACAGATCACATTTGTACATCTCAAAAGCACAAGTTGTTATTTTTAAAAATAATTATGTGCTTGCCTATCCATAGTTCTGAAAAATTAACTTGATGTTAGAGCAATTAGTTTAGAGCAATAGTTTTACACTGCTAATCAAAGTTTTCCGTGAAAATCTACATAAAGAAGAGAAAGATGCCCATTATAATGATTTAATTAGAAAATTTAAATTGCTTTTTAAAAATCATAAAATGAATAACATAGGTAAGTAACCTCCAAAACAAATTTAGGGAAGACCTCTTACTTTCGGTGACCATTAAATAAATGACTTCTATAGAGCCCTACCATCAAGGTGCAAATTTAAAATACTGATACCTATCCAGAAGACAGGAAAAAAAACTACTTACACAATAGCCTTAAATAACTTTCAATTAATCACACAGTTTAAATTTAATTACCACAGCAAACATGGCTTAGTCTCTCTATGCTGTTAAAAACAGCACAACAGCAAGGCTTTCTGAAGCCCAAAATCACTAGCTTGAAAAAACACCAAATTACTGTCTAAAGAAGTAGATATATCCTCAGCCTAAAATTATAAACAATATTGAGTTTGAGACTGAGCTTCCGGGTAATCCTCTTTCATTAACCAGTCCCCTGGAATAAACAATTTTAAGTCTCAGCCATATTAAATTCAATAAAATATTTCTCTGAACGTCTTTATGATTTGAAACTGTTATCATTTGCAGCTGCTCTCTTACAGACACACACACACACACGCACCTACCTAAAAGCATTACATTTTCCTTTTTACAAGGAGCATGCACTCTGATTACTGCAAAAGCAGAAATGAGCAAATCAGGAATAGGTTCATGGATGCTGAGAACAGCTGCTTAGGCAGTGTTGGTAGCTGCAGGCCTAAGACTATGCACTTGGAGATGTGCACTATTTTACAAGCACAGTTGATAATATACAAAATTATTGCTCCATTTTGTAGATCTTCAAAGATGTCAAAGCATGCAAAAAAGCCATGTTAGGAGAAAATCTTACCTTTGACTACAGATTTTCATTTATGTTTGAAAGGATACCTAAATTCCTTAAATGGATTAACTTTACTTTGCAATTGTCGCTAAATTAAACATGCTTACAATCACCAGCTTCATAAATTTGCATGACTAATTAGAAAATTATCTCTAAGATAGTAAAACTTGTGAAGAACTACATTAAATAAATATAATGATTGTATGTAAAAGAAATAGCAGCAGTAATGGAAATCCTTAGAATAATAGTCTGATGAAATAAACAGATAATAGTTTTCTGATTTTTTAAAGTGGAAATGTGGTTGTATTTAAGAGAAAGAAAATCCCCTTTAACAATGGCCTTTCTTACAGATAGAGAGGGGAAGATTAAAATGTTATTTATATGTTCTGTACACTATTACTTCCCTCTTTTTCCAGAATGTTTCCATTAATGCATTATCATTATACAAAACTACAGAATTCTCTCTTCTTCCTCTGCCTTCACTCATTCTTTTAGATAAAACTCTTTATTTCTTTCACCTTTAATATTTAATAATCATATGAAAAAGTTCTAGACATCACTTATACAGCATGTGTTTACTGAATAAATGTAATAAAAGTAATAAGTAATATTTAATAGAGTTCACTACAAAAAAATGAATTCCAAACCAGTATTTTAGCTTCAACTACCCCATCACAACTATAAGCAACACCACTCTTTGCCATCTCCACTTCCCACAAAACAATAGCTGTTCATAACAAAATAGCCTTCAGAACTGACTGACCTACTGCAAAGCATCTACTGATCTTCTGTAATATGGCCAGTTAAAAGATTATTGAAAAGCACTATACACATATATAAGTCTTCTGAAAACAATAAAGTGTTCTCTGCATATTTTGCAGATTGTATGCAGGACTGCTCATTTACATCTTCCAACAAATTATTTATGATTGAATAGCCACATCCTTGTAGCTTTAATCCTTTCACTGCCATATCCACATAAAATTGTTTTCTCAGACATATTTGTCTGTGAATATTTAATATGTTTTTAGGATTACACCTAATAATGCTGCCTGGTAATGGTAGCTAATAGGTTTGAAAGAGACATATACATCTTAAATATTTTATTTTAGTTAAGCTGTTTTTATTTCTGCAGAACAAGTTTCATTTAAATCCTGATATAAAACATGAAATTACCAATAGGAGGAACTCTCTGCTACAATAAAATATTAATATTTCAAAGTCTAATTACAGAGTTCTCTACCAGAAAACATACATATAGATAAACTCTTGTCATGAGCATAGAAATGCTACAGGAAAAATGCTTTATTTCTACTTACCTAATGTTGTTCAATGTTTGTCCAAAAAGATCATTTTGTAAAACATTTGGAGGGGATGAGAAAACCCCATGAAAATGAGATAAAACAGAATTGCAGACCTGGCGCAATGTCTCAAATTGCATTTTCTTTCTTTCTTTCCCTTTTATTTTTCCTCCCCTCCTGTCTTAAAAGTCATCTATTTTGCAGACACCATCAAATACAAATATGCCAGTCAAGTTCCATATTTCTCCTGATCTCTGTAAAAACTGTGCCTAAATGAGCAGGGGTTGATAGTTAATTGTACAGTCATTATTCTTCTAATTCAGTCGTAGAAGATTTAGTACCCGTGCGGCTTTCTCCTGACTGTAGCAAGAATTCTAAACAGCAGTAAGCTTTTTGGGCATTCCCAGCTGAAGTGTGAAGCTGAGCTGCTTTCATGTACTCTACTCATATTTCTCTAAGCCTATTAAAAACACGCAGTGAATAGATGCTGTCGTCAGGAGTTTCAGCACATCTGGCTGCCAGCAATAAAATCTCAGAAGTAATAAAAATGAGGACAAGGCATCCTCACAGTGTTACTACTGTCTAAGAGGAGGAAGATTTCTGCATCTTTCCCTCCCCTGTAAAAATGGCCAAACCCAGTGACCAAATATATAGGTCTTTTTTTTTAATGTGGAGGCAGCTGTACAGGACAGACAGACCATGCTAAAAATAGCTATTGTATTCTTCATACAATAATATGTAGTGATGAGAATGTAACAATAGGCCTTTTGTCTCTTGTATTTGAAAAGGTATGCTGTACCTTGCATGAGATAATAGGAGATTCATCTCTTAACTATTTTAATTGAGTTCTATTCTGTAATACTATTTGTTGAGTTCTATTCTGTAATACTATTCAGTTACATACTATACATGTAGTATTGAGGCACTGATTTGTCACAGATATTTAAAAAATAATCCAAAATGAATGCCACTGATCTACACAATATACTCCAAAATAAGAAGCCTTCAGCACCTTTTCAAAGTTTATTGCACATAATCAACCATTTTAATAGTGATCAAAACAATCATTACATCAACTATTCCATACCTGTCTAACCCCAAGGAAAGCTATAGGCTTGGAAACCTATTGCTTTGGTGCATGTGCAGTACAGTAAGCCAATGAGTAGGAGACAAAACTGTTCATTTGATAGAATACAGTGTAATGTGCTCAGTGAACACTGTTTAAAATCTGACAAATAACTGTCCATGAATGCAAATTATTTTTTTCCTTTTTCTTTCAATACTCAGGCCAAATTATAGCATAATATTACAATATATCCAATTACTGTCAAACTGAAGAATATCGATTAACAAGATTTTCCTTAGAATCTCTTATTGTCTATGTACTGCTTTAAACATCTCACCAACTAATTACAAAATCCCCAAATAAACTATCATAAAATGAGGGTTATTATTAAAGCCTCAGCACGAAAAGCGATTTTAACCCTCAAGGAAAAGGAAATAAGCAACCTTCCAACTAATTAAAAACCTGCATTGATGGGCTCAGAAGGGAGTCCCTATCCAGTCTTCCCAGGCCAAAAGGACGGCAGCCACAACACAGAGCTTTCACAGGAGAAGGTGGATAGTGGGGATGGGAAGTGGGAAACATTTCCAAGTTTGTGAAAGGGAGACAGAGGATTCCCTACTGACACCTGTGTTAAATAATCTTTCAAAAAATATAATGGAGAAATATTATGAATTAAATCAAAACAAATATTATCAAAGTCCATACTAGAGAATACTGGGAGAAGCAATCTTTAGCTGAATTGCTATTGCTAATTCAGGCAATAGCAAGATACCATGCATTATTGAAATATATTTATATATGAGAAACATATGGAGGAGGCAAGCTTGAAGCACAGCTATATAGGGCAACTGTAGTAACTCATTACTACAGAGCACATTCTTTATGGATAGTTTACTGTAAGAGAAAGAATGAGAACTTGACTCCTGAAACTAGCTAACCCGGATGAAGCGGGAAATGACATTTGTATATAATGCATTGAAATTAGTCTGTCTACATTCCGTCACAAAGATATACAGCTAAAGATTCCATTACATCAGTCAAGATGTATAACTGCTTCCTGTTAAATGTGGTCCCAAGCCTCTTACAATTACTAGGCTTGTGACAGTCTGTTAATAGTACTGAGGCAATGTGGTCCTGTGATAAGATACAAGACTGGTAGTCTGGAGACTTCTGTTTTATTCCCAATTCCAGCTACATAATTACGCTGCTGGGTGACTTTGTTCACATCACCAAAGCCAAAATGCTCACAGTTGGCACCCAAATATGAACATCTTGGTATTAGCCACTCGGTGCTTTTGTTTTCATATCTGTAAAGGTAATGATACGTACCCTCCTTTGTAAAACAATTTGAGAACTACTGATTAAAATGTAGTACATACTTTAAAAATTTCCTGTTATATTATTACTCTTGGAATCAACAGTTAGCTTCTCAAAGTGTAGAAAATACCTACTCATTCAAGTAATACCATTCCTAATGGTAAAAAAGTAAAAGGAAACCTATTAAAATCACCCACCTACCGTAACTGCTATTAGAAGACAGATAGGTAATTGGTTCTATTTGTGCAAACACACATAAATATACTTTTTCTTAATTTTATTCCTTTGTCCCTAATCCATATAATAAGATTCTAGGAATGTCACTGTGTGTGTCACGCTGAAGCCTAAAATGCCTGTTGGATGAGTGTGAAGCCATGGATGCAGCTACAAGCATGGTTTAGAACTCTTTTTCTTCAGAATATTACCAGGTTGAATCATCACTGGGTTTTGTGGTCTGTTACCATTCAATTTTTAAGTTCTCAGCCATTTTGATTTACAAATTACACTTGTGAGGTGTACAGACATAGTAAGTCATGTACTATACCATGCCAAGATAACATTGTGAGATCAGAGGTAACTCAACCAATCACCACCCTTACTCTACAGTGAATTTGCATGCAACAAGTTCATTGGTTGTATGTGGGAGACTGCACAGATGGTAAACCACTTGGCCCAACTGCCACCTGCACAAATCAACACAAATCTCCCAGCTCAACTCCCCACCCACATAATATCACAACCAGCATACACAATAACCCCAAACACACATAGGCCCTCAGCACAGCACACCACCCTCATTCTCTGCCCACACAAATCCACACAACTCCCCCAATAGAACACAACCCACACAAAAATCAACCCAGCCACGCACAAAGCACCACAACCAGCACACACACTAACCACAAACAGCACTCTGAAACCTACAATTTTTGTTGAGTCAGTATGAAATGATGGAAGCATGAAGCTAGAAGCATGGTTGGGAGCTCTTTTTGTTTAGAATATCACCAGGTTCACTCACCACTGGGATCTGCAGTCTGTTACCATCCAATTTTTTTTGTTCTCAGCCATTTTCAGTGTTTTTATACGCATAGCTTAAGAATTACACCCATGCAATAGCATGGGCTGTCAATTACTAATACTTATTATCACTATATTACAAAAAATGGTAGAGCAAAGTTGAGCTTACCCAGTGCTAACAGAAATTTTATTGATAAAAGGAAATAATTAAGTAAGCCACCTCATCTATTCTTCTTATTATAAACGCCTTAAGGTTAAGACCTTACTACTGGCCTCAAACGCTTTCATACAGTACATGCTCTTGAGTCTCTTATGTATTACAGAATCACCATTTTTTTTTCAGTTTTAGGGCACACTACAAGACCTATCTATTTACACAGTGGGTCCTGAGAAGGAGGGTGGAGTGAGGAGAGTTTTCTTACATAGTAGTGGAAGAGAGAAGTAGTATGTCCTTTTTCTATTATGATTCACATTACATCCATGTGGAACTGAGGCAGTGTGGAGGAGGAAGCCATCTGATTTGAATGTAGAGAGCACAAAATCTGGACCGGGGCAGGGAAGAAATAAGTATATTGGGACAAAGAGGCAGGTGAGACTGAGATGGGAGAGAAGAGAAAATGGGGCTGAGACTGGTGGGGCAAGGAGACTGGGACTGGCTGGACAAGGAGAGTGGGACTGGTAGCCAGAGGGAAGGATGAGACTAGTTGGGCCGGAAGGCTGGGAGCCAGTGAGGGATACTTGGGGATACTGGGAGCCAGCTGGATGGGAGTGAACACTGAGATTGGATGAGCAGCTGGGGCAATGGGGGAGATTTTGACTGTTTGGACAAGGAAACTGTGACTAAGAATCAGTATCAGGGGAAATGAAGGCAGATGAAAGGGGAACAGATCTGACAAAACACAGGGAGAAACAGATCAGAAGAAGAGCTATGAGGGAGGAACTGGCACTGGTTTGGCAAGGAGACTAAGTGTGGGAAGAATGAAAGACTTGGAGTGGGTGGAGAGATTGGGATTCAGACAGCAAGCCCAGAAAGGGTGGCTAGAACTTGGCTGTGCAAGAACACTGGGACTAGAATTAGAAGTCTGAGGGGTTCAGACTGGGTCTGAGAAGGTGAGGAGAACAGGACTGGGACAAGGAGCTAGAGATGGGGAAGACACAGTACTGGGAAAGGGACAAGTTGGGGAGGATGGGGCATAAGGGGTCAAAACTTGTAGCAAATGGGCAGACATGTCTGTGCCTGCTAGATAACACTCCCCTTCACAGCCTGAAATGGATCCCAAGACTCTTGAATCTCACAATTCCTCTGTTGTCAGCAAATATCTATGAAACCCTCTGGTAAAATGTGTTTCATTCTTCTCTACTGTTGGTCCACATAAAGCATGAGCCGAGTATTGCTATCAGTTATTTCATTAGCTCAAGTAGTAAAGGTCTGTGAGGTGGATCTAAAGACTACAACCCTGCGGATTCATAGAGTTCAAGGCCACAAGGGACCATGGTGATCATCTAGTCTGACCTCCTGTATAACATAGGCCATACAACTTCCCCAAAATAATTCCTAAAGCATATCACTAGAAAATCTCCGAACTTGATATAAAAGTGGTCAGTGATAGAGAATCCACCACAACCCCCCTGTAAATTGTTCCAATGATTAATTACCCTCACTGTTAATAATGTTATTTCCAGTCTGAATTTGTCTAGCATCAACTTTCAGCCATTGGATTGTGTCATACACCTTTCACCGCTATACTGAAGAGCCTACTATTAAATATTTATTCCCCATGTATTTACTTATAGACTATAAGCAAGTCACCCTTTTAACCTTCTCTTTGCTAAACTAAATAAATTGAGCTTCTTGAGTCCATAAAGGCATGTTTTATAATCATGTAATCATTCTCGTCACGCCCAAGCAGTAGACCAGTGCAATGGAGATAGGAGCTTGGAGTCTTAGGAGAATAAGCCCTGGTCTACACAAGTTTAGGTCGAATTTAGCAGCATTAGGTCGATTTAACCCTGCACCCGTCCACATGACAAAGCTATTTTTGTTGACTTAAAGGGCTCTTAAAATCTATTTTGGTACTCCTCCCCAACAAGGGGATTAGCGCTAAAATCGATATCACTGGGTCGAATTTGGGGTAGTGTGGACGCAATTCAATGGTATTGGCCTCCAGGAGCTATCCCAGAGTGCTCCACTGTGACCACTCTGGACAGCACTTTCAACTCAGATGCACAGGTCAGGTACACAGGAAAAGCCTCGGGAGCTTTTGAATTTCATTTCCTGTTTGGCCAGCACGGCGAGCTCATCAGCACAGGTGACCAGGCAGTCCCCCGAAAGCAGGGGGAACTGGATCTGATCGCTGCATGGGAAGATGAATCCGTGCTATCAGAACTCCGTTCCAAAAGACGTAATGCCAATATATATGCCAAAATCTCCCAGGGCAAATGTGAGGTGTTTACAATGCTCACAACTGCAGCGGTGAGCAGAGCAGACTCCCACTTGCAATGCTATGGCGTATGCGCGGGCAATCCAGGAAAAAGGGCGAGAAATGATTGTCTGCTGTTGTTTTCAGGGAGGGAGGGAGCGAAGGAATGGTCACTGACGACATGTACCCAAAACCACTGGCGGTTTCCTTGTCCATTATCTCAATTTTTTTTAATTAATAAAGAATGCATGGTTTCAAAACAATAGTTACTTGATTTTGAAGGGGGGAGGGTGGTTGGCTTACAGGGAATTAAAATCAACAAAGGGGGCGGGTTTGCATCAAGGAGAAACACGCACAACTGTCACACCGTAGCCTGGCCAGTCATGAAACTAGTTTTCAAAGTCTCTTGTGATACGCAGTGTGCCTTGCTGTGCTCTTCTAATCAGTGTCTGGCTGCTCAAAATCGGATGCCAGGCAATTTGCCTCAACCTCCCACCCCGCCATAAACGTCCCCCCCTTATTCTCACAGATATTATGGAGTACACAGCAAGCAGCAATAACAATGGGAATGTTGGTTGCGCTGGGGTCTGACCAACAATGCCAGCGAGCTTTTAAACGTCCAAAGGCACATTCTACCACCATTCTGCACTTGCTCAGCCTATAGTTGAACTGCTCCTTACTACTGTCCAGGGATCATGAGCCATGGGAGCAAGGGGTAGGCTGGGGTAGGTGAAACTGCATGGGAGAGCAGCCTGAGGCAGAAGCCTCCAGCTCGCAGGAGATCAGGATAGCAGAGTTGCAGCGGAAGCGGTGGAGTGAGCAAAACACCATTGATGAGGACAGCTAGCAGTCCTACTGCACCATCTGCTGCATAGTTGCAGTGGAAGCAGTGGAGCCGTTCACCATTGATGCGAAGACACCCGGGAGCTGCTGCTGTGTGGCCAAGGCAAAAGAGCAGGAGCCCTGGAGCTGTTTCATGTGGAATGTGCGCCTGCAAGACTTCTTCACTAGGGACAAAGGACAGGAATATGATGCACCTAAAATCTAAAAAGGCCTGCACATTTCTCAGAGTCACTACCCTTGATAACAGAATGTCAATGATTGCATTGGCTACTTGGATCACAGCAGCCCTCACAGTAGACTTGCCCACAACAGCAGTGGTGACGGTGAGCTGAGTGGGCTCCCACTTGCAGTGCTATGGTGTCTGTGCGATTAACCCAGGAAAAAAGTCGCAAAACGATTGTCTGCCATTGCTTTCATGGAGGGAGGGAGAGAGGGAGGAGCGACTGACATGTACCCAAAACCACCCGTGACAATGTTTTTGCCCCATCAGGCATTGGGAGCTCAACCCAGAATTCCAATGGGCAATGGAGACTGCGGGAACTGTGGGATAGCTACCCACAGTACACCGCTCCGAAAGTCTACGCTAGCCACAGTGCTGTGGATGCACTCTGCCGACTTAATGCACTTAGTGGGGACGCACGCAATCGACTGTATAAAACTGCTTCTGAAAAATCGACTTCTATAAAATCGACCTAATTTCATAGTGTAGACATACCCTAAGGATTGCAGCACAGCCTTGGACCTTGAGACTTCAATAACAGAGTAATGCTTGGTAAGTGTATGAATATACCTTCCCAGATGGCTGGCACACAAATTTCTGAGACAGACTCATTCTTCAATGACACCACTGAAGCTGCTTGAGCTCTGGTAGAGCTGGCCCTGAGAATAGTAGGTGGTTCTAGTTTGGCTAACTCAGAAAGTTCTTACACTGCCAGAAATCTATTTTGATAGTCTCTGAACTGAGATTGCCTTGTCTTTCAGTCTTTCCATTACAGCAACAAAGAGTCTTGATGAAGTCATGAACTGCTCTCTATTTGAAGACGGAATGATAGAGAATGTCTGATGTGGACAGTTACTTCTATCTTGGAAGCATGCCCCTTGAGAAAGAAAATGCACAGGTGATTTTGTTGATTCAGATGGAATTCTGTGACCACCTCATGTAGAAACTATGGATGAGTTCTTAGAGACTCGTTGTCAGGATAGAAGACCATATTAAGAGGGTCAGCCATTAGGGCTTGAATCTCTCTTCTCTCAGAGATTCTCGAAGAGCAAGGTCAAAGGACAGGATTGTTAGTAGAAATGACAATTCCTCACCAGCAGCAAGGGTGGCTGGATTTCTCACAAGGGCTCTGCACCTAGGGCTCGCAGATAGACCCCATCTCCTTCATCATCTTTCATATCTACCTCTTGCTAATAGATTTAGTTCATTGACTAGTAGGTGTCTGGTAAGTTTTTTAAAATTTTCTCTCTGTGTGTTGCCATGACATGGTGAAAGATTTTTCTTTTTTTCACTAATATCCAGCTACTGTTTCTCCGACTGCCTCTAAATACTGGATTTTCTCTGTCTTCCTCCTTCTTTCATGTTGCAGCTGCTTCCTGTAGCCAAGACCAGAACTGAACTTAACTTTCATTCCACTCCCAACTTCAGAGAGCTAATAAACCCAGCTTGCATGAGGGAAGAAGAACATTGACAGCATTAAAAAACTGTGGGAGTAGCCATAAGGATAATAGGGAAACAGATCCAAACTATTATATATTTCTAAAAGTGGGGTTGAGATTCTATTAGAGCTGTTCTAACATCATTATCTCTAGAGACATATGGCACCCTAGAGTTGAGATGCAGACAGAGAAGTACTGAAACAGCAATCTGCATATAGATATAGATTTTATTTCAGAATTCTTAAAAGGGGATTCCTTTTGAGCTAATTGTAGGGATAAAGCAGCAAGGTAGATAGCCGGGGATGTAAATTGATGGAATAGAAGCAGGGAGACAGGGCCAAATTTAAACCTCAGAAACAGGTATGAAAGTCGCACCAAATTCAGTCTTAAACTAGATGCTGAGACCATTGGTAGTGTTCCTCTGATACTGTGCATTTTTTCCTCCTGTTCTAGTACTTAAATCAATGGGAGGGGAAGGATTGTCCAGTGGCTCAGCATGGGCCTAGGATGTGGAAGATCTGGGTTCACCTCCTGCTCTGCACCTTAGACTTCCTGTGTAACCAGTTATTTAGCCTCTCTGTACCTCAGTCCCCCATCTTTAAAATGAGGACAATAATGCTTCCCCACCTGTTGTGAGGATAAATATATTAAAGATTGTGAAGCTCTTTGAAATCTACTGATGAAAAGTGATATCAAATAGGCATTTTATTGTTAATGGGAACTCTGTACCCTCATCCAAGGACAGAATTCAGCCCTAAGACTTAATTTCAAACTTACCTATACAAATTGCCTAAATACTTGTGCTAATTTCATGAAAATTCAGCATTTAGAATACATTTTTCTGTTTACCTGACAAATGATTTCTTATTTACTATTACGGTCAACAATGTCCATAACAAGAACACATTCTTACATATGCAAAGTAACAGATCTACAGATTGCAAAAACTGTATTTGAGTACCAGTTTCTTTACATGATAGCGCTCATAATTGCCAATGTCATGAACTATAAATATGAGGAAATGTGCATGATGCATTGTCAGTTAGATACTTGAATAATATTTCTATAGTCATCTGAACCAAAAAACTGAAAATATTTCACTGCTGCTTCAAGAAAAGTTAAGGCAAAAATGTTAAAATGTAGCCTCTGAGTTTGTGTGCCTCTCAACTTGAGACCCCTTGGTCTTCATTGTCAAATGTGCTTAGAACCACAACTCCAAATGAAGTAAATGAGGGCTTCGGTTCAGTTGGAAATTAAGGGCAAAGATCTCTCATGTCAGGTAACCAAAATCAGAGGCCTCATTTCAATATTTTGGCCCAAATGTTTAGGTGAAAATATGAAAATATGGATAATTTTGGTAGGTAAACAGATTTCATTTTTTTAAAAAAGAAATTTAACTGATCAACTCATGTTAGGATTTCATGGTTTAAGGTAAAATAAATTGAAATAATAATATTTAGTGAACGTCCTTAAGTCTTATACTATAATAACTGTCCAGAGTATTTGGAGAATCACCTCATTGCCTGCCATTCCAAATTACTTTATGTAAACTCAAAGGCATAAAAACAAATAGTAATGCAATGTCATGTTGTATGTATTTGTGTATACAAATGTTTGTATAGCACTAAGCACACCGATAGTACATAATAAATAATAGAAGGGTGGTTTATTGCAGCATAAATACTTATGAAATTTTAATACTCCCTTACTCAACTACTGCTTGGAAGCCACCCTCAGAATAATATTACTCCAAAATCTTCATTAATTCACTGTAAAAAACTCAGCAGCTTGCATTTGACAGTTTGTATTTTCATGTAGTTTACGTTTTGGCATCTTGATTTTGCAGGGTTTCTTTTCACACAACTAATTATCCTGTAAAGGTACATTTTAGTTCATCTGTATTTTTTAACCTTAACTACTGTTCCTGATTTTTCTGCAGCAGATGCTCTTTCTTACTGGATTGCTTTTCATATCAATAGCTTTACTTAGACTTGGTGTTACACATTCCTTACACCTATGGAACATATTTCTGACCTTGTCAATTTTGAATTTGAAGTCACATAGGTGAAGACATTTGTTTTGGCCCACTCAAAGACAATTCCGACTAGTGACAAACTAGAAACAGAACTACATTGGAATTCCTCTTTTGGTCCCACTGACTTTTTTTTCCACTGGAGCTATTTATAAATTAGGATTATTTTGGGGGGAGGAGGAGATGGGTTTTTGTTTGGTTGGTTGTTCAGGTCAATACAGATCAAAACTGAACTAGCAATGGCATATCCCCCTTATAGTCAACTAGTTCTGAGAACAAATAACCATTTCAGCATGCTCATGTGGAGATTCTTCCCACAAGACCATATTCCTTGCATATACATGCACTCTGGGCTCCCAGTGTTCATGTCCATCTGTTATGATGGACCTTTGCCTGCTTAATCATAATGAGGTCTTGCTTAAAGGCATAAGTGCCAGGCAACAATGACTTTGCATGAGCAGCCTGCGTAATATTGAAAATGGCATCTCATCAGCAGGAAGTCCTTCCTCTCTGCCAACACTGAAGAATTGGCAGCACATTTGCTTACACTTGCTAACATCTGTTCATATATACAGTATGTGCCTAAAATAGAATACCTGAACAGTGAAAGAAGGAAAAACATTGAACTCATTAATACTTGTGGCTGATTAGATCCTTTTTGAGAACAGGCAAAAATAGTCTGCAAATATTATACTACTGACATGTGAAAATTAAGGTTCAGATTGCCCCAAATTAGGGTGCTAATTATTATTCTAGAGCTTCCTCCTCCAGCCTTCTTTATAATTACTCTTATTTTTCCCTTTCTTCTTTCAGATCAGCCAGATCCTTCACCCAAGTTCCTTGACCTGATCCAGGACCCTGATCAGTTCTTCAAAATACGTTTTGCATTCTGACTCTTAACCCTCCCCCATACACACACACTCTCCCTTTCACCATAAACCTATTTACTGTCATTCTCTATTCTGTTGCTCCCATGGTCCCTTTCTTCTTCCACATTCCCTTTTCTCTCCCCTTATCTCCCTCTCTCTTTCTCTGCCAATATGACCACTGTTTAAGTTCATTAGACCGCATAGTGACTGTTGGGCTATGGGAGTCTGCAGTCTTCAAATCTTGCATTCTTTGTATTTTTCCTAGGTCAAAGGTGAGCTAAAATGTATTGTATCTATCTGCCTCTAGAGAAATCGCAGGGAACAAGATTTTAAAACAGCAGTTAGCTCAGCAGAGTCTGACATACCTGCTGACACCCAGAAATGGAAAAAGTGTATTATGAACAGGCAGCCCATCTTGTAGGACATTCTGCCTCTGAGCTGCTGTCACTTGACTAGGGCCCTACCAAATTCAGGGTCCATTTTGATCAATTTCACAGCCAGAGGATTTTGGGTGGAGGTTGGGGGGGTGGGGTTGTTGGGTTTTGCTGTTTTATTTTGGGGGGGGTTATATTTTTGTTTTGTTTAAGTAACAGAATGTGCTTATCAGAGCACTCAAAGGGTATGTTTACACTGCACATGAAGCCTGGGATCTGAGTCAGGTTTGAACCCGAGCCCAATTTATATCCACACATAAATCAATATGACTCAGGTCAGCAAGTACTTAGTATCTAGGTCTTACGACCCTGGTAGAGGGGTGGGTCAGAGCCCAAGTCCAGTCCTGTCATTTTGCAATGTGGATGCAGGTCAAACTACAGATCCGAGTCAGAAGGTCTGCATAATGCAGTATGGACACATTAGCACAGTTGTGAGACCCAAGTCCAGCAATTACAAACCCAAGTTTACAATGCAGTGTGGACACTCAAGCAGGGGCTTGGAAACACCAAGTCCACAAGCCCAAGTCCCACAGACCCGGATTTAGTGTGCAGGGTAGACATACCCTACATGATCAAACAATACTGCATTTAAAATGTAGACAGAAAACCTCTTTAAAGGTTTGTATCAGTTTACAGTTTAATCAGTTGTTTTTCCTGAACTGGTTTGCCAAGTCCTAGAAGAGTCACCCCTAAGCATATTGGATATATTAAAAGTTATGGGCACACAAGAAAGGTAGGTCAGCTGACTTTCAGCCACAAAAGCAGACTGACACAGCACATTGTGACCACTATGAATCAGAGTCCAAAAATTCCATTTAGGAGAAGAAATATCTATATTTGTCTTTAAATTCAAATCACTCATGGAGTTGTTCTTACGTCTGCTTCTGACTAAGGTTTTTCATGAGACTGAGAAGCCATCTCGCATCTACCAATGGTGTTCTCTTAGAATCTATCATTGCTCATCATTTAGTGGCTAGAGGAAGGTCACTTGAGAGTGACACAATACAAAACAGATAAGGACAGTGCCATTCTCATCAATTTAATTCATGCTGCTCCCTGCTGTCTCTCAGCCTCCTCTTGCACCCTTTCCCTCCCACCTTATTTCTGGCCTCTTTTCCTCCCTCCTCACTTTTCTGTTTCTTTACTCCCTCCCTGACAACCCCAGTTGCAATCCCAAAAGACTGTAACTAATTGCCTGCACATTACTGCTGCTCCTTCAGAAGCACTGAATGAAGGTGAGAAGTATCAGTTTCACTCTGCTGCCTGTGCTGGTGTTATGGAAAAAAATGTATAGGAAGCACATGTCTATACTGACCAAATATCCCATTTTGGCTAGAAATTCCCAAGGTTTATCAATCCAGTGTTAGATGTTTTAAACACATATCCTGTTAAAGCCTCAGGCCACTTGTATGGAAGGAAACAAATGTTGGACTATGGAGAGCTAGTAGGAGTTCTTATCGGTCTCCACTTCCCCTCTCCATGACTCAGCTACTCTGCTCTCTGCTGGAGCACCTAGATAGGAGCACCTGTTACCTAGATAGGTAACAGAGAGCAATCAAACAGATCTCAGCTGACCGACTTCACACCTCAGCCCCTGCAGTGAGTAAAGAAGGAGGAAATTTTCCATTTCTTCCTCAGAACCCATCTCTTTGGAGATTTTTTCATGGAAAAACATCTGCATTATTAACAATATGCTCCTTGGACTGTGGAGAGGAATAGAGTGGCAGGGGAAGGGACAATCTCTATTCCCTCCTATTTTCATATCATCCCATTCACAGAGCGCTCATGAAGCAGCAGAGGATTGTTCCTGTATCCTAGATATAGCACAGCACTTCCCTACGGCACCAGCGGGAACAGCATAACTATGAGAATTGTGCTGTCCTCATCAGTTTCCTTTTGCTTCTCTTGGTGACACCTGAGAGAAACAGAAGCACAAATTCTCTTCAAACAGAATTTTTTCTAGAATACCTTTTGAGGTGACAAAGGATCATCTCTGGGGCCCTACCAAATTCACAACCGTGAAAAACACATCACAGACCATGAAATCAAACCTCCCCTGTGAAATCTAGCTAATGGAGAGAAGGGGGAGGTGCATGACTGGGGGCTTGTACCATTCACCGAACTCCAGCTGCTAGTCCACCGGGCTGGGGAGGGCTGGGACTTCCTCTTCACCTGCACGGCCACTCTTGGGCGGCAGATCAGACCCACCTCTGGGTACCCCTGGCTGCAGGAAGCTCCACAGCTGCACTGCCTTGAGAGCCCAGCTCTGAAGGCAGCACAGAAGTGAGGGGTGCAATCCCGTGACCTCCCCAGTAGCTTTGCGACCCTCCCACCCACAGTCCCCTTTTGGGTTGGGACCCCCACGGTTACAGCACCATGACATTTCAAATGTAAACATCGGAAAACATGAAATTGATCAATTTTAAAATCCTCTGGCTGTGAAATTGATCAAAATGGACCCTGAATTTGGTAGGTCCCTAGTCAAGTGACAGCAGCTCAGAGGCAGAACGTCCTACAAGATGGGCTGCCTGTTCATAATACACTTGCAGGGCAGGGCGCTGTTTTAAATTTTGTTTATTTTTTTTTTTACTTTTTACCATAATCCAGCACACATGAAGACTTGACAAGTTCCATGGCTGCTGAGTCTCTCAGCTGTAGAGATGGGTGAATAATTGATCTTTTTGATTCACTGGCAGTTACAGTGAATACAGAAATACTGAAAAATTTTTGCAAATCAAAAAAGTCCATTTCTACTCAAATAAAACATGGTTTTCGATGCTTTCCCTTTATAACCTGTAGCCCAGAGGTAAGGGCGCTCACTTGAGCTGTAGAAGACTGAGTTTCAATTCCCCCATCTGCCTGATGTAGACAAGGGATTTGAACATTGGTCTCCCCCATTGCAGAGGTGTGTACTGGGCTATGGCATTTTCTTTCTTGTGGCTCTTTCAATCTCTCCTGTTGAAGCTGTTCCATTCTATATAAGTAATTAAACAGTTATTGGAGCAGGGACGTGAACTTGGGTCTTCCCTTCCCCTCAAGTGTGTGGCCTAACCACAAAGCTACGGTCATTATCACTTACTCTCTCTTTCTCTTATCCAATGACTAAAGCTTACAGGGGTGGCTGCACAACCATCTTCTTTTCTGTGGATGGTGCCTCAGTCCTGAAAACAGAATAGCCAAAACTATTCAGCAAATCAGCGTCAAATTTGCAAACACTTTCAGTGTGCCAAAAAATGCATTTTTGGTGAATTTATTATTCACTGAAAAAAAATCACCCTGCTCTACTCAGGAGCAACAAAACTGTTTTGACTACACCCTGCTTACCAGAGCTATGTTACTTTGACCTCAATACTATATAGGCAAGAGGGAACAGGAAAATACAGCCCTGGCTTTCCATGTAGTTTTTACACAACCCCCTTACATTTACAAGAATACTCTAACAAGTATATTCTAACTTATGAATATAACAGGAAGACGACCTGCAGGTAGTACAGCTCTCCTGCAGTGCAGCTAAGAAGGTGGCAAGCAAGATATAAAATGTACCTGTATGGAGAGACCTGCAAAGAGCAGAAAGTGGAGAGATAGGAGGTTGTCCGTAGTAGACTAAACAGAAGATCTAGGACAGGGTTCTCAATCAGGGGTTCGGGACCCCCTAGGGGACCACAAGCAGGTTTAAGGGGGGGCCACTAAGCAGGGCTGGCATCAGACTTGCTAGGGCCCAAGGCAGAATGCAGAAGCCTCACCACATGGGGCTGAAGCCCAGGGGCCCAAGCCCAGTCAACTGGGACTGAAGCCAAAGCCTGAGCAACTTAGTTTCATGGGGCCTCCTGTGGCATGGGTCTTGGGCAATTGACATATTTGCTACCCCTTAACACTGGCTGTGGCTTTTATATGCAGAAAAAACATTCTTGTGGCACAGGAGGACGGTGGAGTTTTTATAGCATGTAGGGGGGGGTCTCAGAAAGAAAAAAGGTTGAGAACCTCTGGTCTGGGAGAGCTAGGAAGCCCTCAGCTGGAGTCCAAAAGGGCCAAAATGACTGTTTGAGTCAAGCAGAAAGTTGACAAATTACAAAGATCAGAGGGGGCTGTGAAACCCTGCTCCAAGGTGAGAGAGAAGATTAAGCCTTAAGGGACAGACTGTTGGTGAACCTCCTGTTATCCCATGGTAGGAAGTGCTTGTGCTTATATTTAGTGTGCGTGCCAGCCCACAAGAACAACATGGGTGCATGTGCAGTCACTGGGGAGCCAAGAAGGAACAACTGAGACTGCAGACAGGTAATCTGTTGGGCAAATTATTATTATTAATTTGTATTACAATAGCACCTAGGACCCTAGTCCTGGACCAGGACCCTATTGTGTTAGGAGCTGTACAAACACAAAACAGAAACTAAAAAACAAAAAAAGTAACCTGGTTACATTTCTCATCATATAGTGTCAAATTTAAACTCCCTAATTCTGACAGTAAGTGGTATCTTTCTATGGAACACTCTTACTAAAATCGATTAATTATAAAACAAAAAATGCCCTTACACTGGCTTGTATGAGGAAGTGGAGTGAATTAGGGTGCTGCAGAATACACATGAAATCCTTGATGATTTTCCTTGCATGGCACCCTTCCTATTCAAGAAACATTTGCACAGAAAGTGAACTGCCACAACCTCCTCACCCCAAAAAATAGTTCTTCCACTGCCTTGTTTGCAGTTCTTGCCCAGAATTTCGGATTTTTGTCCTTTGGCCCCTAATAAAGGAAGCCAATTTGAGCAACCCATTTTTATTGCAGAAAAACAAAAAGGAGGAGAGAATACCCTGAGAATACATCTGCATCTTTTTGTATGTGGAGGGGAAAGAGTACAGGTTTTGTGCTATGTCTGCTGCCTGGAAAGCAGATACTACTGTTATGATGCTACTTGATCATTCAAGAAGTTTTTTTAGTTTTGGCTTACTCATTTAATTTTGTTTCCCTTCTTTTAGGTTGAAAAGGGACAGAGAGCCCAATCTACTAGTCTTGCTCCAAACCAATTCACCATGATGCTGACAACTCCCCACTTCATCCAGAGAATAAGTACCCTCTCTCTCTGTAACATGGCAGACTGTTAAATAGATGCAGCAAAAGCAAACTAAACTCAGCACTGGAAATTTCATGGAAACAAGATTTCTTGCAAGATTTTCACTACTTCATGCATTGGACCTGGTAGGATATACTCTGAGAATAGCCTTCGCTATAGTATATTGGCCAAATACAAGTACACATGTATGAAAAATAATTTTTTTAAAAGTTAACCAAACTTATTCAAATCTCTGAAAGGGTTTGGGGTTTGTATGGGATGAACAATGGATGAACAAGAATGTAGCCAATTCTTATTTGTCTGAATTGAATAACCCATTCCTACTGCTTAGCTGAGTCCCTCTTATGTCATCCCTGAGTGTCATACTTTCTATATTGGCATAGGGGGAGGCATGACTTCTTATTTCATGCTCATGGCATTATTCAAACATGGTAACATCTGTTATTCACTCCACATGACTATTCCACAGCTGCACTCCAGACAAACAGTGTGGTGCTGTGCAAACAGCTTGAGTTTGGGAGCAATCATAAGGATCCCGTTCCCTTCTCTTTAATTGCAGAGTATTGTCTTGATTTGTCTTGGATTTGGATGAGGAGAGGGAAGACTGAGAGTCCTCTACGTAATGATTAATGAAGGAATATTACAGGTAGCTTCAGAAAAGATAATATTTCTATCCAGATAGTATTAACATCACAGTTGTTGCGAGGATGGAAATGTAATGTATTAGAAAACAGCAACAGAGTTGGTTTTGAGGACTACGACAGACTGTATGGTGCTGTTAATAACAGTAAAATAAAAAGGACCCTTTTGAGTGATCCAGGAAAAAAATAGATTGAATAGTACAAATCAAAGAACTGCAATGCGCAGCAGCATAAATAACCCATCTGTGCACAGCAGATCTCAAAATGGACCTTCTGCATCTACTGTTTAGATTGTATTAAATGTTTTAGATTACTTTTCTTGGATTCACATTGCTCACCAGTTTTCAGAGGCCCTGGCACTGTGTCCCCATCAACACCTATACTTTGTTCAAAAACGGATTAAATCTTTCAACAATACTATATATTTCCTGTCTGTCTGTAGGATAAAATCTCTGCATTATACAAACAATGTCAGTGTAGCCTCTATCAATGTCAGATATAAGTAGGTTTCAGAGTAGCAGCCATGTTAGTCTGTATTCGCACAAAGAAAAGGAGTTCTTGTGGCACCTTAGAGACTAACAAATTTATTTGAGCATAAGCTTTCGTGAGCTACAGCTCACTTCATATATAGGTAGGTCACTAACCCAAATCAATGTCACGCTGGGTCCAATCATAAACCTTCTGGCTCTGACTTCTCCATAGATTTATTTCACAAACAGCAATATAAAAATACTTTAAGGCATATTATAACTACCATATATATACTAGAAACATATTCAGTAATGGAAGACTGATCTGGTGGTGACAAGTACACTTTTCTGTTAAGTAGATTTTGACTTTTGTTTTTAGTAGACATGGACCCAAACTGAAACCTCTTTTTCAAACAGCCTTGAGAAAGGTCAGATCTAAATTTTGCAGTTCAAACCCATCTCAAGAGTTTTAAGGCAAATTTCTGCTCTTAGGTCAATAAAACAGGATCTCCACTCCAATACTTTGCTCTTCCTACAGCCACAGTGTTCACACTGATATCAAAAGGGAGTTCTGTACATGGAGCAGAAACAGAATACTAGTCAAGATATTGTTAATATTGAATATTATGCTAATCAAGATTATTACTATTGCAGTAGCAGCCAAAACATGTTAGATGATACTCAGATATTCAAGAAGATATGGTGCCTGCTCCAAAGAACTTACAATCAAAGGAGACAGACAAAGAGAGGAAAGGTGGGAGAAAGGGACAAATAGGGCAGTGCTAGAGAATAATGCAGGGACAGCAAGTATGGTTTCATGATTAAGGAGGTGAATGCTACCCACAACAGCTCAGTTCTATTCTTAACTCAGCTACAGATTTCTCATATGATGCTGGGCAAGTGACTTACACCAATATTTTCTCAGGTGCCCACTAATTATGTGTTCCTCATTTTCTGGCTGCCCAAATTGAGACATCTGGAGCCTGATATGCCAAAGTGCTAAGTGCTGACTACTGCAATTAAGGTTAATGGAAGCTGTGGGTGCTCAGTAAGCAAAAGCTCAAAACAAATTAAAGATACCAATTTTCAAATTTTACTGGAAAAATATATTAATCTGTAAACATACTTATTCTTTCTTATATGCTATGAAAAAAGCAGACAGTATACAATTCATATCCTCAGCCATACTGTACAAGCCACTTACTGTAGATAAAGCAAAAATAATGAACCAAATAACCTACACAAACTCAAATCAGTACTTGAGACTTCAAAATTACAGCAAAATTACATGCAATACATCATTACTATACACTATATATATGCTAATGTAAGTAAATTAATATATTTTAAGAAAATTAAAACAATATACAGGTATGTATATAGCCTTTTGGATGTATATTGTTGGGTAAATTTTGAAAGGGACCTATAAATCTCATGCAGCATTTGGAAAATAGTTCAGCACACTATGTCCTGGGGATATATTCATGGTCACAAGAAAGCAACAATACACCACAGCCCTGGAGATAATGAATGAGCTCTCTCACACATGAGAATAAATTATTTTATTCTACTGCTTTAATTTTCCAAAATTAAGTCTGGTGTAAATACACTAATAAACCTGGGGACACTGAAAAAGCCTGGAAACATGTTATTATATCATGTTATTTTTTATATTCGTATTCACTTTCTGACTACTTACTGTGCTCTGGATATAAGTCCCCTTCTCAAAACTTTGGCTGCACTATTGCTACTTCACTGTCAGTGGGGTTATTTTGATCTGTCATCTTTCTCTTTTGGATTTATCTTATGCAGAAAAGTGAAAGGAACAAAAATGGCCTCCCATACGAGTCACAAAAAACTCACTCCCTTGATTGAGCGCTTTTATAATAAAATTCTATCAAGGTGATATCACATCCAACATGCTTATCTAGTGGCTGGTCATTTTAATGCTTCAGTTGCACTTAAAGAGATTCATCTGCATTATTAGAGATTCTAATTTATATTTTTAAATAGAAGATACAAAATAAAGTCTCACACTCTTTCAGATGCTTTGGATATGCTACTTTGATCAAAGCTGGAGGGATTAGAAGATGGAAAGAGGTTCTTAGAGCACGATCAGCAATCAAAAAGAAAAAATAATACTTATAGACTAATAGGTACTGCTCCATTAGCCTAAGAGAATACTACAAAATACTTTATAATTTAAACATGAAAACATTTTATTATTAATAAAATACTATGTACTATTTTAATAAAAGGGTAAATGTAATAAAATGAAAGCCTTCACTTTTAAAATTTTGTTTAAATACAATTATAATTCCTTTTAAAAATATTGCTACTGTTAAGACTACCACACTGGTATGCAACACACTGTCATATAATGATTCATGTTTGAGACTTAGCTCAGTTCTTGAATTTTAGCGCAGCACCTCTTAGAGACCTTGAGGTAGGGAGAGTCTGGCATCCTTCTCTAATAGACACTATGGCCAGCTTAGGAAAGAGATGGTCATGCATCAGGAGGTATCTTATTTCAAGCTCTCCTTCAGTGGAAGGAAGATTGGCTCAATGAACATTAAGACGGGGTATTATAACCATAGAAAAATTAAGAGAGATTTTCTCAGTACTAGAGGCTCCTCTAAACCTCAAGGATGTGCAGCACTTACCATAGATACAATTTTAGGTGTGGTTGTTACACAAGATTGTATTTATGTTAGTTAAGAGACGATAGGATGAGTAAGTACAATATACAAATAAAACTGAAAGAGGAGACTGGGTCTGAAGGAGCCAGTGTTTGTTTGCTACCCAAGACACATACGTTAGGTTAGTATATATCACATTATGTGAATGCCTGACAGTAATAAGAGCTGAATAGGCTTATGTTTTTCTGAGAGTTCTGTTCACTTATGCTAAGCTACATCCCACAATACCCTGCAATTGTATAGCTCAGTATTTGGCATAAGAGAGAGGGAACTCAAAAATCAAGCTACATTTGTTCTATACCTTGGTAAAAGCAGTATCTTCACGGACCAGGACCTGGAATGCTAGTATCCAAAACAAGATAAGGAAAGGTACATAAAAGTTAAGAGATTAGGAGGAACTGATGGGCTGGATTTCATAAACACTCCTAACTGAAATGGGTAACTTTGGAGAACATCTTCTGTATAAGATGAATGTAACAGCCCTGTGTGAGACAGCTTTCCGGAGACTGGTATAGTACTGAACCTTTTTCCTACACTATATTATTAATGGCTTTTAGCAATAAACATGACTGATTGATTATTTGGTCTCTTGAATATATTTCAGAATGAACCAAGTGTAGTCAAGCAATTGACCACACAGTTTATCAACAAGTTGGATATTGATGATCTTAACGGGAATGGATGGAATTCAAGGACAGAGTATTTTTTCCTGTTGATCTATTTTATTTTGAACTGTGTATATTTATATTATATCTGTAGTTAGAGTTTTAGAAAATAGCATTTTAAAAATCTATCTAGCCTTTATACAAGAATTGAAATACTGCTGAGGAGATGGGGCATTATCATTATAATACTATAGGAGATGCATGATTCCATTTTCTAGGCATAATTAAGAAAAAATGAGAAGTAGAATAAGTCTTTTTTTCTCCCATTGTGCCTGCTGCTCTTTAGCAATGAGTTCAACTGCCAACTTCAGTGCTGTGCAGCTCAGAGACAGTGAATATAATTAAGAAGCACTTGGAGCCACTCCGCACTGAACCTGTCAACTGAAATCAGAGCAAAGGGCAGCAGGCAGAATAGGTGAAGCAAAAAGGTCTGGTTAATTACATTCAACTTTTTTCCAACCAGAGCAGGAAATATGAATTAGAATTTGGTGAGACAGGTGGAAGGAAAGTTACAATTATATTAATTTAAAAAATAGTTGTAATTTCAGCCTGTGATAGGTGACACTAAGATGACAGGGTTAAGAATTTTTTTTATTATTATTGACAAAGGGAACTGAGGTTTAAACCTGAGGTTGGAAAATGCAGTACTGACATCAACACTCAAAGATATTACAATCTTTCATTCAAAATACAGCAGGTATTATGCAAAGTAACATTCTGACAGTCTGAACGACTACTAACTTCCAACAACACACCTTGCCATGTCTTATTTTTTAAGTACTGGCAGTAATCACAATAATTATGCCAGAAAGTTAGTGATCACACAACATTGCAGACTACATATTTTATAAAGAGTATACAAAGAGTGTTTTGAAAGGGGCAAATGATCTAAGCACAATGTACACTTTCAGCATCACATTTTCAGGTACATCATATCATCATCATTTTTTGGCTAATACCTTTTTTGAGAAGGAGAGGATGAAGAAGAGAGTATGCTGTCTGCAACTTTCTGAGCACAATGAAAGGCTCCTCAGCTGCTTATCAATTAGAACTGTTTAAAAAAAACAACCTAAAATACATATAATTAGAAGATGCAAAAGTCTCATATAGGATTTGTAGAATAAGGTCAACTTCAACAAACTCTCTTATGAGTATAAAGATGAAATAGTTCCTTACCTGTCTGAAGTTGTGTCACTTGCAACCTGGTGCTTCACTCCTGAACCATTTTTAATTGAGTCTTGTCTTGTGAGCACTTGAGATCTATTTTTGTCCAAAGCTGGTGTGGATATGTCACCTGAGGGTCCTTGGTATTGGGACTGCTCCTGCAGCTTTGCCTTTTTCTCCTGAGGTGCTTCCTCGTTCCGCAATCCTCTAATATGTTCTTGATCAGGCTGCTGCGGCGTATTTAATCCACTGTTGTAGAACCAGGCTCCTGATTTTGTGAGGATTTCTTGTTGTTTTCGGCACAAGTTACATACCCACATTACCTGTGCATAGATTTAAATGAAAAACAAATTAGTTTTGTCAAATAATACAAAGATAAAAAAGTTTTAGTTAAGCATGTGTCAGTTGGGGTGCTAGTTCTGGAGGTACAAACAAGAGTATATTTCGCTTCTTTAAAATAAAGTTACAGACAAGGTATTAATAAGCATAATAAAATATGTCTAGACAAATGTGGAAAGAAAAGTTTCTTTAGTAAAATATAATGCAAGAAAGTATTTTTGCTTCCATTCTTGCTTTTGCATTTACAGTAATTGGAAAAATGGTAGATGGATTTGCAAGATGTAGAAATAGAAGGGAAAAGATTATTATTAAGAGATAAGGGTAACATGACAGAAGCAATACAAGGGGGTAAAAAATATAAGAAAATGGATTAAATTAAAGAAAAATCAGGGTTAGAAACTTTGTATCAGATCTTCAGCTGGTGCAGATAAACATAATTCTACTGACTTCAACTTTGATATGCTGATTTCACCAGCTTAGTATCTGGACCTCTATATTTAATTGCAGGGCTAAATGGGGCATCTGACTTGATTTTTTAAACTGCTGTAAATTAAATTAAACTGCTGTCAATTAAATTAAATTGATTTAGTAAACACAAAGGTAAAAATTCAATATTTATGGGAATGATTTTAACAATGAAGTGGGGAGATTATTTAACTCTTGTTTTGTGTTAATAACTGATTATTCAAAAATTTATTGCAACTTCCCAATTATGTAACTATTACATATTTTGTACTTAGTTATTTTTATTATAATAAAATGTGCTCATCTACAGGGTCTTGAGATTGTAATTGATTACATTAGTGCAGGTCATTTCCAGCACTAGGTAATTTGGAACTTGATTATGTAGCTAATCTTACCACAATACAAAGTAAATATATACGACTATATGCCAGAACATGTCCAAAGGGTAAAAACAAAAGTAATACTTTATAAAGTCATTATAATAAAACAATACATCTGTTTCAGTTTGTTTTGAAACAATTAATTTATATAGTACTCATTCACTAATCTAGTCTTTTAATTCCTTCCTCTTTTCACATGTCTTAGCTTGTCTCTTTTTGTATACTTCCTTCTACTATTTTGTGGTCTGTGTGCTGACATTTTTATACATCTTATGTACATATTTTTCAGGAGAACAACACCCAGCCGTAGGTATGGCTAATCATCCCCACTAACCAAGCTTGATCAGCCATTCATTTTTTTTATTTTGCACTACGAAACACTCAACCAGAACTTTCTTAATGCTCCTGACCAGTTTTTCAGTAAATGTAACTAACTAGATGATCAGGCTATGGAGGTATAACACTCAATGTCTTAGTCAAGAAGAGAGTTCCAGTACAGAGAAAGACATCACACTGAAAATGAAGTACCTGTCTCTTAACACAGCAGCTCAAACCACCAAAAAATATCCAGTAAGAAGAAGCTACAAACTGTACGGTTCTTTTAATCTCCAATGAGTTACCCAGTTGAAAACTTGGGCCAGGCTGCCTAATCATTTCTGACCAAAAATATTTCTATGGAAGCTTCATTTGGAAGGCGACTTAAAAGAGAGAGGTCCTGCTAAAGCTGGACTGAGTGGCTTCCTCATTTGAAAACCGCCAGGATGATGACTGTTTCTCTTATGTTATGAGGGGGTGTCCTTTTCATTTTTACTGTGGCAATATCCTCATCATTAATATTCAAGCTTTGAGAACTCATTTCAGTTCAATTCAGTGAGATTTTATTGACATGACAACCTAAATAAGCTTATCAAAGTGTCAAAAAGAGATACCTCAGGTATCTGTATGAGGTAGCATGATCTCCTCACAATGAACATCAGTGAACCACTTGACTATCTTCTATATATAAATATCCTGAAGACAGGAATGCTATGCATCCCACAGATAAGTCAGAGCATAGACCAAAGCTCCAAGTTGAAATTTTAGAAACAAAGGAGGGAGAGCGTTTTGCCTTCTGAAACAGGATTAGGTTTTGTGATGGGTGACCACAAACTTGTAATTAGAGTTGGTCAGGAATTTTTCAAGGATTTAAAAAAAAAATCAGAAAAACCTTCCAATTCATCAAAAGCACAACTTTTTGTGGGAAAATGTTGATGAAACTTTTGTCCAGAAGGTTTCTCAAGTCCAAGATAGAATTTCTAGTCAAAATGAGCTAGAAAGCAAGAGACTCCCTAGAACAGTGGTTGTATAATTATATGATAAAATGAGAAAGCAAGCTATCTTTCAGTAATAGCTTGTTGTGACACTTATATTTGTATGTCTGATTTTGTAAGCAGGTAGGTTTTAGAGAAATCAGACTCCTGAAAAGGGTACAATTGCCTGAAAAGACTGAGAGTCACTGCCCTAGAAGAGCTAAATAGTTACAGAATAAGGAAGAGCAGAGGCTTGAAGCTAGGTCTTACACAACCCAGTTGAGTACACTATTTGGTTATTATGGGATCTTTCTTGTTCTCTCTCTGTTTTTTCATGAAAAACTTAGAAATTCTCCATTTTGTTCCAATGTGAAAGGGGGGGGGGAGTGGAGGAGGGGACTGAAAATTTTCCTGGGATGGGAAAACCATTTTCCAACCAGAAATAGATGTAATGTCTGTAGCTGCCTTCTGTACAGGCAGAGTTTCCACTGAATGAAGTGGTAAACTTTTCACATATATGACACTATACTTAAAGACCCAATCCTGCAATCATTACTCAGGCACAGAAGTCAGTGGCAATTTTGAACAAGTAACCCACTGCAGTATCAGATCCCTAAAAGTCTTCTTACAGTATTTTTCTGGTATTGTTAGAGATTTTAAATGATTCACTGAAACCAAGCCGCACAAGCTGAACCACTCAGTGTATAACTCCTTAGTCCCCAGCTACATTTTTCCCTTGAAGAGAGGCACTTCAGGATGCCTAGCATTTTCACCTTTGCCACAAAGCAATGTGGTACAGTGATCAGTCCTTCCAACAGAAGATGGCTGGAGGTTTCCCCTACCAGGAGTCATGAACTTGCTCCTGGGTTACCCACAGCGAGCTGTCAGAGAGAAATATACCAATTTCCTTCCCTTATAGCCCTGTGTGATTTAATGAGCTACTTCTGCAGTAATACCAGCCGCTGCTGGGCTGAGTAGCTGAAAAGCTAGCTCAGCACATGGCAGCACAGTTGCCAATGCCACGAGATAACTGAGGAAACAGATATGTTTATGATAGAAGTTGGACCAACATCTGTCCCTTTCTTTAAAGGCACTATCCAATCTTAAAGGGATAGGAATCTGTGGTATCCTGGTTTGTCATTTCATTTCCACTCTAAAGTTTGGAATCTGTTTCTCATAGACTGCCACTGAGACTGGATCAGCTCCTTTGTTTCTGATCACACACCAGAGAAGTAATCATAGAATATCCAACTGACTCTCAGAAAAATCAGATTGGCTCTAGAGATAATTCATTATATTTCTTATAGACTTTCACAGCAAAATGGATCAGATCTGAATGAAATTATACTATAAATGTTAAAAAAACAACCCTACAAAACATGAAAATAAATGAAATTGAAAACAGAAAGCTATATTAAAGTGTTCTATGCTAGAGTGACTTTTAAATATAACATGCGAAAAATATATAGCCCTTTGCTTTTCATATTTTTTCATCATTTTACCTGTTTGCTAATATCAGAAATACCAGCTATAACTCACACTTATTTTCAAATACATTGCATATTTATTCATGAGGAAAACTGCTTCTTACATTTAGCTGTTCAAATTGTTGAGATAAGTAGTTACCGGTTTTTTTTAAAGTAACATTAAAGAACTAACAAAATGCCACTGTCACATATGTAGGCAAATTAATTAATGTATACAAAAATATTCAGGCTCTGATTTATTAGAGGTCAGAGTTGATTTCTACATCTTATTCCTCAGTCTCTAGTAGCATTCCTGTTATAAAAAATATTTATTTCCAGTAGCACACACAATATGCTAAGGTTATATTTTGTTTTAAAACTGAGAAGGACTGATTCATGCTCTGACAAAATCATAATCTAAAGACCATTTTCAAATTGCATTTGCATTTTAACTCCTCTATCCATTGTTTAACAGCAACCTGGAAAAATATATATATATAAGAAAACAATGTGTGCCTATACAAACATGGAAGATTCTGTGTGTGAATTATTTTAAAAACTAGTACAGTGTCCACCTTAAATGGAGAAAAATGCAAAATTCTGCTCTCTTAACACCTCTAATAATCTTCACTTTCTGAAGTTACCAAAAATTTGCATCCTAAAAGGTTGCCAGTATCTTTTGAAACACACAAATGTTCATTAATTCACAGTAAAGGCTGAAACACCATCTAGTGCCTATAGTAGGTATTGCTGATGTTCAAAAAAATTAAATGTTCTTTACTAATATGTCACAATAACTACATAAGATATATCAAAGATGACATTTCAGTATTAACTCTGAATTTAGTTTATTTTTCAAAACACATTTTCTTTCTTTTTTTTTAAGTAGTTCTCTGTTTTTAGCCAAGTACTGACCCAAATTGAAGATTGGATTTACCTAAATCTTCACCTTATTTTGACTCTGCACAATCCTAATCTGTACAAGAAACAGAGAAGTTCCTAATGTTTTAGCATGGGCTTTCCTTTACTCTATCATCACTTAATGGACATAATATGATAAGCTTCTGACTACTACCACCACCTCCGAAGACCACTGGTGGCTAGTACCTCTGCATTTGAAGCAAGCTTTTTGAATAAATAAATTATATCCCCTACTTTCACCGCTACTATCTTAATATAGTTGGAAAGATAAGCAGACTCCTCAAAGACATAAATGTCAGTCTAATCAGCCAGTGTCTGGAGAAGGGCAATGAACATTTACATAGAGGATAAGAGCGACACATCTGTAGCAGTCTCAGACACAGCTAAACTAAGTAGTATGATCTGTGTACATTCTTACACACCAGTTTACTACTTCACAGTATGTAATTCTTCTTAACAATAGAACAAAACTTATCCACTATTTTAAATCCATTTGTAATTGCAATGTATAAAGTATTGCTTATTTATAAATAATTTTTGCCTGCAGATTTCTTGTAAAGTAAAAATGCATCTTAAATTTAATCAAATGGATTGAAATTCCAAGTCATTTTTATTTTACACCTTTACAATAAATTATATGAAAAGTAAGACTGCTATATCTTGCAGAAAAATTACCATTTGCTAAACTTCTGTATAATATTAAAAATACAGGATGTATCACATTAAATTATATGAAAAATATAGGTCTTATAATAATTTCAAAATGCTTGAGATTATCAAGAGAGGGGCATAACCAAAACCACAGATCGTGTATTTGATTGCATACTAGTTACAAGTTTGATTGTGATCACAGGTGCCCTATATTCCAAGAAAAATAAGACTAGACCACCTGCTTATATTTAACTAAGAGACGAAAGTTTATTTTAAAAAAGGCCCAACACGTGTTCCATTTGCCACTTGCCTTGTACATTTGTAGCAGAAAATAAGTAACTAAATAAAACTAAACCAAAGTTAACAAAAACTGTTTTGGATCTATTTAACCAGCATCACTTTGTACCTTTTATTTGGTATGATTCTTCGTTATAACTTTGAAACCTGTTATAACATTGTTGCAGTAACTAAGCTATTTAGCTGTAATAATAAAAAGTATGTTAAGAGTGGATTTTAGGCCACAAAACTATGCTGAAATGGCATCGAGGCTCTTGGAGCAAAGTCAGTGCCTATTATTACAATGCTGTCAATTCTCTGGAGATCCCAGGTGCCAGGAGCAGGTTGAAACATTAGTGTGTGATGTTTATTGCTTATGCACCCTGAAGTTTCCCAGAATGTGACAGTGTTTCTTTAAACATTTTATTTTTTCTTTATATTCCAGACAGATAAAATGCTTTAAACAGTAAATCCTGGCCTGAATCCAGATTGTGGCAGGTCTAGAATGTTAGTTTCAATGAGATGAGCTTATAGTTGGCCCGTCACCAACTTCATTAATCACGTTTACTAACTCAGTCCTTTTTACCATTTATTGATGCTAAAGGAGTCAGTGCATTCTTGGAACAGCGCAATAACTGAAGTCATCCTGTGCAAAATAGGCTTCTTTGAGAAGTTCTTCAATCTCTGTTTTGGTCACTGCTGGAGATTTGTAATATAACCTGCTGAAACAGCTGCTTCAGGACAGTCCTTAGAGGACATAAGAAAAATCTCTTAATAAATTAGGATTATGCATATGGTCAAATCTGTTATGTTGCACAATTTGGCCATATTTGCTTTTTCCTAGTGAAAACTGGGGTCAACTTTACGATCCTTCTCTCTGGCTCCAAACTGTGCTGGGCCTTCCTCATTTTGCAAAATAGCAATAAGGGATTTCAGTGAGCTATTAGTTTAACCTCTGTTTCTCTTGGCAGGAGTCACTTCTGGACATAATCTAACTCAGAAAATGAGAGACTGATCTACCTTTTTTGAGGTTATTTTGCTTAGTCATCAGTTTCTTTCTAAGACCCTGAAGCTTCCAAGAGCTTTTCAGCAGCATACCAGCAACTCTGGATAATCTAATATTGGTGGTGCAAGACAGAGGTCAAACTCTTCAGTATTCTTCCTGTTACACACAAGCGTATACCTTAAGAAGCCCTTCAAATCAAAATAATATTCTTTGGGACTAGCCAAAGGTATTTATTCCCATCCTACTTGGTTGCATAAAAGGTTAAAATACAGGCTTTCATCAGATTTCTAAACAAAAATTTTCATATTTTTCTTGCCCTCAAGTTTGGATACTCTAATGGTTGAGGCAACTAATTCCAGAATTCACTGTACATAGCATGCTGAAAAAAATTAAAAGCTTGGATTATTGGGGAAACAAATATTACTTTTTACTGGGCACACTCTGATTAACACCAACCAATGGCTTATGATTGCTAAAGCATCATACTGAACCATATCAAAGGTCACTATCCATGTTTCACAGGGCAGCTGATAAAGAGAACAACCCAACCCAGATCCACCTCGGAGTAGTTAATTTACTTAGGAGGAGACAACAACCTTCACACCGTCTTCCCCATTATGTGCAGCCAACATCCTTAGAGGACCTCCTGGTCAGAAAAGCAATGGCAATAATGGCCCATGTAAGGGCCAAACCTTCCTTCAAATCAGTCCATCACTGCACATTATGGAGTTCAACCTCGAGGGCCATCCAATGCAAAGTGTGATTACATCACAGTGATCCTACAGACTCAAAATATCAGTGTCCTTGTGCTACAACACACCTGGAGAGTGAAGGCCACCAATCAAAGATCAACAGATATGTCCTGATATCTGCAAGCCATCATCCCAAATATGGACTCATGATGTACATAAAACATGACCTTAATATTCCATCCAGGTCATGCCTATCACAAACCCCAGCTCAATTGCCATTAAAATCAGCAATCTGACAGTTATAAATGGGTACAAGCCACCATCAATGGAATGGCCATGTCTAGCATTACTAGCACCAAGCCATCCTACCATCCATGTCAGTGATTTCAATATCCACAACAGCCTATGGGGCTATAACAAGAACAACTCTGCTGGAGAACAGCTGACATCCTGAGCTTTCATTGAAGACCAGCACCTCCTCTACAATACCAAAGACTTTGGCACATTCAAGTCGGCCTAATGGAGGTAATGCTACACTTCTGACCTTTGTTTTGTGTCGTGTGACATCAGCAGCCACCCCATGCCATCCAAAAGGTCAGTTCTCAATGACATTACCAACAGCCAACACTACCTATTGTGATTTGTATAGGCCTACAAGTTCCACTCATTCAATCCTTCCTGAAACCGTGCTGGAATCTACAATCTGTTGATTGGTCCTTCTATGTGGTGATAACAGCAAGGGTTCAATAAACCAGATCCCACCATATACAGCTCAATTACCACTGCTTTGTAGGCCTACTAGTATCAGCTGTGAAATCAAACATTGCAAGGGGCTTTAGAAAAGCATTCACTCCTTGCTCAACAGAAGAGAATGAGGTACTCTTCTGACAATATCAAGCCGACAAAAGTCCAAAACCACAATAGTATTGCTTGAGTTTTTGAACTCAGCTAGAAGAAAAAGTTTGTGCAAAACCATGATGGTGCTTGACTTGAAGCTGCAAAGCCTGGAAGTTCCTCAAACTTTTAGGCAGTGCAGCTCCAGCAGCCTACAAACCATATCAGTAAATGCAGGTACCATCTCTGCTCAGTTAATTACCAATTCCCATGTGCCAATGGATAAAAAAATCGGGCAGCAAGTCCACAACCAACTTTACCACACACTGAATCAGTACCAGTTGTCTTCATCCCTTTATGTCCCCTACATAGTAGATGAATCATGACTGGTATAAAGTAGATAGGGAAATGTTGTTTACTACTTCTCATAACACAAGAACTAGGGGTCACCAAATGAAATGAAGAGGCAGCAGGTTTAAAACAAAAGAAAGTATTTCATCACACAATGCACAATCAATCTGTGGAACTCCTTCCAGAGGATGTTGTGAAGGCCAAGACCATAACAGGGTTCAAAAAAGAACTAGATAAATTCATGGAGGATAGGTCCATCAATGGCTATTAGCCAGGATGGGCAGGAATGGTGTCCCTAGCCTCTGTTTGCCAGAAGCTGGGAATGAGTGACAGGGGATGGATCACTTGATGATTACCTGTTCTGTTCATGCCCTCTGGGGCACCTGGCACTGGCCACAGTCGGAAGACAGGATATTGGGCTAGATGGACCTTTCGTCTGACACAGTATGGCCATTCTTATGTTCTCATGAAGTGGACAAGGTTCTCTCCAACACTAAGTCCAGGAAAGCAGCAGAAATGGATTGAATATATCCAAAATTCCTGAAGAACTTTGGTCTGAAGGCAAGAAGGTGGCTGCCAGACTTCTTCAGCAACATCAACTCTTCATGCATAATACCAAAAGAGTGGAAGGTAGCCAAGATCATAGCCATTTTGAAGCCTGGAAAAGAAGCCACTGACCCAAAAAGCTACCAGACCCATCTCCCTATAAACTGTTGGAATGGCTCTTACTTCAAAGGTTACAGCTAATCCTGGAGCAACCGGTTCCTAAAGAGCAGGCGAGATTTAGAACTGGTCACAACTGCTGTGACCAGGTGTTGGCCTTAGCCAAGTACATAGAATCTGGCTACCAGCAACAATTAAAAACAGCAGCAGCATTCATTGATCTTTCTTCTGTATCTGATACGTATGGTTCAAAGATCTTCAACTGAAGTTAGTATTAGCTTTCCCATGCCAATCAACCATCAGATTCAAGATGCTGAGTAACAGAAAATTCACCATACACCTGCAAATTATGGAGATGGAACATGGCCTCTCAGAGGGATCCGTTTTAGTGGCTGCACTATACCAGCGATATTCTGGTCCCATCATCCTGTAAATTTATCTACGCAAATGACATTGTGCTAGCAATGCAAGCATCGTCTCTGGAGGCCATAGAGAAATTCATGAACAACCACCTCTGGACAGTTCAGATATATTTCAAAAAGTTTGGTGACTGAAACCCAGTGCTTTGAAAACACTTGTCTCTGCCTTCCACTTGAAAAAGTGTGAGGTCAAAGTGCAGCGGAAAGTGAACTTTTGTGGTCTGCTTCTTTCACATGACCACAGTCCCCAGTATTTTGGAAAAACAACGAGGAGTCCTTGTGGCACCTTAGAGACTAACAAATTTATTTGAGCATAAGCTTTCATGGGCTAGAACCCACTTGGAGTTACCCTTGATCAGACATTGAACTATTGCCAACACCTTGACAACACAAAAAGGAAGAAAAAGACAAGAGTTAACATCATCCAGAAGCTTGCTTGAATATCCAGGGAATGTGATACATGCATGCTTCAAACATCAGTACAGCCTTGGTCTTGCAAACAGTGGCATATTGTTTGCCACTTTGGTGCAACAGCTCCCACATCAGTCTTGTTGATATTGAAATCAATACCATGCTCAGTATTACTAGTGGCTCTCTCAAATCAATCCCAATACTATGGCTCCCATTGTACCAGCCAACATCAGACAAGATGTTCTGGGAGTGCAAGATCCTGGCTGCGCCAGACCTGCCAATACACCAAGACTCAATTCACTGCCACGCCCCCATCTCAAATCGAGGAAGCCTTTCTGGATCCATGTGACAGTGCTGCAGGCCAACAGAAAGGACACCAGTACTTGCTGGCTTGAATTATGGCCCTCTTGTGAAATCCTAAACAAAGACCTGATTGAAGAGCCAACAAAAAAAATCCCAGGATTCTGCCTTCCCCATAGGCAATGGACTGCACTCAACCACTTTTGGGCAATGCATGGAAGGTGTGGTTATCTCCTCCCCAAATAGATAATCAGGGAATCATAAAATTGTGACTGTAGTGAGGTACAAACCCTATGTGACATGTCATGGACAACTGCCCCATTCATGCTTACAGCGATGGCACAGGGGCAGGGTGGCACCTAGCTACCCCAAAAGCATTAGAATGGCTTTCAAATATTAAGATTCAATTATAATCCCAGCCTGTTACTTTTCAAATGCCATATGAAAGAAGAATTACCTAGAAGGCTGGGCAGCAGTTCATTAACTAAGGAACAATTGGGCATAATAAAGGTTTAGGAGTGCTCAGTCAGGAGGCCTACAGAAGACAGAAAGCTTCTGTGGAGAGGGACTTCTCAGAGGAGCTAGTGAGAGAGCTCACCAAGAAAGGTACGGTCAGTGACTGTGATATGGGTGGTCACGCACAGTGATTAGAACAGGAGCCAGGACTTGTGCTAAGAACAGGAGTCAATAGTAAGGAATAGGAGCCCAGGGTCAGAGCCAGAATCAGAGGCCAGATGCCAAAACTAAGTGTCAGAGCTGAAGTCAGGAATCAGAGCCAAGGGTCAGAACCGGGTTCCTGAAGTGAGGCAATGCAGGGGCAGGACTGAGGCCAAAGCAGAAGCAGGGCTGAAACAAGGATGGGAAGAAGCAAGCACACAAGCTATCACATCCATGGGCCAATACTTTGAACAGCCACTAACCCATTGCTGCTGCTGGGCTTAAGATCCAGTATGCTGACTCTTCCAGTCAATCAGGCAGTATAGTCAACCAGGCAGCCTACTACAGGGCCAGCTGTGCCCATTAGGTTGCCCAGAGACTGGTTCTGCTGCAGGCCCTGCTTCCAGACAGTACCCACACCTTCAAGAGCACCTCCTAGGGGCCTTGGAGCCTCGTATCTTGGGTTACTTCTGATGGAACTCTCACAACATGCCCAGGGCATAGATGTTTTCCATTTGTTCCCAAGACCACTCATCTGGACTGTAGCTTTTCCAGTTGACCAGATACTGGAGCCTTCCCCTACTTGCTAAGAGTTGAACTGTAGGGAACCAAGTAGTCCGCCTGTCTGTATAGCAGGTGGCAGTAGCAGGTAGGAGCAGTTTGGGTATGGGTTCTCAATGCAGGGCTTTAAAAGTGAGATTTGAAAGACAGGGTGGATCTTCAAGGACTTGGGCAGCTGTAACTTGAAACTTGAAAGGGTATACCCATTCTATAATCTTGAAGGGGCCCAGGTATTCGTAGTCTACTGTGGCGGATGTGCAGCTCAATCTAAGGTTCTGGGAAGAGAGCCACATCTTCTCCCTTGGTCAGATTGGGGGCAGCCTGACAATCTTAGTCTGCATGGAGTTTATAGGTTTTTTTGGCAGAATGCAAGAGTTCCTTGAGGTCCCAGTGCACCTGGTATAGGTGGGAGGCTAAATCTGCAGCGGCCAGTACTGGGGAACTCACAGGTAAGTCTGGGTGGAATTAGGGGTGAAAGTCATAGCTTGCAAAGAAAAGGCTACACTGGTTTGTGGTGTGGATTGCGTTGTTGTATTTGAATTCAGCATAGCACAGTAGGGGAAGCCAATTGTCCTGGTGGTAACTCAAAAAGAAGCAAAGATACTGCTCCAAGATTTCATTGACCTTCTCTGTTTTCCCTTAGTCAGCTGCTGACAAGGTGCGGGGCTCAATGCCAAGGAGTCTGAGAAATTCCTGCCAGAATCAGGAGATGAACTAGAGATCCTGGACCAATACAATGGTAACCTGTGGTACCGGAAGACATTTTCCAGGAAAAGCGAAGATGTCTCCCATGCAGTAGGAACAGTATAAAATGGAAAGAAGTGCACCGTCTTTGTTAGGAGATCAATGACAACCAAGATTACCAAGTGTTCCTGGAAGCATGGCAGTTCTATGATGAAGTCTATTGATACTGTAGACCAAGGATGTGGAGGCATGGGCAGAGATTGGAGGAGACATAGGGGTTTTGTTCATGGGTTCTCGGTATGGCTGCAAAGGCTGTAGGACCTTATATACTCCTTGATGTAAGCTCATACGTCTGGCCACCAGAAGCTTCTTGAGACTGGATTCCAAGTCTTGAACTGGCCAAAATGGCCCACAAGTGGCAAATCGTGGCATAATTTCAATACCTGAAGCCTAAACTGTCTCTCCAGAATATAAATACAACTCTTGGAATAAAGAAGGCCATTCTGTAGTAAGAACACAAAGTTGGACTGGATACCATCATCATTCAGGGTCTGGTGGATCTGGCTTCTGAAAGGGAGCAGATAGCAGATGGAGCACATCAGACTGCTATCAATCATGCTGTTGACAAAGGTGAATACATTGAGTACTGTGGCAGAGGGTTCTTCGCCAGGCTAGAAATATTCCGCCTTGTGGGATAGGACATCCATCTTCCTGTTTCTCGCCCCGGGCAATGAAGTCAAATCAAGTTAAAGAAAAGGGACCTGTAGTTTAAGGCATCTAGCAGTTCATAGGCACTCCAGGTTCTTGTCATCTGTCAGGACTTGGATTGGGAAATTCAGGCTCCTTTTAGGAGGGGATTCCAATCCTCAAAAACCGCATTGATAGCCAGTATCTCCTTGTCCTAAATATCGTAATATTTTTCTGCTGGAGTTATCTTCCAGGAGTAAAAGGCACAGGGATGGAGTAGGTTGCAGGAGCCCACATGTGGAGATAATACTACACCAATGGCAAATTTTGAGGCATTGGCCTCAATTGTTAATGGTTTTATGGGAGCTGAGTGAATCAGGATGGATGTTAAGGTGAATGCTCTCTTCAGTTGATTGAAGGCTGACTGAGCCTCCGTGGACCAGGTGAACCAGGCTCCTTTTGCAAGAATATTGTTACAGGTGCTAGTAAGCTAGAGAACCCTTTAATAAATTGCCTGTAGAAACTGGTGAACCCCAGGAATCATTGAACCCCTGTGTATGTCAGATATTGCTGCCAGTTTATGTGGCCTGGTCAGATATTGCCACCACCTTTTGCGGGTCCACTGTGAGTCCCTTGGGCAAGATGATATATCCCAAGAATTCCACTGTGTTCTTATAGAACTCTCATTTCTCAAAATTCACATAAAGGTGGGTTGGGCAGAGTCTCTCCAAGACACATGGATGATTGTGGAGGTCCTGACTTTTGGAGAAAATTAGGATGTCCTCATTGATTCAGCATGTACCTAAAGTTGTTATTTATGGCATGCTGGAAGTTCGCAGGGACATTGCACAACACAACTGGTATGACAATATATTCTAAATGACTATACCTGGTATGGAAAGTGGTCTCCCAGTTGTCTCCTTCCCAGATCCTCACTACGTTTTAAACTTGGTGGAGGTCCAACTTTGTGAAGACTTTGGCAGAGCAGAGTCTTTCAAACAGCTGGAATGTGCAGAGGCAAATGAACCCCTTCTATAGGTTTTCCCTGAGATAGCTTTGCAGTGCCTGTAGTTCAGGTTACGAGAGGGAGTAAGTGAGCCCAAAGGGAATGTCTGCTCCTGGCTGGACGTTGATGGGACAGTCATTGCGGCAATGGGTTGGCAGGGTGTTGGCTTTCTTTTTGTTGAACACATTGACGTAGCATTGATATTTAACAGGAATCCCTGGAGCCATTGGAATGTCCCCGGGGTTGCTGGATTTACTTTTGGATGTTCCATTCATATCTCTGAATTCTTTAGAAGATCAAATACAGTAGAACCTCAGACTTCTGAACACCTTGGGAATGGAGATTGTTTGTAACACTGAAATGTTCGTAACTCTGAAAATATTATGGCTGTTCTTTCAAAAGTTTATAGCTGAACACTAACATAATACAGCTTTGAAACTTTACTATGCAAAAGAAAAAAAGCTGCTTTTAACTATCTTAATTTAAACAAAAAAAGCACAGAAAGTTTCCAGAAAGGAAACTTAAGTTGTCAAATCCTTTTTTTTTTAAACTTTCCCTTTATTTTTTAATAGTTTACATTTAACACAGTACTATACTGTATTTGCTTTTTATTTTAGGTCTCTGATGCTGCCTGATTGTGTACTTCCAGATCCAAATGGGGTGTGTGGTTGACCAGTCAGTTCATCACTCTGAGGTTCTACTGTACATTGCAAATGGTTTCTGGTCCCAGGTCAGCTTTTGGGAAATAGGATTGTCTGCAGAGATCTTGGGTGATGTGCTAGGGGATGCCAAGGACAACTGATGAATGTGGTGCACAAATTAGTCCAAACTGGAGAACTTCTCAGTGTTCTCAAAGGATAGTTACCCCTAGGAGAGCTGCCTGGTGGATGGCCAGTCCTGATGAAAGGAGTGACCCATATATGGACTCTACTAACTCAGGGCAATCCTTGGTGGGGATATTGTGCACTCAGGCAAACTCCAGGTCCATGGAACTGCCTGAAGCGCTTGAGTCCACCAGCAGCTCTATGCTGATGTCAGGCATTACAGGATGCCAGAGCTAGAGAGGGAGTTGGAAATATGTAGGATGTGGATTGGCCATCACCAAGGTACCCGCAGACAAGAGTTGGTGTGGCTTGTCGGGGAGAAAGGAAGAGCACCACTCGGCCCAATCCCTCCCTCCCAGTCAGGGCTCGGGTATGGCATTTCCTGACCAGGGCACAGATTGGACAATGGAGGGAGAACTGGGTCAGAGCTGGCAGGATCTGGGAAGGCCATCATTTTTCTTGGGGGCATTTGGTCAAGCAGTTGATCTTGATGCACAGGTTGATTAAGGCATACAATCCAGATGGGGATTCCACCTCAAGTTGTCCCAAGAGCAAAGACAAAGACCTCCCAAGTAAGCAGGTTAATAATCAATCCCACTTGGGCTTGCATCTCATTCTGGGGTGCAATCCAGACTAGTGAGGGGTTGTGCCACCACCTGCCCTGCAACCTTGGGTGTCTCACAATGCTTTACTGCTGTAGCTCCCAATCTGGGCCCCTCATGAACACCCAAACACCATGCAGGTCAGACCCTAAGTAGCTGTTGCCTACCAGCTGTACGTTAGCTACACTCTGGCTTCCAGCAGCCTTGGTTATTGCTTGCAGCTTGACCCCCAACACACTCCGAGTCCTGAATTTTCCCCAAAACATGTGTTCTGAGCTGTCCAGCCCTCCCTTAGACAATTTGGATATCAGAGGTCTGTTGCGTGTGTAAGGGGTCAAAGTACAAGTGTTTGCTACTTTAAACTGAATTGTTTGGCAACTCTAATTAAACAGAACACTGGATTAGTTTTGATTAAAGAATAAAATAAGTTTATTTAACTACAAAGATTTTCAGTGAGTACAAGTATAAGGCATTAAAGTCAGAAATGGTTATAAGAGAAATAAATATAAAATGCTTTCTGGTGCTGAAACTTAAACTAGACTTGGATTCAAGATAAAATCTCTTATGCCAGATTCCCAGCAACACTGCTGACCAAATTCTCAAGTCAGGATCTGCCCTCAAAGTACAAAGGGCTGGTTACTTTGTCTGCTTAGTTGAAAGAACAAGAGTGAAAGAGAAAGAAGAAGGATAGAATACCTGGTGTGGTTTGGCCCTCACTGTTTTAGTCCAGTCACCCTTTGAGATGCATTTTCCTGAGAGTTACCCAAGATAAACTTACTTCCAGCTGTGAGGATGGAGACATGGAGTCTCGTGGTGAAAGAGTTCCATGTTGTTGTTTGTTAAAATCCAGGTTCCTGCCCCCTTTGCTGCCAAAGAATGGCCACTTGACCGGTGACTGCCAATCAGCTTTGATGACACCTGGCTAGATCAGCTTGTCTTTTGTCTTTGAATAAAAGGTTTACCCACTCTCCAGACTTCTCTGGTAAATACATTTCAGACATAATTTCTGCTTATGGTCATAACTTTACATTTAATGATTCTACACACATTTCACCATGATATTACTGACCAGCGAGTTATTCGTTTTCAAATGATGCCTCAAAAGGCATGGGTGCAGTTGGTCACAGCTTGGTCAATGGGGTACAACTGTGGATATAGCAGAAATAGGAGCCAACACTGATTTAGGACCCCACCAAATTTGTCATAATCACCATTGTGCTAGCCTGGTAGAAGAAGAGGGGGCTGGCAGGGAGCGGGGGTCGGAGCTGAAGGTGGTGCAGCTTGAGTGTATAGGACCACATTCTGTGCCTGCAAGGTAGAAACCTGGGCCTGAGAGGTCTGTAGCGTTTCCACTATCAAATTTATCCAATTGTCACATTGTCTGTCAAATTTCTCCTTTAAAAATTTTATTCTGTCAAGCTCTTCAATGGAGAACCACCAAAGTAAGATCGGAAAAAAACACAAAAAATATGTTCTGCACTAGTTGGAGACTGGATTCTCATCCAATGCTGTGTGTGTGTGGGTCTGAACTGTACTGCCTGTTAGAAGGTAAACTCTATGTGGTAGAAAACATATTTTCTTCTAAAGTGTGCACAAATTGACAATGTTCAAATAAGAATTTCCCACAACTAGATGTAGTTCTGGTACATTGGTATAAATCCCAGCTAATTGTTCTGTTGGTTTTGAAGTCAGTAGAATTATTCTGGATTTACACTATTGTAACTGAGGACAGACTTTCCCCACAGTGAGTATTATACTTAAATTTTTAGTTTTACTTTAAAAATAATTTAGTTTACATTCAATATCAAGTGATTTTATTTATTCTGTTTTAAAACAGAATAAATGTACATGATTTAATATTCTTTATTAAAAAAATTACCTCAACGCTTACTGCAAGATGGATTTTCCTGCTCTTGTACAAAATAAAATATAACCTCTATTTGATAATATATTCATTCAGTCATACCTTAACACACTCAGGCCAAACTCACCATTGGTGTAATACCACTTACTTCAATTAAGTTATACCAGGGATGAATTTTGCCCATTAAATCAATTAAAGGAACAAAGCCATCTCTTAAAATTGTAATTATTTGTTGTAAAATAGCTGATAAAAATGATTGTTTAATGATTTTGCTATGCCACTAATCTTTGCTGCAATATTTTCTTTCATGTAGAAATGAAGATGCAATCAGTTTGGCCAAATGTCATAACTGTTTCAGTGCTTACTTGTCCTACATCCATATTGATGCATTTGGCTGTTTATGCTTGCCCCCAAAAACTAAAAAAAAAACCCTCCTAAGTAACCACAAGGATTCCAATTGCTGCTGTTAAGCAAAAGATGAAAAAGGTCATTACATGAGAGGTTAATGTCTTAATATGTATTGGAAAGTGTGTGTGTATTGATGTACATAAGAACAAATGATTGGCCTCTCTGGGTCAGACCAATGATCCATCTAGCCCAGAATCCTGTCTCTGATAGTGGCCAGTGCCAGATGCTTCAGAGGGAATGACCAGAACAGGGCAATTTCAAGTGATCCATCCATTATCATCCAGTCCATTTGTGGCAGTTGGAGGTTTAGTGACACCTGGAGCATGGGATTGCGTCCCTGACCATCTTGGCTAATAGCCATTGATAGACCTACCCTCCTTGAACTTATCTAATACTTTTTTGAACCCAGTTATACTTTTGGCCTTCACAACATCCCATAGCAATGAGTTCCATGGGTCAACTGTGCATTGTGTGAAGAGGTACGTCCTTTTGTTTGTTTTAAACCCGCTGCCTATTAATTTCATTGGGTGATCCCTTGTTCTTATGTTCTGTGAAGGGGTAAATAACACTTCCCTATTCACTTTCTCCATATCATTCAAGATTTGATAGACTTCCATTATATCCCCTCTTATTCATTTGTTCTCTAAGCTGAATAGTCCCAGTCTTTTTATTCTCTCCTTGTATGGAAGCTGTTCCATACCCCAATCATTTTCTCTGGCCTTCTCCAATTGTAATATATCTTTCCAGAACTGCATGCAGTATTCAAGGTATGGGTGTATCACGTTTTGAGGGAGGAAGAGAGAGAGAACATGACTATGGAATGTAGCATAAAGGGCTTAGTGCGTCAGTTTTGGAGGGGTGGTTACTTACGAGGACATAGACATGTTAGAAGTCATTCAGATCACCCCAAACAAATCAGCAAATTACAAAGTTTGTAACCTCAAACTTCTAACCCTTTCTATATATGTACTATGACACAGTCTATAATTATATACTATTTCTCTAATAATAAAATATCAGAACTTTTTCCTACAATCTTAGATACATACACAGGATTTTGTAATTTTGTAGGAACAGTCTTCTCTTCCTCACCATATCTACAAACATGGAGGGAACACTGTCCCAAGCTATCTGAATGCTTGATAAAAATGGATAACTGCAGAGAAAGGATGTTACATTGACTGGCAGAAGGCAGCACTTTGGGAGACTGGCTCGGACTCTAATCACACTCTGTTAAGGACATCAGTGCTCATATAGTGGAAGTGAAGCAGAATGTCTGAGTCCTATTGGATTCATCACGACAATGGTAGCCAGAAATACTATTTTCTATCTTCAGCTAGTCCAAACACCATATACTTTCAAATCAGATGTGTACTTTATCTGAGTCATTCGCATGCTGGTCATCGGCAGGGAAAGCTACTGTAATGATCTCTACCAGTGAATGACCTTGAAAAATTCTGAAAACAATAGTTGGTATAACCTGAAGACCACCATCTCTTGCGTTAAACTCATCAAGGAGAGCACTGTACACCAGTGTTCCAGATTCTATGTTGGTTCCTGTCAAGGTTCCTTCCCCACTCTGAACGCTAGGGTACAGATGTGGGGACCTGCATGAAAAACCTCCTAAGCTTATCTTTACCAGCTTAGGTCAAAACTTCCCCATGGTACAAAATATTCCACCCTTTGTCCTTGGATTGGCCGCTATCACCACCAAACAAATACTGGTTACTGGGGAAGAGCTGTTTGGAAACGTATTTCCTCCCAAAATACTTCCCAAAACCTTGCACCCCACTTTCTGGACAAGGTTTGGTAAAAAGCCTCACCAATTTGCCTAGGTGACTACAGACCCAGACCCTTGGATCTTAAGAACAATGAACAATCCTCCCAACACTTACACCCCCCCTTTCCTGGGAAATGTTGGATAAAAAGCCTCACCAATTTGCATAGGTGACCACAGACCCAAACCCTTGGATCTGAGAACAATGAAAAAGCATTCAGTTTTCTTACAAGAAGACTTTTAATAGAAATAGAAGTAAAGAAACCCCCCCTGTAACATCAGGATGGTAGATACCTTACAGGGTAATTAGATTCAAAACATAGAGAATCCCTCTAGGCAAAACCTTAAGTTACAAAAAAGATACACAAACAGAAATAGTTATTCTATTCAGCACAATTCTTTTCTCAGCCATTTAAAGAAATCATAATCTAACATGTACCTAGCTAGATTACTTACTAAAAGCTCTAAGACTCCATTCCTGGTCTATCCCCGGCAGAAACAGCATATAGACAGACCCACAGACCCTTTGTTTCTCTCCCTCCTCCCAGCTTTTGAAAGTATCTTGTCTCCTCATTGGTCATTTTGATCAGGTGCCAGCAAGGTTACCTTTAGCTTCTTAACCCTTTACAGGTGAGAGGAGCTTTCCCCTGGCCAGGAGGGATTTCAAGGGGGTTTACCCTTCCCTTTATATTTATGACAGTTCCCAATACACCACAGTGTCTATTGCAAGGTTTTTTCCCTTATCATTAAAGCCCTAAATGAGTTAGGACCCAGTTCTCTCAGTGACTATTTCAAGATTTGCTCATCAACATGTCAACTGTGCTCAACAGGGATGTTCCAGGTGATACAATCCAGGTTTAGCTTCCTGGAAATCAGGTGCAGGACATTTCTGGAGGAAGGCATACACCTATAGATTAGATATCATGAGACATATGACTGAATCCAAGTCTCCTCACCTTTACTATACAGGTTAAAATGCACCTTCTTACATGACATTTCCTAAATGACCTCTTGATAATTGATCCTGACAGTGCTGCACTAAAATGGGAAGCAGAGACGACGTGGCCATTTTAAAAAATCCAGTTTTCTTCTTAAATTTGTGAGGCACCCAGATACCACAGTGGAAGGGCATACTAAAAATTATTAATACATGATCATAAATAATTAAAAGTAATAATAAAAGGAAATTTATTAAAAGGTTTTAAATTGTTATAGTTTAAGGCAATTTAAAATTCATAATGCAACCACAGTATACTTGCCTCAATATTGTTCTTCGTAAAGTGGTTTAAGTGTACTGTCCAAAATTAACCTTTGGCATAATTAAATTAAAATAAGTCTAAAGATCCTGGGTACAGGGCTTTTTTTTAAAATGATAGAGTCTCCTATGATTAAACAACTACACATGCAATTAAGGTAAATAAGTTAAGAAACTAGCAAACCATGGTAACCATCACGTTCGTTTAGAAAAAAAACTGCAAGATTGGATTATTGCAAAAAATAAATCTTGTGTGCCTTTTGTTCAACAACAACAGTAAAACTCTGTCCTGTGGAGGAAAAGTAAACTAACTCTGCTTTGCAGTTCTCTTTAAAATGTACTATAGAATGGTGTGCTTGATGGACCTATAGGATAAATGGCAAGCTGATTGTATATGTTCCCTTAAAAGCATGTATGTTTGCAATACCCATTCAGTCGCAATGTTCCTTTACTGAAACAATTAAGGCCAGGATATCTGATATGCAGAAGTTTTTTCTACCTTTCCCAGTTCTGTCTGCCAAGTAATGTAGGATTACATATTACCAAAAAAAACAAAAACAAAAACCCACAGCTGAGGAACACTTAGGATGGAATTCAAGTTTCCTATTCATATAAGAATATAAAAAACAATTATTAATGAGTACATAGGTTTCCCCACATGGTTTACAGTTATAAAGATGAACTAAAACCGAACATCAATAAACTGTTGTACAAACCTTGAAAAAGTTATTTAAACTGGAGCCCCAAAAACATTGTAGGAGCTGATATGGTCTTTGGGAAAGATACTATGGATAATTTACACTTTCCCCATCTAAAAACTATATGAAAGCTATGCAAAAATTTGGTAATAACACTCAATATAGTCTTTGATACTCACATGATGGAAATGTTTGGGATCAGGAATTAATTAACCAGTCACAAGTCTAAAGGTATGTGTCTATTGAGGTGAAGTTGAAAAATGAGCAGATAAAAGAAGGATGTCGATGAATGGTGCCCAAGATGTTCAAAACATGTAAAGATATGTGGTAGATACATCTACATATTGATGGCAAATTCATCGCATTCATAGTTAATATTTTAATTTCAGTTAACAAGATGACATTTATGACTCTCTCATAATTACAAACTGTTCAGCAATTTTTATATTTAAGGTGCTTTGTATTACTCCCAGCCTGATTCAAGATTTTTATTAATCTTATGCATATTGTTTTAAAAATTTATGTAATTAATTTATTAAAGACCTACAGTGACAAAAAGATCTTAACTATGTTGAAATTATGTTCACAAGAATCCATAAACATCAGAACATATCAATTGACTGAAATCCAATTTAACTACCTGAAATCCAGGCTTCTCCGTTGAGCTCCTTTATTCTGAATGAAGGCATCTTTATAATTATGAAAGCCAAGGAATGTGTAGGTTTCAAATCCTTATTTTTTAAACTTTGGTGAAACCTTGTTAAAGCACAGTAGTATTTTCTCAGTTTACATAATCTCTCACCATAAACTCATTAAAGTCCAAGGTCTGCAAAAGCTGTCTTCATAAAGCCACTTGTATTAGCTTGGTAACAACTGTCAGGCTTGCATCTCCATTATATGATGTGCTTGACACATAAATTAGGAACCTTATTGCAGGTGTAAGTCAGGCTTTTTTCATTTAATTCCTCAGGTTATCAGTAAAGAACTCCTTGTAGACATTATCCAAATAAAGCTCTAAGCAAACAGCTCAGAAAAAAGAGAAAACCTGACTATGTTTTCTACTTTATTACTAGTAATGACTTCATCATTTATATATATAGGTGCTGGTTTCCAGCCGCTGAAGCCAAATTTAGCTGATTAAATATTCATAGAGTCTCCTGCTGTGCCATAATGCCTAAACTGTGCTCGAAGAATCCTAGGTGTGCAGTTACACACCTGTGACTGAAACAAGGGATTTGCTGAACTAACTTTGATAAAGGTCTACGCCTGGAACTTAATAGCACTTGATATGGTTTCTGAATACTGTAACAGGTTGCAAATATAACTTAATGTTCGAGAACTGTTTAGTCTTCTGGCTCTGTAATTGCAAAGATCTCTATATTTGAAAAAAATGAAGTGCAACTTTACTGTATACGTTCTTCTGATACACTATTATTTTTAAGTAACAAGGCAACATTTTAAAACAACTTGAACAAATATGGAAGAGACAAACATTTATTTTTTGTAACTTGGTAATTAAAGAAAAAATCTCTCAGTGCCTAGAATTTATTTTTCCATCAGTATAATTGCCTTTAATATTAATAACTAAGCTATCATTTTGTTTATAGGAGGCTTTGCATTAATTCCTTTTTTACTTGTTTGTTTCAGTTCCCTACATGATCAGGCAAATTATTACTGATGTCTTTGCTATCAAAAATGCATAATGTAAGTATCTGTATCTGGCTGTGAAAGGATATTCACATCTGCACACTATTTAATCACTTCAGTTTTCAACCAAAAATTAGCATCATATGTGGGAGTCTGGAATATGCGTAAATACGTTTTCCATGTTTAGAACTCATTAACAAGAATGTTATGGGCTGATGCCACTTGCAGTAATAACTAATAAGGTGAAATCAGAACTTTATAACTTACAGTAATTGTACTTATAATGCCTATCTTGAAGCTACTGTCATATCAAGAAATTATTGCAGGTTGTTTACCTACCCATTAATCTTCCAAAATTGACAGAGGCAGGAAAACATCATAATGAGAATATCAGCCACCTCCATGGCTACATTATCACTTGCCCTGGAGTCTGTAAAGTGCACTCCATGAGTCCAGCAATCCATGAGTGGAGAGGGGATATGCCAAAAAAAAATGTTGAATGTGGGGAAGAAAATTCTTTACTAGAAAACTAGAATATTCTCCTCAAATCTCCCTCCTGGCAACTCCACAGAAATCGATACAGATTCAAGCTGTAATAACTGACTAGTCCCCACTCCATGATGGTGATTTGCATTGAAGAGGGGTTCTATGGGCGGCCACAGGCTGAGGAAGCCATGGCAGTGTAGCTTCAGTACAGCACTCTGGGGATACAGAGCCAGTACAGAATCAGAAAGACTCCGCCCAGATGATTTAGCCTTTGCAGGATCTGCGGGGTATGCGAGCAGGCTCCATGAATTGTTTTGATAAGGGAAAAGGAAGGGGAAACCTTTAACAATTCAGGCAAAATCTCCACCAGGAAAACCTTGTGAACATTTCCTCCTTCCTAGTACCTCCTGTGAATGTTCCCAAATGGTATGGCAGGGGGAAATGGGAGGGAAGGAAAAAAGATCAGGCTCTATCTTCATGTGCTCTTTCATTTTTATTTGTAGTTTCTAGACTACTTTTATTCAAAGAATTTGCTAAAAAATATCTTTCATTATATAAGCAGTCTATGTCTTGGAATCGAAAAGAATTCAGTGTTCATACAGAACTCAGGAGTCAACCAAGTTATTATGAGGATTGACCTGAGAAACTACCCAAGCAATACCTTCTGTTCAAAATTTGTTTAGAGGAATGTTTGAAAGGAGTTTTCTAGTAAAGAATCCCAGGATTCCTGAAAATAGCAAAGGTTAAAGACTGAACTTTGACAAACATGTTATTTGCCTTTTTCTTAAATATTTCAGAATGCATAACATTACTGAGACAAAGGATCTACTTCAAAGAAAGTGTTGAATGTTTTATCAATTTTTCACAGGAGATAAAGGAAGAAAGGGGAGGAAGTTTCCTGACGTGGCTCTGCATGGGTTTATTCTGTATAGAATTCTAAATTACTCTATTGAAAGCTTTGATTTACCTAGAGCAGTTTAAAAACAATTCACTAAAAGCAACTTCCTGAACCCTACTAAAAGAGATTAAAGAGCAAAGAAAATAGCAGCCTCTCTTATGGCAGCAACTGAAGTGCCCATTTTTGTCACACTTTTTAATTAACTGATTAGGAAGAAATCCAGGTATCAAAAGAGAAATATTTTTTCCTTTTTTAATTACAGCTGTAGGTTAGACTCTAAGGGACTGACCCTAAACCTGGTTGAAGTCAATGAGAGTCTTTCCATTTACTTTGATGGAGTTTTGATCAGGCTCTAAGTTCTCCAATGGTTGCTCTTAAGAGATCTATCTATGAAAGAAAAAAGGAAAACCAACCCTTGAAAGGCATGGACTGACATAGCCAGACCTGGAATATCCAAAACTATGTATTTTATTGTTGCCATTATTACAGTAGCTAAATGTCATATCATAATCAGAAAAATCTCATTTCTGCCCAGCGTGACCACATTCTTCCCATCCCTCCATTTGTTTTCACAGATTTTGAGAGGCTGCTTGCTCACTTGCCTTTTACCAGAAGTGTTCATGGCTACTTTGAAGCCATTAATATTAAAGAAGAAATATACATATCAATTCAAATTAGGTTGAATCCAAGCAAGAGAAAGTGATGTCTTGAATCTTAATCTATTTAAATAATTTCAGTTCAATTTAAACTTAAAAATTAGACTTTGATTTCTCAGTTCACTTAGTTATCATTCTAATAATCAAAGTATGATAATACTAACAGAAATCCAGAGAATTTAAAAATTCAGTGAAGTACTTTCATCGTTTAAAAAAACCTAAGCAGTTTGAAAACCTTTAACTAAATGAACTATTTTTAATTAAGTAACTTTGCCAACTACTTTTACTTGGTTGTCTATGGTTGTCATGCAGTTTTAGAACCTCAAAGAGGAGGTTACTTGCCTATAATTGGAGGTTCTTTGTGATGTGTGGTCCCTAATTGGATTCCAGCGTGGGAGTCCATGAGTGCCATGTGCCAGAGCCAGAAGGTTTTGTCCATGTATCCCCTCATGCTTGGAGCCAAGGTTATAATAGGCCATGCAGGTGGATGCCTCTCCAGATCCCTCTTACTGCTAAGTAGCAGAAGCTGCAGCAAAGGAGGATGGAGGACGGATATTGGAATCCAAATAGGGACCACACATATCGAAGAACCTCCAGTTACAGGTACGTAACCTCCTCTTCTTCTTTGAGGGATGGTACCTATAAGGATTCCAATGCGGGTGAGTAGCGAGCAGTGATCAATGTGGAGGTGGGTGCGAGGATGTGCTCGGGAGCACAGTCTGTAGCACAGCATGGCCCATAGCGATGTGTGCAGTCATTGCATGGGTGATACTTTAGTGCATAGTGAAAGTGTGTATGAAGCACCACATCGTGGTATGACAAATGTCCTGCTAGGGGACATCAGCTAGGGATGATGATGTGGCCGCTTGAGCCTGGGTGGAGTGTGACGTGATGTCGTCAGTTGGCATGAGGTTTGAAAGGGTGTAGCATTCACGAATGCACCCAGAGACCATTCGGAAATGCACTGGGAGGAGAGGGCGTGCTGGTTACAAAAGTCAACAATGGAGACGAAGAGTCATAGCAAGTCATGGAAGGAGATAGAACACCAGGATACGGCAGATGTCAAGGACTTGTCCATGATGGAGCTGTGATGTTTGGGGTAGAAGACTGGGAGGAGAACACACTGATTCAAGTGGAACTCTGACACCACCTTGGGGGGAATTTAGAGTGGAGACACAGGGAAACTTTCATCTCTGTTGAAGATCATGTAGGTGGGGTCGGCCATCATGGCTGTCAATTCACTGACTTGTCTACCTGAGGTGATGGCTACTAAGATCATCACTTTCACGGAGAGATGAGATGAGAAAGGAAGGACATTGCCATGGGCATGAAGACAGGTTTCGTCAGAGCAGAGAGAACAAGATTGAGGTCTCAGGAGGCCTTGGGTTGGAGTATAGGTGGGAAGATATTGAGTAACCTTTTCAGGAAGGAGTGTGAAAACAGAAGTGCCATCCACCAGGGGAAGAAAGGCATGGAGTGCTGCGAAGTGGACTTGAATGGAGCTAAGGGCTAAGTCCAAAGTTTTGAGTTTGAACAGACAGGTGAGGACAGTAAGTATGGACATCATAGATAAGCAGGTACTGGTGGCTATGAGCCCAGGAGGTGAAGCACTTCCATTTCGCTTGGTAGCACTCTCTGGTGGAGGCCTGTCTGCTTTGGTTAAGGATATGTCATAGGTGGGTGGAGCACACCCTATCTCCGAGCTCCATCCAAAAACTACACTGTGAGGTGAAGTGGGGTTGGGATGACGGAGGTGGCCTTGGTCTTGCATGCGGAGATCCAGTAGAGTGCAGAGGCAGAATGGTGCAAGGACAGAGAGGGTCAGAAGGTCTGTAAACCAAAACCAGCAGGACCAAAATGGGGCTATGAGGATTACCGTTGCATGATCCTGGCAAATTTTGCAGAGAATTTGCAGCAGGAGCATGGGAGGAAAGGTGTCATGGAGAGAGTCCGATCAGGTGAGAAGAAGGACATCACCCAGCAAGTCCCACCCTACTGCCCCACAGGAGCAGTACAGCGGAGATTTGTGGCTCTTGCGAGTGGCAAAGAGGTCCCATTGCAGCATGCCTCACTTGCAAACGAGGCACCAGAGTGTGGTATCATGCAGTTCCCTCTCATGGCTCAGGCAGAGTGTCTTGCTGAGTACATCTGCCAGTGAGTTCTGGGTGCTCAGGAGGTATGTGGGCTGAAGCGTAATCTGATGCTTGATGCATCAGTTACAGAGATGGATAGACTCCCCACAGGGGTGGGGGGACCTGGTCCCACCCTGTTTGTTGATATAAGTTACTGCAGTGGTGTCTTTATGCTCTGTCTGGGACACCTTAGGAGCTGGAGAAGCAAGGTTAACACAAAACTTCACTCCTGACCAGCCACAGCTTGGGGGAGACAATGCTGCATTTGTCGGGAGTCCTGGATGGGGACCTGCCCTTATATGCATGGCCATGTTTCTTGTGCTCAGGGAGGGATTTCATCAGCACTGATGGATCTGCCAGCTGGAAGGTAGCCAGAGTGGTGCTCGCTGCTGGCAAAGGTTGCCACACCAGTGGTTCTGCCAGTCCTGGATCTGACTGCAGACATGGACGCATAGTTTGCTCCATGAGGAACTTTTGGAGACTAAGTTCCCTGGCCTTCCACATCTGGGGTGGGAATGAGAGGCAGATGGAACAGCGGGGGGCAATGTGAGTTTCACCGAGGAAGTACAAGCTCATCACGCACAGAGAAGTAGTCCAGGCACAAGGCACAGTTTTTAAATCTGGCTTCTGAGGCATACTTCCCAGGAGGACTAGGATCCCCAATGGGGGAAGAATTCTGAGACTGAGATAAGAGAGGGTTACTCACTCTGTGCAGTAACTAAGGGTCTTCAAGATGTGTCCCCCTATGGGTGCTCCCCTGTAGGTGTGGTAGTGTTCCTGCACCAGGATTCAGAAATCTTCATTAGCAGTGCCTGTTGGGACATACATGCGCTACTCCCAGTCTCATGCTGTGAGCCACAGCTATATAGCACTGTGTGGTCCAACCACCCTGAGTTTCTTCTGTACTGCAGAGTCTACATTTGAACTCTGAAGTAGAGGTGAGGAGGGCGGGTAGTAGAGCACTCATAGGGACACACATCTCAAAGAACCTCATTTACTGCACAGGATGAGTAACCCTCTCTTCTTCTTCAAGTAGTGTACCTCTGGGTGCTCCACTTTAGGTGACTCTAGAGCAGTGCCCCTACTTGGAAGGCTGGGGCTTCAGAGTGACATCTACTAAGGAGGATAAGACACTGTGTCCTAGTAGGATGTCTGAGGCCCTGTCGTGGGTGATCGTGTAATGTTGGCAGAAGGTGTCCATTGATGCCTAGTTAGCTGCCTTACAAATGTCCATAATAGGTATATTATTCGGAAAAGCTATCAAGATGGACAGTGATCAAGTGGAATGCCTCTGAATTCCAGGTGGGGGCTGAAGTTTGTTTCATCAGTAGCAAAGGTGGATGCACTCTGATATCCATTTAGAAATATGTTGTTTGGATACAGCTGATCCTTTTGATCTTTTGGCAATAGAGAGGAATAAGCATTGTGACTGTCTGAACAATTGGGTTCTGTCAATGTAAAAGGCTTGTGGTTGTCTAATATCTTAGGTGTGTAGTGTGGCCTCATCCTGGTTGTCATGTGGTTTGGAGAAGAAGGAGGGAAAGTGAATGTGAAGAGCTACAAAAGGATCTCTCAAAACTGTGTGACTGGGCAACAAAATAGCAGATGAAATTTAATGTTGATAAATGCGAAGTAATGCACATTAGAAAGCATAATCCCAACTATACATACAAAATGATGCGGTCTAAATTAGCTGTTACCACTCAAGAAAGATCTTGAAGTCATTGTGGATAGTTCTCTGAAAAAATCCACTCAATGTGCAGTGGCAGTCAAAAAAGTGAACAGAATGCTGGGAATAATTAAGAAAGGGATAGATAATAGGACAGAAAATATCATATTGCCTCTATGTAAATCCACAGTACACCCACATCTTGAAAACTGTGTGCAGATGTGGTTGCTGCATCTCAAAAAAAGATATATTGGAATTGGAAAAGGTTCAGAAAAGGGCAACAAAAATTATTAGGGGTATGGAACGTATGAGGAGAGATTAATAAGACTGGGACTTTTCAGCTTGGAAAAGAAACAGCAAAGGGGAGTTATGATTGACGTCTATAAAATCATGACTGGTGTAGAGAAAGTAGATAAGGAAGTGTCCTTTTCTACTGCTCATAACACAAGAACTAGGGGTCACCAAATGAAATTAATAGACACCAGGTTTAAAACTAATAAAAGGAAGCATTTCTTCACACAACGCACGGTCAACCTGTGGAACTCCTTGCCAGAGGATGTTGTGATGGCCAAGACCATAACAGGGTTCAAAAAAGAACTAGATAAATTCATGGAGGATAGGTCCATCAATGGCTATTAGCCAGGATGGGCAGGAATGGTGTCCCTAGCCTCTGTTTGCCAGAAGCTGAGAATGAGTGACAGGGGATGGATCACTTGATGATTACCTGTTCTGTTCATTCCCTCTGGGGCACCTGGCACGGGCCACTGTCAGAAGACAGGATACTGGGCTAGATGGACCTTTGGTCTGACCCAGTAGCGCCGTTCTTATGTTCTTATGTGAATAGGTTGCTTTAGATGGAAAGAGGACAGTATCTGGAGTAAGAACTTCGGGTGTGATTATAACTAGGGCTGTCAATTAATCACAGTTAACTCAAGCGATTAACTCAAAACAAATTAACTCAGTTAAAAAAATTAATTGCTATTACTTGCAGTTTTAAATGCACTGTTAAACAATAATAGAATACTAATTTAAATTTATAAATATTTTGGACGTTTTTCTACATTTTCAAATATATTTATTTCAGTTACAACATGGAATACAAAAGGTACATTGCTCACTTTATATTATTTTTATTACAAATATTTGCATTAAAAAAGAGAAAAAAGAAATAGTATTTTTCAGCTCACCTCATACAAACACTAGAGTACAATCCTCATTGTGAAAGTGAAAGTGCAACTTACAAATATAGAATTAACATAACTGCACTCAAAAACAAACAATGTAAAACTTTAGAGCCTACATGTCCACTCAGTCCTACTTCTTCTTCAGCCAATCGCTAAGACAAACAAGTTTGCTTACATTTACGGGAGATAATGCTGCCCTCTTCTTATTTACATGTCACCTGAAAGTGGGAACAAGCATTCACATGACACTTTTGCATCCAACGTTGCAAGGTATTTATGTGCCAGATATGCTAAACATTCATATGCCCCTTAATGCTTCGGCCACCATTCCAGAGGACCTGCTTCCATGCTGACGATGGGTTCTGCTCAATAACTATTCAAAGCAGTGCAGAGTCAGATGCCACTAACAGAAAGTTTATTTTCTTTTTTGGTGGTTTGGGTTCTGTAGTTTCTGCATCCGAGTTTTGCTCTTTTAAGACTTCTGACAGAAAGTTCCACACCTCATCCTTCTCAGATTTTGGAAGGCACTTCAGATTCTTAAACTTTGGGTTGAGTGCTGTAGCTATCTTTAGAAATCTCACATTGGTACCTTCTGTGTCTTGTCAAATCTGTAGTGAAAGGGTTTTTTTAAATGAACATGTGAGTTGTCATCTGAGACTGCCATCACACAAAATATATGGCAGAATGCAGGTAAAACTGTAGAGCAGGAGACATACAATTCTCCCCCCAAGAGTTCAGTCACAAATTTAAATTAACTAATTTTTTAAAACGAGTGTCATCAGCATAGAAGCATGTCCTATTTTTGAGTGCAATTATGTAAAAAAAAATTTTACCTTTGTAGGATGCACTTTCATGATAAAGAGATTATTTATCTTTTTTACAGTGTAAATATTTGTAATCAAAAGTAATAATATAAAGTGAGCACTGTATACTTTGTACTGTGTTGTAATTGAAATCAATATATTTGAAAATATAGAAAACATACAAAAATATTTAAATAAATGGCATTCTATTGTTTAACAGTGCGAGTAAAACTGAAATTAATCGCAATTTTTTTTTAACGTTTGATGGCCCTATTTGTAACATGACCTTATCTTTGTAGAAAATTGTGAATGGGGGATACACCATGAGGACACCTATTTCTCCTACCCTCCAAGGAGATGTGATAGCTATGAGAGGCCGCTTTCAATGACAGATGCGTGTAGCAGCAGGTTGCCATAGGTTCAAACAGGGGGCTGGGGAGACAATGTAAAATTAGGCTGAGATCCCAAAATGGGATGGGGTCTAATACTTCAGAGTAAAGGTTTTGAAGGCCCTTAAGGAATCTTTTTGTAATTGGGTGGTTAAATACCAAATGACCTTCTATCTTGGAGTGGAATGCAGTAATGGTGGCCGGAAGTATGCGATCCTAGCTTATGATAGCCCTGATCTTCTGAGCTCTAGAATATAATCCAGAATGAGTGGCAAAGGAGCGTTAATTGCTGAGACACATTTGGTGTCGTACCAAGTCCGGAATCTTTTTCACTTATGATAGCATGCTGCTGAACATCTGCTATTTAAAAGAATCTCCTTTACCTCTTTTGAACAGGTCATCTCCAGATCCTGGAACCATGAAGGAGGCAGGCCTTAAGATGGAGAAGTTTTAGATTCAGATTGAAAACTTGGCCTGCATTCAGCAAGAGGAGGTGTGGCGTCAACTGAAGCGTGGTCAGTGGACAGACTGTCATGCACAAGAGGTAAGGACGCTTTACCTGTCATGGCCATTTTGGGGCTATCAGAATTACTCTGACTCATTCCAATTGTATCTTGTGAATCATTTTCAATAGTAGGTGAAATGGGGGAGAGGTGTAGAGGAGGGGTGCATCCCACGTAACAAGGAAGGAGTCCCCCAGATATTGGTGACCCAGACCTGCTCTTGAGCAAAATTGTGGGGATTTGGTGTTTTCGGGTGTGGCAAACAGATCTATGTTCGGGAATCCCCAGCAGTTGAATATGTGCTGTAGGGTTCTTGAGTCTATCTCCCACTCATGTTCTTGTGAGAACCTCCTGCTCAGTGAGTCTGCCATGGTGTACAGGTGTCCAGATAGGTATGCTGGCATAGATGTTGATGTCATGTTGGATGCATCAGTTCCACAATTTTAGCGCTCCCCCTTGTCAATGTAAAACAAGCAAGTAATGTTGTCCATCATTACTCTTATCGTCTTTTGTCTGATTATTGGTAGAAAGTGAAGGCATGCATTGCAGACTGAACATAATTCTAGGAAGTTGATGTGCAACACGGATTCCGATGGGGACCACTTGCCCTGTAACATGTGGATCTGTAAGTGTGCTCCCTAACTGAGTAGCGAGGCATCAGTCATCAGTATCAAGGACAGTGGTGGTTGGAGGAAGGGAATCCCCATGCAGATATTCTGGGGTTGTGTCCACCATTCTAATGATTGCTTGACCTTGAGTGGTATTGAGAGAAGTTTGTTCAAGCTGTGTCTGTGGGGTACGGATACCGTTCATGGCCATCCCTGAAGACAGTGCATATGTAATCTGGCATGTTTTATCACAAATGTGGTCGCTGCCATATAAGTGAGCAACTGTAGGCAAGTTCTTATGAGATCTGTGGGCTGGTCCTTACAGTGGAGATGAAACTGACTATCGTAAAGAATCTGAGTTGGGAAGAAATTTATGGCCTCTATAGCATCTAGTTGGGGGCCTCAATAAACTCTAGTTGTTGGACTGGTGTCAGCATTGATTTTTGTATGTTTATCTGGAGGCCGAGTTTCCAGAAAAGGTCCAACATTTTTGTTATGGCTTTAAGCACATCGACTCTGGATGGAGCCATGATGAGGCAGTCTTTTAGGTATGGGAATATTATAATCCTTTGTTTGCAGAGCTGCACTGCAATCTCTGCCAGGACTTTGGAAAATACCTTGGGTGCTGTAGAGGGGCCAAAGGGTTGTACCTTGTATTGATAATGGTCAGACCCCAGGTCAAATCTGAGGAACTTCCTGTGGGAAGGGTGTATGATAATTTGAAAGTACATGTCTTGGAGGTCGAGGGCTGAGAACCAGTCCCCCTATTCCAGAGCTGGGATTAGTTTGTCAAACTACAACACTTCAAGTGTGACCATCTTGAAGTGTTGTAGTTTGACAAACTTTTTGGAGGTTCCTCAAGTCTAGGATAGGTCTCCACCCACCAGATTTTTTCCTCTGGATTACAAAATAATGGGAATAAAAGCCTTTCCCTCTGTGTTAGAATGGGACTAGTTCTACAGCTCCCAGTTGCAGAAGGTGCTTTATTTCTTCTCATAGAAGGTGCTTGTAAGAAGGATCCGTGAAGTGGGATGGGGAGGTTTAAAAAGAGGTCTCTGTCACCTGCATTGTGGAACATAATGCCATTGAGGGGAGGAAGAGGAAGGTCGAGATCTCGAAGTAGGTTGCTATCTACCCTGTCTTTTCTTTGGTTCTGTGTATAGATGCCAAGTGAGTGCAATGTACTTGGCATATCCCCAAGTAGGGAGAACTTCTCAGTAGAAAGGAGCATAGAAAAGGAAACCTATGATATTCTAAAGAGTAACAGGGAGGAAACAGCAAAAGGAAAAAAATTGAGAGAGAAGGGGTAAAGGGAAGAAAAAAATAAAGGAAACACGTGCTTACTAAGAACTTGCAACAGAAGCACTAATATCACTACAGATGTCTGAAGGCCTCTGCTAGGGATTCCATCCCCAGCCAAGGGTGCTTGAGAAGGAACTGAGGATGGTTGGACCACACAGCGCTACAAGCCACAGCTCACAGTGAGAGACGGGGAGACGCACACGTGCAGCCCACCAGGCAGTGCAATCAAAGATCCCCAATCCCAGGTGCAGGGGCACTGCCGCACTACAGTGGAGCACCCATAGGGACACTCCTTGAAGAACCTAACTAAATAGAACTCTAAAAACAAACTACAAAACAAGAAACTACTATAACTATATACAAGAAAGGAAGAACGGACAAATTCACTCACTTAGCTAAGCTAACAGCGTGAAGGAACAGGGGTTCCAACTCAAGCCATGCAGTGGTAAGAAGGAACTGGAGAGGCGTTGACCCACACAACCTTTTATAACCTGAGCTGCAAACATGAGGGGACACATGGCTCACATGTGGGTCAACAGACACAGCTACTAAAACCTTCCAGCTCCGGTGCAAGCGCACCTATCTTGGAATCCATATAGGGACCATCCCTTAAAGAAGAATAGATTATTTCTTTCCTTACAGATTTGGTCCTCCATTTGGCAAACATATTTTGCTATATCCAATTATGCAAGACTGAAGCATGACTGGGATTTGTTTTTGCTTTTTAATTTGTTCTCACTATACCATCATTATCATCATCAACATCAGCAGAAATGTACACATGAAGTACAATATGTGGAAACAACGGTTTAAAGCAGGAGTGCTGTAAGAAAAGAAAATAGGAGTGCATAGAAAGCCTCTTCCCTCCACATCAACAGCAAAGAAGGAATCCTCTAATGTATGTGAGTGCCTTACTAGGTGCATCTAACTCAGGCATGCCGCAATTAAACTGCCCCATAGTCCAAGACCATCACCCTGAGTCAGCTGACATAGGACAGTGAGGGTTTTTTCATTGCTGTGTAGACATAAGCTGTGAGGCCTGAAACAGCTCCCAGTGAAAAGTGGTAGAAAATTCCCATTTATTTAAATGGGAGTGTTTGTTCTATGTGTACCCCATTTGGACATATGTAAACTGTAAAAAAACTTTTTAGTCTGCAAGTGACAGAGATTTAATTGCTAAGCACTAGAGGACAAGAGCTTTTATATTAGCAGTTGATTTTAGAATGTTTACAGTCACTTTCATGGAAAAGTAGATTTAGTTTAGCCAGGATATTTTGTTGTTTGTATTTTTTTTAAATTAAATTTAATTCCTTTCAATAAATGCTTAAATTTGTCCAGGCATATTCATATTCTCTTACACATCCTCTCCTAAACATAGCTAGAATAAAATCAGTATTTTAAGAGAATACTTTAGGTTTAGTATTCACAAAACAAACTAGCAAAATATTAGTAGCATGCATAACTTTTAACATCCTTTCAACATTATGCTCAATATAATATGTGCACCAGGACTTGTGGATGACAAACATATGCTTACAATTTAGTTTAAAAAATAAAAATAAGTTAAATACTAATTCTTAACTCCACAATATTATAGGGATTAAATAGTATCTAGTAAATTGTTCATTCTTAAAAGTTTAGGATAGACATATTTTCTTGATGATATTTGATGATTAATGTTTGAATTACTGTGAAAAAAACTCAAACTACTGAGGGGCCTTCCCTCAAAATCAGAAGGATAAAATGTAATAAAAAATTAAATTTGAACCATGTGGATGTTCATAATACAATCAGAGGTATCATTGTGAATAAAGCTGAGATTACCAAATTTGTGCCACTTAAGTTGTAAAATTGCTGTCAAATACTTTTGGAAGAAAAACATTAGTATTGCATCAATTATCCATTTTCTTTTCTTTTTTAAACTGCACATATAGAATATGACAAAATTAAAGAAGGAAAAAAGTGCATGCTCACAAGTTTCTTAACAAAAGAATTTTCATGCATAATATCTACAACACTTTAAAGTTTTATGGTTTTTAAGATGAATAATTATGAAACATATAAGGCCCATTCCTGCTCTCACTTAAACAAGAGCAAATCCTTTTGATTTCAGTGGGAATTCCATCTGTATAAGTGAGGGCAAAATCTAGCCTTTAGCATTAAGAATACTCATCAAAATAAATAATGTTAGACAGAAAAAGTCTCTAACCACTTTGTCTTCCTGGAGTTCATATCCATGAAAGCAAGAAAGAAAGGACAGAAAAAGACAAAGAAGGAAAGACAGTTATTTCCATACTGAAACCAAGAACTAGTATTTGTTAGTAAAAATAAACAAATTTCAAAGAAATTGATTCACATATAGCTTTTTGTTTCTTCTAATTATGAAAAGTATATGGTGAAAGGGATGTTATTTTATTGGTTTTCTTCAAGTGGTTTATGAATTACATTTTCAAAAAAAGTCAAAGTACAAATACATGCACAAAGAAAATTATTTTAATAAAAACAATTTAACAGTCAAATCCCACCTGCCTTATTAAAACAAATAGTCAGTGGAGCTCATGTGAATAAAGAATGCAGGATTTGGCCCGGGTGTGATAGGTCCTAATCCTACTAATGATTGCACAGATGGAACCCTTGCACACTTGCACAGAAGCCCACTGGCTTGATGTCAATGGGATTCTGGGTGGGCAAATCTCTTTGAAGGATTATAGACTAATGCAATTGGAAATAAGAGACTGGTAGTGACATAGCTCATACAAAATATCAGAGTCTGAATCATAGATGTAAATTAAGACAAATTTGTACCAACTGTTTATTATATGTTATGTAGAATATACTTTATTCTGTATTTGTCTTGTGCTTTTTTCCTTTGCATGTTTATGAAAATATATGGTTGTATTAATATTGCCATACTATTTTTCTTGGCGAGAAGGTTGTCTTTTTAGCTGCCTAAAAATGTAACAGGAAGCATATTTTAGAAAACAAAAAATATTCAAAATTATTTAAATCAAAACTATCCCTCAGTCAACCAATTTAGTATCAATGGAGAACAAAGCTTTATAAATGGAAAGATTTTTGATAACTCAGTTACTTACACTTGCCAATACACTGACTAAACTTAGGTATGCTATTAAGAACTTAATTGCACACTTAAGTAGATGAGCTCTCTCCATTTGTTTTACTGCTCTCATTCAGGTATCTGTATACAGTTTGTGCTCTCACAGACTAGCTATTGAAAATGTCAAAGTACAGTGGGTTAAATTTTAAGCATTTTGAAAGATGTTACCATTTCTAATGGTATTCCCCATTATATAAGTAGGGAGTATCACTGAAAATCATAAAGTCTTTTAAACCACAGAATTTTTGAAGTGTACCACTGTACATGCAAGTATATTTTTTAACCGTACTGCACCAGGCCATCTTTGCCCCTTGATCTGGACTCATAACAAGGCTCCCTGGCCCACAGGAGCAAAAGTGGAGAGATTTAGACTGGGAATGGAGGAGCCATGTGAATATTCTATGCCCCTGACTCCCCACTTTATAAGTAGCATGAGCAATGCCAGGAGCTTCTAACAAAGAGATTCAGGGTGGGTAGGAGAGGTCATGCATACTTTCGGACACATGGAACCTTGAAGTGCCTACCTGTTTTGCTGCTTTCTCTGTGACTGCCTCTCAGCCACTAGTAAGATGTTCTGGATAGACAAGTGACAGTGAAGGAGAATAATAGGGTGGGAATAGATCAAATCCCCAAAATGGCGGAAATAGACAGGAGTGAGGGAGGTGGGTTTAATTTTAAAATAATAGAAACCTGACAAGACTAAATTACCTAAAAGGTTAATTTTAAAAATATAGAACATAAGGAAGGTTAAAGGTAAAATATATACAAAAACAGAAAAAAGGAAGGGCAAAAGGTAATATACAAAAATGTAAAATAGATATTAATGTTTAAAAAAGAAGATAGTTAATGGTTTTAAAACTTAAAATAAAATAAAAGACAGGAGCTAGGCAATAAAAAATAATTAATAGATAAGATTTAAAATTAAGTAAAATTAATAAAGAGGCAAGAGGTTAAGAAACAAGATGCTTGAGGTCATGTTTACTCACATATACCTGCTTGTTTTCCATCTACTACTGTCTGTTCTATCTGTTCAAACTGTTAACACTTTGAGGTAGAACTGTTTATTCCTAGTAAATTATTATTGCTACTTAAAAATAAAATAAAGAACTTTTAATATCTGGTTTTGTACATTATCTTTTCATATTTGCCACTACAAAGGACTCTTCTCTCCTACAGTATATGAACTCTATTCCTGAGATTCAGGAAAATGTACTGCTATTATAATAATAATATTTCCAGGAATTGACTGGAAATTATGCTGTTCAACAGTTTTGCAGGTATTTTCTCTTTAAGAGAATGAAGGGCCCACACTACCTATGATTCGCACACACAATTAATTGATGTAGCCTGGCATCATACCCTTAGTTTTTAAGAAAATATGCCCTTTAGACTATCAGGTTTTTTTAAATAATTCTCTGAGCACCTACATCCATTTATGAATTCTGCTTTTATGACCCATCTGGATTATTTTCCCACTCTTACCTGAGTTTATTTTAAAAGTTACAGCCAATATAAATTACATCCAGTGGCCTAAATAAGTTTATGTCAATCTTGGATACTCATTTAAAAAAATTTGGTTATTAATGTATTTATAGTTTATTTTCTAGTCTTTAACTGTGAAATATTTTAATAGTCTTCTATATATACCAACATAACTGCACAAATAGAAGACTGTTGCTTTTCACAGTTTTGGCTGTTTTGTTGATCTGTGTTTCACACTTAATAGTTCTTACCATTAGCAAAAAAATTTTTTTTAATTTCACCTTCAAGAAAAATGAATCAAAATACACGAGGAGGAGAAAAGTCACTCCAATTCAGCCAACATAGCATTACTGTATATAGACCAAACCAGAGACAGAAAACAGGCATGACATGTTTAATTCTTTCAAAAAAATGCACAATCAACTATTCAGGATTAACCTGACTGACACAGAAAGATAACATATTAAATAGTGTAATATTTGTTTAAAAATATGTTCTGGAAGTTCAAATTAGTGGTAGAAGTGACCTGCCAAGCAGTCTCGTTTTGTTTTTGTAGCTTCCAGCATGAAACCTCCCCAGCTCAAAAATGTTGACCCTCTTAATGACAGTGGTAAGTCTACAAAGGCGCACATCAACAACTGCATGTACTTTGGTGACCAGATCCTTCCACCAGATCCTGAACTGTGTTAGAATCAAGAAGTCACAACAAGGGTCAACTCTTATTTTAAAGAAAGGAAGCTGGACATAATGCATAGCAAAATAGCAAGGGATGTAAGCAAATAGAATCCAAACACCCCCCCCACACACACACACACACACACCATCTCACAAACATCCCTCCAAACTCAGAATGTGGTGGGTTAGTGAGAATCCTGTGTGAAGTACAGGATTCAGAGGAAGGAGATCAAATAAAATAAATAAATAAACAGAATACATTTGGGGGAAAATATCCCTTCCTGACCCCTAAAGGTGATTTGCTGAAACTTTGAAGTACACCATCTCTGCAGTAGTCTTATTCTTTCATAGTAAATAGCTTGAATAATGTCCCAAAGTAACAACAAACACTGCAATAGGCACTGTACAAAAATAAAAACATTTTTGTATTACACATATCATGGTACACACATACACTTGTATCTACATACAAGTTAAATATGTATGTTATATATGTAATACAAATATATTTTTCCTCTCTCTAAAAGAGAAGGGGTACAAAAACAAAACACTGATCCTGCCTCATTGAGTTGGCACTTTGTGCTGTTGAAAATATCAATTGGGCACCAACTTATCAGTGCATGAAAGCTGTGTGTCAGCACTTAATTTTTCAGTTGCACAAGGCTATGCACCTGTTGGCACTGCCTCTTTCAATGTGCAGTTCACTGTGCAGAGTACCAGTCAATATACATTTTACTGTGTAGCCCAACCTCATTCAATGTGCAATTTACACATCTACAGTCACTACTCAGTTCTCTGAACATATGTGAAGAGTGGAGCCTCATGTTAGCAGATTGTTGTTAAAAATGCTCTGCATATTTGCAAAGTGTAATTTACAAAGCTTCTTAACTTTGACAAATCAAATCCATTGTCATCTGAATACTCAAAGGCACTTCTAAGTGAGTGAGCGTTCTCTGTCAAATTACCTTCCGCCACTCAGGCTGCAAAAGGGTTTAAATAAAAATTTTAGAAACTTAACAACACTCTTATAAGAACAACGTGTTTTATCCCAATCATTTTATCCCATCAATAGTAAAAAAAAAAAAATTAAAAATCAAATAAAAATTGCATGGCCTGATTTTCCTCTCACACTAATATTAGTCAGGAGTAACTCCATTTAAATGAATGAAGTTTATGAGAGTGTAAGTGATATTAAAATTATGTCCAATAAATCCAAGTCACCTGGTCATTGCCAATACCACAGACTACAAAATGTCTCAAGCAATCATGCGAGATGCCCAGAAAAATTGATTATCAGAGGTAGTCTCATAATAAGATGCAAAAAATGTATATTCAGTTGGCCAGATTCTCTTTTTCACAAAGTTTGCAGTTGGCAAAGCAGAGGGGGAGGCTGTCAGGGAACCAGTTAGAGCATTTTGATATTTTAGAGGGTCTTTGGCTGAAGCACAGTTTACAGCAGCCCTGGAACTGCTCTAACCTGAGGCAGCAGGCAACTGTCCCCAAAGGACTGTCCACTGAGGCAGCCAGAATACAACACACTCCAGCCACTCCTCTTCCCCACCCCCAACTAAGACCTGACACTGAAGCCCGTGAGAAGGATGGTATAAGAGCCATCTCTATATCTAGTGGAGACTCCAACATCAATGAAATCCCCAGTTAGGAGGATGTGGCCAGCCGCAGCACTGTTTGGCTCACCCAGTCAGTATAAAGAATTTAACTCACTATGGCTGTGGATGCTTTGAGATGTCTCTTAAAACAGGAAGTTACCTAAAAATTGTTGCTTCTCTTACATTTTCCCAAATGTCTTGAAAATTAAAATCTTGCTCTGGCCCTGTTATGCTCTAAAAATCACTGTGGGGAAGTTCCATGGCCTGTGTTAACAGGAGGGCTGACTAGACGATCACAGTTGTCCCTTTTGGCCTTGTAATCTGTGAATTGCCGCTAAAAATATTTTTATTGTTACTAAGTATTTGTATTGTGGTAGTGCCCAAAAAGCCACAATTAGAATAGGAGTCTTTTTGTACATGGTGTTGTATGCACACATAGGAAGACAATCCCTTCCCTGAAAAGCTTACAATCTACATTAAGACAACCAGGGAGCATGACAATGACTAGAAGAATGAAGGCAACAGTAATAAAATTACACAGATAAAAAGACTAACAATATGCATAACTTAATGATTTCAAGTCATGTTTTTATGTACTCAGAGTGTCTCAGCTGAATACAAGATCAACCATATAACATATAATTTAGTATAACTGGTTAGCACATATTCTAAGGGATCAGTTGAGGTGATGTGGCCCTTTAACACCCCTGTAGTCACAGAATAAAAAGGGGGGTTTAACTGGTTACCAATTGTTGTAATAAGCCATAAATCCAGTTTCTTTATTAAGACCATGATTTTTAGTGTCTAGCAAAGTTATGAATTTAAGGCTCCTCTTTGGAAGGTGTTGTGAAGATGTCCTTTGAGGACGAGGACTAAGAGATCAGATATAGAGGGTTGGTTTTGTGAAAAGTGTTCATCCACTAGTCATAAGGTACTTTTGTCTTGTATCATTGTCCCGTGACAACTAGGGGTATGTGATCGGAGCGGATTTTGCTTCAATATAGAAATAAACCCCTCTCCAACTGCATGCCTTTAGTTCTCATCTACCACCCCACACTGGAACCCCTGCAGGGTAACACTGAACAACTATAACCCATACTCGACGGGGACCCCATCCTGAAAGAAATCTTTCCTGATCCCCCTCTTCTGGTCTTCAAACAACCCCCCAACCTCTCCAAGCTCATCATCAGAAGCAAGCTGCCCATAGACCAAGACACACCAGCTCAAAGCAGCACCAGACACTGCCAGAACAACAGATGCAAAACCTGATGACATATCTCCACTGCTTCAATGATCAATACCCGCCCCCCACAACACACCTTTCAAGAGGCATGTATAGGACCATTGATATCACGTGTTGTACCTCATCCAGTGCACTAAATGTCCCATAGCAACCATGTGGGTGAAACCAGCCAATCACTACGCTCTCGAATGAACGTAAACAGGAAAATGATAAAAGACAAAAACACCATATCACCTGTGTGTGAACACTTCTCACAAAACGACCACTCCGTATCTGACCTCTCAGTCCTCATCCTCAAAGGAAATATGTACAACACCTTCAAAAGAGGAGACTGGGAGCTTAAATTCATAACTTTACTAGACACTAAAAATCATGGTCTTTATAAAGACACTGGATTTATGGCTTATTACAACGATTTGTAACCCACTAATCCCCTTTTTTGTCCTCTGACTACCATGGTATTAAAGGGCCACATCACACTTAATGGTCCCTTAGAATGTGCATTAATTACTTATGCTGAACTATATGTTTGATCTTATATTTAGCTGTGACACTCTGAGTACCTTTACGAGGCCTGAGGATACAGCTGCACCATTGCAGCATATCTGGTGAAGATACTCTATGCCGTCAGGAGAGAGCTCTCTCATGGGCATAATAAAACCATCTCAGAGAGGCAGTAGGTATGTCGGCGGGTGAAGCTCTCCCGCCAACATAGTGGTGTGCACGCGAGTGCTTATGTCGGTATAACTTATGTCGCTCAGGGGGGTGGATTTTTCACACCCCTGGGCGACATAAGTTATACCAACATAGGTTATAGTGTAAACATAGCCTAAGAGAAGGGCAATTGTGGCTGCTTTGCACTTCAGCAACTTCCTTTTCCAATGCTTGCTGCCTCTACCTCTACATGACCTGCACTGATGTGTATAGCAGCAAAAGCTGACATAAACCTGGATGCATTTGGAATTATGGAAAGAGATCAAAAAGGTCCATCAATGATCTTATTTTAGACACAGGAAATAAAAGCAACCCAGTCTTAGAATGAACTATCACAAGGCTGTGTTTCAATCGTTTGTCATCTACTCCATGGTTGTAAGTACAGCTTCCCTCTTCTTATATCTTAAATGATCAATCTGATGGACTTTGAGGATACAGGTAAAAAAAGAGGCAACTACTGATCAAAAATTTTATATCAGAAATTTTTTCTGATGAAAAACTATCTTTTTTGCATAACTGAAATTTTCAGTGGGGAAATTTCAGTTTTTCTTACAATTTTGACTTTCCCAACTGCCTGGCAGGCTCTTGTCAATTTCACTTTCTGCCAGTAAAATTGATTTCCTTCAACAGAGTAATTGACAAAACGTGCAGGTAGCATCCCCACATTTCAGAGCATTTTTCTGGGTGCCAATTGGTGATACTTTCCCATCACAGAGGTGTCTTCTCATGATGTTTGAGTGTACAGCAATAAAGACTGTCCAATTTTGCCTTTGATAACTAGATAAAATTATTACAGTACTGATTGTATTTCCTATACCAAAAATATTGTTGTAAACTTATTTAGTTATCAAAAGTAATAATTATATGTGAGATCCTTCAGGATAAAAGGCTCTACAAAAACTTTAAAAATATATTTTAATTGACTTTCATTATGTTCAACATAACCTGAGAGATGTATATACTCCCAGCTACTTTTAGCCACCAGTGAGCAGATTTCTGTGTACTCTGATTTATAACTTGCATTGCTGACATACATATTAAACCTTATTTGCCCTGTTTTTCAGCCTAATGATATGATAAAGAAAGCAACTTCCTGTAAAGTACATACCAATTTCTCTTACTCTGCATACTATGTGCATGTTGTGCCAATTACTCTACTGAAAATAATTATGCATGTTCCCATAAAGACTCACATAAAAAAGGAAGAGTTCAGAACAGTGTCCTGAATATCTGAATCTGTCTGAATCTGAGACAGACTTCTATGCTGAATGTGATTTACATTGTTACGCCATTATTCCCTATTTTATGTCAAGTCATCACTTTGGGAATTTTATTTAAAATTTTTAGTAAATTAATTTCTCTACTAAACTCAAATATTTTGGTAATTACTTGACTTCTGCTGTACTTGTTTTAATTAAGTATTTTTTTAAATTCAACCTGGCAGTCCACTTGATTTCTCATAATACAAATCATTATGATAGCTCTGAGTATTATTTCTTAGCACACTAATCTTTTTTAAATGAAGCATACATTCTCAAAAGCAAAAAAAAAAAAGTGATTTCTTTTCCCTGTACATACTTTGCATTTTGTATTGCTTTGTAGAAGAAAAAAGCAGTTTACTAGCATTGTTTAATTAGCTCCCTCAAATGACACTATGGAGATAGCTAAACATTATAATACCCATTACTAAACTGAGGTAAAATAAAGCTAAAAGACTTGTCCAAGTGAGCCTGGGACAGGCAAAGCCAGGAACAATTCCTTGCTCTAACTTCTAACTCCCCCAACATGATTGTCACTAAATAAATTCCTTTCCTTCCATATTTAGGGGCTAATCTTGTAATTGGATCCGCACAGGCACAAGGATCCACTTACATGGATCCTGCAGCAGAACTGTGGTATGTGTTAAATTAAAAGCAACATTCACTGGTCCACAGGTAGACCAGAGTTCTAATGAAGATTCTTTGTCAAATGGACAATGGCCTAAATACACCTAAAACAGTTTCCTCCTTGAAGGAAAAATTGTTTGAGTAATAACCATAAGGCATTACTAGTGATTCTGAACAACAGATACCGAACTTGTGGACAGGCACAGGTATGTCCTAGGAGATCCATTTTTCAGATATATTTCCAATAACTAAAGTAACTAACTGTGGACAAATTACAATAATAATCTTCAAAGAACTTCTGTACCAAATTACATCACACTTCACATTAAGCAACATCAATATGAAAATTCAGTGATATTTATTTTAAACAAATTCCATACCTTATTTGAGCGTAAAGACACTCTTCCTCCACAACGTGCACAGAATTTAGTTTGGCAATATGAACAGTTATGGCCACAGCCATCGGCAAATTTTGTTTTGTGGCAGATACCACAGGTCGGGGCATCACTCTTCTGCTCCTGCTGCTGCTGTGATTCTTCACCCATCTTCTTCACCTGCTCCTTATACATTTCAAATTGTTGATGCAATTTCCTGCAGAAGAAAACAGATCAATGAAAAGTTGCTTTATTCAGGTTCATGCATAAATTTGTTCATCAATTTTCAAAACAAATTTAAATAAGAAATACCACAGTAAAGAGAAAACTGAAAAAATGTAATTGATTGCATACATAATGCACTTACTTCATATGTTACATGAAGTTCTACCTTTTACCATCCATTTTAACAGGACTAAACATAAGGGGCTTAGGTTGAGTCTTGGATGTGATCATGTGCAAATCACATACACAGTAAGTCCAGCTACGATAAAGGGGACTTCACTAATTAGTTAATGCTTCTCTAGTGTGTGACCCACTATTGGCAGACATAACAGTAATTATATACTGTGTTATACCGCTGTCTCTTTGATTTTTGAATGTTAGCAAAATTGTCACTTATTTCCCCTTCAGGGTGCCCTAGAACAGTGGGAAGGGCACAGATAGAGACATTAGACTATCCCTTACAACTTTCAGAAATGGAGCTTGGAAATAGACAGCGGTGACTGGGGAATGTGGAGACTTTACTAGAAGCTAAAGAGAGTTAGGTTGCTGTCTCCACTCTGCTCCTCATCCCCCTGCACTCATGTCATGCTGTTTCCTTCATTGCCCCTTCATTCCCTGGGGACCAGCGGAAGATGCCCTGAAAGTACAGGAAAGACTACAGAAGACTACAGATATTTGTTCAATATCTCCATAAATGATCTGGAGGATGGTGTGGATTGCACCATCAGCAAGTTTGCAGATGACACTAAACTGGGAGGAGAGGTAGATACGCTGGAGGGTAGGGATAGGATACAGAGGGACCTATACAAATTAGAGGATTGGGCCAAAAGAAATCTCATGAGGTTCAATAAGGAGAAGTGCAGAGTCCTGCACTTAGGACGGAAGAATCCCATACATACAGACCAGGGACCGAATGGCTAGGCAGCAGTTCTGCAGAGAAGGACCTAGTGGTTACAGTGGATGAGAAGCTGGATATGAGTCAACAATGTGCCCTTGTTGCCAAGAAGGCCAATGGCATTTTGGGATGTATATGTAGGGGCATTGCCAGCAGATCGAGGGACGTGATCATTCCCCTCTATTCTACATTGGTGAGGCCTCATCTGGAGTACTGTGTCCAGTTTTGGGCCCCACACTACAAGGAGGATGTGGAAAAATTGGAAAACGTCCAGCGGAGGGCAACAAAAATGATTAGGGGACTGGAACACATGACTTATGAGGAGAGGCTGAGGGAACTGGGATTGTTTAGTCTGTGGAAGAGAAGAATGAGGGGGGATTTGATAGCTGCTTTTCAACTACCTGAAAGGGGGTTCCAAAGAGGATGGCTCTAGACTATTCTCAGTGGTAGCAGATGACAGAACAAGGAGTAATGGTCTCAAGTTGTGGTGGGGGAGGTTTAAGTTGGATATTAGGAAAAACTTTTTCACTGGGAGGGTGGTGAAGCACTAGAATGTGTTACCTAGGGAGGTGGTGGAATCTCCTTCCTTTGAGATTTTTAAGGTCAGGCTTGACAAAGCCCTGGCTGGGATGATTTAGTTGGGGATTGGTCCTGCTTTGAGCAGGGGATTGGACTAGATGACCTCCTGAGGTCCCTTCCAACCCTGATATTCTATGATTCTATGATTCGAAGAGTGCACTGCTCTCAGTGCTGGTACCCAGCACCACAGCCAGCTCCAATAGACACAAGCAGTAATTGCAAGAAGATTCTTATTCATTCTCTGAATCTGGCTGGGGGGAGCAAATATGATACAATAGCTTATATCATCCCCTCCATTGGAAAACCTGCAGCAGAGGAAAAGTTATTACGAAAATGCTATGGAGTCAATGACATGGAATTCCCAGAACATCCTTTTTGGGGTCATGCTGATCATGGTTCTGAGAAGGTAAAAGGGAGCATACCACTATAAAAAGTATATATCACAAGATACACTGAGAAATCCCACAGAAATCCTCAAAAAGAAAAGGAGTACTTGTGGCACCTTAGAGACTAACAAATTTATTTGAGCATAAGCTTTCATGAGCTACAGCTCGCTTCATCGGATATATCATCGGATGAAGCGAGCTGTAGCTCACGAAAGCTTATGCTCAAATAAATTTGTTAGTCTCTAAGGTGCCACAAGTCCTCCTTTTTTTTTTGCGGATACAGACTAACATGGCTGCTCCTCTGAAACCACAGAAATCCTGTGACTCTCTAGGCATGAGTGAGAATGACCTGCTCCACTTCACTGCTTCCGGCTCCCTGGCAATACGTTCGCTCAAGAACTCTCTGATGTAAGCGTAGGAAGCACATAGCAGGAGATAATGATCAAGCCGTCATCATTAACTCCCACTGCAATTTCCAATGAAAACATAGCAGATTTGCTAGCATCTGAAGCAAAAGCCACAAACATTTGAAATGAGGGGTGCCTCCATCATATCCTAGAGTTGACAAGGCTAACCAGACTAAGAAACGATGACACCTGTTAAAGAGTGAATGTGCAGTGACTATAATCTTTAAAAAGGTGCCAACTATAATAGTTTGGCCATGTTGCTAGTATGACCCTGTACTGACTACCCAAAATAGTTCTCTATGGAAGAGTGCACAGTGAGAGAGGCTGTGGATGTCCAAAGAGACAGCGGTATAACACAGTATATAAAACCATCTAGCCAACCCTCCAACAGGCTCAAATGGTGGCTCAATGGATAGAATTTGCTCATTACTTCAACCTTACCAAACCTGATGTGGGAAAAAGGAGGTGATGATCATGATTGATACACAATCTTGCTGAGTCAGCAAGTAAATCAATACCCTACTGAAAACTGTTAAAAATTAATATTTTTATTTTTTTTAAAACAGGATTTTAAAGACATGGATAGTGGAAGCACCCCCGAGGAGGTGACAGCTTATTCAGATCTGCTCCCCTCCTGTAACTCACAACACTCCAATGATGTTGCTATACATTTATGTATATTATATATGGGCAGTGTAAGGGGAGGGGCAATTGTGTGAGTGTCACACCCATGCATAAATACTGGATAGTTTTACTACATAAAATTACAGTATATATAATGCATTATATACAATCTCATACAAATGGACATACTGAAACAAGAATTTGATTTAATTGGCTACTGACTTCATGCCTAGGTATCTGACATACATGCTGAGGCTGCATATTGTAGATTGGAACTCGCATATATCTCAGTTGATATCCAACAGCTGGAAGGGATTCTAGCTAAGAGGTCAGATGCTTATTAAAAAGAAACAATAACCCTCTGGAATTCTACAGGAGTAGCTCTCTACTGCTCCTCAGCCTTCCCACCTGTACAACACTCATCTTCACAACAAAGAAAAAGCATGTTTACCAGACGCCCCCAGCAGCTTTTTCTACCCACTCAGCAACACTATCACCTGACAGCAGAAGAAGCTGTCCCACTCCAGGCACCCAAAAGCCTCCCATGGCTTAGTCCCATAACCTATACCCCACAGACTTGTGGAATATGGTGCATCGCAGGATGATTTATTTTTTTTATTTTTATTTTTGCATTCTGGGAGTTGCAAACCCAGAAAAAGTCGTTAACCATTGTTCTACAGTACTGCTCCAACACACTACACTACACTACAATCACAATACAAATACAGTTACAATGGTATTATTACTAAGATGGTTTGAGCCATTACTATGAAATATTGTGGGTCTACTGAACTATGATTAATCTTTCTCTCCATTCACCCTCCCTCCTCCTGGAATCACTTTCACGCTCTGACTCTTTCCATATTAGGCTCAAACTCCTTGTCCTCACCATTAAGGCTCTGCACAGCTCCACTCCTACCAACTTTCAGCAATCATTTTCTCTGCCAACCCTCTCTCCTTAGTATCCTCACACTTTCATCTTCATGTCTCTTCTGACACTGGTTCTTTCTTCCTGTAAATTCACTTCTTTTGGCTAAACACTAATGTCCCAGTGTAGCCTGTTCCTTACTTATTTGTACTATAACTAAACTAAATCCTAAGGGATAAATCTGTGCTCACTTACACAAGTGCAGCTCACTTTGGAGAAAATGGGAACTACAGGTTTGCAGTGATTCTAAAAGTGATTCAGAAGCCTAACTTTTGGCACTCAGTTTTGGAAATTCTGGCCCTTGTCTACTCTGGGTTTATAAAGTGCCAAACAAGGCCTACTTATTGCATTATGTAAACAACAACAACAATAGCTGGCAAGCAGGGGCCTTTCCAATGAGGGAAATAATAAACAAACAAAACAAGATATTAACAATAAGAAATGTGCAGTTTTTACTTTGTTTACCATTTTGATTTATACATCAAACTTATTAGCAAATCTCAAAATGAACATACTTAAAATGGCAAAGAGTCCCGTGGCACCTTATAGACTAACAGATATATTGGAGCATAAGTGCATCCAATGAAGTGGGTATTCACCCACGAATGCTTATGCTCCAATACATCTGTTAGTCTATAAGGTGCCACAGGACTCTCTGCCGCTTTTACAGATCCAGACTAACACAGCTACCCCTCTGATACTTGTACTTAAAACGATCACTTTCATATAGGCCCCAACTCAGCAAGATACTAAAGCATGTGCCTAACTTCCAGCACACAAGTAATCCCCTTGAAGCCAAAAGCCTTTCAGTGCTCAAGCCAGTGATCATAAAAAGCAAGAATAGATAGACTCTGGCTCTGTTAGACCAAGGAAAAGGGAAAGAAATCAGAGATGAGCATGTGCTTAAGTGAAGATGCTGAGGCTACCTGAGCTCTAGTGGAATGAGTTTTGTCTCTAGCCTCTAAAGATGTCGGTAATCTATTAATATTTATTTTATGTATTCCTGTAAGGCCCACATTGTGTCAGGCACAATTCACATGCACAAGAAGACATAGTTCCTGTCTCACACAGTTTACAATCTGAAATAGTACAAACATGGTACACTTAAAGCAAAATGAAAAATGTGTATGAGGGTTTCACATTTGTTTGATTCTTTATCTTTCCCAGACTTTTTGCAGATTGGATTATTAAAAACAATACACATGAAGCATTATACAGTGTAATACAACCAATCTCCAAAAGGAAATTAAATCTGGGAGTCCAATTTCCTTGATTATTTTTGAATACTGAGATACAAAATACTTTAATTCAAAATGTTCCAATCCCTTTCCAAAATAAATCGTTTTTTTATCATACCACTTCAGTTAAAAAAATTTCTGAAGGTGTCTCAGCTATACACATGGCTATCCCATCCACTCTGGGCTGGATAAGAGACCTTCAGATCCAACTCTAGCTGCTGCTTTCATTGGCCCAAAAACATTAGCACTCTGGTGAGTCTGAACTACACTGACTCACAAGCTTTCTAGCTACTTAAATATATGATCCAATTTTCAGAGGGAGCTCAAGTTGAATTTTAGGGTGAACTCTTAGCTCCATTTAACTCAACAGCAAAACTCCATTATTTTAAATGGAGCCAGGATTTCACCCCAGATCTTGAGTGGTATAACAGATTACTCTTAGTGGGTTATCAACTTGCTATTACGCAATTTACCAGGAAATAATTACAATGTCAATATCTCAGTTTATACTTTTTATGCCTTACAAAACTTAACACTATGGATAAGGTTAACACTTAACCTTATCTTGAATTTCTCATGCACTCAGAACTCCCACTGGATTCCTCAGGAGTTTTTAGTGCACAAGGAACGGTCTCTAAATGTTCTTCATGTTAACATGTTTAATGTTTATGATTACAATAACTTACAATTATATCATTATATACTGTCCCTCCTTCAAATACAGACAAACAATTGTTGTAGCAACCCTAAAGCAAACAACAACGTTTCAGTGCCTGTGTCTTTTTCACTGTCTCAGCGGAATGAAAGGAATACACAAACTTATTCTGTACTCAAGCCACTTTTAGAGATTTTCAAAGCCATCAAGTGTAGTTCTTCTCCAGTAATTCTGTTTTTGTGGAAAAATTAAGATTGGCTGTCTCTGTCTTGGCCATATGAAAACTAAGGAAGGGCAAATTACTTCAAAAAAAATATGTAAAAACTGAACTTCCCAAAAGCTTGAACTACATTTTTGAAATCCAAATTTATTTTGATAACTGTTTTCACTTATTATTTTTCATTTTTGCACACTTCCAGTCCTGAACAGAATACATTACAGTTTCACTTTTTCTATGACACCCAATACTCCTTGAGAGGGGAAAAATAAAATATGAAAAATTTTAAATCCCCAAAGCCAGAAAATAATGGTTCTTGTTGTTAAATATATAATTCATAGGGTGTGCCTGTTCACAAGCACATTAAACCCCAAGATATACAGGTTGCACTAAGAATTTTAATAGCAATGTCCTTCTTGTATTGTAATGATAGTAAATGAATAAAATTGTCATAGGTGGTTGCTCTAGCACTTTATATCAACTAAATTCTGCTCATTTGCTGTTATAAAATATGAAAGAGGGAAATGTAGTCTACACAGAGAGAGAGAGTAATACAGTCTATGGACCACTGGATTTCAGTGGAGCTGCATGGGTGTAAATGAAAGCAGAATTTGACTCTGGAAAATGTTTGGAATCTGGCACATTTCCACATGTTATATACACTATAGTATATAAACATACCAGCAGTATGGCACATTTCCATATAATACATGTAATCTTTGAGAGCTTGCTTGCCTCTGTATTCCTGCCAAACATTGTATTCTCGATTTAAAATGTGTTGTCTGTAATGAACCTCGAGTGTAGGTTTTAGTCCATTAAGCATTGTGCTTCTTTGTAAACTAAAGCTTCTATTATTATTATTATTTATTTTGTCACTGGTCTCATTAATTTATACTTATCTACATAAAAAGCACAAACCCTTTGCCATTCCAAAAGCCAAATATATTCAAATAGCTTTCTCATTGCCATACACGAGTACTTTGTTTTACTAGTAGCCTCTGACTCTCTTTCAAGGTCATATACAAAACTAAAACTATATGCACTTTTAACAACCTATGTATTGCCTCTCTCCTTTATTAATATTTTCTATTTGAAGGAATATACTACATAGATTATTGTATTGACAGTTGTCAGAGGGCAAAAAAACAACATCATAGGACAAAATTTCATACAGATACTTCTAAAACACATGTTGTATGCATTCACTTAATTAACAGAGCAACCCAGATTAAATAATCATAGCTGAACAAAAACTGTAAAGTCCTCAGTTTAGGAAACTCATAAAATTACTTGAACCACTTTATTTTATACTTCAATATCTACTATTTCTCATAGGTCTCACAGACAGTGGCTTAAAACAAAAAGTAAATGTCTAATGTCACCTCATGATAATAAAGTTTGCTTTTTTATAATAGCACAGAATTTAATAAGAATTTTGTAACACTGAATTTTCATAAAATATTGTGCAAATAAAATTAAAGCTTATTCATATTATCTGTATTCAGGTCTCTACACACAATATTTCTGTCTGAAAGTTCTCTGGAGCTTGGTGCCAGCACATTAGAAGTAATCACTTTATAATTTGGCATCAATGTTCTCCCAATATCAGGACAAAGTACAGCAGAAATAACCTGAATGAACACTTCAGGCTGCTGTACAAGGGTTATATCAGTTCACTGAGTCCACATCTTCATATGTTCACCTAAGAATGTTTAGCTTGGTCATAGAGACAAGGTGGGTGAGGTAATATTTTTTATTGGACCAACTTCTGTTGGTGAAAGTTCTTCAGGTCTGGGAAAGGTACTCCCAGTGTCACAGCTAAATATAAGATGAAACAGACTTTCTAATATAAGTAGTTAACACATATTCTAAGGGACTATACAAGGTGAAGTGGATCATTAAACACCACTACAGTCATAGAACAAAAAAGGGCAGTTAATGGGTTATGGATTGTTGTAATAAGCCATAAATCTAGTGTCTTTGTTAAGACCATGATTTTTAGTGTCTAGCAAAGATATGAATTTAAATTTCCAGGCTCTTCTTTTTAATGTATTGTGTAGGTTTCTTCTGAGGATGAGAACTGAGAGCTCTGATATGGAGCAATCATTTTGTGAAAAGTGTTCGCCCACAGGTGATATGGTGCTTTTGTCTTTTATCATTTTTCTCTGTGAATTCATTTGAGAGTAAGTGATTGTCTGGTTTCACCCATATAGTTGTTATTCAGGCATTTAGTGCACTGGATGAGGTACAACACATTGTTATAGGCATGAGTAGGACTCCTGGATCTTGAAAGGTGTTGTGGTGTATATTTGATCATTGTAGTAGTGGAGAGACATCTTCAGGTTTTGTATCCATTGTGCCGCTTTAAGTTGGTGGATCTGATCTGTGAGGAGCTTCCTTCTGATGATGAGTATGGTGAGACTGGGAATGAGGGCTGTTTGAAGGCCAGAAGAGTCAAATCACAGTTTGATCATATTCAGAAAATGTATTTCTTTTCCACAAAGGACTAACTTTTGCAGGGTACAACCATGAAGCTTGAATATCCTGTTCCTGAAACTCAGAACTGAATTCATATTATTTTGTCTTAGTTGTGTGCCAATTAGAAAATGTATAGTATATACTTCTGCAGGGAAAAAAAGTACTCTCTCTCTCCCCTTCCCCCACATGTGCACGCAAACACGGATGTGCGTGTGCACGCGCACACACACACACACACACACAAAAAGACAAAAATAATGTTACAAGGCATATTTTCTCCACATCTCCATCAGGTATCTAACTTTTTTTTTTCATTTCAACAGTTCCTCACACAATTCTTTCTGATTTTGTAAATTAATTTGCTGTGTAGAACAGAATCTGAAGCTTTTCTACATACTATTTCACCCTTGTCTATCATTTTAGCAAAGTATTCAAAAAAATTCAAGCAAATTTGTCAGACAAAAGATCAAATGCCATTCATCTTATTCACTTGAGAAGTCTTATTGACTTTAATGGGAATAATTGTATGGATAAGAGGAGCAGAATTTAGCTCACTATTTTTGTTTTAAAATTAATGTGGTTTTCAAAATAAGCAGTACTAAAATACTTTGCAAGCTAGCCGTTTTCAATTTTCTATTACCTATCCCACAATAAAGTCTTTCTTATCAGTCTGTAGACTGAAAGTCTACTATCAGCTTTATAGTTTATCACCAACTCTCAGGTCTTTGAATAGCATTGATTAAATCTCCCAAAAGATTAGCTCATACCTTCTGATGAACAAAAAAGAGGAGTTGATAGCACCACCTATACTTAAGGTTGCTCAACACCTCCCATTATAATACTCTGTTTTTAGTTGCTTAAAACTTTGCCTATGTTTAATGATTTGGAAAGAAATTTTCCATGCTCAGGCTGAATTTTTGCAGGAGGATTCAGCAAAACTGGTTCTGCTATTTCCAAGAATGAGATTAGGGGAAAATGCTTTTATTATACCCATGTTTTTAAAAATGTATAATTTGTTTTGCTGAAAGCTCTAGCATCTCCACACTTTGGCGCATGGACTTCAAATTTAGCAGAGGGTCATCCTGGTGTCAGGGATTAGCCTTTTCCCATCCCTGGAAAAATCTGCCCAAATCTGGCCAAGATATGAGACTTTGAAAAATCTCAGCAAGCACATATTCAGCAGACATATGTTAAAAGTTTGGCAACTAAATTCTCTGAAGACTCCCTCTGCACTGAACATGCTCCATTCCAGGACTGTAGGGGCTGAGCAGGACTTTGCCTGATATTGTTCCTCCAGGTGGCCAGGGGCCATGGTAGTGTCAGGCACAGGAATTGAGAGCAGGGAAACTGTCTCTCTTGTATTCTTGATACTCCTCCTGAAGGCACCAAGAGAGCAGGGAAGAGACAGAGGCAGAAACTGCCTGATTTGAATACAGAGAGATGAGAAATGGCACGGGAAAGGGAGTTTGCAAGATCAAGTGAAAGGGGAAAGGGTTGTATAGGTGTAGTAACCCTTGCCCTGGCACTAACACCTGCTGCAGTTTTGACCAAGAGGTGTAATGTCAGGGCCTAGAGATGTGATGCAACAGCATAGAATGCTGTCCTTGGGAGAGATAAGATGGCAGCTCAAGCTGGGAAGGGGTCTCAGAATCTGCCCAAAGTGGATAGCAAGAAGGTGGCTAGAGCAAAAGGAGGTGAAAGAAGCAGTGCTGGGGTAAAAAGAGGATTTGTGATGAAGCTGGGGAGAGGAAGCTTGACTTTGAAGGGCAATATGCAAGGAGCCAGGCTGCAACGTGTATGATCAGTGAGGTTGACCACTGGGACACCATCATAAGAAATACAGTTTGGGTTCCTGGTGAACATGCGTGGCCCTAGTTTGAAGGTGGAGCTGTTGGAAAGAGGTGCAGTCATCCTTGAAGCAAAGGAACATTGCAAGCCAGAAAGAGGCGAAAGCAGGACAGCTGGGATGAAACTGGACTTTGCAGCCAGGGAAACTTTGCAGCACCTCCTGGCATGACACAACATATTGTTGAAAAATGTACTTTGATTGTGATGGTAATTTATAGTTTATTATGTTTGTAAGTATTTAATGTTACCTTATATTATTATATTATAATATTACTCTATTATTTATATTACTGTTCCTGTCAAATTTCTGACCTTTTCCTTTTTACAATTTAAAATTTAAGGCTATTTCCATTATGTTTGCTTGCCTCTGCCTCTCCTCACAGTAGGCATAGCCTAGCTGAGGGTTGGGTCATGGCATAGATGTAGAGGGAGAAGGAGGCAGGAGCTGGGGGTGGGAGTAGTGGCTAGGCAGAGTGGGAGGCAGGAACTGACAAAGTGTGTGTTTCATCGTTATGTAGTGGCTGGTACACACAGAGGATACCAGCCTACTCCTGCTATCAGTTACTCTGTTAGTTCAAATGGAAGAAGTCTATGCTGTGCATACAAGGTCCAGACCCTTCTGATGACCCATGTGGGGGGGAAATGTACTTCCATGATAGAACTGCTATTGGTTTTTTTCAGTATTTTATAAAAATAGAATATTACATCCAAAAAGATCACATTACAAGAATATTACAATTGTAAAGTCAAATGTTCAAAAGTTAGTAGATGTCAGAATTAAGTTTGCCTGCGCAACCTTAATTTGGCCTCTCTGTGCATATGCATTATGATAGTCTTGAATTATATGACCACATCACTGTAGTATCTAAAATTTCATCCACATCTGACTTTAGTTCTTTTATCAGTTCAAGGAGAAGTTTATTGAATTCTGAATCTGAAAGTGCTTATGTACCATTTTTAGGTAAGGTTTGAGTAAAAAGAATGGGAGACGTGTAGAGTGGAAACATATTCCCAGAAGGACAATTGAAAGGGCCAATAAAAATGAACAGAAGTCTTTCTCAAAACAGATCATTACCCATCTATGATGATGGGGCAGTATAAGTACCTAGTGTCTGACCACTTCCCAAGTGTTGAGTAATAACAAAATTTTCTCACTCTCCCACTCCCATGTTTTCAACACACGTAAGAGTAAGTGCGAATAATAATAGATTTTTTGTAAGGGAGAAGAAGGATTGTCATGTGTCTACGTGAAGAATCAATTGTGTGAAAGCTAAGTTCAAGAGGTGAGATTTGCATTAAGTTGTGGCCATTCTTCTCTCTTGTGTTTCATAGTTTAGAACCAGCTTCTGTAAAGTTCATGAGCTCCATCTGACTGGTCAACAGTTTTTTTGGCTTCAGTGGAATGTAACTACAAAAGGTCATGGTTGTGGCTGTGAAGGAAGATGCTATCTTAGGTTGGGTGGTCCATGCCCACAGAGGGCTTTTGAATATCTGGAGAGAGACCTTGAAAGATGGAAGACAGGACGGACTGATTATTTCTGGATTCCAGAAGGTGAAGGCTCTTAAGGCAGAGGAACAGTTACCTATTGAGACCCTCAGTTTGGTCTGAGAAAAGGACTTGAGCCATTTCTGCACGTTTTCAGAGACCCCTGTAGCCTCTTGGAGAGAGAATTCAGTGATCAGCAGTATCAAATGTCATAAAGAGATCCAGTGGAATGAATACAGATTTATTCGATCAAGACCAGTAAGTGCTATATCAATCCCAGACCTTGGCAGGAAGCCTGACTGGGAGACATCCAAGATGCTGACCCCCAACTTGGTAAGGCAAATCCTATCTTTTCATGTACTATGTATATAGTAGTATATATACTATATATATATACATATACACACACACACACACCTGCTATTGTATTTTCCACTCCATGCATCTGATGAAGTGGGTTCTAGCCCACGAAAGCTTATGCCCAAATAAATTTGTTAGTCTCTAAGGTGCCGCAAGGACTCCTCGTTAGTTTTTTTTAGAGCTAACTGGTGGTTTTAGGATTTTTTTTCCTAGCTTTTGGAGTTAATTGTTTAGAACAGTTTGGTTATACACCAGACAGTAACTGGCAAGGTTAGAAGTGTCAAGTGATGGTCTCTGTATTATTGGTTGGACTACTGCACTTTGGAAGTTAAAACAAATACTATGCAGGATTTTGCCTGAAAGATAGAATAAGTCTTCCCTAACAAGTTGGCTATAGGAATTAGGCTCTGAATTCTTCAGCTTAAGATATAATGATGAAATCTTCTCTTCTTCTGAATGAGCTGTTTCATGAGCAGAGACTTAGTAGGGCACTGAGTGGGAAACATGGAAGTAATGGCCTTCCCACACTAACAGTTCCTTAGTGACCTTTGATCTACTCCTGTTTCAAAGTGGGCAGTAATACAGTAGAGGGTAAATGTAGGTACACAAAGTTTATCCACTTCTCATTTGGTGAATATGGAGATTAGTATAAATTAGTTTACCCATTTCCTTTTGTTACTACTACACTACTGAAAGCGGGGTACATCAAAGCACACTAAGGAACTGTTAGTGTGAATCAGCAGGGTCCACATGGTCAGTCAGTGCATGGTAGATTCACACTGTAGCTTGTTTTGAATGCAATGTTTCTGGAGACAAGCCCTGAGCTACAGTAGTCCAGACTTGAGATGACAAAGTACATGGATCGCTTTGGCCAGATCCTCCTCTAGGAAGAAGGATTAGGTTTCCTAGCAAACTGGCAAGTGGAAAAAGTCTTTATGCTTATATTACAACTGAAAATGGCTTATATTACAACTGAATGCTAACTGATTGTCACAATTCAGGTCAACTGCATCTGTACTCACCCTCTATGGTACAGCAAGGGCACCCACTCTCAGGCTTCTGGCTCCCCTGGCCATCACCTCTCTTAGGTGGAGACAAACGTCTCACTCACTCCAGATGAGGGTATTTCTGGGCTGAACACTGTGTTATTCCCAGCAGAGATAAGCTGCCCAAGTGGGATAGCTCAGTGGTTTCAGCATTGGCCTGTTAAACCTAGGATTGTGAGTTCAATCCCTGAGGGGGCCATTTAGGGAGCTGGGGCAAAAATTGGGGATTGGTCCTGCTTTGAGCAGGGGGTTGGACTAGGTCCCTTCCAACCCTGATCTCCTAAGAAGGCAGATTGTTAACAGTGTAACTGCCCATAGTTACAGTTACCACACAGCTCTTTTTAAAAAAGCGTATTTTATTGTTAAGGTAAGTGCACTACACAGAAAATATATTAAAAACAATAAAAGAACCTACATGCAAGCTACTACACTTACCAGAGATCACCCCAATCCTAACATTGGCTCTGGAAGGAGCAGTCCTTCAATACATCACACAAGGGGTTTCTTTGTGATATCAAGTTCATCATGGCTTTAGCTCAGAGCAAGCACGGGGCCTTATGGGGCTTCTGTAGCCCAAGTCATTCCAACCCATCTCTAAGGGCTGGGGTCCTCCGTGGACAAGAAGTCCTGTCCATTTGCTGGATTAGGAACGAGGTCCTGAGACTGATTAAAACCAGGCTATTTCTTTGTCTGTTGGTCCCTGGAGTTTGAACTAGTATATACCAACCTCTGAAAGGGCTGATAAATTGAGGAATTACATGCACACCCCCTCCTCCTAGAGGAGTTACAGACAATGCCACAATAGGTACATAATTGCATTTTTAACACAATGTACCCTAAATGTATTAAACCTAATTCTGTATGGTTTAACTAAATTCAATAAAGTTTATCTTAATTCCATAAGGTTTGTCCAGGATATTGTCAGTCTGTCACCCTGATAATCTAGATTTAGAGATAAAGTTGGACAGAATGCCAAGGCTTAACACCACTTTCATTACTTGGGAAGGGAGGGCTGATGTCTCCAATAGAAGTGCAGTACAGAATCCTATCCAACTATTCAAAGCATTTTCTCCTTCTAAACAGTCTCACCTCAATTTTGCATGGATTTAATTTGAGCCAGCTATTCTTAATCCAAGATCTGATGCTTTGTAGTCATTCTGACAACTTTATGATGTTATTGGTTTGTCTGGGCAAAATGAGACATACAGCTGGGTATCATCCATGTAGTGTGACCACTGGTGTGTGCAACATCTCACCACCTCTCCAAGGCTCTCATGTGGTGAATGGATCCTTCTGGAATACATCAGGTAAAAGGCCCTTCCTTCGTTTTTTTCTATTTTCTACGTCTTTTTTGAGATGAGGTCTCCAGAACAGAACACAGATGAGGACACACTTATGGCATCAATATGTTTTCAGTATTGTTTCCTACCTATTTTTATAAATCCTAACTTTGCTTACTTCTATGACCACTTCTGTATATCCTCCCCAACCCCGCACACACAGACACTTTGCCAGTCACATTTAAGTGTTTTATAATAAAAACATTATGTAGTAGTAAAAGCTGTAAAAGTATAATTTTACATCTGTCTAATCCTTTTATATGTTATTCACCCTGTTGAATTCAGTAATCACATGAATATTGGCAATCAAGAAAGCAGGGCCTTAACTGGACAGGCTTTAGAAGGTCTTAGCCTGTGTTGGTGAATTTCACACTGACCTTCTCTTTAAACAATCAAACTTTATTTCAGATAAAGAGAGTGAGTTAGCATCATGCAACAATTTCTCCCTTGGCAGGTTTAAGTGGCTAGACCTTCCTTTTTAAAACTTCAGCCTCACTACTTACAACTATATGGTTTACTGCTTTATTATCAGAGGTCTGAAAGCTTCCCCATATAAAAGGGCCACAGTTAGCTGTACGTTTTACTTGTTTCAATAAGTTATATTTTTTATTTACTTTGCACAATGGTTAAAGTAACAGTTACTTTTAAGAGGCATATAATATTTACAAAATGTATTTTTAAGAATAACTAGCTCAGTCACTGGCCGTTAAGTACTTTGAAACATTATTACATTTATGAAGAGTCTCTCTACCAGATATAATATTTCTGACAAGTCACTCAAGTTACTTTATTTGCATCATGAGTAGCTAGCTGTACATTAGCTAAGTATAACCTTTATGACCATGTTATTAGAAGAACAAAAATATTACAAAGTTGCTGTGTTAAAGATTTTTTTGCCCTTATTATTGGATGCAAAATTAACTTTCTGTAATACTTTATTTGACACAACTAAAATAAATGCGTACAAAATAGGTCACTCTATTTTAGCTCTGAAACTTAACACTTGTTGACATTGCAGTATCATGATTAGAATGAGTTCATTCCACTTCATTTACAACATTCATGAGAGTTTTCAATTATTAAGTAACCCCTATCCTTTTACTACTGTGACAGCATTGTTCTTATCTGGATGGTTTTCCTTTTAATGAACAGGAGATAAGTGTGGGCAACATTATGAGTCCTAGTGTAGACACGGCTCAGGAGTATTTATCACTTTATTGTTTAACCCTGCCCAGAGCAGGTTGTGATGACTCCAAATTTAAAAAGGTCTGAGCTTTGTCTACACCAGAACTCCTACTGTTGCACTATCACCAGTGGAGCTGGTGGTAGTGCAATAGTGGGAGATCTCCTGAAACAGACAAGGCTTTAAAGTGCCCAGGGGGTTGTCAGTTTTCATACTTTTAAATAGGAAGTATGCACATAAACACAACGTTTGTTTTTATAGCATAAGATCTTCCAGAAATTCAAAAGGAATAGATCTTTAGAAATGAAGTGAAAATGCAATTCAAACCATTTCTTTTGCCATTAAAATTAAAGGAATTACATTTTTGAATTAGCAAAGGATTCACTACTGACTATGGGGAAAATCCTACTCACATTATTCTAATTCAGTGGGACTATTTGCATGACTAAGGATAGGAACAATTCGTCCTATGTTATTAACTTCTAAGGCTGGCCCTTTTTACACCTTCCTTTTACCTAAAAAATTATCCTTTGCTCACAATTTTAGTCAGTACAATGAACGCATTAATATAAATTGAAGATATGTGACAGTTTCCCTATTTTAGCTCAATCAAAATATGTAATATTTGAATAGATACAAAAAATAGTAATTATGCTTTAATCTTCATAGCACCGTATAAACACTAACTAATTTCACAATGTTTCTGAGAAGTATCATCTCAGTTTTTCAAATACAAACCTAGACATAATGGTTAAATGACTTGTCCAAACCACACCCAAGAAAATGGTAGCAGAAATAGGATTAAAATCCAGTCCTATACTTAATCCATTTACTTCTCAATTAAAGTTCATCAATTAATCAGTAAGGACTTGGTCCTACAGGGATGTAAGTGAGGATTGTAAGACTGCAATAATGAGTGACCACTAAGGCTGTTGAACATGCTTTGTTACCCAGGATCCATTAAAATGAGATAAGCAGATAATAGCAGGCACTGTATGCATGTGGGGGAATCAAGAACACTGTGCCGAGTATATATCATGAGACACTGAATAGATGACTGTGTGAAATTCTGTTTCCCCACAACCCTTGGACATTTTTTCTATGTTAAGAGCTGGTCTCAATATCAGTTTATTCTAAATACCTCTCTTAAAGCACCCTCTAGTGAGCTACAATTATCTCGAATCAGATAACTGAACATTCCAAAAAGAGAAGCTACTCATAAAAGCTTGTATTGACTAGGCTGCATTTAAACACTATCAGTAAGACCCTACCCTATCTTTGCCTGAAATCATAACCATTTTCCTTCTTGCTTTACAGTTCTCATTTCAGTATGGTATAGAAATTTGCTCACATAGTCAAACACCTTTCATATTTCTCTGTATTATATGCACAATCCTGCAACATGCTGAATAGGAAAATGTACATGTGCTTACCTGAAAAATTAATTCCTTCAAGTAATAAGGCCCACAGACCCATAACTATGGGTACTTCCACCTGCTTGCAGCTTGGGGGTCAGAACTAGACCTGCCAGTCATTGGCAGGAGGAAAATGCCCCCCCTTCTAAAATTCCCTCCAGTTAAAATAACTTCCATACCCAGGATAATTCAAATCTATGTTCCTAAATTACAGATTGTGTTAAATATACTATGAGGAAAAAGCATAGCAATTTCTCCTGCCACAGAGCATTATAAACTCCACCTGACAACAAATCCTCGGATGTCAATTTCCAACTGTTTTGGGCCATCCATTTGTCTCCAGGGTGGGCCAGATCCACAGGTGCTGGAAGTAGGGGTGCAGGGGATGCTGCCGCACCCCCGGACTTGAAGTAGTTTCCATCATATACAGGATTTACAGTTTGGTTCAATGGCTCTCAGCACCCCCACTATACAAATTGTTCCAGCAGCCCTGGCAAGATCTATGAAAATTATTCCTCAAAATAAAGCAAATTTTCAGATAAGCACAGATATATTTTGCTATTCTTCTTCATGCTAAGCTCCACATATCCATTACAATGGGATATTCACAAAAATATGACTCTAGAATAGGAAGCAGGATCATCCTTTAAATGTGGACATCCAAAAATGAAGTAGATTATATATAAATATAATCTTCTATCTTCCTCTGAGCACTAAAGTATGGTGAAGACTTCTGCCAAAAGAAAGGAACTGGCATTGGCTAAGGCTGGATGCCCAATATGTAGAACATGATGAACTTAGGAACTGATTGCCATGTGGTTCTCTACTGATATCAACACAGGAGATATGACTACTCTGCCCTGGGATTGTCAGTGCTCCTCAGGACGACTTTCATGCTTCACTGAAGGAATTTACCTAGGGAACGAATGCTATGGCTGTTGTGGGGCCTACCTGTCTGAATTAAAAGTACAATACAGGATCTCATTGCAGAAAGCTCCCAGCTTCAAAAAAGAGCTCACCTGAGTGGGGATAGTGGCCATCAGGTTAGGATAGGATAGGATAGGATATGAAGTATTATGACATCTCCAACAGAGGTTCAATGTGGGTAGTGCTGTAAGGAACACAATGAAGTTCCAAGGTAGTGTACTATGACCTTGCAGGGTTGAAATAAGGTTGATGCCCTAAGGAAACATTTACTGTTAGGAATTGTACAAAAATTTCTTTTCTTGAACAGGCTGAGCACATTATACTACAGAGACTTGACCTTTTTGTTTGGACACTTGTAGGATTCATACAAGGTTTATGCGCTTGGCAACATTCAGGGCACACCCGGAGTGTTGTGCTGGACCTGTGCACACACAGCTCCTTTCAAGGGCATCAACCTTGGAATCTCGCCCAGATGACATGAACCGTGGGAAGCCTCCCAGGACTGGGCTCAAGGCCCGAGAGCAAGGAATGCGGTAGATAGAAACTGCTAAATAAGAATGTTAAACAAAGCCAGTGTATTCCTTTTATCTGTTGGAGAATGTAATGTGCGGGGGGAGAGAAAGAATAAAGGGGAAGGTGGAAAGCTGACAGGCAGAAGCCTGTTAGCAGACCAGTCGCTTGCTTGCTAAAAGCTGTGTTCTGTCTTGTCATTGAACCGCCACAGACACTATTATACACCCACAAAAAAATCCTCCTAGAGGAACTCAAGCCTATGTTTCATTGGTTTAACATGTTTGTTAAACAATGGACTTTGTCTCAGCCAATAGAATAAGTTCTATTAGTTGATTTCTTTGGCGGTCCAGGACAGTGATTATCACTTCATCCAAGTATTAATTGTATACCTTTCTGATCCCAAATGGAGAATTGGTTTTACAATAGCAGTCTTCTTCTGCGAAATAACTACATCTGAAGATCCAGTGCTAGGTAAATCAGGCCTGAAAGTCATAGCCTCTATATCCAGAAAGATATAAACATTATCACTGCCACTCTCATAGGCCTATCTTTTGTATTGTCCTGGAAAAGGTGGGAAGACATATCTCAAGGACCTTGACCAGCTTTGTAAGATGTCATTCATCACCTCATATTCTGGGTCCTGACATACAGAGAGGCTACAGGGTTTATTTACTGTCTCAAGATGCAAAGTGGTTTACTGTCTCAAAATGCAAAGACCACTAGCCTACCATATTGACTTACTGGGAGAGAAATATTTCTGGGCATAGGAGCCATTTTCCAAATCCAACTTCTGCTATGCAAGTCTTGCTGTTCATCTCCCTCTTGATGGGCAGTGCACATAGAGATGGGAACTCTTGTTCCACCCACAACAGGAAAATATCTCTCTGGAGTAGGGCTGACCGTGGTCTTCCCAGTTATTATGAAAATCCTGTCAGACATGTAGACTGTCATAACCAGAACAGGCCTGTTATCCATTAAAGGAGAGGTGCGCTAAGACCTCAATGAATCGTGGGTGGATGCAGTGATCTTTTTCTGGTACCCCTTTTCCCTGAACTGAATTAGGACGATGCTTTTAAAAGTTAAAAAAAAATTCTGAGTTCACCAGTTGTTGGAATGCAGAATATATATTTGGAGCCAGATCTCTGCCAAAGGAGGAGATGGAAGAGGTATGAAGGGGATATCCAGAACTATAGGATAGGTATCATATGAAATCTGGATCACTGAAATATAGCTGTGTATGACATGAGAATTGCTAATAGGTTCCGAAAAAGACTTAGACTTTTATTTTTGTGATGCCATTTGTTTTCCATTATGGACATCTTTATTTTCTGTTACTATTTTTCTGAGTTATTACCTTGTATCTGATTGTATTTATCCTCAGCCGAGGTCTATGATTGGCTTCCTTGACACCACGTGTCTGTGTTTTTCCTGAATCCAAAATATTCCAGGAACCATGCCACCATGCGTTTACATCAACTTTCTCTCTGCACAGAACCTGATCAGAAAAAATTGTCTAGGAAGAGATTTCCTTCTTCCCTAAAGCCAATATAATTGCTACTATGATATTAAAACATGACCCTGCAAGATCAAATGTTAATGCTCAAAGCTGGGAAAAGAAATAGCCATCCATTCATCTGAAAATGTAAGAATTGTCTGAGGATAGTAAAATGTGAATACTTTGAAGACAAGCCTCCTTTAGGGAATTATTCAGGTGATTCAGACAGGACCCTTCTCTGCTTGTCCCCAGTTCTCTGAGACAAGAAATAGGATTGAGATGGGGAGGGGATTGTGATGCTCTGATCTGAAACAGAAAATGGATGATTTTATGGCCTCTCAATAGGTTGCTGAGATTGGGAATGGAACAAAGCTTCTTCCTGAAATTCTTGCTTAACTCTGGACAAAGTCCAGTGACCACATTTAATCAAAGCTGTAGGCAGCCCTTTTGCTCTCAAATTGAAAGAACCTGGCACCAGTCAGAGTTCTAATGCCAGATATGCCTGCTGGGAAATCTGCTGGCAGCTCTGAGGCAATAGACCAGGGGTGGGCAAACTACAGCCCGTGAGTCATTTTAAGCTGGCCTGTGAGCTCCTGCTGGGGAGCTGGGTCAGGAGCCTATGAAGGGTCCATGTATTGAGGATACCACTCTTTCGGGTACAAATTTCCTCGAGCAAGAAACGCTGAATCCATGACCACCAGGGAAAGTAGCCACATGTACCTTTGATAGAGATACTAGATTAAATTTTGACTGCTGCACACTGAGGAACTTTCTGGGCCAGAAAGTCTTTAAACCTGCAGTGGGGGTCAGGCGGATGGTAAGAAAGATAGAAAGAAAGAAATGGTGGGTAAGAGGTCACTTAATGCATGCTAGTTCTTCAATATCTGGTCTGCTGTCCTTCCCATAACTCCATAGCCATCATGTGGGGGGAGGAGGTGGAGACATGCAACCTGTGACAGAAGCTTGAGGCAATAATATGGACATTACATTAGGTGGTAACGACAGCCCAAAAAGTAGTTCTCTTGCCTGCAGAGCTCAGAGCTTCATGTTCAGGTTCCATAACCAGAGGACAGCCTTTGAACACAGGGAGGGCTAGACACTGTAAACTGCCCTCCAAATATTGAGTGGGGCACTATTCCAAGATGGAAGTTATTGTTTTCAGTGCTGTCCCATAGTCACAGAGTAGGGAGGAAACCAGGCCAAGCTGGTGCATACCTGTGGTACCTGTTCCAATATCTGCAATCAAGTGGACAAGCAGTCAGGTGCGGTGACGGAATCCTGATTACTTAGTGGGTTAGACTCTCTTTCTCTTTCCCACTGATGCCTCCACTCTGTAAGGTCATAGTTTTCAGCTCCTTGGTGGTGCTGATCATCCATGCATAGTAAAGGGCCTGTAGCTGATCTGGTCACCTCTTTGCTGTTGTGTCACATGCTAGTGCATAGGAGTAGGATACCTCCCCTGAGTATGAGCAGACTTTTGACTTGGCACTGTGTTTCCTGTCTGAGACTGGGGAATCAGTCAACCAGAGATAAAATGGATTTGTTTCATTTGTCACAGCTCTCCAGAGAGACAACAGCAATGGCCTCTCATCAAAGGTTTGATGGAGCTCTGTGTGCTAGCACATACAGACTGGAACTTGGTGTATAATTCAAGCAGTCACTAATAATATGAGTAGCCAAATTCAACACTGTGTTGACAAGCTGAGTGTGGAGATTGCAATCCCAGATGTCAAAGCAATATTCAGCTGGAGCAAACACCAGGGCAAATATGAATGTACAAAGGGGGAAAGGGTCTGCTCCCCGTTCTCCCCAGTTTTCAGACCAAAGTAGTATGGGAATAGATCTTTGTTTTCAGATGTTCCAAGTAAAACTGGTGTGTCAGGCTATGGTTGCATATTACTACCAAGTATGTGACAACTGGATGAAATGTCAGTAGCCATCCTTGGACATGGATCAAAATAGGTTGATTGACAAGCAATTGTTTAGATGGAAAGTAGTTGTCATGGTCTTGGTGTCAGTAAGCATTAGTCTCTGATGCTGGAAGTAAGTGGTCAAGGTATCCATGTCTTGTCTAAGATTCCCTTCAATCCCGTGGAATTAGTTTCCAGTATCAGCAATAGCGATGCCTTTAGCATACACCTAGTTGTCAGCCTGCATCTCAGGAAGATCGTATATGTATATATCAAACAAAAGAGGAGCCAAAACTGACCCTTGTGCAAGGCCATAAGGAGACATTTTAGGTGACTGATTTTTCTCCCCACCTTGCAGGATATAGCCTCAGCGGCTAATCATGTCTTGAGTGAATTGCACCATCGACCTACAAGGAATAACTTGCAGCAGTTGGCAGCCAGCCTGACATGCCACACAGTTGTTGTAGGTTGTCATCAGATCAATAGGAACTGCACCAACTTTCTTTCCTGATTCAAATGAGTTTTCTGTATCTTGCCTCTGAGAAGAATACCTGATTTTGGGTGCATCATCCCCTCCTGAGTCCAGCCTGAATGTGAGACAGCTGAGGAACGACTAGCTCATTAATCCACATCAAGATTAATTTCTTCATCAGCTTGTAGATGACACTCAGCAAAGAAACTGGTCGGTAGCTCTTTGGGTCTATCAGTGGTTTCACCCTTTTTCCATTTTTCTTAATACCTTCTTCTCTTTCTTTAATTTAATCAAACACTCACTATAAATGTTGAATAAAGTAGGTGACATTACACTACCTTGTCTCACTCCTCTCTTGATCTCTATTAAATTTTCATTTTCAAATCCCATTTATAATTGCCTTCCGATTCCAGTACAAATGTTTCATTACTCAGTATTCGTATCCATCAATCCCGACTGATCTTAATATGTTGAGCAATTTGTAGTGGCAGGTTTTGTCAACTGCTTTTTGAAAGTCAGTGAAACACAAGTATACTGTTTTCCCCATTTCAGCTGATTGTTCTAATATGAGCTACAAGTTCCTAATAGCATTTACCATGCCCTAATCATGTTTGAAGGCCTCTTGTCATTTGCTTATTTCCTTAACAATCTTTCCTTGTATGTGGTCTTGAACAAATTGCAAAAGTTTCTTAGAGGCATGTGATACTAGGCTGATTGTTCTGCAGTTTTAACAATCCATAGCATTGTTCTTTTGGGGGATTTGGATACACAGAGACGTTATAAAGTCTTCTGGCGATTCTCCTGTCTCAAACATATTCTTCATTACCTCTGATAGGGCTTTTAAGCCTTCATTGTCTATATTTTTTTTAACAATTCTGCTCGTATTCTATAAGCCTAGTGCTTTTCCATTCTGAACACTTTTTACTGCTACCATGATTTCTTCATCAGTTATTGGCATCATATATGACATATTCTCACTATCTCTTGTTTTTGTCTTTAGGATCTGTCATATATTTTCCACGTTTGTGTTTAAGAGTCATATTGATCACCTTCCTTCTGTAAATCTTATATTTTGATAATCTCACTTGGTTTGTTCTCTTTATCCAGTTGTTCAATTCCTTTGCATTTCTCATTCAGCCATTTAGTCTTTACTAATCGGCATTTATTCTTTATCATTTTATTTTTATTTCAGTAATACTCTTTCTCTTGTCAATCTTTGTGCTTTTAATTTCCTTCTTTTGTCCATCAGAACAATGATTTCAATGAGTTTTTTTTAGCTAGTAACTTCTTCCTTACATGTTTATCTGCAGCTTCTTTGATAACACTTCTTCTTGGTAGTGACTTTGTATCTCATGATTCCTCAGAGCATCAAGTTTCAGTCCTAGATAGTGTTTGATTTTCTGTAACTTTTTCAATTTGATATTCACTCTCATCAACACCAATCTGTGATCTGATCCATAATCTTCACTTGGCATAACCTTAACCTTCCTAACACTGTTTCTGTACCCACAGCTGATTGTGAATAAATATATTTGGTTTTTATACATACAAACTGGTGATTCCCATGTATACCTTGAGCTTTCTTTTCATTCAAAATAAGTATTGCAGATAATGAGGTCATGTTTCTTGCAAAATTCTATGAATCTCTCTCCTCTGCTGTTTCTTTCCCCACGGCCAAATGGGCCCACTGCCACAGATGTTCTCTCCCTTCCTACTTTTCTGTTCCAATCTCCCATAAGAATTACCTCTGTCTTTCTTTCCAACACCGATTTCCAGTACTCCAATGTTTTCACAGAATTTTTTGACATCCTCATCAGAACCTGAAGTTGTTGTGGCATATTCTTGAATAATCCCTGGCAGTGTCTTCTGCCACTGAGTGTGTCCACAAGTTATGGATAGTGGAACAGTTTTCAAATATGGAGGTTAGACACAATATAAGCAGGGAAACCTGTTTGAATAAGCAGTTGAGGGCAATTTAATGAGAATACTAACAGGATGTGGTGCAACAGCAGATGGTGCTGTTGCACCTATAAAATGCCACAAAATGTCCAAAATTGGTACTGTGATATGGCAAGTATAGGCCACCATTCAGTAAGCCTGCTGCCAAAATCCCTGATGCCTTGTGGGTTAAGCCTTCTGGCTAAAGGCTAGGGTTTCCAACCCAAAAAACTGGCTGCTCTTGATTCTTGGGGCCCTTGTATGGCATTAGTCCCAAAGTTATACCATGATAACCCAACTCAGTATTCCTCAACTGCTGTGAAATCCGACTAGTGCCCCAGTAGGCTGGAAGATTGAAACTGGCAACTACAAGGATTGCCACATGGAACGTAAGGGGAACAAATCAACCCAGGAAGCTAGCCAATATATTCAGAAAAATGGAGAGACTAGATATTACAATGTTGGGACTAAGTGACACATTCTAGGCAGGTCAAAATGACTTTTTCAAAAGCCTTTTAGAGCAGCAGAATTATCAGTGTAGGTGGACATCAAAGGTATACACCCCTAACAGATGCCTGATGAGGATGCCTTCCTTCCCTAAGGAGGAAAAATTCCCTTTATATGTGTGCGGATGTTGGGGAGGAAGGGTATGCACACCTAGAGGAATTAGCAGTATCTATGGCTTATTGCTTTTCTGCACTGATCTGCCATGCAGCACATCTGAGGTAGAGCAGGGGAACAGACACTGGGGATTATATGCCCCGGTGCACTCTGTTAAGGTGAGAAAGAGAAAACACCACCACTTAATTATTTATTTACTTCCCCTTTGGGAGTTTGTCCCTGTAATCATGCCTCAGAGAGGGGAGCAAAACTGGGTTCAGAGATTACTCCAAAAATATTTCAAGTGACTAGCACGCCCCCTCCCCTCAAAGAGGCTGGATTTATTTGTCTCCTTTCCCCCTCATGGACTCCTTCTGGGTCTCCAAGGGAAGATACTGGCCTGAGGTTCAAGATGGACTACCCAGAAGCTCCACTTCTCTAGGATGTGTGTTTCTCCTAGAGGTCTCCTGTCAGTAGGGATCCCCTGAGGTGGGGGTACCTGTTAGGGAGATGGTAGTAGGGAGAGGGAGCTAGGCCTGAAGGCCCTTACCATACACTTTGGCCCTAGCAGTGTCTGTGCTGTGTCCTCCATCCACTATCCCTGGGGAAGTGAAGGAGGAGGGACGAGATGCCTGAGCTCTGCAGTTAGGAGCGACTGCTGGTGCAGGCTATAGGTACTCAGGCATTCATCTGGTGCGATGCCCTCCTGGCTTCAGTGCGATGCCCATGCCTTCAGGAGATGGGAAGGGGGGCAATTCCACTCTTGCCTGGCTCCTTTCCAGCTGGTGGAAGAGGAAGCTGAGGTGACCCCAGCCAGCTAGGCTGTGAGTGAAGCTATATCCTGACCACAGAGCTGATTTAGTTCCCCAGCAAGATACTCGATAAGGCAGGAGAGCAGGAGATACAGCCCTTTCTTTTTCGTCTCTGTTTTTTCTCATCCCAGTTAAATCCCTGAAGCCTGTAGGACACCAGCCAGTGCAAACTTCTCTGAAGGGGAAGTGAAGCCAACGAGGCATTCTCCCCAAAAGGCAACACAGCTCTGGGACACAGCTGGCAATTGGACAGACATGTCGTTGAGCTGAACTGTAAGTCAGAAATTTTAACTAAAGTTTGTGATTTCCCTGTGAAAACTCTGCAGCAGGGAGGGCTGGCTGAGCAGCTGGCCAATGGGAAGCAGAGAAAACGGTGAGGAAGTGAGTGGGGGCAGTGAGTGATAGATCTGGTTCTGCCCCCAACCTGCAAGTAGGCCACAGTACCCACTGTAACAGGACTGTGGACCTTAGAACAAAGACTGATGCCTTCTATTTCCACTGAAGTAATAAACAGTTGAGGATGATTAACTCATCACAGCAGCACAAAGCACCTCACAAAATTGGGTCCTAAGCAGAAGCTGTTCCTCGTAGGTGCTGAGCCTTAGCACTTTGGTTATGTCCATTTCTTTCAAAAGCAGTCATCAACATGTAGGGCTTAGATCTTAGGTCCAGTCCTTGTGAGGTGCGGTTGATCCTTCAACTCCTGAAGAAATCAGTTGCAGCTGAAGGGCACTCAGCACCTCACAGGATCTATCCCTTAGTAGGTATTACTTTTAAATACTCTAAAGTTATGGCCTACAAGTTGTAAAATTGTTTGCTAGTTTAAACACCAGAATTTTATTTATAGGATTTCATCAAATTTACCAAAGTTATGAATAGAAAGTTAGCAGCCCCAGATTTTTAAAGTTATTTAGATGTTATGCTTTTGAAAATGAGATTTAGTCTCTTAAATCAGTTATGCATTGTTACACTGATACCTTTAAAAATCTTGGCCTAGGAGACTTGTGAAGTTTGAATGGTCAATAGCTAAGGCTATGTTTTAGTCACAGGTATTTTTAGTAAAAGTCATGGACAGGTTACAGCCAGTAAACAAAAATTCACCGCCCATGACCTGTCCATGACTTGTGTTATATACCCCTGACTAAATCTTGGGAGGGGCAGCCCATGGATGCTTGGGGGGATGGCCCGGGGGGGCAACACAGGTCCTCGGAGGGGGCACTGCAGGTGCTCGGGTGGGGAGCAACCCAGGACCCTGCTGGTACTGGGGGGAACAGGCAGCGGTGTGTAGTCCGGGACCCCTGCTGGTGCTGGGGGCAGGGGTTGGCGGGGCTGGCTTCCTCCCTATCTGGCTGCTTGTGGCTCCCCAGAAGTAGCACATGTTCCTCCCTCAGCTCCTAGCTCTGCGCACTGCCCCTGCCCCAAGTGCTGGCTCCGCAGCTCCCATTGGCCGAGAAGCCCAAGCCCTGACCCCATCCCCACACGCACCCAAACTCCTGCTGCTGCTGGGGTGGGGGGCAGTGTCCCAAGACTGCCCCAGCAGCGGCCGGTGCAGCTGGATCAGGAGCTGCCCAAGCTCCTCAGGCGGCCCCCAGGACAGTTGTACGGGGCACTGCAGAAGTCATGGAGATCCCAGAAAGCCACAGAATCCGTGAATTCCCTGAGCTCCATGACAAACTCACAGCCTTGGCTATAGCCATCTGACCATGATAGCTAAAGCCTTCCCCAAAAACTTTTATTTTGAGATGCTGATTATGCTCTTTTTAGGTTTTAAAAATTATTCTCAGGAAAAGTCAAGTCACACACAATATTAAAAGTTCCAAGTGACTCAACTTTAAAACTGAACAACTTTTTTTTTTCAGAGTAACAGCCGTGTTAGTCTGTATTCGCAAAAAGAAAAGGAGTACTTGTGGCATCTTAGAGACTAACCAATTTATTAGAGCATAAGCTTTCGTGAGCTACAGCTCACTTCATCAGATGCATATGATGAAGTGAGCTGTAGCTCACGAAAGCTTATGCTCTAATAAATTGGTTAGTCTCTAAGGTAACTTTTTTTTTTAAAGATGATAATTTAGAATACTTGTTACCAAAAATTACTGTTCAATAAAACTGATGTTTGAAAGACCCTTTATTACGTGTAAAAATAACTCTTGGTTTTCGGAGGATTAATATACATCTACATAGATTATATAAACCTGATCCCAAATCTTTAATTTGCAATCTAAAAATTGTCTCCCTATCACTGTTTTTTCTTAAAAAAATACAGATTATTTCAGGAAAGGTGACTGCAATTTTTAACTATTAATATTTATGACTCTTCCAGTTCCATGAACATAAAATCTTCTTTGTGTTCAGCTACTCAAACCCTTTGTCGATGTCCATCCAAAATAATCTGATTTCATTTAAAACGTAGTTCCTATTAATCTACAAATTTTCAGAGACTTTATTGTTTTAAAAAGATACATGATATGACAATCAAATTTCACTGCATCATTAACTAATACAACAAAGAATACACCTATTTTTTTTCATGTTTTTCCTTGTTATATTATAAACATGTGGATAACAAAAACAGGATGGAACTAAGCTATCGGTTTCACCCAGGTGTGAACTGCCACAATGCAAAGCCATGCTCAAGTTACTGTGTCCTCACTGGCGCTGCACTCACCTGTGAATGTCTCTAGGACTTCTGGGGACATATCCTGTCACGGTTCCTCCCCCACTCTGAACTCTAGGGTACAGATGTGGGGACCTGCATGAAAAACCTCCTAAGCTTATCTTTACCAGCTTAGGTCAAAACTTCCCCAAGGTACAAAATATTACACCTTGGACTGGCCGCTACCACCACCAAACTAATACTGGTTACTGGGGAAGAGCTGTTTGGACGCGTCCTTCCCCCCAAAATACTTCCCAAAACCTTGCACCCCACTTCCTGGACAAGGTTTGGTAAAAAGCCTCACCAATTTGCCTAGGTGACTACAGACCCAGACCCTTGGATCTTAAGAATAATGAACAATCCTCCCAACACTTGCACCCCCCCTTTCCTGGGAAATGTTGGATAAAAAGCCTCACCAATTTGCATAGGTGACCACAGACCCAGACCCTTGGATCTTAAGAATAATGAACAATCCTCCCAACACTTGCACCCCCGCTTTCCTGGGAAATGTTGGATAAAAAGCCTCACCAATTTGCATAGGTGACCACAGACCCAAACCCTTGGATCTGAGAACAATGAAAAAGCATTCAGTGTTTTACAAGAAGACTTTTAATAAAAAATAGAAGTAAATAGAAATAAAGAAATCCCCCCTGTAAAATCAGGATGGTAGATATCTTACAGGGTAATTAGATTCAAAAACATAGAGAACCCCTCTAGGCAAAACCTTAAGTTACAAAAAAGATACACAGACAGAAATAGTTATTCTATTCAGCACAATTCTTTTCTCAGCCATTTAAAGAAATCATAATCTAACACATACCTAGCTAGATTACTTACTACAAGTTCTAAGACTCCATTCCTGTTCTGTCCCCGGCCAAGACGACTACAGACAGACACAGACCCTTTGTTTCTCTCCCTCCTCCCAGCTTTTGAAAGTATCTTGTCTCCTCATTGGTCATTTTGGTCAGGTGCCAGCGAGGTTACCTTTAGCTTCTTAACCCTTTACACGTGAGAGGAGCTTTCCCCTGGCCAGGAGGGATTTCAAAGGGGTTTACCCTTCCCTTTATATTTATGACATATCCCATGGTACTTTGTGCTGCAGTAAACTGAGTCACTCTAATTATTTCCCAATGAATTGCAAAATAAATTGTCTGTCTTTCTGGGCACCTGGGGGGGAATTGTGGGAAGGCAATGGATAACTATCAGCACTTGAATGCTTTAGCCTGCATCCTCACTGCAAAGTGGAATGGGGACCTGCTTGAATGAAAGTGGCACACAGGCTTTAGCCTATAGCCCCAAATGAGCCAGCTAGCTCAGGCTGAAAACACCACCACATTCATTTTCTTGGGCGAGTGATTGCTACACACACGTTTTATGTTTGTAAAGTAGGATTAGGGTTTACAGAGGTCACAAAAAAAGCATGTTTTGAAGACGGACTTGAAGGAGGAATTCTATTAATCAATTCTACAAAAATCACTAGTTCAAACATCCTTAAATTTGTAGGTCTGTTAGACACTTATTAGTCCCTCCTCCAAACCCCAACCAAAATCATTATTTTAAGGAGATCATGTTTAGATTTATTTTTAAACTCAGTCTATGGGGTCTGAACTTGTAAGGTGCTTGTCGTGCCGAAATATGCTCAATGTCCTCAACTCCTGCTGACATTAATGGGAGCTGAAGATGATTAGCACATAACAGGAAGCACAGTTCTAGCCTAATGTTTCTGGATTTAATATTTTCCTCAGGAAGCCAATTTTTTGGAAAGACCATGTTATTTCAGTACAATTCCATTTACATTTCAGTCAGGGTCCATGTTCCAACATGATGTAAATAAGCCACTGGCACTGCGGAAAGATATAACTTTTGTGAATTGAGTGTTACAGATAGTATTCCCTCCTGTGAATCACATCTCTATATGAATATGCCACAGGCACTACGGACAACATCAGGGAAAATTATGGTGAGCAATGGTGTCCTTGGGGTTTAAAACAGAAAATTGATATCTCAGGCCTGAGAGCCAAAAGAGAGCCACTATGGGAGAGACCTCTTGGCAGAATGAAATGGCCATAGGAGTCTGAACTAGAAAGAGAGAAAGCCAAGCCAGAAAAATGTGGCCTATGAGAATAGTTTTGTATTACACTGAATGAATTGCCTCAACTAATCAGAGCACAATGATTCTGACCAGTTACTGACCTGCAACTATATGGTTACAAATTTCTGCTTCCTGAGTAGCTGAGAGGGTTTGATTTACATACTTACTGTACAATACATAAGTCTCTTCACATTAGGTTCTGTTGTCAGAACTCCATAAGATGAACACAATAAACAGTTGGTTCGTGTTCTGTGCGTGCATGTGCTCGCTCTCTCTCTCTCTCACACAGACACACACATACTTAACACCAGATACCCCTGATCCTTTCAAACTGCTCCTCTTTCCATGCTTCTCTTTGCTCCTGAGGATGGCTACAACTCTCTCTCACTCACACACACATACACACACACACGTAATTACATTATCTGTATATATTAACAGCTCCCTTCATTTCATAGAACCAAAGGAATGGAAGGGACTTTGAGAGGTCATCTACTCCAGACACCTATACTGAGGCAGGACCAAGTATACATAAGCCATCCCCAATACGTGTTTGTCTAATCTCTTCTTAAAAACCTCCAATGATGGGAATTCCACAGCCTACTTTGGATCTTATCCAGTAATTATCTATCCTTATTGGCTAGGTCTACACTACAAGTTAGGAGTGTGATTCCCCTGTTCATGCACATATATTTGCACTAGTTCTCATCGAGCTAACGGAAGTATAGATAGCCATATAGCTGCAGTAGCACAGGTAGGAGCAGCAGAGGCACAGCGTAGCCATGTCAAGTATAAACCTGCCTGAAACAAGTGGGTATGTATTCGGCATGGCTAGGCCATGCTGCTGCTGCCGCCACTACCTGTCCTATTGTGGTTACACCACTATTTATACTTGCGCTAGCTCAGTGAGAGCTAGCATATCTGCACATAAGTAGGAGATTCACAGGGCTAGTTCATAGTGTAGATGTAGCCGTAGTTAGAAAAGTTGTCCTAATATCAAACCTAAATCTCCCTTTCGGCAGATTAAGCCCATCTTCCTACCTCCAAGGGATGTGGAAAACAATTGATCACTGACCTCTTTATAACAGCCATTAATGTATTTGAAGATTGTTATCAGGTTCCCGCCTCAATCTTCTTTTCTCAAGACTAAACATGCCCAGGTTTTTTAACCTTTCTTTGTAGGTCAAGCTTTCTAAACATTTTATCATTTTCAATGGTCTATTCTGAACTCTCTCCTATTTGTCTACATCTTTCTTAAAATGTGGTGCCTAGATCTGGACACCATACACCAGTGTCGAGTAGAGCAGGAGTTACTTCCTGTGTCTTACATATGACGTGCCTGTTAATATTAGCCTTTTTCACAACTGCATCACCTTGTTGACTCATACAATTTGTGATCCACTACCCCGACATGGTTTTCAGTAGTAGTACTGCCTATCAAGTTATTCCCCATTTTGTAGTTGTGCATTTGATTTTTTTCCTTACTAAGTGAAATACTTTGCACTTGTTTTTATTGAATTTCATCTTGTTGATTTCAAAAAAATTCTCCTGTTTGTCAAGGTTATTTTGAACTCTAATTCTTTCCCCCAAAGTGCTATCAACCACTCCCAACTTGGTGCCACCCACAAATTTTATATGTATACTCTCTAGTTGAGTATCCAAATCATTAATGAAAATATTGAACAGTACTGTACCCAGGATTGACCCCATGGGACCCCACTAGACATGCCCTCCCAGCTAGACAGCAAACCATTGATCACTATTCTTTGAATATGGTCTTTCAACCAGTTAAGCACCCACCTTATGGTAATTTCATTTAGCTCACATTTCCCTAGTTTGCTTATGAAAATATCATGTGGGACTGTGCCAAAAGCCTTACTAAAATCAAGACATGTCACATCTATAGCTTCTCCCTTAAACTAAGCCAGTAACACTATCAAAAAAGGAAATTAAACTGATTTGGCATGATTTATTCTTGACAAATCCATGTTGGGTATTATAACCCTATTGATAAGTTTAGGAGGGGATGGTATGATGGGACTGCCTACAATGGCATGTGGCCCATCAGTGACTGCCAGTAGTAAATATCCACAACAATCGGAGACAGGACACTAGATGGGGAGGGCTCTGAGTTACTACAGAGAATTCTTTCCCAGGTATCTGCCTGGTGCGTCTTGCCCACATGCTTAGATTCTAACGGATAGCCATATTTGGGGTCAGGAAGGAATCTTCCCCCAAGTCAGATTGGCAGAGACCCTGCGGGAGGCTTCCTTCCTCTGCAGCATGGGGCAGGGTTCACTTACAGGTTTAAACTAGTGTCAATGGTGAATTCTCTGTAACTTAAAATCTTTAAACCATGATTTGAAGACTCCAGTAACTCAGCCAGAGGTTATGGCTCTATTACAGAAGTGGGTGGTGAGCTTCTGTGGCCTGCAATGTGCAAGAGGTCAGACTAGATGATCACAATGTCTCTTCTGACCTTAAAGTCTGAGTCTGTTATTGTCTAGATGTTTATAAATTGATTGCTTAATAATTTGTTCCAGTATCTTTCCGGGTATCGAAGTTAGACTGACCAGCCTATAATTCCCCAGGTCCTTTTTCTTTCCAGTTTTAAAGAAAGGCACTGTGTTTGCTTTCTCCAGTCTTCTGGGACCTCACCCATCCTCCATTTCCTTACAGATTCAGTAACAGCAACTATGGTCGGGGAAAGAAAGAGACACACTATTCTACCCTTTAACCCATTTAGCATCTCAATAGCATTGAATGGGGAAAGTAATATTGTATTTTTGAGGAGATAAAAGAAATGGTGAAGGAAGAAAAAGGATCAGAAGAAAGAGACATGGGGAAGGAGAGGAAAAAGAAAAAAGATAAGAAGAGGTAATTAGGGACGCTGAAAGGAAAAAAAATGAATAGAGGATCAGTATTTAAAATAAATATAATGTAAAAAAATTATTGATAGGAATAAGGACTAAGGTTGCATGGTGCTGTGGGAAAAGCATATTTCATCATAAGAACTTGAGGGCCTCTTACATCATTAATTACTATACCCTGGGCTGATAATCCTAAAAGTTTCTTAAATTGCTCTGGGAGCTAAGCAGGCCCTCAGATAGTCCCAGGATTTGGGAGCCATGAAGCCACTTTTGTCCACCCTTCCAGTCCTGCATCAAGCACAGTTTGGCTGGATCAAAGATTTTTATTTTAAGTTCTATAATATGTTAGAACCAAGCAGCTTTTAAGACTTTCCCATACCTTAAGAGATGGTAATTATATATTTATTCTAAATCTTTCTTTGCACACCAACAATTCTTTTTCCAAACACAAAACTGCTGAAGTAATTAGCACAAAGGAATAACAACAATGCACAGTACTTGATAATCAACATTTTTCCTGGTAAAATATTATTTACTGACAATTTCAGATCCACTCATTTGTCTTCAGAGATTCTAGGTTCATAGGTTCAAGGGCCAGAAAGGACCACTGTTATCATCTCATCTGACCTTCTGTGTAATACAGGCCATAGAACTCCCATAAAATTATTCCTAGAGAACATCTAGGGGAGAACATCCCTCCCCACTCTGAACTCTAGGGCACAGATGTGGGGACCCACATGAAAGACCCCCCTAAGCTTATTTCTACCAGGTTAGGTTAAAAACTTTCCCAAGGCACAAATCTCTATTTGTCCTTGAACTGAGGTATCCTGCCACCACCAAGTGATTTAGACAAAAAATCAGGGAACAGACCACTTGGAGTTCCTATTCCCACAAAATATCCCCCCAAGCCTACATCTCCTTTCCTGGGGAGACTTGAAAAATAAACAAGGTGAGCACAAACCAGACCCTTGGGTTTGCAGGACACTAAAAACCCAATCACATTCTTAAAAAACAGAACTTTATAATAAAGAAAAAAAAAGTTAAAAAAGCACCTCTGTAAAATCAAGATGGAAGGTAATTTTACAAGACAATCACATTCAAAACACAGAGGATTTCTCTCTAGGCAAAACTTAAAAGTTACAAAAAACCAGGGATAAACCTCCCTCTAGCACAGGGAAAATTCACAAGCTAAAACAAAAGATAAACTAACGCATTTCCTTGCTTTACTTACAATTTTTGTAATGTAGATGCTTAGTTCAAGTAGGGCTTTCAAAGATGTATTCTTCCTGTCCTGATTCCTCGCTGACCCAGAAAGAACCAACAAAGAGAACAAAGCAAAAACCTTACCCCCCCAACCCCAGATTTAAAATTATCTTCTCCCCTTATTGGTCCTTTTGGTCAAGTGCCAACCAGGTTACCTGAGTTCTTAACCCTTTACAGGTAAGGAGGGATTTTATAATACCCTTAGCTGTATGTTTATGACAACATCCAATCTTGATTTAGAAAAGACCAGTGATGGAAGATCCACCATGACCCTTTACACCTTATTTCCCATCTGAATGTGTCTAGCTTCAACTTCTAGCCAGTGGATTTTGTTATATCTTTCTCTGTTAGACTGAAGAGCTCATTATTAAATATTTGTTCCCCATGTAGGTACTTATAGACTCATGACTCTTCTCTGATCCATCTCCAATTTATCAACATCTTTCTTAAATTGTGACACAATATAGCAGTGCCAAATAAAGACACGAAAGTGCCAAATAAAGACATAAAATAATCTCTGTCCCACTACTTGATATTCCCCTGTTTATGCATCCAAAGATCACAATTAGCTCTTTTGGCTACAGCATCACACTGAGAGCTCATGTTCCACTGATTATCCATGTAATTGGCTCACCCTCAGGCCTGGGTTTGGCTATAGTCTCTTCCAGTCTCTTCCCCATGATCCCCTACAGGAGCCCCCACTTCTGGGCAAGCTCACTGTTCCTGCAGGGGTTGATCTCACTTCTGGGATTCTTTCTCAATCTAATTACCTCCAATCCCTGGAGCTGTTCCTTAAGTCCTGCTACAGAACCCTTATGGAGAGCAGACACCCAGAGCCCCTCTCAGGGCTGCAGTGTCTGTTTTCCCTAAACAAGAGGTGTGGGGAGGGAAGGCTAGTCACTGCCTCAGGCCGGGCTTCCTAGCAGTCCCTAGCAGCCTCTACTCTTGACCAAACTCCCCCACTTTGTTGCCAGCTTCACCTTTTTAACTTCCCCTTCTTCAGAACGGGCATGTTCTGCAGGTGCACCTTACTGTCCCTGCCTGAGTGCAGGGACACTTGTTAGGTTTGCTGCCAGTGGGATTAGGACATGTCCCATCACAATCCACCACTACCCCCAAATCTTTTTAAGAGTCACTGCTTCCCAGGATATTGTCTCCCCATCCTGTAAGTATGGCCTACAGTCTTTGTTCCTAGGTGTATACATTTACATCTAGCCATATTAAAATGTATATTGTTTGCTTGCTCCCAGTTTACCAAGCAATCCAGATTGTTCTGTATCAGTGACCTATCCTGATCTTTTTTTTTTTACCACTTCCCCCAGTTTTTGCTGTTTCTGCAGTGTTTCTGGCTCAAAGAGCAAAAGACCAGACTCAGACATCAAATCCAGGTCTAGCACTAAGATACCAGCACACCTGCCCCTCCACTCATTCTGTTCATGTTGGTTAATTTCAAGAAATTGAGATGATTAGAGAGGGAGAACTAGCTAGAGTCAGTCATAGTTTAGCAGGGACTGGGAGAACATTTCTCACTCACCACTCATTTTTTGTCTTGTTCAGAGCTCCCCAAGTAACACTGACAAACTTCTGTAATTGGCGGGTGGGATTGAACCTAGGACCTCTAAAGCTTAGTGCATGAGACTCTACTGCAGTGGTTCTCAAACTTTAGCAACCCAAGGGCCCCCATTTTTATTTAAAAATTTTGGGGGATCCCCAAGACTCCCACTCAGCCCTTGCCCCGCCCCTTCCCCCGGGGCCCTGCCCCCTTCTCTGCCCCTTCCCTAGGGCCCCGCTCCCCACTCACACCATCCCCCCTCCCTCCATTGTTTGCTCCCTTCCACCCTCCCTCACTTTCACTTTCACAGTTTGGGGCGGGGGTTGGGGTGCGGAGGGGGTGCAGGCTCTGGGAGGGTGTTTGGGTGCAGGAGGGGATGAGGGGTGCAGGCTCTGGGAGGGAGTTTGGGTGTGGACTCTGGGCTGTGGCAGGGGAGCAGGGTGTGGGAGGGGGGCAGCGCTTACCTTGGGATGCTCCCGAAAGCATCCATCACATCCCTCTGCCTGCAGCTCCTAGGCGGGGGAACCGGGGGTCTCCACACACTGCTACTGCCCTCAGACACTGCCCCCACAGCTCTCATTAGCCACAGTTCCCGGCCAATGGGAGCTGCAGAGTCAGCACTTGCACTAGGGGCAGCACGTGGAGACTCCATGCCCCCCCTCCGCCCCCCGACAGCGTATGTGCCTGCTGCTTCTGGGAGAAGCTGGGAGCCAGGACAGGTAAGCCTGTTCCCCAGTATGTTGGAGGCATACCAGGAGGAGTATGGGCTACATACTTCACCTAGCTGAGAAAGCGCGTCCTGAGCTTCAGAGACTTTCCAGTTGAAATCCCGGACAAGCCCCCACTTGTAACACCGACAGACCCTGGTCATCAGTGGGCAGGATCGAACCTAAGACGTCTGAAGCTTAGTGCATGAGCCTCTACTGCATGATCTAAAAGCCACATGGCGCTTAGCTAATGCTGTAACAGAATCATTCATTTCTAAGTGGTTTTGGTGCCAGTAGAGGGGACAGAACACCACACCCAGGAGGTGTGTGGGTTACACCCAGACTGCTCAGCCAATACACCTCAATGACTTACACAATTCTTGGTGCCAGGGTCTTCTATCATATCTAAAACTAGACTTGGTTAAGTGAAACTGTAATAAACTCCTTTGCAATTTTGTCACATAGATCAATATTAGACTGTAAGCTCTTTGTTGTTTAGGTACTGCACCTAGCACAACCAGGCCCTGGTCCATGATTGGGGCTCCAAAGCACCACTGTAATACAAATAACACATTATAATAATAATGATTTAACAGCAATTAGACTGAGAACCATCCAAAGTCATTTGCCCTTGCAATTCCATACAGGATTTGAATCTAGCTCACAAGTAGTAGTGCTCTCATGCTAGCCATTAACTCAGATAGGGTTCATTACATAAAGTAAAACAAAACAAAAAACAAAAAGCTTAATTGAATCTGTATTATGTTATCAAAACACCTGTGGAGCTTGACAGCATTGGATAAACCTGCAGTCAGGTAGCAGGGATTGATGCAGTGCAGAATAATCTCTTAGATAGCCCTTGTGAAACCAAGAATAAATAAATGGAATGGATATAAAGCAGTGACTATCCTGGTAATAGTATATTTATATAACTATTTATATATATAAACTATGGTATATTTATATAACTAGATTCTAACAACCAGGTGAAAAGAAAAAGTTTACTGCATCTGTACTATAACCACAGAAGATAGCTTCATGTAACCATCTGAATACACTAGTGTTTTGCCTGGAATTTCCAGATAGCTTCCAACTGCCAAGTTGGAACGGTTATTCTAAAATAACGGAATTGCTTCATTGCTTTAGTTGGGCATTTTCTTGTACAATTATATAGGAATTTCAGCCTCATATTTTCTAGAATGATGTGCTAATAAGTCCTATCATGCACATGGCAAAACTTTTTAAAATATTGTTAATATATTTTCTGGAGGATTTTTATTTTCAGAGATAAGAGAAATCAAAGAATGGGATGAAAAGGTAAAAAAATACTATTAACAGTTGCTAGTTGTGACTAGAGTTAATCCCTTTGACTATGTAAAACCACAATTTAACTTACATTACAAACAATTTTAATCAATATTTCCAAATTTATCCCTCAATCACATATCCATAACTACTTCACACAGCATATAAAAGATTATGCTGATAAATGTGAAACTAATCACTGGGAACATTTTAATATACCATCATACTGAAAGGCCACAACAGGAACAGCCATGAAAAAAATTCACACTGCTATATCCTAGAAGTAATAGGTAAACTCTGAGGAATGACTAGAAAACATACTTCACAATATGGTATCCAGTGTCTAAATATATGTAGAGAAAGGAATGTACTTTTGTTTAAACCCTTGAAATAGCTGCATTTATTTCTCACTTTAATATCAACTCCTTTTCATCTGTTCATGCTCTCCAACCTGACCTTATTCTCTCAAAATGGAAAAGGAGTTAAGAGTAAGAATTAAGTAAAGTATAGTTTTCCCAGAACTGGAAAAACAAGTATGCACAACATACAATACAAAATACATATCACTAAAGTCACTTACCCTATTCAGACTAAGGAAAAGCCTATGAATGTTGGGAACTTTGTTTTGAAAACTGAACTTGTTAAAAATATACTTTGAGACTGTGATCAAGGACACTGTGTATACAAAATTGGGTTAAAAAACTACAGAAGAACTCTGAAAAGAGCTGCTATGCACAGCCTCTGTACTTTTCATAGACTAGTGAAGTATAAAGTGGTGTGAATCAGAGTGAATAACCCTGAATGAGGAACTTACTCTTCACTTTTTATTCCTTTATGTCCGTCTCTTTTTTAAATCTTCTCTAATTTAGATCTCTAGTCAATGTAAAGCCCATTGGAATTCAGGCCATGGTGTTTCTTAGGTTATAGAATATATCCTAGACAGTCCTGAATTTGGTCTTTGCCTGTGTGTCTGATACCACCTTTGTTGGTGCTGCCCAGAGGATTCAGGGGGCCTGGGGCAAAGCAATTTCGGGGGCCCCTTCCATAAAAAAAAAGGTGCAATACTATAGTATTCTGCGGGGCCAGGGGCAAATTGCCCCACTTGCCTCCACCCTGGGCGGCCCTGGTTTCTACGTGACAACTGGATCTTGCACTTCTGGATCCGGCTTTCCAACTAGACCTCAGATAGATATGGGGCTCTCCCAGCCTGAGGAAAAAGTCACAGCTAGCTTGAAGCTGACAACAATCACCACATACCACCAACTTATATAAAGAATCCTTTCCCCTTCCCCAGTTTTCATTAATCTGAGTTTGTCTCCCTGTGATTGGAGAAATTTAAATTTAAAAACTAACAATTTGTTATTACATTTTGATGTAATATTTCCACCATTTAAAAAAAAAGAGTAAATCAAAAGAACAGGTTTTATAGCTTGCAAGTTTTTCTGCATGCTTAAATTAATAAAATAGATTTACATTATGCGTGACTATTGAAAAATTAAGATTTAATCCATTAAGAGAATCCTACATTTAGCACTAGCCATGGAGTACATTAAGTAATGGCATCTAAGTAATTATCCATAAACCATGATGTATCTCACTTATTTTCCAAAGGTTGGAAATCAGGCTGCCGTCAATTAAGATAGCCCACATTTCCTTGCAATCTCAACACTGAACGCAAGGCTGCCTTTACTAGAAGCCAGACTGCCCTCAACCAAGACAGCCACCCTCATTTCCCTTTGAGCTGCGACTTGGACAGGAGACAGAGGTGATAGAGTGCAGGGAAAAGGATCCGGAATGGGCAGGAGATAGTGAGGAAAGGGAGGTAGGAATATGTTCAGAGAGAGGAACAGAAAGAGGAAAAATGAAGTTCCCTTAACTTCTGAGATGTGTAAATTAAGAGTAGTCCTTCTTCTAGCAGCTGGGATAGGACAAGAACCATACTGATGTCTGCACATTCCACATACATTTAAAGATTATATTTCAACCTAAAATTATCACACACAAATTAGGGAGGGCAGGGCTCAGAAAATCAGTAGGCAAGTCAAAAAATCTTGTTTTCTTTTTAAAAGCAGTTATTTCCTTCTCCCCCCATAAAGTTGGAAATCTTTGGCGCTAACAATACTGAAAGTACAGAATAAAGACTGACAAAGTTTATCCACAAAATATTCATGCTATGGCTTGGCTAATCATCTTCAAGATGAGGACTAGGACCAGGAACTATTTGGAAATTAATGGGTAAGCTAGTGAGTGTGCCATACTTGGTGTGATCTTCTCTATGCAGTTTTTCCTTGCTCAAGACATGGGATGCTACATATTGGACAAACTGAGCTTTCCGTGTGGTGTTCACCTTCAGCCTCTCACAGAATGACTTACACAAGTCTCTCATATTTACTCTCAACTTTACCTTCATATTAATATAGTTTTTGTTTGCAAATACAAACATTGGATTTGAACAAGAGCTCATGTTTGTAGTACCATGTGTGTCAGTTGAAAGTACACATTTTTGTCTTAAGAAAAGTGTCGCTGCAGTGTGAGTACATAGGCTTATGAAGTACTATTTAAAATTCACTGCTATTGAAAAAAGGTTACTCACCCTGTGCAGTAACTGAGGTTCTTCGAGATGGTTGTCCCTGTGGGTGCTCCACTTTAGGTGGCTTGGCACCCTGCGCTTGTAATTGGAGATTTGTAGTAGCAGTGCTCCAGTTGGCCGTACATGCCATCTCATGCCGCTCCAAGCGGCTACCTAGCGTGCACAGCCAACCAACCCCCAGGTCCCTCTCTACCCCAGAGGATCACCGTGAAACTCCGAAGTAGAGGGAAGGAGCGGGGGTAGTTGAGGACCCACAGGGACAACCATCTCGAAGAACCTCATTTACTGCACAGGGAGAGTAACTCTCTTCTTTGAGGGGTGTCTCTGTGGGTGCTCCACTTTAGATGACTATGGAGCAGTAACAAATGGAGGGGGGACTTCGGAGTTGGTTTATTTACGGTGGCTACCACTGAGAGTCCAAACTATGCGTCTGCAGCTGATTGTTGCTCGAGAGTGTAGTGCTTACTAAAAGTGGGCGGAGGCCCAGGTAACTGCTCTGCAAATGTCCGTGATGGGTATGTCATTGAGAAATGTTACTGGTGTTGATAACACTCGAGTGGAGTGCATGTGAACTCCTGGTGGAGCAGGAGGGTTGTTCTGCTGGTAACACAAATGGATACAGCTGAGATCCATTTTTAGAGATGGTCTGATCTTTTGATCGTTCTGTTATGGAGAGAAAGAGATGAGACAATTTTCTAAATGTTTGTTCTTTCTAGGTAAAAAGCTAGTGCTTTGTGGACATCAAGTTTGTGAAGAGAAGCCCCCCTGTTCTTGGCATGTGGTTTCGGGAATAACCACAGGTAAGTATATTGGTTGATTTAGATGAAAGGGCGAGGCTACCTTACGTATGAACTTGGAATGCAGCTGTAGGATCATTTTGTCTTTATAGAATGTTGTATATAATGGGTGTGCCATTAAGGTACCTAGCTCTCCTACCCTTCTTGCCAAAGTGATGGCAATGAGGAAGGCCATCAATAGATGTAGCAATGAACAAGTCGCTAAGGGTTCCAATATTTTCCCCATGAGGCTACAGAGGATGAGGTTAAGATCCCACACAGGTGTAAGGTCTTTTAGCATTGGGTAGGTATTCATCATGCCTTTTAGAAAATGCTTTGTCGTTGGATGAGCAAAGATAGTGGCTCCATCCACATTATTATGGAACGAGATGATTGCAGCGAGGTGTACTGTGACGGAGCTGTTGGATAGCCCTGATTTTTTAAGACCCAATATATAATTGAGGACCCCGGGCAGTGGGGCTGATTGTGGAGAAATATGGCTAGCCTCGATCCAGGTGCAGAATCGTGTACTCTTTTGTGTATATGTTTTCTGTGAGCTTAGTCTGCGGCTGTTCAAGAGTATGTCTTTAACTTTGTCAGAATAGTCTTTGTCAATACCCATCAGCCATGGACAAGCCAGGTCTTGAGATGGAGAAAAGCTAGGTTGGGGTGACTGACACGTCCTGTGTCAGGAGGTGAGGTATTAAAGGAAGGGTTCAAGTTGGTTTCACTGCCATCTGTCTCAGATATGGGAACCGTGTTTTTCAGGGCCACATAGGGGCAATGAGAATGACCCTGGACTTGTCTTGCCTGATCTTGTGTATAACCTGACTCAGAAGTGGAATCAGAGGGAATGCATACATTAGTGGCGCCTCCCATTTGATGAGGAGGGTGTCATCCAGGGAGTGGCGTCCCAGCCCCGCTTGGGAGCAGTATTGAGGACACTTTGCATTGTGAGCTGTGGCATATAGGTCTACAGCTGGGAACCCCCAGAGGTTGAATATGGTGGTGAGGGTTGCATAGTCCATCTCCCACTTGTGGGTTTGTGAGAAGACTCTGCTCAATTGGTCCACCATGGTGTTCTGGTGACCTGGCAGGTAGGATGCTGAGATGTCTACATTGTGGGAGTTGCACCAATTCCAAAGGTGTATAACCCTCTATGCATAGAGGGTATGATAGGGCTCCCCCTTGGCAGTTTATGTAGAACATGTGTGCTGTGTTGTCCATAAGGACTTTGATAGTTGTGTTGTGGATTAGAGGAAGGAAATGCTCGCATGCATTTCTGACTGCTCTTAGTTCTAGTATGTTTATAAGAAAGGTGGCTTCCGTTGAGGACCATCGACCCTGGATCGCGTTGTCACCCAGGTGAATTCCCCATCCCATGAGGGAGGAACCGTGGTGATAGTTATTGTAGGAGCTTTCTGTTGAAAAGGGATGCCCGAGCAGACGTTTTGTGGGTGCGTCCACCACTCGAGGGAATCCTTTACCTTGTGGAGCATGGTGAGCTGCCTGTTGAGGGAGTGCTTGTGTGGTATATAGCATGTGCAAAGCCAGGCTTGTAGGCATCTCATATGTAATCTGGCATGTTTGACAAAAGTCGTAGCGGCCATGTGTTCCAAAAGTTGTAAGCACGTCCTGGCAGACCTTTGTGGGCTGAGCATGACTGTAGTAATCAGATTGGTTAAATTGAGGAAGCATTATTGAGGTAACCTCGCTGTTGCTGTGAGGCAGTCAAGATAGGTCCCTATAAATTACAGTTGTTGGACAGGGACCAAAGTGGACTTCTGAAGATTTATTTGGCCTCTGAGGTTTTTAAAGAGGGCCATTGCAGTCTGTGTGACCTCTAGTGCTGCCCAGTGTGTTGATGCTCTTAACAGGCTGTTGTCTAGGTATGGAAAAATCATGACGCCTAGTCTGTGAAGGTGAGCTGCAGCAACAGCGAGGACTTTGGAAAAGGACTCTTGGGGCAGTCCGAAGGGTAGCACTTTGTATTGGTAATGCTGATGTCCTAGGGTGAAAGCGCAAGAATCTTCTCTGCACTGGGTGAATGGGGACATGAAAATAAGTGTCTTTGGCTCTCATCCCTCGACCTACAATCTCCTTTCTCTAATGCCGGAATTATTGTCGATAGGGTCACCATTTTGAATCACTGTGTTTTCACAAACTTGTTGAGTTTGCTTAAATCCAGAATGAATCTCCATCCGTCGTTCTTTTTCTGAGTGAGGAAATAGGAATAAAATTCTCTTTCTCTGTGTTGAGGTGGTACTGGTTCCATGGCCCCTAATTGCAGGAGGTGGTTTATTTCCTGTTGTAATAGGGGCTAGTGAGAGCGGTCCCTGAAGAGGGACAGGGAAGCGGGATGGGTAGGTGGGATAGAAATAAAGAGGATGGAGTAACCCTGCTGGTAATTTTCAGGACCCATCTGTCTGTTGTGATATTGTTCCAGACTGGGTAATATGGTGACAGGGAGTCCCCAAAAAGGTGTTCAAGTGGGGTTGAGATCTGGAATTAGAGAGTGTAGAGGTATCAGGCCCTTGACCAGACCTTAAAAACACAATTGCTTAAAAGTGGAAGGCTGGGACATGGAAGGCTGGTCTTGATTATGCCTTCATCCCATCTGCCTCGGTTTGCAGCGTTGGGTATAGTGTCTTTGAGGCAGGGAGTATGGTGCAACCTGGAATTTTTGGTTACAAAACCTGCCCTGCTTTTTCTTGTTTACAAGGACATAGATACCAACAGACCTTTGGAGTATGCCAGAACACATTGGTGAATTTGGAAAACAGTTTCTGACCCTCAAAAGGTAGGTCCTCAACTATAGCCTGTACCTTTCTCAGAAATCCTGATAGGTGGAGCCAAGATGCCTGATGCATGACCTCGGAGGTCACGGTGGAGCGTGCTGGAATCGAGAGAGGCTTGGAGGGCCATCCTTGTGATGAGAGAGCTTCAGAGATGTTGGACTTATATGTTTCTCTCATCCTCTGGGAATGTTCAATAAAAGATTACATTGTAGAAAACAGGTTCTGTGTGTATTTTGTGAGCAGTGCAGAGTAATTTGCGATGCGGAATTGCAAGGTGGTGGAAGAATAGGCTTTGCACCCAAAGAGGTCTAGCCTCTTCCAGTCCTTGTTGTAAGGGGTGGATCTAGACTGTTGCTGTTTGCCCCTCTGATTTACTGCCTCCACGACCAGTGAATTAGGAGTGGGGTGGGTAAAGAGAAATTCAGCCCCTTTTGCCAGCACGTAGTATTTTTTGTCCGACAGAAAGGAGGGGCTGTGGCTGGTGTCTGCCTGATGATTTTGGCAGGGTCCATTATGGCAGCGTTAATCGGCAGTGCTATTTTTGCCGATGGGGAGGCCTGGAGAATGTCAGTGAGCTTATGTTGGGTCTCAGGGAGCTCAGACAAGGTGATGTTGAGGGAGTACACCACCCTTTTGAAAAGATCCCGAAAGGACTTGAAGTCATCCCCAGATGTGGTGGTGGGGGGTGGGTGGCATGATCGTTTTATCTGAAGACAAAGATGAGATATGCATAGGTGGCAAGGTGTCTCCTTCAGGTGCGTCCTGCTGTTCTTCAGTCTCCTCATCCTGGGCCTCTGAAGGTGCTGGGTCCATTGGTGAGGGAGAGCAGGCTGTTCTGGAGACTGGTGGGTTAGGTAGTCTAATGTTCTGGGCCCTATAAATGGCCCATGGATCCCAATATGGCCAGTTGGGTGGGAGGGCCATAGGAGGTGGCAGCCAGGATTGGGGCTTCCAAGCTTGCGTGTCTACTAGTGGCTGGTGATGTGAGGGACCAGCTTTTGCAGAGGAGTGGCAAGGGTGTATAGTCCTGGGTTGTTCTCCTCATCATCATCACTGGAGATCATCATCTTCGTGCTGAAGCCCCTGGGGTGATGATCTGACTTGGTTTCGGCCTCACTGGGGTACCATCAGTACTGAACGTGGAGGGTCCCTGGCGTCGAAGAAACTGCCAGGTCTGCCTGTCTAGTGAAAAGTTGCAGTACTGGGAAGCTCGGTGCCAAGGATGGCAGAGCAGTCTGAGAGGAGAGGGTCAGAACTGTCGGTGCTGAGGTCTTGCTGAGCTGTGTAGATGCAGTAGGTGGCACCATTACAGTGGTCAGTGCCGGGACGTTCTTCGGCATGGTCCATGCCGAGCTAAGGATTGCGCATTTGACTGAGAGCCTGCCCGTACCGGATCCTTGGCTCCTCAGGAAGTCTCAGTAGCCTCTCGCTCCAAGGCTCTCGGTACCGTTGGTACTGGGGCAGATTTTTTGCCAGGAGACCATTTCTTTTTTGGTGGATCTCGCTGTGGCGATGACTGAGACTGGTGTTTGATCACCTTTTTAGGGGCAAGGTCCTTGGAAACAGTGTTGGTAGCGGAGCCCTTCTCTGAGGCTGCTGCTGGTAAGCATTGGCCAGGAGGCATCCTGGACTCTGGGTTGGAGGCTGGCTTAAGGGATTTCTCCATCATGAGTAATTTAAGTTGGAGGTCCCTGGCTTTTAGTGCCTGACAGTCTGTTTTTTACGGTGAAGACACTTTTGAGAAATATGGGTCTCTCAGAGACAGCGGACACACTGAGCATGGCTGTCTGAAACAGGTATTGATAGCCTGCAGTTCAGGCAGCATTTAAATCCAGGGGAACCAGGCATGCCTGAGGAAGGTCCAGCTCTGCAGAAAAATGGGGTAGCCCGTGTTTAAGCAGTCATTGGAGGAGGCCCACCGGGGGCGGGAGAGGAAAAAACTACCCTAAAAAAAAATTTATTTTAAATATGGAAGAAATTAAAAGTAACGTTAACTGAAGTTAACTAGAATAGAGGGGATAAAAGAAAAAGGAAGGAATATGAACTTTCTACAAAGTTGAAGGGGCATTGCTGGTGCTCCGACTCAAGCCAAGGGTGGTAGAGAAGGAACTGGGGGTCGGTTGGTGCGCATGCTAGGTAGCCGCTTGGAGTGGCGCGAGACGGTTGCCGCACGTGCGCGGCCAACTGGGACACTGCTACTACAAATCTCTGATTACAAGCGCAGGGTGCTAAGATACCTAAAGTGGAGCACCCACAGGGACACTCCTCGAAGAGCAACCATTTTTTCCAGGAACTAAACATATTGTAAATAAAAGACTGCAATAACTTAATAATTTTCCTGTGTTCATTTATTTCTGTGCTTTAAGTAAATAATCTACTGGTAGACTTCCCAATTATCTGAAAGCCATGACAATGTTTATGCATCATGTCCAAAATTCAAACAATAATCAACCATTTAATTGTTTGAGACATTAATTTATTTTTCTTGATATATTTTATTTTAACTATCAATGTGGCGATTTTAAAGAATTTTTATTCAGATACTGATAAACATATCCACTATCATTTCCTTTAATGACCATTTTATGTAGATAATAATGTACATCATATCAAAAACCTCTACTTGTCAAGTGTTCTCCTCCGGGTTAATGGCACAGAGGTCAAACTAAAGCAATGTTATATCTTGATACTGTTTTACAATTGATTTCACTCCTTTGTTCTATTTTAGGCAACAGTGCCTTGAGGGAAGATGAGCTGAACAATGACATTGTTTGCTGTATAGATACAGTGCATGATGGTTATAACAGAAACTTTTATAATTCCAAATTTTGCCCACTATAACCAGAGGCCACTCTATTCCAATGGGGTAGGACACATGACAAAAATGTAGGGACGTGAGCAGGAGATCACAGTGAATGAGTATATATGGTAGAAATCAAATATTACTCAAAAACTTGCATAGCAAAAATTTTATATCATTCTTGAGTGACTGAAGATCAGTTTATTTCGAGGTTTGCCTCTAGAAATAAACTAAAATTAATAAACAATCTGCTAGCAGTTTATTTGAGGTTCTTGGCCAGAGAGAACACAGATGTTTAATAAATTAGCATTTTACTGAAAATATTTCTTTTAGAATATATCGGGTTTGGCTAATAATAGAAAAGTTACCTTGGTTGTGGAGATTTATCTTGTAGAAAAATTAAGATTCTGTAACATCTCATTTTATAACAAATATTATCCATCATCTCCCCTACAAAAGTAACAATAGCCTCATAAAAAACACAAGATAGCTGTCTATTAACACACTATTGTTATAAGCAGAGAGAAAGCACTGAATTTAACATGCTTGATTTGAGAAATCTTTTTCCATGTGTGGTCATTATGTTGTGATAAATAGTGTACTTTTATTGTGTCTGGCTCCCCTCTCCCACTCAAAACTAATCTTACAAGTACAAGAAAATACTTTCTTGATTCTAATTATTTAAATAAATAAATAATCCACAACGCCCTCTGACACAGGCTGCATTTGTAACAAGTACCTGAAAGTCTGTGCTGTCACAGATATAATTCATGAAATCATGTGTGTAAAAAGCCAAAAATGGCTGAGAACTTAAAAATCTGACAGCAACACACCATGAACCCCAGTGATGATTAAACCTAGTGATATTCTAAACAAAAAGAACTCTCAACTTTGCTTGTAGCTGTTTTCATCACTTCACACTGACTCATCATGCATTCTAGGATATTTGGGGTTACTGTTTGTGCTGGTTGTGTTGATTTGTGTGTGGGTTGTATAGTGCTGGGAGACTTGGGTGTATTTGTGCAGCTGGTGAATCAGGGGTGTATGCTGTAGTGAGGTGTGTTTGGGATTATTGTGTGTGCTATTGTATAGGTAGTTCTGAAGAACTGTGGCAGTTGGGCCAAAGAAACCACCATCTGTGCAGTCTCCCTAACAGAACCAATAAAATAGTAGCCTGAAAATTAGCTGTAAAATAAGGATGTTGATTGGCTGAGTTACTTGTGATATATACCACAGTGGTCTAGGATTTATGGCATGGCGTAGATACATGCCTTGCTGTCGCGGGAGGCGGGGAGGGGGGGCAGGAATGACAGAACCTAGTAATATTCTGAACAAAAACATCCCCCAGCCATGCTTGTAGTAATTTCTATAGCTTCACACTGACACAACAGACTTTTGAAGCTACAGAGTGACACACTCTGGAATCTTATTATATTAAGAATACCATCCTCCTGATAAGTTATCAAAAGCCAGGAAAGAAGGCTTGCTCCTTTTCTCATTGTAGGCAATGAGAGTTCTACTAGGATCATCAGCAGGAGCCATTCTAAGGTGACTTTAAAAATTCTACCAGCCACTGATGAAGTGAATTACGTATATTCTCTCTGCTGTAAATACATAACTTTCTTTAGTAATAGTGGGTGTTACACATGTGCACCAAAAGAAAAAATTGTTTACGTATTTCAAAAAATAGTTTTGCAACTGGCTAGAATAAATTATGTATTTCTTTAATGTTAAATGTTATTTAGGGCACCTTGATATGTTTAAAATATGGTATTACTATATTCTTAAATTATCTTTAACAGCTCAAGTTGCATTATTATAGTAATAATGAATATATTATGCAACACTTCAAAAAATAAACCAACATGTCCACATGCAGAAATAAAATATTTATATTCTGGACATTTCTTTAAGCAAATTTTATAAACCTTGTTCTTTTGAAGGGAGCTTACTATAGAATACAATTGCACGAATTTTCAACTTGTTTACAAGACAAAATATTATAAACTCAGGCCCAAATCCTGAGGTACACTGAGCACCTGCAACTCCCAGTGAAGTCAAATAATATGAATCTACTTTTTACAGAAAATATACTAAACCTATTTGCATCAATCAAAAATGATGGGCCAAAGGCTGATGGGAAAAGGGGCCATAAAGCTGCATACGCTGGGCAGCTGAGGATGTCTTCAGTGTGAGGAATCTTTGGCTGACATACAAACATCCAGGACAGTAATGAAGATGAAGCATGTGAGAGCTGGGGGACAAAACATTCTAAGTCAAGAGGCTATACAATAAACTCCAAGGGGAAAGCAGACAAATTCACAGTCTATGTTTGGAAAATGCTATGAAGCCTTCCTCTTAGAAAAAGCCTTTCCAACATAACAAGAATGACATTCACAGGATTACTACCACCACTATATATTCCCAAAAAAATCAGTACCACAAGCTAAGTTTTTACCCCTAAAAGGGAAGAGAGCAAGAGACATGTAGTCCACTACAGACTCCATTACTGCTATTGATTTTATGTGGAAGATGCTCAGATACTATAGTGGCAAGCACTAGTATAAAACTCTAGACAGAATGAGCAGCTTCATGCTATTTCCCAGTCTCCCCCCGCAATCCCCAGCTGCAACAGCCATCTGCAGACCATAAATAAGCAGAAAAAAGTTAGGGAACCCAGCTAAATTATACCAGTGGCAAAATGAACTGAAATGCTAGCATTACTACTTAGGCTTCCGAACTGAAAAGTGAAGTGAAAGCTGCTTCATGGTGAGAATTTTGCAGTGTTAATAATTAGAGTCCCCTCAGGAATCAGGATGTCTCCCCTTTTATCAAAGTCCTAACTGGGAAAACACTGCAGGTTCTGTCTCCTCCTGTTTATCGAGACATTTCCGTACAGGATTACATTAACTTTTTCACAAATGTACCAATTCTGAACACATCACTTATTTCTTCTCCTCCGCCGCCTCTCCCTGCTAGCATGACAGAGCAGTTTGGGACATATCTTAGGGAGAAGATAGCACACTGGATGGCCCAAGTCAATCATTTTGATGGGGGGGGGTCTGAGTTTTTTCTTGAGCCAACCCTCACAGAGAAGACATATTGTCCCAAGAAACCTTTGTCAACTCAAAAAATCAGTTTAAAAACAAAAACCAAAACACTTTAACTTACTTATGTTACCACTTAATAAATGAGAAAAGTAAACTTTCAACTGGATTTTCCTTCTCCAAGTTTATCCGCTAATTCTTATTCAAATGAGAAAGTTTGCTTCTTGACTTTAGCAAAGCTTTTGACACGGTCTCCCACAATATTCTTGTCAGCAAGTTAAGGAAGTATGGGCTGGATGAATGCACTATAAGGTGGGTAGAAAGCTGGCTAGATTGTCGGGCTCAACGGGTAGTGATCAATGGCTCCATGTCTAGTTGGCAGCCGGTGTCAAGTGGAGTGCCTCAGGGGTCGGTCCTGGAGCCGGTTTTGTTCAATATCTTCATAAATGATCTGGAGGATGGTGTAGATTGCACTCTCAGCAAATTTGCGGATGATACTAAACTGGGAGGAGTGGTAGATACGCTGGAGGGGAGGGATAGGATACAGAAGGACCTAGACAAATTGGAGGATTGGGCCAAAAGAAATCTGATGAGGTTCAATAAGGATAAGTGCAGGGTCCTGCACTTAGGACGGAAGAATCCAATGCACCGCTACAGACTAGGGGCCGAATGGCTAGGCAGCAGTTCTGCGGAAAAGGACCTAGGGGTGACAGTGGACGAGAAGCTGGATATGAGTCAGCAGTGTGCCCTTGTTGCCAAGAAGGCCAATGGCATTTTGGGATGTATAAGTAGGGGCATAGTGAGCAGATCGAGGGACGTGATCGTTCCCCTCTATTCGACATTGGTGAGGTCTCATCTGGAGTACTGTGTCCAGTTTTGGGCCCCACACTACAAGAAGGATGTTGATAAATTGGAGAGAGTCCAGCGAAGGGCAACAAAAATGATTAGGGGTCTAGAACACATGACTTATGAGGAGAGGCTGAGGGAGCTGGGATTGTTTAGTCTGCAGAAGAGAAGAATGAGGGGGGATTTGATAGCTGCTTTCAACTACCTGAAAGGGGGTTCCAAAGAGGATGGCTCTAGACTGTTCTCAATGGTAGCAGATGACAGAACGAGGAGTAATGGTCTCAAGTTGCAGTGGGGGAGGTTTAGATTGGATATTAGGAAAAACTTTTTCACTATGAGGGTGGTGAAACACTGGAATGCGTTACCTAGGGAGGTGGTAGAATCTCCTTCCTTAGAGGTTTTTAAGGTCAGGCTTGACAAAGCCCTGGCTGGGATGATTTAACTGGGAATTGGTCCTGCTTCGAGCAGGGGGTTGGACTAGATGACCTTCTGGGGTCCCTTCCAACTCTGATATTCTATGATTCTATGATAGGCTATGGTACTTCTAGTTCATATACATAGCATATACATAGCATAGCAAAAATCATCATGTTCATGTACTGGTCTATCTAGAAGTTCTTGTATGTTATTTCCCATATGCTCTAGATTAGAAGACCAGTATGCAGCAGCTCTTCAAATCTGTATATTAGAGATGTGAATGTATAGCACTGCTAAATTAATGGTCAGTTAAAGAATATTTTACAAGTGTGTAGATTTCTTTCTTTTTTTTTTTCTTTTTTGCTTGTAATAGACACCTAACATCATGGTTATGCACCAACAGGGAATGCCTTACTGCCTTCTTCACCTAGTTTGCATTTCTCCCACACACACAGTCCCCTCTGTATGTTTCCAGTAGACATGCAGGTAGAATTCTGACCCTACTGAAATCAATAACAAAATTCCCTTCCAAAATTCCAATTCTTCAATTCCTTCAGCACCCCTGCCACACCTTCCCCCACTGATTTCATCTTAGGAACTTTAGAAACAAATCTAGCCACCGAACTCTCCCTCGTCTCATCTGCACACACACCCTATTTGCCAAAGACAACCGATCAATTGTAATATCTTTATACACAGGTTTTAGACATTGTAGGTATTGATGTGATGTATCTGAAATAATACAAAATACAGTACTTTTATGTCATGAAAAATATCACACTAGACTTTTTGTGTGAAGTTTTTTTTCATATTGCCTGTTAATAGTGAAAAAGCATTACAATCAAACTGGTAACCCTAATTCGTCGAAGTAGTCCCATTAACTTCAGATGAATAAAGGTTGAAGGATCAGACCCTTCGATGACTTCTGAATAATTGTAACTGAATCTCTGAAGAAACCACATAAATGAGTTTTCTTCCAATAACTGAATTTTATAGATGTTTATCTTCAGACAAAAATAAGCTTACAAAATCTAATACTTGTCAATATCAAAAGAACTTTTTTTAAATAATGAAAAAAAATGTAATATTAAATATTTTACCACTTCCTTCACAGATTGTCAACAAATTTTAAGCTCAATTAAAGGTGGTTAAAGTTTTTCACTAAAACTTTTTTGCTGAAAAATGGCCTTTTTTCCAAAACATAAAACTTTCATAAAAAGTTTTGTTTTCCACTTTTTCATTGAAACTGAAAATTGCAAAATTTTGCATTTGTTTCACACATTTATCCTCCTTCCTTTTCATTACTGAATACAACAGAATGAATGATGTTTTGTTTCCCCACACACACTTTTTCATTCTTCTCCTCCTCCATTAGCCATTTTGTAACTTTTCAAAATTTCCTCACCTTTGAAAAGTTGCAGAGTCGACAAAACACACACACACACACAAAAAAAACCTGGACACCATTTTACTGTACTCAGTGACAAAAAAAAAAATAGAGGAGAAAGGAGAAAAAAATAAAAAATTTGATTTCAAAATATATTTTGGCCAAAAAGCAATTTTAAAAGGAAAAAATTTTGAACCCTGCAAAACAGAAACAACTTTGAAATTTCAAAATTTTTCCAGAAATTGTTTTTTCACTTTTTGACCAGCTCTCTCCCCTGATCTAGGAGCCCTGCTATCATGACTTCAGTGGGAATTGTACATATACCAGAGCAGAATTTGGCTCATGTTCACCATGACAAATCTCAGTGTTTTACGTAATCTCGTAGCATAGTGAGCTGAATGTAAGCAGTAACTAACACAGTTGTATTTCATGAAGAAAAAAAATGCATCTTCTATAAATTTTACCAGAAATCTATGATTTTAGGATTACAAATTATACACTATCCTGTAGAAATTTTTAAAAGGATGAAATCATAGTTGGATTATGACTACTCTTCAATTTTTCCCCTTCCTTTTCTGATTCTAATTGCCACATAGTAAGTCATGCTAATTATTAGACAGCTATTATAATGTTAGAAGTGAATACTCCTCATAATAGATCACTGGAAAATACAGCCTACAGTACAATTAAGTGAAATTAGATACTTCAGGTATCATAAAAAAGTATGAATAAAACTGAAATAATGTGTGTGTGTGGAAAAATATAAGTAATACAAATATATAACTTTATAGCTAAACATTTCTGCTGCTGTAGTTTAATTGTCAACATTTCCATTATTAAGTCTTTTCAGGAGGTTATTGCTTTCCTTTAAAAAAATTCTGGCTGAAAGGTTTAAAAGTTTCACATGAAATTTTGCATATATGTATGTCTGACAAAAAAATTACAGTATAGATTTTATCAAATTTATTTTTTAGCCTTTAAGTGTATAAAAAAAACTATTTGAGTGCAAAATTCTCAACTCAATTGTCTGGTAAAAGTGGGCCCTCACTTAATTTACATATTTCTCTTTGCCAATCAAAGCTCTGAAAGCAAAGGCAGTGTCAGCTTGTAAAATGCTCTTATAAGGATATTATGAATGGGAAAGTATTTTACACACACTCTCCAGTATGTTTTAATGCTATAGAGACATGAATTAGTCTATAGAGAGCAGCTTACTTACGTCTGGGGCTCCTTTTCATTTTGTTGTTTTTGCTGTGGCTGAAGAACGTTATTTACCAGCTCAGTGATCCCACTAAAGGGATCATATATATATATGAAAGTAGTTATGAGCCAAATCATACAGCCTTTTCTAAAGAATGTATGCAAGGATTGCAAAATTCAGGGCTTAGTATACCCAATCCCACAAATTGTTCTCCTGTGCAATTTTTTAAAGATTCTTATGTTTCTAAATATATATTTTCACAATAAACTAAAACTGCCATTGCCTATAATAACTAAAAGAAACTCAGCTAAATATATATCTAACAAAGGGACCGGACAGGTCTCTGAAAAATATATAAAAAGGAAATAATAAAAATGCATGTTTTAAAACTACCTAAGCATGTGCCCAAAAAGAGTGTAAAAATTAATTATATAAACCAACAAGACTTTTTCCCATAAAAATAAGTAAATAAATAAAATAAAACTCCATAAATTAAAAAGCTATAACATTAGGCTGTAACACTTAGAAAAATCTAGGAAATTTGAAATTAAAGTTATTCTTAACTTTCTTCTCTTTTTATTTGTGGCTGCATGGTTTAAGTTCAACTGTAATTTTGAATCTCCTCGCTTTGCCAGGTTCTGTTCAACCTTAACATTTTCAAATGGCAAAAACAGTTAATTTCTCATATGGTTCTCCTTAAAGGAAATCCATCGTGGCATGGCACTGTAAAAAGATCATCAGTGAAATCCTGGCTGCAGTGAAGTCAACTGCAAGACTCCCATTGACTACAATAGGACCAGGATTTCACCTCATATCTGTCAAAGCTCAGAAACTTTACAGATATTTCAACGTCATGAAAAAAATGAAATGGAAAACTCCCAGCTCTTCAGATGTATGATGTATATTTTATAGCATTCTATGTATGACCCATATCATAAATACTGGTTTCAGAGTAACAGCCGTGTTAGTCTGTATTCGCAAAAAGAAAAGGAGTACTTGTGGCACCTTAGAGACTAACCAATTCATTTGAGCATGAGCTTTCGTGAGCTACAGCTCCGATGAAGTGAGCTGTAGCTCACGAAAGCTCATGCTCAAATAAATTGGTTAGTCTCTAAGGTGCCACAAGTACTCCTTTTCTTTTTATCATAAATACTGTGTATCTACATAGATATGCTACATATAATACTACATATCTGATCATTCAACCTTCCCATGCATAGAACTCATGTTAACTTCAATGGAAGTTTTTCAAAAAGAGTACTTGCAAGGAAAGGCATTAAATGGAGCAGTGAGAGTTCCTAAGATTCTCTCCCCACCCCCATCTAATCAACTCAATTGTCTGGTAAAAGTGGGCCCTCACTTAATTTGCATATTTCTCTTTGCCAATCAAAGCTCTGAAAGCAAAGGCAGTGTCAGCTTGTAAAATGCTCTTATAAGGATGTTATGAATGGGAAAGTATTTTACACATACTCTCCAGTATGTTTTAATGCTATAGAGATATGAATTAGTCTACAGAGAGCAGCTTACTTACGTCTGGGGCTCCTTTTCATTTTGCTGTTTTTGCTGTGGCTGAAGAACGTTATTTACCAGCTCAGTGATCCCGCTAAAGGGAAACCACCTGTTTAAATAAGCAAATAATGTGACTGAATAACCAAATAAATCATACTAGTTTAAGTGTTTTCTTACCCAATAATAATAGAAATATACAGGTGGAAAAGCTACAGCCAATGGGAATGTTAGCTGCAATAATAAGTCAGCCACTAAGAATGTAAGGGAAATAAAGTTTTACACTTAACCAGGCCACAAGCAGGCAGCAAGAAACTACATCCAGCTAACATGTGGATGAAGTAAGAAGCTGCAGGCAGCTTTCTTACAAGCCAATCAGGAAGCAGATGACAAACTAGCTGCAGCCTATCAGGTATTAGTGAAAGCTAATACCATCAAAGGTGCAGAAAGCAGAACATGGCAAAGGTAGAAAAGTCAAGCCTACTGTACTTTTAAGATATTTTACTTACTGTGTCGGTTGTGGTTTTTGTTCTTCTTTGACCCTAAAAAAATAAGTTTGCACAACTGAGTGCAGTGTACTGGAAAACAGTTTCTATCTGCAGTTCTATAATCTACATCCAATGGGGAAAAATAGTTTAATTTTGTATTAAACTAGATTTACTTAATACTTGTCCATATAGTTGTAGTGAACTGTATTCTTTTTTAACTTCCACTAAGACTTAAAAATGAGGTAGTGTAACATTAATATCTAAAATTGAGTAGAGGGATGTACTGTGATTGATTTCTAATCTTTAGACAGAATAGCATATTAGAATATTTTTAGAAATATATTAACCTACAAAATTGAAAAAGGTAGTGTTTTAATCATAAGTTAATATATTAATATTTTATACTTTTATATTTCTGACAGAGAAAAATTTTCAGGGTCTACATGTATAGTGAAATTCTCACCGATTGTATTTCAAAGTGAAGTGAATCTAGTTTCTTGAACCAGTAGATTAAATTAGAAGATAAACCTTTAGTTCACTTTCTAAATTACATTTCTATTTCATAAGCATCAGTGTACAGTACAGCTATGAAAATTAAACAAGTCAGTTTTGTTTGAATAAACCTTACTAGGACTTGAAAAAGGCTGACAGCTATTTATTACCCACAATAGCTATTGAACAATTCTAGTAAGGTCAAATGTCTTTAAGAAAACATTTCAGCTGAAGTACATGCTTAGCTTTGTGCATGCTATCCAGTGCTCTAACACCACCTAATTACACTCGCATCTCACACAGCAAAGACCACATATACACACAGGGTCCCATGTAGTGAAGTACAGAAAGTCATAGAAGTTTACTGTAACCTGCGCCAAAAATTCAAGCAGTAGCCAAGTGTTTTCTGCTTTCTATGATGCCATAGTGAATTACTACTGTGAAAAGGTTCAATGAACATCCACAAAAAGCAAACCTAGGAGAAAGAAAAGGAGTACTTGTGGCACCTTAGAGACTAACCAATTTATTTGAGCATGAGCTTTCGTGAGCTACAGCTCACTTCATCGGATGCATACCGTGGAAACTACAGAAGACATTGTATACACAGAGACCATGAAACAATACCTCCTCCCACCCCACTCTCCTGCTGGTAATAGCTTATCTAAAGTGATCATCAAGTTGGGCCATTTCCAGCACAAATCCAGGTTTTCTCACCCTCCGCCCTCCCCCCCCCCCCTCCACAAACTCACTCTCCTGCTGGTAATAGCCCATCCAAAGTGACCACTCTCTTTAAAATGTGTATGATAATCAAGGTGGGCCATTTCCAGCACAAATCCAGGTTTTCTCATGCCCCCACCCCCCTCCAAAAACCACACACACAAACTCACTCTCCTGCTGGTAATAGCCCATCCAAAGTGACCACTCTCCTCACAATGTGTATGAAAATCAAGGTGGGCCATTTCCAGCACAAATACAGGTTTTCTCACCCCCCCCCACCTTTTTTTTTCAAAAAAACACACACACAAAAACTCACTCTCCTGCTGGTAATAGCTTATCCAAAGTGACCACTCTCCCTACAATGTGCATGATAATCAAGGTGGGCCATTTCCAGCACAAATCCAAGTTTAACCAGAACATCGGGGGAGCAGGGGGTAGAAAAAAACAAGGGGAAATAGGCTACCTTGCATAATGACTTAGCCACTCCCAGTCTCTATTTAAGCCTAAATTAATAGTATCCAATTTGCAAATGAATTCCAATTCAGCAGTTTCTCGCTGGAGTCTGGATTTGAAGTTTTTTTGTTGTAAGATAGCGACCTTCATATCTGTGATTGCGTGACCAGAGAGATTGAAGTGTTCTCCAACTGGTTTATGAATGTTATAATTCTTGACATCTGATTTGTGTCCATTTATTCTTTTACGTAGAGACTGTCCAGTTTGACCAATGTACATGGCAGAGGTGCATTGCTGGCACATGATGGCATATATCACATTGGTGGATGTGCAGGTGAACGAGCCTCTGATAGTGTGGCTGATGTTATTAGGCCCTTTGATGGTGTCCCCTGAATAGATATGTGGGCACAGTTGGCAACGGGCTGGAAATCCTGGGCACCCCATCATCTCAGGCATTGGCACCCTGACAGCAGGATTGTCTGGCTATGTAGACTCCCTCCTCAGGCCCTACGCTACCAGCACTCCCAGCTACCTTCGAGACACCACTGACTTCCTGAGGAAACTACAATCCATCGGTGATCTTCCTGATAACACCATCTTGGCCACTATGGATGTAGAAGCCCTCTACACCAACATTCCACACAAAGATGGACTACAAGCCATCAAGAACACTATCCCCGATAATGTCACAGCTAACCTGGTGGCTGAACTTTGTGACTTTGTCCTTACCCATAACTATTTTACATTTGGGGACAATGTATACCTTCAGATCAGCGGCACTGCTATGGGTACCCGCATGGCCCCACAGTATGCCAACATTTTTATGGCTGACTTAGAACAACGCTTCCTCAGCTCTCGTCCCCTAACGCCCCTACTCTACTTGCGCTATACTGATGACATCTTCATCATCTGGACCCATGGAAAAGAAGCCCTTGAGGAATTCCACCATGATTTCAACAATTTCCATCCCACCATCAACCTCAGCCTGGTCCAGTCCACACAAGAGATCCACTTCCTGGACACTACAGTGCTAATAAACGATGGTCACATAAACACCACCCTATACTGGAAACCTACTGTCCGCTATTCCTACCTACATGCCTACAGATTTCACCCAGACCACACCACACGATCCATCGTCTACAGCCAAGCTCTGCGATACAACCGCATTTGCTCCAACCCCTCAGACAGAGACAAACACCTACAAGATCTCTATCAAGCATTCTTACAACTACAATACCCATCTGCGGAAGTGAAGAAACAGATTGATAGAGCCAGAAGAGTTCCCAGAAGTCACCTACTACAGGACAGGCCTAACAAAGAAAATAACAGAATGCCACTAGCCGTCACCTTCAGCCCCCAACTAAAACCTCTCCAACGCATTATTAAGGATCTACAACCTATCCTGAAGGATGACCCAACACTCTCACAAATCTTGGGAGACAGGCCAGTCCTTGCCTACAGACAGGCCCACAACCCGAAGCAAATACTCACCAACAACCACATATCACACAACAGAACCACTAACCCAGGAACCTATCCTTGCAACAAAGCCCGTTGCCAACTGTGCCCACATATCTATTCAGGGGACACCATCAAAGGGCCTAATAACATCAGCTACACTATCAGAGGCTCGTTCACCTGCACATCCACCAATGTGATATATGCCATCATGTGCCAGCAATGCACCTCTGCCATGTACATTGGTCAAACTGGACAGTCTCTACGTAAAAGAATAAATGGACACAAATCAGACGTCAAGAATTATAACATTCATAAACCAGTTGGAGAACACTTCAATCTCTCTGGTCACGCAATCACAGACATGAAGGTCGCTATCTTACAACAAAAAAACTTCAAATCCAGACTCCAGCGAGAAACTGCTGAATTGGAATTCATTTGCAAATTGGATACTATTAATTTAGGCTTAAATAGAGACTGGGAGTGGCTAAGTCATTATGCAAGGTAGCCTATTTCCCCTTGGTTTTTTCTTCCTCTCCCCCCCCCCCCCCCCGACGTTCTGGTTAAACTTGGATTTATGCTGGAAATGGCCCACCTTGATTATCATGCACATTGTAAGGAGAGTGGTCAGTTTGGATGAGCTATTGCCAGCAGGAGAGTGAGTTTGTGTGTGTGGTTTTTGGAGGGGGGTGGAGGGGTGAGAAAACCTGGATTTGTGCTGGAAATGGCCCACCTTGATTATCATACACATTTTAAAGAGACTGGTCACTTTGGATGGGCTATTACCAGCAGGACAGTGAGTTTGTGGGGGGGGAGGGTGAGAAAACCTGGATTTGTGCTGGAAATGGCCCAACTTGATGATCACTTTAGATAAGCCATTACCAGCAGGAGAGTGGGGTGGGAGGAGGTATTGTTTCATGGTCTCTGTGTATACAATGTCTTCTGCAGTTTCCACAGTATGCATCCGATAAAGTGAGCTGTAGCTCACGAAAGCTCATGCTCAAATAAATTGGTTAGTCTCTAAGGTGCCAGAACTACTCCTTTTCTTTTTGCGAATACAGACTAACACGGCTGTTACTCTGAAAACTAGGAGAGCGGTCTGTGAAAAGAGTCAGTGACACAGCAGGTAGAATATGATATCCTGAAAATATTTCATAATTTACTACATCAGAGACAAAACATACAGCACAGAATCAATAACTTCCTATCACTGCTTTGCCTCTTTAGTATATTACAATATCACACACACATACACCCCACTATGTTAAAAATAAGTTACAGTTGAAAAATCAAGCATACAGATGCAAAAGTTAGGAAATGTCTAAATTCAGTTTCCTTGTGCAACCTTAATTCACCCCATATATTTGTAGTGAATTGTACCTGTGGATTATAATTAAGTCTTTAATCACATGATCAAATACTATTTTTTTCCATATGACCTCTACCTCATTCAGTGCCCATAACAGACAGTGCCCCTGAATTGGTAGCTATTCAATAGGTCTTTGTATACTTCTTGTTCAATGTAAGGTCCAAGCCTTATTTACCACATGCCATCTCTGCATTGAATACAGCATAATTACTTTCCACATGGACTGTTCTATGGTCCTCAAAACAAATATTAATGAAATATTCTTCACCTCACACTTGTAAAGTAAAATCATCATCTTCATTTTACAGATGGTCAAACGAAGCACTGAGCAATTAAAACCAACATTGACATAAATGGCTACTAATTTTGAGTACACAGTTTGAGTCTCCTAGGAACTGATTTTTCAAAGTATTTAACATTTTATATATTCAATGCACAGCCCTGACGGACTTCAATGCAGTTGTAAGAACACTTCTTCAAATCTGACACCAGGTGGCTCTAGTTGGGCATACATAAAATAAAGGACACACAATTAGTGATCACCTCTGAAAAGTTTTGGTTAAAGAGATGGGCACTCTGTGGCAGAATCAGGGATAGAATCCAGTTCTGCAGGGCACCATTCAACTACCTAAACCACGAGGCCATTCTTTCTCTTTCTGCAATCCCCTGCCTCATCCACTAGACACCATCCAACCCTCTACAAGAAATGAGGTGGGGTGTCTGTTTTGATAATGAGGCCTACAAATTTACCCTAATGTGAGCTCAACTGTTAAAATTGAGTGAAAGTTCATAAAGTATTTGAGATGGGGTATACAAACCCCACAGTGGGCTAAAAGGGATTAAAGAACATTACAGGCCCCATAACCCCACCCCTCCAACCCTGAAGAGCATGCTCCAGATGGAGAAAGGATTGAATAGGGAGCAATGGAGCTCAGAAAGAGGGAGGCTGGGCAGGAGTGCAGACCTATCCTGAAGCCTCCCCAAGGGAATAAGACCATGTGCTGAGATCAGATGCAGCTGATGGTTTGGTTGCCTTTTCTTTTTCTTTTCACCTTATACTGGACTGGAAGCTGGGGGAGAAAGGCAGATGGTAGGAAGTGACCCAGGGACGGAACCTGGAGTCCACTTTTGGGGGCTAGACACTGTTGACCCTCCTAGAACCCTGGCTCAGAGCCTGGTGGAGTGGGTGGGCCTAAGTTCCCATACTACTGTCCCTACTACTACCCAAGCTGCCTGCCCACCTCATTGCACCTTTGATTAAAAGAGGACCTGGACTGCAAGACACATCCAGACAGGGAGGTGGCACTAAGTGCACTAACTAGAAGGATACCTAACCCTTTGAGGAATCCGTTACAGTATTAAAATAACCTATAACAACAAATATTGATGAGAAAAGGTGCAAAAGGAAGACAGAAAAACTGGTCTAAACAAAAAGGCCTATTGATATAATTCAAGGCTGTGTTAAGATCATATCTAGCACACAAGAACAGTTTGGGACCATAAATTAATGAACCAAAATTGGTGTGTTGGAAATTAGGCCTAATTAGCAAACAAAATGATGAGGGGATGAGCTATTCCACCCACCACTCCCTTGTGGAGTTCTTAAAAAGAGAAACTTTGGAAGGAAAGTATGGACAAGAGAAAAACTGCAAATATTGTCTGTCTGAAAAACAAGAGAAGGGGAAGGTGTGAGCTACACCATGATGGTTGCCACCCAACTGCCTGCTGTCACCACTGTGCCTTCATGATCCTGATACTGGCCAAAAAGATGTCCTGACCAGACTGAACCAGAGAGAGGGGGACCTATATGATATCTCCCTCTTCACTGGCTCCAGCAAAATCCCAAAGGCCACCCAGAATGTGAGACTTTGTCACACTCCTCTCCCACATGTGTTTTCCTTCCCACCATACTACTTCTCTTTACTATCCTTCTCTTTTGACTTCTGTTCTATAAAAGTCTGACTTAGCCAGGCAACACTGCGTATTTTGCAACACTGCTGTAAGAGAGACAACAAAAAGTAATGCACTTGAACAGCCCAATGTTGGTACAAATTTGCCAGGTCTCTGAGTGGCTGATAAGACCATTTTCTGTGCCTGTGTTTTTCCAGCAGAAAAAATGTAGTAAGAGTCAACATCAGAGACAAAAGCAGTATTTTTCATATTTACTATCTTTTCTTTCCCTTTCTATGTATTTTTGTTTTGTTTTGTCTTCTAGGAAATAGGACAGGACTTTAACAACAACAGCAACAATGACAGCTCCAGCCCATCTCAGCTAACTTATCTTTTCCCAAAAAAAGACACTTATTACCATCTAAGAGACTGTCAAACAGGTGATGGGGCTGGCTTCCTTCTGAAGACTCTCTGCAGGGAAAGGGACAGGGAACAACGAATGTCGTTAAAATGAAAGCCTCTCTTAAAATTTTACATTTCAAATGCCTTAACTATTTTTCCTGCTTTTCTGTATCTTAAATAGAAGAAAGATTTTCATGGTGTGTTTGCCATGGTACTAAGCATGCTGAGGTCTCTAGATCAAACTCTCTAAAGCTTGTTTAACACTGTTCAATGTTGAACAGTGATAGGGTCATGTTAATACTTAACTCTTTGGGCCCATGCATTCCATCTAAATTAAGACAAGAGGTCCTACAGACAACAGACTCATTCACTACACAGACCTAATAGATTCCTTGAGCGCCATTCATCCTCTGCACTGAATGAGGGAAAGGTCTTCCTTGACTTTACAACCTTAACTTTTTAATATAATTTCCTAGGTTTAACAACAATAATAATAATTCTGGAAAAAAATTAAATGCTACCATAACAACCCTTTACAAGAGTCATCACCAGAATTGGAATCTTTAGATCCAGAGCACAGAGTTCTCTACAACTTGAACTAATGGAGTTATTGATAACAGTAGAAGGCTGTTATCCTCCATGTGAACAAGCCACTAAATGAGGATCTGATACAAACTTTTTCAGCAGGTTTCAGAGCTATTTGCTAGACAGCAGAGGAATGCTGAAATTCAAGGTTCCTGGGTTCAATTCATATTCTTGAAGAGAACGTGCTTTTGTAGTTACAAACCAATATCCACATATTGCCTCTGTTCCCCCTTCTCTTTCCTCACCTTGCAGCCTGTTTCTGCCCCCCACATCTCCCTGTATGCCTCCCTGCTGCTTACCCCTCTTTATGCCAGAAACGATTCTTCCTTCTCCTGTGTGCCAGCAGTGGAACCCTTCAGAGCACAGAAGAGACATGCTCAGTGCAGCTGTAATCTGAGAATTTAGCTGCCAAATTCCATCAAGGCTCAGCTGAGTGTGTGTGAATTATGATTTTTCAGATACTAAGTACTTGTTGAAAAAAAATGGAGTCAGCCACTTAGCATGGAAAATTTCAAACCAAACAGCTGAACTTTGGCAAAATTATAATCAGCTGAAAACAGGATCTTATAATGGGAAGTATTAGACACCCTTAAGAACAGTGGTCCTGCCTACAATCTACAGTAACAATGATTACCCGCTACTGAGAGATTATTTGCAAATGGAGGGGGCTCAGACAGCAGAGATAAAAAATGGCTAGTGCTACTTCACTTGCAGGAACATGTAAAGGAATACCCAATACTCTATTATCCTCAACATAGGGTCTGTTGTTTTTAGCTTTCTAAAATAGATTTTCAAAGCCACCAATTTTGTCTTTGCACCCCCCATGAAGCAATCCAAATGCTCTGTATACATGACCTATTCTCTTCATTATTTACTACTCCCCCTATTTTTGTGTCAACCGTAAATTTTATCAGTAATGATTTTATGTTTTCTTCCGGGTAATTGATAAAAAGGTTAAATAGTATAGGGGCAAGAACCAATCCCTGTGGGACCCCAGTAGAAACACACCCAATTACAATTACATTGTGAGACATATCAGTTAGCCAGTTTTTAATGTGTACCATGTTAATTTTGTATCATTCTAGTTTTTTAGTCAAATTGTTGGGCAGTACCAAGTCAAATGCTTTACAGAAGCCCTAGCATATTACATCAGTGCTACCTCTTTATCAACCAAACTTGTAATCTCATAAAAAAATAAAATTACTTTGATGGAATCTATTTTCTATAAACCCAAGTTGATTTGCATTAATTATACTAACCTCCTTTAATTCTTAAGTTCCATTTCTACCACTCCTTTATCTTGCCTGGTATTGATATCAGGCTGGCAGGCCTATCATTAGTCGGGTCATCCCATTTATCCATTTAAATACTCGCACAACATTCACTTTATTGCAGTCTTCTGGAACTTCCCCAGTGTTCCAAGAGTTATTCAAAATCAACAGTATCAAAATAGTGAGCTCCTCAGTCAGCTCTTTTAAACTCCTTGCATGCAAGATATATGGACCTGCTCTTTTTAAAATTTTAAAAGTTTTTAAAATGTTTTAGAAAGTCAGTGGTTCCTGACTTACCAGCCTATTATTAGATCATTAGAACTTCCCCTAAACAAGTAAACCATTATGTCATCGGCATCCATTGCATTTTGCAACTTGCACAGCCTGAAAAAATCTGCTATATCAAGAACTTACATACAAAATTATATTACAAAAGTTAATAAACTGGGAAGATAAATAGATAGGTCAGTAGATGAGCTGCACAGCTTCCTTCAGTCTTAAAATGTTCATAAAAATATTTATCTTTACATCATTTTTGTAATCTTCAAAGTGATGCACAAATATCAACCTGCTTTCAAAATATCACTAGGACTTATCATTATCTTTATTTTACAGAAGAGAAAAATTGAGACACACGGGAGTCAAGTGACTTGACCAAGGGCACAAAGCAAAGCAAATCAAGACTGCTACTCCAGTACTAATTCCTGTAGACTGCCCTGATTCCCATGCATTACTTTTATTCAATAGTGTTATTATTGTATGTGCGGGTGGAGGTATTTTTCCCATTTAAAAATTAGTTTAATTAACTGTTCATGAAAGGGGTTGGATTGACCACTTTGGAAAGAGAAATATTCTGTTTACCCAAAGAACAAGTACAGCCTGGGAGTATGGTAGTGCAATCTCCTCCCATGTTACCCTGCCAACATGACTTTGCTCTGACAGACTAGTTAGAGTCCATGTCTATTCAATCTTATCCTCTCTAGGGACATTGCTAGCAAGAATGCCAGTTGTAATGAGGAAACTGAAATTGGACTGAGATCACCAACTCATTTAACTTAGGCCAGTGAACAGATGGCACGTGATAGTAAATTTTGATTACGAAAGACTAGGACTAGTTCATCCCAGCAATCTAAAAGGTGAAAGATTCTGCATCCCATTTCCAGTCTCATGAGACATCTAGCTCCACTTATGGCAAGTTTTAGATCTCATCCAAAATAACAGCTGGAACATCAGCCTCACATTTCTATTTTCTCAATTAGACCCTGATCCTGCAAATGTTTACCCATATGTTTAAATCTGAATATGTGAGTGATTCCACTGAAAAGGCTCTGACTACTCATATCAGTGTTTGTAGGATCAAAACCATTTGTCAGAAGATTTCAGTCTCCACAACACCTACCTAGTGCCTTTCACAAGCCCAAGATTCACTGTAAAATATTAAAAGAAGAAATCGAGCCTTTAGTACTTCCATGGCAATTTTTGCAGGTGTGGTAATACTATTTTGCATGTATTCTGCATCTTACGTGTCTCAAATCACTTTACAAACATTAATTAAGCCTCCAAAATCTTTTCTGGGGTACTTTTAGTTATGTATTTTTTACAGCAATTACAGAGAAGTTAACTGAGGAAAGAAGGCCAGATAGGCCTTATGTAATGTAGCATCTTACTTCATGAAAGGTCCCATTGACTTCAGTGAGACTACTCATGAGCAAGATTACATGACAAGTTAGTAACACGAAAGAATAGAACCTATTAGTCTCAACTCCCAAGTGTCTGAGATTAATCCCTTGACAACACTGTTCCCTGGTGTACTGAATAAATTCTACCGTGGATTCATTCTCCCTACTTAAATTTTCTCTGTAGTTTTAAATAGATAAGTTGGGATGACCAAACATTTTCCTCCAGTGATAAAAAGTCAAATATGCATGCAGTGAAAGACCACATTCCCCATTCACCCTCCAGAGAATGAAAAGGCAAAGGCAGAGGCAGAAAGAAAAGGAAAAAAGGAAAAACAAAAACGGGGGGCGGGGAGGAGAGGGGGAAGGACTTAGAAACAAAAAAAGGATGTAGGGAAAACAACCTGTACTGCCCAGAACACTTACTCTGCTGCACAAATATCTGATATAAAAAACTACAGAAGCTAACATAGAATTATAAGTATTATGAGTCAGTGTGTTTTTTCTATTAAATATTTTTTCTTTTTAGAATTTTCTATACTTCAGTTCCTTTCCTCTTTTCTTCAGTTCCTCATGCCTTACTCAAAGTGGCTTTACAGAACATATGTAAAGGGAACACAAACACTGGGAAAGCAGTTCAATTGTTTATTTAGATTTCTAGAAGTGTGCCTAGCCCATGCTCCAGATACACATACAAATATTTTTATACAAGAAGAGACCATTATAATCCTCTAGTCTGACTTCCTGCATAACACATTTTCACCAAGTGATCCCTGCATCAAGCCCATAATTTCTGGTTCAGATGTAGTATATCTTCGAGAAAGACATCCAATCTTGATTTTAAAACTTCAAATGACAAAGGATCCACCACAACCCTGGGTAGGATTTTCAATTTCCAACTATTGGATCATTTTAAGTTTTTGTCTGCTAGATTAAAGAGCACTCTACTACCATAAGAAATCTTCCCATGCAAGTACTTATCTTGAAGAAACTACATAGGTTGAGCGTTTTTAAGTCTCTTACAGCATGGCAAGTTTTTCAGACCTCAGATCACACTTGTAGCTCTTCTGACCTTTTCTAATTTATCAACATCCTTTTGAAAGCAGGCACAGTTCCAGAACGCATATACCAGTAGTGGTCTCACTGCCATATACAGTAATAAATCCACCTCCCTACTTCCACTGAATATTCTCCTGCTTACACATCCATGGATTACATTTGCTCTCTTAGCCACTGCACTGCAAGATCATGTTCAACCAGTTGTCCACCACAATCCCTAAGTTCTTTTTGGAGTCACTGCTTTCCATATACAGGTCCCCATATATAAGTGTGACCCATGTCCTTGGTTTCTAGATGTGTGACCTTGCATCTAGCTGTATTACAGCTAGAGTTCACCAGAAAAAAAAGTCAATGAAACATGTTTTTTCTTTTAGTGGAAACAGAAACATTTCCAAAAAGTTCACAGTACCCTGCCTGTTTCCTGTCAGCTCACCCTCTCAGCTCTGCAGCAGCCTGCTGGGTTGCTGCTGGGGAGCCCAGGCTTTCAGTTTCTCAGCAGCCATGCTCCAAGGGTCCCCTGCTCTGGGACAGCCCACCAGGCAGATCAACCTAGAGGGACCCCAGAGCTTCCAGACTCTTGTGATTCCAGGGCAGTCCACCAAATGGACTGTCTTGGAATCAGAGACCCCAGGGTTTCTACGGTCCATGGCTTCAGGGCAACCTACCAGATGGATTGCCGCTGAGCTTGGGACCCCAGAGAACCCAGGATCTGAGGCTTAGGGGTACATTGGTACACTGCTCCATTCCCTTTTGTGGAACATTTTGAAATATTTGGGTTTTGTTCCAAATTGTAATGAAATCTAATTTCAAAATCTTTCACAAAACAGAATTACTTTTCTCTATCCAACTCTAATAAAGATGCATGTTATTCAAGTGAGCCCAGTTTACCATGCAATCTAGATCACTCTATGTAACTGACTTGTTCTTATCATTAGTTACCATTCTACCACCAATTTTTGTGTCATCTGCAGACATTACCAGTATTGATTTTATATTTTCCTCCAGATCATAGAATCATAGAATCATAGAATATCAGGGTTGGAAGGGACCCCAGAAGGTCATCTAGTCCAACCCCCTGCTCAAAGCAGGACCAATTCCCAGTTAAATCATCCCAGCCAGGGCTTTGTCAAGCCTGACCTTAAAAACCTCTAAGGAAGGAGATTCTACCACCTCCCTAGGTAACGCATTCCAGTGTTTCACCACCCTCTTAGTGAAAAAGTTTTTCCTAATATCCAATCTAAACCTCCCCCACTGCAACTTGAGACCATTACTCCTCGTTCTGTCATCTGCTACCATTGAGAACAGTCTAGAGCCATCCTCTTTGGAACCCCCTTTCAGGTAGTTGAAAGCAGCTATCAAATCCCCCCTCATTCTTCTCTTCTGCAGGCTAAACAATCCCAGCTCCCTCAGCCTCTCCTCATAACTCATGTGTTCCAGTCCCCTAATCATTTTTGTTGCCCTTCGCTGGACTCTCTCCAATTTATCCACATCCTTCTTGAAGTGTGGGGCCCAAAACTGGACACAGTACTCCAGATGAGGCCTCACCAATGTCGAATAGAGGGGAACGATCACGTCCCTCGATCTGCTCGCTATGCCCCTACTTATACATCCCAAAATGCCATTGGCCTTCTTGGCAACAAGGGCACACTGCTGACTCATATCCAGCTTCTCGTCCACTGTCACCCCTAGGTCCTTTTCTGCAGAACTGCTGCCTAGCCATTCGGTCCCTAGTCTGTAGCTGTGCATTGGGTTCTTCCGTCCTAAGTGCAGGACCCTGCACTTATCCTTATTGAACCTCATCAGATTCCTTTTGGCCCAATCTTCCAATTGGTCTAGGTCCTTCTGTATCCTATCCCTCCCCTCCAGCGTATCTACCACTCCTCCCAGTTTAGTATCATCCGCAAATTTGCTGAGAGTGCAATCCACACCATCCTCCAGATCATTTATGAAGATATTGAATAAAACCGGCCCCAGGACCGACCCCTGGGGCACTCCACTTGATACCGGCTGCCAACTAGACATGGAGCCATTGATCACTACCCGTTGAGCCCGACAATTTAGCCAGCTTTCTACCCACCTTATGGTGCATTCATCCAGCCCATACTTCCTTAACTTGCTGACAAGAATACTATGGGAGACCGTGTCAAAAGCTTTGCTAAAGTCAAGAAACAATACATCCACTGCTTTCCCTTCATCCACAGAACCAGTAATCTCATCATAAAAGGCGATTAGATTAGTCAGGCATGACCTTCCCTTGGTGAATCCATGCTGGCTGTTCCTGATCACTTTCCTCTCATGCAAGTGCTTCAGGATTGATTCTTTGAGGACCTGCTCCATGATTTTTCCAGGGACTGAGGTGAGGCTGACTGGCCTGTAGTTCCCAGGATCTTCCTTCTTCCCTTTTTTAAAGATTGGCACTACATTAGCCTTTTTCCAGTCATCCGGGACTTCCCCGGTTCGCCACGAGTTTTCAAAGATAATGGCCAGTGGCTCTGCAATCACAGCCGCCAATTCCTTCAGCACTCTCGGATGCAAAGATCATTGACAAGGATATTGAATAGCACTGGGCCAAGAACATATCCCTATGGGGACTCTATTAGAAATGCCTCCGCTGGTTGATGAACCCCCATTTACATTTACTTATTGAAATCTATCATTTAGTCTGCTTTTAATTCATTTTATATATGCTATTTTTTAATCAGAAGATCATATGGTCCTAAGTTAAATGCCTTACAGAAGTCTCAGAATATTTTATCAGAAGTTACTGTGATGAACCATACTTGTAGTCTGTGACAGCGCAGAGAGGCCCCACACCATGAGAAGGGGTTCACGCAAGCCTATGAGTCCAGCTAGCCTTGCCCCACTATACCTGCAGCCAATACCAAACCTGCAGGGGAAATAAAACAAAAGAGCCTGGCTCCATTCAGGGCTGACCGGCCAGGAAGGAGGACGGAGCTCTGCCTGAAAGGAGCTTTGTCTGCAGAGTTGCAGAGAGATGGGCCTGCTAACCAGTGGGGAGCAGCAGTTAGACCCCAAGCAGCAGGTTGTATGAGTAAGAAACTGTTTGGGCACCAGGCCCAAAGAAATAGGCAGGGACACCACCTGGGAATACTAGTGGGCAGCCCAGTATTGAATTGTGCTTGCTTTTTGTTTAGAACATTTCAGAGGTAGGCCTCTCCAATACCCTATCCCCAAAGGGGAAAGGACAATTAGCTGGTAGACCGGAGTCTGCCTTAGTGGACACCCGAGACAGAGACTTCTTCCCCCTGGGGAGATCTCTGGGCACGTTGGAGCACCTGATAGGTTCACAAAGGGGGCGCTACTCCAGCCATGCCACTACGTGGTCTCATAAAAAATTATAGTGTTTGTTAGAAATTAAATGTTAAGTATTAGTGCAGAAAGGTTATAACGCTACACACCAAAGTTTGCATTTTAGTAGTTACATGATCACTGTATATGAAACCTGTAAACTTTCTGAACTCCTTTATGGTGAAAGGTGCTGTTATTAATTTGCTTTATTATTCATGTCATGATTTGTTTTATTGTTCAATCAGGTGAACGAACAGCAAAATGATTTATCAACTGACATTTCTGACTTTTTTGATTGGCTTCACAATCCCAACCTCAACTACCTAACAAATGTCTGTGGGGAGAAGTGACTGTTTTTCCTCAGTTTGGTGTCAGCATAGAAAATTAGACCTTCTCATTCTCCCCCGCAAAACAAAAAAAAACCCACTACGTAAAGATTAAATTGTATCCCTTTGAAGCACCTGTACTTTGTAGGGGATGAGGATAAAAGGTGAATTAGCCACATTCACACTAATCAGTTCAGAAACCGCCTTCAGCACAGACTAATTGTCAGCTTCCTATGGCATCCTCTTTAAGGGTTTCCTGGAACTGGACTGGAATCACAATCTTAAAGGTCAGGCCTGAATTGTTCTTCTCTTTCTGGAAGGTTCCTGTATGCCTTGGTCCCTGCCCCTCTCTACATGGAGTCTTTTTTTCTGTTCAACTTTTGTCAGAAAATATCTTTTCACTTCCCAAATGCTCCTCAGAATCCTCTATACTGGCTACTACAGCACCTATTTCAAAGATCTGCTGAAGTCAATACATAAGATTCAGAGACATTTTGAGGAACTTAAACATGTTCACTTCTTATGAAGGACCAGAAACAGACACATTCTGTAAGAAGGGGTGGGGCACCAGTTAGTTGCCTAAGAGGACTAGGGAATACTAAATCATATTTTTGTTTGGGATACCAATACCTGGAGGATGAAACTGTAATCACTAGCAGCCAGAATGGATTTACTAAGAAGAAATCATGCCAAACCAGTTTGATTTACTTCTTTGACAGGATAATTGGTTTGGTGGATAGGGTAAATGTGATGGACATAATATACCTGGAGTTTAGCAAGGCTTTTGACACAGTCCCACGTGACATTCTGATAAGTAAGCTAGAGAAATTTAGGCTTGGTGGAACTACAATTAAGTGGATACATAATTGGTTAAAAAACCACAAACAAAAAGTAGCTATTAATGGAATGATGTCAGATTAGAAGGAGGTCTCAAGTGGAGTCCCATAGGAATCTATTCTGGGTCTGGTGTTATTTAACACCTTTATTAATTACCTGGATGTTGGAATAGAGAGCATACTGATCAATTCTGCGGATGACACAAAGTGTGGGGGATGAGAGTTTTGAACTCTTCAGAGCATAGAGCTAAAATTCAAAGGGATCTTGATAAATTGGAGGGCTGGGCTATAGACAAAAAATGAAATTCAACCAAGACAAATGTAAGGTGCTACACTTAGGAAAGAAAACCCAAATGCACAAATACAGAATGCAGGATAACTGGCTTGACAACAGCACTGCTGAGAAGGATCTGGGAGTTGTGGCAGATCACAACCTCAATATGAATCAATCATGTGAAGCCATTGCAAAAAAATGAACAAAACAAATGCAATTTGAGGTTGCATTAACGGAGGCATAGCATGCAAGTCACAAAAGGTGATAGTACCACTCTATTCGGCGTTGGTTAGGCCTCCGCTGGAGTACTGTGTCCAATTTTGGTCACCAATGTATAGAACAGATGTAGAGAAACTGGAAAGGATCCAGAGGTGTGTGACAAAGATGATCAAAGGGATGGAATGCAAGCCATATAACCAAAGGCTGAAAGAACTGGGTATGTTTAGTTTGGAAAAGAGGAGATTTAAGGTGGGGACATGATAGCGGTCTTCAAATAGTTGAAAGGCTGCCATAAAAAAGATGGAGAAAAGATGTTCTCTCTTGCCACAGAGGGCAGGACAAAAAGCAATGGATTCAAACTACAGAATAGCAGATTTAGATTAAATCTTAGGAAAAACTTCCTAACTGTAAGACAATGGAGCAGACTGCCTACAGAGGTTGTAGAAGCTCCTTCACTAGAGATGCTCAAAAGGAGACTGGATAGCCATCTGTCTTGAATGGTTTAGACACAACAAATCCTACATCTTGACAGAGGGTTAGATTAGATGACCTTTGAAGTCCCTTGTAACCTTATGGTTCTGTGATTCTATGATTCTAGAGCTGTCCATAAATGAAGACACACAGTGCATTTAATCGCTGGTTACAATCAGCCTGCAATGCTCCAAGTATTCCAAAAATAACAAAACTGCCCTTAAGAGCATAATGTAATATGGCCACTGAGGCAAACGAGTTGAAGTTCAGGGTGCCAGAAGAACTAGTAATATACTGAAAATAAAGAATTGTACAGCAAGTTTCAGCATGCCACAATGCAAATTTTAAATGATTTGATGAAAATGCAACGTTAGCTTGTTACATCACCACAGTAGCAACACTAGTTTAGGGAGTCATTAATACAACACTCAGAACATTAACTTTGAGGCTGAAGTTTTTCATGCTTATGCTCTGCTCAAATATCAATGCATATGAAAACTAAAATGATTTGACAGATTTTCTTGAAAAGTAATTTTATTTTGAAATTTAATAACATAAAATAAAATAAACATAAAATAAAATAAAAAAACAACATTTTACAAAGTAGAACTTTTTTCACCTTAAAAAATAATTCCCAAATACTTTGGAGGTCCTTCCCCCATTTAATAACAAGTCCAGACTTGACAGCATGCTTCCTTCAAATCCTGCTGTGTGTCTAATTGAAAAACATCCAAAACACAACTACTACCCTTTCATCCATTGTGAGGAGCAGAGGTTGAATGCAGCTGCTGTGGAACAGTGGTATCAAGATATAAGAAAAGAACTTTGATCTGTATTCACTTGCTCTGCCCCCAAAAATGTCTCGAGAACTTCTGAACACCCATCTTTCTAAGGGAATTGGAAAATGTGGGAAACTCTGCCTCTCCAGCCCCACTTCTTGTGGAATAATTTGGATGAAACTGCAAGTTGGGGAGTTTGTTAGCCTCATGGCCCAAAAACTTTAATGTGGCATTTATGTATAGTAGTCCTCAATGAGAAATGCATGTTTTGCTAAAGTTTAAATAATTTGGTTGAGAAATAAAGAGATTACATATTGCATACAGTGCATGAGGAGTACTGTTTATTGCCTCTACAGAAAGAAGCACAGAACAATGAGGGGAAATTCTTAGATCAATGTAAGAAGAATCTTGATATTTTGCTTTCTCTACAGGCACAATACCAACTCTGACCACAAACAGCATTCACAAAAAAGGAGTAGAGACTTTTTTTGATGAGAGCCAAATAATGCAGATCTGAGAAAAGAATTTTGTCCCAAATTTTGATTACCATTTAAAAACTTGTAAAAGTGTGCCTGCAGAAGTGCTACCCTTGTAATAAACATAACTGCATGTACTCCAATTATTTGACATACATATGCATTACAAAGCTGATTAAACTCAGCACTCTCCTCAGGATTTGTAATTTGCGCTGCATCGCACTCCAGGTTCCCCAAACACAGATGGTAATGAAGAACCAGCATGAAGCTGAAGAGGAGGGATGCCAGCATGAAAGCTCTGAGGGAAAACTTCATTCTGGCTTTCCTAATTAACCAAGTCCATAATTATCAGGTATTTTCAACTATTCCAAGACCTTTTTATAATCAGGTTTGTAATGTCTATGTAAAGATAATGAGAAGCATGGTCTAAGCACAACTCTGGAGTTTTAAACTTGGTGCTGCCATCTCCTAAATAACCTTGAGTGTCACTTACTCTCTGCCTCTGGTTTCCATCTATAAAATGGGGGTAATACTTAACTAATTCACAGAAACACTAACTATCAGGCATTTGTAGGAGACTTTGAAAATAAAGAGCTACACAAGGGCTAAGTATTACTATTTATTTAGATTTATAAACAGTGAAAAAGAACACATCCCCTTGCTCAATTTTTTTTCTTAAAAAAAAATAGACAACTCTTATAACAGTTCTACAGCTAAAAAATGGCCTGGCAACTAGAAATGTTTTTTTAAGACTATCCCTCCTGCCACATTCTGACATTACCACTCCCTGACCTCACAAGTCTCCCAACTCTCCAAAATCCAGGAAAGAGAGATGGACCTCAAGGTAATCAGTTTCAAGCTACTTCAGTCTAGAGAAAACTAAACAAAGTGGAGGGGGCACCACAGAGAATGCCCTGCCAATGGATTTCTTCTTTTATCCAGGGGACTCCAGCTCAAGCACCTTTACTATGACCATATCAGCATGGCATGGGGAAAGAGACTATCTTTCAGATAGTTGGATCCTGGATTATCTTACCCATCTAGGTCAAAACCAACTCTTTAAGATCCACACTGAAACCAAGAGGTAGTCAGTACAGACTGAAGAATGTATTTGTAAAATGCTCATAGAAAGAGAACTTTGTAAATATTCTTTGATAATACTGTGCAAGAAAAGAATGGTGACACTCAAGAGCAGTCTTGTCCACACATGCTGAGGCTTGCAAGCAAGTCAACATGACCTCAGGACCAATGATATCAAAGGCAGCTGGTAGCTTAACAGCAGCATGGACAAATAGTTTTTATCACCAACAGGATATCTACTGCCAATTCAACTAAAATAATCTGTGTAAAGGCTAGATTGACAAAGTTCAAGGAGATCTGTGGCAACAAAATAGTCAAGAGTTCTTACACACAGCCTTTTTAATAAACTTACCCAAATAGGGAAGATTAAATATGGGGTTATAATTAGCCAGTCAGTAACTGTTAAATTACACACATCTCAAAGAACTCCAGTTATTGCATAGGGTGAGTAACCTCTCCCCTTCTTCAAGTAGTGCCTCTGTGGTGACTTTAGGTGACTCCCTAAAAATAACCCTTGAAGGAGGTGGGAGTTTTGGATGAACATGTGGTCTCTAATCCGAAGAACCACTGAAGAACCAAGCTTGTAGTTACAGGACAGTCAGATCAGGGTGAAGAGTCTGACCAACATCCTGAGACAACAGTTGAGGTGCAAATCGGGAACGATTCTGGAGGGTAAGAAGTGAGATTGATGAGGTAAGGAAACCGAACTTGTCTTGGCCAAGTTGGTGCAATCACTATGACTTTGGCTTGATCCTGTCTGATCTTGATAAAGACCTTTAGGAACAATGGAGTTGGAGGATATGCACTGAAAAGACCCTTTGTCCATGTATTGAGAAAAGTATCTTCTAGAGATTAGGGATTGAGCCCCCCACCAAGAGCAGAATTTCCTACACTTTGTGTTGGCTGCCATGGCAAAAAGGTCAACTTCTAGAAATCCCCAACCTAGGAATATTTTGTTGAAGACTCAAGAGTCCAACTCCGATTCATAATTTAGGAAGAGATGTCTGTTCAGGTCATCCACCACAGTGTTCTGTGTATCTGGGAAGTAAGAAGCTAAGATGACTATCTGATTGGCTATGCACCAGTTCCAACACTTTATCATTTCCGTGCAGAATGAGGGGGAACATGGTCCATGCTGACAATTGATGTAACACATCCAAACTATATTGTCTGTCATGATCTTGATGTACTTGTTTTTGAACAGGGGAAGAATGTGGAGGCAAGCATTTATGACAACAGACTGATGTGCAAGTGCTGTTCCTGTTGTAACCATTTGCCTTGGACTGTATGAGCACCCAAATGTGCTCCTCATCCCGAAAGGGGTATTCTGGTTGAACAGGATTTCTGCACAAACTTTGGATGGATTCATCCACTAGGTGAGTGACTATAGGACCTGACTGGGTACAGATGCTTGTTGAGACTGTTTGTTGGGTATATAAGCAGTCCTGAGCCACCTGTGGAGACGTTGAAGATGCAACCTGCATTTTGTGTCACAAAAATGCAAGCTGCCATGTGTCCCAGAAGTTGCAGACAGGTCCCTGCTGGAAATTGAGGGCTGAGTTGTGCTGTTTGTATACAAGATTCTTTAGTGCAAGGAACGTGTCAACAGGGAGATAAGCTCTGCCCATTATCAAATCCAGAAGCTCTCCTATAAATAGAATTCATTGCATAGGGGTCAAGACAGATTTCTTAAGATTTAACAGCAGGCCTAGACTTCAGCATAGTGAAGTTGCTGTTTGAACTGCAGACCATACCTCCTGAACTGACCAACCCTTGAGGAACCAGTTGTTGAGGTAGGGAAAAACAGTTGTTCCTACATGACAGAGGTAGACAGCTACAATTGTCATGACTTTTGAGAACACCCTTGGGGTGGATAACAGGCCGAAAGTTAGGACCCAGTACTAGTAATGATTATGATTGAAAGTGAAACAAAAGACATTTTTTTGTGAGAAGGATGATTCGCTACATGGAAGTAGGCATCCTTGAGGTAGAGGGTCAGAAAACAGTGCCCTAATTCCAAGTGGGGAAATTATAGATGCTAGGGACACCATCCTGAATAGCAGATGTCTGACATGCTTGTTCAATTGTCTGAGATCTAGTAATGGCCTTCAACCCCCCCGGGTATCAGAAAATATCTTGAATGGAACACTTTTCCTCTGTGTTGAAGTGGGACTGGCTCTATGGCTCCTAGACATAGGAGTGATGAGTTTGCCTACGTCAGCAATTGCTTGGGAGAGGAGTCCCTGAATAGGGAGGGGGAAGGAGGTTGAAAGGGTGGGGTAGAGGTAAATTATATAGTATAACCCCAGGTAATGGCCTTCAATACCCATTTGTCTGATGTTATAGCCGCCTATGTGTAGCAAAGAATAAAAGGCATCAGGTATATTTAAGATACAGAGGTGAAATACAAGTGCAATGACTGGGGCATAGGCAGTCATGCCTAGTGGTCAGAGCCAAAGCCAGGCTTAGTGGTCAAAGTCAAGGGTCAAAACTGAAAACAGCATCAGGTACCAAGCCAAAGGTCAGAGTCAGGTGCCAAGCCAGGGGTCAAAGCTGGGTATGGTGTTGGGTGCCAAGCCAGAGGTCAGAGCTGGAGACAGCATCAGAGATAAGGCTGAGGAACAGGGACCTGGAATAGGCAGGACAGCAGGAAGGACAGCAGGAACTGGAGTGGACAGGAGTCTGGGATAGGAGGATAGGAATCAGGAGCAGGTGGGAAGCAGAATCTGGGAGCAGGCAAGAATGTAGGGCGCAGGAATCGGGTAAGCAGGAGGAGTCCATAGTAGCTGTAGTTGTTACTTCCTGGTTTATATAGAGTCCCTCAGCCAATTGCGGGGCTGGATGTTTCCCCCAATCAGGAGCTTTGGGGACAGGGCTCTCTGTGAACTAACCCTTCACTGGACTCTTTCCTGGTTACTCAGATCAGCTGCTGGGTGGCAGTCACAGGGCCAAGTTTGAGGCCCATGATCCCCCACAATAAATATTAAGTAATGTTGTAACACAGGGCTTTCAGACCTGTAAAATATTAGCTTAGTCAAATTAGGATTTAGGATAAATTAGCATAAGTAACAGGTAAATCTGCTGATCTTGTATCTATATTTGTGATGTGCTGATGTTTTGAAAATAACTGCTGAGTTTGCATAATAAGGTCTATGAGAGATCAACAGACACCACAAGATGACTGTTGGTAGCCAGTCTGAAAAGTTAGAGACTTCCTTAAGGTAACTGCCTGTAACTATGGCGACAAGATGACAAATATTAATGAGTACAAGAGGAATGAGTTAGCCTATGAAAAATGGGGCATCCCAAAAGTAATGGGATGTGGAAGTTCAAATAAGGAAAAGGAGTTAAAACTTCCATAAATATATATGAACCTGAGTGGACATCGGAGTAACACATTATAAAAGCTGTATCCCAGCCTGCATGCCTTGATGGTGGGGGAGACACCATTATGACAACCAAGAGTGATGATGATGGTGAAGATGAGCATGAAGACTAGCACTTTGGGTTTTTCCACAAAGCATTGTGTAAATAATGCAAATATTATGCGTTCTATATTGGTCTCTCTCTCCTTTATCAGACTGCAGTGTGTGTATTGTTTGGTTGGTAAATAAAAATAATTATTTTAGAAAGAGCACTATGTAGTCTCTGTTGTGCACTGTGGGGTCCCCCTTCCATTGATAACTTCTCTACACTAGTTGATGTGTGAATGAGGGCTGAACTCTCACAGATTAAAGTAGATGTAAACTGTCACCAGGGGGTGGCTAATCGGTTAAAGTAACCCATAACTACAGATAAGGCTATACACCCTTGATGAAATAGAGAGAGGTAGTGTCCAAATTGAGGAAGGGGGGTTGTGTCATGTGGCTGATAAAATCTGGTCTTTGGGTGGTCTGGACTCTTGACCAAACCATCAGAACTGGCATTTGTGTGATGCTGAAGGCTGCATTGAAGCAGTGGAAATAGCTGCATGCTTTCTCTTTGAAAACCTCGACCTCTTAGCAGGTGGTTCCAGTGACTTACAAAAGGCGGAAAATTGAGCATCTTTGTGCTGATTGAGACCTGCTAAACTTCCTTTTATTTACGGGCATATATCTCCCTAAAGACCTAAGCATTGCTCTAGAGCCCTTTAGGGTATGAAGTAAATCATCTAAGTAATCTGCAAAAAGCTTCTGGCCAACGAAAGATAAATCTTTCATAGTGTAGCCTATGGCCTTTTATTTTACTTGGCAGTAATGCCAGGAACCTACAGAATTATACCCTGTAAGACATTGGCATAAGTAAAAAAGGCCTATGACCCTTAGCATAGATAAAATGGCCTGAAAATTACTCTAGATTTTAGGGAATTGGGAAAAACTTGCTCAAGAGAGGAGTTGGTACATAACAATATCAGGCAACCACAGGAATACTGAACTGCCAGTAGGCTTGGCTATTTTAAGATAAAATTGCTGGCAGATGTTGAATCACAAACTTGCTTTAGCAATAGTTAATGTATAAGATAATGAACTAAAAGGTATTAATATGCTAACCTATAGGATAAAGGCACTCTGGTATTATTAGGGTTAGGAAATTAGACATGGGGGGGCTAGGCATCTGAATGAATGTTCATGATAGTCCTAATCTCTAAAATAAACCAGACCGCCATGTAGCAGGGGCGAGCTTTCCATCACTGACTCTTCAGCTCTTCATTTATTATCTACCACTGATGGTCAGGCATTGGTATCTGGACCATCAGACTCATTTGGCATGCCAGGGACTGGGGTGGTTCTTTGTCTCGTAACATCAGATCCCCAAGGAAGGTTGTGAGTTTGTAAGTACAGGAGCCTATGCAAGAGATGATACCGAAGATCTCCCCAATACAATATTACTGCTATTTGTTTATGTGGTTTGGAGTTTTCTTGTCTTTACTGATTGTGTTAATAAAAGTGGCTAAGGCTTTGCTTTGCCCTCAGTGCGACTGTCTGCCATCTTGTTCCCTACAAGATATTGAACTAGTTAGTTAATTCTGTTGTGTCTGATTCTGGGACTAGAACCATATTACACCCAGCTCATTAAATTAGTATCAGTTGGCAAACAATACAATTATAAACCATTAAAGAATCAGGCTACAACAGTCGATTGTACTTCCCATGGAAACCCAGACAACTGAAGCCATGAAGCTTGTCTCATCACTACTGTGGTGGAAATAGACCTGGTTGCAGTGTCCAGCACACCGAGTGAAGCCTGCACTGTAGTTTTTGCCAAACATTGGCCCTCCTCTATTATGGCACTGAACTGTTCTCAGTGTTCCTGTGGTAAATGGTCAACAAAAGCATTAAACTTTTCAGAGTTAAGGTAGTCTTATTTTGACATCAGCACCTGGTGGTTAGCTACCCTGAACTGAAGTGTTGCTGATGAATAGCTCTTACAACCAAACAGGTCCAGATGTTTCTGGTCCTTATTATAAAGGGGTGATATGCTGCCTGCCCCTTTCCTTGACTGCATCCAGGACCAGAGGGCTTGTGCTGGATGAAAAAATAAAAACCTCAGAATCACTGTGGGGACATATTATTTATCAGCTCTCTTGCATGTAAAGGGGGCCATTGCTGGAGTTTGCCAAATGGACTTGGCTGGATCCAAGAGGTCTTCATTAATTGGTAGTGACACCAATGCTGAGGTAGAGGTATGCAATATGTCCAGGGGATTATGGTGGGAATCCTGGACTTCTTCCAAGGGAATTTGCAGGGTGTCATCAACTTGCTTCTTCAGGTCCTGGAACTGTCTAAACTCATCAGCTAATAACGTCTGTGATGTCATATATCAGAGGGGTAGCTGTGTTAGTCTGTATCCACAAAAAGAAGGAATCTAGTGGCACCGTAAAGACTAACAGATTTATTTGGGCATAAGTTTTCGTGGGTAAAAACCGCACTTCTTCACATGCAACTTTGGGTGCATCTGAAGAAGTGGGTTTTTTACCCAAGAAAGCTTATGCCCAAATAAATCGGTTAGTCTTTAAGGTGAAAGTGATACCATAAATGCTTCATCCAGTGACAACAGCAAGGTCCCAGACAGGCCAGTGAAGGAGACCATATGGCAAAGGAGGAGGAATCCAACACTGGTCATCCCAAGTGTTGGAAGGCAGCAATCTGGTGTCTGTTGCTTCTGCAATGGGAAATAACTTCTCCTGCAGTAAAGTAGAGCTCCTTGTATAGAAAGTTCAGAGGCTGAGTCAGAATGCTCCTCCACATATTGTTGCAGTAGTGTGGGCAGCTGTATCCACCATGTCTAGAGATGCTTGTAGGGCGTTCTGGAGACCAACTGGCCCTCGACAAGGACTGAGTTAAAGTCTGCTCTCCTGTCCTCTGGAATATGGGAGGTAAAAATCAAAGTGTTTATTGTAGTTATCAAAGTCATAGCTTGCAAGTAGGGTGGAATAGTTTGCAATTCTGAATTGCAGAATGGAGGAGGTATAAACCTTGCAGCCCAAGATGTCAAGGCGTTTGAGGTCCTTGTCTTGTGGGATGGGCTGGTAGTGCGGCTGTTTCATCCTGTGAGCTGCTACATCCACTACAAGAGAATTTGGTTGTGGATGAGAGAATAAGAAGTCTATGTCCTTAACAGGAACATCATATTTACGTTCAGTCTTTTTGCAAGTTGGTAAGATAGAGGCTGGGGTCTGCCAGAGAGTGTCAGCTGGTTCAAAGAGCGCTTCACGATGGGAAGCTTGATCTTTGAGGGTGCAGAGGGTTGGAGGATTTTGAGGCATTTGTGTTGTGTCTCCTGGACCTTCTCTAAAGGGATGTCTTAGCTGAGTGCCACCCTCTTGAAAAGTTCCTGGAACTGTTTGAAGTCGTCCACATTCTGTGGAGACGGAGGCATGAGGGCTCCATCTGGAGCTGATGGAGAGTTAGGAGTTGGCGAATCAGGGTATGGTCCACAGCCCACCTCTTCAGAGGGGGGGTTCAGGCGCTCTAGGAGTAAATGGAGCTGGAGATAGAGGCTCAGAAGGAGCTTGTGGTCTGGTGGAAGAAGCATGAGGGTGAGTGGCAGTAGGAGCTGGGCAAGGGTACCAATGAGGCCAAGGCATTGGATAAGAAAAGTTAGGTGCTGCCCACGGGGGGGCAAAGTAGGGAAACTGAGGCTGGTGGTTGTGAGCCATGACCTGAGGTGCAAAAGGTTCAGGTGGAGGAGGAGAGGCAGGTGGGGAGAACTCCTCCTGCTGCTGCATATCAGGCTCACTGTCAGTAAAGATAGCCAAGTCAGGTGGGGAGAGCGGCTGGTCAAAGAGTGAGCATTGTGTGTCCAGGAGTGGATAGTTAGGCTCATGTGCCACTGAAAGGTCGTCCTGATTAGGAAGTGTTGTTCCTGTTCCCTAGGGTGTGACTCCGCTGCGCATGACCTGTGTTCAGAGGCGTGCACAGACTTTTGTTTGGCTTTTCTGGTGCTGCGGGTCTCTGACAGATTGGCACAACTATCCCGTTGCCAATTGTGCCCACATATCTATTCAGGGGACACCATCACAGGGCCTAATAACATCAGCCACACTATCAGAGGCTCGTTCACCTGCACATCCACCAATGTGATATATGCCATCATGTGCCAGCAATGCCCCTCTGCCATATACATTGGTCAAACTGGACAGTCTCTACGTAAAAGAATAAATGGACACAAATCAGATGTCAAGAATTATAACATTCATAAACCAGTCGGAGAACACTTCAATCTCTCTGGTCACGCAATCACAGACATGAAGGTCGCTATCTTAAAACAAAAAAACTTCAAATCCAGACTCCAGCGAGAAACTGCTGAATTGGAATTCATTTGCAAATTGGATACTATTAATTTAGGCTTAAATAGAGACTGGGAGTGGCTAAGTCATTATGCAAGGTAGCCTGTTTCCTCTTGTTTTTTCCTACCCCCACCCCAGATGTTCTGGTTTAACTTGGATTTAAACTTGAAGAGTGGTCAGTTTGGATGAGCTATTACCAGCAGGAGAGTGAGTTTGTGTGTGTATGGGGGTGGGGGGGATGTGAGAAAACCTGGATTTGTGCAGGAAATAGCCCAACTTGATTGTCATGCACATTGTGTAAAGAGTTGTCACTTTGGATGGGCTATCACCAGCAGGAGAGTGAATTTGTGTGGGGGGGTGGAGGGTGAGAAAACCTGGATTTGTGCTGGAAATGGCCCACCTGATGATCACTTTAGATAAGCTATTACCAGCAGGACAGTGGGGTGGGAGGAGGTATTGTTTCATATTCTCTGTGTATATATAAAGCCTGCTGCAGTTTCCACGATATGCATCTGAGGAAGTGAGCTGTAGCTCACGAAAGCTTATGCTCTAATAAATTGGTTAGTCTCTAAGGTGCCACAAGTACTCCTTTTATTTTTCCTTAAGTAACAGAAGGCAAACAGTCAAACCTGATGCTATCTTCTGGACAGAGGAGACTTCTTCAGTTGAAAAGATAGCCAGGAAAAGATACAGAATATCAAAGGAGCACTTGAGTATTGCCATGGGTAAGAAGTTGTAATTAAAAGTATTTAATAAACTATGTTTGATTCCTAGACTACGGAGTGAAGTAGATTAAGTGTAATTGGCACATTAATTGGATATTTAAATCTTAAAGACAAACTGAATTGATTATCCTAATTATGTGAGAGAGAACAATTGAGGTCATCATATAACTAATTAATTTTCTAATTAATATTACACAATTGTTGCTTCTATTGCTTAATAGATAAGTCGGCATGAGAAGATGGAATACAGTCCAAGAATCTTATATTTGGAAATCCTGTTACTGACCACTTTAAAGAGAAGGTCTTGTTCACAAAAAGCTTCCTCAGAGTGAAGTGATTTTCACATAAATCAATATAAATACAAAAAAAGGAGCCACCGTAAAACCACATCTTCGATAAGGAACAAAGATATCCATAGATATTTGCGGAAGTTCCAGAAGACTGGAAGAAATCTAATGTTGTGCTAATAATTAAATGGGTAAACAGGATGACCTAATTATAGGCCTGTCAGCCTGACATCGATCCCAGGTAAGATAATGGAGTGATTGATATGGGACTTGATTTATTAAGAATTAAAGGACTGTAGTATACTTAATGCCAATCAACTAATAGTGTTGACATAATAGACTTCTGTAAGGAGTTTGACTTGGTGTTGAATGACATTTTGATTAAAAAACTAGAATTATATAAATTAACTTGGCACACATTAAATGAATTAAAAACTGGCTGATAGGTCTCAAAATGTAATTGTAAATGGGTCTGTTTCCAGTGGGGTCCCACAAAGCTCAGTTCTTGGTCCAAAGCTATTTAATATTTTTATCAATGACCTGGAAGAAAACCTAAAATCATCTCTGGTAAAGTTTGCAGATAACACACAAATTGAGGGAATGGTAAATAATGAAGAGGACAGGTCACTGATTCAGAGTGATCTAGATCACTTGATAAACTGGGCACAATCAAACATTATGTGTTTTAATGAGCCTAGATGTATACATCTGGCCACAAAGAACTTAGGCCATATTTACAGGAAGGAAAACTCTATCCTCGGAGGTAATAACTCTGACAAAGATTTGGGGGTCATGGTGGATAATCATCTGACTATGAGTTCTCAGTGTGGTGCTGTGGCCAAAAGAGCTAATACTATTCAGGGATGCATAAATAGGGGAATCTTGAGTAGGAATAGAGAGGTTATTTTACCTCTGTATTTGACACTGGTGCTACTGCTGTTGGACTACTGTGTCCAGTTCTGGTGTCCACAATTCAAGAAGAATGTTGATAAACTGGAGAGGGTTCAAAGAAGAGGCACATGAATGATTAAAGGATTAGAAAACATGCTTTATAGTGATAAACTCAAGAAGCTCAATCTTGTTAGCTTAATAAAGAGAAGGTTAAGGGGTGACTTGATTACAGTCTACAAGTACCTGTATGGGGAACAAATATTTAATAATGGACTCTTCAATCTAACAGAGAAAGGTATAACATGATCCAATGTCTGGAAGTTGAATCTAGACACATTCAGACAGAAAATAAGGCATAAATTTTTAATGATGAGAATAAGTAATCATTGGAACAATTTACCAAGGGTCGGGGTGCATTCTCCATCACTGACAATATTTAACTCTAGATTGGATGTTTTTCTAAAAGATATGCTCTAAGAATTATTTTGGTGAAGTTCTATGGCCTATGTTATACAGGAGGTCAGACGAGATCACAATGGTCCTTTCTGGCCTTAGATTCTATGATGTTAGTAAACAAGCAAGAGGGTAAAGTTAAGTTCTCCAGCTTGGAATAGTATCCGTAACATATTCATAATGAATTTAAAATGCTTCTGAGCATAAACTAAGGCAGGAATATTTATGAAAAACATAAAGAACACCAAATGAACACCACATAGCATTCAAGAGACAGTATTGATCTAAGGTTGGTTCTCATCATTGCTGCTGTATAGTACTGCTGGTTGAATGAGTTCCAAATGGACCCTCAAAGAACAACCATCTCATGACAATAACTATAAAAAATGTAGGACAACTATTTCAACAAAATCTCTGAGATCAAGGCTGTTCTGATATGTAGGTGATAAAAATTGGATAACTTTACCAAAGACTTAATATTCTTCAGATAAAATTCAGTTTAGGACAATCAATTCACAAGATGGAATTTTCACACCAATATTTTTAGCAAGTATATACTAAAAGGGGTCATTTTATCTTAAGACATAATAAAATAAAGATATTGCCAGCAAGTAAGCAGCCCCATATATACTTTTTAAAATTCTCAGACTATGGAGACTGACAAGAAGGGTTCATTATTTCAGTACCAGATTAACAATTCAAAATTTGTTTGCAGTGCTTTTGTAGCCATGTTGGTCCCAGAATTCGGCAAAGAAAAGGTCAGTGAATTAGTCCATTAAAAGATATCAACTCAAAATTTGTCTATCTTAGAATGTAAATCTTTGGGACAAGAAATGCTTTTTATTCTATGTTTATAAATCAATATGTACATTTAACATGTTGAATGAATGATTTATACTACTTCCATTGTAGGGTTGCAAATTACAGCTCTTCCCTACTGCAAAAGTACTATTAATTTATAACTTTTTAAAAAGTTGGGGCTTTGTAATAGTCTGGTGAACAGGTAGTTTGGTACATGATAATCATTGGGACTTCATAGCTCTTCCATTTAGGAACCAGGACATATTTTTCTCTAGAACTCATGGCAGAGAATTGTGGAGGAGCATGATGGGGCACACAAACCCCACACTGAAGAGCAAGGTGTTAAGGAACAGCTCTAGGGCCAGGCGGTCCTGCCCAACCACAACTGCAAAGCCTGCACAAGCAGGAGGCAGGCCATAAAAAGGGAAGCAGAGCTGCTCAGAGGCAGGCAGACAGTGGAAGGGAACAGAGTGCTGCTCTGAGCTCTGGGGGAAAGTGCTGACCAGGAGCTCATTGCCTGAGACCTGACAATGTAAACCTGAGAAAACCTACACAGGAGAGGCAGGTGACTGATTCTGATTGTGCAGGTCAAAGACTTCAGTTGAGACTCTTTGATTTACTCTGTGGGGAAAAGGAGACTTGGGTAGGAAGTGGTCCGGGGGCAGCTGCTGAGACCCAACCGTGCAGAGCATAGCTGCCCACTATTGGGCCCTCGACCAGAGCCCAGTGGAAGGGGTGGCCCCAGGCTCACCTACACACTCCAAGAAGATGTGATAACAGAAGCCTTCAGCTCAGGGGAGAACCCATCTGTGGAAGACACTGACTGTTCAAGGACCAGACCCCAAAGTCCCCATGCTAAAGGGAAGGACCAGCAACCATTGCAGGACTGTATTTGCAACTGGGAAATCACCTGCCATACTCCCACCTGACCAGTAGATGGCACTATTGGTGGTTGTTCACCTTCTACGAGGAGTTATTGAGCTCCTCTTATTTCTTAATGCTGAGTTGCTCCCCTTCTCACTTACAAGTCTTCTAGCATGGTCAGATTTTCTCCTTCACAATTGTGGTTTTGATATTTAACCTACAGAATGTGAGCCAAACTCAGAAATCAACAAATAAGGATGAGAAACTAGTGCAATAAGAATAAGAAGCAAGATCCACATCAAATGTTAACCACATTATGTGAGGTTTCAGAAAAATTAATTCAGGGACCAGGTAAATGGAGGACTAACATCAGTCCTCTGTTTTGGTGATGATCCAAAACTGGGAGTAAGAAGACTCAGTCAGGGAAGTGAGACAGAGGTCACCATTAAAAAAAAAAATCTTACACTTGCCAAAAAATTACCACATTAATCAATATGAGATACTGCAGATTTCCCTATATTTAGCAAATAACAATGATATTTCAGATGCCACAATTACAATATTGTAATTGGTCACCATGTGGGATATGCCAGCTGCTTCACACTTGGGCATCTTGTGTCTGCTGAGGGAATCATGAAACAAAAAAGAAACAAAGATTAACAGCAGTAACTTGAGTGTATTAAGTTGCTGGATCAAGCAAATATTATATATAAGGATCCATGAAAGCAGGTAATATAAAAGCAAAAACAATACTAATAGATTTTAAAAATTAAAGACAAAAGGAAACATTTTCACATTTTCTTCACGTTATATAAATAACATGTAAAGAAAAATAATAAGAGGAGAAAAAATGTTTCCTCCTACCTTGAATTTCCAGCAGGATTTTTTTTGGTTTCCTCTCTGCTAGATTTACAAGCCTGATCCTCACTGGATAAATTTGCTATAACCTGCTGGTTGCTTACTTCAAGACTATGCCAGAAGAATAATTGCAAAATCAGCATCAGTTATGTTTTAACGGCAAAAGCAGGAATTAGCTTGTTGTAGAATGCCAGTGGAATGCCCACTAGGAACAAAGGAGAGATCTAATCAGAAACATTGGATGGGTGTCAAGTGGGTAGTTAGAAAAGTATAAGCAAGCTCCTAACAATCCCTGAACCATATTCAATATCATTTAAAAAAAGGTTGTACAAATTTAGCTCCTACTAGTTTATTTAAATACTGTTGCTGTTAGGGAAACTTTACTAGAACTAGTCCAATTTTGAGAGCAGGAGAGCCAATCAAAACCTCTTCCATTTGAATCAGTATGTTGTTTTCGTAGAATCTTTTCCAGGCAGAAGGCATATAAACTTTTAAATACACTAAAATGTTTCAGTAAATATCAATTTTATTCTCCTTAAGGAGCTATGTGAGAGAAATTAGAATAGAGATTCTGTATGGCTTAATACTCCTATCTCTCCTGTTGTGCATGGTGTTATACTGCACTATTGCTTCTCCAACATGAACTGAAAAGTCTCAGCTAATATAATTTTATTTTGATTAACAGAACTTAGCTCTACTTTGCAATGTCAGTGTCTTATCCCTTTAAATGACAGAAAGCAATGCATACAGATATCCCTTTTATTTTTTGTCAGTCACTGATTTGTTGATGTGTCTTTGGTGGCAACTTTCTGTTTTCACTAATAGAGAGATAATGTAGGTGAGGTAATATCTTTTATTGGACCAACTTCTGTTGGTGGAAGGAACAAGCTTTCGGGCTTCAGAGAGTTCTTCCTCAGACCTGGACTATACTAGTAGCATATATATTTGCATCCCCCATGAAGGAAAAAACTCAGGCTCAATATTTATTGACTGATTCCGTTTTCTTTTTCTGGAGGTGGGGAAAGGGAAAAAGCATTATGAGAAATTTTTCTTCATGTTAATTACCTTTCTTTCTTTGAAATTGTTCACGTCAGTCACACACTTAACTATTGTTCCTCCCGACAGAAGATGGAGACACAGAGGCTCTATCTACACAACACAGCTTTTAGCAACACGGCCGTGTCACTACAGCCATGCCGCTAAAAGTTGCACCGTGTAGCTGCTGTTTGTCGGCTCTCCTGCAGACAAAAAACTTCCACCCCCAATGAATGGCGTTAAGCACTGTTCACACTGGTGCTTGTCATCAGCAAAACTTTTGTCTTTCGAGCGGGGAGAGTTTAACATCTCTGAAAGAGAAAAGTTTTATCGTTCAGTTGCCAGTGTAGACGTAGCCTGATAGACTTCGGAGGGTAGCTAGCTCCCAGAACTCAGCTGAATCTTCAAAAGCAGTTCACATTATTTACAAAGCAAAATATATCTCAAATTTTGAGCCTTTGAAATTGTAACATAAAACTCTGAAACTTTGTAAAAGAGTGCTAGTCTCCAAAGGAAGAGGTGTGGACTGTCTAGAAGACCTCAAATGCAGTAAACTAAACAGATAAGGAAAACCCCAACCTGCCCTTTCAATTTTCTGTGCCAGCTTTGAGGCTTAGAACGTCCCAAAACAATGAAGTACCATGCAGTCAGAAAGGATTAATGTCTCACACTCATCTACCTCATTCTCTCACCAAATGATGCATTAGCTCATAAATGCATATTAACCTGTAGTGTTTAGAGAATGTAAGCAAGAAAGAATGTAACCTAGGAGGCTACCTTATATATCTCTAATAGCAAATACATACACCTTCTCAGACCATGATGTAGCTAATATTTTAACGTAAGAGACTGAGAACATATAGGACTTCTTTGCCTGCATGGAAACAAAACTGCACTGATTAGAAGTTTTATTCACTTAGAAAGAATTAATTTGAATGCTGTGCAGTGTTTCTTTTCCTCTCTTCTCTTTTCACTCTTTTTATAGACACCCTGACCGACCTGTTTACAAGTACTGCTTTAAGAGGTATGTGTGAATATTTATTGTAGTGTCTGGACTATTTTTTCCCAATGTAACTTTCCACATGAAAAAGACATGGAAGATATTTCAATTTTTTGTTCCTATTTTTGTCTAGGTCTTTTTTAGACTGGCTGAAATTCTTAATAAACTCTGTATAAAAAAATTAAAACAAACCTTTTTTTAAAATCATGCCAAAACTAGTATATTGAAATTAATAGTTAAAACCTCCGAGTATTACCTGTAGTGAAATATAAAATGTACAAAAACTATTAAAGATGTACTTACTACAAAGCTGATTTTTTAAATGATCTCTCAAGGACTATCTGTTTAGGCTTAGACATTACAAGTACATTTCTTAACAAAATATTTAAAAAGCAATTCTTGCTATGTAGCTTCCATGATCTGAGTACAGTGTTCTGTGCCTCTCCTTCAACAGCAGATGGCATCCCAACCATATACTGCGGGAAGTACTTTCCGATGTGCTTGGTAATGTCACTGGTTGCTTCAGGGCATCCAGTTAACCCTAAATTCAATTCTTAACATTAATTTTCAAACTATATAATTGATTTAAACTTTGTAATTTTTATAAGTCTTCATATGATAGGTATTCTGTTACTATTATAGGATTTTTTGCAGTATCCTATTAAAATAAGTTTGAAAATAGATCAATTTAAGTTACTTGCTAAATCATAGTATTCAGCAGTTTGGAATTATACATGCTAATTGTAATATCACAACAGTTATAAGTAGACATTAAATTAATGTTTCTCAAACAGCAAGGCTGAACAGCCTGAGCATGATCTAACCATCTTCCATATGAGGTCTCCCAGCTCTGTCTTAGTAAAAGTTTCCCCTTTTTCCTCCTCTGCTACCAGCTGCAGAGGGAGCCCGTAATGCGGCAACCCTTTTCTTCTGGCCAGCCGAACAAAGGCCCACCACATAAGCTGCAGTGAGCATATTGTCAAATGTCCCAACAACTGCTCTGTTTCCACTGCCTCAAGGTTATAGGAGCAATGACACCACTGTTTGATCATTTTCTCCACTGAAAATGCGTTCTAAGAAATGGTAGTATTACCAGTATTGTTACATAATAATTAAGGATAGCCCAATAATTACACTGCATTGAAAACAAAACCACACGACAGAACAAATAGACAGTTTTTGCCCTGAAAGTAAGCTTACAATCTAGAATTTAGACATGAAATGACAAAGTGAGGGGGGAAAACAGATGAGAAGGGAGAAATGGAATGTGGCTGCATTCTGTTACAAAAATAAGCTCAAGCAGTGACTCAGCTGATCTATATACAATTTGTGAAATAAGTTTAATTACATTTTTGGACTTTTGCTTTGTAAGTCAGGGTTCAGGGATATTATACAGTTGTTTTAAATTATGTATATTGAAACAACATTTTCAGTTTTTCCCAATTATATACTTTTCTCAACTCTTATTGTGAATATCTAAGTGTGTGGTTATTTCTGTGTCTATATAATATGCAAATCCCTGTGTTGATTTAGCTAATAATAAAGTTCTTCAAAATTTTTCTAAATTTCAAATTTGAGTAAATATTTTAATCAAAAATTGACTTATATTAAAAAACAAACAATAAAATGTTTGAACACTTTGGGGCGGGGGGTTATTTTAACCAGCTCTACCTAATAACTGCATGACTTTACATACTTACTGTATAGCTATTTTTTCAGTAATTGTATTCTGAATACAAGACTCCTTCTAGTCTTTTGTGCTACTCAGCATTTGCAAATTTTTTTGAAAAGATGCTGCATCATTTCCATTTGAATTTGAAAAATCCTAACGTGACATAAATTAACTTTAAAAAAATATTTTAAAGTCCATCAACTTTGTTTATCAGGCCCAATCCTACTCCCATTTAACTCCAGCAGGAGTTTTGTCAGTGCCCGCAATGCCCACTTTCCCTTCCTACACATTATCAGGGCTTGCCCCCCCCCCCCAGACACTTTCAAATATTTGTGTTTACGCTGTTTGTTTATATTAGAAAAACTCAAGCCTATTCCTCCAAATTCAGTCTTGAATTGATATATAAACTTGTAGGGTAAGAAAAGGAGGAAGAAAAGAAGGAATATTAGGCAAGGGCAGGAGAGAGGCCAATTTGTTTCCTTTAAATTATTTTTTATTTAAAATTTAAAAATTTAAATTTAGAATGTCAGATAATACTAATTTAGGGACACTTCCTCCTAACTCTGTGTTACCTGAATATTGTTAAGCTAAACTCCAGTGATGATGATGCTATTTTTTTAAGTATAACTTCTGTCTATTTCTTTAAATAAAAAAGTTTGCATTTTGAACTAAACTGGTTAATCAAGTCTTTGGTTAAGCCTCAGTTTAACAGCCACATTCAAGGCTGAATCTCTCACGAGCAGCAAACATCCACAAGTTTGATCCAATTCCACTCTTTGTTGGTCCCCGACTATTGTAAAGATATTTTGGATGCAGGCAGGTATAAAGCAACAGGCTAATGAGTGTGAAAACTAAGCATCACATGGACAAAAATAGCAGACATGCTGGGGTGATAGAATAGAGAGAACGTCATATGTCTTTTTAACTGTGGTTCTGATTAGTAAAGTATCTTTTCCTGCCACTCAAAGTGATATAATTTCTGCACCTGCTGCAGTATCTTCATCCTTTGTTATATGTACAAAAGCTATGTTATTTAGCATATAACTGTGAACATTTCTTTTTACATATTTTCAATGTTGATAAAAGCAAAGTAATGCACACTAATCATAATCCCAACTATACATATAAAATGATGGGGTCTAAATTAGTTGTTACCACTCAAGAAAGAGATCTTAGAGTCACTGTGGATAGTTCTCTGAAAACATGCATCCAATGTGCAGCAGCAGTCAAAAAAGCGAACAGAATGCTGGGAATCATTAAGAAAGGGACAGGACAGAAAATATCATATTGCCTCTATAAAAATCCATGATACCCCCACATCTGGAATACCGCGTGCAGATGTGGTCGCCACATCTCAAAAAAGATATATTGGAATTGGAATAGGTTCAGAAAAGGGCAACAAAATGATTAGGAGTATAGAACGTCTGCCATATGAGAAGAGATTAATAAGACTGGGACTTTTCAGCTGGAAAAAGAGACGACTAAAGGGGGATATGACAGAGGTCTATAAAATCATGACTGGTGTGGAGAAAGTAGATAAGGAAGTGTTATTTGCTTCTTCTCATAACACAAGAACTAGAGGTTACGAAATGAAATTAATGGGCAGCAGGTTTAAAACAAACACAAGGAAGTATTTTTTCACACAACACACAGTCAACCTGTAGAACTCCTTGCCAGAGGATGTTGTGTAGGCCAAGACTATAATAGGGTTCAAAAAAGAACTAGATAAATTCATGGAGGATACTCCATCAATGGCTATTAGCCAGGATGGTAGGGATGGTGTCCCTAGCCTGTTTGCCAGAAGTTGGGAATAGGCGAACAGGAATGGATCACTTGATGATTACCTGTTCTGTTCATTCCATCTGGAGCACCTGGAATTGGCTACTGTTGGAACACAGGATACTGGGCTAGATGGATCTTTGGTCTGACCCAGTTTATCCATTTTTATTTGAACACTGCTCAGAGAATACAGGACTGATATTAGAATATAGATGTTAGTGTGGGCCAATGGAAAAGTAATGGACTGTAATTAGAGGACCTGGGTTCTATCCTCATCACTGCCATTAGCCTGCTGGATGCCTTGGGCAAGTCACTTCACCTCTGTGCCTCAGTTTACCCATCTTTAAAATAAGAATAATACTTACCTTCTTTGTAAAATATTTTTATATCAGTAGCTGAAAAGTGCTGTATAAGAGTTAGGTATGATCAGTGCTCTTTAAAGGTCCCAATCCAGCAAAGCACTTTAAGCTAGTGAGTAGTCCCACTGGGGACAAAAAGTTAAAGCACATGCTTCAGTGCTTTGCTGGTTCATGGCATTAGAATCTGTCTATGCTACAGAAAATGTCATGCTTGAAAACAGTTTCCGCTAGAACAGTTTTTCCATCAGTTCAAGCAAAGTACAACTTTGTCAAAATTGATTTTAGTCTTAAGGTTTTAAAAAAACAAAATTTAACAAAGTTATGCACCTTCCACGCTGATGGTAAAATTATGTTAGCTGAAATGGTTTTTGAAATGGTTGTTTCTCTAGTATAGATGCAACATGATTAAATTCCTATATTCTCTGCTCCCCACTCCACTTTATTTAACTCAGTAAGCAAGGCACTAAAAAGGACTCTGTCATTCAGAGGGTGAAATCTATGGGCCTATTTCCAAATTCCTATGGAATTTATCTGTGTATGGAAATAGAAGTGCCATGACATTTCCTCTTTAGAAGTTTCCCTGGTATCTTTTCCTAAGGGTGTGTCTACACTGCAAATGAAGGTGTGATTGCAGCACAGGTAGTTATACTGTGCTAGCTTTAATTTAGCTAGCACAGGTAACAATGGCAGTTAAGACCCAATAGCATGGACCCTCAAGTGGGCTAGCAACTCAACTATGTGCCAGAATGCCTTGGCAGGCTTGCACTGGGACGGTTAGCCTGTGCTGAAACCCATGCCACTATCTCTTCACTACCACTATAACCCATGCCAGCAATCACACCTTCATTTATAGTGTAAACATAACCTTTAGAGTGGGGTTTGCACTTTGTCATGAAAAGAAATGGAGCACCTTAAACCAGTAGATCCTTGGAAACCCATAGAAGCCCATGACCAATGATACAGAGGTCCTGTTCTTCTCCCATTGATTCCTGGATCTTGCTGGCAGCATAATCTCTTCAACAGCTGCACTGTCAAGTACCTCCCCCATGGAGGATCAATACTAACTCACCTTTAAATGACTTGGTTGAGAGGCGGATAATGCTAGTTTTTCATTTCTTAAAGAACATTAAAATATAGTTGTATGTTAACTGATCGTATGCATATTTTACTTAATGTACATTTTAGTGCAAATTCAGTACAATTATCACTGTGAAGAGAATTGGACTAAACAGAGCTGTGATGGTCTCTGAGGGCTGGTTCAGATGCCTGAAATCAAAGTCCCATGTCTTTTTGGTTTTTTGTGCATAATTAGATAGAGTTTGATATTTAATTTAAAGAGATATCAGTCTCTTTTTGCTGACTGATTTCCTACAGCTGTCCACTTGTGTGTGGACAAGTGTAAAAAAATATATTATTGGAAGGTCTATTTTAAAAGACTTTTGCAAGGAATAACTAGTATTTTGGAGTCTCCAAGTTAAGAAAATAGCACATGTACAAATCTATAGTTTCAGAGAAATCTTCTGTATATATAAGGAAACAATAAAAGCATAAATGGGAAATTATTTTGGCTTCAGCATCTCAAGTTCTCTACTTAAAACCTTCTTTGAAAGTTATTAGTTTATGACTAAATAAAATGTAGTTATCTGGTAGGTCACTGAAGTATGATCTAATCTCATTTGGAGAACAACACTAATTGAAACATGAGATACTTGGAGTAGATATGATGTCTATTCAGACTGTAGAAAGATGGCACAAGTTATTAGGTCAGATCATCCTGCCTTTGGGCTGATTGCCCTTTTAAAAGCAGCCTTCTTTGGGCTATTAATTTGAAAGAAATATAATCTGATGCCTGAAGGAGTTAAAATCGGTGAGAATAGTATTGCAACCTACAGATGAAAAATGGGCATGTAGTTCTATTTAATACGTAACACTATATAATTATACAAATATATATAATTTATATAATTACATAATTATATTAACACAAAAAAAATATTGTGCTAAAGAACCTATTTCCCTTGGCTATACAAGTCTGCTTTGATGTTCAATTTAGAGAAGATAAATCAGTGTCTTTTTGTTGATTGATTTGCTTTTGCTGTCCACTTATCTTATTTGATCATCACTTAGCTCTTTTTAAAGTGAATTAGGGATATACAAGACTCTGAACTCTACAGGATTTTTCTGGGCTTTTGATTCCTTTATAAGCCCATGTGCCTTGTGTTAAATGCTCTAGGAGTAAAGTTCTCCTTACCTGAAAAGCTGGAGTTTTTTTGTAATTAGTGGATTTTGAGGAGCCTACATTACTCTTGCCTGAAAAGTTTCCTTCTCTATAACTAGGAAAGGAAGTGTTGAAAATGCTAACATTCCAGATGCAATATAAATCAAAAGAATTGATAGCTTATTATTTTTGTCCAGTCACTGAATCAAATCATTAGACTCAGGAAATGAATACAATACAATGCTATCAACATATTCAGAACCTGAAATTTTTGCTGTCAATTCCTTTTAACTAGGGCTGTCAATTAATTGCAGTTAACCCATGTGATTAACTCAAAAAAATTAATCACAATTAAAAAAATTAATCGCACTGTTAAACAATAGAATACCAATAGACATTTATTAAATATTTTGGATGTTTTTCTACATTTTCATATACATTGTATTCTGTGTTGTAACTGAAATCAAAGTGTATATTATTTTTTATTACAAATATTTGCACTGTAAAAATGATAAAAGAAATAGCATTTTTCAATTCCCCTCATATAAGTACTGTAGTGCAAACTCTTTGTCGTGAAAGTCCAGCTTACAAATGTAGGTTTTTTTCTTACAATCCACTCAAAAACAAAACAATGTAAAACTTCAGAGCCTACTAGTCCAATCAGTCCTACTTTTTTTTCAGCCAATCGCTAAGACACGGAAGTTTGTTTCCTTTTATGGCATATAATGCTGCCCACTTTTTATTCACAATGTCACCAGAAAGTGAGAACAGGCATTTACATAGGACTTTTGTAGCTGGCATTGCAAGGTATTTACATGCCAGATATGCTAAACATTTGTATGCCCCTTCATGCTTTGGCCACCATTCCAGAGGACATGCTTCCATGTTGATGACGCTCGTTAAAAAAATAATGCATTCATTAAATTTGTGACTGAACTCCTTGGGGGAGAATTGTATGTCCCTTGCTCTGTTTTACCTGCATTCTGCCATACATTTCATGTTATAGCAGTCTCGGATGATGACCCAGCACATGTTGTTTCTTTTAAGAACACTTTCACTGCAGATCTGACAAAACGCAAAGAAGATATCAATGTGAGATTTCTAAACATAGCTACAGCACTCGACCCAAGGTTTAAGAATTTGAACTGCCTTCCAAAATCTGAGAGGGACATGGTATGGAGCATGCTTTCAGAAGGCTTAAAAGAGCAACGCTCCAATGCGGAAACTACAGAACCTGAACCACCAAAAAAGAAAATCAGCCTTCTGCTGTTGGCATCTGACTCAGATAATGAAAATGAACATGAACATGCATCGGTGCACACTGCTTTGGATCATTATCGAGCAGACCCCATCATCAGCATGAATGCATGTCCTCTAGAATGGTAGTTGAAGCATGAAAGGACATATGAACGTTTAGCACATCTGGCACATAAATGTCTTGCAACACCTGCTACAAAGTGCCATGAGAACACCTGTTCTCACTTTCAGGTGATATTGTAAACAAGCGGGCAGCATTGTCTCCTGCAAATGTAAACAAACTTCGTCTGAGCGATGAGCTGAACAAGAAGTAGGACTGAGTGGATTTGCAGGCTCTAAAATTTTACATTGTTTTATTTTTGAATGCAGTTTTTTTGTACATAATTCTACATTTGTAAGTTCAACTTTCATGATAAAGAGATTGCACTACAGTACTTGTATTAGGTAAATTGAAAAATACTATTTATTTTGTTTTTATACAGTTCAAATACTTATCAAAAATAAATATAAAGTGAGCACTGCAACACTTTGTATTCTGTGTTGTAATTGAAATTACTATATTTTAAAATGTAGAAAACATCCACAAATATTTAAATAAATGGTATTCTATTATTATTTAACAGCGCAATTAATTGTGATTAATTTTGTTAATCACTTGACAGCCTTACTTTTAACCCTATAGATACATTCATCTATAGGATATAAACCTTGATGTTCAGTGGCCATAGATCCTATTTTGATCTTTGCTCAAAGCATTCTAAGATAATACTGACTCATCCTGTCTAATTCTTCAAGAGAATACAATTTAACCAAAAGGTTTTTTTATAAAAACATATTTGTGAGCCTACGTTTTAAGCTAAATATGGTACCAACAAACTCTTTGCAAATATCAAGCTTTGTGAGGACACTGAAGTAGTAGAATGACATATCAAATTACAAAGGTTTCAGCTAGCTGTAAAGCAATTAGAATCTCGTTGACCTGTTCAGGCCCCCATCTCCAATCTTACTTATTGTATCCTCCTCCTTGGCCTCTTCTACACCTACATCATGCCCACTCACTTTCCAGGCCATGAAAAATACAACACTAAGACCATCATCTTTGCCTGACAATCTGATCATACCACATACACCTCTTTGATTCTCTCCACTGTTTCTCCATTCGCCTCTCCATCAAACTTGGGTCTTTTGTGATCATCTTCAAGGCCATTTATAACTGTCCCTTCATAGTTATCCACCCTTCTTTCTCATTGCAACAGCCCAAAGAAGACAGTTTTGTCACTGATTTGCCCATTTCCTCCAAAACTGTATGGAAGCTTTCTTCTCCTCTGGCCACTAAACATGAAAAGCCACTCCTAAACTGGTCTACATAATCATTTTCCTGTCCTATTTATGCCCAAACTTGCCCAGGCAGGGCTCCTCATTGATTTCAATGGAACTCCATGCAGACGTGCATGTGGATTCACTTGCAGGATCAGGGCCTACTGAGGATCCATTTCTTCCATGAAGCAAGCCTACAAAAAAGTAGGTGACTAAAGTCATCTACTTACCTATTTCATTTATTTGTTTCATGAGAAAAACACTCATCTGTATGGAGAGATGAGTTGAAGGACACTAGAAGTGAAGCTGGGAATTTCCTTTGGGGGAAGACTACAGAGGAGGAGAAATTAATGTTCTTTCCTTTTTAAAAAAAAACAGTGACAACAAAGGTGTAGTTAGTAAGATGTGCACTTTAGTAAAAAATTTTCTTGTACATTACAATCCCATTCCCCCTCTTCATCTTCGTCATTTAAGGCTGTAATGCTCTTTAGCACACGGGCTGTTTTTGGAAACGGCCTACCATATTTTGAATATTAACACAAAAAATAAATAATTTAAAGACCCAGATCATCTAGCCTGTTAGGAATAAAATCCTGTACCCACGTAAAGTGAAATCTCAAATTACATCAGTGGGACTACTTACAAGTAAGGTAAACGAGATTTTCTCGTGTAGCATATACAAATAGTTAGAAACTTTTCACAACCAGATTATTTTTTAATCTACTGGTTCCACAAGGAAAAAAGGAAATCCTTTCATTATACAGGCCTTCTCTTTATCAGAAATGACATTTACAGAATTAATACAATTTTTTTCTAACTTTTCTTTTGGCAGCTTATAAACATGCTTAATTCCCCTGAATAGCTAAATATTTCAAGGGAAAGATCAATTTCTGGGTACTGTACTTACTTATCTAAAAGTCAGATAACCTGGAAAAATTGTGGTTTAGATAATCTAGAAATATTTGGTTTGGACAATTAAAAGGTTTGCTAATGGAAATACATATGTTTGTAAATTCCAGGAAAAGAAAGTGTTACATATCTAGTTATTTAAAATGTATTCAGCACTGGACTTTAAACAAATCTGAAATGATAATCACTTCTCATATAGCACCATGAGATTGAGATGCAGATTGTTCTTATGTTTTAGTCACCATAGGTATGGATGAAGTGCTGGGCAGATAAAAGGAACTGAAATTGCTGAAATAAATAAAAAATGAACCCAAATGGATGCTAAATGCTGAGGAAGAATCCAAAAGTTAATCACATCTAAAATAATGTAGGATTTTTATGGAAAACACTATGTTTTGTTCTAAAATGAAAGATTCTAACAGCAGCAGTGATTAGCATAGCAAACTCACGTACACAAGACTAACTATATATTCCAAGACAGAAAATATCCTTGGCAGGGATCCTTCATAGATACCGGCTAATAAAAATGGGCAAAAAAAAATTTGCAAAGGAAAAAAGTTACATACCCTGTGCAGTAACTGTAGTTCTTTGAGATGTGTCTCTCTATGGGTGCTCCCCTTCAGGTGTGCATGCACCTCTCAAGCCCTTGATCAGAGATTTCTAGCTAGCAGTGTCCATTCGGCTCTTGCATGCACCCTCTGCCTCCTCATGGCAGACATGGAGGCCATAAAGGGGTGCATGGGTGAACCAACTCCAGTTCTTTCTCTACTCGGTAATCCCCTAAGGAACAACTCAAGCAGAGGGGAGCAGATATAACCACGGACACTGATTTTCCAAAGTGCCAGGGGGTGCACAAGCCCCAGCTCTGCCCCAGGGCCAGCCCCCACTCCACCCCTTCCCCCAATGCCCCACCCCCACCCTGCCCCTCCCGCTCCGCCCTGCTCCAAGAACTGAGTGGGGCGTGAACTCTGGGCAGTCTATGACCTACTGAAATACTTCTTGCTCATAGGTGTATAAATGTCCAAGGAACATAGGATAGCCCTGAAGTGCTTGAATATGTGCAGGGAGTCATTTGTGGTCACTGACAGAAGTTTGTCCTCTACAATATTTTGGACCTCTCTCAGGTGCCCTGTACATAACTACCACCATGGAGATGGATCTAGCAGCAGTATCCACAGTATCTAGGTGCAGTGTTTCTCAAATGTGACCACTATGGCCGCATGCGGCCATCAGAGGGTTTCCCTGTGGCCACAACAGCTTCCTGAGTGGTGATGTGGAGGGAGAGAGGCAAAGCATCAGCCTCTCCCCCATCCATCCCAGTTCCTCCTGGATACACAGCCCTGCACAACCCCCGGAAACAGGTGGGACACAACACTGCAGGAGCACGGTGAGTTCTCTACCGGGGCGGGGCGGGGGGGCAATGAGGCTCGGGCTTCAGCCCTGGGGTGGTTGGGATCCTGGCTGCGCAGACCAGAGCTCCAATCTTGGGGCTTCAGGCGCCAACACCCGGCTCCAGCTGCAAGGTTTTTTGGTGCTGATCCCCAGCTCTGGCCACGTGACCCTGGCCTTTGGCCATGGGCCTTCAGTTCAGGCTCCAACCCCTGACCACACAGCAGCAGGCTCCAATCCCCGTCTCTGGCCATATGGTGCCCGCCTCAGGCCCCGACCCTGATGGCAGCTGCTGGTCCTGGGCACCAACCCCCAGCCGCATGCTCTGATCCCCAGTCCTGGCCGCTGACCCCAGGTGCCAACATGTAGTCCCAGCTGCGTGGCAGCAGACACCAGCACCGGGCACCGATCCCCAGCTCCAGGTGTGTGGTAGCAGGTGCTGGTTTCAGCCTCGTGGCAGCAGGCACTGATCCGGCCATGCAGGCTCCAGCACCCAACTCCAGGCTCTGGCTGCATGGCAGGGGGCACTGGCCCTGGGCTCCAACACCCTGCCCTGGCCATGCAGCTCCTGCTCTGGCCATGGGCACCAACCCCCAGCCACATGGCAGCGGGTGCCGATCCCCAGCTCCAGCCACACAGCTGCTGGGCTCACCACCCACCCTCCTCTCTCTTGGCTCCACATCCATGTCCTCCTCCCCATCACCCCTGGACCCCACTGCCTTCCTGGCCCCATATCCACCCCTCCATTGCCTCAGGGCCCCACTGCCTCCCCCAGCCCACATCTATCCTACCATGTCCCCCACTGCTTCCGTCTCCATCTCCCTCCCGCCCGCCATCCAGAGCTTAATTTGTCATGGAACTTGCTGAGAAAAGTGATATCAACAAACATGCAAGTATCACTTTTCACAGCTTTCCAGATAACTACTAAGTGTACTGTGAAAAGTGATTGATATTAACAAACATACAAATATCACTTTTCACAGTAATATTTTTACTATTGAGTCTGCAAAAAAACCCTCTACATAAATAAATTACAATGACGTGGATGTATATATGTGCTATTTATTTGTTTTTCCTAAAGTTCATCAAGTATGTCAGTGCGGCCACCAGCAAGAGTTGATGGTCGCACTCTAAGGCCACCAAAAAATTTGATGTGAGTACCCCTGATTTAGGGACACTTTGAGAGCCATGAGCGTGTTGTAGTTAATAAAATTATATTTGGCCCTGAGCACCTGATAGTTCACAATCTGGAACAGCAAGGTTGTGGACGAATAAGACTTTGTCCAAAGAAATGCATTTGTTTTTAATCATTGTCATGGGGGTAGTTCTCAAAAAGTGCTACCTACGCCGTTCATTCACAGCATTCACCATGTGGGAGTTAAGTGGGGAATGGAAAAATAAAAAGTCAGAGTCCTTAGGGGTCCATCAGCCATACCAGCTGGATCCAGGAGAGCCTCATTAATAGGTAATGCCACTCTGGGAGGTGTTGCTGACTGCAAAATATCTAGCAGCCTGTGCTGCTGATCTTTGACCTCCTCCAGAGGGATCCGCAGAGAGTGTCATCTATCCTTCTAATGAGGTCATGGAATTGTCTGAAGTCATCAGCAATGGAAGGAGGGGGAGGCATAATTGCCTCATCCAGTGACAACAAAATGGGAGTGTCAGGGGTGACTTCCTAATCTGCCCTAGTCTCTAGTCTCCTCCTGCCTTGGAAGGGTAGGGGGAGGATGTGAAACCCGTTTCCCTAAGAGAGGGTACTGGTGGTTTATTGAATTGTTGCCAATAGGCAGCCCACAAGCCCCAGTATGGCAAGTGCAGAAGTCCATAAGGGAGCAGGGTGGCATATAGGCTGATTCCACCATCCTTGAAACACTGCCAAGTCCCCCCTGTGCATGGGTGGATTCTCAAATGGGTATGTAGGAAAACCCCTAACAGATATCAAGGAGACCCACTGGGAATCCTCCTCTTCTTCCTCCATGTGTTCCCATGGGGGCAGCCAGTGAGGATGGAGGACAGTCCAGTGCCACAGAGTGGCCACTCAAAGATGGAGGTTTTGGTACCATGAGACTCTTGATACCGGACAGCAATGGGGACTCCCATGTAAGTGACACTGAGGAATCCCTCAATTATTGGAACTCCTGCAGTACTGGAAAGTACCAGTACCAATACCATAGCCAAAGTCACTGTAGCTGGGGCCAACAGTACCAGTAACAATGAGCACACTGTATGCTTTGTCAGATGCCAATGCTTGCTCAGTACTGAGGGTACCACTTGTACAGGCACCAGCAGCTGAGCTATTTGCATCGGAACCAATGGCTGGGTTAATGCATGTGACAGCACCAGTGGCTGAGCAGGATGCTTCAGTGGCAATGATGGGGCCAACTCAATAATATCCAGTGCTTTCTCTCCTTATTAGCAGAGAGTACAGGTACCCTATCAGAGCTGTGCTTCTCCTTGCAGCTCGGGGGCTTGCAGGCCCCCCAATACTGGAGGAATAGTCCTTGGTCTCAACGGTATCCTCAGAGACTGAGTACCTCGACAGGGACCTGATCTGTTTTGGAGCCAGCTTCTTAGATTTAGAGTTCATGCTCCTATTTTTGGGAGTGTTCCCAAGGTGCTCCAAAGGCTTCCCTTTCATAGGAGAAGCATGCCCCTATGTTGACAGGATGCTGGATCTGCCTGGGGACAGATGTACAAAGAGGATCTTCTGACCTGGCTCAGAGGGTGGTTATAGGGAATGTTCCATTGCCAACAATCTGAACTTTATCTTCCTGTTTTTCCTTGTCCTGGATTCTGGGCTAAACGAAAGAAGCACTCCTGGGAGATGTGGGACTTCCCCAGGCAATGGACAAACTTGGAGTATCTGTTGCTCACCATTATAGCCTCCCAGCAGGAGAGGCACCACTTGAAGCCTGGAGAAGCAGGCATACCACATCAGGAGAAGACAAGTCTCCGACGGCAAAAGAAAGGAAAAAACAGCCCTCTCATCTAAACTAACTCTAACAACTCTAAACTAACTTTGATAGAAAAAGGTAAAGAGAAAACGCCAAGTATGCTCTATGCCAGGGGTCTCAAACTCAATTTACTTTAGGGCCAGTGCCAGTCCTCAAATCCTCCCAGCGGGCCAATAATGTCACTCATGCCACCCAGAACCTGCCCCCCCAAACACCGCTCCCACAAACTCCACCCCCCACCTGCCTAAGGCTCTGGGAGGGAGTTTGGGTGGGGGAGGAGATCTGGGGTAGGGGATTGGGGTGCAGGAGGAGAAGGTGGGGGTGCAGGCTCTGTGAGGGAGTTGAGGGGGGAAGGGGGTAGGGGTGCAGGCTCTGGGAAGGGGTCGGGGGGTGCGGCTCTTACTTGGGGCTCCAAGGCGGGGCGGGCTGGGGGGCCTCCGCACGCTGCTGCCCCCAGGCACCATCCCCACAGCTTCTCATTGGCCGCAGGGGCACTTGGGGCAGGAGCAGTGCGTGGAGGCACAGGCCCGCCCTGCCCCAGGGCCATAGGGAGGGGCCGACAGACATTTGGAGCGAGCAGGCAGACGCCGCTCAGCTCCGCTGCGCTGCCGGGGCCCCCAGTCATTTTAAATCTCCTGGGGGAGGGGAGGAGCGCCCGGGGGCAGCAGGTGGGGCCAAGGGAGAGACCCAGCCCCAAAACTAAAGGAGCCACACAGGCCACACTGGGGAGGTCCGCGGGCTGCAAGTTTGAGACCCCTGCTCTATGTGGACATGCTAGAGTTCCATTCCAGGAAGAGGTGGTAGGGCAGGAACTGGGAGCGGTTCACCCGTGTATCCCTATATAACTTCGGTGTCTGCCACAAGAAGGCACAGGGCACATGTGTGGGCCAAACAGGCCCTGCTGGCTAGAAATCTCTGATCAAGGGCTTGAGAGGTGCACGCACCTTGAACTGGAGCCACCATAGGGACACTGCTTGAAGAAGAATGGTACCTGCACCAAAAAATGCATTTTGGGGGACATCAAAGTTGTTCACAAATTTGGGGACAATTTTTGTAGTTCTGGCCAGAAAAATGACTTTTTTTTCCAAAAACGTCAAAACGGTTTGTTTCGACAATTTCAAAAATGAAATGTTTTGACATTTCATTTCAAAGCATTTTATTTCTAATATTAACTATGTTTAAAAAAAAGTGAAACCCACCCAAAAGCTGAACAAAAAAAAATACATTTGGGATCAAAAATAAAAACAAAAACAATTATAAGTATTCATTTTGTTTCTGATTCCGCTACCACCACCACCCCTTCCACTTTTTCACGTCAGCTCCTCGGCTTTTCATTTCTGTTGCTCTTCAGGCATGGAGAAATCGCAATCGTCTTCATTGCCATTCCAAACATAGCTCTCTGTTTCACTGGTACTGCAGAGTCATACTATATCTTCAGTAAAAATATTAATCTTCTATATTTGTATTTTATTTGTTTATTTGCCATTCAGATTATTTTTGACTTGATTTTCGTTTTAAAATATTGTAATAAATCAACAGTCACCTAAGAACTTCACATTTATTTCTAATCCACAAGCACTGGCCTCATGACTTCATGACAACGAGGAAAGAATTTAAATCCTTGTTCCCCAAAAACAATGACACCTACCAGTTAAACTAAGGGAGACTCTCCACTACTTGATAAGAGAACAACAATGTAGTATCCAATGGCATTTCTGCTCTTTCTGCTAGATTTCCCCTCTTCAGCCAGGCCTCTCACTGTATGTTATTGGCACTTTTGCTGACATTTCTTATGTGTCCTTCTCTGTCAGGATGTGCCCTTCTGCCTAATTTCCCAATCCCTTCCTTTCCAGCTGTTCTTAGATGGTTAAAATACCATGCCAAATGTATGTTAAAACAGATATATATATATTTATTTCACTTTTGGAATCTTATAAGTGCCAGTTGCTTTTTTACAAAACCTTTTCAAGTCACCTTTAACATCTAAATTCAATACAAAGCAAAAAACTCAACATTGATAGCTCATTATTCAGCATAATATGTTCTTGCAATAGACAAAGTGAGCTTATGGAAGTTTAACTGCTGTTTAAGGAAGATTTACTATTTCTGTAGACCGCTCTTAAAAAAAAAAAAAGATTGTGAGTAATGTTACATAAGACAAATAAAATACACTTAAATACTGTGATGGTGTGCACATTGTAAAATACCTATATTGAAAATTATCCTTTTGATCTGTTGAACAATCTTGTGTCCATAAACAGAATTCTTTGGCCTCTGTATAACTGTTACGAAGAATTTTGGCAAGGGAAGTCATAATTTTAAATGTAAAACCTACATATAATAGTCTCAGTAGCTCCACTGGAATATGAGCCTCGGTAATATCAATGGTTGTATCTAATTGAAATGTATTTGTGGCTCCAGTGAGCCATGTTTCTTATTCATTCTGCTATAACCTTGTAGTACCAAAGCTGGCAAGGAAGAGTATTTTGGTTCTAATTGATCTGATGTTCTGGAACATAATTCAGGCAAATGAAACGAGCACTGCTGAGTTTCAAAGGGTGTATTGCCATTCGTGCATTTCTCTCCTGTTTGAATTTTCATTTTATTCACATCTATGCATACTTAGAGATACCCAATAAATTGATGAAGTAGTCACAAGAGCAAATTAACTCATTTAAATCTACACCATGGACACATAATACAGGAAAAGGAATTGATCTGGATTAGCTCCTATGACCTAACACCAGGATAAAACACGCAGTCCATATATAGGTCTCAGGCAAAGGGTCAGATGACCAAACTGGACAGCACTGACTGCTGTAAAGCAGAGATTTAACAACCATGCACCAAATTCTGTGCTAATTTACATCCCATCCAATGGATTTGCCTTGGCATATACCCTCCCAGTTTTTGACCTCATAGATGTCTTTTCCTGGTTGCAAACTATACCTCTAACACCTCCTGTGTGTATGTTAATTAGTCTCAAAGAAAGGAAAAGGTTTTCAAACATCTCCACTTGAGAAACACATAATAAGGGTAAGGAGGCCAGGCCCTTGAAAATAGTGGATGTTTTGTTCTGTACATACAGCTGTCCTTCTATAAGAAGCCATTCCAAGTTTAGAAAAAATGGGAAAAAGAGGGACTCTGTGAGACATGAAAATCAATACATCATTTAGAGGGAAAAATATAAATATATTTAAAAACTAATTATATTTTTAGTTTGTTTTATTCTCTTATTTTCTGTTGAGCTTTGAATAATTTTCATATTTACTATCACTTTTTCTTCCAATGTGTGATAAACAAACTCTCTACAGGATTGCACTGAAAATTCATGGATGTGTTGGTTTGTTTTAATGTTGGTTGTCTCCAAGATAGCATCACCTAGATCATTATTGATATGATAAGGCCAAAAATTAAAATAGCAGAGGATGTTATCACTCAGAACTCAGGTTCATTTCTGGAGCAGTGTTTAGAAACTTGTACACCTGCCTTGCACTATTAATCTATCACTTTTTTCTTCAAACACTTAACTCAGCCACAAAATTTAAATAAAAATGAATACTCTTTTGATTGTTTACTATATAACTGCAAAAAAACGCTAAAGAATGTAATTATAAAAATCAGCCTATTGATGGCTAACTCTACTACTATACCTATCTGGGCTGCGGGTTGCTTCCCCAGTAAATCCTACTGGACAGGAGGAGTAGGAGGCAATGCCAGAGGCTTGCCCCCATCAGCATTATCCTTTTCTGGAAGAATTTGTAGCCTTCTGTGGCCTCTACTAATAGTAGCATAGGACTGGAAGGTATGTCCTTCATCATCAAGTCCCATCCCTTTCTATCATAGGGAACATCATGTAAACCCATTCATACATATATCAGATTTTATCATAAAACTAGTTATGTTGTTTGCCCCTCTGCTGGGTTAAGAATCCTCTTCTAATTTCTACTCTGCATTTATTAATGGCCAGTTTATATCCATCTGTTCTTGTGCCAACATTGTCCTTTAGCTTACATAGCTCTTCTCCCTCCCTAGTGTTTGCCCTCCTGATGTATTTATAGTGAGCAATCTAACCCCTCTCAGCTTTCATTTTGCTAGACTAAACAAGCAAAGCTCCTTTAGCCTCCTCCAAGTTTGAATTAATCTTTGCTGAAGATGGATGACCAGAACTGTACACATTATTCCAGATGAAGTCTTATTAGTACAACAGCATTAATACCTCCCTATATCTACTGGAAATACCACACTTGCGACAGCCTACAACTGCATTTTCCTTTTCTATGGACACACTATGCTGGTGGATCGTAGACATTCTGTGACTGATTAATACACCAGGGTCTCTCTCCTCCTATGTTGTTTCCAATTGATGAACTCCCATCGTATAGCAGAAATTCTTGATATTAGTTCCTAAATTCATGGACCTTCAACGCTGTACTACTGAAGTTCACCCCATTTCTACTACTACAGTCCTGTAGGTCATCCAGTTCTTCTTGTATAATATTCCAGTCCTCTATATTGACAACCAATATCTCTCAACTTTGTGCCATCAGCAAATTTTATTAGCACATTCCTACTTTTTATGCCAAGATCATTAATGAAAATATTAAATAAGATTGCTCCCAAGACCGATCCTTGAGAACTCCACTAGTACCCTCCCTCCAGCCCGACAGTTCTCTTTTCAGCATAACCCATTGTTGTCTCATTAGCCAGTTTCTTAATCACTCTACAATTTCTGTACTAATCCCCCATCTACTCTAATTTAACTAATAATTTCCAATACGATACTGTGTCCAATGCTTTAGTAAAGTCCAGATAGATTAGATCTACTGCATGTCCTTTGTTTAATAAATCAGCTTTACCTCTAGTGTTTACTTCCATTCCACAATCAGAATAGAAATGTAATGCCATCTATACAATATTTACCTTTGTGTGTGTCACTCTGTATCAAGATGGGTTGGTTATTCAAACTGTTATTTGAAGGGAAATGCTGAATGTTTAATAACTGAGTCCTGAGTCACAGCTTCAGACCATTTAATCCATAAATCATTATTGTAAAGCAGGGACTCACTGTTCTTGTTACGAGCTAATTAGAAGCATTCATTCATGTCTATTTGCAGTTGGTGTGCATTTAAAATGAATCGGACTATCATTCACGAAGAAACAATATGCAAATGAAAGGCAGTAAATACAAAATGACATCAACAGCAGCTAGATAAATAGTTCATTGCAGCTGTAAGAAAGTGGACATCAGCAGTGTCTTACTAAAATCACTGGTAATGAACACTATTTTACAGAGTGACAAACATGATTATAATTACTCCCAATGCTCGTTTCAAATAAATGCACATCAGGAGTAAATTAAAGTTTGCACTTCAGTGTTTTCTTTAACACACACCACTAGTATAAATGAAAAATATAAGAGATTGGATGAGAACTTATTTTTATAATCTTAAAAATCACTTTTTTAAAAAAACAAATGTAGGAAACTTGTCTGGATTGACTCTATTAAAAAATGCCAACTCCACATTCAAGCGGAGATAGTGCAGATTGTAAATTCCTGGAGAAAAGAGCTCCTCTTTGTTCTGCAAACTTCTGTGCATGCTGTTGGCACACAACGAATAACACCATTTGTTGTGTTCTTTCCTACCAGCAAGGAAAAATGCATTTCTGCTTTGAGAAATGGAAATATTAAATACATGTAAAAACCTACATTAATTCAACATTAAAGGTGGAGTTTTCAAAAGTATCTAAATGATTTATGAGGACAAGTTTCATTTCCTTTCAGTAATACTTGTGCTCTTAAGTCATTTACAAGCTCTTGAAAACTCCACCCTAAGATTATAAATTAAACACATATACAACCACATAATAAGGTAAATGAGAAAGTTATAGTTTCCATTACATCCTTAACTTACTCATGTTGAACATTAAGTATATCAAATACTACAAATGTGACATCTGCTCAAGTTATTGTTGCAATAAGAAGTTTATCATTTTTATTTCCTTAGTCATGCATGTGTTTACATTTACAACTTTAGAGCCAAATCCTAATCTCACAAGATAGATGAAAGTTTCATGGGCCACCAAGAATAAGTCAAGCCAAGAACCAGAACCAAAAAATTCCTTCAAAGAATTTGGTCCATTCACACAAGTGGTAGTCAGGGAAGTACTGATGGCAGTGGTGGCCACCATCCACAAGTCTGACCCTGTCCTTCCTGAATAGACAGAGGTAGAGAATATCTGGAATCCTTGGTAAAAGATTTTCAGTACCTCCTTAACTATACAAGTCTGCTCCCCATACACCTGAAAATATGCAATAATCTGACACTACTAAAGACCTTGCAGACTATCCCTTATAGTCTAGTCTAAAGTCCATTTTATGAACAAACTACCCATGAAATTATCAGAACAAAATGCTCCTGCAGCCAAGAGGCTGAAGAGGTGGGTGGTAATAAGTCTTAAATGGCTCAGGTTCTTCTCCTAAAACTGAATTCAATGGGCAACTGCTCCTTCAGGTCTAAAACTCTAAACTCTGGCATCTCACAAACCTCAATCTTCTTTTCCACATTATTCAGCTGATACAACACAGGATGAAGTGGCACTGATGTTGCTCAACTCTTTATCTCGCATAGGTCAAACAGTACCATCTCCCAGCTTCCTCAAATCCTAGCTAAAATCAGCAGCACAATAAGCAACTGAATCTGAACCCAGGCAAGACTAAAGTAATGCTAGTGGAACAGAGCCTTGTAATACATGTAGATTGTTTTATCTGAGAGCCACCTCTTCCTGGTATATTTACATTCGATTTTTGCCAATTAGTTTTCTCCCTCTATTTTACAATTACATTCAGTTTATCAAACATTTTTATCATTACGTGTCTATGAATTTTGTAGCAAATGCTTCTGGGATATTTTATGCAATATTATGTTTTACTACATGTTGTATTCCTAGCACTGACATGCTGGATAAAAAGGAAGATTGATAGGCTGCAAAGCTAGTGGTTCTATAGACCATGGGTACTCCCTGAACATAAGTACATGCGGTCTGGTCTTTAACGAGGCAAAATCAGAGGTAAAATCTGAGAGTGCCAGCGAGAAGATTCTTTTCTTGCTCTCGGTCGACAGCCTTGAGCCTAATGCCGGGCCTTCACGAGTAACCTACTGAACTCCTTATACATATATAAAGGTCTTAATAGTAAAGATATAGGACCTTTAAGAAGGGGAGTGTTACCCCAGAATTGAGGGGCATTACCCCAGAACTTGAGCAAGCTAATCGCAGACATATTGTGTGCATTCAGCCACCCTTAATTAATAAAATAGACCACCACATAGTTAAGGGTTAATTTGAACAAGCAGGGCTTTTGGGGACAAGGTCAAACATTAGCTGCAGGCTTGCAGTTTCTATTAGTCAGAATGGGAGGGGGGGAAGAGTCAACAAATTATGAGACTGAAAGAAAATAAGTGGATGGAGACCTTGAGTTTGGGTGCTTGTGGTATAGAAGCTTATTATGGCTAAGATTGTTAGGAATGTATTATTGATAGTTTATTTAAGTTAGGAGAAGTAATGACCCAGTAGGGATCACTATGAACTATGTGTTTTGTAAAAGTTAGTTATAAAAAGACTAGATAATAGAGGGTACTTGGAACAGTTCTCTGATGCTACCCTGAGAGACTTTTTATCCTAACACCCTATTCCCTGGCAGGGAAGTTGCTAATCAGTGGATATCTCAGATTTTAGGTAATTATTTGGGATGTCCTAAACCTATTGCTTATCTGTGTGTGATCAAAATGTAATAAACAGTAGTTTTAGAAAAGAGAACGCTTATTTGTATCAATCTTTCATCAGTTGGAAAAGCTGCATTCCCATTGATTTATTTCTGACACTGCCTGGAGTGAAACAGTTAAGTTACCACTGCTTTGGGTTTAAGACCCTGGGTAACAATAAGGCCTAGAGTCAGGCTGGTGCCCTGGCAAAAGACTTCCAGACTGTTAATAAACTGGACTTTGACTTACTCTGAAAGGGGTGAGCTTAAAAGCGACCTAGCTGGAAGGCGAAGTCACAAGCCAACAGGAACCACCAGTGGACCTGAATGGATAGTCAGTGAGGCTACAAAGAAGGAAAACCTAAAAATTCCCCATCCAGTCATAAAGCGGTACGCTGGCTGATGTGTCACTTTGTCACAGTGAGACTTAAGGAGCTCAATCTATTTAGCTTATTGACAAGAAGATAACCTAGCAAACAGTGTCATAAGATCCAATTACTCAAAGTTGGAGCTGGAAAACAAATTCAGACTAGAAATAAGATGCAAAATTTTAACAGAGAGGGTAATTAACCACTGGAACAATTTTTCAGGGCTGTGGTGGATTCTCCACCACTTGAAATCTTTTAATCATGATTGGATATCTTTCTAAAAAATATGCTCTAGGTCAGCCACAAATGATTGGGCTTGATGCAGGAGTTAATGAGAGAAGTTACAAGGCCTGAGTTATTCAGGAAGTCAGACTAGATGATAATAGTGGTTCCTTCTGGCTTTAAAATCTATGAAGAAAGCCATTACTGCATTTAATGCTGTATTTTAATACACTAGTAAATATGCCACTGGCAAAGTAAAAGATTAATATCAGCTTCATTTATGTGATGTCTATATGAAACATGAACAAGATTGATTGTAACTTATACTGTTATCTGGCTACGTTTTCTTTTTTATTCAGAGATCAGAATTATTTCACATCACTATTTTTCTCCTCTACTCTACCCCACTTTAAATGTATTCCCTTTTCTCTCTTCATCACTGCAAGGATAGTCTTCTGAAAGAGTTTCTCATTCCTTATAGTAATGGAGACTCAAGTGGCTTGGGGATCTTCTGGTGGGCCCAGAAGACTCTCTGCAGTAATTGGGTTACAGGCAGTTGAGGGAACTAGCACAACACATGCTTCTGAGAGCTTAATTCAGATTAGGCCCATTAAATCAGGGTATGGAACCTCCTACATATGATCCCTTGTACCTCTGCTCCAGGTAAAGATTATGGCTAGAAAATATAAGGTTTCCTAACTCACCGAAGCAGGAAAATAATGCCAAGATCTTCAGAGAAGAGCAAGTAGACAGTTCACCAAAGACACCAGAAACAAATGATGCACTAACATTAGTAAAACATTTTACAGTGTCAGTTTTAAGCTGCAAACAAACCAAGACGGAGAGAATCTCATGACACACACGCTACTAGCTCTGCCTTGATAAAGACCAGTAGCATATTTGTGCAATGTATGAAAAAAGTGATGATTATTATTAATATTGAATTGAAATTATTCAGCTTTCTCCAACTGGAGTTCCTACCTCAGTGGTGCTATTATAATTAAGTTGAAAAATATCTTTATCAATGATTAGATGACCAAATCTTGCAATGGTCCATAATTCTCTACAAATCCTCTCTCAATGAATTTCATATATGTGACTTTAATCATGGTACTTCATGCCCAGTGAAAATACTGGAAAATGCTGGCTTTTTACTGGCAACCAGTAAGCTATGCACACTAAAGCTAGTTCACTTACAAGCTGGATGTGTGTAAATTCTTGATGTGTTTTGACCAAAAGTAAACCAGCACATGACGCAGTTTCCTCCTTCATTTGGAAATTATTTCATGGAATTCACTGTACTTCCCTAAGGGTTTTTTTTTTCTTTTTTGGTGAATGAACAAGAGCTTAATGCAATTTTTCTTTTTTCCCCTCTTAAAATTTAGTTTATGCAAAATGTAATTAATCCATAAAATTAGATCTCAGAAATCATCAATCATCTGACTGTCTAGTTTAAAAATTAGATATTTTGACATATAATCAGTTTATTAGGACATCTTTGTAGTTACATAAGCATGTTAAATCAGAATCAAATATTTGAATAGACATTAAAAAACTAAATATTCTATTAACATCGAAGCTCCCACAATGAATATTCTAAAGCAACAATTAATATGCTACTCCTCCACAAGTTTAATTATTTTTCCCTCCAATCTGAAGAGTTACTTCATGGCTACACTATATTTTGAGACAGTAAACAGTCAATAGATATTCAATAGTGAGCAGTTTTACTGACTAAAAAAAGATGCACTTTGTTTTTTTCCCCAAGTGTCCATTTTGTTTTATGCTTTACCTACACACAGTATTGTAAATCATAGAAGCATTATAGTGCTTGCTGCTTTCAATTTTGCCTTTAATATCTTTACCTCAATGCTTCTTATACTATTCTATTCTTCCTGCAAATATGCAAATACTGAAATAATATTTTGTTATTGAAGATAACTAAAAAGTTCTAAGCACCATCACTGTATATGCAGAAAGAATAAGGCTGAATTCAACAAGACCAAATGAAACTGGACCCTTAAACTACCCCCAATTCCACTTCTTACAGTAAACTTTAACTTTAAATCTCCCTTTGAAGTACTTCTGTGCACTAAGACTCAGATAGGAAGCAGTGGTTTCCCTTTGAAGAACCATCGCGAAGAACATATGCTCAGGGTTTAGCTGATTGCCATATTTGGGGTCGGGAAGGAATTTTCCTCCAGGGCAGATTGGAAGAGGCCCTGGAGGTTTTTCACCTTCCTCTGTAGCATGGGGCACGGGTCACTTGCTGGAGGATTCTCTGCTCCTTGAAGTCTTTAAACCACGATCTGAGGACTTCAATAGCTCAGACATAGGTGAGAGGTTTTTCGCAGGAGTGGGTAGGTGAAATTCTGTGGCCTGCGTTGTGCAGGCGGTCAGACTAGATGATCATAATGGTCCCTTCTGACCTTAGTATCTATGAATCACTAGTGCTCCTCAAAGCATATTTCAACAGGAAATAACTGCTTCTGCTCCCAGACGACTAGTACTCATTTCTTTTTAATATTCCATTTTGTTCATGTCACATTAATTATATTCTCTGTGCAATTACAATGCTTCACACAGTATATAGTAGCAGTAAATATACTGTAGTGTATTTTGTACAGATAATCAAATGTTAGCATTTTAAGACTCAGTGAATGAATCTTTTCTGAGAAATTGGATGAGGATGCTAGGCAGTTTTCTGGGAGAATTAAAGGGATTTGCAAATTAACAATTCTTGCTTTCAAAAAGATGTAGTATAAAGTTACTTTTGGAATTGTAAATGTGGAAACATTAAAATTATATTTGAAAAGTTAATGTCACCATTTTTTGTGATTGAACATATCATAAATGTATTGGCTGTGGAAATTTATTCAAATAGGACAATAAATATTTGTACTAAAACTTGCAACATACTGCTGATAAGTGTGTTCTTACCTAAAGCAAAACACATCTAAACAATCAGCAATACCAAGCAACCAGACAGGTGGTCTGTGACAGTTGCCATTGATCTTTCTTTGTTTAATATGGAACAAGCTGTTACTGAGTAACATAGTGAACAAAACATTTCCAACATTTGCTTTTCACAAAATTAACTGAAAATGGCAACTAGTGTGCAGGCTGACCTAATTCTGAAATTATTTCTTCTGATAGCAGTTATATAACACAGTTGTAAAATACTCTCTCTCACCTGATCATTAACAAGTAGTAAAAGCTGTCATGTGCAGATTCCTCAGCAACACCTTAAAATACTTTTTGCAAGAGGTGCAAAAATACTAATCCATCATTTTAATGTTCATGGATGTCAAATGGGTATTTCCACCTCTTCAAGCTGCAGTACTGGCAATAACCATCTATAATGGTCTTGTCTATGGATCTGCACGAGGAAGGTGCCTTCACATGTGGCTATCTGACTTTCTGCCTGAAAACAAGAGAGTTCTGCCTCTGTACCACCTTTCTCACAATGGGGACTCCTAGGAGCTTGGTGTAGGTGAGTAGGGAAAACACTACTGTCCATGGTGCTGTCCCCTGCTTTTCTCAATTCCAACAAAGAAATACACATAGAAGGTAATACAGCTGGGGATAGCATTACATCCCCCTACCAAAACTCTCTGACAGTACTGTTGTACAGCAGCAAAGAGGCTCATGGCCCAATTCATCGTTGCTCTATGGTCTATTTGTGCAAATTATCCCAGTCATAGGGCAGGTGAAAGCCCCTGCAACTATGCCCCCTGTAGTGAATAGTACCAATGCAGAGGGGAGGGGGGAATTCTGAGAAGGATGAGAGTGGATTGGAGATAGATTGGGACCAGAAGACAGCATGGCTTGGATGAACCAGCATCTCAGAATTAGTCCACTGAGGCCTCTGAAGCAGGTTGGCCTTCACCACTTCCCAGCAGCCCCTTAACAGGGGAGGGATAATTCATCTCCCTTCTGATGCTGCATCAACACAGCAGTGAATCTGGCTCAAAGTCTACAAAAAAACAGTTCCTGCTAGACCTTCAGTAAACTAACAATGATCTAATTCACTCTGCTAGGAGCTAACTCAAAAAAAAAACCCTCTAAGTAATGGTTATGACTTAGCAAGTTATGATTTAGCAATTTGTTATAGCTGTCAGAGCAGTTACTTTTACTTAGTAAATTATTTAGTTAGTTAAAAATTGCTGTTAGTGTTATGTTTTTATTAGTTTCAAGTTAAAATATTATGTCTGACCTTTCCCAGTAAAATATCTATTTCAACACTTTCACTTGCTGATTATTAGTATTAGAGTAACACCTGGAGATCCCAGCCAAGATTGGGGCTCCATTGTGCTGGGCAATGTACATACAGCAACAGATTAACCCTTCCTCCAAAGAGTAGGAGAAAGGATTATTGAACCTCAATTTGAGGGACACGGATCTCATGGCTTCAAAAGTGGAAGGGTAAATATGGCTCGACATGAAGGGTAGTATGGGGGGGAAAAAACGTTTACTCACCTTCTCGTAACTGTTGTTCTTCGAGATGTGTTGTTCATGTCCATTCCAATCAGGTGTGTGTGTGTGTGTGCGCGTGTGCACAGCAGCCAGAATATTTTCCCCCAGCAGTATCCATCGGGTTGATCCAGGTGCCCTCTGGAGTGGCACCTTCATGGTGCCCAATATAGGGCCCTACTGACTCGCCACCCCCCCCCAGTTCCTTCTTGCCGGCTAGTCTGACACAGGGGTCAATAGGTGGGTATTGGAATGGATATGAACAACACATCTCGAAGAACAACAGTTACAAGAAGGTGAGTAACTGTTTTTTCCTTAAAAAGAAAAGGAGTACTTGTGGCACCTTAGAGACTAGCCAATTTATTAGAGCATAAGCTTTCGTGAACTACAGCTCACTTCATCAGATGCATATCGTGGAAACTGCAGCAGGCTTTATATATACATAGAGAATATGAAACAATACCTCCTCCCACCCCACTGTCCTGCTGGTAATAGCTTATCTAAAGTGATCATCAGGTGGGCCATTTCCAGCACAAATCCAGGTTTTCTCACCCTCCACCCCCCCACACAAATTCACTCTCCTGCTGGTGATAGCCCATCCAAAGTGACAACTCTTTACACAATGTGCATGACAATCAAGTTGGGCTATTTCCTGCACAAATCCAGGTTTTCTCACATCCCCCCCCACCCCCATACACACACAAACTCACTCTCCTGCTGGTAATAGCTCATCCAAACTGACCACTCTTCAAGTTTAAATCCAAGTTAAACCAGAACATCGGGGGGGGGGTAGGAAAAAACAAGAGGAAACAGGCTACCTTGCATAATGACTTAGCCACTCCCAGTCTCTATTTAAGCCTAAATTAATAGTATCCAATTTGCAAATGAATTCCAATTCAGCAGTTTCTCGCTGGAGTCTGGATTTGAAGTTTTTTTGTTTTAAGATAGCGACCTTCATGTCTGTGATTGCGTGACCAGAGAGATTGAAGTGTTCTCCGACTGGTTTATGAATGTTATAATTCTTGACATCTGATTTGTGTCCATTTATTCTTTTACGTAGAGACTGTCCAGTTTGACCAATGTACATGGCAGAGGGGCATTGCTGGCACATGATGGCATATATCACATTGGTGGATGTGCAGGTGAACGAGCCTCTGATAGTGTGGCTGATGTTATTAGGCCCTGTGATGGTGTCCCCTGAATAGATATGTGGGCACAATTGGCAACGGGCTTTGTTGCAAGGATAAGTTCCTGGGTTAGTGGTTCTGTTGTGTGGTATGTGGTTGTTGGTGAGTATTTGCTTCAGGTTGCGGGGCTGTCTGTAGGCAAGGACTGGCCTGTCTCCCAAGATTTGTGAGAGTGTTGGGTCATCCTTTAGGATAGGTTGTAGATCCTTAATAATGCGTTGGAGGGGTTTTAGTTGGGGGCTGAAGGTGACGGCTAGTGGCGTTCTGTTATTTTCTTTGTTAGGCCTGTCCTGTAGTAGGTAACTTCTGGGAACTCTTCTGGCTCTATCAATCTGTTTCTTTACTTCTGCAGGTGGGTATTGTAGTTGTAGGTCTTGTAGGTGTTTGTCTCTGTCTGAGGGGTGTTTGTCTCTGTCTTGTAGGTGTTTGTCTCTGTCTGAGGGGTTGGAGCAAATGCGGTTGTATCACAGAGCTTGGCTGTAGACGATGGATCGTGTGGTGTGGTCAGGGTGAAAGCTGGAGGCATGCAGGTAGGAATAGCGGTCAGTAGGTTTCCGGTATAGGGTGGTGTTTATGTGACCATTGTTTATTAGCACTGTAGTGTCCAGAAAGTGGATCTCTTGTGTGGACTGGACCAGGCTGAGGTTGGTGGTGGGATGGAAATTGTTGAAATCATGGTGGAATTCCTCAAGGGCTTCTTTTCCATGGGTCCAGATGATGAAGATGTCATCAATATAGCGCAAGTAGAGTAGGGGCTTTAGGGGACGAGAGCTGAGGAAGCGTTGTTCTAAATCAGCCATAAAAATGTTGGCATACTGTGGGGCCATGCGGGTACCCATAGCAGTGCCGCTGATCTGAAGGTATACATTGTCCCCAAATGTGAAGTAGTTATGGGTAAGGACAAAGTCACAAAGTTCAGCCACCAGGTTAGCTGTGACATTATCGGGGATAGTGTTCTTGACGGCTTGTAGTCCATCTTTGTGTGGAATGTTGGTGTAGAGGGCTTCTACATCCATAGTGGCCAGGATGGTGTTATCAGGAAGATCACCGATGGATTGAAGTTTCCTCAGGAAGTCAGTGGTGTCTTGAAGGTAGCTGGGAGTGCTGGTAGCGTAGGGCCTGAGGAGGGAGTCTACATAGCCAGACAATCCTGCTGTCAGGGTGCCAATGCCTGAGATGATGGGGCGCCCAGGATTTCCAGGTTTATGGATCTTGGGTAGTAGATAGAATATCCCAGGTCGGGGTTCCAGGGGTGTGTCTGTGCGGATTTGATCTTGTGCTTTTTCAGGAAGTTTCTTGAGCAAATGCTGTAGTTGCTTTTGGTAACTCTCAGTGGGATCAGAGGGTAATGGCTTGTAGAAACTCGTGTTGGAGAGCTGCCGAGCAGCCTCTTGTTCATATTCCGACCTATTCATGATGACAACAGCACCTCCTTTGTCAGCCTTTTTGATTATGATGTCAGAGTTGTTTCTGAGGCTGTGGATGGCATTGCGTTCCGCATGGCTGAGGTTATGGGGCAAGTGATGCTGCTTTTCCACAATTTCAGCCCGTGCACGTCGGCGGAAGCACTCTATGTAGAAGTCCAGTCTGCTGTTTCGACCTTCAGGAGGAGTCCACCTAGAATCCCTCTTTCTGTAGTGTTGGTAGGGAGACCTCTGTGGATTAGTATGCTGTTCAGAGGTATTTTGGAAATATTCCTTGAGTCGGAGACGTCGAAAATAGGATTCTAGTTCACCACAGAACTGTATCATGTTCGTGGGGGTGGAGGGGCAGAAGGAGAGGCCCCGAGATAGAACATCTGCTTCTGCTGGGCTGAGAGTATAGTTGGATAGGTTAACAATATTGCTAGGTGGGTTGAGGGAACCATTGCTGTGGCCCCTTGTAGCATGTAGTAGTTTAGAAAGTTTAGTGTCCTTTTTCTTTTGTAGAGAAGCAAAGTGTGCGTTGTAAATGGCTTGTCTAGTTTTAGTAAAATCCAGCCACGAGGAAGCTTGTGTGGAAGGTTGGTTTTTTATGAGAGTATCCATTTTTGAGAGCTCACTCTTAATCTTTCCCTGTTTGCTGTAGAGGATGTTGATCAGGTGATTCCGCAGTTTCTTTGAGTGCTTGTTCGTGTCAATTCAGGTGATTCCCAAGCCTCAGTTCCAGAGGAGGGCTCAGAGTTCAGAAGTCTACTGACTGGAGCACTGCTCTACCAAAGGCCGCTTCGTCTCTGGCCTGCTGGGTGATAGCATAATGCGATGTGAAGGTATTTATGGAGGACCACGTCACCGCTCTGCATATTTTCTGTGTGGGAACATGCACCAGGAAGGCTGTTGAAGAAGCCTGTGCCCTGGTGGAGTGCACGGTGAGCGGTGGGGTCAGCACCGGCACCAGGTTATAGCACTCATGGATGCAGGAAGTGATCCACATCGAAATTTGTTACGAGGAGACTGGAAGACCTTTCATCCTGACTGCCATGGCCACAAACAGCTGAACGGACTTTTGGAATGGTTTCGTTCTTTCTATGTAAAAAGCTAAAGCTCTGCAGATATCCAGTGAGTGAAGCCTCTGCTCCCTGCCGCTTGTGCGCGGCTTAGGATAGAACACTGGGAGGAAGATATCCTGGTTGATATGAAATTGGAAGACAACCATCGGAAGGAATGCAGGATGTGGCCTGAGCTGATCCTTGTCTTTACAGAATACTGTGTAAGGACACTTTGCTGTTAGGGCCTTGAGCACAGACACCCTCCTGGCTGAGGTTATCGCTACCAGAAACGCCACCTTGTACGACAGGAAGAGCAGGGAACAAGTCACCAGCGGTTCAAAGGGCGGACCAATCAATTTGGAAAGGACCAGATTGAGGTCCCAGGTCTGGACCGGTTAGAATCATAGACTTTAACGTCAGAAGGGACCATTATGATCGTCTAGTCTGATCTCCTGCATAACACAGGCTACAGAATCTCACCCACCCACTCCTGTAACAGACCCCTGACCTATGTCTGAGCTATTGAAGTCCTCAAATCGTGGTTTAAAGTCTTCAAAGTGCAGAGAATCCTCCAGCAAGTGACCCGTGCCCCATGCTGCAGAGGAAGGTGAAAAAACCCCAGGGCCTTTGCCAATCTGCCCTGGAGGAAAATTCCTTCCCAACCCCAAATATGGCCATCAGCTAAACCCTGAGCATGTGGGCAAGACTCATCTGCCAGATGCCCCAGGAAAGAATTCTCTGTAGTAACTCAGTTCTCACCCTATCTAGCAGCCCATCACAGGCCATTGGGCTTATTTACCGCTAATAGTCAAAGATCAATTAACTGCCAAAATTAGGCTATCCCATCATACCATCCCCTCCATAAACTTATCAAGCTTGGTCTTGAAGCCAGATAGGTCTTTTGCCTCCACTGCTCCCCTTGAAGGCTATTCCAGAACTTCACTGCTCCAATGGTTAGAAACCTTTGTCTAATTTCAAGTTTAAACTTCCTGATGGCCAGTTTATATCCATTTGTTCTTGTGTCCACATTGGTACGGAGCTTAAATAAAATTACTCTCCCTCCCTGGTATTTATCCCTCTGATATATTTATAGAGAGCTGTAACCCTTCTTCCCGTCAGAGTTGGCAGCAACAAGGGCCGGGTTCAATATCTAGGGGTTCCATTCCAATAACACAATGCAAACCGGCTCGAGCCCCCACCCAGTGACCTGGGAAAAATATATACCACCCCCGCTGGGCGCCTCCAAGAGGCAATACTTCCCCTCTCGCAAGCACATAGTCTGAGTGTAGCAAAAGTCTTTTAATAACAGAGAGAAACAATGTGGCATTATGTTGGGGAAACACCACCAACCGGATTCATAACACAACCCATGAGCAAAAGCAACCCCACCCCAGGCAAATTGGGGCATGCCCTTTTCCCTTTGGTTCTTGAGTCCAGCAACCCCAAATCACCCAAAGTCCCAAAAGTCCAATGCCCCAAAAGTCTCTGTCCCTGGTCAGGGCAGCCCCAGAGTTCGAAAGTTTATCGGCGGAGCTTTACCTCCCAACCTGGGTGGAAATGGGACGGGGGTAAGAGGCACCTTACGTGATCTGAAGCTGACCGCCTCATAGCTCCATAGCGGCGCTCCGCCAGCCGCCCCACGAACTCCTTCGCTCAGCTGCGCTCCGCTCCGTCAGCCGCCCCACGAACTCCTTCGCTCAGCTGCCCCACGAACTCAGCTCCACGGCCCACAAGCAGCTCCTGCCATCCACACACTGCTCCGCGTCGAACTGCTTCACCAGCCGTCCCGCAAACTGCTCCACAATATATCTTCAGGCTCCCCCACTACTTAACACAACACTCAGTGATTTCAGCTCTTAGGTGAATTCAGCTTATAGTAGGGGAGCCCCAGTGCTGGTGCACTGTCAGCCCAAAGTGAGCTCAGCAGCCTATAACTAGACTTCTAATGAAATCAAAATTAGCTCTGATATTCCACAGTGGAGAGAGGAGGAAGTGCAATCAGCATGTAAGGCCCTCACCAAGGGGCCCATGCCACCAAGTACTACTACTTGTCCCCAGCCTCTCTCCATTCACACAGTTTTGGAACCCATGACCCTTGCCTAGCGAGTGCTACTTAGTTGATGGTGAATCCCTCCATCATAACAAAAGGCCACGTACAGTTCCAAGCACAGTTCCCATAATCAGGGTAATAACAATTTATTCTTCCTGCCCCAATAACAGAGACACTGGGGATCCCACAGCAGCCAAAGTGACCATTTGGGCAGCTATGGTCTCATTCTAGGCGTGGTGGGTGTGCCTATGCAAATGAGATCGGCCCCTGAAGTTCTTTTCCACAACTTGCCACACCTCACCACCAGATGTCAGGGTGGAGCTCATCCTGACACTGCTTACAGAGCTATCTATATATCTGATATATTTATAGAGAGTTGTCAGACATGTGGGTATAGCCTGTCGAGACTTTTCGGGAAATGGCCAACCATAGGGTTGGCAAAGATCGACTGGCCCTCTGCACCTGGATGGAAGGCCAAAATGGTGGCCAAGTGAACCTTTATTGACGACATGGACAGCCCCTGCTGCTTAAGATGGAAAAGGTAGTCCAATATAAGTGGTATGGAAGTGAGCATCGGAGATGGACAGTGTTGTGCTGACTCTTCCATTTGGCCAGGTAGATAGCCCTGGTAGAGAGGTTCCTACTGCTAAGAGGGACTTTTTTAACTGGGTCTGAGAAGAAGAGGTCCATCGGGTTCAGCCACGGAGCTTCCACGCCGTCAGGTGCAGTGACTCCAGGTTCAAGTGTTGGAGACGGCCGTGATCCTGAGTTATTAAGTCCGGGAAGAGTGGCAAGGTGACTGGAGTTTCCATGGACGTCTCAAGGAGGGATGTGTACTCGTGTTGGCGGGGCCAGGCTGGAGTTATCAATATCACCGAAGTTTCTTCCCTCCGTATCTTGAGTAGCACCTTGTGAACGAGAGGGAAGGGCAGAAATGCGTACAGGAGATGGTCTCCCCACAGGAGGAGGAACGCGTCCGCGATGGAGCCCAGACTGTGATTCGGGAAGGAGCAAAACTGCTGGCACTTCCTGTTGTGTCGCGTGGCGAAGAGGTCTATTTGGGGAAATCCCCACCATTGGAAGATGTCATTCATGACATCCAGGTGTAGGGACCACTCATGGCTGTGAAATGACCTGCTAAAATGGTCCACCAACTTGTTCTGTAATCCCAAGAGGTATGATGCTTGCAGATGTATTGAATGAGCTACACAAAAGTCCCACAGCATGAGGGCTTCCTGGCACATAGGAGAGGAGTATGCACACCCTGTTAGTTGATATAGACCATTGCCGTGGTATTGTCTGTCATAACTGATACACATCTCCCCGTCAAGTGGACTCCAAAAGTCTGGCATGCCAGGCGCACTGCTCTCAGCTTTCTAACATTGATATGGAGAGCAACTTCCACCCGATACCAGAGGCCTTGTGTTCTGAGTTCTCCCAAATGTGCTCCCCAGACCAAGGCTGATGCGCCTGTCACCAGCGAGAGCGATGGCTGAGCACTGGTGAAGGGGACCACTGCAGACACTACCTGAGTCTGGCGTGTTGCACCGCATAGGTACAAGCAGCCACGTGTCCAAGAAGTTTCAGGCAATTCCTTGCTGTGGTGGTGGGAAACTGCCTGAGACTTCGAATGATGTCATCCAGGGCCCAAAAGCTCACTTCCAGGAGGTATGCCCTGGCCTATGTCGAGTCCAATGCTGCCCCTATGAACTCTAGCCGCCGAACAGGGTACAGAGTTGATTTCCCCATGTTCAGGAGAAGGGCCAGTTTGTCAAATGTCATTCTTACGAAGTTGACTTGTGCCTCCACTTGACCCCTGGAGCAGTCCTTGATCAGCCTGTCATCAAGGTACGGGAATACCTGTACCTATCATCTGAGCAGGAATGCAGCCACCAGCACCATGCATTTGGTAAAACTCGAGGAACCACCGACAGGCTGAATAGGAGGACTGTGAACGGATAGTGGTTGTCCGTCACCACAAACCTGAGGTATTTTCTGTGGGACGATGTGATTGATGTATGAAAGTACGCATCCTTCAAGTCCCCAGGATCCAAGAAGGGAATGATGGAGGCCAAAGAGATCATGTGGAACTTGGGTTTCTTCATGAACTTCTTGAGCTCTCACAGGTCTAGAATGGGGCAGAGCCCACCTTTGGCTTTCAGCATTATGAAATACTGGGAATAAAAACCCTTGCCTTCAGCTCCTGAGGAACCTCTTCCACTGCCCCCAGCGATAGGAGTGATTGCACCTCCTGTACAAGGAGTTGCTTGCGAGAAGAGTCCCTGAAGGACGGGGAAGGGGGTGGAAGGTTAGAGAATTGGAGGGAGTATCCCCTCTCTACCATGCGGCACACCCAATGGTCTGATGTAATACAGCCCCAGACAGGGTAGAAAGGGGATAGTTGGGACGAAAAGGTAAGGCGGGTGGATCCAGTCTTTGTTCTGGTGCACACCTTCAAAAAGCCAGTTTTTGGCCTGAGGTGAGTCTAGACTGGCCAGAGGCTTGGCCAGAGGAGGAATGAGGTCTCTTTCTAGAGTTCCTGTTCCTCCTGCAAGACCCCTCCTGCCTACTCTGAGGCTGATAATTCCTCAGTGGACTCACAGAAGTCTGGGTCCTATGCCTGCTACCACTGACAAGTCTAGCTCCATCCTCTTTGGAACCCCCGTTCAGGTAGTTGAAAGCAGCTATCAAATCACCTCTCATTCTTCTCTTCTGCAGACTAAACAATCCCAGTTCCCTCAGCCTCTCCTCATAAGTCATGTGCTCCAGCCCCCTAATCATTTTTGTTGCCCTCTGCTGGACTCTTTCCAATTTTTCCACATCGCTTTTGTAGTATGGGCCCCAAAAGTGGGCACAGTACTCCAGATGAGGCCTCACCAATGCCAAATGGAGCGGAATGATCACGTGCCTTGATCTGCTGGCAATGCTCCTACTTATACAGCCCAAAATGCCATTAGCCTTCTTGGCAACAGGGGCACTCATATGCAGCTTCTCATCCACTGTAACCCCTAGATCCTTTTCTGCAGAACTGCTGCCTAGCCACTCAGTCCCTAGTCTGTAGCAGTGCATGGGATTCTTCCATCCTAAGTGCAGGACTCTGCACTTGTCCTTGTTCAACCTCATCAGATCTCTCTTGGCTCAATCCTCAAATTAGTCTGGGTCCCTCTGTATCCTATCCCTATCCTCCAGCATATCTACCATTCCTCCCAGTTTAGTGCCATCTGCAAACTTGCTGAGGGTGCAATCCATGCCATCCTCCAGATCATTAAATGAAGATATTGAACAAAACCAGCCCCAGGAACGAACGACCCTTGGGGCACTCCGCTTGATAACAGCTGCAAACTAGACATGGAGCCACTGATCACTACCTGTTGAACCCAATGATCTAGCCAGCTTTCTATCCACCTTATAGTCCATTTATCCAGCCCATACTTCTTTAACTTGCTAGCAAGAATACTATGTGAGACAGTATCAAAAGCTTTGCTTAAGTCAAGGAATAACACATCCACTGCTTTCCCCTCATCCACAGAGCCAGTTATTTCGTCATAGAAGGCAATTAGGTTAGTCAGGCATGACTTGCCCTTGGTGAATCCATGCTGACTGTTCCCGATTACTTTCCTCTCCTCTGAGTGCTTCAAAATTGATTCCTTGAAGACCTGCTCCATGATTTTTCCAGGGATGGAGGTGAGGCTGACTGGCCTGTAGCTTTCCAGATCCTCCTCCTTCCCTTTTTTAAAGATGGGCACTACATTAGCCTTTTTCCAGTCATCTGGGACCTCCCCCGATTGCCATGAGTTTTCAAAGATAATGGCCAATGGCTCTGTAATCACATCCGCCAACTCCTTTAGCACCCTCGGATGCAGTATAACCGGCCCAAGGGACTTGTACTCGTCCAGCTTTTAGATGAGCACAAAGTACTTTGAGTAATTACACTAGGCATGAAAAATAAAGGAAAACCTACAGTGGCCACCACATACAAGGAGGAAGGCACCTGGAAAAGAGTGTTTCTAAAAGAAACTGGGAGTTGATAATGGAGAGCAAATTAGATACTAGTACTCAAAGGAAACCTGCACACTTTCAAAAGGTGAGCCTGGGAACTTAAATTCATAACTCTGCTAGACACTAAAAATCATGGACTCAGAGACACTGGTTTTATGGCTCATTACAACAATTTGTCACACACCCCCATTGCATGTTAATCCTTAATTGCCCACTTCATTTTAAGTGGTCTCCTATGGCATGTGTTAACCCACTAATGCTGAACAATCTATCCCCACTTGTATTTAGCTCAGACACTCTGGTTTCCTTACCCAGACCTGAAGAAGAGCTCTGTAACGCTTGAAAGCTTGTAGCTTCTACCAAAAGAAGTTGGTCCAATAAAAGATATTACCTCATCTATCTTGTCTCTCTCATATCCTGAGACCAACACTGCAAACAGTAAATTAGTTATTAGTTTATGGTACAATATGGCAGCAAAACACACCAATGTGATTTTGGGTTTCATAAGTAGAGCCAACACAACACAGAGGGATAATTCATCTCCACAGGCCTAAACCTACTTGTACATTTTTTAACTCCAGATATTCTCTGCCTGTAGTGATTGGCTATTTTCTCCAAAATCCTCCCGCCTTCTCTCTCACTGTCTCTTCACCTCAGCCTCCCTCCACCTGCCCTTCATACCCTTCTGCTTCCTTCTATGTTCCCTCTGACTTCCTTTGTTTTTAGTCTAGTGATTCCCCTTCCAACAAAACCGCACAGAATAAAAACAAAAATCAACACCACTACTCCTAAAAGGGGCAGGAAAAAAATTGTGGCACTAATATAACATTTGCAGGCCATCACATGGATCACATTGCTTGTATATTGTATCAGTATACCCTGCCCTTAATTTGTCTTGTAAGATCTTTGGGACAGGGACAGTCTATTATTGTATGGGTATGTCTACACAGAGCTGAGGGTATGATCCCAGACAGAGGAGACATACTCACACCACCTTTTATCAAGCTAGCATGCTAAAAATAGTAGTATAGTCACAGTAGCCTGGGCAGCGGTGAGTAGCAGGAGGAACTAGATGCCTCTCATACAAACTTGTCAGGACCCCATGGATACAGGGATACATGGATACAGGGGGGAGGGGTAGCTCAGTGGTTTGAGCATTGGCCTGCTAAACCCAGGGTTGTGAGTTCAATCCTTGAGGGGGCCATTTAGGGATCTGGGTTAAAAAATGGGGATTGGTCCTGCTCTGAGCAGGGGGTTGGACTAGATGGCCTCCTGAGGTCCCTTCCAACCCTGGTATTCTATGATCTGAGGACATATTCAGGCAGTTAGCCCAAGTTGCTGCCAGTGCAACTGGGAGCCCATTCTTAGTTGGTGCCCAGGCACTACTCTAAGACTACTACTACCACCATCAGCAGCACCAGGAGTTAAGCAGCAAGATCATCATGCAACACTAGAATTTAATGGGGTTAAAGCAGGAGAGAGAAAGTTTCTATTCTCTGGCTACCAGTTTGGAGGCAAGGAGAGGGGTCTACTTCTTTCCCTACAGTGTACATACACAAGAGTTATTATAACAAGTCTAACTAACACTTTCTTAAGTAATATAAAGATTAGATCTGAGATTTGCATACTGTCACAATCAATATACATTCAAATTTAGCCTTATGAAACAGCAGCAATCACTTACTATAGGGAAAAAAAGAGCTCAGGTGAGAAATATCAGTATTATATAAACTAATCTTTATCAACAATACTGTTTGGGAATTCAAACAGTGAGTTGTATGTGAAAAATGTAGCACAAAAACCAAAAAGGTATCAAACAAATGTTAACTAAAGTTAAATAGTTCTTGCTTCTCAAACTTTTACACAAGAAATGAGAAATGTAACTTTACATAAAGTTATTTGATAAGTTTTACATCTGAACTCCAATCACAGTTTTCATCCAACATCCAATTGAACAACTCATAAAAAAGTAGATTGTAAAATGTTAGGAAAAATTATAGCAAAAACTAAAAATTTACAATTCTGCATATTTTGTATGTGTTTAAAAAATTAAGTATCATGCTTAATATCATGAAGAACTTGATCCCAGCTCCACACAGAAATCCAGATTTTGCAGAGTCCTCTAACTGGTTAGCAACAATGCAGACACAAAAAAGGTAAACTCAAAAGGTGGCACTAAGACAACCACAGTTTATTTACCAAAATTTGTATCATCATGCATATTGTTAAAAACTGTTAGCTTCTCCATGATGTAAGAAGTAGGCACCATGACTATTTCAGTCTCAACATCTTTTTAATTTTGTCTGAATCTTTTAATCAATTGCCTTGGATATCTGAGCTGCTTAATGATTCTTCTGACAAGGCTATATTACAGAACTCTAACTATTTTACTTGTTTGTATACAAAGTAATAGTTTTTAGAGAGGTCCATCTTGGGAAAAAAAATGTAAATATGATGATCCTCAAAGAGTAGGGTGACCAGATGACCCGATTGTAGAGGGACAGTCCCAATTTTGGGGGCTTTTTCTTATATAGGCACCTATTACCCCCAACCCACTGTACCGATATTTTTACACTTGCTATCTGGTCACCCTGTCAAAGAGCCAAATAATTAAATATATTTCTAGACTCTTCTTGGAAGAAATATTGGCAAATTGCTTAATGTAACACTGGCTTGCTCCATGGGCTGGAGAGCCAAGGGCTAAGCCAGCCCTGATTACAGGATGAGCCACACTTGGGTTGAATCAGGTGATCCCAGAATAAAAAGGGCAGGAAGTTGCATTAAATGGGGGAAACTGAGAAGGCTTCAGTTGTATCTGAGGATACTGTAGAGAGGAAGAAGGCTCCTGCAAGGCTCTGAATCACCAAGTGAAAAGCTTAAGAAGCAGGAGAGAGTAGGAAAAAGTTCTCTAGGCAAGGAGACCTGGAAGAGACCCTGTACAAGCAGTAGAGGGACTTAAAAGGTCAGCTGGTATGAAGACTCTGTGAGTTTTTGTTTTGTGTTATTTTGAATTAATTAGGAGAGAGACACTGAACTGAGCTTGAGGCCTAGAGGGCCAGTATGTACCAGAGGACTAAATAAATGGGGCTCCTTTTGGGGATTATTTCAAACAGCTTTGACCTAGGAGTTCTTAAAGGGCCCTAAAGGAGGAGAAGGGAAAGAATGACCTCTGGCCCTGTGGGGGTGTTTGGCTGGTGGCCAATCCAGTTAAAATTTCTGAAGTGTGTTCTAGATCACTGCAGCTTAATCAATAATTTCCCTATTTATAAACAGGCCTAGTATTATGAACAGCAATGCATTCAGTGCTAAAGCACTAGAGCTATTTCATAGGATTAAAATAAAATAACTCAAATAAATGGACTTAAGTACTTAGTTTCCTGATACAAAATAATAATGATTCCAGATTCATTAACATTCTGTACAGTAGACAGCAAGATACCTGTGCTATTCTTAGCCCAGAACAGGTTTTAGAGGAGGGATTTTTCCACTGGATCAAAAATTTCAACAACTAAATTTATGCAACACAGTATTTTTGTGAGGGCTGGGTAGGGGGAAGGGATCATGTGATGTGCTGATTTCAGTAGCAGAGGGTCCTGTGAATACCCTCTTTCCTTCTAGTTTCTATAATAAAAATCATGCTAAAAATTCTGCTGACGTACCACCTCCTCACTCCCACCACCAGAAAAAAAGATCTAAAAGTCAGGAGAAGATAGTCCTATCTGATTTGGGGGGGGGGGTTAAATATTCCTTACAGAAAACTGCTAGAAAAGAAAGAAAGAAGGAAGTGGGCCAAGCACCAGCTAATACTAAAGCTGCTGCAGCACAGACATACCCAGTGAGGAAACAAATTATACTGGTAGCTTAACTTTTGTCCTGGAGGGTAATAGAAATAAAATGGAAACACTGGACACCAAAATTACTACAGATCTAAAGTCATGGAAGAGGAATATAAAAAACTCTCAGCTACAGAAAATAAACTGGGGGTTTGTACAACAAAATGAACTATAAAATTCTAGAACATAAAATAAAAGACCTTGAACAGATAGATGTAAAAATATATGTATAATTTTCCTGGAAGGCCAGGATGGTCATGATTCTGTGGAATATTTTGAAAAATGGTTCTCTGACACATTAAAAATTAGTATTCTGCCAACTGAAAGAGCACACAGAACTATAGGGGTGATAAGCAACATCAAACTCAAAACTATAATTGTCAGATTCCAAACACCAGGATCAGAGGGTCCTCCTAGCATCCAAACATGCAGGAGAGATCATGAAATCTGGGAGCCAAGTGTTCCAGAATTTTTCAGCTAAAATATAGAATCACAGGGAGAAACATAACCTGGGGAGGCAACAACTCCGTGGTAAATAGATTCAAGTTGCATTGGATTTACTCAGCTACCATGAAGATTTTATTTAAAAACATGCTACACACACACACACCTTTGCCATGTTGGCAGGAACACTGAGCTTCATCAAGAAACTTCCTAATGTATCAGATAAGTGAATATTCTAATGAGGAATGTTACACAAACCATTTTATTTTTTTATCTGATTTTTCTATTTTAATAAGTCTTATTTTCTAAGAATATTGTTGTGTGGATGTTTCACCCAGATTGCCTCTACAGACAGCAAAGTCCTTCAACTGGTAAGAGGAAATAGAGAAGACAAATGGAGTTTCTGGAGCTGAATCTGACATTGACCTCAGCCTCAATCAAAAGGGCCCCCCAAAAAGGTGTCATTTCTCAGTGGTGTGTGTTGCAAGGGGCTGTATGAGGGGGAAAACCCAAGTGATGGTTTTTCACAATGCAAAACACTTACACCTAAATAGTCTTTTTTGGCACAAACTTGACAAAATAATCCATATCAAAATTGGAAAAGTGGCATTATCAGACCAATTTTAATGGGTTACTACAAACTGCTGCCACAATCTGGAAATTTTAATCATTTATCATAGTTTATTCCATCTAAAATCTGTCAAATTCAACATGTTCCTGTGAAATGTTTAGATTTTGACTAAACTGCCTTTTACAATGAAAAACTGCTCTGCTGAAAACTTTTCAATCAGCTCCATTAATAACTTTCAGCTTCCATAAAAGCATATATAGCACTAATACCAAAGCCAGGCAGAGATCCTAATCCGTGTGCATCACATAGGCCTGTATCATTAATGCATGTGGCTGCAAAGAATCTAGTTAAAGAAATTACATTATCTGGGAAGGCTTTTAACATCTCTTGTAGATCTTGATCAAGCAGGATTTGTCACAATGGGAGAGCCTGCTAGTAAATTAAAAGGGTTACTGAATATATTTCACCATGTGAAATGCTATGCTAACCAAATTTCTAATTATACCTATCGATGCTGAAATGGGTTTTGACATAGTGGAATGGGCTTTTATGAGGACTGTACTGTACAAATTTAATGTAGACTCTCAGACTGCATAAGAACTCTGTATCCCAAGCATTTTTATTAAATGGAATTAATATAATCCTTTTTGCAGCTAACCCCACTCAACAAATGACCAGCCACTATATCCCTTTCTAGTTAGTAAGAGAAGTATTAGCCATATCTTCCTAAAAAGTCAGATATCAGTATAAATGTGGAAGGATGCAAACTGTTACTCTGTGCTGATGAGTTGTTAGTTTTCACTATGCAATCAGAGCACTCTGTCTCAGGATTAATGGAAATCAGATATTTTTGCATCATACTTCAGGTATAAAATTAAGTAGTCTGAATCTTAATAGCTCACACTGGACATATATTCCCATCCCATTCATTTTGCTTTTAAAAAAGCAAAAGAGAAAACTAGACACTAGAAAATATGAACCTTCATGGAATTAAAAGATATGTATAAATATTCTATGGCAACTATAATGGCACCAGTTAAGAAATAACTTCTTAGATAGAAAAAGCCCTCTCTGTTACTATTAGGTAAAGGAGTGCAATAAAAGAATACTCTGCTAAGAATACTATATCCTATCCAGATGCCTCACTTTAATGTAAATAGTTTCCTTTAGCCTTGTCAAGGTTCCTTCCCCACTCTGAACTCTAGGGTACAGATGTGGGGACCTGCATGAAAGACCCCCTAAGCTTATTCTTACCAGCTTAGGTTAAAAACTTCCTCAAGGTACAAACTTTGCCTTGTCCTTGAACCATATGCTGCCACCACCAAACATTTTAAACAAAAAACAGGGAAAGAGCCCACTTGGAGACATCTTCCCCCAAGCCTTACACCCCCTTTCCTGGGGAAGGCTGGATAAGAATCCTCACCAATTTGTACCGGTGAACACAGACCCAAACCCTTGGATCTTAAGAACAATGAAAAATCAATCAGGTTCTTAAAAGAAGAATTTTAATTAAAGAAAAGGTAAAAGAATCACCTCTGTAAAATCAGGATGGTAAATACCTTACAGGGTAATCAAATTCAGAACACAGAGAATCCCTCTAGGCAAAACTTTAAGTTACAAAAAGACACAAAAACAGAAATATACATTCCATCCAGCACAGCTTATTTTACCAGCCATTAAACAAAAGGAAATCTAACACATTTCTAGCTAGATTACTAACTAACTTAACAGGGGTTGGAAGGCTGCATTCCTGATCTGTTCCTGGCAAAAGCATCACACAGACAGATGAACCCTTTGTTCCCCTTCCCCTCCAGATCTGAAAGTATCTTGTCCCCTCATTGGTCATTTTGGGTCAGGTGCCAGCGAGGTTATCTTAACCCTTTACAGGTGAAAGGGTTTTGCCTCTGGCCAGCAGGGATTTTATAGCACTGTATACAGAAAGGTGGTTACCCTTCCCTTTATTTTTATGACAAGCCTAAATGAAATTGTCACTCCTTTCTTATGGGAGGAAGGGATGGGGAATACATCACATATTGATTTACATAGACTCAGATGCCCAAAAAGGAGGAAGATATTAGGCTGTCTTCAAAAATGTACTTTGGGCTATCAAACTAAAATATGTTTCACACTGGGCCCAGGAGTCCATGGATAGCATTTGGCTGGAAATTATTAAAACAATTTTTTTAAAGTGACAAAGGCAATGTATTTCTTAAAAATAAGTGATTATTTCCGTGGTCCACCTATGGGTCATCTCCTTATGAAAAAGGTACAGTAAACACCTGGCAGAAGACTGGAAAACACAATAAAACACAAAACTTCATGTATACAGTCAGTAACAGGAGATCTGATTTTTCCCAAGGAGTAATAGATCCCATATTCCAGTCATGGCAAGTTTGAGCCTGAAATTTCAATATACAAAAGAAAACCCCAAACAAATAGCAGGTTTTAATGACTATTTAAATTTGGGGCTTGATTCTGATCTTGCACTATTATAAATGGGAAGTAACTTTGCTGAAGTCAACAAAAAGGAGTTTCAAACAAATACAGGCTGCACTACTTCCAGCTCAAACTACATTTTTAAATACTTCAGCACCATCAAAGGTCTGTGGGAACTGCATCCCACTGAAAAGCTGAGGATCTACTAAGGCTGTGAAGTACAAAGAAACTTTGTACACAATTGCAGACTTTAATATCTTTTGTTTAAAATATTTAAATTCTAGTCAAAAGCGATGGTGTGAAGCTATAAAGTATTACATTACCAGAAATAACATTTATACAAACATAGATCTTTATAGAGGTTTATTTCTCCAGAATGACTGCACCACAACTAAAGCGGAGCAGAATTTGTCTGGGCTTACCCAAAGAAGGGCAGCACTACTTTGTAGTTGGGTGGGGGGGGGGAGGAAGGTCAGAAACTGCTGTAAAAGGTGCTTGGTGGTCAGCTTTGCAGCAATGACACCCCCCACCCCCCGCTCAGGAACGTGCATAAAAGGTACAAAACCTGGGTGGGGCAAGTCTCTTATGTCCAAGCAGTGAGGAAGCCAGTACCCACCCTACCTCCCCTTGTGGAGGCGAATGGCAGGCTGGGTTAGGACCTGCTATGGGCATTACGTTAGTTGCCCCTTTTAAAGGGGGGCTGGGAAGGAATTTTTCCCACACCACCAGAATTGGCTTCGGTGGAGTGTAGTTTTTTCGCCTTCCCCACAGCGGGTATGATGCTGGACCTTTTCTGGTGAATAGTTCTCATAGCCCTCCTTAAACCTCTTACGAGGCTGGTGGATGGTAAGGTCCAAGCCTTGTAAGGGGTTTAAGGAGGTCCCAGGGTCAGCTGTGGGACCTGGATGAAAACAAAAGGGGGGCTGGTGGAAGCCCCAGAAAATTGATTTGAATAAGCATGGATTAAACAAAGGGGGGCTGGTGGAAGCCCTGGAGGATTGATTTGAATAAGCATGGATTTGCCTGTACTATACACTTTATCTGCCAGGTAGTCCCAGACATCGATATAATAAAGTTGCAGCCTGATTAAAACCCATAACAAGTCTCCTGTCCTTCTTGCGGTATACCCAGACAATTAAATGAAATAATATGCAAAAAATACCAGCAGCATTTGCAGTGAATGAAAATTTCAAGACGACTCCTCCTTTCACGTCAACACACACAAACTCTTTGAGTAGAAGTAATATAAACAAAGGTTGGAAATTGTTGTTCCCAAAATACCACAATTGCATTTCTTGACATTAACATGCTAAAACATCATTCATTATATATAAAGGCTCTTTTACTAGTGTTAATGCTGGCCAAAGAAAGCAATCCTGATAGTCTGGAGGAATCCAGCAGGACCACACCTCAAGACCTATAGCTCAAGCTGTAAACATTATGGAGCAAATCTTAGCCAGAGCAACACAAAACTCATCCCATTTTTAAAATAAATGGGAAAGAACAATCACTTTTAAAAAAAACTGTATGGCTTTGTATTTGATATTGTTATACAGATAATGTGCTAGCCTGACAAACTTAAATTTGCTAGTGGGGAAGTTTGGGGAGGGAAGGAGGGGGAGAATATGTACATGCATACCCTTGCTGCATTTTCAATTACACTTTTAACAATAAATGGCTTATTCAATTTCTGAATTTACTTCATTTTATTTGAGAGATGCATTTAGACTAAGATTATTTCCTCATAATTCAGCTTCTTCTGATTAACCAAAAGTGAAACCATAATCCTGTCATCGTTGCATCAGTCTTTTCCAATTACCTTGACTGATTTCAGTACAGTGTTGAGTACAAAGTCAAGATAGACTGGGAAGGAGCAAATCTTTCTTTAAACCAAGGTACAGTATCTTTAATCATCAAATGTGTCAGTAAAAATTATGAAAAAAATTTCTAACATGATAGATGTAACTATGAAGGACCATGTTTTTGCTTTATTGACTGTAATTGTTTTCCTCATAGTTAACAATCATATACAATACTGTCTCTAGGAGCACCTACACACTTTCCTTAATTATTAAAAGCATACAGGGCCCAACTGATTTCATTTATCCTTTATTAGCCCCACAGACTTCAGCAAAGTTACTCCCAGTTTATACTAGTGCGAGATCAGCATCAAGCCCAAAATTTAAATAGTCCTGGCCTTAGAATCTAAGAATACGTATACAGAAGAGGTGGGTGGAGGAGATATTGTAGTGAAATGTTAACTGCCAATTAGAAGCACTATTCAAGATACCATAGATTTCTCTGTGCCAGAAGTAGGTTACTATGGTGTCTTATATGCCAATGTAATAACGATGGGTAAAAGGACAGCTCTTCAAGGCTGAACATTATAGTTCAGGGGTCCTTAACCAGGGGTACATGTATGTCTGGGACTACACAGAGGTCTTCCAGGGAGTATATCAACTTATCTAGATATTTGCCTAGTTTTACAACAGGCTACATAAAAAGCACTAGTGGAGTCAGTACAAACTAAAATTTCATACAGACAATGACTTGTTTATCCTGCTCTATATACTATACATTGAAATTTAAGCACAGGAGCCAAATTTCTGATGCGCTGGGAGTGTTCCCCCGGCTCCACCCCAGGCCACCTCGTCCCCGATCACGCACCACCCTTGCTGCTCCCTCCTCCCCCCCACCAGCTCCTGCACACTGCAGAACAGCTGATTGTGGCAGGTGGGAGGCACTGGCGGAAAAGGGGAGATGCTGATAGGGGGGCTGCAGGTGGGTGCTAAACACCCACCATTTTTTTCCATGGGTGCTCCAGCCCTGGAGCACCCATGGAGTTGGCACATATGAATGTAAGTACAATATTTATATTCCAATTGATTTTTTTATAATTATATGGTAAAATGAAAATCAATTTTTCAGTAAGCGTGCTGCAACACTTGTATTTTTAGGTCTGATTTTGTAAGTAAATAGTTTTTAAATGGAGGTGAAACTTGGGGTACACAAGACAAATCAGACTTCTGAAAGGGGTACGGTAGTCTGGAAAGTATGAATACCACTGCTATAGTGTACAATAGACAGACATTTTTAAGTTTAAATAGACCTACAGTACCTGATTTTCTTTTGGAAAGTGTGCATTTTACAGTGTCCCTTAGCTTTGTCTATCTGATGCATTCATATCAGCATGTGCAGGATATTGAAATGCTCAGGAACCTTGCCCTTCTACAGGAACAACATTCTTGTATATTTCATTTCAGTACCCTTCCTGGTCATGAGAACTGAGTAGGTACTCTGAGCACAGTAACAGCACAATAGCATATAGACAACCTCCTGGTCACACTTTCATTATTTTATTATTATTTTTAGTTATTTGTATTGTGATACAGCCTCAGATGTTTTACGTACTGTGCAAAACATAAGACAGCCTCTGCCCCAGAGTTCAGAATCTGCAAAGCCACAAAACAGATTGAAGGGCAGGGGTAAGAAATACAATACACTAGCTAGATAATTAAAGTGAGGTTCAGCACACAACTTGTTAGCTTCAGGTTCTTATAAGGTCACCCAAATTAACTACATTTTCACAGTACTCGTGTGGGGAAATGCATCTATTTCAATAGATATGACTTTGGTGGGGGGGTTTTTTTGTAGGATACATTTTTGATCTGGATCCATCTCAAAAAGAAAGAAAAACCCATGAACAAGTTATTTAATTTCTCATTTTACCAGCTACTATAATGCTGAAACTACATTTCAAAATATCACCGTTAAAACAGATCTAAAGTCCTAAATTAAAAGGCATTTGGTGCTAGATATAAAGTGTTTCATTATGCATATACATATAAGGTATAGAGGGCTAAAGAGAACTACTGCTCCTTGAGTTGAAAGGAGGTTGGGGTGGGAGGGTGGTTTTGCTTTGGTTTGGGTTGTTTGTTTGTTTTTTGGCAAAAATTTTCCTTACATGTATGTTGTCAAGGTTCCTCCCCCACTCTGAACTCTAGGGTACAGATGTGGGGACCTGCATGAAAAACCTCCTAAGCTTATCTTTACCAGCTTAGGTCAAAACTTCCCCAAGGTACAAAATATTCCACCCGTTGTCCTTGGATTGGCCGCTACCACCACCAAACTAATACTGGTTACTGGGGAAGAGCTGTTTGGACGCGTCTTTCCCCCCAAAATACTTCTCAAAACCTTGCACCCCACTTCCTGGACAAGGTTTGGTAAAAAGCCTCACCAATTTGCCTAGGTGACTACAGACCCAGACCTTTGGATCTTAAGAACAATGAACAATCCTCCCAACACTTGCACCCCCCCTTTCCTGGGAAATGTTGGATAAAAAGCCTCACCAATTTGCATAGGTGACCACAGACCCAAACCCTTGGATCTGAGAACAATGAAAAAGCATTCAGTTTTCTTACAAGAAGACTTTTAATAAAAATAGAAGTAAATAGAAATAAAGAAATCCCCCCCCCCCCGTAAAATCAGGATGGTAGATATCTTACAGGGTAATTAGATTCAAAAACATAGAGAACCCCTCTAGGCAAAACCTTAAGTTACAAAAAAGATACACAGACAGAAATAGTTATTCTATTCAGCACAATTCTTTTCTCAGCCATTTAAAGAAATCATAATCTAACACATACCTAGCTAGATTACTTACTAAAAGTTCTAAGACTCCATTCCTGGTCTATCCCCGGCAGAAACTAGTATATAGACAGACACACAGACCCTTTGTTTCTCTCCCTCCTCCCAGCTTTTGAAAGTATCTTGTCTCCTCATTGGTCATTTTGGTCAGGTGCCAGCGAGGTTACCTTTAGCTTCTTAACCCTTTACAGGTGAGAGGAGCTTTCCCCTGGCCAGGAGGGATTTCAAAGGGGTTTACCCTTCCCTTTATATTTATGACATATGTTAACCAAATTTCTTGCTAAGCCATAGCAACCAACATCTACAAGGCTCTAAAATGCCCCTATATCCTTTTTATAGGGCACTGTCACACTTCAAAAGGAGACACCATTGGTATGGTGTTTCTTAAACTAGAAGATGCCCAAGATCCTTTTTGCAATACAGGAAGCTTTTGGAAGAAGGTACTGTGCTGCATCCAGGAATCTCTTCTTGAGTAATTAGTCTCTCTCCTAGCCTTATCAAATCTGTTGCTCTACTCATATGCTCCCTCTAAGCACTACTAAAGTCTCACCCATATCAGCCACCTATATTCACCTAACCCCATACTTCCCTCCTTTTCTAATCAGTCTCCTACCTTCAACATTCTCCCTCGAGTACCTCCTATGTCCATGTCCCTCCTCAGTTTCCTACATGCATCCTATATTCCTTTGTATAGCCCCTTTTTCACTCTTCCAGTGCCCATAGAGAAACTATTTTTTCCTAACTATAGAGTCTAGGAGGTCACAACCTGTTCTGACAGCATTCTGATTTCAGATCCCCTGAAAATGATGGGAGATAGTGGCATCTATAATAAGGGCTGCCTCACTTCAACATGCAATGACTGTAGGAAAACAGCAGCTATCTTGACTGACACGCGGTCTGTGGCTTCAGTCCCATTAAAGTAATCTGAGATGGTGGCTGTTTGGATTTAGTTGCTCCTGGGGAAATTTTGCACCACTGTGAAATTCAGAATTCGCGCACAATTAATGTTCTGTGCAGAATTTCATTTTTCCCAGCAGAATTGGTGCTGCAGAGAGGCTGGCCACCATTATAGAATGCTGGACCCTGCAGAGCCTAGCTCTCCAGCTTGCAAATACTGGACACTGCCGAGGGGCAGGGGGAACTGAATTGTTCTGGGCAGCTGCGGTTCCCAGCACATGCTGAAGGAAGGAGATAGCATGCAGTGAACACCTGGGACCCAGCATCAGGCTGTTTCTCCCCAGATTCCTGGGATCTGGGGAACTAAGAGGTGCAGGTGTCTGGGCAAGGGGGTGCCCAGTGGCTAGGCTCTGGGAGATAGGGGGTGGGTGCCTGGGCTGGGGGGTATCCTGCAGCTGGGTTCTGGAGGGTGAGGTGTCTGGGCTGGGAGATGCCCAACAGCTGGGCTCTGGGGGGAGGGTGGCTGTGCTGGAGCGTGTCTTGTGGCTGGGCTCTGGGGGGTAGGTGGTGTGGGTGTTCGTTTGAGACCGGAGGGACTGAGTTTTCCCCCAAGATGTACCCAGCCACCATGTGACACACATCCAGACTGAGGCAACAACAAAAGCATAACAGAGAAACAGGAACTGGGTGGTCATAGGGGTTTCCTTAAAACAAACACTTTTATTCTCAAACATAGGACTTTCAGCATTTAAGAACACCACAACTTTATCTGCATCAAATGCACACTAATGTTAGAATGTGTTAGTAGCATTGATACTTTGTCATTTCATAACTAAAATGCAGACAAATACTGTACCATCCCAACAGCATACAACCTAGTAAATCATCATACTGAACACTTATTCTATTGCACATTTGTAGAATTTCTAAGTAACACAAATTGTAGAGTCACATAGAATGTCTGATGAGAATGGCATTGATACATGTTGGAAAAGTGTGTGAGATCCATTTGTTTTTATGCAATCAATTTACAACAGATAGGTCATTAACAACTGAATTACTTTCTCCCATTATGTTGTTATTTCAACACAGCTAGCAGCTCTTCAATGTGAGGTCAGTAGATTTACTCCTAACTTGTCTAGTGTTTTTGTAAAAATAAATACTGCTAAGTTCTATTAGCCATGTCCAAAAATCCTTCATTCCTTTATATTCCTAAATAATATGAAACTATGTACTGTGCCATCTGTTACACCAAACATCAGTTTTAGATATACAAATAATGTTTTGGATACAGAAGTAATAGCAAACTACTCACACTCAGAGAAAAATCCCTTCAGTATGTGGGGGGGAAAAAAGAGAACACCGAAGCAAAATTAAAAGGAAAATGAAACTATACACACACTAAATATTTCTCTTCATATGTAGATAATGTGTTACATAATATCCTATTAATGCACCTATACAGACCTCTAGATATTGTTCTCAGTATGATTTAACTGCAAAATGTATTTTATAACTTTTTTAAAAACACTCTTCCATGCCTGTCTTCAAACATTCTGGTGTTCTGTGCTATTGTACTCCATGAAATATGATAGAACAACTTTGTTTAAAGAGTGATTATGATCAGAAAAAGAACTAGGTAAAATGGACATTCTTATTTAAACATAATCTGCTCCTTTTGTGTATTCCAAGTCATATTTGCTACTTTAGTGACAATATTTTTGCTAAAAAGCCAACAGAGCTGTGTGAGAATGAACTGAATTCTACCCTGGTTTGTGCACTTCCAACAGAATAGTTAGCTAAGTTCCTATTTGCAATATCTTTATTATTAGTGGTGATGGGTAAGCCAGGAAAAATTAAAGCTCTAGTACTTTTTTACTTGTAAACTAAGCAAATTTTATATGGAATCAATGAGATGCAACAAACATGGAACTCCATGTTGCCACTTTCACATACTCACTTTTCAGAGTATAATCACACTCTACATGGTCTTTTCCTTCTATTGATATCACATACTGTACTAGAGGCATGCTATTACAGATTGCAGAGAGCTAGACTGTATGTGATTTTGACAAATATCAAATGAACCAGTTTATTTTTGTGAACCAAATCTTCTTTGTGGCAGTATATCACACACAAACCTAATATCTGTGCTTGCTATATTTCCCCAAAAATTATCTGCTTTTCATGGAAACCAAATGAATCAGTAAGGATTTAATAACTTCACTGAAACCATATTCTTGATACTGATTGTTTTTATAAGAGGAGACTATAATACTACACAACTACAATAGCCAAATACCAACCAAACATAAGACATCTGTAAACAGGACCACGATAATACTGGTGCTGAAAGGGAAAACAAAATCAAGGGTCTAAGCTCTCAAGTGCTGTAATCTAATTACATTTCTTGATCTGTACTGAAATGTGTGCTTGTCTAAAAGTTGCATACTTAGTCTGAGTCAGTTACCACCATCAGTTTCTTCAAAATCATAAATAGCTTTGAAATAAAGCCATTTGTAACATGAGTAAAAACTTGGTTTACTTAAAATCACCAGTTAATATTGTTTTAAAGAGATTTTTACCAAATATAAATATTGTTCATTGCAGTAAAAATTAACATGTTTAGCCTCTGCAATCCAATTACATCTATATAGCAGATTTTAAAGAGATTCTCATTTAAATACTTCATATCAGCTTCATGTAAAAATACCACCTGACTCAATAGAATAATTCCAGTATTATAGGATGAGCATCTTTGAGATATATCACAGAAATTTTAGAAAAACAACAGATTTGAAACCCCAAACTGCATACCAGTAAAATAAAAATCTTTTTTGTGTATATATAATTATAGGCGAGACCAGTAGCAGCGTATTAAGTTTACAAGACACAGTTTTCAGTTGCTTACATCTTTGCTAAACTTCATCCATTTGGCCAGATATTTTCCATGCTGGGTGTCTGCCTTAGACTGGCTTTTTTTATTTATATATTTCAGCCAAAATGGTTCACTTAACGAGGGCTGTCGATTAATCGCAGTTAACTCATGCAATTAACTCAAAAGTAATGGCAATTAAAAAATTAATCGTGATTAATCACAGTTTTAATCACACTGATAAATAATAAAATACCAATCAAAATGTATTAAATATATTTGGATGTTTTCTACATTTTCAAATATATTGATTTGAATTACAACACAGTATACAAAGTAGACAGTGCTCACTTTATATTATTTTTATTACAAATATTTGCACTGTAAAATGGCAAACAAGAAATAGTATTTTTCAATTCACCTCATACAAGTACTGTAGTGCAATCTCTTTATGGTGAAAGTACAACTTACAAAGGCAGATTTTTTGTTGTTGCATAACTGTACTCAAAAACAAAACAATGTAAAACTTTAGAGTCCTACTTGTTGTTCAGCTAACCATTAAGACAAAAAAAGTTTGTTTACTTTTACGGGATATAATGCTGCCCACTTCTTATTTACAGTGTCACCAGAAAGTGAGAACAGGCATCTACATAGGACTTTTATAGCTTCTATTGCAAGGTATTTACATGCCAGATAGGCTAAACATTTGTATGCCCCTTCATGCTTCAGCAACCATTCCAGAGGACATGCTTTCATGTTGAGGATGCTCGTTAAAAAAAATAATGCATTAATTACATTTGTGGCTGAACTCCTTGGGGGAGAATTATGTCTCCTACTCTTTTTTTACCCGCATTCTATCATATATTTCATGTTACAGCAATCTCCAATGATGCCCCAGTACATGTTCCTTTTAAGAACACTTTCACTGCAGATTTGACAAAATGCAAAGAAGGTACCAATGTGAGATTTCTAAACATAGCTACAGCACTCGACCCAAGGTTTAAGAATCTGAAATGCCTTCCAAAATCTGAGTGGGATGAGGTGTAGAGCATGCTTTCAGAAGTCTTAAAAGAGCAACACTCCAATGAGAAAACTACAGAACTTGAACCTCCAAAAAAGAAAATTAAACTTATGCTGATGGCATCTGACTCAGACAATGAAAATGAACATGCGTTGGTCTGCACTGCCTTGGATGGTTATCGAGCAGAACCAGTTATCAGCATGGACACATGTCCTCTAGAATGGTGGTTGAAGCATGAAAGGAAATATGAATCTTTAGTGCATCTGGCACATAAATATCTTGCGATGCTGGCTACAATAGTGCATGAGAACGCCTGTTCTCACTTTCAGGTGATATTGTAAACAACCAAGCAGCATTATCTCCTGCAAATGTAAATAAACGTGTTTGTCTCAGCAATTGGCTGAACAAGAAGTAGGACTGAGTGGACTCGTAGGCTCTAAAGTTTTACATTGTTTTATTTTTGAATGCAGTTATTTTTGTACATAATTCTACATTTGTAAGTTCAACTTTCATGATAAAGATATTTCACTACAGTACTTGTATTAGGTGAATTGAAAAATACTATTTCTTTTGTTTATTACAGTGCAATTATTTGTAATAAAAAATATAAGTTGAGTACTGTACACTTTGTATTCTGTGTTGAAATTGAAATCAATATATTTGAAAATGTAGAAAATATCCAACACTGTTTAAATACATGGTATTCTATAATTGTTTAACAGTGTGATTAATTGACTATTAATTTTTTAATCATGTGATTGCAATAAATTTTTTTAATCGCCTGATTAAGTGCGATAAATTTTTTAATCATGCAATTAATCACAATTAATTTTTGATCATTTGACAGCCCTGTACTTAACCAATGAGTGTTTAATTCTGTATTTAGTCTCTCTTTCTCACGCTTTACAACAGGAGTTTTCAAAGCTTTTGATAGTGTAGATTACATCTTATCAGAAAGAGAGTCTTATGGATCACTTCCCCTCTCATTCACAGTCAAATAACATCCCTGACACAAATACAGCAATTGCATAAATGGGAAAAAATAAACTGGCAACATAAACTATCCTGGAATGCTATTTAGAAGGTAGAAACCAAGAGGAGGGTTAACACCATATGGTAGGCTAGCACTCTGCAGACCAGTACCACATGCTCTGTGAACATTCCTGGTTTATACAGATCAGTAATTGGGAAGATAACCAGAAAGCGCTCTCAACTCTTTACTGGCACACCAGCAGTTGAATTTTTTTTAAGGTTAGATTCCATTTGCAGAAGTCTTTCTGGACTTCAGCAAGTAGAGTACCCTGTTTAACAACACCTAGAAAGCTGGGGTTTATCTTTAAAGGAGGCAGGCTTTTAAATATAACTTTTCTGAGGACCTAAGACACTGGGATGGGGACAGGAATCTCTCACCACTAGGGTCAGCTGTCTGAAAAATTACTACCAGTAGGTCCAATCTTGAGGAATCTGAAGGCATACATCTGGCAAATGCTACGTGTCAGGAAATGCGTCGGTCACCCAGGCCACTTCCTCTTTGTAGCAACTGTAAAATCGGGGAAGCTTGGCCCTGTTGGTTGTCAAAAACAGATCAAGTGATAGTTTTCCCCAACATTTGCAGAAACTCCACTTGGTTCAATTCCCATTTCGGAGGAGATAGGATATTGACTCAGCCAGTCCATTTGAAGATGGAGCATACCAAACTAGTACTATACCAGACTGCATTATGTTCAGTCCCTCAGGAACACAGATTTTTGTACACTAGCCTCTTGTTCTTGGTGCTGACCTGATTGTTCATTCATAACACTACCTCGGTGTTCTCAGCTGAAATTGCCACCTGTGATTTGAAACCTTGTGGGGGGAGGGGGACAATCTCACATCTCACAGTTTGAAAAGTTGGATGTAAAGGGCTGATTCCCTTATAGATCAGAATCCTTGGTCTGAGAGAGGTCCCATGGAATTCCCAACCCATAAAGTCTAGAGTCTGTGGTAATTATTGGTCTCAGAGGATCCCAGAAAAGAGGCATCTTTCTGGAGAGATTTATAAAGGTCCTTCCACCATAATAGGGCATGGACTGCCAGAGTTAGGATTATCTTGGTCTGTAGGTCTCTCATGTACAGAGTCCACTGAACCAGAAGGTAGTGGAGCAAGAGTAAAACATACTGCCCAAACCACAGGACCAGATCTATGAAAGATAATGTGATGCCATGTATCTGGAGGATTCACCTGGCCACATAGACATCAGTTTTCCCAAACTAAGCTACTAAAAACACTGCTTTGTTAATCTGCTCCTGAGAGGGGAGGCATGCCTCTGGGAAGTGTTGAAAGCTGCTCCATAAGGGGACAGTTTCTTTAGAGAGCTTGTTCTCTCCTCACAATAGCAAAAGCTAGGAGAGTAAGCAGTTTCATATACCCCTAAACCACCCTCTAGATCTAATGGGGCCTTCACAAGCCAGTTGTTGAGACAAGGAAGGCTGTGCAGCTCAGGTATCCAATGCAAGCCAAAGGACTGACTTGATGCATAATACAAGTATTCCTGTTGGGTATATGCAAGCTCCAGGTTCTATAATAATTTAGGGTGCCTCTATCTTGATTTTTCAGTAGACCATGGAGAGAATGAAAATAGATCCTGTCAAACTAATGTGATATCTTCTTTTTTGATGAGATTACAAGTTTGATTGATAAAGGTAGTAGAGTTCATGTAATATACTTAGATTTATGTAAGGTGTTTGATTTGGTACCACATATTTTGATTAAAAAACTACAATGATATAAAATTAACATGGCATACATTAAATGGATTAAAAACTGGCTCACTGATACATCTCAAAATATAACTAAGTGGGGAATTGTCATTGAGTGGGTTTGTTTCCATTGGGGCCCCACAGGGGTTGGTTCTTGGCCCTACACTATTTAACATCTTTATTACGGGTCTGGAAGAAAACTTAAAATTTTTACTGATAAAATTTGCAGACAACACAAAAATTGGGGGAGTGGTAAATAATGAAGACAACAAGTCGTGATTTAAAGTGATCGAGGTTGCTTGGTAAACTGGGCGTAAACAAACAATATACATTTTAATATGGCTAAATGTAAATGTATACATCTACGAACAAAGAATGTAGGCCATACTTACAGGAAGGGAGGTTCTATCCTGGGAAGAAGTGACTCTGAAAAAGATTTAGGAGTCGTGGTGGACAATCAGCTTGTATGCAGAGATTTTGACAGACCAGTAAAAGGCCAGGGATAACTACCAATAGTGTAATATTGTTTATCAGACTTGTTGCTAACAGCAGCCAAAACTAATAGGCCTTTTTGCAGACCTGTGCAGCTTAGCATGACTAAGCCAGGAGGGGAGGGGATTTGGGTGACCACAGGAAGGGAGCCTCTTGCTTAACTTTTGCCTGCCCCTGTGCCCCTCCCTGATGAAGGCTCTTTTGGATGTGCTGGGGTCTGTGTTTTAGGAGAAAAGCAAGAATTTTATCTATATTTGCCTTCTGAGATGTGTCTGTCAGGGTCTCAAAACATGCAGACCCTGGCTTTGAAACTGCTTGCCTAACAATGACATATCAAAGAAAAAACAAAAAAACTTGTCTACTAACAAGGATAAATAAGGGGGGAGAGGTTTGGACTCTTTCAGATCTTTTCTTAGACACAGTTTGGGTACCCCAATGGCAGCTGAAAGATGAGTCAATCGGAAGGCTGCCGCTGTACCACTTGAGAGCCACCCCAAACTTCAGTAATTATTGAGGGTTGGGGTGTTTTACTAACTTGTTGCGGACATGTGTAAGTGCTTGAGACTAGGAAAAGTATAGCTTTAAGTGAGAGAAACCTTGTGTTGAACAGTTTGTGCCAGCCATCTATTAGTCGGACACCCGTGTCTTCATTGATTTGTTTCCTGACACCACCCCACACAGAGTAAAGTTACCAAGAGCTTTGGGTTGAAAGAACCACGGGTAACAAGCTGACCATGATCTCCCACTCTAGCCAAAAGAATTAATGCAAATTTGGGATACATAAATAGGGGAATCTCAAGTAGAAATAGAGAGGTTGTTTTACCACTATATTTTGGCACTAGTGCAACCACTGCTGGATTACTGTGTCCAGTTCTGGTGCCTGCAATTCAAGAAGGATGTTGATAAATTGGAGAGGGTTCAGAGAAGAGCCACGAGAATGATTATAGAATTAGGAAAAATGCCTTATAGCAATAGACTCAAAGAGGACAATCTTGTTAGTTTAACAAAGAGACAGTTAATGGGTCTCTTGATTACAAGCTATAAGTACCTACAAGTGGAACAAATATTTAAAAATGGGCTCTTCAATCTAGCAAACAAAAGCCTAATACAATCCAATAGCTGAAAGTTAAAGCTAGACAAATTCAGACTGGAAATAAGGCACAACTTTTTAAGCGAGGGTAATTAGCCATTGGAACAATTTACCATAGGGTTGTGGTAGCTTCTCCATTATTAGCAATTTTTAAATAAAGATTGGATGTTTTTTCTAAAGATAAGTTCTAGGAATTATTTTGGATAAGTTCTATGATCTATGTAATACAGAAGGTCAGCTACATGATTACAGTGGACCCTTCTGGCCTTGGAATCTATGAATGAGCCACATCAAGACTATGGACAGATATAGCCATGAATTCCTCATCTCCAACACCACAAAATACACCCCCAAAAAGTTCTCCAGTTCTGGCACTTGAGACAAAGTTGAGGTCCAGGAGATGACACTCTATTACTTCCTGCTTATCTAACAGGAAATAAGAATTGGAACAAATCTGCAGGAACCAGAAAGAAACTAGAACACAAAGTATACTGGAGAGATCACAGAGAGCACCCAATTGTCCTTTGTGATCTTTTCCATTGCTGCTAGAAGAAACAGAGTCTGCTCCTCAAACTGAGGAGGCTGGGAATGGTTTCCTTTCCTAGTTTAATAAACTGTTCCAGCTTGGGTCCGTTCCTTCACACTTGCATAATAGGCCCTCTGCAACCCTGTCTTGTAGAAAAAGTTAAAGATGCATCTCTGTGGACTTGAACAAACCAGGAGAAAAAAGAACAGCTAAGAAAATTTCCTGGGTTCCAGCATGATATTCTTCTACATACAGAAGCTCTAAAAAGTTTGATCAAAGACCTCCTTAATAAGCTTCACATCTTTAAAAGGGGTGATGATGATTTATTCTTGATCAGGAATATTTGGCACTAGGGCCTTGACCAGAGGGTCCACCTCTTTGTGAATTTACTCATTAGTAGAGGGAGACCAAGGTGACAGTAAGGCATCAAACAAGAAGCTGGAAACCAAACAAAGGTTAGCCCTGACGGCTTTCATCTATTTGTGATTTGCCTGAGAGACCAGATACAGAGGCTGGAGGCAAATGGTTAATATCATAGAGTATAAGATCATGATTGAAACCCAATCCCCACCCACAGAAATGCTTTCTAAAACAGTACACAATTCCTCCTGAGCTTTTACCAGAAGGAACTTTCAGTGAAACAAGTTGACTTTTTCAACAAAGTGATTGCTTCATTATATGTAGGACGCATCCCTTAGATCTTGCAGCATCTCTTAGGTAAACTGTTTAAAAAATAGTCTAAGGAAAAGACAACCATCTGGCTTTTCTCATGACACCTTGACAACCTCCTCAGTACCAGTATGGAAAGGGGAAACAGAGTGCAGGCTTTTCCCAGAGCTTGAACAGTTTCCTCGTAAGGGAACAGGACCAGATCTTCAGCAGGGGTAGTAAGTCAGCATCTTCCAACAGACCCTTTTTGGCCAGGACAGGCTCAAGTTTTCAAAATCTAACCCAGGGAACTGCTGTTTCAGCCAACGCTCCAGAACTGTACAGTAGAAAGTTTCTTCTTCACCAAGTTATCTATCTCTCATTAGCTAAGCAGTCTTCTCCTTCATGCCCCTGGCTACTTCTCTCTTTCCCTATCTCACACACAGAGCTGCCAACTCCATTCCCTCCCCCTGCAGCCACTTGTTGACTGTTCATAAGAGAAGAGAAGAGGCAGAACTAGAATTGATGCTACTGATAGTGAGGGGACATCCAGTAGGGACTGTGGGATAGGCCATTGAGCTATTAATAGGAGAGAGCCTGAATGTACATCAAGGTCAGTCCAGAGGGGCAGAGGAAGCTGTAAGAGAGGGGACAGAAGGAATTGGTCCTCTGACCTCAGCTTGTTTGGAAAACTGTCCCAGATTAAAATTTTCAAATATTGGTAACTATGCTACAATGACAAAAGTATTTTCATTTAAAAATAAAATCAAAGAAAAATTATGTCCTCATCTTAATCTGTTTGAATTCTAGTCAGTGATAAATGAAAAAACAAATATGTCTTGGCTTGGTAATCAGCACTAATTCTATTTAAAGACATTGATTTATAAAACTTGCTGTTCTTTGAAAGAATATTAGTCTGAAGTGGCTGTTAGTCCTAAGAACACATTTAATTTACTGTTCCTTTATTCAATTGTAATGTTTACTGATGCTTTTTCTTATGTTCTCAATGAATCGGTTCACTCTGGGTGGTTTAAAAATTAATGGGAGCAGACACACATGAGACCAGTTCCCTCTGAGTTTTTAAATCACAAAAGGAAGGAAGTTAGTGTTACATTTTAAACCATCAGAAATGTAAACTACTAGGATTGTACCCACAGAAGACATAAAAAGATTCTGTCCTTGTCCCAAAGAGCTCACAATCTAAATTAAATCAGGTGGAGTGGCAGAAGGGAATGCCAGCTTAATTTCATCTCTTTATTCTTGTGTGAGGGTGGGAATAACTAATTAGTTTTCTATGGGTTTTAAATAGGATTCTTATTCCAAATGAGATATTGGGGGTTATTTGTTACAGGTACAAACAGCTAGAAATGTCTACGTTATTAAATAGTTGTGTGACTAGAAAGGGAAAAGAATATTTAAATATTGTAGGTTTTAGGTAATAAATCAGATTCCATACCTGAGGATCTGGCCCAATCTCTTGTCATTTTCACATGCTGACAAAGTGTTGATTTCAGCAAGTGATTTTAGCAGCAGAAATGATAGCTAGCTAGGTAGAATGAACAAAAACCATTTGAAACCATATGCTTAGTCTGAATGGAAGTTTTTATCTCTTTTACACATGCATGATTTAGTAGCTGGCTGGAGGTTTTCTAACCCCACTGTCAGACAATACACCACACAATGAATAATAATCTGTTGCTGGATAGACTGATTGGATTTAATTGTTTTACTAAACCAATGAAAAAGTGTTAGATTATGCATACAGTGGGACAAATTGTGCTCTGTTACGTACACTTTACCACACTGAATTCACTGGAGTTGCACAGGAAAAGAGCAAAATTTGGTCTTTAGTCTCTATGTGTACAGGATATTAAAGCATTATGCAAGTATCCGATACCTGAGGGATACTTTTTAGATCATAAAATGGGACAAGCAATAGTTTTCCAGGAGGTGACTGGAGAAATACTACACCTCTACTCTTTCCACCAGGACTGTTAGATTTTAAATGGGTAAAATTTCAGAGGGCTTATTAGCTTGATAATCAAATTGTAGTGTAGAGGAAATGAAAGGATGCTGGAAAAATCTGAAGACAGGATGCACGTACACTAGTTCATACCACAGCTATATACTAAAATGAGATATAATCATTAGGCTGTGGTCCACTACTGAGTCATAAACACAATTTTTGATTCTTCATGATTTTGTTGCCCTCAAAAAATTGCACGCAACTTATTGATGCTATTGATTAAAAAGAAGCCAATTTGATATGTAGTGTTTTGAATGAAACTAGTCTTCCAAACCTTTAGATGTTATGCCCTCTTCCTCATCTCCATTTAAGACCTGCTTCCTCAAAACAAAAATTCTGATTTGCCATCCTGTGAACTCGATAGACATTAGAGAAATTTCTCTATTTCTCAAAGTAAGACTTTATATTGTATAATCTCACCCACACTCCAATTTTCTCAAATTGTAGACTTTAAAAAATTATTTTTCCAGCTTTATTTGTATTTTTTCTTGTTACTACATGGATATCTAAATTTTTACTGGACACTGTTTAAATATATTTTCAAATATACAAATACTAATGTGTTGTATGTTTCTATCATGTCCATACACTGGCATATGTCACTGCCCAATCAATTTCATATTTCTCATCTGAAAATTATTTAGCTGAAAAGAAGTTTGAAAAGGCATCTTTCTTGTTGGTATTCTGTACGTACATGCCTTCCTCCAAACAGCACAATGCTTCTAGAGAGCAAGACATAGAGACGCCTGGGAACTGTAGTTATGGTTCATGTTTATTTGGAGGTGGGGAAAACTGTTTCCAGCCACTGGGAACTACTACCACATTCTAATTCTCAACAGCAGAATAGGTTTGTGCTGAATTCAGGTAAAACTGTATTCTGTTACACACTTTACTGAGCTGCTGGGAATAGATTTTGTTTGTTTTGGGGGATTTTTTTGTTGTTTCTTTTGTTTTTATGTAAACATGAACTACAAGTACAATTCCCAGAAGTCTCCATTTTTTGTTCTTTGGACACATACACTTAATTGTTTGGAGAAGGCATGTGTCTGCAACACAAAAGGAAGAATGGGTTTCCCTTTGAAACTGCTTTGAGATGAGAAAATTCAGTTAAATAATTTTCACATCAGAAATGTAACTCTGAGGGAAGAATTAAGTTGCTAAGTCAGAGTGGAAACTGCGATTTCTAAGGAATTTCTTGTTGGAAAGGATGAGCCCAATTACTGCATTAACTTTTCAGAAACTTTAAAACAACCAAAATGTTTTCAATGAAATACAAATGCAGAAAAGTAAAAGTAAGTATTCAAATCCATTCCTGAAAAGTGTAGGTAATACACAAAAAAATTGGGACTACAGTATATTTGACTGCAGACACTGTTGAAACTGATGTTTCTTTTTATTTATTTTGCAGTGGGTGCACAGTTTTGCAATGCCCCCAGATTGCACTGCAATTTTAAAAAAACCTTTGCAATACTATATTTTATATATTACTTAAGCCTTTTGGCAAATTTTGTTTTTCTCTATTCCAGACCTGTCTCCTTCTTTCCAAATTAAAACCTCAGCCTGCCTCTCTGCCATCTCCTCATGGATTTCTAGCCATTAGCTCAAGCTCAACATGGGTAAAGCAGAGTTCTTAATCTTATCCTCAAGCTTTCCCTACTACTTCCTTTCTCAGTCATTGTGGGCAACACCACCATCCTGCCTATAACTCAGGCCCATAACCTGGACTTCATCTTTGACATGGACCTCTTTCTAGGTACTCATATCCACGCTATGTCTAAATCTGGATGATTCTTTCTGCATATCATCTCTAAGATATGACAGTTCTTATCCATCCACACAGCAAAAACTCCTGTCCAGGCTCTCAACATATGTTTCAGTTACGCAATATCCTTCTCTCTGGCCTGAACAAATGCAACCTTGCCCCCTCATGTTCATTCAGATTGCTGCTCCAAAGATCATTTTGCTTTGACCATGTCATCCCTCTCCTTGCATTCCTCCATTGGCTCCTCCTTCAAACAGAAAACATAAAATCCTAAAATAAAATCAAACATAAAACATAAAATTACTTAGCAAAGTTAGATGTCTTCAGGTTACCAGGCATGATGAAATACATTCTAGAATACGCAAGAAACTGAGGAGCTATCTTCAAAAAGTGATAGAAGACAGGAGAGATTCCAGAGGACTGGAAAAGGGCAAATGTAGTCCCCAACTATAAAAATGGAAATAAGGACAAACTGGGGCATTATAGACAAGTCAGCTTTACTTCAGTACCCAGAAAGATAATGGAGCAAATAATTAAGCAATCTATTTGCAAACACCTAGAAGATAATAAGGTGATAAGTAACAGCATGGATTTGTCAAGAATAAAATGTGTCAAATCAACCTAATAGCTTTCTTTGACAGGGTAACAAGTCTTGTGGATAGGGAGGAAGTGGTAGATGTGGTATATCTGGTCTTTAGTAAGGCTTTTGTTTCGGTCGTACATGACCTTCTCACAAACAAGCTAGAGAAATACAACCTAGATGGAGGAACTATAAGGTGGGTGCATAACTGGTTGGAAAACCATTCCCAGAGAGTAATTATTAGTGGTTCACAGTCAAGTTGGAAGGACATATCAAGTAGGGTCTGATAGGGATCAGTCTTGGGTCCAGTTCTGTTCAGTATCTTCATCAATTATTTGGCTAATGGCAGAAAGTACACTTATAAAATGTGCACACAATACCAAGCTGGGAGGGGTTGAAAGGGCTTTGGAGAACAGGATTAAAATTCAAAATGATCTGGACAAACTGGAGAAATAGTCTGAATTAAATGGGATGAAATTCAATAAGGATAAATGCAAACTACTCCACTTAGAAAGGAACATTCAATTGCACACATACAAAATGGGAAATGTCTGCCAAAAAAGGAGTACTGAAGAAAAAGATCTGGGGGGTCATAGTGGATCACAAGCTAAATATGAGTCAAAAATGTAACACTGTTGCGAAAAAAGCAGACATTGTTCTGGAGTGTAGTAGCAAGAGTGTTGTAAGCAAGACACAAGAAGTAATTCTTCTGCTCTACTCAGCACTGATATGGCCTCAACTGGAGTATTGTGTCAAGTTCTGGGTGCCACATTTCATGGACAAATTTGAGAAAGTCCAAAGGAGCACAACAAAAATGATTAAAGGTATAGAAAACGTGACATATGAGGGAAGATTGAAAAAAATTGGTTTGTTTAGTCTGGAGAAGAGAAGACTGAGGGGGGACTTAACTGTTTTCAAGTACATAAAAGGTTGTTACAAGGAGGAGGGAGAAAAATCGTTCTTGTTAACAAAGCAAGAAGCAATGGGCTTAAATTGCAGCACGGAAGGTTTAGGTTGGATTGTCAGGGTATTTAAACACTGGAATAAACTGTCTAGGGAGGTTGTGGAATGTCCATCACTGATAAGAGCAGATTAAACAATCACCTGTCACAGATGGTCTAGATAATAGTTAGTCCTGCCTTGAGTGCAGGGGACTGGACTAGAAAACCTGTTGAGGTCCCTTCTAGTCCTACGATACTATAAGCTATTTGTCTTCATTTTCTATGCCCTTCATAGGCTATCCCCATCCTACCTTTCATTCATTATCAAGATGTTGGCTTCCATCTCCAATCAGTCCCCCTGTCAAACTTTCAAACAAGTACCTTCATGCTTTCTGCCATGCTTTCCCTCATACTTGAGAAGATCTCCCCAGGAACATTCACAAAACTAATATATTTTTCTCCTTCAAACCCTCCTTTTCCATTATGCCTACAGAAAACTTGACAATAAACGGTACACTGACACCACCAGCCATCATGCTGACCAACATTGTCTAATTTTTTTCCTTGTATTCCTTCCTCTGTCTGTCGCCATCTGTCTCTATTTCTTGTCTTATATTTAGTTTGTAAGCTCTTTGGGACAAGAACCATCTTTGGACTTGTTCTCTGTACTGGCTAGAGATGTGGGGAGTTCTATGAACTGCAGTTTTCATGTGTTCAATACAGCTAAATATACTTAATTCTCTTGGTTGAGAGCCAGGATGAGAGAGTTGTTGGAAACGGTTTCTTTTCTTTTTCCTTCTGTGTACACAGTCCTGAACCATATTCAAAGAGTTATCAATGGGTCACTGTCAAACTGGGAGGATGTATCTAGTAGTGTGCCACAAGGATCTGTCCTGGACCCAGTACTATTCAATATTGTCATTAAAGACTTGGATATTGGAATGGAGAGTATGCTTATAAAATGTACAAAAGATGGCAAGAAACAAGAGTTTGCAAGCATCTTGGAGGACAGGATTAGAATTCAAAAGGACCCTTATAAATTTGAGAACCGATCTGAAATCAAGCAGATGAAATTCAATAAAGTGCTTACAAAGGAAAAATCAAATGCATGAATAGAAAATGGAGAATAACTAGTTAGGCAGTAGTTCTGTGGAAAAGGATCTGGGTGTTATAGTAGATCACAAATTGAATACGAGTTACCAATATGATGCAGTTGCAAAAAAGGTTAATATTCTGTGGTGTATTAACAGGAATATTGTATGCAAGACACAGGAGGAAATTGTTCTTCTCTGCTCAGCACTGGTCAGGCCTCAGCTGGAGTACTGGGTCCAGTTTTGGGGGCCACACTTTAAGAAAGATGTAGAAAAACTGGAAAGAATCCAGAGGAGAGCAACAAAAATGATAAAGGGTTTAGACAACATGACCTATGAGGAAAGGTTTAAAAAAAAAAAAAAAATAACAAAACCCCACACCTGGGCATGTTTAGTCTTGAGACTGAGCGAGGACCTCATAACAGTCTTCAGATATGTGAAAGACTGTTATAAAGTGGATGGTGATCAATTGTTTTCCATGTCCATCAGAGTAGGACAAGAAGTAATTGGCTTAATCTGTAGCAAGGGAGATTTAGAAAGTTTTCCTATTATCTAATCCGGGGTGGGCAAACTTTTTGGCCTGAGGGCCACATCGGGGTGTGAAACTATATGGAGGGGCGGGTAGGAAAGACTGTGCCTCCCCAAACAGCCTGGCCCCCACCCCATATCCACCCCTTCCCACTTCCTGACCCCTGTCTGCCCCGCTCAGAACCACTGACCCATCCAACCCCCCCTGCTCCTTGTCTCCTGACCGCCCCCCACATAACCCCCCCTGCTCTCTGTCCCCTGACCGCACCCCCCCCCCGACACCTATCCACACCCCTGGGGACCCCACCTCCTATCCAATCCCCTGTTCCCCATCCCCTGACCGCCCCGACCCCTATCCACACCCCTGCCCCCTGACAGGCCCCCCAGGACTCCCACACCTATCCAACCACCCCCTGCTCTCTGACTGCCCACCCCCGCAGAACCTCTGCCCCATCCAACCGCCCCCTGCTCCCTGTCCCCTAACTGCTCTGCCAGGACCCCCTGCCACTTATCCAACCCCCACCCCCTTGTCATGCAGCTCAGAGCAGCAGGAGCTTGCAGCCCCACCTCCCAGCCAGAGCCAGCCACACGACCCATGCAGCAGCGTGGCTGTGGGGGAGGGAGGACAGCAGGGGAGGGGCCAGGGGCTAGCTTCCCCAGCCAGGAGCTCAAGGGCTGGGCAGCACGGTCCCGTGGGCTGTATGTGGCCTGCGGGCCGTAGTTTAGATCAGAGGTGGGCAAACTAACTATAAAGATAGTTAAGTTGTGGAATCCCTGACAGGGAGGTTTTTAAGAACAGGTTAAAACACCTGTCAGGGTTGGTTTAGGTATACTTGGTCCTGCCCCAGGGGTAATGGATGAGATGATCTCTGGAGGTCTCGTTCAGCCCTACATTGCTATGATTCTATGCATAGCATAGACTACAGTTCCCAGAATTCTCCATTTCTTGTATTCTAAGGAAATTACATAGACTTGGATAGATTTCAGGTCTTCATAATTTAATTATTTCTTTTCATGTGTAGTTGTATATACCAAATGCACAATGTGACACTCAGTACCTCAAAGTAGCACCCTGGAACTCCCATATTCACCACTGTGATCATTATGATACGTTTTGTACAATGCATGCACGTATTCAGGTCTGCTCTTTGTATACCCGTGCGCAAGAGCCACACAGGAGCAGACTATAAAGGGGTTGGAAGAACTCATCTGCTATTACAGATCCCCTCTTGAGGTGCAAAGTGATCAGGGAACCCATTTTATGGGAATGGAAGTAAGAGAATGGGCTAGGGGATGGGGGATTGCGTGGGTGTTCCACATCGCATACTACCCGCAAGGCACCGGGCTCATTGAACGCATGAATGGCTTCCTTAAAGAACAGTTATGCAAACTATCTCCCACAGAATCCCTGACCGGGTGGAGCAGTAATCTTCACCAAGCCTTGGCTGCGCTCAATGACCACCCTCTGTATGGCTCCACCCTGTATGCTAGATTCAAGGGGGAGGTCACTGAGTGACCCCGTGTGTTGCGAGTGCACCGTCTGCACCTGCAAGCCCACCTCCCCATTCGGGCCACCCCGGGAAGTGCTGGTCTCAATCTGCAGGTCCCTCAAGAGAGCCTCACTCTATAGCCCAATAGCTGAAACCTCGTAAGTACTGGCCTAGCCATTGGGCTCCCACAGGGCTATTATGGGCACATTGCTCCATGCAGCAGTCTGGCCCTTAAGGGCATAGATGTTGCAGCAGGAGTAATCGACGCTGACTATACTAGGGAGGTTAAGGTGCTTTTGGTTCATAATGGCCAGCAGGCAATAACTCTCCTCCAAGGCGAACGTATTGCACAGCTGATTTGCGAGTGCATTGGGTTGCCTGATGTGCAGGAAGTGGATGCGCTTGCACCCACCACTCGAGTGGGGGGGTTCAGCACAACTGGACATGCAGTTTGGGTTCACAACCCTACCAAACATAACCCACTCGAAGGGTAAATCCTAGCTGACAGCCCCGGGGACGCTCAGCTCATGCTGCTAAAAGGGGAAGATGCCCCAATTTATATGCCCGCTAAGCATCTTTCTTCCAGGCAACCATAACCGCTGCATTGCAGTTTGGGCAGCTCCGTGGAGCATCCCGGTCACACCACCCGAAGACCAACACCTGTGTGATGTCTCTACGACGTGTTCCCCACAGCAAAATCCTCAAACCAATTTTAGTTGCAACTGATGTCCAAGCCACATGGCATCACAACTCTGCTGTCCAGTGGATGCAATCGGTGGCACTAGCAGGTAACAAATCTGACTGTTGGTACTGCATGCACACCCCCCAATTGGCAAGCGCTTGCATTCCATGGGCTGCAGTACCATGAAATGAATCCTGGGCCCTTAACGACACCACCTTTCTCACCAAGTGTCATAAATATAAAGGGAAGGGTAATCACCTTTGAAATCCCTCCTGGCCAGAGGAAAAATCCTCTCACCTGTAAAGGGTTAAGAAGCTAAAGGTAACCTCGCTGGCACCTGACCAAAATGACCAATGAGGAGACAAGATACTTTCAAAAGCTGGGAGGAGGGAGAAAAACAAAGAGTCTGTGTCTGTCTGGGTGATGCTTTTGCCGGGGACAGAACAGGAATGGAGTCTTAGAACTTCGTAAGTAATCTAGCTAGGTATGTGTTAGGTTATGATTTCTTTAAATGGCTGAGAAAATAGCTGTGCTGAATAGAATGAACATTCCTGTCTGTGTGTCTTTTTTGTAACTTAAGGTTTTGCCTAGAGGGATTCTCTCTGTTTTTAATCTAATTACCCTGTAAGGTATTTACCATCCTGATTTTACAGAGATGATTCTTTTTTACTTCTATTAAAAGTCTTCTTGTTAGAAAACTGAATGCTTTTTCATTGTTCTTAAGATCCAAGGGTTTGGGTCTGTGGTCACCTATGCAAACTGGTGAGCATTTTACCAAACCTTCCCCACGAAGTGGGGTGCAAGGGTTTGGAGGATTTTGGGGGGAAAAGACATTTCCAAACGACGTTTTTCTAATAAAAATAAACCCAGATAAATGTTTGGTGGTGGCAGTGGAAGTCCAAGGGCAAAGAGTAAAATAGTTTGTACCTTGGGGAAGTTTTAACCTAAGCTGGTAAAAGTAAGCTTAGGAGGTTTTCATGCAGGTCCCCACATCTGTACCCTAGAGTTCAGAGTGGGGAAGGAACCTTGACACCAAGTATAATGAAACGCCCCCTTACCGGTGCCAAGGGACACCGGTAGTGGTACTGGGGGATGCTTCTTGGTGTGTTCAGCGACCTTCGGTGACGGACACCGTTCATCCCATTGGAGAACTTCCCCCGTCCTCGTGCGCAGTGATAGCAGAATACCTGCCAGATGCCAGGCAATTTAACGTTACTGCCGGCCCATCAGAATTGCACAATAAGAGGATGGCTGGAGAGACGTGGGTCTCAAGTGAGACTTGTTCCAGTTCTTCTGAAACCAGTTTGACTTATACCAATGGCACCACCCTTTGCCATTGGTGGTGGCGTTGGGGAGAGCAGGGACTACATACCTGTGATTTTCTGTATTATTTCAATGCCAGTGCCCCCTTATAGAGAATGCCCCTCAGTACAATTAGACGCGGGCAAATCCCGCGTGCACATTACTGGTCTCAGTGTAACCAAAGCTCCAACAGGTGGTGTCGCAATGCCTCAGATAGCACATGGCTCCCCACAGCAGGATTGCCGGGGCTGTACTGGCTATGCGGCCATTGTGGTAGGGCAGTGCCCCACCCCCATGCCAGATTGGGCTACAACAGGCCAGAACAGCTGCGCAAGGTGGCAGCCAATCAGGGAGGGCCTGTTAGAGAGCCAGTCAGGGCCAGTATTACAGCCAGCCAATCAGGACAATGCTAGGCCCTATATACAGACTGCCCAGGAAGGGAGCAGGCAGTCTCTCCCAGACTTTCAAAGGAGAAGGTCTGTCTCCTGAGTGAAGGAGACCAGCACCCAGGGCAGCGCAGCGCAGGGCAGGCTTGGGGGATCTGAGGAGAGCTCCAGCCCAATACCTGCCAGGCTGCAGGCCCTGATAGAAGGGCTCACAAGGTGCAAGGGGGCCGAAGGGGAAGCAGCCCAGGGAGGGGAGGCAAACAAGGGGAGCGAAGGAGAGCAGGGAGGCTGCTGCCAGAGGGGACCCAGAGTAGAGGGTGGGCCTGGGTCCCCCCCTTCTCCCTTGTACTACACCCGGCCATTAGGAGTGGCCATAGCAGACTGCACTTGACCCCTGATAGAAGGGGTTAGACTTTGGGGATATGGTTGGCCTCTGCAGCTGGGGTGAAAAGACTGCTGTTAAGCACAACCACCCCCCCCGGAAGGGGGTGACTGTGGACTTGGGGGCACTGCCAGAGGGCAGTGCCCTGAAGAGGACACCATAAGCAATGCGGGTCGAGAAACCAATAGAGGGTGAGAGACAAATGGGACATCACCAGTGGAGGGCACTCCACATGGACTGAGCTAATTCCCAGAGAGTTACTGTCAAGGTTCCTCCCCCACTCTGAACTCTAGGGTACAGATGTGGGGACCTGCATGAAAAACCTCCTAAGCTTATCTTTACCAGCTTAGGTCAAAACTTCCCCAAGGTACAAAATATTCCACCCGTTGTCCTTGGACTGGCCGCTACCACCACCAAACTAATACTGGTTACTGGGGAAGAGCTGTTTGGATGCGTCCTTCACCCCAAAATACTTCCCAAAACCTTGCACCCCACTTCCTGGACAAGGTTTGGTAAAAAGCCTCACCAATTTGCCTAGGTGACTACAGACCCAGACCCTTGGATCTTAAGAACAATGAACAGTCCTCCCAACACTTGCACCCCCCCTTTCCTGGGAAATGTTGGATAAAAAGCCTCACCAATTTGCATAGGTGACCACAGACCCAAACCCTTGGATCTGAGAACAATGAAAAAGCATTCAGTTTTTTACAAGAAGACTTTTAATAAAAAATAGAAGTAAATAGAAATAAAGAAATCCCCCCTGTAAAATCAGGATGGTAGATATCTTACAGGGTAATTAGATTCAAAAACATAGAGAACCCCTCTAGGCAAAACCTTAAGTTACAAAAAAGATACATAGACAGAAATAGTTATTCTATTCAGCACAATTCTTTTCTCAGCCATTTAAAGAAATCATAATCTAACACATACCTAGCTAGATTACTTACTAAAAGTTCTAAGACTCCATTCCTGGTCTATCCCCGGTAAAGACCAGCATATAGACAGACACAGACCCTTTGTTTCTCTCCCTCCTCCCAGCTTTTGAAAGTATCTTGTCTCCTCATTGGTCATTTTGGTCAGGTGCCAGCGAGGTTACCTTTAGCTTCTTAACCCTTTACAGGTGAGAGGAGCTTTCCCCTGGCCAGGAGGGATTTCAAAGGGGTTTACCCTTCCCTTTATATTTATGACAGTTACCAACAGGAGGCGCCATGGTGGTGAGTCCCAACCCCATCACAGGCATATAAAACCCTACCCAACCAATGGTGTGGATGGTGCACATTGGGAGAGCTCCTCCCCTGCATGTATGGAATGCAAATCATGCATGCTCGTGCAGTGCATAATTACATATTGGTGGCACATCCACAACGAAGCCCAAACCCCATTGTGCGGAGACCCATGGGCTTTCATCAGTTTGACTGGGCTTTCCTCCCCTGGCTAGGGGTGGCCAAATTGGAGTGCTCTATAGTAAATATTTCAGCCACATTGGAGGTTATAGAAAATACCATAGATGCAATCCAAGCCCTGCAATTAGAGGTAGCCTCTTTATGGCGAATTACAAAATTGTATGGCGTTAGATTATCTATTAGCTGCGCAAGATGGCATTTGTGTCTTAATTAATGAAAGTTGTTTTTACTCAAATCAGGAGGTGTTACATGACATGGTTCTGAGACTTCTGTATGGGATGACCCTTGGCGGTGGCTAACCTCCTGGCTTCTGGATCTCGGTGCCTGGGAGAGATGCATCGGGCTCCTACTATTGATTGAACTAGTGGGTTTTTTGTGTGTGTTTGTTCTTCAATGTTGTGTGAATTGCTCCTCCACCCTCCTGGCCTGACTAGCAACCCCCAGACCAGTGTGCATGCTCACCGTGTACTGGTGGCAGTAACAAACACACCTCAGTCCGCCAAGGGGTGGAGTGTAGGGGCAAGGTTGAGGAAGACTGGCGAGGAGCTAAGTGGCGGACCACGTACGTGACTGAACGTAAGCAGAGGATGCAGGCAGTTCAATGAACTTTGTCCGACAGACCCTGCCAAAATAGTTTAACATAGTTCAGCATATTTTTTTCCTGTAAACAAGTCAGTTTTTTTTTTTTAAAAAAAGCATAAATCATGAATGTAATGGATGTAACCAGCTGTTGACCCCATGTAACCTCGAGGTAAGTGCGGAGAACAACACTGCAGAGGACTCCCCCAGTGGAGTCCTGCCTGGTCAGCTATCCTGAATGGCCAGAGTCCCCTGCAGCCCCTCCGCGCATCCTAAGGACTCACCGTGCAGACTGGAGCGTAAGTTCATCCTTCAATAAATTGTAGCTTGCTATTCTTAGGCCTGAGTGTCATCCTTTCGCTGGTATCTTTCCCTCCCCCCACCCCACTTGCGGGCACACTGGGTTTGTGAATATTTTTCAGATATACAAGTAGCAGCATGTTTTAGACAAGAACCCACAGACGTACTACAGTAAACTATGTGGATAACATAAATGCAGAAGTACAATATGGAGTTAAGAGCCAAATTCCACAACTCTGTCTAAATATATCTGAATAGGCACAAATATATACTGCCAAAGAACTATCCTTGTTCCTCTATAATCCATTCAGCTATGACCACCTGTGCAGGCCCATCTATAAATATTAATTATTTTTGTCTGTAACATGAATAATCAGCACAAAGGAGATGCCTCACTACCACTGCTTTGTCAGAGGATGTAGTGCCCCACATATTAGAGCATTGTTTCTGAGCTCTTGGGTGAACGCCTGCAAAGCATCCTCTCTATAAATGTGTGTTGGAAAAGCCAGTACCAGGGCATAAAACTTCCAGCCCTTTCCTCTCAGGTGTTCTGTCATGAACTTTTGACTCTGGAAGACATAATTTGGTCAAAATCATAGACTCACAGAATCGTAGGCCTGGAAGGGACCTCAACAGGTCTTCTAGTCCAGTTCCTTGCACTCAAGGCAAGACTAAGTATAATCTAGACTATCCCTGCCAGGTGTTTGTCTAACCTGCTCTTAAAAATTTCCAATGATGGATATCTGTGACCTCCCTGTGCAATTTATTCCAGTGCTTAGCTACCCCATCAGTTAGGAAGCTCTCCCTAATGGCCAACCTAAACTGCCCTTGCTGCAAATTAAGCCCATTGCTTCTTGTCCCATCCTCAGAGGGGACATTTTTTCTCCTTTTTCCTTGTAACAACCTTTTATGTACTTGAAAATTATGTCCCCTGTCAGTCTCCTCTTCTCCAGGAGAAACCAACTCAATTTTTTTCAAATCTTCCCTCATCAGAGATGTCTTATAGACCTTTAATCATTTTTGTTGCTCTTCTCTGGACTTTCTCCAATTTGTCCACTTATTTCCTGAAATATGGCACACAGAACCAGACAATACTCCAGCAGAGGCCTAATCAGTCTGGAGTAGAGCCGAAGAATTACTTTGTCTTGCTTACAAGACTCCTGCTAATGCATCCCAGAATGATGTTTTGCTTCTTTTGCAACAGTGTTACACTCTTGACTCATATTTAGCTTGTGATCAACTATGACCCCCAGATCCATTTCCACAGGGGTCTGCAATACATAGATACTAGGGAGAAATATAGCTTTTTTCAAATAAGAGGAGGGGTTGGTTTATTTTAAAGCTTCTTAACCACTGATTCTCCATACATTCCTTAATCTGTATTTACAATTTAATATTTTCAAACACATCTATTTAAGGTGATAGGTAACAGAATTACTCTGACAATGCTCTTCCAATGCCAAATAGACAGACTTTAGAAAATATGACTGCTGAGAGAAGGTCTCCTATTCTGGTATATTTAGATCTGTGAATCTGCAGCTTGAATTGTATGTGAAACAAATTATTAGCAATGTCCCTGCAGATACTGATATAATTTTACAAGTCAATTAATGAGAGATTGCAAAAAGCAGTGAAAATATTCCAAAGCAAAATCAAGAAATATCATTCTCTGCACAAAAATAAAAGGTAATATTTATTCTTGAATAGCTTAGACTCTTTGTAGCTATCTTTCACGTCTATTATATCATCACTCATGAGAAAAATAAAAATTATTAATGAAAATCCTTGTTGATTCAAGACATCAGTGTTCAGTAGAATGTAATTCTCAGCCTTCTTAATATGATAGGATGCTATTTTTCTAACTCTTCGGTAATGTATAATTCAACTGTCACTTACTGTGCAGCAGTTGGTTACACAGAATGAAGTGAATCATAATCACGACTAACCAAATTAATGAAAGCACTCTGAATTTAAAAAAAAAAAAAAAGCAGCTGTCTGAGGGCCTGAATTGGCAAAAATTCATTTTATTTCCATGCCACACAAGACAGCAGATACAAGTTTTTCCTAAATGTCCACAGTGCTGAATTCAGCCTTTAGATGATGCAGATATTAGAATCAACTCAGAAATATTCATGTTAAATTTACAGAAACAGACTACTGTCAAAAGCTTGTGTATAGGTAATATAGATAAATAACTACATAAATAATGTTAAGGTAGTGTTAAGGCAATGACCAACTTACAAAAAGCAAGCCATTCACATCCAAAGTTTAAATCTCTATCACATTGGAGGCTAGGGAGGGGGAGAGGGGGGAGAGAATGACAATATGTGAGCTAAGGAGAGAAATGACAGTCTTAATTGAACTGCTGGTTGTTGTAAATTTGTGTCACAATCTTAACAAACTGTTTCCTTAATGTTATTGGAGGAGGAGGAATCTAAATGAAAAGTTATTTCCTGTATTTATAACATTTAACCTAGAGATGGGACTAGCTTCATCCGAATTATTCTAGCCTACGGCTTGAAATATCCCCTCACCACTCTCTAATGGTGAGTAGGAGGCTTTCCTTAGCAAGACAGAACTGTGAGCGTGGTCCCAGGGAGTTACTCTGAGATTACTCAGTTAGGGCAAACTGCGAAGAATGGGGTAGACAATCCCCAAAGCTGGTGGATATTCCAATACTTAGATTCACCAAGCCAGCACAAAACAGCTTTTCTAATACCTTACTGGTTATCCAGAAGCCAACAACACAGTTCCCATAAAGCAATCCAGCCTTAGACTTCCACCCAGACACCCAAGTCAAATATGATGAGGATTACTGAAAATCTTAATCATATAAGAAAGTTCTACCAATCCCAAAGGATTGGACACATTACCTTCCAGGTTAATGAATATTCCAAATCTTACCCAAATACAAGCTTACAGCCAGTCCTTATTAACTAAACTAAAATTTATTAAAAAAAAATAAGTGTATTGGTTAAAAGATCAGTATACATACAGACAAGGGTACAGTTATGAGATCAGATTCATAGTAGAGATGGTGAGCTTTGTAGTAGCAAAGAGTTCTTTCAGCATTAATTATAGGTTATAGTCCAACGTCCATATTCAGGGTGATCCAGATGGGACTGGAAATCTCAGATCTTACGACTCAAGCTTCCCCCTCAAACACAAACTGAAGCCATCTAGGAGGAATTCCAAGTTCTCTCTGGTAGAGATGCATAGTCATACACATCAAAAGGATCACAGTCTCCAAATCTCCTTACAAGCATGATTCATTGAAGGTTTTTAGAATTTGAGCAAGAAATATACTAGTATTAGGAACAGACCTGGTCTAGAAAGGGAGAACATTCAGATTCTAGGCAGTAGATCTCAGATGCTGGAGGTCTCCATGAGTGAAAGTGCCCTGATGAATCAAGTCTTGAAAGATTGGCAGGAACCAGGGTTGGTGAAAAAGGAATCAGAAGAAATCTGGGGAACCACGGGAGTCAAGGCCAGTATGGAGGGACACCATTATTACTTTTGTTCAGGCCTGGTATATCTTCCTTCCATCCAGCCCAGTATCCTGTCTTCTGACAGTGGCCAATGCCAGCTGCCCCAGATGGAATGAACAGCTAATCCTCAAGTGATCCATTCCCTGTTGCTCATTCCCAGCTTCTGGCAAACAGAGGCTAGGGACACCATCCCTGCCCATCCTGGCTAATAGCCATTGATGATCTATCCTCCATGAATTTATTTAGTTCTTTTTTTAATCCTGTTGTAGTCTTGGCCTTCACAACATCCTCTGGCAAAGAGTTCCACAGGCTGACTGTGTGTTGTGTGAAGAAATATTTTGTTGTTTGTTTTAAACCTGCTGCCTATTAATTTCATTTGGTGACCCCTGGGTCTTGTGTTATGAGAAGGAATACATAACACTTCCTTATCTACTTTCTTCACACCAGTCATGATTTCATAGACCTCTATCATATTCTCCCTTAGTCATCTCTTTTCCTAGCTGAAAAGTCCCAGTCTTATTAATCTCTCGTCATAGGGAAGCCTTTCCATACCCCTAATAATTTTTGTTGCCCTTTTCTGCACCTTTTCCAAGATATCTTTTTTTGAGATGGGGCAACCACATCTGCATGCAGTATGCAAGATATGGGCATACCATGGATTTATATAGAGACTATGAGATATTTTCTGTCTTATTATCTATTCCTAGTTTAATGATGCCCAACATTCTGTTCCTTTTTTTTGACTGCTGCTGCACATTGTGGATAGTTCTCTGAAAATATCCACTCAATGACTCCAAGATCTCTTTCTTGAGTGGTAACAGCTAATTTAGCCCCCATCATTTTATATGTATAGTTGGGATTATGTTTTCCAATGTGCATCACTTTGTATTTAGCAACATTAAATTTCATCTGCCATTTTGTTTCCCAGTCACCCAGTTTTGAGAGATTGTTTTGTAGCTCTTTGCAGTCTGCCTGGGTCTATCTTGAGTATTCATTAATTTAATATTCATTAATTTGCCCATCTGAAGACTACTTTTCATGGTTTCTTTTAAGTAACCAATTTAAATTCTTTTTTTTTTTTTTGTTTCATAGTACTTATTTAACACTCACCTTTACCCATTTATAAACTGTTTATATTACCCATGATAAATCAAACAGGATTCAACAACCTTTAAATGAAATTCCTTTGCCTACATATAAACTGTGTTTTGTTATCTATGATACACTGAGACTGGACTCACTACTGATTTTGGTCTTATCTTACCTAGAGAAGAGTGTCCCCACCGGAAGAGGTTCCACTCTTAAGGTGTAATCTCTGCTGAAAGCTCTCCACAGAAAGAAATACAGAAGAGATTGTATCTGAAGTAACCACTGTTTACTGCTTGTATTGTTTGTTTTGTCTTTATATTTTTTCTGTCTTTCTTTCCCAGATGCTTTGTCACTGCAACCATTCAGACCTGAAGCTGCTCTAAATTACATCAGAGTTGTTTCAGCCTCCAGCTGGCCCCAGAATCAGGGAAATGAAAAGACGGCATAGAAGCATTTTCCGTCACCTCTCCATATGTGTAAAGCTAGCTTCTACTTTAAAAACCAACCCCTAATCTCCTCAAATAGCCTTTACCAGTACTACTGATGAGGGAGGGAGTAGCTGCACACATGTTGAGCACAGTCGGTGCAAAGGCTCATTTTATTTGAATCCTGGGCCCCACTTCAACAGCTGGAAGCAAAAAAAAAAAAAAAAACCACCACACACCACAAAACTAAAAACAGGAAAATTCTCCAGTTCCCCTAAAATCATTCTGAAAGACCCTCCCAGTGTCAGAACCGCAGTTGGGCTAGAGGGGAGAGAAACAGACAAAGGCAAACAGCCTTCCAGAAAAGGAGAGCTAACAGAGTGCACCAAGGAACATTCACCTTCTTTATGTGACTCTGCTCTCAATATTCTGTAATACTTCAAGCATGCCAGAAGGGGGTGCTGGCACCCAGTCTGGGGGAAAAAACAAAAACAAAAAACACACCAGGAAGCTTTTGTGCCTGCCTTTGAAGTGCAGAATGAAGGTTTATGCACATGAATAACTTTACACATAAGTAATCCCACTGTCTTAAAATTCAAAGTTAGAACTCTTTTATTACTTTTTTCTTCTCATTATGGAAAGAAAATGCAAAGTTCACTGCAAATATTTTAAAAGTGGTCTGGGGAAAAATACACTTTTTAAATCAGGTTAGATTGACAGTTTTGTTCTGTACAATTTAGAACTTACAATATATACTGGAATTAGGCTTTAGTTTCAATGCAAAAAATCAAGCTTTCAACGTTTTCATAGGTTTTAAATTATCTTACTCATAGATTCATAGAGTTTAAGGCCAGAAGGGGCCATGAGATCAAGTAGTCTGACCTCCTGTATATCACAACCCATTACATTTCACCCAGTTCCCCCTGTATTGAACCCAATAACTTGGGTTTGACTAAGCATAACGTGCAGAAAGACGTCTGATCTTAATCTGAAGACATCATATGGCGGAGAATCCATCACTTCCCTTGGTAGTTTGTTTCCATGGTTAATCATCCTCACTATTAAAAATTTGTACCTTATTTCTCATTTGAATTTGTCTGGCTTAAGCTTCCAGCCATTTGTTCTTGTTATGCCTTTCTCTGTTGGAATAATGATCCCTTTACTACCTGGTATTTTCTCCCTATGAAGGTACATACTCACTGTAATCAAGCACCTCTCAATCTTCTCCTTGATAAACTAAACAGATTTAACTCTCAATCTCTCATTATGAGGCATTTTCTACAGCTCTCAAAAATTGCCATTGTTCTTTTCTGTATCCTCTCCAATTTTTTAACTTAAAAATGTGGACATTAGAACTGTACACATTATTCCAGTATTGGTCTCACCAACACTGTATAGAGAGGTAAAATCAACTCCCTATTCCTATTCACTACTACCCGTTTGGAGTCTGCCTTCATCTACAAACACATTCTGCTTAGTCACTGACAGGAAGTAACCCCACTACTACTACTATTTATCCAGCATCCAAAAGGGTGATAGTAACTTTACAGAAAGAAGGAAGAGGTGGCACAGGCAAGTGGAATAATCAAACAGAAAACAAGCGGACAGTAAAAGAAACAAAAAAAGACAGGAGAAAAAGAGTGTCAGGCCCTTCAACACTCAAGTTTCTTCTCCCTATACTTTCTATTTTCCACTGTTTCAAGACACTACATTTAAATTCATCTTCACCGTATACATATGTTGTACGGCACAAGTAAACAAAAACAAAACTGTATGCTCCATCCTTCACTCTATATTCGGCAAAACACATAATGAAATCATAGGAATACTGCCTGAATAAGAAATGTTGACTATAGTTCTAGGTTATTATTTACCTCAAAAAAATCTGATCATCTAGTCTGATCTCCTATAGAACACAGGCCAAAGAAATTCTCCAAAATAATTCCTAGAGCATATCTTTTAGAAAAAAAGGAAGAAAGTAGACAAGAATATTCCAGAGAAAGAGTATCCAGTCTCATCTGCAATATCTTCATCTTCTTTTGGTGAGGCAGCAAATCCATCTACATCTATCTTTGCAGATTAATAAAGTTTTCAAGTACTTAAAGTGCACGTAAAATCTTAGACATTCCCCTGGAGACTATTCAAGAAAAACACCACAAGCTCTTAAACATATTGCATTAACACAGACCCGGGAAATTAGCCATGCCAATAAACAATGGCCCGCTGGAACCTGCCAAATCCATCTGGCATAGGCCTACTTCCATCTCAGCTACCTCTAAGACAGCAGACAGAAGCTCAAGTCCCTGCAAAGGATTTGAACACTTACTCTCATCCTTCATCTGGCTCTCTTGCTGCGCAAGTAGTACAGGAGAGAACAAAATAGTAAAGTCCACAAAAGTCACCCCAAAGAAAAAAGATCCCCAAAAAACTGGATCTTTTCAGCAAGCCTTCAAATGAAAGCAGCAAATTATCAAGTACTGCTCAACATGTGTTTTTAATTTGGGAAAACTGTCTAATTTTGTTGATCAGTTACTCAAGGAGCAACAAGAGTTGCTGAAATAACTTATGGCCAACTGGTTGCTCAAACATCTCAGCAGACTGCACTGGACACATGATACAGCAGGTCACACCATGGCTACTGAAATAAGCCGGACAAGGTAGTTCTGGCTTCAGTCCTCTGGAATTTCAACAGAGATTCAGGCCATAACTGAGGACTTCCCATTTGAGGGAAAGCCTCTTCAGCAGTGGGACAGACAAAGCCCTCCATATTTTAAAAGATGACAGAGCAACTCTGTCCTTCCAGGGCTCTGTATCCCAACTCCTAAAAGGAAGCAGCCATGACAGCACCCATATTTCAGACAGTGCTCAGTTACATTCAACTCAAGATCTTTAGAGCCACTGAGAAAGAGGCAGAGATTCCACCAGAGGCAACCCTCTGCCTCCTCCTTGGCTGCCCCACAGTCTGAGGTTTTGAATAGTCAGGAAGTCTGATGCATGCTTGGACCAAAGGATCTTTGTTCTACCCTTTGGCAACCAGTTGTTTTATTTTCAAGAATCTTGAGCTGACATTACTCAGATCAGTGGGCCCTCAAGATTTACATCATCTTAAAAATTTTGAATCCCTCATACTTGCACTTCTGAATCCCTCATATTTGCACTTCAGAAAAAACATACAAAGAGTGATCACTTTATACGCACACACCCCAACAACAATCAAAACACCGAGCATTTCATGTTTTTTATCTTTAAAAAAATTGTATAAATCCTAACTAATCAATTTGCATAGTGAGGTAGGGAAGCTTTAATCATATTTTATATAGCAGTAACACATACAAATAGTTTGTGTAACTTTGAAGACCACAAACTGGCAAATCAGGATTAGAACTCTCAGGCAACAGTCTCCTCCCACATCAACACTACTGCTAAATCCTAAGTATTTTTTCCTTTACTTCTCCAAAGTCACTTCATTCCTGCCATTAAACACTTTATCATCTTTCCTCATGACTACTGAGAACTCCTCTTCTCTGACCTCCTTAGCTGTCACTTCACTGCATCAAAAAAACACAGCTGCAAAAATCATCTTTTGTCCACTGTGCTAGCCATACCTACTTCCTCTTCCAATCCCTTCATCGTGCCCACACCCCACTCAGCACCATGTGAATGAACACCTAATTTCAGTTTATTTATAAAATGGGATTACAATATGTCTCTGAAACAATGAAATGTACATTGTTTTCAGAGCCTGTTCCTGTTGGTTTTACAGAGAACAGCATTTTATCCTAGTTTTTTTAGGCATAACAGACTGGTCACCTGAAATAGCTGCCAACCTCTGGTGACACTGAAGGTAAGCTGGACACACACATATGCGCCTAAAGGACCATTCCCTAGTCTGTCATGCAATAATGTTGCCACCTTACTACGCTTTGTGAGACCTCCCAGTAAGCACTCCCCTCAAGCCAGCCCTCCCACACAAAAGTCAGATTCATACAGAGACTTAAGTTAATTTGCATTTTTTCTAACATAGGGCCCAATCCTGCAAAGTGCACTCAATGCCAATCAAATCAGTGGACGTTGGAGCACACTCAGGACCTTGCAAGACTGGGATCATAAATTCATTTATATAGAGACAACATGACCTGAAAATCTGTTAGGAAGCTTACATGGATAAAACTAGAAAAAAGATGCAGAACATACGTATTTTAAATGAAAAATCATGCAAATTCTACACAAAGTCCCTAAAACAACAGAGGTTCAAAACATTCGCATTTTTGTAGTTTAATTGGGATGAACTTGTATAAGTTGTAGAGGTAAAATTTATTGCATCTGGAGTACATATATTATGTATATTAAATATTGCTCAAAATCTTTTTCTGTCAAGTTATCTTTTTAACCACGCTACATTTACTTTGCCCTGTTAATTGAAATACTTTTGTTAAATCTCAGCAAAATGTTTTTTCTATGGAAGGAACATTTTTAAAATGTGCAGTTTTCCAGATTAAAAAATGACAGTCCAATATTAAAACATTACTCTAGTTTCTAGTAAAGATAAATTGCCTCACAAATAATTACAATAATATATGTTTAAATAGCTTTAGGTTGAAACACAAATTAGCAAAAGCAAAGAATCTCAAATTTAGGCCTATAGCTGATTTAGGAAAAAACAAACAACACAATGAGCTAAGTATAGAATGATAGCCTTAATGAAGGGCCAGCTGCAGCAACTCTTACACCGAACCCAAATCAACATTCAAGAAAGCAGGGATGAAAGAAACAAAAACCCAACTCCAGTAGTACCAAACCTTCCAGAGGAGAGGCTCAGAGTAGAAGCAGCACAGTATCCTGACCCCTCCTCCTCCATGAGAGCACTGCATGGCTACAGATGTGTGCTTTTAGGAGACAGAGCCTGCCAGAAGGGAGCAGATCTGGTAAACAGCCACTTTACATGTCATCTTCTCCCAACAAATCTCAGCAGGAGTTCATGCTGACCTTATCAAAATTAACTCCTGCAGATTCAAACTCTATAGCATCTACCTTCACTTCCCAAAAAAGATTAGCGCATGTAGAGAGAATAAAATTATATATCTATATTTTTTTAATAGACATACACATTTCCCCCTGGAGATAGAAAGGGGGAGGAATAAAAATAAATAGCCCACATGACAGATACGAATCACATTATTTAATGAACTTCTGGAAAGTGCTAAAATATCACAGTGATGGGCACCATGTAAGAACTTGAAATGGAATTGAAGAAAGCAGTAGAGTGGAGGGAGGGGCTAGCCCCTCAGACTGACATTCAGTCATCATAAGTTCCCCCAAAGTTTACAGGAAATCCATTCATATCCCCTTGATTCTCTAATAAGAATGTTATCACAAGACCTCTCCAAGTGTTAGCTCAGACTTTCCAGCATAATTTTACCCTCCCATGTTATATTTTCATGGAATGGAATGATACAGCCCGTAATTCTTACTCAGACAAAAGTCCATTTCACTTCAAAAGAAGTTTCCCTTCAGTGGAAATTTTGCTTGAATAAGGAGTGTACAATTTGGCTCTATCTGCATGATATCAATAAGAATAGTTAAATGTATATGTTGTATTAATGTTCTTGTTTTCTTTTAGAAATTGGGGGACATACCTGTCAAGAAGGTTAAACTGCAAAATATTTACTTAAGAGAGCAGAACAAATTTTTGTATGATATTTTTTCTAGTAAATATAGAAAAGAGAACATTTTTAGAATAAACAGTGCTTTAAAACTGTTAAGTGCATATTTCACATTAAATAAAGTAAATAAAATGTCTTTAGAAAATAACATTGATAAGTTGTTTACCTGAAACCATATCACTTCTCAAGGTCTTGTAAATTATTATTAACTCCCATTGACAACAATACTTCTATAAAATAGTTGTTTCGGTCCATCCTGTATATACATATTTTTGCATATAGTCTTTCCAATACCCTATACACAATTCTCAGCCTCCAGCACACCATCCCCCCACTGCTGTGTCAAGTGAAAAACTGAAATTACAGCGATGACACTCCTTAATGGGAAGACATTGGGTCAGCGCTTCAGCTGATATAAATTGACATAGCTCCAGCAATAGGAGGTTTGCATGTGAAAACAATGAGAAACTAAGCCTCATAGAATGCATATAGCTTCTCTCAAAGTTCTAATGAAGGGTGTGGTATCACCTTACTTTATTTTGTAACTGCATGCATTCTTTTACCCCCCACAAACTTCCTTCTGTGCTGAGTGTGTTCTCATATAATAACAGAGCAAACTTAAATTTAAAAAAAATAGAAAATCTGTTTACACTTATAATCCTTACACTTAAACCATTTGATGTTAGTTGGAGCCTCTCGCTTTCTTAAAATACTGGGAAATTACTCTGCCTATAATATGCACATTAGTGATCATTTATGAAATTCTTAGCCTTGTAACAACCTTACTCCTAAAAAATTAGATGACTCCTCATGCATATAGGTCACAATCACATTTAAAATACACATAACTCATGTTTAGATTTTAGAATTACACATGATTTTTCACTATAAAAAAGTGATATTCTTACTTTCTTACAGTGAATGTAATTTTTAAAATCACAAATATTATCGAATCCAAAACAAAGTTGCCAGCATTATTTGTTAATCTTTAATGCTACTCTCATATATTGAAGCTTTACTTCTGATTAATAACTTGTAATTTCATTTCTTGTTAATGTTTTTAAACACACAAAACTTTTAAGTTAAAAATGTATATTCTTTTATTTTGATTCTCCATATTATTCAGAAATGTAACAAATCTTTTAAGTACTTTAAAATGTGGGTGCCACAATTGTGTGAAATATATAATATTAAAATGTCAGCTATTTAATACTCTGAATTGCTTTTGATTATTTAGAATTAGAATGACAAAATTAGATATACACTGGAAGTCAAATTACATAATTCACACTGGTATTCTTCGTAATGTTGACATATTAAAGCATTTTTTAAAGCAGAGGGACAATGAAAAGGATTTAAGAAGTGGAGCACTCTTCTGCCTTCTATAACTGTTATTTAAAGAATATCCATAGTTTAAATTTCCACTAGCACATTCCTAATTAAACAATGACTGGAACACACACACTTCTGACCAAGCGTTAAGGCCCAGAGATAGCTTTTAGCTACAGATTTTGAAGGAACAGTTGAAGACCACAATGGTCAAGAGACAGTGTTGACTCATGCAGTTCTCTCTTTTTTGCCTTAACTGCTGATACTGTGAAAAAAATATTATGCTGCCTCTTTTCTGGCTTTTTCATATTTCCACACACAATACTGTGTATAGTAGTGTGGTTTTATACTTCTAAATCATTATAGGTGAATGTGGTGTTTTCACCAGATAGGGAAGCAGTTTTCATGAGTGTTTACATGTGTTTGGTAAGTAGACTTATGGGACAACCGTACGGATCGAGATTACAAACCCAGTATCTTCACGTTAACCTGCAAGCAATAGATCTGAATCCCTCCCCAAGTACCTTAGATAGGTAAAAATCACCGAAGATTACAAAAAAAAGTTTGCATTTCCTTAGCACCCTTCACTTCCCGCTGCACTTCGAAGAAACAAAAATTCATTAAAATGTAGAGCCTTCCGAGACAAGTGCCCCCATCCCTGACAACGGCTGAGAGCTGGACCCCTCTGCAGACCGAAGGGAGGCGATGGAGAGACGAGGAAGGACAGCAGGGCCATAAACGGCCCCCACCTCCACCCCCGGGTCTGGACAGCTCCCTGGTGCTGAAGTTACAGAGCCGCTGTAAAAACGTGCTTCCCTCCTCAGCGTCTCGGCCGCTGGCAGCCTGCAGGCCCCGCCCGGCGTGTGGCTAGCGGGACAGGGTGTTAGGGAACCACAGGTGCCGGGGGCTGAGTCCCCACCCCGCGGAGACGCTTTCTCAGCTAGGAGAGAGGCGCGGAGCCGGGGCGGGCGGGCGACGCTGGTGGAGGAAGATGGCGGCTCTTGCAAACCCACTTGGAGACAGTTAGAGCCTAGGCCCCGGCCCCACATCTCCGGCCCGGGGTGTGGGGGCGAGCGGCCCCGGCGCCGCGCCACAGGCTCGGAGCCCGGCACACAAGCCAGGACCGAGCCCGCCCCCTCCCACCCGCCCTCCGGCAGCTCCCCCGCTGCCTAGACCCTTTTCCTTGCACACGCCGGGTTAGAACAGCAGCACCTGTGCGGCCATGTTGGGTACCTAGCCCCAGTCTCTGCCCGGTGCCAGCCGCCTCCTCCTGCCCCCAGAGAGCCGGGGGGAGGCGGGGGGAGAGGGCAAGGCACCGGGGACATGGAGCAAATACCACAGCCGAGCGGCCTCACCTCCACACGCCCATCAGCATCCCCCTCCCCACGGCAGCTAGGGCCCCGACAGAATCGAGCCCCCAGTCCCCGAAACAGCGCCGGGGCTGGGGTCGAGACCGCCACCCCGGCCCTCTCTGCGGCCCTGAGCGGGTAGGAAAGGAGGGGGCTGCCCTTACTTGAGCACGGACTGCTCCTTCTCTTCCTCCTTCTTCTGCCGCTCCATGACGGCCAGGATGATCTTCCGCTCTTCCTCCGTGAGGTGGCTGAGGTCGGGCATCTCCGGCTGCGGGGCCTGAGGTGGCGGAGGCGGAGGAGGAGCAGGGCCGCCCCGCGGCCCGACAGGAGCCGACATGTTTCGTGGAGCTCAGCCACGCGACGGGAGACGCGGGAGCGGCAGGAGCAGCGGCCGCTGGCGCGGGGAGCGATACATACAAGTCAGTGCACGCGGGTCAATGGGCTGCCGGATGAATCAACAGCGCCCCGGGGAGGGGGCTGGCCGGGGAAGCCCGGCCTCACCCACACACACTCTGCCCACTCGTGAGGGCAGCCGCGGGGGGAGAAGGGAGGAAGGAGAGTGACGCTCGGGCCGAAGCGCAATGAACAGGGAGCTGGAGGACCAGGGACTTTGGGAGGGGGCAGCGGAACGGGCGCAGACCTGAGGGGGTGGCCAGACAGAGAGCCGGGGGCCGCGACTGACCCCAGGAGAAGGAGCCAGGCCAGATTACGCTAAGCCCGGTGCCAGGGGAAGAGTCCGAGCGCGGAAACCGGCGGCCGCAGGGACGCCAGGGGCAGGAGGCCGGCTGCAGGGAGAGAAGCTGGGGGTGTGGGACGGAAGCCCCGCCGCCCACGAGCGCCGAGCGGGGGCAAACCCTTCAGGGTGCGCGCGAGCCCCAGCCGCCGGCAGCTGTAGCCGGCTCATCCTTCCAGCCCGAGGTCCATGGCGGGGGCTGTGTGTGGGGCGCCGCTGACGGCCGCAGCCGCCGCCGCCTCCTGCTGCAGGTGCTGCCGCGCGGGCCTGGCCGCCGCCGCGCTCGACTGCTCTTCTCTCGGCTGCCGGATACAATCCGCCTAACCCATCGCCGCGCTGAGAGCCGGAGTCACGGGTGGGGGCTCGGCATCTTCCTGCCGGGCCCCCGCCTGGCCCGAGCGGCGCTTCTTCCTGCCGCGGGAGTGGCGGGGCTCCGCTTCTCGCGGGCGATCGACGCCCAGCCGGGGTGGGGAGGAGATTTTTTTATTATTATTGTTATTTATTTATAAAGGCACAAAAATGGGTGCGATAAAAATCACGCGAGGAAGGACAAGGAGGAGCCAAGCGCCAGGGACGCGCTGGGAGGACCGAGCCCAGCTGCTCAAGGGGCTGACGCACCGAGGGAGGGGGGTGGAGAGAGACGCTGCACAGCAGCCGCTGCCGGGGCTCTCCCGAGAGGCGGGGGTGGAGAGGAGCCAGGGGAAGGGGGTGGGGAGAGCAGAGAGTGAGAGTGGGAAAGGCGGCCAGAGAAATCGGATGAGGAAGAAAGGGGTTACGAGGGGGCGAAGTGGCTGGGAAAGGAGCCCCTGAGGAAAGAGGAGACGGGGTCGGCCGTGGAGGCGAACTGGAGCAGAGAGTGCGATGGAGCAAAGGTACAAAGGGGATGGGAGCTAACCGGGTGCAGTGCACCGCTGAATGTAAGAGGGGAAAGCCGTGCACGCCAATATCTTTAGTCACACCCAATAACAGGAGAGGAGTCACGGCAGTACAATTACTAAAAGCAGCTGAGCTGAGCTCTGCCCTGACCTGAGTGAGGGGTTCTGGGAGGGCACCGGCGGCATCCCGGCTGCTATCGGCTGGAGAGCTCAGTCCTTAGGGAGAGGGCTCAGGTTCTTCTTGACTTCATTTTTTCGCCTTCCGAAGCTGAAGAAAGTACAGGGCCCCGCCCCTTAGATCCAACCCAAAGTGTAGGAGACAGTGAATAAAATACCACCCACCCACAATCCGAACTCTGGTCACAGAGAAGGAAAAGTCAAATTTGTACATAGCCACGTACCTTACGGGTGTTTGTCTGGAATCAGAATAACCTACTGAAAAGATAACAGCAAGGGCGAGTCCTAAAGAAAGGAAACAAACATATACTCTTTGAATAATGTAAGTCTTCTGAGTTTTCTTTTCTACTCTTCCAACTACTATCTTAATACTCTCCTTCAATTAATATATCTAACGTCTATTTTCTGTCTCTTACTTATCTAATTTACTCAAATGAATTTCCTGTCTTTCTAGCTTCCTGTTCTGTAATATAGTACTTTTCTTCTTACTACTTTTCAGTTTATTTCTTTCCCTTGTTCCTTTTAATTACTTGGCTTTCTCCGTAGCCGTCAGAGATTCTTTATCTCAGTTTACCTAAACTCCATTACCTGACATGCATCCGGCGAAGTGGGTATTCACCCAGGAAAGCTTATGCTCCAATACCTCTGTTAGTCTATGAGGTGCCACAGGACTCTTTGCCCTATTACCTGTCACAGACTCTTAACTGGAGCATCACTCCACAGACGCAAAGGGTAAGATTTGCCCGGAGGTGTTTGTGCTGGGGTTGGGGTTCTTTTGAGCCTCAGAAACAGAAACTCAGTGGCGCATTACAGTGGAAAAGAAAGGGAAAGGAGGAGAAAGTTTTCATGCACAACTGAATCTTTCTTCTACAATAGGGACCAGGTTGCACTGGAGAAAGCCTCTCAAAGCTCACCTACTCATCCCGGTTCCCCCCCCCCATTTCAATCGGAAATAATCACACCTGGGGAAAGAACCAATGGGTGCCAAAAATGCCATTTAGCAACAATAAACGACAAATAACATATCTGGATGCAGAACCACATTTAGTCCAAATCTATTGGTTTTCAATGTATTTATTAAAAGTACATTGAGATAGTCACCTGATATTCTTTTACATGATGTGTAATAGAAGATATTTCTAGTCAGCTTTATTATTACTACACACTTTATTTGGTGTCCATCAACATATTATAAAACTTACACTGAGAGATTCAAATTCCCAGTACGAGACCAAATAGCCTACTCTGCTGATGCCAGCAACCTTTCACCTGGGCTAGGAAACAAAGATTTAACCATACAGAAAAGCCTGAGCAAAGTGATGCCTCTTCTAAAAGTGGCCAGATTTATCCATAGTTGTGTTTTCACAAGGCATGAATTCTAAGGAACAGCCTAAATCTCAAAAACACTCTGCCACCAGCACTCATAAGTGTTAAGTCTTTGGGAGAATAAGTTCCAGTGTACTGGAGGAACACAGACTAATGGTAAGTTAGATATGGTGAAGCCATGCTTTCAGTACCATATGCCTAGACCATTCAAGTGTAACTGTTTAAAAAAGATAACCAGTGACTTGAATTTCATCTAGTAAGTCTGTTTGTCAGCCTTATGTGAAAGAAGGATATTCTGTTACCTGATGTGACTTGTACATACAGGAATAATGAGGAGTCTAGTAAGATCCCCCTTGACTGTGAACCATTTTGATACCAGTTGAGCAGATACAGTCAAATGGTAGAACAATTATAGCTTTCACCAGGTCCTCAAAGCATTTTCATCTGCCAATGAACATTATCTTTCTCTTGCCAGATTGGACTCCAACCAAATGGCTTTCATGTAGTGTCCAATTTTTGCCAGACACTGGGTAAGTTTCTGGGTCAGAAGAGAGAAAATGTCATGAGCATAGGGAATATGTTATAGCCCATATCATCTCATGATCTCTAATGAGATAACAGATGTTGAACAGAAGGGTCAACAGGACTACTCCCTGTGGGATTCCACACGTTAGCATTCAGGAAGGAGAAGTAATCACTCATCACCACTCTCTAAGAACTATCAGAAAAATTAGCAGAACCCCACTCTATGACAACTCTCTCCACTCTGCCAGGTCATGAAACTGTGTCAGTAACTGCCAATGCCACAAGGTGGAAGGGATATGAAAAAAAAGTCTATAAAAATAAATGTAATCTAATCTGGGACCACAAACACTAAAATTGCCTTAATCATAGCTGTGTTTAAAGCATGACATCACTATAGGGCAGAGTTAAGGTTGTTTGTGTGCATTACATAAAATACATTTAAACATGTTCACTGAATTTTCTAAGTTTATAATGATTGGTTTTGAAAATGTCAAAATGCCTTCTTTTTTTTTTACCCTTAAATTACTGATACGTATTCTCAGCCTTAATTTAAAATATAATATTTTCCCTCTCCCTTCCATATCCTCTGTCAATAAAATTATAATTATAAATAAATCTGAGAATAAGAGCCAAAATCACACACACCTTCAGAGCCTTATCCAGGTATTTAATTTGCAAGTGAAGCAAGATCCAGAGCAGAAAATATTCTATGACTCATTGAAGAAATGGTCCCACTTGACTTCTCTATGCTCCATAGATCTCAAAAAATCTACTTCTCTTTCTCAAATCAGGTCTAGCCATTATTATGCTCATTTTCATGTAATTAAAGGGAAACATTACCTATTTATGTCCATGTCATCTTGCATACAATTTTCTCTCATGCTGTTATTGATACCTACATTAAATGGATGACTTACTGTTGAAAATGTACTTGAAGCAAACTTCTTCCCACACAGTCCAGAATAACTGCAGCAATAGCAATCCATAATTAAACAAACAAAATATTAATACTGGGTTTTATCAGCTATGGAACTCATTTTCAAGAAACAGTAATTAGTTATTCTCTCACTAGTGACATTTCTAAAAATGCTGAGCTTGATTTCCAAAGGTCCCGAGCACCTGCAGCTCCTATTTACTTCAGCTGGATTTGTGGGTGCTCAGCACTTTTGAAAATCAGATTCCCAGTTTTTAATCCTTCTCTTCCAATATTCTGTTAGATTTGTTCTCCTGCTGCACAGCCCTCAGCCTAAATTCACCCCAGCTGACTTTTGTCAGATACATCCTTCAGTTTCTTTTGGGTGGCCTCCAGAAAGGATTAAATCCCAGTTGCTTAAAGGTGTACTCTTATATACTCTTGAGGTTATTAATCCAAGTTTTCTGGTCTCATCCTTCTCCTCCAATGTCATGCTGCTGTCTCCAGTTTCTTAAACATTGCTGCACAAGAGGAGCTCCCAGTGAAATAGCAGCACTTAATTTTGAAAACTCTCACAAACCTCCTTTAATAGAGGCCTAACTATATTTGTTTCCATTTCCTACCTTGTAGCAGAAGTTTCAGCTAACAGTAAATGAGTGGGTAGCTTTGTCGATTAAAGAATTCTATCTCCAATTCTTCCTTGAAAAGATGGAGCTTAGTCCATCTTTTGGTTTTATATACAAGCAAAATGAACATTTCTGTTTTATCAATTTCTTTCTCTTAGTTTTGCCTTAAGTCCAACATCCATTTGAAAATCACCTTCATATATTTGATGTGAAAAAGTTTTAAAATCTATCTATATTGGACCAAGAATAGAGAAACGTCAGATATCCTCATTCTTGCTTGAAGGCCTCCAATCTATAGTCTCTTGATGGACCAAATCAGACAGATACTAAGCATTCCAAGCATACAATAAGACCCTTCCTAGAGGCATCAAAGTACATTTTACAAGGGGCTCCTCAAAGTTCTGGGCTGAGAAGCAAAAATAGTTGCATAATGAAATTTGCAATACAACAATTTGAGATTTGCAATTCCTTCACTAAGCACTACAATACTGATATTCATTCCTTGGCTGATACAGCCTTGGGGCCTTCCAGGCTGCCCTCAGTTTACATTAAGCGAGCAAATAAAATTAAAATTACAAGTAAAAAGATCAAACCAGATAAGAATAATAAAGTAAACATTTCCATTGTTTCTCTTAGAGGGATTTATATTGCTTTGTTTTTGAAGTTACTTTCCATCCAAGAAATTGCATCTTACTGATGGATATTTCCCATAATGTCAAGACCTCTGGATACTTTGAATGAGAAAGAGAAAATCGATTTCCTTATTTCATTTCTTGTAAAAGAGGGCCACCCACTAGTCTGCAAAGATTCCCCCACACTCATATTTATATATCAAACTCTTCTGGACAAAATTCTCTCCCAGCCTCAGAGATGAGGAGTCTTTGTCTGAGCCAGCAGGGGAAAGAAAAGCCTTGGCCACTTTAAGAATTGCTCTCCCCACTTTTTCCCCTTGTGGGGACTCAGCCTCCTCATGGTCTTGAGAAGAAGTGGGGGCGTGAGGACTCCTTGGCTGCCTGGATGGACAGAATGTTGCAGTGTAATCCTATTAGAACCTGTGCACTCAAAGGGAAGATTTATAATCCCTTCCCACTGCCTAGGGTGCCTTTCTGCACCGGGAGAAACAGTTCTCACCCACCCCCCTTGGGATTAGAGTATGACCAAGGTTTTGGGCCTCTGGGTGTGTATCACACTAGTTGTCTTTTGGGGCTAGGAAAGTTTTTCTGCCCGCTTTACTAGACTGGCCTGTGCAGTGTGGGATTTTTCATTTTCAACTCTCCAGCCCAGGGATCTGGTGAATAGGTTAGCTTGTTGAAATATAGAAGGTGCCCAGTACAGGTAATCATTCAATAGGAGGTCCCGTTCCCTGATAAACTAGAATAGAAGTGGATTAGGAGACAGCATTTCCTAAAGAAGGTGCAGGAAAGGGTTGGGGCTCCTAATGTCCGGTAGAGTGAGGAAAAACCACTTTCCTCTTTATCTTAACTCTTGTCTAAGGGGAGGATGATGGGTCCCCATAATGGTGCTGGGACTAGGTTAAACATGTGGGGGAGTGACGGCAGCCCTTCCCCCCAGTGGTACAGCTTTTGAAGGGAAGAATGACCTGTAATGAACAAGTTATTGCCACATAGTTTCCCAAATGTTTTACAGCAGAGCATCAGTTTTATGAATGACCAGTTCTATGAACCATTTTTCCCTGACAGAAAAAACAAATCACATAAGAAAAATGATGTTGATGAAGAACATGTCAACATCCCTTCTCATTCCAATGCCTTCAATGCATTGGAAACCGCTTTGCAGTGGTTTGAAAGACAAGAAGAAATTGATGTAGTGTCCCATGCTGCAATTATGCACCGTACCTACTGTAATTTTGAGATGTTCAATTTTATGAATGCCTCAAGCCCAATTGTTTCATAAAATAGGGGTTCTGTTGTACTTAGTAAAGTTGCAGCCTAGATGAACCACATTTCTGATTATCTGTCTTTCTTCCTGGGGTGTCTGGAATAATTAAATGTATGTATATTGTACTCTAAATGTTGTTAATTTTATCAACAGTATCATGCTCCAATCCTGCAAAGATTTATGCACATGCTTAATTTTAAGTACAAGTAGTCCCCTTGAACTCAGTGTGACTGCTCATATGCTTAAAGTTAAGAATGTGTGTATGTTTTTGCAGAATCAGCGACCTACTCATATTTTCTACCTTTAGCTTATGGAACTCATTTCCTGGAGTCAGAGTATGATGCTGCAGTAGTTCAGCAGAATCAGTCTGAACTCAATGGAGAATTAAAAAAAAAATCTAAAACAGCCTTTGTTGTAATAATCAAGTTTAGTGGGCAAAAGTTGGTATCTAGTGCCATCCATTACAAAACATAAAAATTACAGGTATGGAAACTAAATTTCTCTTCTACGCAAACCACAAAATCTTTTGTATTTTACATGGCAAATTAGTGCTTGGCAACAAGGGTGTAAGTCTATAGCACACCTGCTTGAAAAGTGCAGTGGGCTAAGCTGCAATCTGGGACTTTCACTGTGCTTTAACAGAGTACACATGGTGAGATAGTATGCACCAAACTGGTGTGCTGTAGATTCACACCCTGGCTTGCCACACACTAATTCACCATGTAGACAAGCCCCATACTTCATCTGCCATTGCACTGCCCACTTATCAAGCTTTGGGAGGTCTTTCTAAAGTTTCCTGCAGTCATCCCTAGACTTTACTAACCTAAGTAATTTTGCATCATCAAAAATTTTTGCTATTTAACTGCTCAACCCCATTTAATTGGTGAATTTCTAGACAAAAATGACTTTAAGGTTGAGAATACGCATCAGTAAACTAGGATAATATTAGTTATATATATAACATCACAATCACGTTATAATTGTACCCAAATCAAGCGATGCACAATTAGAGCACCCAAATGCATAGTTAGGGCACCCAAGCAACTTTATCTGCCCTGTAGTGGCAGCATGCAATAACCATATTATGTTTGTGGATTATGATTAAGGCATTTTAATGTTTGTAGTCCCAGATTAGATTAAACTGATTTTTAAAGAAATATTAGATTTTTTCCTTCAATCCGGTATCACTTCAGGGCAGAGTTCAAAAGGTGTTAAGTATCCACAGTTACCAGTGAAGTCAGTGGGAACTATGAAACCTCAGCATCTGTGAAAATCAGTCAGTGTGAAAATCAGTTATTTAGGCACCTAATATGGGGGTTGTGTTGGTGCCTAATTTATGTATCCACTTGTTAAAATATTGGCCTGTGGGTGAGTGAGAGTAGACATTTTTCAACTTGAGTTTGCCCATTGTAGTTCAAACCCCAGAACCAATTCTGATTAATGCATCTAAGGTTTTCAAGTAAGGTTAACTCTCTTGGAACTGGCATATGGTTTCCTTTGCAATTAGAATATGCCTGAGAGAGATGGTCATAAAACCTTTTTGTAAGTAAATTTCTAGATAGAAAATGTTATTTCTGCCTGGGCTCCACATCTGCCAAGTGGCCACAAAAATCTTTCATAAACTCATTTAATTCAGATAATTGGTAGAGTCAGAGATGGAAACATTGCTAAACTGCTACTGGAGGCAGATCTGTGAAGAGAACAATCAACTCCAGTGTATTTAAACAAATAGAATCCTCCATTACAATTTTAGCATGGTGTACCATGAGGAAAGGAGTCAGTATCTTATACAAGTTCATTTTATATTCCAAAGGCAGAGCCACTAGAATTATAAAGGCTAATATCTAATTGGACAACAATTTTCTCCTTGTGCACTGAGATCATTAGCACTCATCTGACACTTTCTGGTACCTTTTACTGAAGATGGTCCCTGTGGTGCTCACTGACATACCTCAGATTAAAATCAAATATACAAGTGCAGTGTGAAAGTTTATAAAGACCAGCATTAATCAAATCTGGCATTTTACCATGCTAAGGGGAAAATTGCACTTGACAAAATTAGAGTCAGCAAATGCATGGTAATATTACAGTCACTTCTCTCTAGAAGAGTGTCCTGCCAGATAGTAATGGAAAGACTCACACAAGATTTCACTGTATGGTTATATTTTAATACTATTTCCATTGAAACATTTGCATTCATTATAAGAAAGTTAATAAATACAGATGAGAAGTCAAAACATTCTTTACTGTATGTTGTTCATTGGAATCTCATAAAAGATGAGAGAAATATACTTCAGGATTTGTGGATTGTTAAAAAATTAATATCTATTCGTTTTGATAGTTGAAAGGTTTAAGAGTTTGCCTTTTCCTCCAGCTTTTCCTGATTGTACAGGAGTTGAATAAAATGTAACTTGAATAAATTATTTATATCTGCAAGAGGTGAAATAATGTACACATGGTTGTTTAGGGAAGTTGGGAAAAGGGATGATAAAATATCAGTTTCCATCTTTGTGATTGCCACTTGCACCTTAAAAAAAAAAGTTTAAGTGAACTTTCTTCCATTAGAGGTGAAGGGAGTTCCTTCAGTCTTTATGAGACTCAAGTATCTATCATCAAGAGATTACATTAGACAGAATGCCAGCTTTCAAAGCTTGCCTTGTACTTTTTGCATCTTACATAAAATAGTGGGTCATGCTTTCAAAATCAGTTTTCCCTGAGATGGAAAGAAAATGAGTAACTGTACTAATACTTATAGATATTCCAATACACTTAGGTAGGCTTCAGAAAGCACACATTTCTTTAAGCAGGATATTACAAAGGAGGTTAAAAGTCTGATGTGGTAGGAGGCCAAAATAGGACACATTGCACAGTCAGACTCTACAGCTCCCCGTGTACCATGGAGAAGATATTCATTGCAAGTTTCATGGTTTACCACAAGAAAAAAGTGGAATGTAGATAGGCTTTGAAGACTAGGGCATGGCCAGTGGATCTATTCTGTTGTGGGCCAAAACCTACTGGCCCACAAAACCTGTTGTGTATGTAGTTGGTTCCATCCACTTGTAAATCCTAGACTCCATAGGCTGCTGCAGTGATGTAATTCAGATGCTCATAGGTACATTGGGGACAAGATTTCCCTAACCCTCACAGTGTCCACAAAATTACTGTAGGTTTCAGAGTAACAGCCGTGTTAGTCTGTATTCGCAAAAAGAAAAGGAGTACCTCAGATGCCTTAATACTAGCCCACATCACTAGCTCTTTCTGCCCTAATATTACATTAGAAAGAAAGAAAGAAAGAAAGAAAGAAAGAAAGAAAGAAAGAAAGAAAGAAAGAAAGAAAGAAAGAAAGAAAGAAAGAAAGAAAGAAAGAAAGAAAGAAAGAAAGAAAGAAAGAAAGAAAGAAAGAAAGATCTCTTTACACCTCCTTTCTCTGGTTCTGCCAGTGTGCATTATCTTCTCTTTGTCTTTTAGACTGTATGTTCTTTTAAGGAGGGACTGTCTTTTTTACTGTTTCATAAAGTGATCAGCATGTTGGTGGTGAACAACTTATAAACTAGCAATTATAATTGTTGGCATTTTAATAGTGAGTGTTGTGGATTCCACCAGGACTCATCCTTCACAGACTTCTATTGTCCATGGTATTGCAGGCCTGTGACAGATATAAAAGAACATCTGATTTTTGTCTATCTTTAGATATTCATCCACACAGACCAACATAGTCTCTGCACAACAGCCAGGCCTAAAAATTGACTAAAAAGATAAAGGAAATTTGAAGATTATAGATAACAGTGCTGCTTTGCTACAAGTTTTACAGTCACTGTGCCCAGAAATGAAAGGTTGGGACAGGTTGAAAATTAGCAAGATCATACCAACAAATATGGTTTCTCCTAACACCACCTTGTTTCAATGAACTGGAAACCTTCTCTCTCTAAGGAAATATTAATGATCTAAAGGAACAATGGAACTAATACTCCCTGCTTTCTTTCACTAATCATGGATCCAACTTGCTGGTGGCAGGCTGTAGCTCTCCCAGCATCATCTCTGGCACCTCAAGTAAGCAACACTCAACCAGAAATGGCAGGACATTTGTCTCCTACGTTCTGCCTTAAAAGAGACAGCTAATCTACTCCAAATCCAAATTATGTAATCTATGAAGATAAAGATTGCTTACAACAGGAAATATTCCACTCCATTTCAAGGTGGAAGCAGCTACAGCCAGGGTTTGCCAAGCCGTTACTCAAAGTAGTTCAGTTGGCCAACACTCCATAGTTTCTATCATGGAGGAGAAAGGTGCCTTCTTCACTTACCCCAGTAGCCATGGCATAAGATTTCAGAAGCTTTCAGTGCTGCAAATGATAGCCAGAGTGGATCTTTGTAACAGATGGCTGTGTGACCCTCCAAGGATTATCATCAATGGGCTCATACATCTAGATAGCAATGAGGGAGGTCTGGGTACATGGCTAAATGTCTCCCTCACATAGCTTTATTCATTCATCATCTTATTTCTGTTTGATATATTATTTGGTGTGACTTTGGTTACCTGGCATAACCATCTTTTCCTCTTATATTCCCCTGTGGCCTGCATGTGTATACAACACTTGGATACTGCATTTTTAATGCAATGGCTTTATGGATTGTGCTAACTATCATATAGGCTGGCTTCCCTTGTTTTTGTTTCTTCCTACACTGGTACATATACTGGGAAGTAACTTTTGTTGTTGCTGTTTTGAGTGATTGTCCACACTGATTCCACTCGGTGACCAGCAAGTAGTTCTCTAGAGACTCCTCTCTCTCCTCCAGCTGAAAGAATGACTTCAGGACAGCTCTATTGAATCTGGCATCTGATCTGGAAGCCTGGACCAAGGAGTAATGGAAGGTGAATGTGTGAAATGAATTCCAAGTAGCAGCTCTGCATATTGCAGATATTGGGAAATACCTAGGGAAGCTGCTGGGGAGCTTCATGCACCCTAGTGGAATGGGCCCTGACATTAGCCTGTAGGGTTCTTTTTGGCCATCTGATAGCAAGTTTTAATACAGTTGGAGACTCTCTTCGATAGCCTCTGCGTGGAAATAGATTATCCTCTATCTCTTTCTCTGAAATCATACGGTATGGGAGATGTTCTAAATTACTTTGTTCTGACCAAATAAAGGATAAAGCTCTCACCACATCTAGAGTATGCAATTTCATTTTACCTAGGTTGAAGTGAAGCTTCAGAAAAAAGATCAGAAGGTGGATTACTCCCTGAGCTGAACACCTGAAACTTCGGATGACACCTAAGGATGGACCATGTCCATATGGAATATAGTCAAAGAGGACCAATCCTGAAGGCTGGTAGGAAAAGGATAGATAGTAGGACAGAAAATATCATAACGCCACTATATAAATCCATGGTACACCCACACCTTGAATACTGCATGCAGTTCTGGCTGCCCCTCTCAAAAAAGATATATTAGAATTGGAAAAGGTACAGAGAAGGGCAACAAAAATTATTAGCTGTATGGAACAATTTCTATATGAGGAGAGATTAAAAAGATTGGGACTTTTCAGCTCGCAAAAGAGACAACTATGCGGGGGTGGGGGTGGTATGATAGTAGTCTATAAAACATGAATGCTGTGGAAAAAGTAAATAGGAAATGTGGTTTACTGCTTCCCATAACACAAGAACTAGGGGTCACCCACTTAAATTAATAGAAAGGAGGTTTAAAACAAACAAAAGTAAGTACTTCTTCACACAATACAAAGTCAATCTGTGGAACTTATTGCCAGGGAGTTGTGAAGGCCAAAGTATAATGGGGTTCAAAAAAGAATTACCAGTAGATAAGTTCATGAGGAAAGGTCCATCAATGGCTATTAGCCAAGATGGTCAAGGATGCAATCCCATGCTCTGGGTGTCCCTAGCTTCTGATTGCTAGAAAGTAGGAGTGGATGTCAGGTGATGGATCACTTGATAATTGACCACTTCTGTTTATTCCCTCTGAAGCACCTGGCATTGACCTTTGTCAGAGGACAGGATATTGGCTAGATGGACTATTGGTCTGATACAGTATAACCATTCCTATATTCTTATGTACTTTGCTGACTCTTCTGGCCAAGGTAATGGCTCCCAGGAATGACATCTTCATGGACAGGTATTAAAGGGAGCAGGTTGCTATGAGTTTGATGGGGCAATCCCAGTAAGCCAGTTAGAACAAAATTGAGGTCCTAGGAATGGGAAGGCTCTTCACCTTGGAGAAAATGTAAGAGATGCCCTTCAGGAATTTCAGTACTGTGGAAAGAGGGAATATGGGATAACTCTGTACTGGCGGGTGATATGCACAAATGGCCACTGAGTGCACTCTAAGCAAGCTGATAGAGCCTAGATTGCTTCAGGCAGAGTAGATAATCCAGGACATTTGGGACTGAAGTGGATATGATGAAAATTGCTATTACATCACCTAGGTTGAGAATCTCTTCCATTTTGCAGCATCTCTCAGCTCAGGTGGAAGTCTTTCTGCCTTGCAATAAGATATCTCTCACCTCTGATGAACTGTGTCACTCCACATTCTTTCTGAACAGCTGGATCCCTCGTGGTTGTGCATGTGGCCCTCATGCCTGCCTGACTCATGTAGCCAAGGGCATAATGGGTGGGATGGCTTCACCTGCCATTCAGTTACTTTGGCCATAAGACTCCCCAGGTGTTGGGTCTCTGATTAGGAGGCATAGACAGTGGGTCATGGAATCTGTGTGGACAATATATCTTGGTGGGGAGAGGCACAGAGAGTGGAACTCTGTTGCACACTTGTCTAAAGGGGATATGTGGCTCCGGTCACAACCCTAAAGAGGCTAGCACTCCTGAAAGAACTATGATCAGCTGGTCCATGCTGTGTCTGTTGAGTAGATATACTGAGCTCAGCCAACCTTGCAGAGGCCAAATGTGAAGATCTGGCATGCTGTGTCATAGGTGCACACTGCTAAGTGCCCCATGGGTTTCAGACTCATCCTCATGGGTGTTTTGGGGTTGGTGCAAAGCTGATTAATGACATCTCCCATCATCTGGAATGATTGTTGAGGCAGGTATCACCTTGCTGATTTGTAATCTAACGCTGCCCTGATAAACTCTATGGCATGAGTAGGGTCAGAGTAGATTTGTTGCTGTTGACCCTGAGCAAAGAGATGAAGAACTGTGTGAATTGAGTCAGTAGCTTGTTGTGGGGCTTTCCTCCAAACGAGTCAATCATCTGGACTGGGTATTCTTGTATTCCCATCCTGCATGGATGGACATGCACTAAGGCTAGAACCTTTGGAAGATTCAAGGGACCGTCAAGAGGCTGAAAGGTATGACTCTGAGGACACTTTGTGGGTACGTATACACAGCAAAGTAAAACCTGCAGCTGGCCCATTCCACCCTACTCAGGCTGTGGGGCTGTTTCATTGCTGTGTGGACTTCTGGGCTCAGGCTGAATCCTGAGCTCTGGGACCTTGACACCCCGCAGGGTCTTAGAGCCCAGGCTCTAGGTTGAGCCCATAAGTCTACACAGCAATGAAACAGCCCCACAGCCTGAGCTGCATGAGCCCGAGTTGACCAGCACTGGCCAGTTACAGGTGTCTAGTTGCTGCGTAGACATACCCTGTGAATGGAAATATGCAAGTACACATCTTGAAGGTTGAGAGCTGTGAACCAGTACAAAGGATCCTGGGAAGCAGTAAGGAGGCTAGGCGGAGCAAACCAAATTTGAAATGAGAGAGGGACATGTCGAGATGTCAAAGATCAAGGATGGGTCGCCAGCCCCTTTATTCATTAGAACTAGAAAGTAGCAGGAAAAGAGAAGCCCCTCCCTCTAATCTTCAAGGGTACTTTTACCACAGCTCCACATTGTATTAGGGAATTCATTTGTTCCAAAAAGGTCTCTCATAAGAGGGTTCCATGGAAAGGGACTGAAAAAGGAGGGAGGGAGTAGGTGAAGACTGAAACCACAGGGGATACCCTTTGCTTACTATCTCAAAGATCCACTAGTCTGAGGTTATCCTCAACCAAGGTTCTAGGAAAAATCAAAGGTGATTTCCAAAGAGAGGAGGAGGTGTAAAAAAAAAATGATCCACAGGATCTTGAAACTCATGTCAAAACTGGTTTTTGGAAGAAGGTCCATACAATGGGGCAGGGAGGGAGCAGATGGTCAATATCTGTGGTACCTCAGCTTTTTTCTTGGAGGCTTAGAAGAGCACTGTTTGGGGATAGTACTGAGGCTGAAGCCTGTAGTTACAGTATGACTGTAATTTCTCTGCATTGTGGGGGTGTATAGATCCAGGGATAGAGGAGAAGCTTTGATGACCTGGAGACCGTGGAGTGTTGGTGGTGGTGTTGAATAGCTTGGTTTTCTAAATGTGGTCTATAGAAAGAGACCGCTTGAGAGGTAGAGGAGGAAACGCAGCTGGCTGGTGTTAAGGTGAGATGAGGCTGATCCTTTCCAGGTGGGAACTGGAGCTCTGTGGTTCTTTCCAGCAGGAATAACTTTAGTTCTCTGTTCTTGACGGTTCTCTTGGAGAATGAGCAACATGGAGAGCAGCACTCTGTTATGTGTCCCACTCCTAGACAGATGAGACATTGGGAGTGGCCATCATTAATGGGCATGGCACAATCAAATGAGCCGTTCTTAAAGCTGGATCGAGTGCACCATGCTGGAGGAGTACCCCCCTGGAGGGCAATGAAGGAGTGTCTCACTACACATACCCCTTAAAAGATGTGTGTTTATTTTAAGCCAACAGGCAGAAAAACAGTAACTAATACTAAAAATAAAAATAAAGTAGGACCAAAGATTCCAAAACAACATGAACTAGAAGTAGCAGCTATGTCACACAGGAATATGAATACTGCTGGTGTTCCATCTTTTCCCCTGGGTGGCAAAAAGAAACTGAGTGGCAGCTGAGGCCACTCTGCCCTTTATGCCCTCTGCTTTGGTGGCTTGGAGGATTTGAGGGGTGCAGCTGCAACCACAATGGATACTGCTATTCAAAAATAATCCAATCTCATGTGCTGAGCCCCCAAGGGTGGACAATCACTCAAAGAAGAATCTACAGTCCATTAGCTTTTTCCTGCAGAATCTGTAATGTCTCAAACAAAATGTCAAGCTTCTCAAGTGCCACTTAAACCAGACTGGATGACCTGGAGTTCCATATGTTAATCATGGCTGTGACCCCAAAGTCCCAAACCATAATCTTAAATTTCTTAGTAAATGTATTGTTATCCCCAGAATCAGTTTACTCTTCATGAGAACAGATTACTTAAATATAAACCATCAACTGGAGAAAAAGAAATAGTTTATATTTTTGTGTTTAAATTAAACACAGATCAATGAGCGAGTCAAACTCCTATGCAGTGAGAGAGAATAACCAAGGACTAACATAGGTAGCCTCTTTGTTTGATTTCACTTTCTTCCTCTTTGGGTTGGGTTCCTCTTTTGTTCTCTCTGCCCTTCCTTTTTTTTTTCACTTCACTCATACTGCTCTTTTCAACCATTTATTTTGGTTGAAATATATGAGAGATGATGAATAGGGCAAAGAGGGATAGACAGGACATTTTTGCCTTAATTTTCTGTGTTTGTTGCTTCCTCAAGGGGGTTCAGCAGTTGTTACTGTGTTTTCTTCAGTAATCATGAATAAATAAATAAATACATAAATAATAATATTCACATCAACCTCTCTCCCTAACTACCCACTCCTAACTTAGGGAATGGCAACAAATTCTTTTTATATTAGATATATGAGCAAATAATAGGAGGAGCTAAAATAACCAACTTAATTCTGGGGTTTTATATATAGTAAAAAATGAGAGCTTGAATGATTTGCAAGTTCTTTCTAGTGGTGCTCTCTGAATAAAAGATTTAATTAGTTATTTTAGCATTCTAATATGACATGTTAACTCTTTCCAAATTGGGTATCAATTTCTTGGTTATTGAGCAAAATTTTAGCAGAAACCTTTTTTCACAAACTTTCTTATACTGCATTTAGTGAACACTATTTCTAATCTAGTCTGTCTGCATTTTATGCTATTACCATGATATCTGAGCTAGTTGGTATCTCTATCCCATTACATTTTGGCCCAGCCCCATCTTCATTATGAGGATATGTCTGCTGTACATGCAGCTCAGTAAAATTACAGGTCTAACATACAATTTGGGGGGATAAAATAAAGCTGGGAAAAAAAGTCATATTCTTGATGTAGCAAATTAGCATATGCTGCTTCATATTTCTAAAAATTCTAAAAAATGGTCCAGAGTTTTGCTTTTTACTATTTTCATTCCTGAAAGAAAAAAAATCTTGGCTAAACCTTAGTTTGAAGTCACACACAGACTTTTCCAACAATTGTATTAAATTTATTCCACAATTTGATATAAATATCCTAATCCAATTACCTACTCCATGCTTCTTTAATTTTGGATAGCGAACAGTTACTGCTCAAGATATTTGTATTGAAGCAGCTGGATTCTTATGGACAGCCATAACAGCTAGGATTATTTAAAAGCAGTGGCTTATATTTCCTGATTTTAAATTCTCTATTGAGAATGAGGCAACTGCAAATATTGCTAGTGGTTTTCTTTGCCAAGGTTACATTTTGCCTTAAGTGATACAAAAGAACACAGGCTCTATTCCTGAAATAGGTGGTCTATAAATACAACACCTTTAGTTATCCAGCTGAACTACTGAATCTTTTTACCATCAGCCTTAAATGCTGGATCATGCCCTTTTCAAAATAAATAAATAAATGTAGATTTAAAAAAAAAAAAAAGATTATTTTACCTTAGATGGCAATAAGAAAATCTGTACTGATTTTTCCTGTCATCACTGCTCAAATTTAGGGAGGAAAACTGCTGGTATGCTCCTTCTCCGCCCCTCTGTGACTTGATACTCCCATCTCCCTACAATACCAAATCTCTGCCTTGTGGCCACCTCAGTGCCTGCCTACAAAACCCCTGCTGCACTCTGGTAATCCACCCATAAGGCTCTCCTCTCGTCTGATCCCCCAGCACTTTAGATGCCAGATCTTGTCTCCCCTGATGCCCTCCCCTGGCACTACAGATACCAGACTCCCTTTGGTGTAGACTTGCAGACCAGTAACCCCACTCTCAATTAGAAATAATTACCCAGAAGAAGCTCCTTATGGCTCTCTCTGCCTCGAAACAGGGAAGCAGTAGTGACTGGTGACATCTGAAAGTGCATAGACAAGACCAAACACATGGTGGAATATGCAGGAATCATTCATTTCAGAGCTCAAAGATCATCATTTCTTAGGGGAATGTTCCACCAGAGAATATTTTATGGCAGAATTGTCAGTAACAATACTGAAAAAGCAGAAATGTTCTATACATATTTCTGTCCTATATTTGTGGAAAAGCCAGATGATGTAGTCATATCATATGATGATGATGACGACAAAATACTTTCCTTTCCAACAGTCAAGAGGATGTTAAACAGCAGCTGCTAAAGTTAGACATTTTTAAATCAGCAGGTCCAGATAACTTACATCCAGGAGTTTTAAGAGCTGGCCAAGGAGCAATAATGTTGATTTTCAATAAGTCTTGGATCACAGAAGACTGGAAGAAAGCTAATGTTTTGCCAATATTTAAATTAAAAGGTAAATAGGATTACCCAGGTAATTGTAGGCCTATCAGCCTAACATCAATCCTAGACAAATGGAATGGCTAATACAGGACTCAAATAATGAATTAAAAGAAGGAAACATAATAAATGCCAATCAACATGGATTTACTGGAAAACAGGCCTCATCAACATAACTCTTTTTTTAAAAAAATGAGATGAGCTGTTTGGTTGATAAAGGTAATAGTATTGATGTAATATACTTAGATTTCTGTAAAGCCTTTGACTTGGTACCACATGACATTTTGATTAAGAAACAGGAAAGATACAAAACCAACATTCCACACATTACATGGATTAAAAACTGGCTAAGAGGTCTCAAAATGTAATTGTAAATGGGAAATCATCATTAAGCAGCTGTGTTTCAAATGGGGTCCTGCAGAGGTCAGTTCTTAGCCCTATGCTATTTTATATTTTTATCAATGACTTGGAAGAAAACATAAAATCATCTCTGTTAAAATTTGCAGATGACAAAAATTGGGGGAGTGGTAAATAATGAAGAGGGCAGGTCATTGGATAGCTTGCTAGCAATTTTGGCCTATCTGTCAATGCACCACTTCAAAGAATCAGAGGGGTAGCTGTGTTAGTCTGTATCCTCAAAAACAATGAGGAATCTGGTGGCTCCTTAAAGATTAACAGATTTATTTGGGCATAAGCTTTTGTGAGTAAAAAACCTCACTTCTTCAGATGCATTTAAAGAATGTATCTGCCACTTTGGACTCCAGTCTCCTCAGCAGGCCTGTCCACCGCTAGGAGTTTAAAGGCAGTTTAAGAGATTTTGTGCACCTGGGTTTGGAGGACTGATAATAGATCCAGCACATGATCTTAGGAAGAGCTTGAAGGAGGAGAGATCTAAAGTAACCAAAAGACAAATGGAGGAAAAACCCAACAGATGAGGGATCTGCACTTCTTTGAGCAGACCAATTTACAGGTAAGTACAAAACTGCTTTGGCTTCAGATGGATTGCATCCTCCAGTCCTGATCCCACACTGCTGGAAGCCAACAAAATCGTAGCTCCTCAAGAAAGGAAGGCTGGGAAAAAGAAAGTGAAATCAACTAGGAGAAACCTGCTAGCTATTTCGCCAAGGTGCCGCTGAATCCAGTGACAGCAGCTATTTTTTCCCTATTATCTCTATTTTTTCCCTTATACAGCTTTTACCAGATTGGATCCCCTGGTGTAAGCTTTGGGCAGCATTCTGACAATTGAATAAGAAAGCTCTTAGATCTGGCATCTTTAAACTTCACATTCTTTAAGCAGAACCACTTAGGATGAATATTTACCACTAACGTTGACATTTTGCTCTGTCAACCCATAAGAAGGTGAACTGGTCTTACTCTGGTGACTACTGAGGTGGTTACCCTCAGCAGAGCTAGTACATATTTTTTTCTTTTAGTTATGTTCTTCTTGTCATTCTGCCTCACACCGTGCCACCACATCAACATTTAGGCTCACCACCAGGATTTTGTAAGTTCCTGACATCTCACGTGTCCATTCAATGTCACCCCACAAGAACTGTGGTACTAACCACAGTATGATTGCCATATGTAATGAGACTTTCACCTTCAGAGTCCCCTGCTCCTTCAAAAGAAATCACAGGTAGGAAGGATGAGACACCCCTCATAAATATATAGGTCAACCATGTCATATAAACCCTGACAGAGTCCGTAGTTGTCCATCAGCAATAATGACACTTTAAAATCAGTTTTATTAATGAGGCTGGGAGGCCATTTCAAATGGCACTCATCTGTGTTTTGATATCTTAAAATTCTGGAGAATCTGGGTAACCAACAGAACTCCTAGATCTAAGATGAAATCTAAACTGGTCTCTTTAGGTCCCTTAAAAGGAGCAGGCAATGTGGAAGACAGCTGTACGATTACATGACAAGGACCCCCTCACAAGCCCTGGAGTATGGCACATGCCAGGGACAGGGCTGGGGGTTTGAAAGGTGTGCCATGGGCAGAGCACAGTAGACAGTGCTGAGGGGACTCTGTGCACCAACTACAGCTCATAGGGCTGCCCAAGGCTGGCCAGGCCAGGCCAACACTTAAAACATTTGCTGGTATAATAATGTCAGTTAAGAGTGTGATTTTTTGTTTTTAACCAACATTTTTAGATAAGGAAAAGCCCTAGTGTAGATGGAGGGATACCACCAAAAGAGTTCTTTCATTGGTGTAAACTTTGTCTGCACTAGGAGGGTTTGTTAGTATCTCTATATAGGTAAAGCTATTTTGGTGTAGATTAGGCTTCAGTTATGCTGGAGGGGGGTTTCTTCAGCCCTCAGAGCAACCCAGGGTTGGAGGAACACAGTTATCATGAAGCCACTTTAACCCCCCTTCCCTTTGGGCTGTAAGTTCTGTGCTGCCCCTATGCGCTATGAACAATCTCTGGCATTGAAACTAGAGTATGATGTGGATCTATAACAACAGATTGTTTATATCTACAAAACATATTTCTGTGCTCTATCCCAGATCCACACAGGCAGCCTGAATTTCTAAGGTGCTGAGAACCTGTAACTTTTGTTAAGTCAATGAGAGCTTGTGTGGGTGCTCAACATCTTCAAAAGTAAAACCCAGGGTCTGTTTTAAATTGTTCATAAAGAGCTGGCATTGTGAAGACAGGGCAAATATGAATTTCCACCAAAATTTTCATCACACTGCTGAACATCAGTTCTGATATATTTTTAGTGGGTGGCACTTGAACTATGGCTTGGACTTTTTCTAGATTTCTGTGTATTTCCTCTGTACAGCCTTGTGGCCAAGATTGATAGTTGAGTTTGTTCTTGAATACGTCTATTTAATTTCAGTCCAGCAGCCTCAATTACCTTCACAAGTTGTTTTAACCTTATATTGTGCTTGTCTTCAAACTCCCCACAAACAGTCATCACTGAAATTTTCTACTCCCTCCTTACAGAACCTAATTTATTTCCTTTTGGAAGATTTTTGGGGAGTTTGTGATGATGGATGGAAAGTGACAAAAGCAATAGCTTCCAAATGGAATTATAAAAGTTGTTGGCTTGACACTGTCAGGGCAGAGTGAAATTTACCAGAATCCACTATGCTCATGGTTTCCTACACTTTAAATAACAAATAAATAAATAAATAAAAAACAGTGTAGACCACATCTTGATAAAGAATCGATTCCCCTCCCACTCACAATTACACTGGCCACCCTCTTTCCATTCACAATTACATAAGATAACTGGGACAAACGCAGCTGACAACTGCTTACATGGAAAAATAATTCTAGGAAAATATACTTTAAACAGTCTTTAATACAATTTTGCAGCTGGAAACAAGTGGAGAAGCCAACATCATGTAACCAGCTTTTTGCACCTTCTCAGCAATTAATCCACGGAGCACAATTTTGGAACCTCTGATATAAGTGGTTGGTTGTGGTGACCCCAATAATTATTTACAAAGATGTCAAACATACACTCTTTGACTTTGTAGCTAGTACAGGCTTTGAATTGTCTCAGGCAATTTACCCACTACATTGGGCCATTCTAACCTGGGTCACTTCATCTATGCCTTTCTTTTCCTTTTCCCATCACCATCATGGCCTCTGCTTTTTGCCCTATTATTCTATTTGCCCTGTCTCACTCATGTCCTTCTCACAAAAGACGCTGAATCCTTTTTCCTTTAGAAGCTTCCTCTAGGGATACAGAAGGGCCTGGAGAGGAGTTTCTAAATCTCAGTCTACACAATGTGTCTGGAAACATCCTTTTAAAATACGTCAAACTTCTGGTGGGGTTTCATTAATCTTATTTGAGATTTTGCCATATTCCCCAATTAGATATAGAATGGCATTTACTGTCTTTTGAGACTCCCTATCACAGTACTAGCCACACATCAGATCTTTTCATTCCTTCTCACTCAACTTTTATTCCCTTGATGATATTATTACTTCCCAAAAAAACTGTTTGGCTGTACAGCCAAATTCAATAATAACTGGGATAATAGATATCTCTAGATAGTTATTTTATGTAATGAAAAAGCCTGTAGATTGTGTCCCCACATGAGGCTACAAATGTTATCTGTTTAGAGAAGCCTTTAAATATGTTATTTCCAAACCCAGATCTATGCTTAGGATAAAATATTTTAAATTTATGCTGTGAATTACTTCCTCCACATCAAGGATTATTGCTACCACTTGATCCAGACTACGTTGGTCTGTGTGAAGTCAATCAATAATCTTGTGTTATTAAGTTCCTATACAACCTAAATAGAATGCATTATGATGGGTAGAATATGCTTAGTCTTTCTGGCTAATGCTTTCAATTAAAAAATATAAATACATGCTCATTAACTTTAAATTGTGTTAATTTATGTTAATGTTTTATAAATTAATCAAATATGTGAAATGACAAAGTAATCAGATTGTGAAGAGGCTCTGTAGTCCCAGTGTGGGTATTTGCTAAAGAACAATTAAATTGGATGGAAACCACTTCCATCAATCAGTTCTTTCATCCCCTTCCTTTTATTATACGTACTACACACATAATATCAAAAGGGATGCATATACATACATGATGTATGTGTATTGTACAAAGTCTAGAGATCATTTCACCACACAAAACATAATACATCTAGTTTAGATAACTCCACCTAGCTTTCTTATGTAATTACTGTAACATCATCCATTTTAAGCTGGACCCATTTCTAAGCAGCATAGCCGACACTAATTATTCAGCAATCTAAATTAATCAGAGTTTCATCAAAAACCAATTCTACACAGAAACTTACATCCAAGCCTTCATCATATTAAGCAATAATAGCTCTATAAAAATAAAGTAATTGTAAAATTGACTATTTGAATATTAATTTCTGAGCTCTGATTCAGTAGATTTGCCTCTGATTTAATATGGTTTTATGTGTGCAAAAGAAATATCTTCACATAAAATAAATAAAAAACATTAACATAGGGACACTGGAAAAAATTAAAAGAAAGTTTACTTTACCTTGACTTCCACTGATTTATGTTATTTTCAGAGTCTTCTGTAGCAATGTATTTGGTTCTGGAAATGCAGAACATCATAACACATGCATCAACAGTGAAAAATCTATTTGGTTAAAATTTTAAAAAATATTTTAAAAATCAGCATATTTTAAAGGTGTATGGTTTATTTAATCTGACTAGGATAAAATAGGTATAAAATTTGAAGACAGCTGGAAGTGTGTGCATGATGATATGGATCTAACTTGCTTGCAAAGTCCTCATCACAGTTCCTTTAATATAGAACTATTTACATTCATTTCCCTGTTGAAACAGTGTATGGAAGATTGCTCTGTCTAAATAGGATTCAGCCAAGACCTTTGTTTGGCTTAACCAATATTCGTCTATTTCCCCTTCACCACATCTTCTGCCATTCTGCCTATTTATAAGCATTATATAATCATGTATAGCAAAATCCTGGAAACAGGATATCAGCATTTTCTTTTAGTTCAAATAAAATACAAAAATATTTAAGCTGATATGTATACAAACTATATAGAGAGAGAGAGTTTATATGCATGCACACAGGTTCTATTTTCTTAAGTTGTAAATTCTATAAATCCCTACATATCTCCTTTAGCTAGTGTAGATTTTCATATATGTTTGGAAAAAAGTCATTTTTAATTCCTGGAATATCATTTAACGGAATTGTGCATAAAAGAATAATTGGTGAACAAAGCCAAGTCCTTCTCAGAATAAACAGCCACTAGTTTAATATCCTCCATTTCTACTGGAACATTAGCTTAAGATGACCTTTGTACCACTGAGCAAGGTACTGAAAATAAGCTGCCAGATAACACTCTGTCAGAATAGCTGTGATGAAATAAAGAGCTGCAGCCCTGGAGCTTTCTAAAAAGGATGTCAGTAGTGCTCAAGATAAAATACTAAATATGCATCCTGGATTTAATTGAATGAAACTAGAGTTCAAGGCCCCTAAACACAATCTTTGCCACAATTTTTTCACCTGTAAGAACAGACCACATTTCAGGTGTCTGATGACAAACTGGATTTTAAGACCACTTCTTAGAAGAACAATTTTTTTTAAGCCTTTGCTCTTGGGGGTAGATATAGTTTTTGAAGTTTTGATATGTAGGAAGAAAGGGTCACCAGATTGTTAAAGTAGTGAGGGGAGTTGAGCAAGTTAATAAAGGCCAAAACCCAACATCCTTATTCCTCTAGTTTGAAAATTGTGTAGGAAGAATCCAACAAAACAAAAATGCACTGTACAACACATCATCCCAGTCCTTCTGCTTTAGTCATTGAGGCCCTGATCCTGCCCCATTAAAATCAATGAAAGCTTTGCCATTGACTTCAATGAGAATAGGATAAAACTCTGAAATAATTAGTTGACAGGCAGCAATAGAATATAGTCTTCACTGGCTTTTTTCTTTTATCAGCTTCCATGATAGAGAATCACATGTTGTTTTCAAAAAGTTTCAGAAGTATTTTTTCTAGTTTTTTAAAAACGACATCATGCATGAACCAATGACAAAATCTACCTCTGTTTTAAGTTGTGGTTTTGGAGGAAGGAGAGAGACAAACTATTTGACACTTCTGTTGTAAACTCTTTGGACAGGGACTGTCTTTTTGTTTTGTTTGTACGGTTATAGGAGCAGAATTTTATAATTGTACTATGAGAATTAATGTATGATTTGATTTCATCCTGCCAACCACCTTATTTGAATAGCAGAAAGGAATGACACTCTGGGACTATGGGATTCCGTTTCCCATATGCATTACAAATTGGGCCCTTTTAGTTCTTTGTTTTAAGGTATAGTTAGTAAGAGACAGGATCCTGTATTGTGTCTATGTTAAGTAGATTAGAGGAACATTGAAGGCCTGGGCCTCAATGTGAATTGTTTTGGTTATAAAATTTAGCAAGGTTTAATTTACAATGTCTTTTTGCTTGATATAAAATACTGCTGTTTGTATTCTCAAAGGTCTGTGTAAAAGACTGTTTGTGTGAATGAGGAATGCATGCATCAGGAAAAGATAAGGTGTGAAGGCCATTGTTAACCAGATGATCAAGAAAGGAGGAGCGAAGACACTTAGAGACTTCTTGATGCCAGAGAACCATCAACGCACATCCATGATTGAGGAAGGACAGATTGACGACCCTGATGTGGAGGCTGGCACCCCTAAAGACAATCAATGACCCTCTCGGAGGTGTTTTGGAATGTTAACATCAAAAGATAACACCAATTAAGAAGTAACCGGTCATAAACTGACACAGCAAAATCCAGACTTCAACAGAGGAAAAAAAACTGACTGTAAGAACAGGGTGCTTTGCCATGGGACTTCGGGTTCGCCTTGCCACTACTCCAGGAGCACCGGATTGCGACTGACAGAGCCCGGCTCCCCTCTGTGACCAATCTGGCTGGCCACTAGATTGATCCAGACCCTGGACTGGTAACTATAAACATAGGCTGGCGGGACTGTGTGCATGGTGTGTGCGGGTGTGTGTGACTGAAAAGTATATGCTAACTGCTGTATTCTCAATAAATGTGGCGTTTTGCCTTCTCCCCTATAAAAGATCTTGTGTGCTTTGTATAGCATGACACAATGCCTAGCAGAATGGGGTCTATAGTAACTTTGCAGGAATTTCAAAGAGGAGCTATTTTAACTTTAATCTAGAAGAGGACTTGTATTACCACATCTGTTATTACCACACCTGTTAAAAACGATCAGTGATATCTCCATAATGAACCATACAACTGAGCAGTTGGGCTAGAAGCCTGGACAGAGATCCAAACGCACAAGCCTCCACCACAGAGCTGGATGAAAACTTGTTATAGTTAGTAGCTGTAAGAGGACCTCTAAATATCCTAAGTTACAAGCAGCCAAAATACAACTCCCCTGTCCCACCCCAAAAGCTGCCAAATGTCATAAATCTATGGGTATGTCTTCACAACCTGTTGCAGTGAGCCTCCAGCTCCAGTTGCCAGATTTGGGGTTGCAAGGCTTGCACTAGTACTCTCAGAATAGCTGGGTAGATGATGCTTTGCCTCAGGCTAGAGCTCAGGCTCTGACACCCACCCTCCTGCCTTGGCTTCAGAGCCCGAGCTCCAACCTGAGCTGCAACTTCGAAGTGCTGTCTACACAGCTAATTTTAGAGCACTAGTGCGAGCTGAACAATCCCAAGTCTGATGACCTGGATTGGGAGGCTCACTGCCTCTACACAGGCTGTGTAGATTCAGAAGTACCCTAAATTGCCCTTGCATCAAAGGCATTAAATTTATTTAAGTTGCAAGGTACAACCCTCCAAATCTGGCATTTCCTAACTTTTAGGTTGCTCATACAACCTTGATTCTGTTCCCTTCAATATCCAACCTGTGCAACAAATAAGACAGGAGTTCTGCAAGGGGAAAAACAGGATGTGATCATGTAATTAAAGACTATCATAATGCACAGGCATGTTAGACCTTTTCAAAAAAGGCTGCAAAAAAACTTTTATAACGGAAAGTGTTCCGCAGTCTAATATGGGGGTTGCTACCAGCTCCCCCGTAATTTGACGTTTGTAAAAATCATGATGTACAAATTACTCTATAGAGATTGCAGCCTTGCTTTGAAAGACTCTTTACTTAGTCCTGAGAAAAACAGTCATCTCTATACCATCCCGTCAGACATTTCTTAACAGCAACTACTTTTCATCTTCATGTGACAAATGCTTTGCCCATATAGTTAAATAAAGGGGAAGTATAAGGAGAACAAAATATAATTACCCCAAATTGGGGTTTGGGCAGGATCTGAAGGCTAACTCCTCTGACTTTCAGTAAAAAGTGTCATGAGGGCATAGAGTTTTCAAAGGTGCCTACAGTCCCATTTTAAAAAGTGGCAGGCATTTTGTGGAATTTTCAAAAGCCCTTAGCACTGAACTCCTATTAAAATTAATTGACGTTTGGGAACTATATGCTTTTGAAAATCCCTCTGGACCAGTGGTCCCCGAACTGTGGGGCGCACCCCTTTAGGGGGCACAGACGGACACTCAGGGGTGTGCATGGAGGAGCCCAGGCCAGTCCCCATGGGGGGGATGGGGAGAGAGTGCCACCCAGCCCCCATGTGGGGTAGGAAGGGAGTGCCACCCAGCCCCCAGTCTAGCTTCGGCCCCAGCCACAGCTTTACTTTTCCCCTTACTCTACCCACAGCCCAGCTCTGGGCCCAGCCTCACTCCACCCCCTGTTCTGCCTCCAGCCCCAGCCCCACTCTCCATCCTGTGTTCCGCTGCCAGCCCCTGCTCCACTCCACCCCCAGCCCTGCCCTCATCCCCTCTCCGCCTCCAAGCCACCCTTCCTCTATCCCTAGCTCTGCCCCCACCCCAGTTCAGGCCTCAGCTCTGCCTTCAGCCCAAGCTCCTCTGCTGAGCCAACTATGCAGTAATGGGGGGGGAAGCGCGGCGCGCAGACAGATTCAATTACTGGCAATGGGGGGATGCAAGAGAAGTTTGGGCACCACTGCTCTAGACACCTTTCTGTATCTTTAGACACCTGACTATCTGTAAAAATCTGACCATGAGGCACTTAAGAGCCTAAGCTTCACTGAAAGTCAATGATATTTAAGAGTTTAGGTCACTGCTGAAAATGGGACTTGTGTGCTTTTGAAAATTTTACCCAGGATTTTTAATAATCAAAAGCGATTAGGGCCTGAGTTAATACTCACCCTAAAGGAAGTATCTCCAGCAGCACAGTGCTTCTTAACACCATGTTTTTAACTAAGACACCAGACTAAAGCTCTGAATATTTATGGTCATTAAATATCTCAAAATTTCTGCAAGGACAGAGGTATTAGACCAAGTAGCCTTGTTGAATTCCAGTGTGGATAATTACAATCTGCCCAACTAAATTACTCTGTCATTTCAATGGGAAGCCACTTCCATTTCACTGCTGGGGGTGAAGTGATATCTGCATACAAATTAAAGAACTTTGGGATGATAGGTATGGTATCAGAGTGGGGGGATTTTATGCAATCTTAAACAAGAGGCTTACAACATCTCTCACATGAAGGGAAATTTCAAGATTTTCTAAGACCTAAATGAGAGAGAGACAGACACTGAATAATTTTAAGAGGTTTTAATTAAGTTGAGAAGTAAAGACATTTATTCAACAACTCTATTAATATTATCAGGATACAACAGCCCTTGAAGGTGTTGAATGGGTACACTGGGAAAAAAACAATAAAATCCTGTTATTTACATTGGTCAGAGAGTCCTGTTGAAGCCCTTCTAATCAAAGAGAAACAAGAGTATGTTTCATGGTAACAAGTATAGTGCAATGTATAGTTATTGAGCATAATCCTGGGTTACCTCACTGTATGCAATATTCGTTTTCTTCACTTCTACCAAAAATGTTTTTCCTCTTTCATAATTGCCATTTTAAAAAACAATGTAGTTTGTAATTTTTAACTCTAGGGAAAGTCTATTTGCCACAAGCAATGCTGAAGCACGTTCACCCTTTTTCTGATAGGGAAGGTGGCAGGGGAGAGGGCTGATCCCCTGAGGTACCACCACCACAGTCAAATTCTCTCCTTGTACTAAAAATGAAGTTCCACTGGGATATACAGGGGTGGATCACTTTACACTCTCTGCAAGTTTGATTACAGGACTTTAAAGGGGCCAATTCTTCTCACCTCCCAAACTGGATGATGACCTGAGAAATGAAGGGGGGAATATACAAAGAAGAAAAGTGAGCCGCACCACTTGTGGCAGGGTCTGCAGCAGATCCTCAAACTTTTGTACAGTGTAGCTAATTATTTAAATAAAAAATTACACACAATGCTGTAAGCCAGCAAAAATTATTTCACTACAGCCACAATGTGCTTCTTCTTTTCTGGCACAAAGGGCGAGGATCCTGGTTTGCTGTGTTTACGGCGATTCAGTTCCCTGGAAACAGACAAGAAAAAGAGAAAAGTGAGATTGAGAATGTCAGCAGTAGGTGTGTTCAAGTTCAGAAATACTAGCTTCTTGCTTAGAGTACTACAGCAAGTGTTCCACCGCTCCTAAAAATTCATGTCTTCAGAGTCCAAATCAACTGAGGTGGCTGAAATTTATTAAATTTTTCCCTTAAAAAAGAAACTGTCCATATGAAAACCCTTTAAACTGCAAATTTAGAAGAGTTCACATTTTTAAGAGCCTTCTTTCTAGAGCATGCACAGTTTGACCTGCCAGTATCTTGCAGAGCAAAGGATTTGCCCTCAAAGTAGGGGAGAATGTGGAGCATATAAGAGCAAACAGGGAAAAAAATATTCCTAACTCCCAGCTAGTGAGGAGCTTTTCCTATGAAACAAAGTTATTTTTAATTATTTATTTTTAATTGTAGATAAATATCTGCTCCCTGGAGATAATCCTATAGGGGTCTTTCAACTGGGAAGTGTGGCCAAACCAGAGTGTAACAAACATGTTCAGCCCCACCACTTCCCATTTCCTCTCCATGCATGTGTAAGCCAACTTCTCCTCTTTCAATACCATGGCACCAGCCATGCACAGATGCTTTCAGCTCCCCATCCCTTTCTGCTCCCAGGGACCTGTAGAGATGTCCTGGGGAACTGAAAAACCTCTCACACTGATCCTGAGGCCTAGCACCTACAAGGAGCCAGAAGACCCTCATCTTCCCACATCAAGACTAATCCCTCTCATATGACTACACATAAGGCTGGGAGGGGGTGTTGCCCCCCCATAACCTTATGTCCTTTTCCACCCTTTCAGAAGGCCTGGGAAGGAAACTAGTTCTTGCTACTACTGGCAGCTTGGTCTGCACTTACCACTCCATAGAGTCCAAAACAACCAGTCTAATAATTGATTTATTCACTTGACTAAATCAATACCAGTCATTCATAAGAGATGTTCCCTTGTTAGAGGCCCCATGCATTGATGCCACAGCAATGGGACATCATATGTTTTACTAAGACAAAATGAAAACAAAAGGAAGAGTCGTACTTTCGCCGACGAGCTTCTCGCATGATGCGCAGCTCCTTGGCCTGGCTATAGATGGCTTTGGGCAGGTGACGGTGACGAGCTATGCGCTTGATCTGTGGGTGGTGTTGGAACTTCTCCTTCAACTTTTGGTTGTAATTCATTGCTGCTCTCTCTCGTGGTACGAGCTACAGAAGACACAAGTGTGTTATAAATAGCACCGGTTGCAATAACATCACCGTCTCTAAAAGCAAACTACAAGTTTAGACAGCTTCAGTGGTTTCTTCTGGGCATTTCTGTCTAGGTGTTATAAACCTAAAAGCAGAGTCTTTAAGACTAGTAAATATTTTTTTCTAAAGAAGTGTTACATTTTGTCACCCCACTGCTCAAATATAGTACCATAATTTTAACTTTCACAAAAGTTACAACGTAAGTTCATTTGTCTAAGAGCAGACTTTATTCTGCCACGAGGGGGGGGGAGGGGGTTGTAATGGAAACTGGTGACCTGCTAGTATCCTGCAGAGCAAAGGATTTGCCCTCAGAGTAGAATGTGGAGCATATAACAGCAAACAGGGAAAAAAATATTCCTAACTCCCAGCTAGTGAGGAGCTTTTCCTATGAAACAAAAGATTCAAAGGCTTTTCAGTTTTTATCTACTGTAACTAGAGATGCTGCTAAGGACGTGTCTAGCTATAGCGAGGTGGCCAACTTGAGCCTGAGAAGGAGTGAGAATTTACCAATGTACATTGCCAAAGAGCAACAGTAATACATCAGCAGCCCCCCCCATAAGCTCCCCCACCCCATTCCCAGCACCTCCCACCCACCGGCAGCCCCACCGATCAGTGCCTCCTGCCGCTCCCTCCCCCACCTCCCGATCAGCTGTTTCATGTGCAGGAGGCGGGGCGGGGGGGAAGGAGTGAGGGTATGGCAGGCTCAGGGAGGGGGCGGGAAGGGTGGAGTGGGGTCAGGGCCTGTGGCAGAGTCAGGGGTTGAGCAGTGAGCACCCCCGCACCCTCCCCCGGCACATTGGAAAGTTGGCGCTTGTAGCTTCAGCCCCGGAGTTGGTGCCTATACGAGGAGCCGCATATTAACTTCTGAAGAGCCGCATGTGGCTCCCAAGCCAAAGGTTGGCCACCCCTCAGCTATAGCCTCTCCCTACAGAAGGAATATTCTCTTCACTGGGTCGGGGGGCATGCTCCAAGCTTACCCAGCATCTTCATCCACTTTAATGGAATTAGACCATTGAGAACTGCAATGTGCACATGAGAACTGTAAGCTTTATCTTGCCAATATTGCACATATGGAGTAATTTTTATTTCTCATTAAGCAGTCGAATTGATACTTTATCACAGAGAGTACAGGCATTACAAGTGCATTAAAATTACTAAGAGCACTTTAATTTTTTGCATTATGTCTATTTAAAAAGTATAACCAAAATGCTGTTAACAGCTTTTTTTCTTTTGGCGCTTATTATTAGAAATGGACTATCCCATTACCTTACACATGACCTGCAGAAAGGGTGTTTGTTAAATGGGGTTTGTGCCCTTTTATTGCCTATGTTGTGTAAGAAAGGTTGGTAAATGGTTGTTTTGAGTGTGTGCTTTTAAACACACAGCTTATTTAGAACTCAAACGTTTGGTCTTCTATGGTTTAGCTGGAAGTTATATATGTCCTCCGTTTTCCCACATGTCGTGCCTTCCACGTTCTCCGCCCTCCCCACAAAAAACAGTTTGACTAAAAACCCTTCCCATTCTTAGGAGGCACCTATGTTAGCCTCCCCCCCCCGGTAAATATTTCAACTGCTGCTACAACCAGTGGGAAATTTTAGGAAAATAAGGATAGTGTAGACAGCTTTCAATTTGACTCATAATTTCACTAGTGCTTTAGTTAGTATAGAGCAGGAGTGGCCAAATGGTGGCTCCTGGGCTGCATGTGGCTCTTTTACGGTTAAGTGCCACTCCTGGAGCACCCCATACACCCCCTCCCCCCATTCTTTGCCTACAAGACTGAAGCTCGGGGCTTTTGCCCTGCGGTGGGGTGGTGGGACTAGGGGTTTCTGCCCTGCAGCGAGGAGGATCTAAGGGAGTTAGTCCAGCCGGGGGGAGAGAGGGGGCATTGGGGCAGAAGTCCTGCACCCCAGCAGGTGCTGCCCCACGGGGCAGGTTGTACGTGTCTTGCGGATCTAGAACTTCTGAAGATTAGTGTATGCGGCTCAGAGGGTCAGTAAGTTTGGCCATCCATGCTATAGAGCCTTCCAGGGTGAACAAGATCAGAATTTCCAATGTAAGAGAACAAGAAGAAACTCTCCCCTTCATGTACAAAGTTTTAAAAAAACCCAAAACATGGTTTGGTTTTGGTTTTGCTTTTAAAAGGGCCCTCCTTAACCCCTCCCAATTATTTTCCCTTTTAGAGGTCACCTTTAATAGAAGTTCTCAGACAGAAATATTTAATAAATTCTGGAAATATACTTCACCTACAGACTCAGACCAAAAGTGTGTTAAATATCTTGCTTCCAAGTCCTTAATTAAGAAAACAAACAAAAAACCCCTCTCCCTTCAGTGCAACAGAGAAACTAGAATGCCACATGTGCAGTTGCCAGTTATCCATCATTTAAATAGGAAACATGTTTTCAAACATCAAAGTAGTAAAAATATTCTAAAATTTGGTTTCTAGATCTTCTAATCCATTGAACACATCTTCCATTCTAATTACATCTGCGATCATCTCCTAAATTTCAATCAGTGAGCAAACCCAGCAGCCATTACTGGTTAATTCTCCCCCCACCCTCCGCAGTCAAGTTCATTATACTGAGCCAGCCTAAATAGCTGGTTCAGTTGCGATCAATCCCAGGCATTCTCACTGTGCCACAAACTGCCAACATAATCCAAATTAAAGGGCTTTTATTTTAATGCAAATCAATGATTTTCTTAAATTCAATTAAAGAAGAACAAATTGCTGCTGATTTAGTGTAACCTTGCTGACAAAAAAGATCTTGTAAATTAGCATATGAAACATCCAGGATGTCATGTTAAAAACTTGATAGATATCAACACAGGGTCAGTTATTTTAAAGTCTGTTGCATCTTTTTCAGGTAATTTTTATATGCCTTTCATATACCTGGTTATATTTGGATATTTACTGCCTAACTGTGAAGAGTGGATGATTATAGCCCAGTATGCATAGCTACCTTATCCAAAGATAATTTTGGCCATTTGGACATCATTATTGACTAAATGACTATCAAAGATGAAAACACAACATACCATAGAAAAGAGACAGCACGAGAGAGGCAAACAGACTCCCATCCTGCAAGCAGCTTTACAATGGTGGACTAAGCACCTGTACAGAATTCCATTGACTTCCATAGTGCTTTCTGCAAGTGGGAGGGAGAGGGAGGGTCACCCACGCACAACAGGCTTGCAGGACCAGGTCCATAGAGTTGAGAGACTAAAACATTTTACACTTTAACACATTAGGATTTATACAGTTCTATGGGTGGTTGACAAGTCCTGCCTAAGGCACTTAACCTATGTGCACATTCCTAACCAGCACCAGTGTATAGACAGCTTTGGGTTTTCGCAAATCCAAGGTCAATTTTCATCAAAACAAACTCCACTCCTCTTCATAAAAGAAGTGTTTAACACTACCATGCAAAAGAACTCAAGTTGATTGACCATAAAAATCTTTTCAATCCCTAGACTGATAGGAACTAGAAATATAAGGGATAAAAATATAAGGGATAAAAAATAAAAGAGGTGATGTAGGGAAGGAAGGAGTGGTTGCTGGGAACAGAAGTCTGGAGAGAGAAACAAGGAAAGAAACTCTAAAAATGGCACCTATATTGTCAGTACTGGTAAAATCTGCCCTAGAATCAACTCTCTCGATTGTTGTATCTTAGGCCTGATCTACACTTAAAAATTAGATGGACCTCAGGGCTGTAAAAATGTCATGCTGTGAATGCTATAGTTAAATTGGCCTAACCCCTGGTGTAGATGCAGCTAGGTCAACAGAAGAATTCTTCCATTGATCTAGCTACCGCCTCTTGGAGAGATGAATTAACTGCATCAACTGAAAAACTCCTTCCGTCAACGTGGGAAACATCTGTGCCACAGCACTACAGGGGCACAGCTGCAACACTGAAGCTATAGTATAGACGTGGCCTTAGTAGGAGAGGTAGAGCCCAATCATTTTCAGTGCCCTCTCCACTGTACATAGAATTTAGAGAAGCAGTTCTCAAAGGAGTCCTTATCCAAAGAACTGTCTGTTGAATGGGAATAACTAAGAAACTGAAATCATGTTCCTTTTAAATAGGACTGCATTTGTACTGCACTTAAGCTCAAAAACACAGTAGTAGGACTTCAGCAACTCAGCTGCTGCTATCTATCCTGCCCAGAGAATGCCTTTTAGGTTAGGGAAGCTAAATCCCCAATGCAACATTTATCAGAATTCAGACATATTCTGCTAATGCCTCTTACTGCAGCTCACTTTTATTTACACATATTCCCTACTGTAGCAGGGCAGTTACCCCGCTTCTGGGATAAAAGGAGTGAGAGCAGCTAGGGGCGCCTGGCTGAGTGGCTGGACACAGGTGTGGCCAGCTCAATTAGGGCTCAGCTGGCCCAGATAGAGGGCTGTGAGTAAGGAGTGGGGAGTCTCACTCCAGGGATGGAGTGAGAAGGACCTAGCTGCCTGGGAGAGACATGATACCTTTGATAGAACAGTGCTGGGGAAGGAGCAGGCTGAGCTGGGAAGCTCAGGCCTGGCAGGAAAGTGGTACTGGGGCTACAGGAAGACAGCTAGTCCAACCCCCTTGCCAATGATGAGTGCCATTACAGACTGCAGTTTGCCACAGGGAAAGGGGGCTAGATGACAACTGGCAGCAGCCACTGAGGCAAGGTGGGCATAGGGGGAGGGGGTTCCCCTGGGAGGGGAGACCCAGAGTGTGGAGGCGCTGTTGCGGGGCAGCACCCAAGAGAAAGGGGCCTGAAGTACAGTGGTGGAGATTGACGAGGAAGCAGGTATAGGTAGGGAGATACTGGCCAGCAGGAAGCGCTCTGAGACTGGACTGAGCTAATTCCTGGACTGACCAGCAGGAGGTGCTACAGCAGTGAGTGCTCGACCTGCTACACCTGTCCCTAATGAAACTAACTGGATATTAAATTTACTGCTACTAACTATTACCTCGAAACTTAATTTACATCCTACTTACATCCAGGGGCCTGTCTGCACCAGTGTAGCGCTTAGTGAACACACTACCTATAACAATGGGAGAGATTTTTCCACTGGTGTAGATACACCACCTCCCCCAAGAGATGGTAGCTATGTCAATGTGAAGCCCTCTTGTTGATATAGCGCTGTATACAGCAGGGGTTAAGTCAGCATAACTACGTTGCTCAGGGTTGTCGGTAGTTATACCGACGTAAGTTTGTAGTGTAGACCAAGCCTTAGTTCATAACATTAACAATAAAGAAAAAACCCTAAGCACAAAGGCCGAATTGCATTAGAAACTATACACTGATAATTTAGAAAGGGCAGGCTCAGTATCCAAATGTAACTGTAAGTAAAACAAAAAAGACACTAAGCTCAAAGACTATGGTTACCTACAACATTTTGTTTCTTTAGTTTGGCTCAGATTTAGTTAAAAGTTAAGTGATGGAAGGACCTAGCTAGCAGAGGTGCTTTGTACCATTAGACAAGATAAGAACTTTGGCTCAAGATGCGTCTTCTTGGTCCCATCTCAAGTGGACAAGGGGCCATGCAAACACACCTCACAAGTCATGGGGATGGGGGAGGAGGTGAAGTCCCTCCCAAATAGTGAACTCAAGTTATTGATGAAGCAGTGTTCATGATCGCTGCAACACAAAGCCAGGATACTCAAATTGACCATAATGCCTATAGCAAACTGCCAAATGGTTACAACTAGTTGGTAGCCAGTAGGCATTTCTAGCAGCAAGTTGGATTTTTTTTTTAAATGTTTAAGACTCCACCTACCCACCGTGCATACAGATAGTCAATGCGTTTCTATTATTGCTACTCTTGCGTTCCCTGTACCACAAGCTATTCCATTTGTTGGTGACACCTACTTCTTACATCTTGTCTCAATTTAGATTGCAAACTCTCTGGGTGAAGGGACTGTCTCCTACTATGTGTTTGTACAGCGCCTAGCATATTGAGGCCTGATCCAGATTAGCTGGGGTACAAAAAAACCCAATGGTGGAAAAAAAACAACAAACAAAACAAATAATGCTTCTGCAGAAACAAATTTGACCTTAGAGATATAATGCAAAGTAAACATGCATATGTATATGGATAATGCTTCTATGTAAAGCTTATTTACAATTTAGCGAAGTGTCCTCCTTCTGTCAGAGGACAATTCAATAACAGAGTAAATCCACAGAGTTGTTAAACAGAAGCATGAAGTGGATAAGTCGCATTCACATTTCATCACAAGCTCTAGAAATCACTCCTAAACCAATGCCACGTCTCACATACTACCCATGTGTTCGCCTTATGTCACAGAATGGAAATTTTTGATACTGTAGATTGAAAGCACACATCTATTTAGACAACCTCAATGTTCTCTTGCTAATGTGGTTTGCTTGATCAACATACAAGGGGCCGTAAATGCACTTTCCTTTAACTCTCACTCAATACCTAAATCAAAAGCTTTTGCTCTTTTCATATCTCCTACAGGATAGCAACGGTAAACAGCAACCCTAAGTGCGACCAGGCTTCCAGTTTCTCCTCACACTAATGTTTTACTTTTACACACTTACAGGAATACAAACCATTCCTTACTAAAAAAGCATTTTAATTGGTCAGTCTCCTGCTCCGTTTTCAGTCCATTCCTTACTTTTATAGGAGAGGAAACAGAACCAACTATTGGCCAGTTCTGCAGCTTTTACTTAGGTGAGTAATCCTATTAAGGATTCATCATGTATAGGTTGCTGAATCAGAAGTTACCAAATGTCTTAACAATTCCAAGTTTAGTAAAGATCTTCAAAGCCTTGGTGTAGGTTCAGTGTATCCTGTTTTCTACAAGTCAAAAAAAACCAGACCTTTTCCAAGATATATTTAGAGGAGACTTACTTGTTTTATTCCATCAGTGCTGCCTTTTCCACTTTTCACTTTAAATGCTTGTTTCCTCCAAATCAAACTAAATTTTTAGTCCCCTTTTAAATTCCTAGACCTCTACAAAACTAAGGTATGTGTGCATTAGAAGTACTTGAGGTACTCCAGATTATACATTAATAGGACTCTAAAGTACCTGAATTGTAAGTTGCAGTTTTTATGAAGCCCATGGTGAATGTTTTTTACGCTACTAAGTCCCATTTTAAAATTTATTTTTAAGTAGCTACTGAAAAGAGTTTAACTTCTATTTTGATGTGTCAGAGTGCTAAAATTGTATGTAAAAGGCCAATCTCTCCTGTGGATCTAAGGACTAGGTTTAGTTTAACTCCAATCCTTACACAGAATCATATAGATTTAATTGTCAGTGGAGTGTAGACATGGTATGCCTCTGGCTCCTGCAGAGACTTGATTCTTGAACGTTTCACTGATTTTGCGTAATGAGAGCAATGCCAAATGCATTAACAAAACAAAGGAAACATGGATGTCAGAACTGATGAATATTTGGGCAGCCACAGTGCTGCAAGTACAACTTTCCAGTCAGACGAACATTCATCAGCCACAAGACACAAAATAAGCAGCTCACTTTTAGTCTCATTTCTATCGTGCCTGAATGGGAAGTAAAAGACTATGCACAAGCCAAAGAAGAATTCTCTAATTGGAAAAAAAACCCCTAAATTGCTATTAGCAATAATAAAACATCACGATGATCCAGGCCTCCCCAGCATAAGTAAATCTTAATTCAACAAAGTACCTCATTTTACAAGGTGCTGGTGTATTAGAAATGCAATGATATTTGTATGCATCATTCAATCAAATCCTCCGACCTAAGAAAATACTGCAGCCCAAACACCCCCAGCTTTTATTACAAATACTCAGACTTTTTTTTACAGAATCGAGTTCCACAGCCTATTTCCTTTTACTGGTTATGAATTGACCTCCTTTCAGTTTCACTGAGGATCCCTTTGTGCTTGTGTTATGAGACAAGAATAGAAGCTCCCAATCTAACTTCTCTGTCCCACTCCTTATGTCCCCTCTTATTTTTCTCCATTCTAAGGTAAACAATACCATCCTTTCCAATTTTTCTTTATGAGTTTTTTCATGCCTCTAGTCATTTTCATTGTCCTTCTCTGAATCCCTTCTACATTTTGCAATATCCTTTTGAGATAGGGAGACCAGCACCGCACACAATATTCCAGATGAGGGCACACCACTGATTTTCTGATTGATATACAACAGCATTATATTTTCTTTATTGTTCTTGGTTCTGTTCCTCATGCATTTTAGCAGATACATCTATGCACCGAACTGACAAAGAACCTCAAACTCAATTATATAGCAGCTGATGGGGCCAAATTCTGGTTAGCATACATCCCCACAAACAGTCATGCATACATGCCACAAAAGCTGTATGAATAAGAACCCATAGTGGATTGGAGACCCACAAACAGCCTCCAATTTCAACATATTACAATGCTTAGATACCATGCAGAGAGGCACATTAGGTACTAAACACCTAATCTGAATAGGAAAAAAACCTGTGCAGGGTGTTTTGCACACAAGTTGTTGCTGGGTCAGGAGCATAACTGCACTAAGTACGCAGACCACAGCCCAAAACCCCTTAGCCAGACTTGGTGATGCCCCTTTTATAAAAGCAGCTTCTCTACAGTGTTTGGAAAGCCAAAACTGGGAAAGCCAGCTTCCACATGTACTTCTGCTAACTAGCCTTGTGTTCTTTGACATGTATCTATGCAGCATACTGGCTAGAATTTAGCATTGTATTCCGTCTTCAGAATTTAACTTCATCTCTCTGACTTGTATACACATAATACACTAGGATAAAGAGGAAAACATTTTCAAAAAAGTGTCTAAGTGACTCAGGTTCCTAAGTCCCACTGAACGTCAATGGGGTTTATGCTTTTTAAGACATTTAGGCACTTTTGAAAATTTTCCCCAGAAGTATGCTCTTATACAATCATAGAAACATAGAGCTGGAAGAGATTTTGACAGGTCATCCAGTCCAGCCCCCTGCACTGAGGCAGGACCGAGTAAACCTAGACCATCCCTGGCAGGTGTGTCTCTAACCTCCAATGATAGGGATTCCACTGGCTCTTTGGAAGCCTATTCCAGTACTTAACTATCTTTATAGTTAGAAAGTTTTTCCTAATATCTAACCTACATCTCCCTGGCTGCAAATTAAGCCCATTACTTCTTGTCCTATTTTCAGTGGACAATGGGAGAACAATCAGCAACCTCTTTATAAAAGCCCTTAACATATCTGAAAAAGGTCAGTGTGTCCCCCCTCAATCTTTTTATCTCAAGACTAAATATGCCCCTTTTTAAATCTTTCATCACAGGTCAGGGTTTTTTAAACCTTTTATAATTTTGTTGCTCGGACTCCAATTTGTCCACATCTTTCTTAAAGTACGGTGCCCAGAACTGAACACACTACTTCAGCTGAAGTCTCACCATTGCCAAGTAGGGGGAACAATTATCTCCTGTGTCTTACATATAACTCTCCTGTTAATACGCCACAGAATACTAGCCCTTTTTGCTACTGCATCACACTGATGACTCATTCACTTTATGATTCACTATAACTGCTAGATCCTTTTCCGCAATACTGCCTCACCACTTATTTCCTATTTTGTACTCGGGCATTTGATTTCCACCCCATTCTGAGTGTAATACTTTAGCTTGTCTTTAATGAATGTCATCTTGTTGATTTCAGGCTAATTCTCCAATTTTTCAAGGTTGTTTTGAATTCTAATCCTGTCTTCCGAAGTGCTTGCAAACTTTCCCAGCTTGGTGTCATTTAAAATTTTTATAAGCATACTCTCCATTCCATTTAAAAGTCATTAATGAAAATGTTGAAGCATACTACACCCAGGACAGACCCGGGGGGGGGGGGGGGGGGGGCACACCACGAGATACATTCTCCCAGTTTGACAGTGAACCATTGATAACTGTTTTTTGGGTACTGTGTTTCCAAATCAGTTGTGTGTCCACCTTATGTTATTATTAGGGTCCTACCAAATTCATGCTCCATTCTGGTCAGTTTCACGGTCATACAATTTTTAAATTTCATAAATTTCATTATTTCAGCTATTTAAATCTGCAGGGGCAGATGTCCCTAGGAGGCAGCAGGGACATGTTGCCACCTGTGGGGAGCCGCCTGAGATGCAGAACCCCAAAACCCATCCTATACCCCAAACCCCTGCCCCAAGTCCCCTCCCACACCCGAACTCCCTCAGAGCCCGTGCCCCACACCCCCTCCCATACTTCAAACCCCTCGTGGCTGTTCCTCCACCTAGAAGCAGCAGGAACATGTCACCGCTTCCAGGGAGCCATGCGGAGCCAGATAGGGAGCCTGCCTGCCCCCCACCAACCAGACTTTCAATGAAAATTAGAAATGCTGGTTTATAGAGCTTTCCAGTTGGTAAAGTGCCGGATAACACAGCTTTTACTGTATTTAGTGTTAAGTAGCAATGTTCATTACATGCAAAAGGTATGCTGCCTTTGTCCATAACTTCCTAAAACCAAGTACCCATCCTATTAAACTCAAAGCAGCAGTTCTTAGACTAATTCACTGCCACCAGTAGTTAATAAAATGAAACTTCAGGATGGCTGCACTTAAGATTCGCAAAACAACCTAACTCCAGATCATGTATTCTGCCTCTGTCCACTTAACAGGGATAATGAAATATTCTACGTTCTGCAACAAAAATACCACATCATCATACATATAGAATGACTAACATTTGATATGAATATCAGCATGCTTTAGATCAGTGGTTCTCAACCAGGGGTACGTAGAGATGTTCCAGGAGATACAGCAACCCATCTAGATATTTGCATGGTTTTACTACAGGCTACATAAAAAGCACTAGTGAACTCAGTACAAACTAATATTTCATATAGACTATGATTTGTCTATACTGTTCTATATACTATATCAGCAGTTCTCAAACTGTGGGCAAGTTCATTTTAATGGGGTCGCCAGCGCCAGGACAGACCCATGGTGGCCAGGACAGAGAGCCCATGCCCTGTGACATGGGGCTGAAGCCAAAGCCCAAGTAAAACTTGGCATAAGCAAGACAAATCAGACTCCTGAAAGGGGTACAGCAGTCTGGAAGGGTTGAGAACTGCTTTAGATACTCATCTGTGTCCACTGTGTGAAGAGTGTGCAGAGTAAAGGTGCACATCAAACCTGTTTCTGGACAGCATCTGTTTTAGAACCATATGGGGGATGGAGACAACATAGTGCTTTTCTCAGTCAGTATACAGAGGATGAATGAAGCAGATGGAGTTTTGGCTCATACTGTGATGCCAGATGTGAGAGGGTGTATCTATATCGTATATGATGAGCAACCAGTGGGATAAACTAATTATTCTTAGCGTGTTATACTGCTGTCCATCACTGCAGTAGGTGAGCCCCTTCCACACAAAATCAGCAGCAACAGAGAAGTACACAGTGGATGTCACACAGTCTCTAGAACTAGAGGTGTTTTTGTCTGATACTTACAAAAAACTCTTATCTGGACCGCTACATATAAAACTCCTTATAAATAAAGCCAAAATGCAGACCAAAATGACTACTGCAGCAGCCTAAATAAAGAAAGTGGCCAATCAACTTTTTACAGAAATTTAATTTCAATGATAATTTGTTACTATATAATTTGTTACTATATAAATACTATACTATATACTAAATAAATTTGTTACTATACATTTATATTTTGCCGGTCAGAGTACAGTTTAAAATTCCTCCCTTCCTCTCTTTTACAAAAGAAAAATGCACTACTGTGAAAGATATCAAACTGACAGCTCTGCAGACTAATATAGAATAAACAGTAGCAGTGCAAGCAACTCTCAACTGCCCTACTGATATGCCTCCACCATGACCTGAAGGGACTACTCCAAGAGAGGGAGAGGGTAATTTCACTGTCCATGCCCATTCAGAACTTGATCTTTTTACTAAGTCTGCTCAGGAGGGTACAAATTAGCACGAATCATATCATCAGATTTTACCCTTTACTGTATTATACAACTTGCACTGAGGTTAATAAAAAGTCTGTCTAGTTATGCTGGTATAAACCCCTAACAGACATGCTTAAATCAGTTCTAAGTCACACTTAAAGTAGATATGTTTATTACACTGAACAGAATTACACACATCTATATTAGGGGTTCGCATAGACTAACTAGACAAATATTCAGTTATACCAGAGCAAGTTGTTCAGCATATGAAGATCTACCCCACTAGGAACTATACAAAGAGCACCAACTTATTTCAAACAGATCACAGAACAGTTTTTGGCAAATAATGACACTGCGCTCTAATGGAGTTACTCTGGCATGACCTATGTCCAGTATGTGTATGCAGTGTTGTTGTAGCCATGCTGGTCCCATGATATTAGTGACAAGGTGGGTCAGGTAATATCTTTTATTGGACCAACTTCTGTTGGTGAGAGACAAACGGAATTTGGTTTTTTGTCACTACCACTCAGACCTGAATTCACACCTGCATCGTAGACGTGGAAGGCTCAAATCCTATTCAGACTGGTACAAGCTGAACAGTATACTTTAACAAATATGACAAAGAAATACTTCACTGGGCAAAAATGCATGATTCTAATATTATAAACAATGAAGGTAGCACTAAAGATTACAATGAGTGAAATATTTGCCAATACTGATATGCTGATTTGCATATTATCTCAAAATTTTCAAAATAAATTTTCAATTATGTTTTCCTTTTAGAAAGTTCTGAATTGTTAGAAGTTTATTTTTAATTTTGGAAAAATACTGTTTTGTATCTTAATCAGTCTTGAGATAACTGGTGAAGCTAGCACAAAAATCTTACCACGCCCAGTTTTTCAGAAGCATTAGCTTTCCACAGACGAATGTTCATCTCATCTGAGCCACACAGAATGTACTTGTTGTCAGAGGTCCACTTGACAGTGATGACATGCTGCATTCGCTTTGTATGATATACCTCTCTAAAAGAAGCCGAAAGAATCATTAGAAAATGTGTTATAGTTACCTTCCCAATCATTGCTGCCTTTCACCTATCAGAATGTTCTCTCTTCAAAGTCTGAATATTTGTTCTACAATAACCATAACTGATTAAAATGGTTTTGTTTACAGGGGAATAGTTTCCCAACTGATACATGGAAAGTTCTCCAATTAAATTCTGCCTAAAATATACTGACAAAAAATTAGCTAGATAATACTTTAAAAAAAACAAAAAACAACCTCTCATCTTTTCCATGGCATTTAACTAGCAGAAGAATTGCTCTCCTTAGATTACCAAAGTCAGTCATACAGACATACACTATCTACAAATCCTAGACATCTATTTCTTTATACTAACAAATATTGTGAGTGAAATTTATAATGTCCTGAGTAAGCATTACAGATATGGGAATTGTAGAGTTAAACTTAGTCTGTCTGGCACCAATACTGTGAATGAGTGAGAAGATGTTTGAAACCTAAGAGCATCAATATGAATTTGGAGATGTGTCAGTTACTGTTCACTGCAATTTTCCTCCTTTACCCCCAGAAAAATAGCCTCCTCCGTCAGTCAATGAGGAATTTGCAAGCCATATGAGAAAACAGCTTAAAATAAAAATGCTTCAGCACACACTGGGGAGTGACCATTGTTGACAAGCAGGTGAAGGATTTAGAACAGTAATGTTGCTTTTAAACCAATAACTAATAATTTCTGCAGATAGACAATACATCAACCTTTTGTTCAACAATGCTAGCAATATTTGAAAAATAAATTTGCACTGACCTTCAGAAATGCTTCATTCGTGTGTTCAACAAACTGAATTTTTCAGTTAAATTATGAGTGAATGCTTCTAAATGTTATATTTAAATCACTATTTAAAACAAACTCCTATTTGGATTTCATTCAATATTTACCACGCAAACAAGTGGATCAATAACATTCACGTAAAGCAATAACTTGGTGTCAGCTACATAAATAAACAAAAATTTACTACGTCTTATATATTTACCAATGTTCTAAAGTTTAGAACATTTTTAGTTTAATCAAACTTCATGTTTTAAACTTTAATTTTTGTATTATTTAAATCGATATTCGATTACTAAACCAGACAGAAAATAGTTTTAACAGATAATTAGCACATATAGTGCCTTTTACACAAACATGAGGGGGTGGGGTGTATCTAGTGACCGCAGTGGACTTTAGATCAAGCCCAAAATACATTACAGTGGTGACCAAGTATCATTACTGCTATTTTAGAGTTGGCAAAATACAGGCTTATGTACACTTGAAAATTAATTCAGATTAAGTTAGGGTATGATTTAAAAGCACAAAAACTATTCCTGGCCAATTCCATTTCTGCGCACACTTATTCCAAAGGAAAAGTGCCTTTTTTTGCTGTTTAGCTTAATCCACTGGGCTAAGCTAAATAAAACCAAGGCACACTTATTATGGAATAAGAGGACACATGGAGCTAGTCCTGAATAACTCCATATATAGATAAGCCCTAAGGCACACACAAGTTAAGTGATTTTATCTGGTTACATAGGAAAGCAATTGCAGAGCCAAGAATATGCCTAGGTCTTTTGTCTTATTGCAGCATCCAATACACTGGATCAGGCTGCCTCCATTAAAGTCCAAACTACTGGTCTTGTAAAACAAGTCAAGAACTATAGAGAGTTAGTTAGTATCATCTGTCAGGGGCTACAACCTCACCTGGTGTAAACAGACATAGCTCCATAAACTTCAAAAGAAATACACCAATTTACATCAGCTTAGAATCCGGCCATAAATTCTGCCTTTTCATATCTGTGTACAATGGGAGTTGTGTGTACCTTTGAGGGTATGTGCCTTCAAGGCTGAACTTTGGAATACCAATGCGAGTGTTTACAGCTTCCTCATAACATGTAAGGTCTTCCACAAAGACTCCCCTCCCCACTTAGGGTATGTCTACACTATAAGTGAAAGTGTGATGGGTAGACAATCTACTGTTAGTTTTAATTTAGCTAGCAAAGGTAATAACTATAGTGTAGATATGGTGGCACAGGCTTCAGCGTAGGCTAGCAACCAGAGTATGTACACAGGTTCCCTGGCGGGCTTGTACTAGGCATCTAGCTGTGCTGAAGCCCGTACTACCACATCTACCCTGTCACAGTTACCCATGCTCGCTAAATTAAAACAGCACAGGTATGCCTGCTCATGCTACAACCACACCTTCACTTGCACTATTGACATACCCAAAAAGGCACGTTCCCTCCATACCCCAAAGAGGAATAATCAGGTCTGTGTCTTCCCTACAGTTTCAAGTTTCAAATTTAAGCTTTCCTTAAAAACAAAGAGAACGAGTTCCTAACCCACCTGACTGCGAATAAAGTCTCTGAATTAACTGTGACAAGATTGTGGTCCTGGTTTAAAGATGTGCTTAAGTCAAGTCGTTCAGTTCTCAGAGCTACTAGTGCACCAGGGACAAACACCCCCCCCCCCCCCAAAATACATCTGGATACACAAGTGGATACCATCAGCTCAGGCTTCTTTTTGGCAAGCTTCCTGGTAGTTTGCACTTACGCTTTCCCTCTTCCCCCCTTCAGCGCTACACAGTTCTACCTCTTTTCCCCTTCTATGGATCAAAAATATTTACAAAAAACAATTAAAATAGTTATCTGATCGACATAAGAGGAACAGCTACCACTTTGCTTAGCAATACAAAAATAAAAAATAGTCAAGGAACTACAGTAGGTATCTGCGACACAATTCCAGGATTGAAGGAAAACTAAAAGTTTTGTAGATCAATTATTAAGGACTCAGGAAAAAAAAGTTGGCCTTTAATAAGACAAAGGGGCATATGAACAGTTTGGAGAGGACACTAAGGAAGCTGTCAATAATAAAATGGACTCCACACAATCAGCCGGTCTGATTAATATGCATTCTAACATCCTAGAGGAAATAATTAATAAACTTAAACCACTGGCAACTATTTTTGAGAAAAGGCATCTTTTAAGAAAAAGAGCAAGTCTTGCAAATGCTATTTGGCAAGTCTTCCAGTGAAATAAAGCAGCAAGAATAAAAAACTGGAAGAACCTACAACAGTAGAGAATAATGGAACCAGACACAAACAAACAGTACAGGTTTATGGAGAACAAATAATGCCAGACAAATCTGATCATTTTCTTTGATTTTGATCAAATTGAAAAAATAATGAAGGGAGTGCACAGTCGATGAAATCTAAACTTTAGTGTAGTACTTAATATGCTTATGAAATCTTACATGAAAAAAATAATTCAAACTGTGGTGGATATAAACATTGTCACATGGATAAAACCCGGTTAGAGAAACATGAACAAAAAGATAATAAGTGAAAATTAATTAGATCAGCGAAGTGTCCAGAATGTTTCCACAGGAATCTTTTACATCCTGTTGTATGTAATCATTCAAAAGGAGGAGAAAAAACAGCCCATAAAAAGACAAATGCTACAAAACTGTAGGTGTTGTACACATCAGTGGTGACAGAGATATACAAAGGGACCTACACAGATCAGAAATAAAGGCAGGAAATAAAATGAGATAAAATGGACAAATGCAAACTAATACATCTAGGAATAATAATTCAGAACTAATATTCAATCTAAGACATATTTGGAAAGCAATAGTGTCAAGAGAGGTCTGAGGTGACAGCAGAAATCAAAGGTGTGTTTGTAACAAGATATATTGCTTGACAGGGAAGTAACATTCGGCTGCCTTCCCAAAGGACATCACATCATGAAACAAGGAGTGTATCTATCCCCTGTTCTATATGAAATGGTCAATGTTTCACTTAGATTACTACTTCTGTCCTTGGCACCTTAGTACCAGAAATATCAGTAAGAGGAGAAAAAAAATGATTTAACAGGCTAGAGAAATTTCAATCCTGGATTCCACTTATAATTTTAACTCAAAACTAGAACACAAAATTCACTGCTCATTAAATAGTAGTTTTACTCTAATATATTTAATAAAAATTTAGACAGTGATTTAGTATTTACATTTATTCATATGATGAGACCCTATAGGCATGCAATGGGAATCTATTGATTATATAGGTTAATGAGAGAGCTAAGTATTTTGGGGGGTGGGGGGGGGAAGGAGACCTAAGAGATAGATTTGGGGAAAGGAAAAAAAAATCACTGACCTGCTGTGACCTTTGTCTACAGGAAAAATGCGAATAGATTTATCAAAGCTGGCAGACACAAATTCTTTCCCAGTGGGGGAGTAATCCACATCAAGAACTGCAGACACATGATCAATGTGAACCATTACAGGTGACTCAAGAAAACGCATATCAAATGTATATAAGCTGTAAAAGAAATTTGCTAATTAAAAGAAGGCACCATGCTTTAAATACCATCTCATATAAACACTTATGTGAAAAAGATTCATGCTTTTCATATACCAATTTCCAAATGAACTGAATTATCAAACGCATGTTATATCACCATACATTTCTTTGAAGTACGTGATTATATGCACCCATAAAGCTCAGCTTTTAGATCCTAGGACCTAAAACTGTTTATTTCAAGTCAGACAACCGCTAATAAAGCATGAAAAGAATCGTAGGACTTGAAAAAAGGTACAGAACACATACTAGCTGGTAAGTTTAGCTGTATTGCTAGAGTTAGGATTCCTTCCCTGTTTGTACAGGAAAAGTGGGTCTCCTTTACTCTACTTCTCCCTCAGCCTGTTTTTGGTTCTCTGGCTCAACCTGCTTCATAAGCTACCCCATCTTCCTCCTTCATTCCTCCCACCTCCAGCCTCAAAATGTACCATCTACAACTGCTGAGTGTTTCTCAGATTCCATTTGGCACACCCTTTGCCCTGCCTGTCACCCTCTCTTCTCCGCTACACTGCCCTCATTAAAGTCAGGTCTACACTATAAACTTACATCAGTATAACTAAGTCAGGGGTGTAAAAATCCAAACCCCTGAGCCACGGAGTTAATCCAACCTAACTCCTGGTGTGGACAGGGCTATGTCGATAGGAGGGCTTCTCCCATCAACACAGTTACTGCCTCTTGCAGAGGTGGATTAACTGCGCCAAAAGGAGAAGCTTTCCCGTTGGTGTAGTAGCATCTTCACTGAAGGCAGGCCAGCCAACTCCAGAGGTTTTCCCAGTAGGAGCTTACAGGGAAATCCTTGCCTGCTTGGAGAATGGGGAAGGGACCCAATCTCCTTCAGAATGCAGGACCTCCTTCTCCCACTCGCACCTGCTACTCCGTTTAATTAACTAATGCTTGTACAATGTGTTGAAGATATACAACAGTACACAAGTATGTTACTTTTTTTTAAACTATTTTTTTTAAACACAAATTAGAGGAATTAATAGTGGTTGCCAACTTCATAAAGTTTTGATCACTTCAGTGGTGCTACAAGCTATGAGTTGTACTAAACTGCTTAGGAGGCTTTACTTTTCCCATCACGCAAATAAGGAATAAACAGAGCATCCAGTGTATTCCCCTTTTCAACGACATAGCCAGTTACCAGTTCTTTGGAAGAGTATCCTCAAGAAGAGTCACTATATTAATGTATTATAGAAGAAAGCGGTGATCTCTGTTTTTGGACCACTGGCTCCTTGGAAAGAAAGGTATGAAGTGTATCCTGAGTGCTTCTGGGTTTAAACACCATTAGAGAGAGAGAAGGCTTTTTTCCAACATTAGGTTGACTGTTCAAGTGGCCAATGCCATCTCCCCCAAAAAAGTGCTTTAGGAGACAGGAAGAGCTAGCAAAGGTTAAGTACTAAAACCTTTTGTGGGGAAAAAAAAAAAATCAAGAGGCTTTTTATTTTTTTAAAAAGAAATGTTCATGCCAAAATAGCTGATTAGCACACTATGCCAGGATTCATGATAGCTGGCAAGTAAATAAGCACTTTCATTGCTCTTGTGGCTGGATCAATGGTGTTTAATTTCCAAGTGCCATTGTAGGTTACACTTACATCAATTCACTTTTTCTTATTGTGAGCTAAAATGGTGACCAAAGAGCTGTCATCTTATATTCCCATTTCCTCCTCCTACAGAAATAGTTACTCTGATTTTGATGATTATGCATAACTTTCAGTGCAGATAAGTGACACAGGCATATCAAGGACACATAGACCTTGTAACTATATGAACAGCAGATTTAGTTTGAGAAAACTAGTTGGGAGTACAACAGTAGCTGGTGGGTACATAGTACTACAGCCCTCCTTAGTAGCACTATCTTTGGTCTTGCAAAGGTAGGTCATGAGGTCTTTCAAACACTCTCATTGACTTTAAGGCCAAAGAAGGACTGCTTCACTAGGCCCTTAGAGAACAAAATGGTGGCTAATTTTTAGTAAAAGACAATGTATTAATTCCAGCTATTGATTCATGTAGAAAGAGTGGTCTGCTACTTAATACAAGTTTTATATCCAACAAACCTAGAATTTTCTAATTAGTCATTTACTTAAGTGACTCAAATATAAAATGTGAAGTGATTTTATAAAAATACTGTAGAATAAGGATGAATAAATAAGATTTAGGTAAGTAAACTAACAGGGATCACAAAAAGCGATAGCATGCTTACTTGTGGTCCTCATTTGCTGAAGTGAAAATAAAAGCTTCCATGGGGTTCCAACAGAGCGTATTTGTCCTCATGTCCAAGATAACCTGAGAAAAAATACATATAACTACATTGCTATAAGTAATAAATAGTGGCCATTCTCCACATACACACACCAAATCTCCCAACACCTCCGGGAAGCAGGTAAACAACTCCATTCTACAGATGTAGAAACTGAGGCAGAAGGGTGAAGTGACATACCCAAGGCCACAGAGCATTTCAGTGGCAGTGCAAGGATTAGGACTCAGGACTTCCTGTCCCAAATTATGAGGTCTTTCCTTCAGATTATGCTGCAATTAAGTTCTCTGTGGAGACATGTCATGTAACAAGGGCTTTATGCCATGCCATGCTGCCCTTTACCCAGGGAATATCATTCCTGAGCTGGTACACCAAGCTACTTTTACATCTCCCCTGAAGGTCCATTTCTTCCATAACACCAACAGGAACCTTTCAAATCTACTTATCTATTTGATATATTTATTTTTTTAAAAGATATCTTTGATGGATGATGCAATGAATTAGTCTTTGCTAAGTAACCACATTTAAAATTAATACTGCCCCTGTCCTGTCTGCAACTATGCCCCACCCCAGCTGTTATCTTCTTACTATGTCAGAAATTATTGTTTATTAATTCCTCAGGCGAAGATGATATCTGGTCTGCTTTGAGAAGTGCCTAGCAGTTTTTGGGTGGGTGTAGTTAGTATAATACCACAGATATACTAAGGGCTTGTCTACACTACTGCGCAGGGTAAATCTAAGATACGCAACTTCAGCTATGTGAATAGCTTAGCTGAAGTCAACGTACTTAGATCTACTTACCGTGGTGTCTTCACTGAAGTATATCAACAGCAGATGCTCTCCCATTGACTCCACTTGCACTCCCTTGTTCTGCTGGCGTACCGAAGTCGACAGGAGAGTGCTCAGTGGTTGATTTATCACGTCTGTTCTAGACGTGATAAATTGACCTCCTGCTGGATTGATCACTGCCCACCGATTCGGCGGGTAGTGTAGACAAGCCCTAAGTAAAAATGGGACCTGTACCACTGGCAGTAAGTTGCTTCATGAGTCAGGAATTTTGCATCCTGAACTTGTGAAAACCAGACGGGCCACAGAAAAAAACAGCTTCATCTTAAAGTAGTCGAGATGGAGCTGACAACTACCCTAGTAAGACAACCCACACATTTTGCTAATAGTCGATTAGATGAAAGGTATTAGGAAGCCATATGTTCTATTCTCCCACCCTGAAGAGGAGTCCGGTAATTGTAATGACAGCTGGGGAATTGTTGGGGGAGGAGAAAAAAAAATCATCTGTCATCTATTAACAGAGTAGCTCTGGTCTCTCCTGAGGTGTGGAGGAGCTTCCAACTAGCATATCAAGAGAGTTATTTGCACACAGTGATTCTTCCTGCCACATATTAGATGGATAACGACACAGAAGTTATTAATAAGTGAGAAATTCAAACAGACTGTCGTCAACTCTAATCCTAGCCAAAGTTTTGTATTTAATCTTTATTCTACTCAACTCTCTCTCTCAGCTTATTATACGTGGATGAAAATTTCATTTTAAACTAGTTAACAGTAAGTGAACACTGCACGGCTTACACCAAAGCCACAAAAATAAATTTATAGCCAAGTTTTATTACATATATGATCAATATTCTAAATTTAAATTTTGGCAAAAATTAACTATTTGGTATTATAGGTTTCAGAGTAGCAGCCGTGTTAGTCTGTATCCGCAAAAAGAAAAAGGAGGACTTGTGGCACCTTAGAGACTAACCAATTTATCTGAGCATAAGCTTTCGTGAGCTACAGCTCACTTCGCCGGATGCATTCAGTGGAAAATACAGTGGGGAGATTTATATACATAGAGAACATGAAACAATGGGTGTTACCATACACACTGTAACGAGAGTGATCAGGTAAGGTGAGCTATTACCAGAAGGGGGGGGGGGGGGGGAACCTTTTGTAGTGATAATCAAGGTTGGCCATTTCCAGCAGTTGACAAGAACGTCTGAGGAACAGCAGGGGGCGGGGCGGGGGAATAAACATGGGGAAATAGTTTTACTTTGTGTAATGACCCATCCACTCCCAGTCTCTATTTAAGCCTAAGTTAACTGTATCCAGTTTACAAATTAATTCCAATTCAGCAGTCTCTAGTTGGAGTTTGTTTTTGAAGTTTTTTTGTTGAAGAATTGCCACTTTTAGGTCTGTAATCGAGTGACCAAAGAGACTGAAGTGTTCTCCAACTGGTTTTTGAACATTATAATTCTTGACGTCTGATTTGTGTCCATTTATTCTTTTACGTAGAGACTGTCCAGTTTGGCCAATGTACATGGCAGAGGGGCATTGCTGGCACATGATGGCATATATCACATTGGTAGATGTGCAGGTGAACGAGCCTCTGATAGTGTGGCTGATGTGATCAGGCCCTATGATGGTGTCCCCTGAATAGATATGTGGACACAGTTGGCAACGGGCTTTGTTGCAAGGATAGGTTCCTGGGTTAGTGGTTCTGTTGTGGGGTGTGTGGATGATGGTGAGTATTTGCTTCAGGTTGGGGGGCTGTCTGTAAGCAAAGACTGGCCTGTCTCCCAAGATCTGGGAGAGTGATGGGTCGTCCTTCAGGATAGGTTGTAGATCCTTGATGATGCATTGGAGAGGTTTTAGTTGGGGGCTGAAGGTGATGGCTAGTGGCCTTCTGTTATTATCTTTGTTGGGCCTGTTCTGTAGTAGGTGACTTCTGGGTACTCTTCTGGCTCTGTCAATTTGTTTCTTCACATCAGCAGGTGGGTATTGTAGTTTAAGAATGCTTGATAGAGATCTTGTAGGCGTTTCTCTCTGTCTAAGAGGTTGGAGCAAATGCGGTTGTATCGTAGAGCTTGGCTGTAGACAATGGATTGCGTGGTGTGGTCTAGATGAAAGCTGGAGGTATGTAGGTAGGCATAGCGGTCAGTAGGTTTCCAGTATAGGGTGGTGTTGATGTGACCATCACTTATTAGCACCGTAGTGTCCAGGAAATGGATCTCTTGTGTGGACTGGTCCAGGCTGAGGTTGTTGGTGGGATGGAAATTGTTGAAATCATGGTGGAATTCCTCAAGGGCTTCTTTTCCATGGGTCCAGATGATGAAGATGTCATCAATGTAGTGAAAGTAGAGTAGGGGCATTAGGGGAGAAGAGCTGAGGAAGCGTTGTTCTAAGTCAGCCATAAAAATGTTGGCATACTGTGGGGCCATTCAGGTACCCATGGCAGTGCCACTGATTTGAAGGTATACATTGTCCCCAATGTGAAATAGTTATGGGTGAGGACAAAGTCACAAAGTTCAGCCACCAGGTTTGCCGTGACATTATCGGGGATACTGTTCCTGACGGCTTGTAGTCCACTTTTGTGTGGAATGTTGGTGTAGAGGGCTTCTACATCCATCATGGCATTTTCAGGGAGATCACCGATGGATTGTAGTTTCCTCAGGAAGTCAGTGGTAGCTGGGAGTGCTGGTAACGTAGGGCCTGAGGAGGGAGTCCACATAGCCAGACAATCCTGCTGTCAGGATGCCAATGCCTGAGATGATGGGGCATCCAGGATTTCCAGGTTTATGGATCTTGAGTAGCAGATAGAATACCCCTGGTCGGGGTTCCAAGGGTGTGTCTGTGCGGATTTGATCTTGTGCTTTTTCAAGGAGTTTCTTGACCAAATGCTGTAGTTTCTTTTGGTAACCCAAAGTAAAACTATTTCCCCATGTTTATTCCTCCCCCCCCTGCTGTTCCTCAGATGTTCTTGTCAACTGCTGGAAATGGCCCATCTTGATTATCACTACAAAAGGTCCCCCTGCTGGTAATAGCTCACCTTACCTGATCACTCTCATTACAGTGTGTATAGTAACACCCATTGTTTCATGTTCTCTATGTATATAAATCTCCCCACTGTATTTTCCACTGAATGCATCCGATGAAGTGAGCTGTAGCTCACCAAAGCTTATGCTCAAATAAATTTGTTAGTCTCTAAGGTGCCACAAGTCCTCCTTTTCTTTTATTTGGTATTACTGGTGAATCAGAAGTGGCTAAGTATTTGTTGGTTTTGATTTGGGTCTTAGTATGGGTAGCTTCCGCTCAGAAGGAGCCAGTTTTGGTCAAAGTCTATGCCTTCACCTCTTGTTTCATAATAGCTCTTTTCCAACGGAATGATGTCTACTATATCTTGAATCCACTGTTTCACACATGGACTCATTCTACATTTTTCAAGTAAAAACACCAACTGAACCAATAATGTTACCATACATATCTAATATTATGCCTGACAGCAGTTGTAGAATTCAGCCTGGGGCTTGAAGAGATTTGAATTACTGTGGGTGTGATTTTTTACACAGCCACTACAGAAACTTTTAAATTTCTAACAGAGACCACTTCATGATCTCTATTTTTAATTCTAGAAATGTCCAGACATTTAATGAGCAGAACTCTTTACTAGGGCAAGTTTCAGGTAAGAAGTCCTTGGGGACACTGGTTTTGTTTATTTTTAAACCATGAACACTTGCTAGAGGTTTCCTATATGAAGAGTCAATAAGGAGACCTGCAGATTAAAAGCAACACAAACACACATTGTCCATGTACAGTGAGATTTTACTAATCTCTCCCACTTTAGTATGTATTGAGTTTTTGGCCTATTTGATCAGCTAAGGTTTTTATTAGTATTGCAAACAATGGGAACACCATTTTGGTCCTCTAGGCAGTTCAAATAGAGGGGAATTTTTAATACTTAACTCTTTACTTCAATGATTTCTTATGGCAGTGAATCCCACAGATTCTACAGGAATGATTGCCTTTTTACAATTTTAAGTTGGTTACTTTTTAATTTCACTGAATGTCTTCCTGTTCTTGAATTATGGGTGCTCCCATTTACCCTTTCTATCTTCTCTACACCATTCATTTTTTTACACATTTAAAATGGTCCCAATCTTTTCACGTGGAAGGTTTTCCATACCTGTAGTCCTTTTCATCACCATTTCTGAATACATTCTGCTTGTGCCATATGTGTTTTCAAGTGGGGGGGAGGGACCAGAACTGATCAGAGTATTCCAATTAGGTGTTCTACTGATTTATATAATGGCATTAATACTTTCAGTGTTGTTTTCTATCCCATTTGTTAAACACCAGAACACTGTTTGCATTTTTTTTTAAATTAAATTAACTACCACAAATTGAGCAAAAGTTTTCCTCAAGCTGTCTGTAATGACCCTTAGGACTACTCCACTGCAAGTGGTCACAATTCATTTAGAGCCCAGGAATATTCATGTGTAGTTCAAGTAATATCTTCCAGTATAGATTACCTTGCATTTGGAATTGCGTCTGCCATAATGCTGCCTATTTATCTAAATTTGTTAAGTCCCTATGAAGTTTTTCGCAGTCTTTAATGGCCTTGACTATCCTAAATAATGGTGTCATCTGCAAGTTTTACCATCTAACAGTTTGCTTCCTCCCCCATAATAAATATCTTTTCAATTATGTTGGCTAATATTTTTATGTTTATCTTTAGTGCAGACTCTATAGAAGTTATAGAATTCATTTTTTATATTTATAGGGTTTGCATTAAAAATATGTGCCACATATAACAGTTGTGGAATGGAATGCAAGTGGAGAAAGTAATGGCAATGTATATACCAAGAATTGTCAAAATTAATGTACACACTTAAATAGAACATTTTGCACTAGACAGAAGAAAAACAAAGGGCTTTATTTTGCACAGCTGCAGTTCTCTCCTGAACACTGCCATGGTATCTCATCTCCTAAATTAAAGCTAGTACATCTGAAAGGAAAGAGATCTTTGCTCTTTTTTAGGGAGTCATTAGCTATGTGAAGGTCTGCGATTAGGGTGATTGCACACAGGCTTTTATAAATACTGCAGAATCATTATTTAATAATGGTGTGATGGATGGTTATCAGTTCTAATTAAGTGATAAATCTTGCATCTTTGTCTGATAATCAGGCCACGAGTTTTCCATTCTCGTCACCCATTCACAGCCACTTTGTTTTAAACGTAGCACAGATTTTTCTACTGATTATTTCTCTCTTAAAAATAAATAATTTTCAAAGACTTCCAGATAGACTTCCATTGTATCATTAGTGTACCATTTATCTTTCTTCAGCAGCAGTGCTTCTAGTTTCGAATTCCTTTTTTTTTTTTTTTAAACTGTTTTTCTATAAGAAAACAGCACCTCATTACAGTTGCTTTAAAAGCTTCTCATCTGCAAGCCAGGGTTAGGTGGTGGAGGTTTTTTAAATTTTACCTCCTATCATAGCTTTATATTTACTATTGCTAAAATAGTTGGACTATGGCAACTCATAGCATAGCTTTCCGTTTCCACTGGTGGTTAGACTATCTATATATTAAATGTTTAATTAAACAAAGGTCCCCTTGGGCCTCTTCACAAGATTGCATGGCAGTAACCCAAAGAACAACAGATCACCAATGCAGAAGTGCATAGAACAGTGAGAAAATTGTTGAATGGGGATTCCTACATCTCCACACAGCCTACATTCCTAACTTTGACAGGCTCCTTTAAACTGCATGGAAGTCTATTTTCACATTTATCTGTGTGTTATGGCTAACACATCATCACCAATGAGAGATTTTGTAGGCCAAATTCTGCCCTCAACTATACAGAAGTGGAACTCGATTGTCTTCAGAAAAAGATGAGTCCAGAATTTGGTTCTGGAACTGGAGCTTTAACAACAGTTCTGTTGATAAGTGAAACAGAGGAGAATCCAGCTCACTCACTCAGTTACATTAGCAATACTACCAGAACTAAGAACTTATTTTAAGTATGAAAAATAAACAATAAATGATGGCTTGGAATAGAGTGAATGTAGAGCTATAGTTGCATCCCACTGAAAGCACTTTCTCACATACTAAAAATCTTGAAGTATTTCCATTCTCTTACAAGAGACCTATGCTGCTGTCAGATTTTTTAAAATTTATTAATTTATTTTAAATCAAAGAGCAGATATACTGTTCTGTTAAGCCTTTCTAGGCACATTATTTTGGATCATCACTGAGGCTCTACTGATGTTTGGTGCTTGTTTCCCCACACAAGGCTCCCACTCACATCAAAGACAGATTTTTTGTGTGGGAACAGACTGCATAATACACCATAGGGACTCTCAGTGCGTAACAAAGAGCCAGAACACTGCGCTCCCATAGAAGCAAAAATGTCATCAAGCTGAGTCAGTCCTTGTACCCAATAACCACATTATCTGATCATAAATACTTAACTGTGAATTATCTTACATTTAATGGTTTGCCTAAAATGTTTTTGGAAAGACAAGTGACAACTCACATGTTGTGTACAAAATAATTTATACAAATGTTATTCGACAAAGTATTTATTCAGTTTTAACTAGAAATGTATCGATCACACCATTTAACTCGAGCAAGCTCAAGAAAAGCTTGTCATTTCCATTTGTAAATATGTGTAAGCTCAATTTTTCAGCACAGCCTAAACTGGAACTCCTTTTTTGAGTGAAAGTCTTTTAAGAGTTAAAAAAAGTTACTTTGCCTCCCCCTCTGGTAAGAAAAAACACCACACGTGTAGGAACACTACATTAAATGAACATAACTAAGGGCTTGTCTACACTATTGTGCAGGGTCGATCTAAGATATGCAACTTCAGCTATGTGATAGCTTAGCTGAATTCGACATACTTAGATCTACTTACCACGGCATCTTCACTGTGGTAAGTCGATAGCTGACGTTCTCCCGTTGACTCCGCTGGCTCCTCTCGTTCTAGTGGAGTACCGGAGTCGACTGCAGAGCACTCAGTGGTCGATTTATTGTATCTATATTAGACACGATAAATCGACTCCTGCTGGATCTATCTCTGCCCACCAATCTGGCGGGTAGTGTAGACAAGCCTTAAGACTCTTATGCCAGTCTTACACACATTTACAATGTATTACAGAGAGAGTATGACAGCCAATTTGAAATGAAAAGAGGGCCCTTTTTAAACCCTTTGCATGGCTTAAATCACAAAAATTCACACCCGAGATTAGTTTAAATTAAAGAGATGACACCCACAGAACTCCCACTTGGTCCAAAATCCCCAATGCTTACTATGTCAGGGACTAACTTCAAACTGTCTGGGGCCTCTCCATGCTAACATGCTACTTAAGTGTTGCTGTATTACCAAAACTGCTATCAACATTTTATGAACAAATCATTAAAACAGCGAGAAAACAAAGTTACCTTCTTTAATGGAGTTGATTGCCTCATGTCATACAGCACAATATTTCTGTCTGAAGCACAGCTTCCCAAAAGATACATCTAAAAAATAATCATGCCATTATATCAGGTACCACCTTCTAAAGCTATGAAAACAAAAAAAATAGGACACTGAGTACTGTATATACTCGTTCATTAGCCCGTTCGTTTATAAGCCGACCCCCCAAGATGGATAAGTAAAAATATTAAAAACTGTATGACCCTTTCATAAGCCGACCCTATATTTCAGGGGTTGGCAAACTTTGGCTCCCAGCCCATCAGGGTAAGCTACTGGTGGGTCGGGACGTTTTGTTTACCTGGAGCGTTCACAGACACCCCAAGCTCTGGATGAATGCAGTACGCCGCAAGTAAACAAAACGTCCCGACCTGCCAGCGGCTTACCCTGATGGGCCAGGAGCCAAAGTTTGCCAACACCTGCTATATTTTAAAAGCTGGCATCACAAGAAAACACTCAAAAGTTTTGCTAGAATTATTTTAATGTAATCTAACGAAAAACCTGTTGTTATAATAACTGAAGAAATATGTATTCACCTTCAAAATTACAGTCAATTTTTAAAATCAGTGAACGGATATTTCAAACAAGTAACTTAGAAGAATATGAGATTTTTAAAAGTCTTAAAATGCTTCAAAGTGTGAATCAGTCTCCAATTCACCAAACAGTTCATTAAACTTGGCTTCAGTCACAGCTGCACCTGCATCATCATCGTAGATGTCGGTAGTGTAGTCCTGTCTCAGATTCCTTCTCATCATCAACCTCTATTGTGTCATCATGAAATATGGCATCTTCTGACCCATCGAGTGCATTGCTGATACAGCATTTCCTGAATGATTTTTCTATCATTTCCGAGGGAATGGACACCCACGTGTGCTTGATCCACTGGGTGACCAGACTGATTTTGGGCTTCATAAGATTCCTGCCTTTTGTCAACTTCGCCATGCCTGAGAACATCCATTCAGACCACATTTTCCATAGCCTGTCTTTAAAGGGTTTGTTCAGGCAGACATCAAGCAGTTGTAGAACTGAAGTTAAGCCTCCAGGTATTACAGCCAAAGTAGTTTTCATATTTTTGGCCACATTTTTCACCTCATCCGTCTTTGTGTGCCCTGAACATGTCCCAAACGAGCATGGCAGATTTCTTGAAAAATGCTCCTGGGCTCTTATTCCACACTTTTCCAGCCATTCAATAGTCCCACTTTCATCCATCCATCCCTTTTCGTGTGCATGTACAATGACACCAGCAGGAAATTTCAAAGTTTTAGGCAAGGTTTTTCTTTTAAAAAGAACAACAGGAGGGAGCTTTGATCCATTTGCCAAAGATAAAACCACCATAAAATGGATTTTTTTTGTGGCCAGTGGTTTTAAGTAAAACTGTTTTTTCACCAACACTGGTTACCGTTCTGTTGCTCGGGAGATCGAATGTCATCGGTGTTTCATCCATATTTCCTATTTGTAACAGTTCAAATGCATATTCCTTTCGATATTTTATAATAAACCTTTGGGAAGATTCGATTTTTTCTTCCAGATCTGTCAGCAGCTTTTGCGCTATCTTTGTTCGCTGATGAAGACAGAGACTATGACTGCTCATGAAGTGACTACACCAACCCGCTGATGTGACAAACATTGATGGTTTAATGACTTGTATTTGTCATCTTTCAACATTTGCAGAGCATGCAGACGAATTCCAGTTCTAATGACAATGTACCCACTTTGTCGACATTCAACAACCCAATTATTGAGATCTTTCTCTGGCTCAGGAAATGGAGCGCACCTTTTGGACATTTTTTCTTGCTTCTTGGCATGTCTTTTAGTTTTTTTTTTATTTTTTCACCATTCTCTTACTTGCTTCTCATTGATACAGAATTCACAAGCAGCGGCACAATTATTGTTTGCTTCTGTATATTCAACAACTTTAAGTTTGAACACTGCGTGATCAGCAGATCTTTTTCTTTTGATTTCACCGTTGTTTATTTTAAATACTAGTATGAAAATAGTATATTATTATTGTAGTTATAGATTTTGTAGGATTTTATATAGAATGTCACCTGCTTTATCACTGTCAAATTATTATTGTTCTTTGTTTATTTCAAAGCAGCCCTGTAGATTGGCATGTCTGTGGGGATAACGGGCTATTTCAATTTTATTAGCGATTCCATCAATTCTGCACGTTATATTTTCATATTGGCTCAAGACTTATGAGGTCCATTGGTAGAAAGAAATTCACGAAGAGATCAAATTACACAGTAGCAGACTGACACCAGTGCTATAGTACTATCGTTCGTTGTATTTTTCTGATTGGCTTGTAAGGCATAGCATTTTGTGAAAATGCATGGGTCAAATGTCATGCAGATCTGCAGCATTGCTCTTTTAGTATTCTTTCCAAGCCAATCTAGTTCACTAAACAAAGACTTTGCAACTTTAAAAGGCTGCAGTATTGACATCAATAAATGTGTCGGCAAACTTTGGCTTCTGGCCTGTCAGTGTAAGCCACTGGCGGGTTGGGACATTTTGTTTACCTGGAGCATCTGCAGGCATGGAGCTCATCAGTTCTCTGTGGCCGCGGTTCGCCGTTCCCAGCCAATGGGAGCTGCGGGAAGTGGCAGACCACTTCCCGCAGCTCCCATTGGCTGGGAACGGCGAACCGCGGCCACAGAGAACTGAGGGGCTCCATGCCTGCAGATGCTCCAGGTAAACAAAACAACAATGTATTAGATATACAATTCAATGATTTCATAGAGTTTAAAATCATCAAATTTTGGTGTAGATCCGTTTATAAGCTGACCCCCGCTCTTTGATGCATCACTTTTTTACCAAAAATATTCGGCTTATGAACGAATATATATGGTATATATTTTACACTAAATATTTAAGCAACTGCTATTTTGCTAATTTAAGTACAGACATAGCCACTTTCTTCTAATATATGACTCTTAAAATTTTAAGAAAACTGTGAATAAAAGCAATCACAGAACAGGAACATGATCTTGAATCTCCTTTGACAAAACAAAATTTTGGTGTCAAATGTGTTCTATTTGCTTTAACCATTAGTAAATGGGTTCACTATTCTTTATGTACAGCTGAACAGTCAATTCGAGGGCTTTTTTCAGAAATAGCTTTGTTTTCACCAAACCGAAATCAATCCGTTTTTCCCTACTTGTGAAGTAGTAATTCTTTCACATATTCACCAGCTAATCTAAAGGACAGTAATTCCCATCACAAAATTCCCCTCAACACGATGTTGGTAATTGATTTAGTATGTATACAAAAGACTATCTTCAGTATTACCTACTGAAGCAACATCACCACTTTAATAAAAATAAATAAATAAAAAACACATGCTATATAACGGTGTTAAAAATACTGTTTTGGAAATTTAGAGTTGGAACAAACAGTTGAAGAGAGTTTAATATGAATCTCTAAATGTTAACATGATTTAGTCCTCGTACTGATCAAATAAAATATTGACATACAGTATGTATAAAGAAAACATTACCTCAATTGGATTAAATTTAACACTGCTGATGCTATCAACACCCCATGTCAAAGAGCATATGGGACTGGTCCTTTGTTCATCCCAGATGTCTACTTGATGCCCACAAGTTGCAAATACAGCTTCCTTCCAGTGGTGATCAATTCCTGTGTACACTGTCTATAAAAGGCAAAAGAACTTAGTTACAGGAATGTTCAACTCAACTTTGTATAACAAGTTTTTCAAGTTGTTACATTTATTATTTAAATTACTGATGACCAAATCATCACGCCCTGCTGAACATGTTGTAGTCTTTCACATTTAGCTATTTTAAGAATATTGTAGCCTTTCATTTTCTTTTTGCAAGTTCTTTTTTGTAAATTTTTATTGATTATATTTATAGTGAAACCTGTATTAACTGTCACTCAGACAGTTTGAAACCAGTCTGACCGAGCATTTTACTTTGACATACAACATATTAAAAAGTGTGGTAATATAGCCTACATAAAAAAAAACTTTAAAATGTTTAATGTATTTCCAGAGGCAGTCAAATAGATCCCATGTGTTACACAAAAGTGTATAGCTGAATCTTGTTAGCAATTTTCCTTATGGAAGTACCATAATTAATTTTAAAATCTCTCCCTAGCTCACATACCAAAAAAACACATCAAAATATGTGCACTGTGGTGGAGGATGCCATAAAAATCAGCTTTTTTTTTTAAGTTACTTAAAACAAAACCACTATCACATCTCATCATCATGTAGTCTGATCTCCTGAATAATGACCTATGATAATTTCACCCAGTTAACACAGTATTGAGCCCAATAACTTCCATCTAACTAAAAAATAATTTGTATTTGACTAAGACTATCTTCCAGAAAGGCATCCAGTCAATAAGATGACATCAAGAGATGGAGAATCCACCACTTGCATAGGTAGTTTGTTCTAACGGTTAACCTCCTTCACTGTTAAAAATCTGTCCTAATTCCTAATTTGAATTTGTCTGGCTTCAGTTTACAGCCACTGGTTCTTGCTATGCCTTTCTCTGTTAGAATAAAGAGCCCTTTAGTCCGGTATTTTCTCCCCATGGAGGTACTTATACACTCTATTCAAGTCACCTCTCAATCTTTTTAATAAGCCAAACAGATGGAGCACTTTAAGGGCTTGTTTTCACAGCAATATGAACTAGAGGTATAACTCAAGAGTCGCCTCTAACCTAACTCCCGTCCACACATGCATAAGAACAGCCCTACTTGGTCAGACCAAAGGTCCATCTAGCCCAGTATCCTGTCTTCCGACAGTGGCCAGTACCAGGTGCCGCAGAGGGAATGAAGAGAACAGGTAATCATCAAGTGATCCATCCCCTGTTGCTCATTCCCAGCTTCTGGCAAACAGAAGTTAGGGACACCATTCCTGCCCACCCTGGCTAATACACATTGATGGACCCATCCTCCATGAATTTATCTAGTTCTTTTTTGAACCCTGTTATGGTCTTGGTCTTCGCAACATCCTCTGGCAAGGAGTTCCACAGGTTGACTGTGTGTTCTGTGAAGAAATACTTCCTTTTATTTGTTTTAAATCTGCTGCCTATTAATTTCATTTGGTGACCCCCTAGTTCTTGTGTTATGAGACGGAATACATAACACTTCCTTATCTACTTTCTCCACACCAGTCATGATTTTACAGATCTCAATCATGTCTCCCCTTAGCCATCTCTTTTCCAAGCTGAAAAGTCCCGGTCTTATTAATCTCTCCTCATACGGAAGCCGTTCCGTTCCCCTAATCATTTTTGTTGCCCATTTTCTGAACGTTTTTCAATTCCAATATATCTTTTTTGAGATGGGACGATCACTTCTGCACACAGTATTCAAGATGTGGGCGTACCATGGATTTATACAGAGGCAACATGATATTTTCTGTCCTATTATCGATCCCTTTCTTAATTATTCCCAGCATTCTGTTTGCTTTTTTGACTACTGCTGCACATTGAGTGGATGTTTTCAGAGAACTATCCACAATGACTCCAAGATCTTTCTTGAGTGGTAACAGCTAATTTAGACCCCATCATTTTATATGTATAGTTGGGATTAAGTTTTCCGAAGTGCATCATTTTGTATTTATCACCATTAAATTTCATCTGCCATTTTGTTGCCTAGTCACGCAGTTTTGAGAGACCCTTTTATAGCTCTTTGCAGTCTGCCTGGGTCTTAACTATCTTTAGTATCATCTGCAAATTTTGCCACCTCACTGTTTGCCCCCTTTTCCAGATCATTTATGAGTATGTTGAATAGGACTGGTCCCAGAACAGACCCCTGCAGAACACCACTATTTACCTCTCTCCATTCTGAAAACTGACCATTTATACCTACCCTTTGTTTCCTATCTTTTAGCCAGTTACCAATCCATGAGAGCACCTTCCCTCTTACTTTGCGTAAGAGCCTTTGGTGAGGGACCTTGTCAAAGGCTTTCTGAAAATCTAAGTATACTATATCCACTGGATCCCCTTGGTCCACATGCTTGTTGACCCCCCACAAAGAATTCAGTAGATTGGTGAGGTAGGATTTCCCTTTACTAAAACCATGTTGACTCTTTCTCAATAAATTATGTTCATCTATATGTCTGACAATACTGTTCTTTATTATAGTTTCAACCAGTTTGCCCGGTACTTGAAGTCAGGCTTACAGGCCTGTAATTGCTGGGATGACCTCCGGAGACCTTTTTAAAAATAGGTATCACATTACCAGATGACTGGAGGATAGCTACAGAAGCTGATTTAAAATGACAGGTGACAGACTAGTAGTTAGTAGTTCTGCAATTTCACATTTGAGTTCCTTCAGAACTCTTGGGTGAATACCATCTGGTCCTGGTGACTTATTGCTGTTTAATTTATCAATTTGTTCCAAAACCTCCTCTAATAATACCTCAATCTGGGACAGTTCCTCAGATCGGTCACCTAAAAAGAATGGCTTAGGTTTGGGAATCTCCCTCACATTCTCAGCCGTGAAGACCGACACAAAGAATTCATTTAGTTTCTTTGCAATGGCCTTATCGTCCCTGAGTGCTCCTTTAGCACCTCGATCGTCCAGTGGCCCCACTGGCTGTTAAGCAGGCTTCCTGCTTCTGATGTACTTAAAAAAAATTTGCTATTACTTTTTGAGTCTTTGAAAAACATAAAACATTCCCAGGAGAAAATGCAGAAATATAAATCCCAGATCCACAATCAATCACCTTCCACCCCACTAGTCCATGCTTAACTAACTTAAGTAGTAACAAGAGAATAGACGTTTTTATACCTTTCCAAGAATTGTATGCAGTGGTTCTTCTTCTTCTCCTCCATATCCTGGGCCATCCATTTTCCAGTGCTTCACAGTTTTATCATCACCAACCTAGAAGCATTGGAGAAATCGTATACAGCTAGCTCTTTGGAGTATTTAACACACATTTATTCTATTTACACAATTCAAGCTCCTATGTTATGCAACTACCCAAACCTTTCCCCCCCGCCCCATGACACTTATCTAGTGTCTACTTCAGAGCAGTGGATACACATTCCATTGTCGGTAGATGGACATACAAGATTTTTGTTAACAAGAGGACCCATCAACTCATTCTGTCCTCCATACTTCATGCTTTTCATTGTTAGATGTTAGTCCTGTTTTCATCTGAACACCAAAACACTGATATTTTATCACAGTCAGTTTATGTGCACTTAAACCCATTATACTTGATATAAAGTGACAATGAAAGGATGTTTACTGACAGAACTTTGACTTTAATTACTCAGTTGAAACCATCTTGAATCATACTAACTATTCATAGTGTTTTTCAATGAACACAGTTTGCCATACAAAACCAGTAGGTAAAATAACGTACTCAAATTAATTGAGTTGCCCTTATTAAAGGAAGAACACCAGAAAATTGCTAGTCTTGGTTAACAAATGCGTTGTAGCACCAAACATTTTTGTTCAGAAACAGAAAAGGCTAGGTTTGCAATATAAATGGAGTTTAGTGGACATTATTCCTAAAAACTACTGACATTTTAAACATGCTACCACAGAGAAGCTCACCAAATGATTACACTAAGTTTCTGATTGGAAAACCAATGGTGGAAGTATGCTCTATACGTCATACCAACATTATACTTACAGTGAAGAAAGAAGTACCACAAAAGCGGGCACATATCCCTCGTACAAAGCCCTCATGCGCTTGTAAAGTACGGATGCATTCTCGCTTGGTCAAGTTCCAAATTTTAACCTGTTAAAAGAATACCAAAACATTTTTCCATTTAGTAGTTTTCTAGCTGTAAGATGTCATGAAAAGTCATGTCAAATGGACACCAGCAGCCTGAAATCTAGCTAGTTTTAGAAAATGTGTTCCAAGGAGTTCAAAACAAACCTTCCCCTGAATAGCCATGTCTATTTTTTGTTGGCTTACAATCACATTTCCCTTATATTTTTTTAAAATTTCTTTATTGAAGTGAGTGTCACTGCTACCACCAGCAAGAATTCGATTTTACAAACCCAATACTGGAAGCTGCTCCACATGACTTAGACCTGCTTGCAGGATAGGGACCATAGAAAGTGCAGTGAAAGGAATTATTGTATTAGCCAGGATGGTCAGGGAGGAAACCCCATGCTCTAGGTACACCTAAACTTCTGACTGACCAATTCTGGGACTGAACAACAGGGGATGGATCATTCTATAATGCCCTGTTCTATACATTCCTCTGAAGCATCTGGCACTGGATACCAGGCTAGATGGACCACTGGTCTGACCCAGCCTGGCCATTCTTATATTTTTTTAAAAAGAAGTTTGTATTCTTTTTTTTTTTTTTGGGGGGGGGGGAATTCACTTACCTCTCCATCACAGGCCCCAGAAAGTATTGTAGACAAACTATGTGGATGCTTAGCCAGACAATTAACTCCATCCCTGTGACCATCCAGTGAAGCAAGAAAAGGTTTTGCAAACACACGTTCTAATTTTGTTGCATTCAGGGCTCGCATATACTCTCGTGGAACCTCAAATGGATGCAATGCAGGATCATAGTTTCTTGGAACTGGAATAAGATGGATAATCGTAAGAACCCATGACATCCTCTGTGGTGCAAGTTAAGTTGAATTAAGATAAATTTCCCTTTGATTTTTCCTGCCATGATGGAAAGAATATATTTTCCCACAACACTGGGATTTCTGTCACATTGATAACTGCAAAGTGATCTGTGGGATCACCGGCTACTGAAATATTTAAGTTTAGAGTTAGTCCTACTAGCTTTTTTTAAATTAAGAAGTTAAATGGACAGTGTCAAGTAATTTTTAAAAGATTTTACTTTTAGATTAGACTTCTAGCTATCAACACTTGTCTTATATTTCAAAAAGCGCTGAAACTAAAATGCCCATAATTTAACTCAACATTGGATTTATACTAGTCATGTGAGCAGGCTGGGAACTGAAAGTTAAAAGGCTCTTGCCTATCAAGAGACATTACCTGCTCAAAGAACCAAAACAAAGCCAGTATTGAGAATGCCAATGGACAAGGATATTTTGTAATTATTTTGTTTCTTCCACACTGTTGTGGGTGGGAGGGAATACATACATACACACACACATACCCCACCACATAACCATCAATGCTCAGAGATCAATCCACCGGTGATTGATTTAGTGGGTCTAGTGAAGACCCACCAAATCGACAGCCACTTTCTCTCCAGTCGACCCCTGTACTCTACCCCCGATGAGAAGAGTAAGGTAAGTCGACAGGAGAGTTTCTCCCGTAGGAACTCGACCTAAGGTATGTCACTTTGGATGGGCTATCACCAGCAGGAGAGTGAATTTGTGTGGGGGGGTGGAGGGTGAGAAAACCTGGATTTGTGCTGGAAATGGCCCACCTGATGATCACTTTAGATAAGCTATTACCAGCAGGACAGTGGGGTGGGAGGAGGTATTTTTTCATATTCTCTGTGTATAAATAAAGTCTGCTGCAGTTTCCATGGCATGCATCCAATGAAGTGAGCTATAGCTCACAAAAGCTCATGCTCAAATAAATTGGTTAGTCTCTAAGGTGCCACAAGTACTCCTTTTCTTTTTGACCTAAGGTATGTCGACTCCAGCTATGTTATTCACATTACTGGAGTTGCATAGCGTAGGCTGACTTACTGTGGTAGTGTAGACGTAGCCTATTTATGAGATCTTTTCTTCTGTACAACCAAAATAGCCTCTGTTCTAGTGAAGGTAGGAGACCATGAGTTCTACTCTCACCTCTTCCAATGAGGAACAATATTTCCCTGCATTTCGTAACACTTATTACTGAGCAAGGTACCATATCCCTACGTTATGAAACTTAGTTTCTTCCTTACCCTATTACACAATTGAGATAACTGTGGGCCATAGAGTTTACATACATTCATATCTGACAAAGCTCGGAAAAGCATACAAATAGACTAGAAAGTGGAAGACCCAAATTTCATCCACTAGACCACTGGTTGAAAACCACTGGTCTGGGGCCCTCTGGGGGTCCACGAGCAGGTTCAGGGGGTCTACCAAGCAGGACCAGTGTTAGACTCGCTGGGGCCCAGGGCAGAAAGCCCTGCCATGTAGGACTGAAGCCCTAAGCCCTGCCACCCGGGGCTGAGGCAGAAGCCTGAGCAACTTAGCTTCAAGGGGCACCCTGTGGCATGGGATCCTGGGCAATTGCCCTTCTTGCTACCCATTAATGTGAGCCCTGGCTTTATATTACTCCTGAGTGCATTCTGTGCCAAAAAATTAAAAATTCTGCACAAAATATTTTAAAATTCTGCAAATTTTGTCAAATAAACGTAGAGGCTCCAGCATGGAATTGGGGAGCACAGACCACTGGCTGCACAGAGGTGGGAAATCACTGTGCAGCTCCCCGGGGACACTGACTCAGCAGTAAGAAAAGGAGTATTTGTTAGTCTCTAAGGTGCCACAAGTACTCCTTTTCTTTTTGCGGATACAGACTACCACAGCTGCTACTCTGAAATCTGACTCAGCAGTGAGGCTACACCCAACCCTGACACAGCATAAGAACCTGGCCTGCCCCAGAAACACCTCAGGGTTCTGCCCCTCTGTGCCAGGTGCCGGCAAGCTGGCTCAGCAAGGCAGGATCCAAGTGTGAAGGGGCTTAGTGTGGGGGGAATCTAGGTGTGGGTTGAGAGGGTTCTGTGTGGGGGCAGTTCAGTGAGGGAGCCAGGTGCATGGGGGGGAGGGGAGATCTGGATGCACAGGGAATTGTTGAGGGGTTCTGCAGGCAACACTAATGGGACTCCGCAGGGGGGTCCAGGTGCAGCTGGTCAGGGCTTGGTAGGGTGGGGATCCAGGTACAGGTGGCTTGCCGAGGTGGTCCAGGGGAAGTGGGGCTCATCAGGGGGGTTCTGGTTGTGTGTGTGTGTGGGGGGGGGGGGTTAGGCTCGGCGGGAGTGTCTGGTTGCATGGGGATTGGGCAAATGGGGAGCAGCTCCCTGTACAGAGATCCCTCCCCCTGCAGCTGAGGAGAAATAGGTGTAGGAAGCGCAGAAGGTGGAGTTTGCAGAGCTTCCTACAGCCAGGGGAGAAATCCAGTAGGGGTCAGTCTGACACAGCCCCAGATGCAGTGCAGGGGAAAAGGAAGTCCCATCCTCCTCAGCCCAGCCGGGACTAGCAACTGAGCCTGGTGCTGGGCAGGAGCCACCAGCCAGGTCTTCCCCAGTCCCACCCCCTGCCCCACAGTAATTTACCTCTCTGCCAGCTACCCCAGGCACCCGAAATATACTGCTGGGGAGGGTCACATGACTTCTCTTATAGCTTCCCTTTGCTTCCCCATCAGAAAATCATTCTTCTGGGGGGAAGCAAAGAAATCTGTTGGGGACAAATTCTGCGCATTGCAGTGACGCAAAATTCTCCCGAAAGTATCATATGTAGAAAACCAGTTGTGGCGGCACAGGTGGGTGATGGAGTTTTTACAGCATGTTGGCGGGGCCTCAGAAACAAAAAGGTTTAGAACCCCTACGTTAGAGCACGATTACAGCATCTCTCAAAAAGAATGTGCCAAATCTGATCAGGACGAGACTGTCCATAATGTGGTACTATTCTGACACACCCATCTTTACAAGATGCCATTGGATCCAGAGATGAACAAGCGCTAATAAGGGCAAAACATCACTGAAAAATAAGTAGCAGGCTAGAGTCATAAGTCCCAGACCCTTTCTCTAACCCAGGGGTTCTCAAACTGGAGGTCAGTTGCAGCTCAGGGGGTTGCAAGGTTATTACATGGGGGGTCATGAGCTGCCAGCCTCCACCCCAAAGCCTGATTTGCCTCCAGCATTTATAATGGTGTTATAAATTAAAAACACTTTTTTATATATTTAAGGGTGGAGTCACACTCAGAGGCTTCCAATGTGAAAGGGCTCACCATTACAAAAGTTTGAGAACCACTGAGTCTAACCTCAGGGTAGTCAATTATTTTTTTGTCAAGGTCCAAATTTCTTGGTCAAGGTATAGTCAAGGTCCGGACTCCAGAGAAAATAATAAATAATAATAGGTAAATGAAAAGATTTGAGGGTCCATTCAAAGCATCTGGGGGTCCAGATTTGACCTGCAGTCCGCCTACTGACTACCTCACCTAGATCATGATCCATATCCAGAGTCAGAAACAGAACCCTGCATTCCCAACTTCCAATACATTATTGGGGCATGTCCTTATATAGAAAGAGGCAGTCCTTTTCTTATTGTGTAATGCAGAACATTATTCCAGTGTCTAAAAAAATAAACGCACAAGATGAAAACTCAGCCTGGGAAGTTTCAAAGAAAAATAAATCCCTACACTGAAAGAACACTGAGGCTGCAAAATGAAGCAGTCAATTGTTCAACAATGTCAAAATTAAGCTAGCACACATATCCTTAATTCTGATACCCTATTCACTAGCATTATGATACCATCTTTGATACCATGATCACAACCATTTTTTCCATAGGACCCCTGACTTATTCAGAACAGTTTCAGTGGTGAATGAGTTCTTGCTGGGAGTAAATTGAACGGTGGATAGTGGCTCAGACTGCAAAAAGGGAACGAAATGTGTTCTGGCGAAAGACATAGGTGCCTCGGGCATCGAGTTACTGAGATATCCAAAATCAGCAGACACTTCTGTAGGTGTTAGCTTTAATCTCCCTGAGCGTCTTTTACTAATCTGTAAAGCCTGTACCCCACGACAGTGTTATCGTTACCTACTTGCAGCCTGGGATGGCGCCATGTAGGGGACCAAGACGCTGGTGTGCTAGGCGCTGTACACACCTGTCCAAGGGGCTGGCAGGCCGGACCCTCTCCTAGCCCAGCCTGCCAAGCCTATGCTCCCTCTTCTCTGGCGGGTGGCCCCAGCACAAGGCGGGCCCCGGGGAACGGCGCTCAGGACACCCGCACAGCCATTACGCTAGGTTCGCCCCCAAGCACTTGTCCGTCGCGCGCACCGAAGATTCCTCCCCAACCAACCAACCAACCAACCAACCGCCTGCCCGCGCGCTCACCGCGCTGGAGATCCTGCTTGGTCTCGCGGATGTAATCATCCGGGTTCCGGCTCAGCACCTTCACCCTCATCCCGCCGCCACGCTCCGCTCCTCGCGGCTGCACAGACCGGAACCAGCCCGGAATGCTTCCGGGTCAAGTCAGAGCTCACAGTAACGACCGGAAGAGCTGACGTCGGGCTCACGTGACACCCTCCCCAATCCCAACGTGTTGCCCGGCTCCACCCACCAGCGAGGGAGCTTGGTCGGCGCCAGGGGCTAGCCCTCCCCTATCCTCTGTCTCTGCCACGGGGCTGGTGGTGCGGTGGGCGAGGGCTGATGAGTGCGGCTCAGGGCACGCGGGGGCCGGTGCGCGCGGTGGAGTCTCCGCCGGCCCCGCCCTTGCGGCCCCTGTTCAGACACGTGCGGTACGAGAGCCTTGTGGCGGGTCTGAGCGGCGGGGTCCTCTCCACCCTGGTGCTGCATCCGCTGGACCTGGTGAAGATCCGCTTCGCAGGTGAGGCGGGCCCCCTGCTCCCCCCGTTCCCCTGCAGAGGGGGCACCCTCCCTGGACGGGCCACTACGCCTGCTGGAGCCACTCCCACTGGGGAAACTGAGGCACGGTGCGTAGCACAGCCTGGCTTCCAGTCTGCCTCTTCCCACCTTCGCTTCAGAGCATGGATTTGCCATGCTGCCGGAAGGTTAGAGCGAGCTGCGCAGGGGCGTGGTGCGTGCGGTGCCCGCTCTCCTTCCCCGGCGCCTACGGCTCTCCGAAACCAGCCACGACTCGAGACTTCTAGTGGGAGCAAAGGTCGAGGGGACCGGGGGGCTGCGATTACAGCAAAGCCTGGGATTGCGAATGTACTGTAAGCACGATCCAGCACAATACTGAGTAACACTAAACTTTAACTCAGGGGTTTTCTGGGGGTCGGGACTCCTCAGGGGGTCACGAGGTTATGACATGGGGGATCGCGAGCTGTCAGCCCCCACCCCAAACCCTTCTTTGCCTCTAGCATTTATAATGGTGTTAAATGTATTGAAAGGTGTTTTTAATTTATAAGGGGGAGTTTCACTCAGACGCTTGCTATGTGAAAGGGGTCAGCAGTATAAAAGTTTAAGAACCATCGCAATTTTGGTACATTGACTGGATCTAAGCACCTGTCAGAATACACTTAACCTTAATACACTATTATAACAAGTATTCGGTTATCTTGTTCATATATGACATGCAATATTAAATTCCTTATGTGTTAGATTAATTTCTCCCATGGTACATAACTGGGGAGTTTTACTGACTTTAGATCCAATAAATTAAATAGTAGAGACAAAAGAGTATTTAATTTAATCATAGAATCATAGAATATCAGGGTTGAAAGGGACCTCAGGAGGTCATCTAGTCCAACCCCCTGCTCAAAGTAGGACCAATCCCCAACTAAATTTAGCCCCATTATTGTAGGCTGTGATGCTGGTCAGCAGAGAATGAAGTTGGAATTGCAGTTTCTCTGCAGGGAAGGGTGTCCTCTTCTTTCCGATGAGCTACTGTTGATGTGGCTGATGAGTTGTTCTTCTGAAGCCTCTATTTTATCACATCTGTTTATATATAGGTTAAACAACTGCCTAATTTCTTTATATTTATTTCAAATGGATTTTTGGATAATTTAGCCTCCAAAATTAAATGTTGTGAATTTTTGAATTTACAAAATATGTTTTCTGTAACATTTAAAGATTCAAGTAGAATTGTACTTTTTTGGTGAGGATTTAAACACTTTTTCTTACAGTTACAGATGGAGCATTGTGTCAAGCATATGGACACCTGGAAAATACAACTGACTGTGTAGAAGAAAAATTGACTAGATTTCTGTTTATTATGAAAATCTTATTGATATATTAGCAGCAGATAGAATAGGTGGTGAAAAATAAACTAGTTTCAGTAGTCTTAAAGGTCTGGTAACCCAAGATATTTTAACAGGACAGTGTCCCTTCCTCTAAATCTTATTTTTTCTGACATCTAATACCACATTTTTGCCTTATTTTGGCAGTGATAGCTAGCTAAACTTCTCTATACCTCAGCCCAGCTCTTATTCCTAACTGTCACAGACCCCTCTAAGTTTTGCATTCCAACTTTGTTCTTGGGCTTTGACAGTTCCATTTTCGATTGTATTTGTGATTTCCCACGCCTTGGATGCTGGCTGTTTCTCAAGAGCTTTATGGTATGACTAGACAAAAGTCTGTATTCCAAACCACTGAGACTTGGACTCCTTCCCTCACCAGAATGGGCCCTTTACATGCTCTTTTCTGATTCCCAGAAATAATTTTGGGGGGGAGGGGGTGCGCATTCTGATGCCTCAGGTTTTTTTCTGCGCCAAGACCTCACCAAGGATAAAACCTCTTCTCTGCTCCATGTGATTCCTGCTGCTTGTGGCCTCAGGTGGTAGGTTTTAGCCCACAACATCACCGTCAATCAGTGCATTTTGAGCTGTCCCCCTGAATTATTGGTTGGAACTCTGATGCCAAATATGTGTCCACCCCACCAAGATGAATTCTCACCAAACAGCATAGATGGGATTTCATTTTTCATTTACCTAAGCCAGGGTTAAACCCAGAAGAGTCTCCAGCCTCTGCCTTCAACCAGGAAGTGGAATTAGGGACTGAGAAATGAGGATCGTGATTAAAAAAAACCTAAACTATTAATTAAAGAGAAGTTTAAAAACAAGTTTAGGGTAGGAGCTCCCACACCTCCAAGATCTCACTAGATTTAATTAGGGTGGTTAAGAAACCGTTAAAGTGAAATGCAATTGATAACCTGAGATTAAGATTATATTGGTAAACAACAACTTCACTGACCACCCTAATGTATGTTCCAGGCTCTGACTCCCCTGTTGTTTTGAGGTCCTGCTGATCCATTTCTTTTTTCAAACTTGGTCTTTGTCAGAACATATTATGTACATGAGGCGGGTCAGAGAATGGATGTAATAAACAGAAAATGCTGTCTGTGTTTTAGTTACCAAACTACCATTTCTGATGGGGGCATAGTTTCTCTGCATAAGCAGGCCAGGAAGCCACTCTGGTGGCAAAATTTTGAGCTGACTTCCTTGTTGTGACACAGGCTTAACAGAGTTGGGAAAGTTTGCTTTAGTTTGAAGTTTAGGTCACTCTGAACCCCACCTCTGGTTCCTGCTTTCGAGGTAAATTCCTTGTATCGCAAATACTGTAGCCATTAATTTTACAGTCTTATATTATAGTAAGAGCAGAAGCAACTGCTATAGTGGCTATAGTCAAGGCTACACAAACATTTCTGTTCCATCTGAAATCTCTCAGGCTAAAACTTTCCATAACTTCCATCTTTTCTTAAGGTGAATGTCTTTGAAAGTTTGGGCTAAAAACAGTTCAGCTGTTGAATAGAAAAGGGCCAAAGATACACTTTGTTCTAATTTAAAAAAAAAAATGCAATGCAGCCCAAGTAGTGAGGAGCGGCAGAGAAAAAGTTAGAATTTAGCATGGAAATAGCCTTTGATTGTTCTGGTGAAAACTGATTTTGAATTGACCGGATCATGACCTGTTGAAAATCCTACATCAAACGTGGATGATACATTTTAAATGGGAATTTCTTGCTAAAGTCATTATAAAAATTCCAAGGGACGAAAATCGTTTGGGGGAGAAAAGTAGTATTTGTCGAGGACCACAAAAATGTCAAAGATTATAGGTTAGATGTAGCATAAAACTCTTACGGCATTAATAAGACAAACTCCGTCCTCTGTAAAACTGACAAAATGCTTTAAGTCAAGGACGCTACTCATCTAAGGTACACTGCAGCAGAGTTACCTTCTCAGTGAGAGGTGCTTCCATCCTGTTGACCTTAGGAAGTCTGCAGAACAACTGCATCAATCCATTGTACAGTTCCCCAAACCTTAACTCACATTCACCTTCGGAATACAGCTACAGTAGAACCTCAGAGTTACAAACACCAGAGTTACGAACTGACCAATCAACCACACACCTCATTTGGAACCAGATGTATGCAATCAGGCAGCAGCGGGGGGTAGGGGGGAACAAATACAGTGCAGTAGTGTGTTAAATGTAAACTGCTAAAAATATAAAGGGAAAGATTTAAAAAAATAGATTTGACAAGGTAAGGAAAATGTTTCTGTGCTTGTTTCATTTAAATTAAGGTGATTAAAAGCAGCATTTTTCTTCTGCATACTAAGTTGCAAAGCTGTATTAAGTCAATGTTCACTTGTAAACTTTTGAAAGAACAACCGTAACATTTTGTTCACAGTTACAAAGAAAACCTCCATTCATGAACTGTTTGTAACTCTGAGGTTCTAGTGTAAATAGTTATGCCAGCGGGTTCACTACAGCTTTCTTTAACACTGCACATTTCCCTGCTCAGCCTAGAGAAAAAGGTATTTGCTTTGTAGTGTTTATACCGCACACTTTTACTCTTTATGGAATGTTGGGGTTTTTTTCAGTGTAATCTCTTTTTTAAATAGTGAGTGACGGGTTGGAATTGAGACCAAAATACAAAGGGATTCTACACTGTTTGATCACTGTCTGGAAGCATGAAGGACTACGTGGCCTGTACAAAGGGGTAACTCCAAACATGTGGGGTGCAGGTGCCTCCTGGGGACTCTACTTTTTCTTGTAAGTGGATCTGTAGAATATTAATATTCTATGCAAAGTGATCCTTGAATATGCAAAGTGAATCCTTGCACTTTGATTTTGGGGAGATGGTGAGGGTGCATAAATATAAATGTTTCCCTTTGTCATCACTTGATATTTTAAGTCTTATTTAGACTGTAAGCAGTTTAGGACAGGGATCTGTAACTGTTGTAAAGTATAGTGCATGCCTTGGAGGGTAGTTTGGCCTAATGAATAGAGTACTGGATTGGAACCAGGGTGGATTGATTTAAATCAGTTTTAATCATCCTTTAACCAACTGTACTCATGATCTATTTTAACTTAATCACGTTTAATGTTGTCTTGCGTTTGTACTTTAGTTATTTTCCTAAAGAAAGATTCATTCTCACTGGTTGGTATAACCATTCAAAATGTTGATTTACAACTAGATAAAGTCTTGACATGCAATATGGTATGTTTTTGCTAATCAGGAGAATGCACTATGTCTATACACTTACTTAGCAATTATTTAGTGTAAAACACATTGAGTCTTGGGTTTCTTACATTTTTATTAGAAAATTGTGAACGATGCATTTTATTTATTAGATTATTAATTTTTATTTGCATCTTTTCTAAGTATTTGAATAGAAATTGAAACTCAAGTACACAAAAACAGCATTTTAAAATAGTTTTTATTAGTTAAATAAAACTACCTTAAATGTACTGGATACATAAGAAAAAGATCATCAAAACATGCTTTGTATTAAAACTTATTGCTTTATTAAGGAAATACTACAGTGAATTGACACAATTATTTCTGGTCACCATGTCCTTCAAGATTTTAGAAGTAGTAGATCTCATCCTCACACCCCATTTTTATTCATGGATTGGAAGAGGGAAAACAAGTTTTCCTGTTGTTTTTCCAACTTCCAATCAGATTCTTTACTTTGATTGAACTATTTGAATAGACTAAAATTTAAAAAAAAAAAGTCTCTGCACCTGCAGAAGAGGGTACTGCTGTCAATAGCTGGTTTATCACTTCAGCAAATTCTGGTTTCAGGTGCTTAGCCAGTGACTTTGACCAGGTCAGTGGTTCAGCTTTCTTTAAAACTTTGTCAGCAAACATAGAAAACATAGCAGTGTAGGTCTATTAGGGTCCTCAAGGTGAGGTAGTCCATCCCTTCACAGTGAGGTAGGAGCAAGTATACCTAGACCATCCCTAATAGTTGTTGGTCTAACCTGTTCTTAAAATCTTCCCATTGCAAGAATTCCATAAATTCCCTTGTAACCTATTCTAATATTTAATTTCCTTATAGTTAGAAAGTTTTTCTTAATTCTTAATATCTAACCTAAATCTTCCTTGCTATAGCTTAAGCTAATTAGTACTTGTCCTACTCTCAGTGGATATGGAGAACAATTGATCACTGTCCTCTTTATAATGGCACTTAACATTATTTGAAGACTGTTACTGATTCAAGTGCCCTCCCCTCTCCCCCTGCTGTGTCAGGACTAAACGTATTCAGTTTTTTAAAACCTTCCTCGTAGGTCAGGTTTTCTAAACCTTTCATTATTTTGTTGCTCTCCACTGTCCAATTTGTTCATGTTTTCTTAATGCCTGGTGAACACAACTGGACACAATACTCCAGCTGAGGTCCCCAGTGCTAAGTAGAGCAGAACAATTACCTTCTATGTCATACATACCACATTCCTATTAATACACCCCAGAATAATATTAGCCTTTTTCACAACTGCATCACATTGCTGGCTCATATTCAATTTGTGATCCACTATGCCCCAGAGTGTCTTTTCAGCAGTACTGCTGCCTAGCCAGTTATTTCCATTTGATTTTTCCTTCCAAAGTGTAGTACTTTGCACTTGCCTTTACTGACTTTCATCTTGTTGATGTCATGAAAATTCTCCAATTTGTCAAGGTCATTTTGAATTTTAATCCTGTCCTCCATAGTTCTTGCTACCCTTCTCAGCTTGGATTTTATAAGCATTCTCTCTGTTCCATTATCCAAGTCATCATCAATGAAAATGTTGAGGAGTTCTGTACCCAGGACAGAACTGCAGGGCCCCACTAGGTACATTCTCCTGGTTTGACAGTGAGCCATTGATAACTACTTTTTGAGTACAGTCTTTCAACCAGTTGTGCACTCACCTTATATTTATTTCATCTAGACTGTATTTCCCTAGTTTGCTTATAAGAATGTCACGTGGGAGAAGCCTTATTAAAATGAAGGTGTAGCACATCTATAGCTGTTCCCAACCACTAGGCCAATAACTGTCAAAGAAGGAAATTAGGTTGGTTTGGCAAGATTTGTTCCTGACAAATCTACGTTGGCTATAGCGTATTACCCTATTATCCTCTAGGTGCTTACAAATTGATAGTTTAATCATTTTATTCCAGTGTCTTTCTAGGTATCAAAGTTAGGGTGACTGGTCTATAATTCATTGGGTCCTCTTTGTTTCCTTTTTAAAGATAGGTATTAGGTTTGCTCTTTTCTAGTCCATTGTGATCTCACCTGTCTCCAATAAATCCTTGAAGATATTCACTAACGGTTCTGAGATTGCTTCAGCTAGTTCCTTAAATACTCTAGGGTGAATTTCATAAGGCCCTGCTAACCTGAACAAATTTAACTTGTTCTTTTCCTGTTCTGGCTTGTGTGCCTTCCCCTGTTGTAAATGTTATGTTAAGTGTCTGGTCACAATTAACCTTTTTAGTGAAGACAGGAGCAAAATAAGCATTAAAGAGTTCAGCCTTCCCAGTGTCATCCATTATTAGCTCTCCTTCACTGGTAAGTTGTGGACCTATGCTTGCCTTCTTCTTTTTCTTGCTCCTACTGTATTTATGGAACCTCTTCTTATTGCCTTTTACATCCCTTGCTAGGTGTAATTCATATTGTGGCTTAGCCTTTCTGATTTTGTCCTTGCATGCTTGCACTATTCTTTTGTACTCATCCCTTGCAATTTTTTCATATTTCTACTCTTTGTCGATTCCCTTTTGATTTTCAGGTCATTAAAGAGCTCCAGATGGAGCCATATTGGCCTCCTAATATTCTGTTTAGCTTTCCTTGGCATCAGGATAGTTTGTTGTGCCTTTAATATTGTCTCTTTGAGAAATCGACAGGTCTCCGGAACTCCTTTAACATGTACTACTTACATTAAAAAGTATGTTTTATTTCCTTTTTGTGGTTATAATTTCAAGTTTAATTTTTTAAAAATCAAATTTTTAATCTAAATCAGATTTTTCTTTTTCTTTTTTTTTATTATTGATTTTTATTCACTCTGTCTGGGATTCAGGAGACCTGGATTCTATTCATGGCTCTGCCACTGGCCTGCTGGGTGACCTTGGGCAAATTATTACCTCTATGTGCCTCAGTTTCCTCGTCTGTAAAATGGGGAGGATAATGATATTGACCTCCCTTGTAAAAGGCTTTGAGAGCTGATGGAAAGTACTGTATAAGAGCTAGGTTTTATTATTATGATGCTGCAGAAATATTAAATAACTTTACTTGTAGCTTGTCTGTCTTCAGTGGAAAATGGTGAACAGCAGATTCCCCAGGATCTGTACTGGTACCTGTGCTGTTCAACACATTAATTAATGATCTGGAAAAGGGAGTGAACCATGAAGCAGCAAAATTTGCTGCTGATAGAAAATTATTCAAGATAGTTCAGTCCAAAGCAGACTTTGAGGAGTTACAGAGGAATCTTACAAAACTGGGTAAGAAAATGGCAAATTAAGTGAGATCTTGGAGTAACTGTGGATAGTTCTTTGAAAACTTCCACTTCATGCCCAGCAGCAATCTAAAAGTCTCTCAGTATGTTAGGAACTATTCGGAAGGGGATAGAAAATAAGGCAGAAGATACAATACCACTTTATAAATCCATGATGTGCCCACACCTGGGATACTGTGTCCAGTTCTGTTTGTCCCCTCTCAAAAAGGATATAGTGGAACTGGAAAAGGTTCAGAGAAGAGCAACAAAGATAATCAAGGGTATGGAATGGCTTCCATATTAGGAGAGACTAAACAGATAGGGGGTGTTCAGCTTGGAAAGGAGATTTCTAAGGAGAGAGATGAGGGGTCTATAAAATCATGAATGGTGTGAAGAAAGTGAATAGAAAAGTGAAACCCTTTCCAAAAACTAGGGGTCACCCTATGAAATTGATAAGTTTAATACAAACGAGGAAGTGCTTTTCACACAACATGCAATTAACCTGTGGAACTTATTGCCATGGGATGTTGTGATGGCCAAAAGTATAACAGTTCGAAAAAGAACTGGATTGGTTCATGGAGAATAGGTCCATCAATGACTATTAGCCAAGCTCCCTGTGTGCCCCCACCCGCGTCGCCTACGTCCGGGCCAGGGGTGGGCAAACTACAGCCTGCAGGCCAAGATTGCCCCCCCTGGTGCCGCGAGTGCCGCGCTGCTCCTGGCATCACGTCCCTGTGGGGGTTGGGGTGGCACAGAGGGCTCTGTGCGTTGCTTCCAGGCACTGCCCCCTGCAGCTCCCATTGGCCAGGAACGGGGAACCGCAGCCAATGGGAGCTTCGGAGAAGGTACCTGGAGGAGCAGCAAAAGCAGCGCATGGAGCCACGTGCCCCACCCCTCCTCCAGGGGCCACAGGGACGTGGTTCTGGCTGCTGAGCGGGGCCAGGGCAGGCAGGCAGGGAGTCTGCCCTGACCGCTGCCACCCTGGAGCCGCTCTAGGTAAGCGGCGCCTGGCCGGAGCCTACACCCCTCCTGCACCCCAACTCCCCGCCCTGAGCCCCCTGCCGCACCCTGCACACCTCCTGTACCTCAACTCCCTGCCCTGAGTCCCTGCCGCACCCTGCACCCCCTGGGGGCAGGGAGGGAGCAGAGTTGGGTTGGGGACTTCAGGGAAGGGGTTGGAATGGGGGCGGGGCCTCAGGGAAGGGGTTGGAATGGGGGCGGGGCCAGGGGCAGTGTGGGGGTGTCAGTGATGAGGCCCTCAGGCCAATGCTGTAGTCCTCATGTGGCCCTCGTGGTCATTTGAGTTTGAGACCCCTGATCTAGAGCTTATTCTCTTCTGACTTCCACCTGTTCACCTCCCAGTGAAAGTTCACTCAAAATCCAGAATGCAGACCAGAGGGCATGAGGTCAATCCAGCAGATAAAGATTGATGTAATGTAGTGCTAGAAAATGAATACCTACCACCTAGGTTTTATGAAGAGGCAGTCTTTTGTCTTATAAGCATCTCATACAAACTAATTCTTCGCTTAAGATAAAAATTACAGGGTGCAGTCCCGTTGTTGTCATCTAGGAATATTCTGTCACTTTAAAGAGTACTGTTGTAAAAGATATTTAAATAGCCTAAAGCTACAATTCAGCAATTTGTATTGCATCTGACTGAGACAGGTTAATCTCTGACTCTGTCTGCTCTCTAATGGGCAATGGTGCATAAAGTAATCTTTAAAAACCTTTTCCTAAATGATCTGTATTTCTTCTATCTAAATATGTTTTACCTCTTCCAGCTATAATGCCATCAAAGCCTACAAGGAGGAAAGAAAGCTGGAAGGTCTTGGTGCAACCGAACACCTAGTGTCAGCTGCTGAGGCCGGTGAGGAAAATGCAAGCGAGATTAATGTTTACCTTCAGCCTGTCCATATGCTGTTTTTGCCTTTGTCTGTCAATGTTGCTTTTTCTTCCAGATGGCAAGTGCAAGTGTTTCAGTCCAGCTGCATTCACTTATAAAGTAATAAATAATTTAATACTGTTTGGTTGGACAGCTGTGTGTTCTACATTTTTATTCATAAATAGCAACCACTAAAATGTTTTATGGCTGCCTAGCCCTCTTTTCTTAATATTTTATACAAATTCTAGTGCATAAACTATATGCAGCTGTTCAATAAAAGGCCAAAATTTATTAAACACATCCTTGTAATATAATGTATTAGTGTTAATTTTGTGCACTTAGAATGACACACAAAAGCAGATATAGGACCAATCAGGCACCCATTGAAGGCAGTACAATAACTTGGTTGGCTTTAATAAGCAGTGGATTGGACCTGTAGTGTCAATAAGATCTTGAATTCAGATACATTTAATTCTTAAAGAATAAAATGGATCTGAATTCCAGAACTTATCGACACTACAGGTCCAATCCAATGCTCAAAATATCTTACCTACAAAATAAAAATATCTGATCTCTGCAATTTTTAATCTAAGTCATTTCTAGTGTTCTTGTACACATTTCTTTGATATAGATGGTAATCTTGGAGCTTTGGAAGAGTTCTTGTTGCAGTATTACAATTTAATGTATATCCTTAGTTTGTCATTACTTTACAGTCCTATGACTTAAAGTAATCTGTAAAGCTACATCAGGTCAAACATTCTGACAGAGCGAGGTGGTTCATTACATGGACACTTTATTTCTGTGCCCCCTTGTTTAATTTTGAAATTTTGTGTGCCATAAGGCTAAATTGAGATAATTAAAGCACAAATAAAATAATACTAGCTGCTTATGTCCAGATTCCACCATTTGGACCCTGGTGGACTAAAGGAGGAGATATCCACTAGCCCCAATGTAAAGGATACACAGGGAGCCCTGTGGTCTGCAGCATGCTTTTCTGCACAGACTCCCCAAATTGTACCAGTTTCCCCTCCCACCCTCTGTTCAGCAGAACTGTTGCAGCAGGATTTGGCTCTCAAAGTTAAGAGGAAAAGAGTGGGATGCTTACATTTTTCTTGTTTAGTGCTCTTGTAGGATGGGGGGGTGTGTGTTTTGTACTGAATTGAACAAAGGGGTACAAACTTTCAGAGTGGCATTCATAATATTAGTCTAACTTCCATCTGTTCTTAGGAGTCATGACCCTCTGTATCACAAACCCAATATGGGTAACGAAGACACGGCTTGTGTTACAATATGATGCTGGCATTGATTCATCAAAGCGCCAGTACAAAGGAATGTTTGATGCTCTTATAAAGATATACAAGCTCGAGGGTATACGTGGTTTATACAAGGTAATATAATTTGACATAATGGAGAAGAATTCTGGAATTTATCATGGGTGTAATAGCACTGTGGCTCTTGTGGAATTGGAAAGTTGTTACATGTTACTATAAAAGCTACCTTTCATCATCTCATAAGCCTATTTCTACCACACCAGAGGATTGCAGCAAAAAAAGCTTATAATGGTAAGTAAAGGTTGCAGAAGGATAAGCAGTAGTGAAACTGGAAGAGGGAAGACTATGGGGTACGTGGACAAAAGCATTGTGGGCTGAAACTCAGATGAGAGGAATATGACTAAAATAGAAAAGTTGAATCGAGAACTGCTTTTGTTTAATGATCATGAATTTTTCTTCTGTAGTATTCTCTTCTAGTCGTTGGAGGAGAGAGGTGGTGGCAACAGAGCATAATTTCTAGGGCAGATTGGTGCTGTTACTGGTCAAACTGTTCCCCGTCATCCAATCCCATCTCTCTGTCTGTCTTTCTGACATCTCATGAATGTCCAACCATCATCTTAAATGCAGTGTGACTGAAACAGAGTTATTAATCTTCCCTCCATTACTATGGACAATACTGCAGTCGCCTCCCACATCCCATTCCCAGGCATTTAGGCCTGTAATGTGTCATCTTCAGCTCTGGATCCACACATTTTGTAGGATTTTAAATTTGGCTACAACTACTAGCTACACAACTGCAAATATGGCTTTTATTCTTTTGGTGTGAGAATTTATTTAGGGAAACAAAATACCAGCTTGATTTGAACTTGGTTCTGCGTTCCTTCCTTCAGGCCATGACATTAGGACAGTCATGGATACCTTGGAGACCTGAAGAACTCTGGTTCTTCTAATCCAGCTAATGCGGAGGAACAGGCTTACTGACTCTTAGCAACTATGGGTAGGTTACTGAATGTTAATCTCCCTTATTTGCTGCGGGAAACCTGATCCCAGTCTCTGAGATTGTTGTAGCAGGTACCAATGAATGCCACGTTCTGATAACTCTGAAACAAAATATTTCACTTACTCCTTAACCTGAAGTTGCTGGGATTCTTTGGTGTGCCTGGATAAATGTTTGTTCTGTTCCATGTAGATCAGTTCTAATTTCTTGCATCTGTTAGGACTTCTTAAATTCTGTTCCATTGGGTTGCCTTTCAGATTTTCCATGTGTTTAGTATGTGTCTTGGCTTTGGATGCTTCTCTCTAATGCTAATCTTACGTGCAAGAGTAGGCATCCAAGCTAGGTACTTCCTTTGAAAGAGCCTATAATAGCTGTTATCTAAAGAAGGTTACCCACATAAGTATCCACATCAAGCAACTTTTGCTTGAGATTAGGCCTGTTTCAGCCTGTTATATTCTAGTCTAGAGTAGTTAAGGCCTTTTCTTTTTAAAGAAATTAAAGCATGGAATGACTTTCCCTGCTGCTTCATCCTCTGTGCGCCATGTTTGAAGCTTTGTGAAGTTTTGTTTAGTATGAACTAGAGTCTGTGACCTACGAACACAAAGCTTCAGAGTAACAGCCGTGTTAGTCTTTATTCTCAAAAAGAAAAGGAGTACTTGTGGCACCTTAGAGACTAACTAATAGCTTACCAGCAGGAGAGTGAGGTAGGGGGAGAGAAAACCTTTTGTAGTGGTAAACACCCATTTTTTCATGGTTTGTATGTATATAAACATCTTCTGTATTTTCCACAGTATGCATCGATGAAGTGAGCTGTAGCTCACGAAAGCTTATGCTCAAATAAATTGGTTAGTCTCTAAGGTGCCACAAGTACTCCTTTTCTTTTTGAGAACACAAAGCTGTATTCAGTATTCTCTTCAGATAACCATTTTTGCAGATGAATAAGGTACACTTCCTCATTCTCCACAGTTGTGTCTAACTGATTCTTATCTCTCATATTTCACTGCCTATGTTTCTCTTCTTTAGCTTGTGGGCTGCAGTCTTCCTCTGGTGGATGAGTGACTTGGAATCTAGCCCTCCAGCCAAACCACAGTAAAGAGTTCTCCGTCTGGACTCTAATTATCCCAAAAGCAAAATGCATCTCTTTCGCACCCCACTTACCCAGGGTTGCCCTCTCTGAACTGAACAGTTTCTTTTGCAATCCCTGAAAAAGCTTTCTCTTTAGCCTGTTGTGCACATGGCCTTGCATCCACAATTTTCAGGCCTGCCTGGGATTGGTAGTTCATTTGCCCTGTTGATACAGGGTTCCTCAATAACTTGCCTTTCCTGAATTAAGCAGGTTTTTTTTTTTTTCTTGATCCTCCCCAGGCCAAATCAGTAGTCATTCTATTGATGCGGGGTGAAGGAGGCTTCATTCAACCCAGCTTGTGGTCCCAAAATAAGCACAAGTGCCCAGTGCCAGGTCTCAAGCCTGCACCCTTACTATATTGCCTCAGGCCTTTTCCTTCAGATACTTGATGCTCAAGTTCTGTTCTCTTCACCTGCCTGTTTCTTTAGTCTATCCACAAGGTTGTTTCTTTGGTGAAGAGACCAGAGAGAGGGGCTCTGCCAAACTGAGGCAAGAATAGTTCTCTGTTTATAGCCTAGCTGTCACATGATATGCCCTGCCCATCATTGCCTCCTGGAGACTTCATCTGCCAGAATTCCCTTGTTTGAAAGGGTTGAGGCCCAGTAAACAGCAAGCTGGTCTTACCAGGTCTTAAAAGAGCCAGCACAGTAATCCCAGGCCTGAGCATGCCAAATCATGATTTAGGCCCCAAAAATATCATGAGGTTGGCTTAAAAATAATGAGATTTAAAATATACTAATTTTTTTGGTTCTCTATTTGACTTGGTGACTTCAAGGTTCATGTTCTTTAGCTTTTCTCCATAACCATTAGGGCTAAAATCTTAAATTAAAAAATAAACAGATTCTCATATAATCACAAGACCCCAGGTGCTGGGGTTTTAAGAAAAACACCGAATATTGTGAAACTCATAATAAAATCACTTGAGTTAGCATGTCAGCTATATAGTCCATTTTGTGTTTTTCCTTAGATTAAAGCTACTGATTAACAATAAATCCTTTGTTGAGCGGATATGTAAACATATCTTGAAAGGGACTATAGCAGAGATTTTTTTTTTAAGTATCATGCCTTGGCTACTGCAGTCTCCTCCTCAGATGCCTCCAAACTTGCATCCTTCGAGATCATCTGAGTTCAGGGTGAAGTGACAGCAGCAATTAGAAATAAAAAAGCAAAATGTAACACATGGAAAAGGAGGGAGTAGATAGCTTCCCTTATCAATTTTTTGCACTTCATAATTTGTAATTCATTGATTCCAAAGAATACAAGGGAAAAATCCATGGCTGGCAGGGCTAAGGACAATAAGTAGACGTTTTTAATTATATTGGGAACAAAATCCTAGCAATGATATAGACCCATTGAAATGCTATAATTGTTGATTATGGAGAAAAGGAAGAAGTGTTCAATAAATATTTCTGTTCTGTATTTGGAAAGAATCAGGATGATGCTCTCATCATATGACAATGATAATACATTCCAGTCCATCAGTAACTGAGAAGGATGTTAAACAACATCTGCTAGTGATAAATTTGTCTGAGTGCAAGTTATCCAGGCGTGCTGATGTGAGAGTCCTAAAAGAGTTGGCTGAATAAGGGAAAAGCTGACATTGAATTCAACTGGTCGAGTAGTAAAAGATGGGAATATAATTAATGCTAGTCAACATGTGTTTAGGGAAAATAGGTCTTGTCAAGCTTGATATTCGTCATCTTTTAGATTAAAAGTTTGATAAAAGTAATTGCGTAGATATAATATACATAGTACAGCGCAACATTCTCATTAAAAAATTAGCATTATATAGTCTCTATAGAATTCACATTAAATGGATTAAGAAGTGGATAACTGATAGATCTCAAAAAGTAGTCGTCAGTGAGGAATTTTTGAATGTAGGGGTGTTTCTAGTGGGGTTCCACAAGGATTGGTAGTAGGCCCGATGCTATTCAGCATTTTCATCAGCAACAAATAAATAATATAAAATCACTACTGATAAAACTTGCAGAATTGCTGGGCCGAGCTTCCCTTAAAAGGCCAGCCATCCTGTGATGTATTCACAAGAACGGAACCTGGCGACTGGCAAGTAGTGATCACTGCTAATAACTGGCTAAGAACCTGAACTCATTCTTTTGGATTTGTTACCTTGTCTCCCCTAGCCAATTATTTGTCTTGTCCGCTTGTAGCATAGTCTAAAAGACATGACTTCTCCCCGTCCTGCATTCCCCCAAGCACCTCAGAAGGTACACACTCGGGAGGGGTTGGGTGTGCTTGACCTCTTGAGGTCCAGGGTCATTTTGCCATTGTGGGTCTCTGTGTTGAACTCACAACTCCCCGCACTGTAGATCTGGATTATTCAAACTGCTACTCCATCAGCGGTGCCTCCTGGGAAATAATGGGTAACCCACCCTAACGGGATACCATACTCCATTCATAAATAAGTACACAATTCTCAAATTACCAAACAACTCCAGTAAGCTTTATATAAACAATAGAAATTATAAACACAAAAAATGTCAAGAACAAAATATACTAAATAAATATATATGAACATGGATAGTTTTTTTTAAATATATACAAAGCCGTCTGTAGAGGATGCTCTAAACCTCTTTTTATATCTCTTTTGGTCACTTAAAACAACCACCCACAAAGTCTCCCTGACTCTAGTTATTATGTCAGCCCTCTAACACAGGGGTTCTCAAACTGGGGGTCAGGACCCCTCAGGGGGTCACGAGATTATTACATGCGGGTGCGGTCGCGAGCTGTCAGCCTCCACCCCAAACCCTACTTTGCCTCCAGCATTTATAATGGTGTTAAATATGTTAAAAAGTGTTTTTAATTTATTGGGGGAGGGGTCTCGCTCAGAGACTTGCTATATAAAAGGGCTCACCAGTACAAAGGTTTGAGAACCACTGCTCTAACGTGTCAGTCCCAAGTCCAGGTACCTATCAATGGTGCACTTGTAGACATTGCAGGCACTGTGGCCTGGTGTCTTGTCTGAGGGGGTCCAGTGATCCACAGAGCGATCTGAATCTTGGAAATAGCTGGGATGATCTGAATCCTTCTCTTCTGGGGTAACAATCTTAGACACCAGCTTTTTGCTTTTCCTCCTGGGTGAAGTAACTGTTCGTGATCAGGCTGTTGGCTGTGGCAGCCAGCTGAACTGTTCATCAGGCAGTCACTGCCCTCAGAGTGGCATGGCAGACCCTGTGGAAGCCCAGTTCAATGGAGTTTCCCAACTAAGGATTGGGAAAATTGGAAAAAAAAAAAAGTCAATCTGTGAGGGGAGCTGGATGCTCCCTTCCTGTCTGGTGCTCTCCGCCACCATCTCACTCACCCTTTCCGATGTCGCCTTAAAGGAGGGGCTACCTCCTCCTTGTCTCTTTCTCAACTATTTGTAGTGTTTTAGTCGTGCTGGTCCCAGGATATTAGAGACACGAGGTGGGTGAGGTAATAGCTTTCATTTTATTTTATTTAGAAGAGCTCTGTTTAGCTGGAAAGTTTGTCTCTCTCTCCAACACAAGTTGATGCAATAAAAGATATTGTCTCATCCACCTTGTCTATCTACACTGTTACCCAGAGGGATACAGAACCATCTTCTCTCTCCCAGATCCCTGGGGTAGAGAACCAATCAGAAGTCCCCTGTGTCGGGACATCTGGAGCTGCTGGTTTAGTTTCCTCCTTCCAGCCTCCTCTCTGCTTAAGAGAGGGTTGACTGACAACAGAGCAGCAGTGCTTCTGGGATGCAGTCTTCAGCCCTGGCTGGCCCAGATAAGTTTCACCCCCTTATGGCAAGGAGGCGGGGGGGGGCGGTTTACAGCTGTAAACTCTGTGTGGCAGGGGCTGATGTTTAGATAGACGTTTTTGTATGGTATGTAGCACAACAGGGCCGAACCTGGTTGTAGTCTTTAGGTTTTACAACAATATAAATGAGTTGTGTGTATTGGGAGGGGAGCGCAGAGCATATGTTGGAATAAGCAGATGCAAGCAGGTTGTCTAGCTTTCAAGGGTTACAGATTAACCTGTTTTTTTTTGTTGTTTTTGTTTTTTTAATAAAAATGTTTTAGGGATTTGTGCCTGGTCTGTTTGGAACTTCACATGGAGCACTTCAGTTCATGGCATATGAAAATCTGAAATTGAGATACAATAAGCATAGAAACAGACTATTGGATACAAAATTGGTAAGTTGCCTAAAATCGAAACATTTATCTTTTTATAGTATGTGAGTATATGGAAACCAGAACTGTAGATCTAGAACATAGATCAGATGAGAGTGTACTGTTTGTGCAATTGCCACAAACTACCAATTGGTTAGCTATTAATGTTATGTTAACTTTTGGCAGATCACATAGGAAAAATAAGGAAAATACTCATTGTTTTTTCACTTTCGGTACAAATTACCTCATCACAAGACAGTTAGCACTGTTTTTTTACATGTTGGAGTAATCTACTTTTCATCTGAGAACTTGGGAAATCTTGTTTGTTTTTGTTTTGTTGTTAAATTAACTTTTGGGAGAATGCTTGTAGTTCCACAAATATAAACAAATAAAAAAGTAGCTATACCAAAAAAGTAATTTATAATATACTTTTTAGGATATTACTTAAGTATGCTATTGAACTTGTGGTATAAATGAGAGCATCCAGTATAATCAGGTTTTACACCAAAATAAGTACATCTAATGCTAGTATTAATGTGTAATAAACATCAGCACTTCTTGGAACCTGTATACCCTTCTTATAGAAAAAAAATCTAGAGTACTGCTCCGTTCATGCTTTAAAAAGCAGTGTGATCGTTCCCAGCATTTTTAGTTGTCTGTAATTTGACTTAAACTAACATTGGTAACTTTCTTACAATTTTAGACTGCTTTAGAATACATTACCATGGCAGCACTATCCAAAATATTTGCTGTATCAGCAACATACCCATATCAAGTAGTGCGAGCTCGTCTTCAGGATCAACACAATCGGTACTCTGGAATGGTTGATGTTATTCGCAGGACATGGAGGTAGGCATAGAGAAGTAAGAATGCAATTCTGTGAAAATGACCTCACCTTAATCAACAGATCTGCTCCCGGTCTGTAGTCAGTGTTGTGTCTGCTGACTTCAGTGACACATTTTTATTACTGTTTTTTTTCTGTTAGCTGTGTTGGTTCTGCAGGGCCAAGTGTGAATTGGATTCTGTTCCTCCTAGTACATCACCTGCTCAACGGAGTTATTTACTTAGGGCTTGTCTTCACGTACAGCACTACATCAGCACAGCTGCACTGGTGCGCCATTGCAGCACTTTAGTGAAGACGCTAACATACTATTGGGAGAGCTTCTCTCCTCAGCCTAGTTAATCCACCTCCCCGAGAGGCGGTACCTATGTCAATGGGAGACGGTCTCGCGTTGACATAGCAGTTTCTACAAGGAGGGTTCGATCAGTGTAACTACATTGCTCAGGGGTGTGGTTTTTTCGAACCCCTGAGCGATGTAGTTATACTGCTATAGATCTGTAGTGCAGACCTGGACTTAGTTAAATCTGTACAAACTCTTCGTAGTCAGTGGGGTTGCACAGGTGCAAGGGCTAGAATTTGAAGACAATGGATAGGTGTAAAACTGAATATTGGGGACGGGGAGAGACATCCTGGGCTTCCATGTTTGTTTGTCTCAGTGATTTTTCATTCAAATCTGCTTAAAAATGTTCTTTCCCACCCCCCAAAGGAAAGAAGGAGTTCATGGATTTTACAAAGGGATCGTCCCCAATGTGATCAGAGTGACTCCTGCCTGCTGCATTACCTTTGTAGTGTATGAAAATGTATCAAATTTTTTGCTTAATTTTAGAAAAGAGAATAATTAAATTAAGCTAGAAGTTTGCATCCAGTGGAGTTTACTGTCCTTTATTTTTTGAAACTTGTAATCCGAGAGAAATATTGTACAACTGTCTAGCTTGAGATTGTGAACTGCTCCAGTAATCAATGCAAGAATTTGGAGAGAACAACCCAAACTGCCTTCTCTTCTATTGGAGCTCTCCTGACCCCTCTATTTCCCTCTTCTCTGTGAATCAGCAGCCTCTGCCTGAAACAGCTGTTCCCATTCCAACCTTAAAACAGCACAGTGACTGTAAAAAGCCAGTCTTGCAACAGCCATGTCCTTCAGTGAACTGATCTCTCTAAATCAGCTTTTCCTATACAAGCGCAAGAAGCTGATGATGTCCAGGGTTAATTGAGTGGGTTTGTAAGGACATCAAAAGTTGTGACAGGTTCCAGATGTATCAAACACAGGGCCTCTCTTTGGCTGTGACCCAACAGAACTGTGTACATGCTCGTCCTCATGGTGGTCTGGAGTTTTCTAAATCCCATCCATGTGTAATTTGTCAGGTTTCAGAATGACGAATGCCCTGACTGCAGTGTGTGTGCAGTGCAAACCCTGACTCACTGGAGGAGACTGTGCGGGGGACAGCACAAACATTTAATTGGGGATTGGTCCTGCTTTGAGCAGGGGGTTGGACTAGATGACCTCCTGAGGTCCCTTCCAACCCTGATATTCTATGATTCAGAGTACCTTTAAGGTACAGTGTGGCTGGAGACAGTAAGGAGGAGGGCTGTTCACCCAGCCCATTATATTAAAATCTGCTAGACCTCCAGTTTTAGTATAATGTCCAAGGCATATTGCAAAATGTTTGCAGCATCAGACCTAAATCAGCGGTTAATGTGTCGCTGGCCACTTCTCCAGTTTTTCCTCTTTAGAGGGAAAGATAAAGTCCCTCTTAGTTACAGAGATTACATGTAAACTCCAGGTTGAGTTTCAGACACATAGACATGTTTAATAAATAGCTTGATGCTTTTGCACTAGTTTTTGTAAATAACAGTAGTTTTCAAAGTCTTATTTTAAAGATGGATATTTCAAAATGTTGGTCTTATTTATTCAGGTTATTGCTTAATACCACAGCGTAGTCTTCCACCATAAGCACCATTTGAAACAGCGGTGGCATCCCAGGGGTCAGGATCAAGGGTACATGCTTTTCAGACTTTAGTTATTTTTAATTCTGCATCAGGAAAATTCTTTAACTACAATGAAAGCATTCAATTGTTTTGTATAAAGTATCAAATGAGAGTCAGGAGTTAATAAATGTAAATACAAGAATTATTCAGCCTGTAAGTTAAATAACTTGGAGCCAGGCAACTGGTTTACCTTTTTTATTGCTTAGGAAATTGATTATTCTGGAAGCTCATCCTTTCATAGTAAGCTAATGTAACTTATGACAAGTTCCTTATACATAAGAATTAATTTGGAGCTGAGGAATTGATTTCATTTTATGACCCTGGAATTTAGGACATTGCAAACGTTAAAATGTTGAGCATTCTTAATTCAACCATTTGAAGAGTAGCTTGATATTGAGAGGAATGTTTGTTTCAATTGACTAATCTGACTGCCTTCTTGGGTAATCTTTTGTGCATGTTTAAGGCTTTAATAACTAAGCTTCTTGGGGCAGGGACTATCTTTGTTCTGTGTTTGTACGACACATAGCATTGTGGGGTCCAGGTCTGTGACTAGAGCTCCCAGGTGCTACAGTAATACAAATAATAAATAACCCATTTCTACTCCCACTCACACAGACCTGAGAACATAAATGTCTAAATTATGAAATTGCTGGCATTCAGCGGAGATGGGATACTGTTAGGGTTCCATTAGCTAGCCTTCTTTATTATATAGGCATTTTTTATATTTACATTTGAATGATAACTGAACTTACTCTAAGGCCACCATGTGAATTACGAAGCTTAACATCTCTGTATAATGCAGTTGTTAACTTTGTGTGCCTTATGAGGTTTTTATTTAAGAACATATCAAGTACATAATATGTAGGACTAATTCAATAGGGCATTGTGGTGTTAACCACTCGAAGATCAGAATATACTTTGAAATCCCATGAAGACAGTGGCAATGAACAAAGGTCTGGGGAGATCTATCAGCTGTATAGCTTGCTGGACTTCAGCAGCAGCACTGATGATATTTCCAGGTAGAAGAGCCTGACAGCCCTCCTAGCTTTAGGTTCGTTTATATAGTACCAACTTACTGCAAAATGGAGGTAGAAATTTGAGAGGGAAATGCTGTGACAATCTTAAAGAAATATGTATTGTATATTCTCTTCAGAACGTCGCTGAGCCAAAGTATTTCTTTTAAAAAAGTTAAAATGTGAATCTAAGCTGTGCAGGATTTTTTCTTTTTAATTCTAGGGAAAATTAGTCATTACACTTTCGCATGTTATACATGCTTTGTGACTTTTCCTTTGGTTTGGCTTGGCTCTTCAGTGCAAAATTTGAGTTCTTTCTAACCACTTAACTTTTTTTTACGTTGTAAAAATTTAAGAGCCCTACTTTTGTTGGTACTGTCACTTGACAGCTGCATTTTGGAGTGAATACTTAAAATGCTACAGTTAGCTATGAGACATGCTGAATGATCAACATGATCATTTTATCTAGTCTTATGAGACTGAACACATCACCTTTGTAGCGTGATTGCTTCCAACACTTGCAAACTATTCTGAAGGCCATACAGAGTGAGGCATTTGAGCCTACCCTTATTTATTTTCTCCATTTCTATTAATGTATAACGCACTTCATACTTTTGTGCTGCTGATTTATAATTATCTTAGCACCAAGGTGATACATGGTGACTGGCTAAGAAGACTCTGAAATAAACTAGTTTGTTGGGGAAATTAAATACCTTAATAATTAAGGTAAATCAACATTTGTTGTAGTAAAATTATCCAATATATTCACCATTATTAGTCTTCTTCAGTGAAACTGACTTTCATACTAAAAATAAATTGGGTGTTGAGAACCTCTTAATGAGTTATTTAACTTAGTGGGGAAAAAGCCAAAATGGTATGCTAAAAACTTAATCTTTTAAAATGAGATATTTTATGCTTATTATTGTCCTGGATCCAACTCTCACTAATATCAATGGGAGTTGAATCTATAGTAGAACTATAGTAAAGTTGAATAATCTAGTGCTACAGTAGTACAATCAGGTTCGTATAATATGATTTGATCCTTTTAAATAAGATTCTTGAAGTCTAAAATGAATAAAGTATAGTATTTTCTCCACAGATGTTACTTTCATGTCCGTCAAGCTACTCTAATACACCTGTTTCATAATAGCCATGTAAAAAGTAAAACCCTTTGCATTTTGCTGACAATAAAATAGCCTAGATTTTTGCCTCTTTTTGTAAAAGGTTTTATTTATTGAACAGATATAAAAAGATTTAATCTACAGTTTTTACAAGGGTGATAAATATTCAGTCCAAATGATAATAAAACTGGACAAACTTGTTTCTAATATTTGTTCTAAAATTATATGGTAGAAGAACTTGCCAGGTGTGTTTAACAGTGATGTGGCTACATGTTAAACAGTTCAGCTGGAAAAATTCAACTAGGGTGCTTGTAAGCAAGCTTGTGTATTCTGGCCAGATGCTTACAAAGCTCCAGAGAACTATTCAATTTCAAAGTAAATTGTACAAAACGTGTATAAAAAATTGATATGGGGGCTTTGGAACGATGGGTTACAAGGAGGTTTGGAAAAAACTTCTATTTCGGCAGCTCTTCAATGACGATACGAGAGACTGAATTCCATCCAGTAGAAGCATCACCTCTTGGGTAATCTGCACAAGTACCAACCCAGATAGCAACATCCACCAACCCAGCGCTGATTCCTTCACAAAGTCCTTCCACTGTTTAAAGACAAACATTGTATCTTCTTTCAAATAATCAGTATCACTTATTTCACTGATTTTTTTTTCCATATCCTGATTTATATAGTTAACATTCCAAAGAACAGCAGTTCAGTGCAACTCTCTCTACAGAAACTGCATTAGGTAAGGTTACTATGTTGTTAATGTTTAAATCTTTAGTGGGGGAGAACATTGTCTTCCAGGGTACCATGGCCTCGGTAGAAACTATCTGCAGCCAAATGTTTTTTAAACCATAATACAAAGTTTTAAAAGTAATTTAATTTTATGATCATCTATAGGAATAGTTTTTAACCATACACAGTTCCTTATTTCTGTCCATTTTTTCAACAGTCTCCACTGTAGTGGCAGTACTAATGGGAGACGTGAGTAGAGTGGTGGAAAACCCATTCTGATACTTCACGGAAAGGCCTACTATGGCCACACAAGTGAGATTTCATGGATTTTCTTGTTACTTTAAAGAAATATTACCCCGGGGGAAGAGAGACAGAGTCAGAGGCCTTCTGTCATAGGCAAAAAGCTGAGCTGCTAGCTTCCCATAACCTTAGGCCTGTTACAAGCAGCAGTTGTTCTCCTGTGAAATCTTCTAGCCTATTCTGCTGCGCTGTGGTGAATATTCTCTATGCTACAACATCTGGTAAGTTAGATGTTGCAAGCCTTTGGTTTTATATACAATTTCTCTCAGCATATGTCTATAATTCAAGGTATTAAGGGGGACATATGGTGTAAGTATATTTTAGTTGTTACTCCCATTTTCCCTATATCATCATCTTTTGATATTGAACAAGAACTGTTGTTGTGATTTGCCCTTTTCTTAGAAGAGGGCATCATATAAGATGTGGACAACTAATTGTTCCGAATATGATTTGGTTTAGCTTTTAATGTGATAGGTCTCACTGGTGAAGATGGGTTTGTGTTGGAAACTCCAGCAGAAATTAGTCTGCCCAAGAATATTGCATGCAATTCCATACCCGATACAAATAACTGCACAAAAGACAATACAGGTCCAATACATAAACTGCCTGCTTAGAAGGTGGTATCCCAGTTTCACCAAAGCACTAGTGCTATTTAGTTATACTGCAGTTGGGCATAGTGTCACACATGCCATTTTTTATCCTAATTTGAAGCAGCAGTAGTTGTTTAATAGAAACCTATCAAAGCTCAATGGGTTGGGCTGGATAAGGTAAGTCTCTTCATCTCTAACTTCTTGAATTTACTTAAAGTATGACTAAAGCTAGTAAGACCGTAAAAATGGAGTGGCAGCAAACCCAAATCCACAAGAAAAACTAGAGTTACTGTATTTTTAATACTTATACTGAATTTTGACACAGGTGGGAAAAATCATCTAGCAACTGTCCCTCTCTGCCTCCCCTTTATGGACCCTAGACTTCTAAATAGATGTCCTTATGAGGTTCCCCATGTCACTTGTTAACTGCATCCTTATCTTGAACTCCATTCCTAAATACATGGCTTTGACATACATACCTGAAGAAGTGCGATGTATATTAATAGTTGAATTCAGCTCTGGGCTTCCTTGGTCTAAATAAATTATGGCTTCAATAGGAAGTGGCCCAGAACATTCGGCTCCATTAAATGTAAAATACCACCGCTGGCAGCATGCATTTTTGCATTTGAGTCGAAGTGATCCACTGAAGAGAACTCTTAGAGCACTGTTAGAGCGCATCTTTGTGAATGTACATTCCTAAGGAAAATAAGAATAAATTGTTGGCTGTGGCTTTTGAACCCACTTCACTAATTCTTTTGAGAATACATTAATCACCTTCTCTGTTCTCCCCATTCATTCCCCTGCTCCTTTTATTAAAAACTAGCACCTGACAAGTAAGTCAGTGCCCCAAAATACTGATCGGTGTTTCAAACACACCAGAGGATGGGGGAATGTTGAGATCCTATATTTTAATATGAGACAATGTATGCTGTCAAGTTAAGTATCTAAATATCTTTGGGGCTTTCCTTTCTCTCTTCTTTCTTTCCCAACACTCTCCTTCCTTGCAGTTAAGGAGAGTGTTACCAGCTCTCTCAAGCCAGTCCATATTCCAGACAAAATGTTAGCCAGAAGAGGTTGATGGAAAGATGCAGGGTTATCTTGGTGCTGTACAAGGTGGATAAATTAGGTTTTTTAAAGAAGTTTTAATAGGGATTATTTAAACCAGATTTTCTAAATTTTAAATATTTGCTTTTTAAAATACATTTAAAATGACAAGTTATGTTAAAGCCTTCATTAACTATATTTAAGTGATTTTAATAAGTTCTACATATTTGCTACCAAAGTTTTAAAGAACATCAAACCACTGGCTCAGCACATGGACACGGGAGTTTCCTGAGGTGTTAAACGAGCCTGACACAACAGTAGCCTCTTCTGCAGGTACAGAGAGAATATTTTCTTCATTACAGTTTATTCAGTTAGTTCAATGACTTGTTCATTCAAAGTTAAGAAACTGATTGGGAGTTGAAAAAGTTTCAGGAAACCTGTTTTCCTTTTCCAATCTATGAATAAAAACTAGGTGTGAGAGGATGAGATTTCCTAGTTCTAAAATCTTGAAGGACGGGGTGACCAGAAACAATCACTTCAATTCAACAACTACAGATAATTTCGTAACTCAGTTTTAAATGCAAAACATGTTTTGATAATTTTTTTCCTCATGTATCCTCCACATTTTAGTTTTATTTAACTAATTAATAAAACATTAAAATGCTGTGTATCTATTTTTACTTGAACTCCCATTTCCATTCAAGTCAAGCTTAAAATAAATCACAAGTAAAAAAACCCCACAATCATCTAGTAAATAAATACACCATTCATTATTTTCTGATGTAAAAATTAAAAATCTGAATAAATGTAAATTATGCAGAATAATTTCTTAAATATATATAGATGTGGTTAGCAAAAAAGTATCAAATTTCATGTAAATGCTACATTTAGTTGCCAATCAACATGTTTTATGGTTACCCACCAATGAGAATCAACTTTTCTTTAGGAAAGTAACTCAAAAGTATAAATGCAAAACAAGACTCAAATCAATTCTTGAAATCAAAGTTTCCTGCTTGCTGGTTAAAATCATGATTAAAACCGGTGACTTAAAATCAGTCCATCCTATTGCAGTACACCGATGCAAGGTAACAAGGGATGTGTTTGAAACCTGAATCCCTACATAATATAATTTTATGATTTCTCTCTTCATCACTTAGGGGCTTTCTGGATTTAGCAGTCACAAGACACTGTTTTCATGAAAACTGCAAGACTCTTCATATGATAGTCTATAAAATTTAGTAGAAAACATTTTCAGTTGAATTTTTAATTGTGCCCCTCCACCTACCCAATGCTGAATAACTTGCTGCTTGGGCCCATTAAGGGGCAGTTCTAAAGTAAATGGAAATTAGATATTTATTGTATCTATTGAATTGGTTCTCACACTGTGACTGCAACTGTATTACTTAAACAAAGTAGGCCTACCAATCTCAGGCTTGATGTGTTGCTCCTAGGGGGTTGGGAATTTTTTTTTTCTTTCTGGTCATCTTCCATACCTATTGTTGTTTTTTTTTTCCTTACTTTAAAATCTCATACTCAGAGGCCTGAACTAAGGATACAATATTTTTGTTGAACTGGTTAGGACTTGTTGATGCTGCACAAGTCTCACCAGTCGGTTAGCCAGTTATCTCTGTAATCCATGCACCCAAAACCTTGGCTTCCAGTTCTACTGCTTCAAAAGGGAAAACTGAATATGGGTCTGCTGTATGTACCTAGAACAACCCAGCTCTCTCACCTGTAGCTTTATTACTGAAATAAGACACCTGGAGTGTCCAATCAGTTATTACACATAATAGAAATGGGCCTGAACTAAAACTCTAGCTGGGATCAACCTTGAATGTTGAAGAAAAAGTTTCCATCAACAGCTGCTGTGGTGTTGCTTTAACATCACACTACAACATCACGTGTGCTTACTTACTGCAATTTTGCCAAGATCTATGCCATAATTCAGCGCACTCCATGAACACTGTTTAAAGTTGGGTGTCCAAGACTCCTCAATGCTTTCTCGCATACATTCTCCTTTTTCTCCTTTCAGCCCATCCCGACCAGGGATTCCAGGTGTCCCAGGAATTCCATTGATTCCAGGGTTTCCATCTCGTCCAGGAACACCACCAGGTCCTTGTAAACACATTCCATTATACTGAAAAACATAACCTTTTTTCACACTTTGCTTATTGATTCTAAGGCTGAAAAATAGTGTTGCTTACTTTGTACAAGATAGGAGTCTGTTATAGAAGGCCATGAAAATTCCTCTATTAGTGAGGAAAGAGAGGCAAGAAATGGCATTGCCTCTCAAATACTGAAAATTAAATGAATATGTTAAAACTGGCAGCTGAGTTTGCTGTTAGTGGGATATCAAAGATAGATGCAGGGTGGTAGTTTCATTAATAGGAAATATTCATATATGTTAACTACAAAACTGCATGGAAAAGTGTACATGCCCCTTACCTTCCAAAAAAGTTTCCCCAGATTACAATATTAATATGGTCAATTGCTGGCCTCAAACTATGATGGTACACCTTGCTTTCACATTTTAACCAACTAGACTGTGATAGTAATAGTGTAAATTTAACATTTGGGAGAGAGGAAGATGAAACTCAGATGGGGCTCTCTCTTCTTCTCTGCCCTCAATCCCCAAACTATTTGGACCCAGAGCTGTGCAGGGTGGACCCCAGGCAGTTCCACCTGTCCCCACCCATGCAAGCTCCAGGGAATAACTCCAGGGAGGAGACAATTTGGGGGTGCAGACAAAGCCAGGAGAAGGAGACATAGAAGAATCTGCAACAGGAACCTTTGGACACTGCTGATGTCCACTACATTTTTTATCTTGAACATTAGGTCCCATCTGCTGACTGGGTGCTTATTCCAATCCTCACCCATTCATCGAGTCTCTTCACCTCCTACTGCCCTGCTCTTTTCTTGCCTTCTGTCTCATGCTTATCTCCTTCCCTTTTTCCTTTTGTTCAATTAATCCCCACCCACCAAACCCTAATCAAAAACAAAAAACAAAATTGAAAGAGAATTATGCAACTAACATGACACTTTCAAATCATAACATTGCTCCTGCTTGTATGTTATTTTCCTTCTTCCCTTCCCTTTGACTGACTTGTCTATTTAGATTATATTTCTTCAGGGCAGGGACTGTCTCTTAACCTATATTTGGATAATGCTCGGCATAACAGGGCCGCCCCACTGTGATACAAATAAATAAATAATTAAAATGAAAAGTCCTACTAAGGAAGTAAATTGAGATCCAGAATAATGAACTTTTGACATTTCCTACAATATTCAAAAAGAAAGAATCACTGTTGGCAAATACAGTAACAAGAACATGCCAGTGAAACATTTGATCAAGGAGCAGATCCTTAAAAAGGCTCAATGAATATTAGTTTGGTCTCAGAGACACCTACAAAACTAATAAGCAAGACAGTTATGTGAAGACATTTTCATTTCTTACAGTACTACTTGTACCAATTTATTTGATACATTTTGCCTTTAATATTGAAACTGATTGTAATGTTGCCTAGTTCTGATTTCTTTAATATCATAGAATCATATCATATCTTTAATATCATAGAATATGACAGATGAATAGAAAAATATTAAGAAAGTTGAACTCAGTAGAAGTTGGGGGCACTCATCTCTTCACAGGATCAGGCCCACTATCTGGAACATGTGAGAAGCATGGTCTTACAAATAAAATATGCTATTTAGCTATTCTTTGCTTTAACTTCGTAACTCTCAACTTTTGCCGACTATTGTATCCCTTTCAGGAGTCTGATTTGTCTTGTGTACTCCCCAAGTTTCACCTCAATCTCAATTAAAAAACTACTTGATTACAAAATCAGACATAAAAATACAAAACTGTCACAGCACACTTACTGAAAAATTGCTTACTTTCTCATTTACCATATAATTATAAAATAAATCAACTGGAATATAAATATTGTGCTTACATTTCAGTGTACAGTATATAGAGCAGTATAAACAAGTCATTGCTGTACAAAAGTTTAGTTTGTACTGACTTTGCTAGTGTTTTTACATAGCCTGCTGTAAATCTAGGCAAATATCTAGATGAGTTGATGTACCCTGTGGAAAACCTCTGCATATCTACGGGGTACATGTACCTCTGGTTGAGAACCACCGATTTAGCTGACCTGGACATTTTAGTTTTAGATTCCACCAGGGGGCAGAGCTAGCCAAAAAGAGGGTGCTCCAGACTGATCTAACATTAAAGAAATGTTGAATATTTCCAGAGAGGGAGGTTTAAACTGTTGCAGACCCAGAAACTCACGTATGCAAAAGAATTACATGGACTTTGGTCTCCTCTTCAGCCAAACCGATCTGTACTCACCAGATCAATTATTTTCACATATGGTATGCTGCTTTTGAAGTGGAATGAGCATCTAGTTGTAAAATGACAATGTTGTGTCTGTTGAAGCAAGCCGACCCCTTGTCATGTTTTTGGTTCTATTTTTGAAGGAGTTTGTGTCAAAGTTATTTTAGCTGACACATTTAGTATACATCTACTTAAGTATATTTCCTTAACTTCCACTAATTTATCTGTGTCATAGAGCTCAGCCTGCCAAGCTGAAAAATGGGATGCAGTGTCGGGCAAATATTCAAGATGAGGGACACAAAAATATTTGTTCATACAGAAAACTTAAACTGTGGGATTCACTCCTTTAACTTCCCATAACCTCAGATTCATTATTCCTTATTTTTTTATATAAAAAATGTTCAACAATGACAGTGAGATGGCACCAAAGCTGTGTGGAACACAGGTGGCTTTGGGACTGAAACTAGTGATAGCCCTCAAACTGAAGTACATTTGAAGGGTATGATCTAGGTACATCTGCTGACAATGCCATCTACATACCAAAACCAGCAGCACCCTCTCCATCCTAAAAAAATATAAGTGTTAGTGAATACAAGTGCGGGATCCCTGCAAAGACTTGCCTTTGTCTGGAGGGAAGAAAAATCCATGCCACTGGTTTTCCATGGCTCAATAGCCTTCAGTGCATTTGTAGTTGCAATCAAACAGCATCTGGAAATGTGCCATGTATAAGCAGCAGTGTGAATTTGTTTACACTTGGGAAAGTGGGATTTAATAAAATGAGAGTTTTGCAGCTTTTTGTGGCTCTTTAAAAGTAACCTTTTTTCTTTATCTTGTCCTTTATTTACTATTCTAGTTTAGTTGATAAGGGCTTTAAAAAATCAGTTTTGCCTAGGCGATGTCTTAGTAAGGAAGGAAAGCAGTTCACAGTCCACTCTTTTTTATAGAAACAATCCAGCCACATTAACTTGGCCTTGCTTCCTCATGCGGACATGACTGGAGAGAAGGGTATGTATTACTTTAACCACAGACTACAGACTCTGCTATGTGAAAATCTGAGGAAACACAGTCTGCATCTGGAAAGAAATAGCTTCCATGAAGACAAATCCATTCTAAACATTTCCCTGCATCATCACAATCAGTGAGCAATAAAATGTAGAAAAGAAGATAAATCAAATTACTCATCCTTCCTGCAAAAATGACCCAGCATAATTGAGTCTATGGTCAGGTCTTCAAGTTATAACTGGGTTTGGGCAGGGGAACTGTCCTGGCTGGCAGAAGGGAGCTGTTCTCCCAACAATAGACACTTTGCAGAGACTGGCCCCGAGAGCTGCTCTAGCCTCTTCCTGGGATAAAGCAAAGGAGAGGATTGGGTGGTTCCAACCCTTTGAATGAGAAAGCAGCAAGGAAGATTCTCCAGCAGCTCCTCACTTGTTACTGTAACCTCAAATCCACAACATCACCCGCAACCTTGTCCACCAGCTCCCCCCACATCAGACCCCTCTGCCCCCAGACTCCCACTCTAACCCTCCTAACCCTTTTCAGGCCCCCCAGACTTCCACTCCAACCCTCCTAACCCCTCTCCAGGCCCCCCCGCCCCCAGACTCCCACTCCAACCCTCCTAACCCCTCTCCAGGCCCCCCCGCCCCCAGACTCCCACTCCAGCCCTCTTAACCCCTCTCCAGGCTCCCCCTGCCCCCAGACTCCCACTCCAGCCCTCTTAACCCCTCTCCAAGCCCCCCCCCCCGCCCCCAGACTCCCACTCCAGCCCTCCTAACACCGCTCCAGCCCCCCCTGCCCCCAGAGTCCCACTCCAGCCCTCCTAACCCCTCTCCAGGCCGCCCCTGCCCCCAGACTCCCACTCCAGCCCTCCTAACCCCTCTCCAGGCCCCCCCGCCCCCAGACTCCCACTCCAGCCCTCTTAACCCCTCTCCAGGCTCCCCCTGCCCCCAGACTCCCACTCCAGCCCTCTTAACCCCTCTCCAAGCCCCCCCCCGCCCCCAGACTCCCACTCCAGCCCTCCTAACACCGCTCCAGCCCCCCCTGCCCCCAGACTCCCACTCCAGCCCTCCTAACCCCTCTCCAGGCCGCCCCTGCCCCCAGACTCCCACTCCAGCCCTCCTAACCCCTCTCCAGGCTGCCCCTGCCCCCAGACTCCCACTCCAGCCCTCCTAACCCCTCTCCAGCGCCCCCCCCGCCCCCATCATCTACTCGTAGCCCCACTGCAGCCCCTCCCTCGCCCCCATTGCTCCGTCCCTCTCTCCCGACCCCTTGCTCCACAGTCCTCCGCTGCTCCCGGCCCCTCCATTCCCATCCCCTATTTCCGCGGCGCGCGCAGACTCACCACGTCCACCACCTCCCTCTGGCGCAGCGGCTTGTGCTTCGCCTTCGGGCTCTCGGACTCCCCGAGCGGCGGGGCAACCAGCAGCAGCAGCGCGGCCAGGAGCAGCGAGGCGGCGGCGGGCGGAGAGCGCATGGTGCGGGGCTGCCGGGGGCGCGGGGCCGGGCTGGCTGGGAGCTGAGCGAGCGTGCGGGGGGATTAGTCAGTGTCTGCAGCGCCCCGCAGCAGCGCGCTGGATAAATGAGCCTTTCACAGCCCGGAGCCTGAGCTCCCTCCCTGGGGACGCCAGGAATTTCCATCCTGTAACAGGGCAGCAGCTCCGCGCCTGAGCCGTCCGGCCACAGCCACAGGCCCGCCGGGGCTTCCCGCCTCCGCATCGCCCGGCACCGCCGCCCCAGCCTCAGGCGCCCTGCAGCCGGCACTCACGGGGCAAGTGTGCCGGGGCTGTGTGCCCCGGGCCCTTAGCACGGGCACCCTACAACCGTACCGCCTGCGCCCCGGGCCCTTAGCACGGGCACCCTACAACCGAACCGCCTGCGCCCCGGGCCCTTAGCACGGGCACCCTACAACCGAACCGCCTGCGCCCCGGGCCCTTAGCACGGGCAACCTACAACCGAACCGCCTGCGCCCCGGGCCCTTAGCACGGGCACCCTACAACCGAACCGCCTGCGCCCCGGGCCCTTAGCACGGGCACCCTACAACCGAACCGCCTGCGCCCCGGGCCCTTAGCACGGGCAACCTACAACCGAACCGCCTGCGCCCCGGGCCCTTAGCACGGGCAACCTACAACCGAACCGCCTGCGCCCCGGGCCCTTAGCACGGGCACCCTACAACCGAACCGCCTGCGCCCCGGGCCCTTAGCACGGGCAACCTACAACCGAACCGCCTGCGCCCCGGGCCCTTAGCACGGGCACCATACAACCGAACCGCCTGCGCCCCGGGCCCTTAGCACGGGCACCGTACAACCGAACCGCCTGCGCCCCGGGCCCTTAGCACGGGCACCGTACAACCGAACCGCCTGCGCCCCGGGCCCTTAGCACGGGCACCGTACAACCGAACCGCCTGCGCCCCGGGCCCTGAGCACGGGCACCCTACAACCGAACCGCCTGCGCCCCGGGCCCTTAGCACGGGCACCCTACAACCGAACCGCCTGCGCCCCGGGCCCTTAGCACGGGCAACCTACAACCGAACCGCCTGCGCCCCGGGCCCTTAGCACGGGCACCGTACAACCGTACCGCCTGCGCCCCGGGCCCTCAGCACGGGCACCGTACAACCGTACCGCCTGCGCCCCGGGCCCTTAGCGCGGGCACCCTACAACCGTACCGCCTGCGCCCCGGGCCCTCAGCGCGGGCACCGTACAACCGAACCGCCTGCGCCCCGGGCCCTCAGCGCGGGCACCCTACAACCGAACCGCCTGCGCCCCGGGCCCTTAGCACGGGCACCGTACAACCGAACTGCCTGCGCCCCGGGCCCTTAGCACGGGCACCGTACAACCGAACCGCCTGCGCCCCGGGCCCTCAGCACGGGCACCCTACAACCGAACCGCCTGCGCCCCGGGCCCTTAGCACGGGCACCGTACAACCGAACCGCCTGCGCCCCGGGCCCTCAGCACGGGCACCGTACAACCGAACCGCCTGCGCCCCGGGCCCTCAGCACGGGCACCGTACAACCGAACCGCCTGCGCCCCGGGCCCTCAGCACGGGCACCCTACAACCGAACCGCCTGCGCCCCGGGCCCTTAGCACGGGCACCCTACAACCGAACCGCCTGCGCCCCGGGCCCTTAGCACGGGCACCGTACAACCGAACCGCCTGCGCCCCGGGCCCTTAGCACGGGCAACCTACAACCGTACCGCCTGCGCCCCGGGCCCTTAGCACGGGCACCCTACAACCGAACCGCCTGCGCCCCGGGCCCTTAGCACGGGCACCCTACAACCGAACCGCCTGCGCCCCGGGCCCTTAGCACGGGCACCCTACAACCGAACCGCCTGCGCCCCGGGCCCTTAGCACGGGCAACCTACAACCGAACCGCCTGCGCCCCGGGCCCTTAGCACGGGCACCGAACAACCGAACCGCCTGCGCCCCGGGCCCTTAGCACGGGCACCCTACAACCGTACCGCCTGCGCCCCGGGCCCTTAGCACGGGCAACCTACAACCGAACCGCCTGCGCCCCGGGCCCTTAGCACGGGCACCGTACAACCGTACCGCCTGCGCCCCGGGCCCTTAGCACGGGCACCGTACAACCGAACCGCCTGCGCCCCGGGCCCTGAGCACGGGCACCGTACAACCGTACCGCCTGCGCCCCGGGCCCTGAGCACGGGCACCCTACAACCGAACCGCCTCCGCCCCGGGCCCTTAGCACGGGCACCCTACAACCGAACCGCCTGCGCCCCGGGCCCTTAGCACGGGCAACCTACAACCGAACCGCCTGCGCCCGGGGCCCTTAGCACGGGCACCGAACAACCGAACCGCCTGCGCCCCGGGCCCTTAGCACGGGCACCCTACAACCGTACCGCCTGCGCCCCGGGCCCTTAGCACGGGCAACCTACAACCGAACCGCCTGCGCCCCGGGCCCTTAGCACGGGCACCGTACAACCGTACCGCCTGCGCCCCGGGCCCTTAGCACGGGCACCGTACAACCGAACCGCCTGCGCCCCGGGCCCTTAGCACGGGCACCGTACAACCGTACCGCCTGCGCCCCGGGCCCTGAGCACGGGCACCCTACAACCGAACCGCCTCCGCCCCGGGCCCTTAGCACGGGCACCCTACAACCGTACCGCCTGCGCCCCGGGCCCTTAGCACGGGCACCCTACAACCGTACCGCCTGCGCCCCGGGCCCTTAGCACGGGCAACCTACAACCGAACCGCCTGCGCCCCGGGCCCTTAGCACGGGCACCGTACAACCGTACCGCCTGCGCCCCGGGCCCTTAGCACGGGCACCGTACAACCGAACCGCCTGCGCCCCGGGCCCTCAGCACGGGCACCGTACAACCGTACCGCCTGCGCCCCGGGCCCTCAGCACGGGCACCCTACAACCGAACCGCCTGCGCCCCGGGCCCTTAGCACGGGAACCCTACAACCGTACCGCCTGCGCCCCGGGCCCTTAGCACGGGCACCCTACAACCGTACCGCCTGCGCCCCGGGCCCTTAGCACGGGCAACCTACAACCGTACCGCCTGCGCCCCGGGCCCTGAGCACGGGCACCGTACAACCGAACCGCCTGCGCCCCGGGCCCTTAGCACGGGCACCGTACAACCGAACCGCCTGCGCCCCGGGCCCTTAGCACGGGCACCGTACAACCGTACCGCCTGCGCCCCGGGCCCTTAGCACGGGCACCGTACAACCGAACCGCCTGCGCCCCGGGCCCTTAGCACGGGCACCGTACAACCGAACCGCCTGCGCCCCGGGCCCTTAGCACGGGCACCCTACAACCGTACCGCCTGCGCCCCGGGCCCTTAGCACGGGCAACCTACAACCGTACCGCCTGCGCCCCGGGCCCTTAGCACGGGCACCGTACAACCGAACCGCCTGCGCCCCGGGCCCTTAGCACGGGCACCCTACAACCGTACCGCCTGCGCCCCGGGCCCTGAGCACGGGCACCGTACAACCGAACCGCCTGCGCCCCGGGCCCTTAGCACGGGCACCGTACAACCGAACCGCCTGCGCCCCGGGCCCTTAGCACGGGCAACCTACAACCGAACCCCCTGCGCCCCGGGCCCTTACAACGGGCACCCTACAACCGTACCACCTGCGCCCCGGGCCCTTACAACGGGCACCCTACAACCGTACCGCCTGCGCCCCGGGCCCTTAGCACGGGCACCGTACAACCGAACCGCCTGCACCCCGGGCCCTCAGCACGGGCAACCTACAACCGTACCGCCTGCGCCCCGGGCCCTCAGCACGGGCAACCTACAACCGTACCGCCTGCGCCCCGGGCCCTCAGCACGGGCAACCTACAACCGAACCGCCTGCGCCCCGGGCCCTCAGCACGGGCAACCTACAACCGTACCGCCTGCGCCCCGGGCCCTCAGCACGGGCACCGAACAACCGTACCGCCTGCGCCGCGGGCCCTCAGCACGGGCACCGAACAACCGTACCGCCTGCGCCCCGGGCCCTCAGCACGGGCACCGTACAACCGTACCGCCTGCGCCCCGGGCCCTCAGCACGGGCACCCTACAACCGAACCGCCTGCGCCCCGGGCCCTCAGCACGGGCACCGTACAACCGAACCGCCTGCGCCCCGGGCCCTTAGCACGGGCAACCTACAACCGAACCGCCTGCGCCCCGGGCCCTCAGCACGGGCACCGTACAACCGAACCGCCTGCGCCCCGGGCCCTCAGCACGGGCAACCTACAACCGAACCGCCTGCGCCCCGGGCCCTTACCACGGGCAACCTACAAGCGAACCGCCTGCGCCCCGGGCCCTCGGCACGGGCACCCTACAACCGTACCGCCTGCGCCCCGGGCCCTCGGCACGGGCACTGTACAACCGTACCGCCTGCGCCCCGGGCCCTCGGCACGGGCAACCTACAACCGTACCGCCTGCGCCCCGGGCCCTCGGCACGGGCACCGAACAACCGTACCGCCTGCGCCCCGGGCCCTCGGCACGGGCACCGAACAACCGTACCGCCTGCGCCCCGGGCCCTCGGCACGGGCACCGTACAACCGTACCGCCTGCGCCCCGGGCCCTCGGCACGGGCACCCTACAACCGTACCGCCTGCGCCCCGGGCCCTCGGCACGGGCACCCTACAACCGTACCGCCTGCGCCCCGGGCCCTCGGCACGGGCACCCTACAACCGTACCGCCTGCGCCCCGGGCCCTCGGCACGGGCACCCTACAACCGTACCGCCTGCGCCCCGGGCCCTCGGCACGGGCACCCTACAACCGAACCGCCTGCGCCCCGGGCCCTCGGCACGGGCAACCTACAACCGAACCGCCTGCGCCCCGGGCCCTCGGCACGGGCACCGTACAACCGTACCGCCTGCGCCCCGGGCCCTCGGCACGGGCAACCTACAACCGTACCGCCTGCGCCCCGGGCCCTCGGCACGGGCACTGAACAACCGTACCGCCTGCACCCCGGGCCCTCGGCACGGGCACCCTACAACCGTACCGCCTGCGCCCCGGGCCCTCGGCACGGGCACCGTACAACCGTACCGCCTGCACCCCGGGCCCTCGGCACGGGCACCCTACAACCGTACCGCCTGCGCCCCGGGCCCTTAGCACGGGCAACCTACAACCGAACCGCCTGCGCCCCGGGCCCTTAGCACGGGCACCGTACAACCGTACCGCCTGCGCCCCGGGCCCTTAGCACGGGCAACCTACAACCGAACCGCCTGCACCCCGGGCCCTTAGCACGGGCACCGTACAACCGAACCGCCTGCGCCCCGGGTCCTTAGCACGGGCAACCTACAACCGTACCGCCTGCGCCCCGGGCCCTGAGCACGGGCACCGTACAACCGAACCGCCTGCGCCCCGGGCCCTTAGCACGGGCAACCTACAACCTAACCGCCTGCGCCCCGGGCCCTTAGCACGGGCACCGTACAACCGTACCGCCTGCGCCCCGGGCTCTTAGCACGGGCAACCTACAACCGAACCGCCTGCACCCCGGGCCCTTAGCACGGGCACCGTACAACCGAACCGCCTGCGCCCCGGGCCCTGAGCACGGGCAACCTACAACCGTACCGCCTGCGCCCCGGGCCCTGAGCACGGGCACCGTACAACCGAACCGCCTGCGCCCCGGGCCCTTATCACGGGCAACCTACAACCGTACCGCCTGCGCCCCGGGCCCTTAGCACGGGCACCGTACAACCGAACCGCCTGCGCCCCGGGCCCTTAGCACGGGCACCGTACAACCGTACCGCCTGCGCCCCGGGCCCTGAGCACGGGCACCCTACAACCGAACCGCCTGCGCCCCGGGCCCTTAGTACGGGCACCCTACAACCGAACCGCCTGCGCCCCGGGCCCTCAGCACGGGCACCCTACAACCGAACCGCCTGCGCCCCGGGCCCTCAGCACGGGCACCGTACAACCGTACTGCCTGCGCCCCGGGCCCTTAGCACGGGCAACCTACAACCGTACCGCCTGCGCCCCGGGCCCTTAGCACGGGCACCGTACAACCGTACCGCCTGCGCCCCGGGCCCTTAGCACGGGCACCGTACAACCGAACCGCCTGCGCCCCGGGCCCTTCGCACGGGCACCCTACAACCGTACCGCCTGCGCCCCGGGCCCTTAGCACGGGCAACCTACAACCGAACCGCCTGCGCCCCGGGCCCTTACAACGGGCACCCTACAACCGTACCGCCTGCGCCCCGGGCCCTTACAACGGGCACCCTACAACCGTACCGCCTGCGCCCCGGGCCCTTAGCACGGGCAACCTACAACCGAACCGCCTGCGCCCCGGGCCCTTAGCACGGGCACCCTACAACCGAACCGCCTGCGCCCCGGGCCCTTAGCACGGGCACCCTACAACCGAACCGCCTGCGCCCCGGGCCCTTACAACGGGCACCCTACAACCGTACCGCCTGCGCCCCGGGCCCTTAGCACGGGCAACCTACAACCGAACCGCCTGCGCCCCGGGCCCTTAGCACGGGCACCCTACAACCGAACCGCCTGCGCCCCGGGCCCTTAGCACGGGCACCCTACAACCGAACCGCCTGCGCCCCGGGCCCTTAGCACGGGCAACCTACAACCGTACCGCCTGCGCCCCGGGCCCTTAGCACGGGCACCCTACAACCGAACCGCCTGCGCCCCGGGCCCTTAGCACGGGCAACCTACAACCGTACCGCCTGCGCCCCGGGCCCTTAGCACGGGCACCGTACAACCGTACCGCCTGCGCCCCGGGCCCTTAGCACGGGCACCCTACAACCGAACCGCCTGCGCCCCGGGCCCTTACAACGGGCACCCTACAACCGTACCGCCTGCGCCCCGGGCCCTTAGCACGGGCACCCTAGAACCGTACCGCCTGCGCCCCGGGCCCTTAGCACGGGCACCGTACAACCGAACCGCCTGCGCCCCGGGCCCTTAGCACGGGCACCCTACAACCGTACCGCCTGCGCCCCGGGCCCTTAGCACGGGCAACCTACAACCGTACCGCCTGCGCCCCGGGCCCTTAGCACGGGCACCCTACAACCGTACCGCCTGCGCCCCGGGCCCTTAGCACGGGCACCGTACAACCGAACCGCCTGCGCCCCGGGCCCTTAGCACGGGCACCCTACAACCGAACCGCCTGCGTCCCGGGCCCTTAGCACGGGCAACCTACAACCGAACCGCCTGCGCCCCGGGCCCTTACAACGGGCACCCTACAACCGTACCGCCTGCGCCCCGGGCCCTTACAACGGGCACCCTACAACCGTACCGCCTGCGCCCCGGGCCCTTAGCACGGGCACCGTACAACCGTACCGCCTGCGCCCCGGGCCCTTAGCACGGGCAACCTACAACCGAACCGCCTGCGCCCCGGGCCCTTACAACGGGCACCCTACAACCGTACCGCCTGCGCCCCGGGCCCTTACAACGGGCACCCTACAACCGTACCGCCTGCGCCCCGGGCCCTTAGCACGGGCACCGTACAACCGAACCGCCTGCGCCCCGGGCCCTTAGCACGGGCACCCTACAACCGAACTGCCTGCGCCCCGGGCCCTTAGCACGGGCACCCTACAACCGAACCGCCTGCGACCCGGGCCCTTAGCACGGGCACCCTACAACCGAACCGCCTGCGCCCCGGGCCCTTAGCACGGGCAACCTACAACCGTACCGCCTGCGCCCCGGGCCCTTAGCACGGGCACCCTACAACCGAACCGCCTGCGCCCCGGGCCCTTAGCACGGGCACCGTACAACCGAACCGCCTGCGCCCCGGGCCCTTAGCACGGGCACCCTACAACCGTACCGCCTGCGCCCCGGGCCCTGAGCACGGGCACCGTACAACCGAACCGCCTGCGCCCCGGGCCCTTAGCACGGGCACCGTACAACCGTACCGCCTGCTCCCCGGGCCCTTAGCACGGGCACCGTACAACCGAACCGCCTGCGCCCCGGGCCCTCAGCACGGGCACCCTACAACCGTACCGCCTGCGCCCCGGGCCCTCAGCACGGGCACCCTACAACCGAACCGCCTGCGCCCCGGGCCCTCAGCACGGGCACCGTACAACCGAACCGCCTGCGCCCCGGGCCCTTAGCACGGGCAACCTACAACCGAACCGCCTGCGCCCCGGGCCCTCAGCACGGGCACCGTACAACCGAACCGCCTGCGCCCCGGGCCCTCAGCACGGGCAACCTACAACCGAACCGCCTGCGCCCCGGGCCCTTACCACGGGCAACCTACAAGCGAACCGCCTGCGCCCCGGGCCCTCGGCACGGGCACCCTACAACCGTACCGCCTGCGCCCCGGGCCCTCGGCACGGGCACCCTACAACCGTACCGCCTGCGCCCCGGGCCCTCGGCACGGGCACCGTACAACCGTACCGCCTGCGCCCCGGGCCCTCGGCACGGGCAACCTACAACCGTACCGCCTGCGCCCCGGGCCCTCGGCACGGGCACCGAACAACCGTACCGCCTGCGCCCCGGGCCCTCGGCACGGGCACCGAACAACCGTACCGCCTGCGCCCCGGGCCCTCGGCACGGGCACCGAACAACCGTACCGCCTGCGCCCCGGGCCCTCGGCACGGGCACCGTACAACCGTACCGCCTGCGCCCCGGGCCCTCGGCACGGGCACCCTACAACCGTACCGCCTGCGCCCCGGGCCCTCGGCACGGGCACCCTACAACCGTACCGCCTGCGCCCCGGGCCCTCGGCACGGGCACCCTACAACCGTACCGCCTGCGCCCCGGGCCCTCGGCACGGGCACCCTACAACCGTACCGCCTGCGCCCCGGGCCCTCGGCACGGGCACCCTACAACCGAACCGCCTGCGCCCCGGGCCCTCGGCACGGGCAACCTACAACCGAACCGCCTGCGCCCCGGGCCCTCGGCACGGGCACCGTACAACCGTACCGCCTGCGCCCCGGGCCCTCGGCACGGGCAACCTACAACCGTACCGCCTGCGCCCCGGGCCCTCGGCACGGGCACCGAACAACCGTACCGCCTGCGCCCCGGGCCCTCGGCACGGGCACCCTACAACCGTACCGCCTGCGCCCCGGGCCCTCGGCACGGGCACCGTACAACCGTACCGCCTGCGCCCCGGGCCCTCGGCACGGGCACCCTACAACCGTACCGCCTGCGCCCCGGGCCCTCGGCTCGGGCACCCTACAACCGTACCGCCTGCGCCCCGGGCCCTCGGCACGGGCACCCTACAACCGTACCGCCTGCGCCCCGGGCCCTCGGCACGGGCACCGAACAACCGTACCGCCTGCGCCCCGGGCCCTCGGCACGGGCACCGTACAACCGTACCGCCTGCGCCCCGGGCCCTCGGCACGGGCACCGAACAACCGTACCGCCTGCGCCCCGGGCCCTCGGCACGGGCACCGAACAACCGTACCGCCTGCGCCCCGGGCCCTCGGCACGGGCACCGAACAACCGTACCGCCTGCGCCCTCGGCACGGGCACCGAACAACCGTACCGCCTGCGCCCCGGGCCCTCGGCACGGGCACCGTACAACCGTACCGCCTGCGCCCCGGGCCCTCGGCACGGGCACCCTACAACCGTACCGCCTGCGCCCCGGGCCCTCGGCACGGGCACCCTACAACCGTACCGCCTGCGCCCCGGGCCCTCGGCACGGGCACCCTACAACCGTACCGCCTGCGCCCCGGGCCCTCGGCACGGGCACCCTACAACCGTACCGCCTGCGCCCCGGGCCCTCGGCACGGGCACCCTACAACCGTACCGCCTGCGCCCCGGGCCCTCGGCACGGGCACCCTACAACCGTACCGCCTGCGCCCCGGGCCCTCGGCACGGGCACCCTACAACCGTACCGCCTGCGCCCCGGGCCCTTGGCACGGGCACCCTACAACCGTACCGCCTGCGCCCCGGGCCCTTGGCACGGGCACCCTACAAGCGTACCGCCTGTGCCCCGGGCCCTTAGCACAGGCAATAAACAAAAATTCACTGAAGCCCGTTACCTGTCCATAATTTTTATTAAAATTATCCCTGACAAAATGGGAAGAGAAGGGGGCACCCACAGTGGCTGGGCTGCTGCAGGCTCCAATCCCTGCCCTGGTGACTGGGCTGCGGCAGGGTCCTCCTGCCCTCCCGCACTGCTTGCCACGGGTAGGCTGCTGTGGGGGGGTGGGGGGGCTCCTGCTAACTGCTGCAGCTGGGTAGCTGCGGGGAGCCCAGCTGAAATTTCACTACTACATGGTGGCTGGGGGCCTCTGACAGCAGCGGCTGAGAACTGCTGGGCTGCCTGCTGACAGCAGTTCAGCCCCAGGGCAAAAAATGTCACGGAGGTCTCTGGAAGTCATGGATTCCGTGACATCCATGGCCTTGGTGACATAATTGTATCCCTAATTATAACCTATGTGTTTTGCAGAAGTTAATTGTAAAAATTAGCTAATATAGTGTACTTTGGAGCAGTCCTCTGAAGCCATTTTGAAAGACATTTTTCCTGACACCTTTTCTCCTTGGTGGGTGAGCAACTGGCCACTGCAAACCTGCTGTTAATTACTCAGTACCGTTCCAGATGTTAGATAAATATCTGGGATGTTCTAAACCTATTGCTTATGTCTGTGTGTGCTTAAATATGATAAACTGCAGTATTAGACAAAAGCACACTTACTTGCATTTAATTCTTAATCAGACAGAATTGCTGTGTTCCTATTGATTTATTCCTGACACCGCCTGGAGTGAAACAGTTAAGTTACCACTGTTGGGGGTTCTGAAAACCCCAGGGGCAGAAGAGGGGGGGCCAGGGGTGGGGAACCCTCCCCCCGCAAAATTTTGGTCAGGCTCTGCCGCCCTTGTCTGTGCCACTCAACTAAAAATATACAATAGTATTAATGAACTAATTCTGAAAATAGGAATGGTCTACCAAAGATAATGTCAAAAATCTTATGCAAATTCATATTTAGACACCATTTTAAAAATAGATTTATGGAGTTGTTACTGTCTTGTGAGTCAATACGGCTGCCATACAGAAAATAGATTAATACCGAAAATTGTCAAGTAGGCCTATATTTGGAAGATGCTTTATACTTTTCATATCTCATCCATTATTCATCATTTGTCTGACAACCCTGGAGATCCCTCTATTATAACCCTCCTTTTAAACCTTTGAGGCCCTCTTTTACAGTTAGTATCTTTCTGGTTAAGGAGCTTTTTTTCCAGGAACTCACAGAACAATTTTATAGAAGGCGGAATGATGCTATTTTAGCTACAGCAAAGATTCCCAACTGTGGCATGAGTATCATTACTTTTGAAAATCCTATCTAAATATAAATGTATAGATGACAGGATCTATTTCATTTTAACAGGTGTGGAGCGTAGAGGACACAAAATTCTTTTTCCCAGCAGTAGAAAATTAGACTTTTATGAGATAACATTATACTGCCTCCCACTTAGTACTTTTGATCTCGTGCTCAAGGAAATGCCAAAATACTAAGAACTACAACCAATATAATTAATCTCACATTGCATTAATTAAAATAATACTTTATTATGAAGTCATATTAGAAATAAAATCAATCCAAAATAAATTATGTTATATGTTGCCACTCATTGGGACTGGAAGAGTCAGACAGTTACTTGAGAGCTAACCCATGCAGACATCAGCCTGAGTAGGATTATAGAGGTAAGGTTTCCGCAAGGATGAAATATTCCATATTACTATTTTGTATTTATATGTGTGAATGCCTGTGTGCGAGACTTTTTAAGTGAGAAGACCGTTGCATCTCACTCTCTCAGCTGCTGAAGTCAAAGACCAGCAGCATGAAAGGTCACAAAGACTGGGAACTTCATTAGCTGCCGTGGATAGCCATTGACATCTTTTGTGCGTTGTCAAGCCTTACGTACTCAACAGTATGTTGTTGCAGTGCCTTGCCAACCATTGGTCAAGAAGTCTCCTCCACACAGTCTGCCAAAGCGGATTTAGTATGTTGGGGGTAGGCATTTCCCCTCATGGCTACCCTCTACCTGGTTTATCCCACCAGTTGAAATTCATTTAGATACTCAGTGCCCCCTGTGTTTGGATATTGCTCCTGGGAGTCTCTGTGCTTTATTTTCATGCAAGAACAACCATCACAAAGAGAGAGAGTGAGTGTGTGTGTGTGTGTGTGTGTGTCACTCAGTCATTCTCCCAGGGTCCATGCTGGCTGAAATGTCTCCAGGAAGCATCAGCTTGTCAGGGGCTCCAGTGAAGAAACAAAGCTGGGACCTCATATGACAGTCTGCATAGTCTCTCTCAGCACGCCTTGTATTTATATAGTGCCCTGCTAATTACAGTCAGTGCCAAATGGGGTGGTGATTTTGTGAGGTATGGTCCACTGGGAAGTGGACTGAAACTTCCAACTCACTTCACAATGGCCAAACAACAGCTAACAGATAGTAATGACTTGGGACTACCACTTATCTGGACCAGCTATGTACATTTATGGCATTAAATAATGCTTAATAATATTTCCATCCATGGTTGAAGTAAATGTTTCCATTGTGAACTGTGTTATCCTCATCTATTTTTGAGACCCTTGAGATCTAAAACCACTAACTCTTACAGAAACTTTTCCTTACTATGAGGACAGCCCTGAGAACTTTTTTCTAGTGACGGAATTGACTGTTTTGACTCGTTGTAGCATTCACTCTATTTATTTAATGACCTTTGGATGTTTTTGAGCATTGAGCGAGAAAAGTGAGTCAGCAAGGAATAGTGTAGGAGATGCTGCAAGTTCCGATAAGTATGTCTGCTGTAAAATCCACAGTACTCATTTGTCTGCCATTCTGGATTGCCATCTGGAAGAAATGAAGGTAGACATACTCCCAAACCTAATTCAGTCTGACCCCTATTCTCTGACATTCTGCATGGGATGTGATTTTTTACTTATTTAAATGCTCTCTATTTGTACATCTGAGGACAGTCATCATTGTGCAGGTTTAGCTGTAATACTCCAATTGCATGAAATTCAATCAAGTAATATAGATAGATTTTAAGGCCAAAGAGAACTATTCTGACCATCATGATTTAACTGGGAATTGGCCCTGCTTTGAGCAGGGGGTTGGACTAAATGACCTTCTGGGGTCCCTTCCAACCCTGATATTCTATGATTCTAGGATGACCTCTTTCATATCACAACCCACAGAATTTCACCAAGTGATTCCTGCATCAAGCCCATAATTTCTGGTTGAGTTAGAGGATAGGGACCAGTTCTGTTCAACATCTTCATTAATGATCTGGATGATGGGATGCATTGCACTCTCAGCAAGTTTGTGGATGACACTAACCTGTGGGGCGAGGTAAATACGCTGGAGGGTAGGGGTAGGGTCCACAGTGACCTATACAAATTGGAGGATTGGGCCAAAAGAAATCGGATGAGGTTCAACAAGGACAAGTGCAGAGTCCTGCACTTAGGACAGAAGAATCCCATGCACTGCTACAAGCTGGGGACTGAGTGGCTAAGTGGCAGGCTTGCAGAAAAGGGCCTAGCAATTACAGTGGACGAGAAGCTGGAGATGAGTCAACCGTGTGCCCTTGTTGCCAAGAAGGCTAACGACATATTGGGCTGCATTAGTAGGAGCATTGCCAGTAGATCGAAAGAAGTGATTATTCCTCTCTATTCGGCACTGTGGATCTGGACTACTGTGTCCAGTTTTGGGCCCTCCACTACAGAAAGGATGTGGAAAAATTGGAGACAGTACAATGGAGGGCAACAAAAATGATTACAGGCACATGACTTATGACGAGAGGCTGAGGGAGCTGGGCTTATTTAGTCTGCAGAAGAGAAGAATGAGGGGGGATTTGATAGCTGCTTTCAGCTACCTGAGAGGTAGTTCCAGAGAGGATGGTTCTAGACTATTCTCAGTGGTGGAAGAGGACAGGACAAGGAGTAATGGTCTCAAGTTGCAGTGGGGGAGGTTTAGGTTGGATATTAGGAAAAACTTTTTCACTAGGAGGGTGATGAAACACTGGAATGCGTTGCCTAGGGAGGTGGTGGAATCTCCTTCCTTAGAAGTTTTTAAGGTCAGGCTTGACAAAGCCCTGGCTAGGATGATTTAATTGGGTATGGGTCCTGCTTTTGAGCAGGGGGTTGGACTAGATGACCTCCTGAGGTCCCTTCCAACCCTGATATTCTATGATTCTATGATTTAAACTATGGGGAATCAAACTCATTTGTGATTTTAATACAGAACTTCTTTAATATGATCCAACAACTAAATCATCCCAGCCAGGGCTTTGTCAAGCCAGGTCTTAAAAACCTTTAAGGATGAAGATTCCACCGTCCGCCTAGGTAACTCATTCCAGTGTTTCACCACGCTCCTAGTGAAAGTTTTTCCTTATATTCAACCTAGACCTCCCCCACTGCAACTTGAGACCATTGCTCCTTGTTCTGTCATCTGCCACCACTGAGAACAGCCTAGCTCCATCCTCTTTGGAACCCCTCTTCAGGTAGTTGAATGCTGCTATCAAAAACCCCCTCACTCTTCTCTTCTGCAGACTAAATAAGCCCAGCTCCCTCAGCCTCTCCTCATAACTCATGTGTTCCAGACCCCTAATCATTTTTGTTGCCCTTCGCTGGACTCTCTCCAATTTATCCACATCCTTCTTGTAGTGTGGGGCCCAAAACTGGACACAGTACTCCAGATGAGGCCTCACCGATGTCGAATAGAGGGGGACGATCACGTCCCTCGATCTGCTCGCTATGCCCCTACTTATACATCCCAAAATGCCATTGGCCTTCTTGGCAACAAGGGCACACTGCTGGCTCATATCCAGCTTCTCGTCCACTGTCACCCCTAGGTCCTTTTCCGCAGAACTGCTGCCTAGCCATTCGGTCCCTAGTCTGTAGCTGTGCATTGGGTTCTTCCATCCTAAGTGCAGGACCCTGCACTTATCTTTATTGAACCTCATCAGATTTCTTTTGGCCCAATCCTCCAATTTGTCTAGGTCCCTCTGTATCCTATCCCTGCCCTCCAGCGTATCTACCACTCCTCCCAGTTTAGTATCATCCGCAAATTTGCTGAAAGTGCAATCCACACCATCCTCCAGATCATTTATGAAGATATTGAACAAAACCGGCCCCAGGACCGACCCCTGGGGCACTCCACTTGACACCGGCTGCCAACTAGACATGGAGCCATTGATCACTACTCGTTGAGCCCGACAATCTAGCCAACTTTCTACCCACCTTATAGTGCATTCATCCAGCCCATACTTCCTTAACTTGCTGACAAGAATACTGTGGGAGACCGTGTCAAAAGCTTTGCTAAAGTCAAGAAACAATACATCCACTGCTTTCCCTTCATCCACAGAACCAGTAATCTCATCATAGAAGGCGATTAGATTAGTCAGGCATGACCTTCCCTTGGTGAATCCATGCTGATTGTTCCTGATCACTTTCCTCTCATGTAAGTGTGTCAGGATTGATTCTTTGAGGACCTGCTCCATGATTTTTCCGGGGACTGAAGTGAGGCTTACTGGCCTGTAGTTCCCAGGATCCTCCTTCTTCCCTTTTTTAAAGATTGGCACTACATTAGCCTTTTTCCAGTCATCCGGGACTTCCCCCGTTTGCCACGAGTTTTCAAAGATAATGGCCAATGGCTCTGCAATCACAGCCGCCAGTTCCTTTAGCACTCTCGGATGCAACTCATCCGGCCCATGGACTTGTGCACATCCAGTTTTTCTAAATAGTCCCTAACCACCTCTTTCTTCACAGAGGGCTGGCCATCTATTCCCCATGTTGTGATGCCCAGCACAGCAGTCTGGGAGCTGACCTTGTTCGTGAAGACAGAGGCAAAAAAAGCATTGAGTACATTAGCTTTTTCCACATCCTCCGTCACTAGGTTGCCTCCCTCATTCATTAAGGGGCCCACACTTTCCTTGGCTTTCTTCTTGTTGCCAACATACCTGAAGAAACCCTTCTTGTTACTCTTAACATCTCTCGCTAGCTGCAGCTCCAGGTGCGATTTGGCACTCCTAATTTCATTCCTACATGCCCGAGCAATATTTTTATACTCTTCCCTGGTCATATGTCCAACCTTCCACTTCTTATAAGCTTCTTTTTTATGCTTAAGATCTGCTAGGATTTCACCGTTAAGCCAAGCTGGTCGCCTGCCATACTTACTATTCTTTTGACACATCGGGATGGTTTGTCCCTGTAACCTCAACAGGGATTCCTTGAAATACAGCCAGCTCTCCTGGACTCCTTCATGTTAGTCCCCCAGGGGATCCTACCCATCCGTTCCCTGAGGGAGTCGAAGTCTGCTTTCCTGAAGTCCAGGGTCCGTATCCTGCTGCTTACCTTTCTTCCCTGTGTCAGGATCCTGAACTCAACCAACTCATGGTCACTGCCTCCCAGATTCCCATCCACTTTTGCTTCCCCCACTAATTCTTCCCGGTTTGTAAGCAGCAGGTCAAGAAAAGCTCCCCCCCAGTTGGCTCCTCTAGCACTTGCACCAGGAAATTGTCCCCTACGCTTTCCAAAAACTTCCTGGATTGTCTATGCACCGCTGTACTGCTCTCCCAGCAGATATCAGGAAAATTAAAGTCACCCATGAGAATCAGGGCATGCGATCTAGTAGCTTCCGCGAGCTGCCGGAAGAAAGCCTCATCCACCTCATCCCCCTGGTCCGGTGGTCTATAGGAGACTCCCACCACTACATCACTCCTGTTGCTCACACTTCTAAACTTAATCCAGAGACACTCAGGTTTTTCTGCAGTATCGTACCGGAGCTCTGAGCAGTCATACTGCTCCCTTACATACAGTGCTACTCCCCCACCTTTTCTGCCCTGCCTGTCCTTCCTGAACAGTTTATAACCATCCATGACAGTACTCCAGTCATGTGAGTTATCCCACCAAGTCTCTGTTATTCCAATCACGTCATAATTCCTTGACATCACCAGGACCTCCAGTTCTCCCTGCTTGTTTCCAAGGCTTTGTGCATTCGTATATAAGCACTTGAGATAACCTGCTGATCGCCCCTCATTCTCAGTATGAGGCAGGAGCCCTCCCCTCACAGACATTCCTGCCTGTGCTTCCTCCCGGTATCCCGCTTTCCCACTTACCTCAGGGCTTTGGTCTCCTTCCCCCGGTGAACCTAGTTTAAAGCCTTCCTCACTAGGTTAGCCAGCCTGCTCGCAAAGATGCTCTTCCCTCTCTTCGTAAGGTGGAGCCCGTCTCTGCCCAGCACTCCTCCTTTATGGAACACCATCCCATGGTCAAAGAATCCAAAGCCTTCTCTCCGACACCACCTGCGTAGCCATTCGTTTACTTCCACTATTCGACGGTCCCTACCCAGGCCTTTTCCTTCCACGGGGAGGATGGACGAGAACACCACCTGCACCTCAAACTCCTTTATCCTTCTTCCCAGAGCCACGTATTATTAATTAAGAGGTCTCTTGTTTTTTGGTACTGTTTCTCTCCCTCTCTGTGTGAAACTTGCAAGCTGCTAATTGTGTTAGTATATTCTAAGACCGAGTCTGTTCTCAAAGCAATTCTTTGTAACAACAACTACTCACACAGAGAGAGACTCAAAGCAATACTCTGTAACAACAGAAACAGCACCCAGAGACTCCCTGCCCTTTTGTTGTATTCATCTCACTTTGTTAACAATTGTGATTAAAATAGAGATCGAGGATGTATGTGGATGGATGCTTGATGTGGATAATAACTGAATGATCAGGAAGGCGCCAGCCTAAGAATCCAGTGTCCATCGGCTGAAGAAGGCGTCAAGTGGAAATAACCAGAGGACCCCCGGAGAGCAGACTCGAATCCACCCAACAGCCTCAAGAATGAGAAAACTAAAGAACAAGATAACATTTGGCAGCACGGAGCTGTCAGGAATGTGCCATCTGCTGATTGATTCAGCAACAGCATGATGAAGCAATTCCCATAGACTGGCATAGGAAGAAATTCCTATAAAAATGGACTCTAGAAAGTGAGAACTTTGGGGTCTGATTCTGCAAACCAACTTCCAGGAGTATCAGATGAGCATCTGACAAGGCCTCGCTCCCTCCTCATGTCCAGGCCATCTGGCCAGTGGCTTGGCGTGAGCAACTCTAAGGCTGTAACTATGATAACAACCTTGCAGAACCTGTGTGTGTGTGTGTGTGTGTGTGTATGAATGAATGTGTGAATAAATATGAAATTGAATGGAATGTTATAGCTATAACTAACTGCTTCCTATGATTCTTTCTGTATTCACAATAAATGTGGCATTTTGCCTTTTCCCCTTTAATAAGATCCTGCTGGTTTTTATTTTATTGGTATAACATAGTTGGGGTTGGTCCTGCTTTGAGCAGGGGGTTGGACTAGATGACCTCCTGAAGTCTCTTCCAACCCTAATCTTCTATGATTCTATGATATCATGTAGATAGGAATTTAGTGAACGCTTTTAATTTCAGTGATCGTATGTTTTAGCTTTGTTTAAATTTTTTTGCTGATATTCTGGGCTGTGTTGTAGTTGGACTGTGGGAGCATCTTGTTTCTCTCTTCATTATGTTCTGTATGTCTAGAGTAAGTAGTATGTGAAAATGTGTACAAGTTAGTTTGTTTTTTTTAAAAGGTTGTGATCAGAGAAGACGGTTGGGTATTTCAAATGGTACTGTGCAGCCTGTGTGTCTGATTCAAGAAAGAAAGAACAGTCTGTTCTGCAGTAGTGGAAAGCCAAAATACAAGTTTTCTAGGAACTAAAACTTACTGCAGGTTAGGAAATATATTTAATTTTCTTACAAAGATCCTAAGAACAATATAAGAAAATGACTGTGCTCTTCATGGGTGAAAACTTTCTTTTCAATAGCTATATTTGAAATTTTAATTAAATACATTTCATTTGTGCACCTGATTTGAATAAAACACATGTAATAGTATTTTAAAGGACACTAGAAAACTGCTTCTCTGTTGGTTGCTTCTACTGGCAGGGATAAACTGTGTTCGATATTTGTTGACTAAAAGAGGTTGATTCCTGGCCCAGTTTGCCATTTAGGGGGTGTAGTATGTATAGTAGTTCTTTGTAAGACATGTAACCTTTTAAGACGTGACTCTAAAACTAGTTCTGAGGGCAGATGTAATGGTTTTATAAAATGTGTCAGTTCATGTTGCTCATTAGGATGTAATTTTTGTCTTCAAAAAAATCTGAAATTGTAAAATATAATATCTTCCCTTTCTGAGCAAGCAAAGCATAAGATAAATTCACATCTGGTGAAAATCACCCCTGGGCAGAGAGCTTTCTCTAAACCTATGCACTACGTAAGTCCTCAAAATACATACCTGGAGGATAGGCCTAGTGCCGGCTGTCTGCACAGTGGTGAATTTCACCCTTTGTGAATTTGAAATTTGCTTTACTTGCTTGGAAGGGTAGGATATTACTATAGTTTACACTTTTACATTAAAGTAATTTAGAATCATAGGACTGGAAGGGACCTTGAGAGGTCATCTAGTCCAGTACCCTGCACTCATGGCAGGACTAAGTACTATCTAGAACATCCCTGACAGATATTTGTCCAACCTACTCTTAAAAATCTCCAATGATGGTGATGCCACAACCTCCCTGGGCAATTTAGTATAGTAAATCGGTACCAAGTAATTTGGGATAATATCTAAAAGCAATATGCCTGGCAGCTGTTAAAAAGAATATGCCTGGCAGCTGTTAAAAAGAACAACCACAGCCCTGAACAGTCGCTAGTTTTCTCCTTTTTGAGCTATTTAAATACTGATCACCCTAACAGTTCAAAGCCAAATAAGCTCACCTGATCCTAAGCACAGATGCTCCTGCACACAGTCCCACAAAAGTTATCATGCCAGCTAGGAAAACCACCAAACGTTGCATGGGAAACTTGGGTGTTCCTGTGGGTCTATCCCTCTGTTGGCATGAGAACAGGTATTGATGCTTGAGAAAGAATGGTTAGGGACCTTACAGTAAGTGGTTCTTCGAGTTGTTTGGTCCACTCAGAGCCCGCTGTAGGTGCGCGTGTGCCCCATGCACGCAAGATCAGATTCTTTTGGCCAGCAACTTCTACTGAAGCTGCACATGCACCCTGCATGCCCTAAGACTCTTCTCCAACAGTTAAAATGTAGATCAGCCCCAACCGCCTCACAGTTCCTTCACCAATGCAGAATCCCCAAGGCTAAAAATTCTACATTTGAGGGAAGAAAGGCATTGTGAGGTCCGTGTGGACACACCATCTCAAAGATCACAATTACTGCAAGGTAAGTAATGGTTCCCTCTTCTTTGAGAATTTGTCCACACACATGGGCAGCGGGTACAATAGGCCAGGAGAGGCTAAACCTCCCCTGGCCCAGCCACCGCCAACCCGCTGCTGGACGCCTAGGCCGTGTCCCCTGCCTGCTCCGCTCCTTCCCCAAGGTCCCCACTGCTTGCTGCTGCTGCCTAGTGAGTCTTCCTCCGCTCCTCCACTCCACCTCCCCCTCCCTCGGAGGTCCCTGCCACTAACTGCATCCCTCCTCTCCCCCACCCCTCTCCCCAAGAAGGCGAGGGAGGTGAGGAGGCAAGTGGGGGTGTGTGTGTCTTGCAGCAGGCAGGAGGGTGAGGAGGGACACGGTGGGCGGCGGGAGGGGTGAGGAGCGACACAACGAGTGGCCGGCAGGGGAGTGAGGCAGGACATGATGGGCGAAGAGGGACATGGCGGGCGAGGAGCTGAGGAGGTATGTGACGAGCGGGGGAATCTCGCGGCAGGCAGGGGCTGAGGAGGGACATGGTGAGTGACGGTGGGGGGGGTGGAGCTTGGAGCCAAGGTGGGGCAGACTGTGGGCAGGGCCGTGGGCAGAAGAGGCGGGACAAGGAGCTAGTCTCCCCCAGTGGAAGCTTCACCAGTCGCCCATGTTCATACTGATCCCACTGTAGGTAGGATCTTTATTAGATGGGAAAGGAAACTATTAATACGTCTAGACCCATGGTCACATTTTATGACTTTGTTTTGTATTGGAACCATTTGTTTCACCCCTCTCTCATTTTTTGTTAAACCTTTTTTCTTTCTTAAATAAAACTATTTTTGTTTTATTATAAATGCTCACAAGTGCTGTGTGGTTTAAAGGAACAGTGATTTACGATAAAACTGGTAAACTGGGGTACACTGTACTTTTGTGGGCAGAAAATTACTGGGAATAGCCAGTGTCAGGGGCTGGATATCACAGGGGAATGGTTCTAAGGGACGCAGGGACCTGCAAGGTGAATTTAGGGCTGGAAGCGCCCAGAGGAGAGTGCTTGAATGGCCAAAAGGCTGGTGGTGTGAGGAAGCTGATACTGGCTACCACTTGCTGGAGGCAGAGGGACACAAGATGACTCACAGACCTGGGTACCCTAAGAATCATCACAAGGACTGGTGCAATGCAGCTGCTGCTGCTCACCACTGCCGCAGCTGTCTCTACTGCCACTTGCTGCTCACCACTGCTGCTGTGTGTTGCTACCATCTTTGCTGTGTGCTGCCCTAGCTGTTATCTCTGCCACTGCTTGCCGCTGCTGCTACTCCCTGTTGCCTCTTTCTCCAGATGCACTGCTGTATCCTGAGGTTCCCCCCCCCCCCACTTAGCCCATTTTCTAGTGATTTTACCAAGGAATGGGGAATATCACTGCTGTTGCTTTCTCCTTCACTGCCGCACTGTCCCCACACCAGGTCTAAGGTTCAGCCCCTTAGACCGGCGCATCAGCGATTTCAGCTCCCGTTCACTCAGCAGAAACAAGGCATCTCAACCAGTCCCCCCTTTTACTTGGAGCTGACAGCACTACCTCCCCCCGTGAGGTTTCAGTTGAGTGACCCCTTCCACAATAGGACATATTAAGTACATTTCTGCTGCCCTTTAGTTATACAATAAGGATAACAACATTTCATTTCCCCTGCATTCAACCTAAAGTGGATTTTAACCCAAAACAGCTGAAATTGATCACTTTCAAAAAGCAGGCTTGTCTGCTGATCATCTAAGCAGAGTAGGTGTGTTCATGCAAATCTAATACCAACAGACCCCAGTTGTCAGCAGGGGGGATTGAACCTGGGACTTCTGAAGCTTAGTGCATAAGCCTCTACTGCATGAGCTCAAAGTCACTTGGCATTTAGCCAATGCTGTAGCAGGCTCAACAATCTCTATCTGGGCTTGGTGCCACTAGAAAGCGACAGAGTGCCATACCAAGCAGGCATGGGTTACACAAATACAGTCTGGTCCTGAGGTCTTTCCCCCCAGCTTATCAATAGATGTGTGGGGAGAGGTCAGTCAGATGCTGGCTGGTAGATATGCTAAAGCAGACTGACACCCATTTTGAGAGTTTTCGGGTTGGATTTATTAGCAAAAGGTACAAATAGTTTTGGTGATTTATGAAATGTTTTTGTCCTATTGAGGTACTACAAGATAGCTATTAAATCATCCGAAGTGTGGAGTTTAGCCTCTGCAGAGGACAAGTGAGGTCTTGGAAAGAACACAGGTAAGTGAATACATTGATTTAAGTGGAAGTCTGAGACCACTTCAGGCAGAAGTTTAGGATGAGGATGAAAAGTAACTACTTATGGAAGGTGGCATAAATAGTCCTGCCATCAATGCTTGGATTTTTCTCATTCTGAGACTAGAGGTAGTAGCTGAATAGATCAAAAATGCTGTCTTAATAGACAAATGATACACAGAATATGAGGGCATGGATTCAAACAGATTTCATCAGAGATAGGACAATGCTTAAGTCCCAAGAAGGGGAAACATTCTTATCTGGCAGGAAATAAGGCATTAGCCCCTTCAAAAGTTTGGTTACTGTAGGATGGGATGATAGAAATAGATGTGTCCAGAGAGTGAGAAGCTGTGATGTTTTGGGGTTCACCTAGGCCAGTAAGGTTTGTGGAGGCATGAGTTGTCTACGACTTGGTAAATTCTCTTGGAACTGTAGAAAGGCCAAAGCCATTAACAGTCTCAATGGCTAACGAGTGTCTTTCACTAAGAATCTTAGGTTCTTCCTTGGGACAGAAGGATGGAAATATGGAAGTACACATCCTGAAAATCAAGAGTTGCAAACTAATCCATGGGACCCAGGGAGGGGATTATAGAAGCAAGGGTACCCATTGTGAACCAAAACTAATGAATGCACTTGTTTAGTCACCTGAAGTCCAGTATAGGATGCTGTGACAGGGTGGCTCCCCAGCAACAGGCATGCTCACTCAGGTTCCACTTGAGTGGTTCCCAGAAATAGTACGCAAATGCTTTTCAAGTAAAAATAGCCCTTGAAAGGCGATTTACTCCACACCTACCTTCAGAGCCAGTAACCACCCCAAACACACCAAGAAATCTGCTATCTACAGCAATAGTTCTCAACCAGGGACACATGTAGCCCTGGGAGTACACAGAGGTCCTATAGGGGGTACTCAACTCATCTAGATCAGTGTTTCTTAACCTGGGGGTTGTGAGCCCCAGGGGAGTCACAGGATGGGTTTAGGGGGGTCACAAGTGCAGGACCAGCATTAGGGGATGGCAAGCAGGGAAACTGCCAAGGGCCCCATGCCACAAGGAGCCCTGCGAAGCTAAGTTACATGCTTCAGCCCGAGGTGGCGGGTCTCGGGCTTCAGCCCTGCCGCCTGGGGCTCTTGCTTCAGAAAAGGCTCACAAGTAAAAAACAGACTCAAGTATCACACTGAAGTGTAAGTACAATAGTTATATTCCAATTGTTTTTTCTAATAATTATATGGTAAAAATGAGAAAATAAGCATTTTTTCTGTAATAGTGTGCTGTGACAGTTTTGTATTTTTATGTCTGATTTTGTAAGCAAGTAGTTTTTAAGTAAGGTGAAACTTGGGGTACACAAGGCAAATCAGCCTCCTCAAGGGGGTACAGTAGTCTGGAAAAGTTGAGAACCACTGATCTATAGCCAGGCACTCAAATACCACAGAATATGCACCAAGGAGAAAGTCTGGGATATAAATTTTAACACACTAGTTGTGTGGCAGTTGAGAATAGTTCATGTTATTCATTTATTTATTTTAATTAAGATGATTTGGATATATCAGGTTCCATTAAATTACACAATAGCTGATCAATATGTAACCAACTGATCTTATTTTTGTTATTCTGATCTCCCCCGTCCAATGCCTTCCTTTTATTTATCACAGTCACTTGTTAAATTTGGTCTCAAATTAAACAAAGCAGGGACTGTACCTATGATTTGTACAGCACCAAACATAACAAGGCTCCAATCTTGACTGGAGCTTCTGGGCACTAAGGCAATATAAACAATTACTACTCTTAATAGTGCTCAAAACATATTAGAATCTTTGTCAGATGTAGGATCTAAAAAAAAGTAAAGTAAAACAAAACTGTTGCCTTATTATATGCATTCCTTTTTTATAGGCTTGCTGGTTTTTAGATTTGGTTCTTGAACCAAGTTGAAATGCAGAGAGCAAACGTAGTGAAGTATTCTGATTTAGTTGTCATTGCCAAAAATTCAATATTCCAATTTTTAATATTTTAAATGTGATTAATGCTCCAGTTAGTGATAGAGAATAAACTCGGGTCAATACACTGAAGCATTTGCAGTGTGCAGAAAATTGCTCCTACATTTACTAATGTGATTTGGGTTTCATTTTTCTATAGTTTTGCATCAAAAAGTAACTCCTAATTCATCTTCCAGACGTACAAAGCAGGCAGCGCATTAAGAGTAGGTGTAGGGAGCACGACTTTGATTTTTAAAAACAATTATGTTACGACTAAAAAAGTTCAAGGCTTGTATAAGGAGTCTTTTATTCTATCTGAAAAAATAAAATAAGAAAGAGGGTGAACATGATGAAGGGGAAACAAGAAAGCAAGCATAAATGCAAAAACAGCTACAGCAGAAAGGAACATTTTATCCTGTGAGATTCTAAACCATGAATCATCTTTGGTGCCAGTCCTCTAAGTTTTTGCTAATACCAGCGGCTAGCATTGGCAAAGATTTTTACTAATAAACACAGCCAAACAAAAAGCAGCTTGACACCTTCAAAGCACTATTGAGCACAGCAGCTAGTGCTAGTCAACTGATGTAGCATTTTCCTGTGATGTGTGGCCTTATGAGATGGTCTGGTGAGAGTGGGTGGTCAAACTTCAAAGAGAAATGATTCCTCATTCCATTCAGCTCCTGCAGTCTTCAGTGCTTTGTAGAAAGCTGGGTTTGCTTTTTTAGTTTTACTTAGGAAGTTGAATTGGGAACATTTAAATAATTCCTGATTTAGTTTCTTACTCAACTAAAAGGTGACCTGGCTGCCTACGAAGCACTGGTGAGTTCGGTGGCTATGAAAGAGGAAGGACCTGTATTTCCCTGTGAAGCAACTGATCAAATTTCAAACTAAAAACATGCAATGATGTCTCAGCTGTCTCTTCCCACTCAGCCCAGGAGTGCTTTGCAATGGTCAGGCTCCTTGTAAATTTAAAAGGATAGTATAAAACTACAAATCATATGCAGTTGTTTTTCTTACCAAATTTACTAACATCACTTTAAAAGTATTACAAGTCGGAGAATTCAAAAACTAGTTTATTTTTTGCCATTTGCTGGTTTACTTTTTGCATTTCACCACTAAATTGGCTCCAAAACTAGATGATTTCCAGTTAGTTGATATATCCTACAGCTTTATTTTGTACTGCAACTTTTTGGTAAACTGCAGCCCAAAACTCTCTAAAATGATAAATAAAAAAGGAAAGTAAAATAGATTATACGGAAAACACATTGTTGCAAAACTAACTGGAGGACTCCTAATTTAGCAGACAGGTTCTTTCACACAAGATTTATGACAGTATTCTCTTTTTTTAAGTCTTGGCCTTTGAAATTAATTTCACATGTGACCTGGGAGCTAATTGTAATGCACTTTTAAAGTGCTCTATCATGGAGATCCACTTTGCGTAAACTAAAAAAAAATAGAGAGCGGCATTGTGCTGTATTGCAGAGGGCTCACAGATTATAAAACCAGATGGGATCATCATCATCTAGTCCAGGGTGGGCAAACATTTTGGCCCGAAAGCCACATTTGGGTATGGAAATTGTATGGTGGGCCATGAATGCTCATGAAATGGGGGTTGGGGTGCAGGAGGGTGTTCTGGGCAGGGACTGAGGAGTTTGAAGGAGGAGAGAGGGAATCAGGGCTGGGGTAGAGGTAGGGGCAGGGGTGCAGGCTCCGGGCAATGCTTACCTCAAGAAGCTCCCTGAAGCAGCAGCATGTCCCCCCCTTCTGGCTCCTACGCGGAGGCACGGCCAGGCAGTTCTGCACGCTGCCCCATCCGCAAGCGCCGCCCCTGCAGCTCCCATTGGCCGCAGTTCCCAGCCAATAGGAGCTGCGGGGGCAGCACCTGCAGACAGGGCAGTGCACAGAGCCCCCTGGCTACCCCTAAACATAGGAGTCGGAGCAGGGACATGCCACTGCTTCTGGTAGTTGTGGCACGTGCGGGCGGAGTGGCCCCCAAGCCCATGGCCCAGCTGGAGTGTGGGAGCAGGGCAAGCCCCAGACCCCACTCCCCAGTGGAAACTCAAGGGCCAGATTAGATCAGGGGTGAGCAAACTATGGCCCCTGGGCCACATCTGGCCAGCCAGCTGATCTAGTCTGACCTACTTAATATAGGCCAAGGGTTCTCAACCTTTTTCTTTCTGAACCCAACCCCCCATGTGCTAGAAAAACTCCAGGGCCCAATGTGGGTGGGGGCCAGGGGAACTTGGGGCTTTAGCCCTGCAGGGTGCTGGAGGGGGGCTCCACAGGTGTAGTTTGACTTCTATTTTACAGGTCAGATCTGCATGGTGGGGTCTGGGGAGGGACCACCACCTCCACCCCCTGACTAACCTCAGCAGGCCACCCAGCTTGTCTTGGTTGGGGAGCAGCACGCAACCAAAGATTGTAACTCAAAGTGGGGGGTGTTCAGCTCAAACTTTGAAAGCTGTTCAGGGTGCAGGGAGGGGTTGGCTAGGGGCTGTGCACAGTGAGGGGTATCAAATATAAAGGGAAGGGTAAACCCCTTTGAAATCCCTCCTGGCCAGGGGAAAGCTCCTCTCACCTGTAAAGGGTTAAGAAGCTAAAGGTAACCTTGCTGGCACCTGACCAAAATGACCAATGAGGAGACAAGATACTTTCAAAAGCTGGGAGGAGGGAGAGAAACAAAGGGTCTGTGTGTCTGTCTATATTCTGTCTTGGCCGGGGATAGACCAGGAATGGAGTCTTAGAACTTTTAGTAAGTAATCTAACTAGGTACGTGTTAGATTATGATTTCTTTAAATGGCTGAGAAAAGAACTGTGCTGAATAGAATAACTATTTCTGTCTGTGTATCTTTTTTGTAACTTCAGGTTTTGCCTAGAGGGGTTCTCTGTGTTTTGAATCTAATTACCCTGTAAGATATCTACCATCCTGATTTTACAGGGGGGATTTCTTTATTTCTATTTACTTCTATTTTTATTAAAAGTGTTCTTGTAAGAAAACTGAATGCTTTTTCATTGTTCTCAGATCCAAGGGTTTGGGTCTGTGGTCACCTATGCAAATTGGTGAGGCTTTTTATCCAACATTTCCCAGGAAAGGGGGGGTGCAAGTGTTGGGAGGATTGTTCATTGTTCTTAAGATCCAAGGGTCTGGGTCTGTAGTCAGCTAGGCAAATTGGTGAGGCTTTTTACCAAACCTTGTCCAGGAAGTGGGGTGCAAGGTTTTGGGAAGTATTTTGGGGAGAAAGACGCGTCCAAACAGCTCTTCCCCAGTAACCAGTATTAGTTTGGTGGTGATAGCGGCCAATCCAAGGACAAAGGGTGGAATATTTTGTACCTTGGGGAAGTTTTGACCTAAGCTGGTAAAGATAAGCTTAGGAGGTTTTTCATGCAGGTCCCCACATCTGTACCCTAGAGTTCAGAGTGGGGGAGGAACCTTGACAAGGGGTATAACTCAGGGTGCAGGGAGAGAGTAGCTAGGAGCTATGTGCAGGCAGGGAGTAGCTCGGGATACAGGCAGGGGAATAGCTAGGAGCTGTATGCTGGAAGGAAACCTCTCACGGTGAGGTAGGTTTTCCAGACCTTGAATCATTCTTGTAGCTCTTTTCTGAAGCCTTTCCAATTTTTCAACATCCTTTCTGAAGCACGGAGACCAGACATGGACACAATATTCCAGTAATAGTCTCACTAATGTCGTAATACTACCTCCCTACCGCTATTTGATATTCCCCTGCTTGTATATCCAAGGATCATGTTCACCATCTTAGCTACGGTATTGCACTAGAAGCCCATGATCAATTGATTGTGTCACGGGAGGTATAAAATATGGCTCTACTATTGACTTGCTGAGATTCTATCTTGAGCAAGTCACTTACTTTCTGTGTCTGGTTCTCCATCTGTAAAATAAGAATACTTACAATACCTCAAAAGGGTGTAACAATTAATTAGTTAACATTGGTACAGTGCTTTGAAAATGCAGTGTAATACAAATCCAAAGTATTTATTGTACTCAACTTTTTAGTGCTCTTGTACTCCTTTTTCTAATTTTTTTAAATGAGTTTTAAAAGAAAAGCATCTCAAGTCAAACTACTGACATGTACTTGTGCACTGACAGAACATTACGTCGAGATGACACTATGTAAGGACATATATACTGTACTCTAAAGGAGGTCTTTGATTAGGACCAGAGAGAGGAAGAATGGTCCAGTGGTTAGGACCACACATTTACAGTTAACTTGGGCAAGTCACTTTGTTTCTCTGTGCCTCATTTCCCCACCTACAAAATGGGGATAATAGTACTTCCCTATCTCACAAAAGTGTTGTGAGGACAAACATTACTGTGAGGTGCTCAGATACTATGACAATAGGGGAAATAAAGCCAACTAATGAGAACTAAGTTAACAATAAAATCAATTCAGGAGCTCCTATTGTACAATATATTTTATTACTAACATAGTAAAAACAAAACTATTAAAATACATATAAAGTTTTCAGTTTACAAATAGGAGAACAAGAGAATGAAGAATATTTAGTGTGTTTCTTCACAGAGGATATTTCAGATTTTTCTCATTCTCTATCTCAGCAGCAAGAATATTGTGTGCTAAAAATAAAAAGGGAACACTTAAAAAAACGAACATCCCTTATTTAAGGCAATAAATTACAAATTATAAAATGCAGGAGACACAATATAACAAACATTCAAATTTCAATAGATGTTGGATAAAACAAGTAACTTTGGTTTATCAGAACTACAATTTCTTATTCAGTATTTACATGACCTTTCAGTTATGTGATTTTGCTTGAGTGTTCAAACCACCACCCAAAAAAGCTGTTCAAAGTGGAATGTAATAGCCTCACTGTATCATATATCAAAGTGGATGTGTCACACTATGAGCCCTCCAGTTACCAGTAAGGCAAAATGCAGAAGAGCCCTATAGAATGTATCAACACTAGTGTTACAGCTGGAAGGTGAAATCCTGGCTCCACTGAAACAGCAAAACTCCCATTGACTTCATTGGAGACAGAATTTCACCCAAAGGGCCCTGTCCTGCAACCCTTATCCACACCAGTCATCTTACTCATGTGCATTGTCCCATTGAAAACAATGGGACTCCTCCATTAGTAAGGACTACTCTGAGCTGCGTAATTGGGCCCTAATACCAAAAAGCTAAAGAAAATGTGGCATTTCTGTATAAACACACAGACCATTAAAGCATGTAAAAATTATGGCACATGGAAAATGCATTATTGTCCTGTTTTAAGTGAAAACCTCATCTGATGAATTTGCATGTTAATATTCAAAAGTTGCTTTTTCTGCAAGATCATAATTCTCTACAGAATCTTTAACATTAGATTTTTAGAAATATGTGCTTCAGAACATGCTGTCCTTGTGTACTGAGAGCTTTGTTGTGCCTCCTCATTGGGGATGAGTGGAACACCACTCCGGCAGAAGCTCTGGGAAGCATCCTTTCTGAAGTGGAGCTGCACCTCATGCACCCCTCCTGTACAGAATGCACAAAGGCTGCATCTTTTTGAGGAGAACAGTCAGTGAAGAAGTTAGGCAGGGCTATATCTCTGCCACTTCTCTGCCCCATCTCTTTGCACTGATGCTGACACTAATCTCTCCCAGTCCTGCTATCCCTTAGCTCAACCCTTGTGTAGAGATATCAGAGATTTTTGAACTACTCTATTCTGTTTTCTCAGCACAACCCTGGGTGGACATCATTTTGCCACCATTAGCTGAAAATAGGGGGAAAAATTAGGTAGGATTAACTAAATTGGCAGGGAAGTAGAGTGGCAATAGCAGACCATAATATTGAAGTTAATAAACTGACAATTGGAATGAGTTCATGCAAAATGAAATCTGGGGGTGGGTGTGGCCCGGCCCCAGATTCCTTGCAGGGAAAGAGGAAGTCCCATCCTCCCCAGCCCAGCCAGGCCTAGCAGCTCAGCCCAGTGCAGGGTAGGAGCCACGACTGTCTTCCCCAGTCCTGCCTCCACCCCACAGTGATTTACCTCTCTGCCGGCTGCCCAGGGCACTCAAAACATACCACTGGGGAGGGTCGCATGACTGCTTTTGTGGCTTCCCTTTGCTTCTCTGTCAGAAAGTTATTTTTCTGTGGGGAAACAAAGAAATCTGCGGAGGACATAAATGCTGCGCATGCACAGTGGTGCAGAATTCCCCCAGGAGTAATTATTGTAATAAAAAATACTTTGTTTTAAAAAAAGTACTGCCTGTGTGTCGATCAGTTATAACAGAAGGCCGTATCTATGTCCTCCCAGGGATAACAGGTCTAAGCTATTCTGGGGAGTCTCTTGAAGAGAACCTGGTAAACCCAAGTAGTTCCTCTAGGGTGGGCCCAATTTTTACCTTGCATAAATAGATTAATAGATTAGTAGGTTACCTTGAAAGGAACCTCTGGTAAACCCGGTAGTGGGATAACAGAGAAGCTATTCTGTGGATACCCTGGGTCTGTTTTTGGGGTAACAGTAGGTGTGCAAAAGTAAAGGGTGTCTCTCCTTTCTCATTTGTGGAGGGACCAGACACAATTTTGCCCTAGATGTGGAGGTTATATTAGTGCTTATATTATCCTGTAGTGACTATTGCTCAGAAGGAAATGATGTCATCTTATCAGCACAATATTGTTGATCTTATTGGTACTAGAAGGAAGCACCTTAGTTATCAGATTTGTGCAACAAACAAAACAGTAGTTCTTAACGTTGAGTTTATAAAAATAAGTTATTTACCAGATTCATTTTTAACTACAAAATAAATCACTATAATTCCAGAGTCCTTTTCAGATTCAGTGTAGAAACTACCATAATACAGTGCTAAGATTAGTACATCATGAGACATTTACACATTAAAGATATCTATAGATTTGTGTAACTTCTAATTATTCTAAAATGACACAGCTATTTAAAATGCAGTTACTTTAAAAAGAAAAAGAAATGTTAATAGGAAGATTGAAAGACACCAGTGAAGCAAATTAAATTTTTATGTTTCAAAATAACACAACTGTCTTCCATAAATTATTTTTACTGTAATTTAACAGTATGTTCATGTATTAGAAGAGAGATTTCTCTCATTTCTTTTTCTCTTAAATTACTGCTGACCTGCCCAGTCGAGTGCTATTAGAACTCCAGTTTCCGTTACTCTCCTATGAGGTTAAATACAGTGGTTATTGCTAGACCTCCCCACTATTGCAGTGTAACTTTTAAGTGCAAAACAAGGGATATGTATGTGGTATTTTTACAAGGCACAGAGTATCAGTAATCTCCAGTGTAATACAAACCCATAACAGTTTCATAAACTGAAATCATTCATATAGAAATTCTAATCTTTCAAGGATTTGAACTGTTTCCAAAATCCTGATCTTTTCTAGTGTCTGAAGCTTAGTGGACAAGCATTGATATGGAGCCGCTGGTACTGCCTGGTTGTGAAACATTGGGTAGCTGTGAATTACTGACTTGTAGTGGATGAGTTTCAGCAAAGTCACTTTTAGGAGATACCCTATATGTAATTAAAAACAAAAACAAAAAACACACAAACAATGTTAAGCATATAATGTTTTAGACTGAAACACAAACATTTAGCAACAAAATGGCAATATACACTGAACTTACAACACTCCTTTTAAAAGACAATAATATAGTTCTGAATACTCTTTCCTTAGCCATTTAATTGGACTCAGGAACACAAAGGCCTGAGGGTCATCAGTAATGTTTTTTATACCAGCCACCTATCCAAAGAAGCTGTATGGCAGCCACAGATGTCTTGGCAAGCATTGGATAGGGAATGCTTTTCACAGCTTTTCAGTGCTATTCCTTTATTTGTCTTAGAGGTCACTATTCAGCAATATAAGTAGGGCCCTACCAAATTCATGGTCCATTCTGGTCAATTTCATGGTCATAGGATTTGAAATTTAGTAAATTTCACATTTTCAGATGTTTAAATCTGAAATTTTTTAGTGTTGTAACCACAGGGGTCCTGACGCAAAAGGGCATTGTGGGAGGTCACAAACCTGTAGTGGGGGGTCATAGGATTGCCACCCTCACTACTGCGCTGATGTCAGCAGCTACAGAGCTTCCTGCAGCTGCAGGAGTCATCCAGAGGTGGAGGTGGGTCCGATCGCCCCCTTGCTGCTGGGAGTGTCCCAGCCAGGGGCTCCTAGCTGTGAGTCTCGGCCAGGCTGAAGAGGAACAGGACTTGTCCTTCCCCTACACAGTAGCTCTCAGTGGGAGATCAGACCAACCTCCACAAGTCTTCTCTGGCTGCAGGAACCTCCGGGGCTCCTGCCCAGTCCCAGCAGGAGGCCCTCAGAGGTGGGTCTGATCTCCCCCCGAGAGCGGCTATGCAGGGAAAGGACAAGTCCTGTTCCTCCCCAGCCGTGCTGGAACTCGCAGCTAGGAGCCCCTGGTTGGGGTGCTTCCAGCAGCACGGGGGAGATCAGATTTCAAGGGGAAGGGCTTAGTTCACAGTCCATGACATGTTTTTCATGGCCGTGAAATTGGTAGGGCCCTAAATATAAGGCACATCCTATCCCAAGATAAAAGCTCTAGTACTTAAAATCTCTACTAGAAAAAAATCCCCAAATCATATATCCTCATTTAGAAACACATCAGCTGCATGGTCATCTGGAAAGTACCATATATACTCGTTCAGAAGCAGAATTTTTTTTAGTAAAAAGGGACGTGTCAGAGAAGGGGGTCAGCTTATGAATGGGTATAGAGGGGGGAGAGGTGGGACACAGCCCATCCCCCCAACAGAGGAGGCAAGGAGAGGCAGCACAGCCAGCAGAGCCAGAAGGGAAGAGGCAGGGCCAGAGTCTCTCCGCTTTTGGCCACGCTGCTCTCCCCCCAGCCTCCGAAGCAGCTGCAGCTCCAGGGCTGGCAGGCTGCGGCCATGCCGCTTCGGCCCCGCAGCCGTGCCACCCAGTCTGGCCCGCCGGAGCACGCTGCAGCCGTGCCGCCCTGTCTGGCCTTCTCTTGGCTTAAGTAATCAGTCTGGCCCGCTGGAGCACGCTGCGGCCGCACCGCCCAGCCTGCTGGAGCAGCTCCGGCCAGGCCAGAGACATCCTCCCCTGGCCCGCCCTAGCTAAGGTGGGAAGGAATGGGATGGGGAGAGTGTGGGGGTCCCGCGCTAGGGGTGGGGTCATGTGGGAGGTGGTCACAGGGGTTACTCCCCTGACCCCCAGCTTCTCACTCCCCCCCCTCCCAAAAAAAATTTCCCTGACAGTTGCTGTCCCAGCCCGTCAGGGTAAGCAGCTGGTGTAACGGGACACTTTGTTTACTTAAGCGTACCTCCCTGCCTGCAGATGCTCAAGGTAAACAAACTGTCTCGGCCCACCAGCAGCTTATCCTGATGGCCTGGGAGCCAAAGTTTGCCAACCCCTGAATTATAGGGTCGGCTTATGAATGGGTCATAAAAATTTCCCATTTTTACTTATCCATCTGGGGGGGGGGGGGGTCAGCTTACAAACGAACCGGCTTATGATCAAGTATATATGGTAGTTTATAAGAACTACTTTTTTCTTGCAGCTACTGTTATTGGACAATCTGTCTTCAAAAGGAAAAGGACACAAAAAATATACCATAGTATTGGTAGTATGAACATACACCAGAAAACTGAAGTCCAAACTTAGATAAAAAAAATAAGCATCCTACCTTCCTTCACCCATTCTTTTCATACTCTCAGATAAGCTAATCATATCAAACGTGTTGTCTGCCTTGCTGCTCTTTTCCACCTGTTCCATAGCCAGTTTAGAAGTAGATAATATTTGTAGTACATGTTCACCACCAGTATTCTCCCCTTCCTCCACTTTCTGGGTGGATGTTCCATCTGCCTCCATCTCTTTCTCAGATGTTTCTCGAGGGGGTTTAATTTCTGGAAAGTTCTCTTGGCTTAAGTAATCAGGGTTAGTAATAGCCACTGCAGAAGTTCCGTGATTTGTTGTGGCACCTGTACTAGTCCCCATAGACTTCGAAATAACCTTCAGTTTGTGTGAACTGGATTTGTAGTGCTTCTTTTTATGGTTAACTTTAGAATTGTGCTTCAAGAAAAAGTCACATGATTCTTGCAACACTCTTCGGCTTTCACTGATTGGACTGAAAAACAAAGGCATATGACTAGTTCATCAAAGATCATTTAGACTCAGCGGAAGATTGCTTCTTATTCCAAAATGCAAAGGAAGTAACAAAGGGGGTGGCTCTAATGTACCAAACCTGGCTCCAATGTTAACCAATACTGAGGAAATGATAACCTCTGATGATTGGGAAGAAATCTGGGGGTAGTGGCTACTAAGTAATTATATTTGTGGAGCAATTAAATTTACAGAAATAGAGCAAAATCCTACATGCCTCATTCTTGCAAATAGTTCCAATACCTTGAATGAGATTAACCATGTGAGAAAGGACAGCAGGATTAGCTCATAGGTAGCTAGGTCACCAAATTAAGTTTTCCTAAAGCAAACTTGTTAAAGTGAAAAAAATGGTAAATAGTATAAAATGGGCAACATTTTTTTAATCACTTAGCTGAAAGTAGTTTACAGCTGAAACATAAGAAAGACTTATACAGGAAATGGAAAAGTAGGGAGATGGAAAGGAAGCTATAAGCTCACCATCCAGGAATGCAGACTTAAAATAAAAGGAGCTAAAGAAAACCAAAGTAATGTTGGCTGGGCAAGTCCAAGGAAATAAAGAGTTCTAAAAATACATCCACAGTTTAGGAAGAATATAGGAAATCTAAAAAAAAAATATATCAGGGGAAAAGAAAAGGATATAATAATTACAAGGGATGGGACCTAAACTTCCAGTCTGCTTATATTGAAAAGGATATGACCCATGCATCTCCTACAAAAGAGAACCCTAGGTAAGTTTAAATAAAGGAATGGAATTACTCTTGTGCAGAAGGGGATAGAATAAGAAACAGTAGTCTGAAACAATAGAAGAAAAAATTAAGGTAGGACATTAGAAATAGTAAGAGAATTAGGGCAGCAGAGTAAGCTACTAAGAAAAATGGTGGACGGACCATCACTGCAAGATACGGTTAAAGCAGGAGTGCAAATGATGTAAGCAGCAGACCTGGAAAATGAAAGGAGTCGGAGTTGATGGGGCCAAACAGTCTTCCCTGTTGATTGAAAGTTACAGCCATGTTAGTCAGTGTTAAGAGCAACAAAATCCCTTTTGCTCAATTTAAAGGACCAAATCAATAGGGAAGTATGTTTTCTACCTTATTAGGGCCCAATCATGTAGTTATTGCACAAGTAAAACTTGAATTGACTCCAGTGGGAATTTTACCGATGTCTAACTGCAGGATTGGGCCCTGAGAGAGTAAACAATACTTTTTCTATATTGCCTGACAAATATTTAAAGGGACACATGTTACAAATACATTTTTTTAAAGCTTATCAGTACCACATACAAAGAGTTGCTCTTACTCTCTCTTGCGATTTCTGTTGAAGAAACTGGCCCATTCAGAACAGGTCTTTTTACTTCCCACCCAGAATACTGGAGAGATGCCAACAATTAACGTCATCAGGTACTTCATCAGAAACAAAAATATTTCTGGTCTAGCTAATGCCTTTGCCTGAAAGATAACAAAGTTCAATAAACAAACACGCACACACAGACACACGCACACTTTGACTCTTGACAAAGTGCATAAAATGAACAGAAACCATGTACAAGAGCATACTGAGGTACTTTCTATTTTACACCAGCTATCCTATACTGCATTCAGACACACCATGGACTGAACTAAAACATGCACAGTCAAGTCAGATCTGGTTAATCTTTGCTTATGGAGATGTAGCTGAAGGTGTGGACAGGAGGTGAGGCATAAAGGGAGATTTTTTAAAAAACTGGAAGAAAAGATTATTTGGAGGGGAGAAAAGTATTATTAAGCAAAAAGAAAAGGAGTACTTGTGGCACCTTAGAGACTAACCAATTTATCTGAGCATAAGCTTTAAATTGGTTAGTCTCTAAGGTGCCACAAGTACTCCTTTTCTTTTTGCGAATACAGACTAACATGGCTGTTACTCTGAAACCTATTATTAAGCAGTTTCTCCAGTGAAACACTGCATATTTGGGAGCTTCCTCTGGATACAGAGGAGATGATGGAGTGGATGAATTAGATTTAATTACATGAATCAGGATCTCCAGAGAGCTTCAGGACAGTATACAGAGGTCAAAGTAAGCTGGTCCGGTCTGGTACATAGCCAACCGTACTAGCCGGGGGCAGCTTCCCCAGGCCAGCAATTTAAAAGGGCCCTGGGCTCCTGGCACTGGCTGGAGCCCCTGGCCCTTTAAATTGCCACCAGAGCCTCTGGGCTCCCAGCCGCCACCACAGCTACCCCTACCATGGGGCTCCGGTGGTGATTTAAAGGGCCTGGGGCTCCCAGCCGCCACTACTGCAGCCAGATCCCCGGGCCCTTTAAATTGCTGCCGCAGCCCCGGGGTAGTGGCAGCGATTTAAAGGCCCCGCCCCTTCCGCCTGAGGTCCCTCCCTTTTCGGTTGAGCCCCCCTTTGCTCAGGTCCCTGGCCCTGCGTACCGGTAAGTCCCTTAAGTTACTTTCACCCTTACCAGTATACCAGTGTTTTCTGCCGTTTATTGCAAAATTAATCCACCAATGTGCAGAACAGGGTCACAGTTGTTGAGACATTTAACTCATTAAGTGGTTATTTAACTTCCTCTCCCATGCCCCAAATGTAATTTATGTTTTCTTGGTTAATCCACTTGTCTCTGTATTCTGGCCTTCAAAGCACTAGTCACTCTTTTTGTTAGCTAGGTATCCATAATTGTTGAAGCTGAAGTTTTTGTTTTGTTTTGAACTAATCAGAGTAAAAAGAGAAGCCACTCTGTAGTTAATAGGTTTTTGTCACTGGAAAACAACAAGTACAACACAAAGGAACAGATCCAGTTGTAATATTTCTTGGTATAATATTTGATTGGATAGGTTTGTTCTGTTGCTATTTACTCTCTCCAATAAACTAAATAATCCTTGAGAATTATGTCATTAATTTCTTATTACCTGTACTGCAAGGTAAACATTGCAAGGCAAATTTGTTAAAGAAGGAATAGATACCTCAACTCTTAACTTTCTTACTTTGGAGGGTTTAAGTTGATGAAGGGCTCAATGCTGTATCCCCTGAAGTGGATATTTTGTCACTGACTTTAAACAGGAGCAAGAATAAGTATTAAGGACCCAGTCCTATGAGGGGCTGTACTCAACTGTCATTGACGTCAATCAGAGTAGAGGGTACTCAGAAACTTGCAGGATCAAGCTCTAACATTCTATGAATTCTGTGTTTCTTTTCCTTGTTTTTATAGTAGCTCATTGCAGTATAAACATTAATGGTGGGATGCAAAGCAACTGAAGTGTGTAACTTGACATGAAAAACTAACAGTTCCCTTACTGTTATTTCCTTCTTAAACACCAGCTCATAAATAGCGAGACATAAACCAAAAATTACTTGATATGACAGAGAATTTTATGCATTAAAACAAAATGTAATACATAGAGAGTACTGCATATGTGCAGTTGGTATGCATACTAAAGTCTTTCTGAAGACAATTTTTTAATCAAAAGTCAAATTTTAAACCTGAACATCTCAGCAATTTAAGATATATATTTTTAAAATTTCTAAAACTTAAGTGCACATTACCAAAAATCAGTTTGCAAATATGCAGTCATAGTTCTGAGAAATAAAGAGTGAAAAGCTCAGTATTTTGTACTTATACAATATAAGAAAAGACAAAACTGATTTTAATCAAATGTGGTTCTGACCAAAATGTTCAAATTCGAATGGCTAAAATTAGTTGCTTAAATACTTAGGTACATATTTCAAGGCAGCCTCATTTTCAGAAATGCTGAGTAACTTTAGGCACCTAATTAGAAAATTTGGGGAAATAGTTTTTAGGAATAGCTGCTTATTATGTAGAAAGTTTCCACCATGAACCATTTTTTTTATTAAGTTCAAATACCTTAAAAATTTAAACTCATGACTCTAAAAAGATTTTAAGTGCCACCAATCTGATTAGCTGGAGATTTCAACATAAATATTGGTTCAGTCAATTTATTTAAATGTTTAATTGGTCTATAAATATTACGTTGTGTGTATTTCATTGGCTTCCCTAACTTCAGTCTACCCACTAAATGTTGTTACAAATATCATAATGCATTTCGGTGCCTTTTTTATGTTAACATTACAATATGACAGGTTTCAGAGCAGCAGCCGTGTTAGTCTGTATCCACAAAAAGAAAAGGAGGACTTGTGGCACCTTAGAGACTAACCAATTTATTTGAGCATAAGCTTTCATGAGCTACAGCTCACTTCATCGGATGCATGCAGGGGAAAATACAGTGTGGAGATTTTATATGCACAGAGAACATGAAACAATGGGTGTTACAATACACACTGTAACGAGGTAAGGTGATCAAGTAAGGCCAGCAGGAGAGTGGGGGAGAAACTCTTCTTTTGTTGAAGAATTGCCACTTTTAGGTCTGTAATCGAGTGACCAGAGAGATTGAAGTGTTCTCCGACTGGTTTTTGAATGTTATAATTCTTGATGTCTGATGTGTGTCCATTTCTTCTTTTACATAGAGGCTGTCCAGTTTGGCCAATGTACATGGCAGAGAGACATTGCTGGCACATGATGGCACATATCACATTGGTAGATGTGCAGGTGAACGAGCCTCTGATAGTGTGGCTGATGTGATTAGGCACTATGATGGTGTCCCCTGAATAGATATGTGGACACAGTTGGCAATGGGCTTTGTTGCAAGGATAGGTTCCTGGGTTAGTGTTTTAATTGGAATTAATTTGCAAACTGGACATCATTATCTTAGGCTTGAATAAAGACTGGGAGTGGATGTGTCATTATACAAAGTAAAACTATTTCCCTGTGTTTATTTCCCCCCTACTGTTCCTCTCACATTCTTGTCAACTGCTGGAAATGGCCCATCTTGATTATCACTACAAAAGGTCCCCCCCCCCCCCCGTTGGTAATAGCTCACCTTACCTGATCAGTCTCGTTACAGTGTGTATGGTAACACCCATTGTTTCATGTTCTCTGCGTATATAAAATCTCCCCACTGTATTTTCCACTGCATGCATCTGATGTAGCTCACAAAAGCTTATGCTCAAATAAATTTGTTAATCTAAGGTGCCACAAGTCCTCCTTTTCTTATTACAATATGAATTATACAAAACATTACTCCTTACCTGGTAAGGACAGGGAATATGGTACCGATCACAGTGGTCAAAGACCCAAGTGGTCTCCCAGATTCTCCTATACATCTGCTCATAAACATAACATCCAAGAAGTGCCACCAGTGGTACCAGGTATAAGCCACTAAAGACTCCAATTCGAATCATAAATTTCTTCAGCTTCTCTTGGTTTCTGCCATCATGCTGTATGACTTGCCGCACATGATTTAAAGAAATAATTCCAGATAAAAGGAGAGAGAGACCAACAAAAACACAAAAGCACAAAGGCAAAAGGACAAAGTATCGAGATGCATCCATGTCATAGAGACCAACAAAGCAAACTCCACTGATATTGTCCCCTTCAACTTTGTTCATTGCAAGGAGCATAATGGTGAGAAAACCAGGTATGCCCCATGCAACTGCATGGAACCAAATTGCCTTTTGTTCAATAGCTTCACAGCTCCATTTTCTTCCTGCTGCTAGGAACCAAGTGATCGTAAGAATCACCCACCATATTGTTCCTGCCATAGTGAAAAAATACAAAACCATAAAAAAGACAGTGCAGGCTTTGTTTTGAGAGCCAAGAACAACTGTTTCACCAATTTCTAACTTTTCATCTGCCTTGTTACAAGCAGTTCTATTTCCCAGCAAAAAGCCAATGAAGTATATCAGAGACACTATACTGTAACAGACTGAATAATATATGATTGGCCTCTCTGGGTATCTGAACCTTTTAACGTCAATCAGAAAAGTCAGGAATGTGAACAGAGTAGCACAAAGGCAAAAAATTGAAACTATTCCAATGAAGCTTTTGGCAACATCCAGCTCATAATTTTTGAAGTACATATTGGGACATGGGGGTGCACACTGATCAATTCCCAAAAACTTGTAGCCTTGTCCATTGGAGGTCTGCAGATGCCGTGGACACCAAAATCCATAGTCCCTTCGAGCCTGCCCTGGGGTCTTCTGTGTTCCATGGACCTTTGTGGTTACAGCGGCAGTGACAGGAGCAGTTTCATCACAATCCTCCAGTCTACACAGATTAAGAAAAGTGCATGTACATTAATACTCTTCCACTGTCAAGTGTTCCCTTATTTTACTGCTATTCTTCCTAAGTGTGAAAAAGCTGTTTGAGTAAAATATTTTATGCATGATCCAAAAATTAGTTTATGAGAACAAAATCAGGTGGCCTTTAGAAAAAATTTTGAGTAGAGTCAAATAAAATCTTTAATGTTAAGTTTAGAAGAACAGTTGAACACAAGCTGTTTAACTATTCTTTACAAAACCTTGGTTTTGTATTCAGTTTGTTATGAAACACTTCAAATTCTTAAATTAAAAGAGACATTTTGCAGTTGTTTCTTTACTGGTCTTATTCCACATCAAAATTATTTATATACATGTAAACTTGTGAAAAAACACATCATAGATTTTTATACTTGGTTGACAAATTGCTGTTTGAGATTCACTAGAGATAATGCAAGCTCCAATCCAAATACAGGAGTGAAATGTTGAACATCTGGGATATACAGATGGAAATATCTTTGCTTTTATTGGACCAGGTCAATGTTTAACTGCTGATAATAGTGGTTTGATTGTGTTTCAAATCACCTACTCTCAGAAAGCTCTCTTCCCAGGGTACCCACTGCTTTTGTTCTCAGCTCTGTAAGGCCCCTTACAGTGCTAATTAATTTGAAATTGAGAGATGAAGACTATGAGATCAAAGAAGGAACAAACAATTGAGGCCAGTGGGAATTTAGAACATTTTGTAGAAGTCTCACAATAATAGCAGTGTAAATCCGTTCAAAAAGGAAAAGACTCATTATTAGAAATGGAGAGATGACCTTTTTAACATTAAATCTGCCTTCACTAATGGATCTGCTTGGTTTCATATCAGCTGATAACACTTTCCCTCAGGGGAAAAATATTTACAGAAGCAGTCAGATGGTGAGGACTGTCTGTCATAGAACTGATAAGGACTTTGATATCCATAATATATTACTGGAAATTACCTAACAGACAGGAAAAATAAAAGGAGAGCTAGTATAAAAGTTGAACACAATTGTAATTATTTTTTCTTTAACTTTTAAAAAAAGTTAATTTAACTATAGCTTGTGACATTTAGAATTTGATTGGACAAAATAACTTAATCTGTTTTATAATGACCATTTCTGCATTAGCAGTTGATGGACTTATTATCTTATGGCTAGATTATGCAATCTTTACTTGAATAGGAGCACACTTACTCACAATGAGATTACTAATGTGTGCAACTACTCACCAATGAGTGAGTTCTACAATTTATCCATGAGAGTGAGAATAGATTAAGAGTGCCTCTGTAAAAATGGCATTGCGGAGTTCCATCATCATGATTTCTCACTGATTTCCGTAACAAATATACTCAGTTTAAAAGTAGAAAGGTTTTTTCCCCCCTACATGCCAGATGGACAAACTCAACTTGGGCTCTCTGTTTCATCACCACCATTAATAAGGGTTCTTCTGGACAAATTGGGCTGGCCTGAGAATTCTAGAAGCTGAAGTTCTTTTTAACCATACAGCAGGATTATCATGCACTGCACCAGCACAAGCTTATCTCACCAATTTACCAACTTGCTTTACCCTCGTTCTGTTGGGGTCATCTCTAAGGAGTCAGGAGTGTCTATCTTAGGGTTCTCATTAGTGCCTCTCAACACTCTCTAGGCTCATTCAGTCTTTGGCCTTTCTGAGGCTGCCAACAACAGTGCCAGTTACTGCTGACTCCAAGGGTATTTTTTGTGCTATGGACTCTATGTTAAGAACTGGACAGAGAATACCACTCACTTCACATATGAGCAGTAGATAGTGTTAACTTTAAGTCATTATTGTCAGTAGTAGAATAATTTAGAGATGCAACGGTTCCTGAAAAAAACTGAGTATTTTATTTTAAAATATAATTTAGAAAATATACTGAATATCTGAATAAGCTTCTAAGATGGCTAATTCTACAGAACAATTTTGAGACAGTTTTGTAGCTCTGCAGAGGGGCAGGGGCAGGGGCGAGAGTGTGAAATGCTGCAGAGCCTGAACATCCCATGGGCCTCCATACCGTGTTTCCATGTTGCTGCTCAACCTGTCCCCTGCCCTTGGGTCCATACTATCAGACTCTTTTCCCTGTGGCTATGCACAGTGAAGAGGTGACTTATCATGGTCTACAAGTACCTAAATGGGGAAGAGATTTCAGATAGTAGATGGCCCTTTAATCTAGTAGAAAAAGGCATAACGATCCAATGACTGGAAACTGAATCTAGATAATTCAGGCTAGAAATAAAACGTGCACCTTATTTAACAGTGAGAGTAATTAACCATTGGAACATCTTACCTAAGGATGTGGTGCATTCTCAAATCACTTGAAGTCTTAAATCAAAACTGGACACCTTTCAAAAACAAATGCTACAGTTGCCAACAGAAATTACTGGGTGAGGTTCAATTTCCTGTGTTATGCAGGAGGTCAGACTAAATTATAATAATGATCCCTTCACGCCCTAAAAATCTATGAATTTTTCATTATCTCTCTGGGGGCTAGAAGAAACAGACAAAGATAAGATTTTTGTGAAATACTGAATCTTGGCATGCAGCATAGATAAAGTAATGGGAGGTTTAATTTGTTCAGCTAAGTGGTTAAGATTAAAATAAAAGCCTTCTGGTACTTAGTGATGTATAGACAGAGTGCTTTATATTTCATAGTACCGTTCAGTTACTCTTTGGGGGCTGGAATACTTTGGTGAGAGAGAGTCATCTGGGATATACCAGAGGTTAAGCGTGGGGAATTCTGCACCACTGCGTGTGTGCAGAATTCATATCCCCCTCAGATTTCTTTGTTTCCCTGTTAGAAAGTCATTTTTCTGCAGGGAAGCAAAGGGAAGCTGCAAGAGTGGTCCCAGCTGGGCTGGGGGAGGATGGGACTCTCTCTTCCCCTGCAAGGAGCAGCCAGAGCCGGGTCAAACTCACCCCCAAAAACCTCCCCCAGCTGCAGGAAACTCCGTACACACACCCTCTTTCCTGCCACATTACTCCTCAGGTGTGGGGGTAGGGATCACTGTATGGGGAGCTATTCCCACTGCCTACTACGTGTGCATCTGGAACCCTCCCATACACAGAACCCTGTCGAGCCTCACCCGCCCGCATCCAAATCCCCACCCTGCCAAGTCTCACCTCCTGCATCCAGATCCCCACCCCTGCTCCCAGATCACCCCTTGCTGAGCCCCCCACACTCGAACCACCACTCTCCTGCACCTGGACCACCCCTCACTGAGCCCCAAACTCCCATCCTACCAAGCCCCACTCCCCCAGCACCCAGACACCCCCCACTGAGCTCCCTACATCTGACCACCCCCCCCCGCTGAGCTCCATCCCCCAACACCCAGACCCCCCATGCTGAACTTCAACCACCTTCACCTGGACCCCTCTGCAGAGTTCCATTACCCCTGAACCTGGAAACCCCCACCCCCAACAAGCTCCTGTGCATCCAATCCCCCCACACCTGGACCCTCCCCAAGCTGTCTGCACACAAAATTGCCCCACACAGAACCCTCTCAATCCACACCTGGATCCCCCCCACACTAAGCCCCTCCACATTTGGATCCTGCCAGGCTGAACCTGCCTGCCCCACACCTGGTGTGTCTTGCATGGAGAGGCAGGGCCCTGTGGTGTTTCTGGGGCAGACCTGGCCCTTGCATTGTGTCAGAGTCAAGTGCTGCCTCACTGAGGAGTCCGTGTCCTGGGGAGGGGCTGCCGGGTGATCTTCCACCTCTGTGCAGCCAGTGGTCTATGCTCCCCACTGCCATGCTAGAGCCTCCACATTTATTTATTGACAAATAAAATTTGCAGAACTGTATCTAATTTTAAAATATTGTATGCAAGATTTTTAATTTTTTTGGTGCAGAATTCCCTCAGGAGTAAGGAGGTCACACTGGATGATATGGTGGTCCCTTTTGACCTTAAACTCTATAATTCTTCATAAAACCTCTGTGAAGCAGATAAGTACTGTTATCCCATTTTACAGATAAGGAAGCAGACAGAAATATATAGTTTTAAGCATTTTGTACTGAGACAAAATCATTAACAGGAAATCCAGGAGATTAGTTTAATTAAGTTTCTTGAAGAGAAATTTCTCTTGCTCAGGTAACCTTTCAGGGTCCCCACTGACGTGGGGACTACTCAAACAGATATTAACACATTCTCCGTCTCAGACTTTCAGTTCAGCTGTGGGTCAAATCAGGAGTGTTTGAAAATGTCACCTTCATTGCATGTCAGATTAAAAGGTACTACACCTGTTACATTCCAGTTCCTCCGGCCAGGTGATCCCAAAAGTGTCTATTAACTGTTTACAGTCGGAGTATACTCTCTCACAAAGTCTTCGACAGGGGTGAATCACATGAATTTGCTTCATGCAAGCAGGCACAAATGCTTTACACAGAAATGTGTGGACATCTGGAGAACAGTGGAGATTCACAAGAGGAAGAAAAGGCTTTACAAAAAGAAAAAGATTTTGATTAGTAATTTTTAAAAGAAAAAAAATCAGCAAACTTAAAAACCATGGACTTAACAGAGACACTGGTTTTATGGATTTGTAACACACCTTATTTACAGCGGGGTAGTCAAATATTTTTTGTGACAGTCCAAATTTCTTGGTCAAGGTATAGTCAAGGTCCGGACTCCAGTGGCAGGGGCTCCAGCCTGGCAGAGCTCCATTTAGGGAAGGCAGGTGCGGGAGGGGGCACACTCCCCGCGCCCCAAGTTATGTGTCAGCCACCCCCTGAATTATGTGTCAATCCTGGCTGCCTGCTGGGGCTTCCACTGTCTGCTTCGGGTGCTTGCCAGGGCTCCTGCTGTCAGCCCTGTGCACCGGCCAGGACTCCATTTAGGCAGGGCGGGGGGGGAGAGGGAAAGGGCATCTGCCCCTCTCAGTTACATGTCTGTCCCAGGCACCTTCTGGGGCAGTGGGAGCCCCAGACACCCAGGGGGTGACATGAAACCCAGGGGGCAGGTGCACCCCCTGCCCTCCCTAAATGGCACCCCTTTTGACCAGGGGCACATAAAGCATGGTTGCCACAGCTGGGCTAAACTGCAGGCAGGACTGAGCTGCAGTTGTGCCTTCTGGCCACTTGAGCACGCTGTGGCCCCTGTAGAGCAGGCAGTCAGGTGCCTTGACTCCTGCTCCTCAGTCGCAGGCCGATGGTGGAAGTGGCAGCAGCAGGGTGAGTGTTGGTGCCAGGCTCCTCCACCTTACCCCGCAACCCCGGTTCCCCCAAGCTCAAGCACATGGCCAATTACTCCTCTACCCACACACACACACACACCCCGCATTAACTGCCCCTGGCCCCCCAGCGTTGCACAGTCCAGTTAAAAGCCTTTGGCAGTCTGGATTTGTCCCGCAGTCCACCTATTGACTACTCCTGCCCTACAGCCTGCTAACCCTTAATTGTCCACTTCATTGTAAGTGGTCTCCTACAGAATGTGTGAGCCCCTTGTGTTTAACAATCAGTCCCACCTTGTATTTTAGCTCAGACACTCTGGTTACCTTTTCCAGACCTGAAGAAGAGCTAGTGTAGCTTGAAAGCTTATCCCTTCCACCAACAGAAGTTGGTCTAATAAAATATATTACCTCACCTACTTGGGGTCTCTCATATCCTGGAACCAACACGGCTCCAACAATACTGCAAATAATTTTAAATCACTATGGTTCACATTTTACTTTCATGTGGATTTGAAAAGATATTATGAAAAAAGGCTACTTGTTTGACAGTTATAAAAAAGGATTGTAACTAGTGATCTGAATGACTGGAATGAAGGACTTCTGAGTTCTATTAACATTGCTAACCGTAACTCTGCTCTGATATCTTAGCCCAGGGCCAACCTCTCTAATTCAATTTCCCCATCTGTGAAATGAGGATAGTACTATACACTATACACCTACAAGTTTTTTCTAAGACTAAGATTTTCAAAAATGGGTGCCTAATATTAGGATCCTAATTTAATAGTTAGGCACCTAAATAAGTGGCCTGGTTTTAAGAACTGCTGACAACCTAGCAGCCCAGCATTTACTTAAACACCTAGCATTTACAACCTAGCAGCTCCCATTTACTTAAAAATCTTGGCCAAGATACATCACATTCATCACCATGAGATCTGAATGTCTAAGAATTGTTATGATTAGTGTAATTAAGGAACATTATTGATTTTCTGTATAAGATATTCCAAAACTCAAAAACAGGCCAGCGTTCCTCTGTCAAAGTATTCCTAGTTTATATATTCACTACAAAAAGACAGACACTGAATTACTGGTAACCACTTTTACCTGGCAACTGCTAGCATAAATAAGTACAACTTTAGTAATAGCTTAATGCACTGTTTTCAGGCAGATGGGCCTACTAGAGGAAAAAATAACTTGTTATTTATGGTATACCAAATTGATTACTAGTTAAAAACATGGTTTAGCTTAACAGACTGCAGTCCCATCCACTAGTTACTGCTAATTTTTGAGAGCCCATTTGCCATTATATTGACAATATATTCCGAGTGATATACCTAGACTAGGACAGCTACTTGATTAAGTAAATCTCTTTTTGGATTACTGGAAAAAAAAAAAAAAACCACACACCACACCCTCCAAGATTCAGGTAATATCTGTACTAAGTTATGTCTCCAACTAGTAGTCAAATATGTATAGCAGGAAAGTTGAAATAATATATGACCCATATGAAAATCTATAGATAAATAGGAAGAATATGAGGAGTTCTCACAGTGGAGCAGAATGTATGGTATAAGCAAATGTGGACAAAGGAAAAATGGTTACCTAGCTATTTCTTTCCAATTAATGGATATGTCTCCCAATCCTTATTATACCTTCTGGCAACTAGAAACAATTCTAAAGCTGTCAGGCAGTGATTGGGAGAGGGAGAAGTCAATTTTTGACTCTAGAATGGAAACTTAACATAAACAAGCTGTTTTTCAAACCAAGATGCTTTAACCTTCAACAGTAAAGATCCCGAGGGAGAGTGGGATTCGTGGACATGCTATTTAAGAGAAAATAAATTGCAAACTACTACTTTTTTTCCCCCCTCACAAAATTACATGTCCAACAATCTTCATGGTACATAAGTAATAAAGTTTAGATGTGTGTTTGGGATGGGGAAGCTAAAACAGAAAAGCCCCTCATGAAAAAAATCAAAAATATGTTAAGTTGGCACTACGCCATGGAACATTGTGGCTGTGCACTTCATCTGCAGATTCCATTACAGAAAGTAATGCTTTATGAAAGTATGTGCACTTGACCAGCTGTCTTTGCAATTGTCTTCTGTTGGAACCCTAAGACTTGAGTACTTTCTGCTGAGGAGGCAGGCACAACTCTGGGATAATGTGCAGCAAGCAAAAGACCCCAGAATATCCAATAGCCTGGTGGAATGCTGGAGACCCAGGTTCAAGTCACTGCTCCAGATCAGTGTCTCCCATGTCCTAGTGGAGTACCCTAATCACCAGGCTATTGGATTTTCTTGGGTTTCTCTTAATTTCGTCAAAAAGTCTCGATTTTGTCCCAATGCAAGGGACAGAGAAAAATCATTTCCCATCCAGCTCTAGTCCTAATGTTCAGTTTACCCTGGCTCATTTCTTTATTGCATAAGGACATAAAGTAATTAGCGCTGCCAACTTTTTAATGGCACAAAACCAAAAACCCCTGAGGCCCCGCCTCTTCCCTGAGGCCCCATCCCCACTCACTCCATCCCCTTTCCTCCATCGCTTGCTTTCCCCCCCAACCTCACCTACTTTCACTGGGCTTGGGCTGGGGTACGAGAGGGAGGTGAATGCTCCAGCTGGGGGTGCGGGCTCTGGGGTTGGGCCAGGGATGAGGAATTTGGGGTGTGGGAGAGGGCTCTGGAATGGGGCAGAGGGTAGGGTGCGGGGTGGGTATGGGCTTAGGGTGTGCGCTCTGGGTGGAGCCAGAAATGAGGGGTTCAGGGTATGGGAGAGGGCTCCGCGCTGGGACAGGGGTTTGGGTGTTGCGGGGGGGCAGGCTCTGGGAGGGAGTTTGGGTGCAGGAGGGGACTCCGGGCTGGGGCAGAGGGTTGGGGTGCAGGAGAGGGTTTGGAGGGCAGGGTCCTGGCGGTGCTTATCATGGTTCTGAGGAAGCAGCCACCAGGCTCCTCCGGCCCCATGACTCATGGGGGAGGCTCCGCACGCTGCCCTGGTGCCCGCAGATGCCGCCTTCGCAGTTCCCATTGGTTGCGGTTCCCAGCCAATGGGAGCTGCAGACCCATCCTTGGGAGTGGGGCAGCACACAGCACCTCCCTGGCTGCTCATGCATCAAGGGCTGCAGGGATCTGGTGGCCACTTCTGGGAGCCACATGGAGCTAGGGCAGGCAAGGAGCCTGCCTTAGCCACAGGGCCCCACTGCACCACCAACTGGACTTTTAATGGCCTAGTCAGCAGCGCTGACCAGAGCTGCCAGGGTCCCTTTTCGACCGGGCGTTCCGGTCAAAAACCAGACGCCTGGCAACCCTAAAAATAATGGAACTACTACTAGCTGGCTCCTATGGAAACTGAATTCACTTTTGAAGTGGTTCTATTGAAATATTTACTGTATTTCCTAATGAAAGAGTATTATACCATTCCATAAAAATATAAAGCTCAAAAATTCTCCTTGTGTAGGTAAGGCTATTAGAGATGTAAAAGAAGGTCTCTCTTCGGATAAGCCAGAGTGAAAGCTTCAACTGACAGGTAAAACTTTAGGAATATGTGAAGTTAATACATATTCTACATTGGTCATATAGCTAGTTTATGTAAAAATGTTATTTTTACCACATCCTTCATCCTTTCCACCCCCAAGTTTTCTGTTTCCTCCACCAGTCACATCTTGTCATTAACCTAGCTTGTAGAATTTTTAGAGTAGAGGCTCTCTCTTTACTTATACATGGTATTTCCTATTTGTACAGTGCCAAACACAATGGGGTTTACATTAGGACCTCTAGGTGCCACTATTAAAGCTAGTGGGAGATTTTTTCCCCCACAGAAAATTTCAACAAAAAAAGTGGAAAAAAATAATTGGTCAAAATTTTGACATTTCATTGAAAAAACAGAAACTGAAAGTTTTCATTTTTTGGCTGCAAACTGAAAACTTCTGGGTTTTCAGCAAAGAGTCTAAGGCCTGGGCTACACTGGGGCGGGGGGTGCAGGGGTTCGAACTAAGATACGCAACTTCTGCTATGCTATTCACATAGCTGAAGTCGAAGTACTTTAGTTCGAGTTACCTGGCCGTCCTCACGGTGGCAAGTCAACGGCGGCAGCTCCCCCGTCGACTCTGCTTACTCCTCCTGCCAAGGTGGAGTACAGGCATCAATTCGGGGAATCGATTTATCGCATCTCATCTAGATGTGATAAATCGATCCCCAATAGATTGATCACTACCCGCCGAGCCGGAAGGTAGTGAAGACGTACCCTAATTTTTCCTATTGAAAGCGGACACTTTCCATAAAGCCTTTCATTTTTTCAAAAACCCAATTTTTTGCAGATAATATTTTACACACACACACACACACACACAGAGTACAAGTTTTAAACAAAATTTAATACTGGTACACAGTGATGATGATTGTGAAGCTTGGTTGAGGTGGTGGAGTCAGAGTGTGGAGTCAGAGGGTGGGATATTTCCCAGGGAATGCCTTACTGCTAAATGATGAACTAGCAATTGGCTGAGCCCTCAAGGGTTAACCCATTGTTGTTAATGTAGCGTCACACTCTACAAGGCAGCACGAACGGAGGGACAGGAGACAGCATGGCAGACAGAAACAGAGACACACACCATGTGTGTGAGAGAGAGAGATGCGCATTGCTCCTTTACGCTGACCCCACTCTAAGTACACTGCCTTTTTAAGTAGATCAGCAAGCTGAGATGGCAGCTACTGCCACGAAGCTCCCTCTGTCCTGAGCCCTGTCGTGTGTCCCCCCTGCTCCATGGAAAATGGGGTAAGTGGGGTGCAGGAGCAGGGGGACACCCTGCCACTAGCCCTCCTCTCCCCTCTCCTCCCCCCGCCCCATACAGGAAGCGGGAGGCTCCCAGGAGCAGCTCCAAGGCAGAGGCAGGAGCAGCACATGGCAGTGGGGAGAGGGAAAGCTGAACTGCCAGCAATTGATAGCCTGCTGGGCGGCTGCTACACAGGGAACTATGGGGAATGGGGAGCCGATAGGGGGGCTGCCGGTCCACCCTGGTGCCAAGCCCCCACCAGCTAGCTCCAACGGGCTACTCTTCCTGCAAGCAGTGAACAAAGCAGGCAACTGCAAAACGACATTATAAAGGGAGCATTGCACAACTTTAAACAACCATGTTCTCCAATTGATTAGCAACGTAACAACGAAACAATGTTAACCGGGATGACTAAGTGATGAGTTACTGTAGATCCCTCCAGTTAGAACGTTTCCAATTTGGCTATTACAGAAAATAAGCAGTCTGCATTTTCTGGAAGACCATTAAAACAAAAGCTCACCAAGAGTTAAGGAGAAGTATTCTCCTCCTGTAGGCCTGTTTGTGGGGAAGGAAATATAAAACCAATCAAAAGTCCACTGGAAATGAGAGTTAATCGCTTCAAGACATGGTTGTCCTGAGCCATGTCATGGGGCTCAACTGTTTCTGTAGACCATTCCCATGATTTTGTTCTCTCCAAGCACAGCACTGGCAAGACAGATGTAATTCCTCTGCTTCCCATAAATTCAAACATCCTAAACTCTCTCAGCAGTGGGAGTGAAATTTTTTGGGCTAGTCAGAGGGAATGATCTCCTGAGCCTGGACAAAAACATTAGCACCTGACTTACTATATTTTTAGATTCTCTGAGACATTGCGACGGACCAGTGTTGGATCATATTAAAGAAGTTCTGTATTAAAATCACAAATGAGTTTGATTCCCCATAGTTTAAATTCCAGGGTATTACTAATTAAGAGGTATCTTGGTTTTTGGTACTGTTTCTCTCCCTCTGTGTGTGAAACTTGCAAGCTGCTAATTGTGTTAGTACATTCTAAGACAAAGTCTGTTCTCAAAGCAATTCTTTGTAACAGCTATTCACACAGAGAGAGACTCAAAGCAATACTCTGTAACAACAAAAACAGCACCCAGAGACTTCCCGCCCTTTTGTTGTATTAACAATTGTGATTAAAATAGAGATCGAGGATGTATGTGGATGGATGCTTGGTGTGGATAATAAGTGAATGATCAGGGATGCACCAGCCTAAGAATCCAGCGTCCATCGGCTGAAGAAGGCGTCAAGTGGAAATAACCAGAGGACCCCCCGGAGGGCAGACTGGAATCCACCCAACAGCCTCAAGAATGGAAGAACCAAAGAACAAGATAACATCTAGCAGCAGGGAGCAGTCAGGAATGTGCCATCTGCTGATTGATTCAGCAACAGCATGATGAAGCAATTCCCATAGACTGGCACAGGAAGAAATTCCTATAAAAATAGACTAAAAAATGAGAACTTTGGGGTCTGATTCTGCAAACCAACTTCCAGGAGCACCAGATGAGCATCTGACAAGGCCCTGCTCCCTCCTCATGTCCAGGCCAACTGGCCAGTGGCTTGGCATGAACAACTCTCAGGCTGGTAACTATGATAACAACCTTGCAGAACGTGTGTGTGTGTGTGTGTGTGTGTGTGTGTGTGTGTGAATAAATATGAGATTGAATGGAATGTTATAGCTGTAACTAACTGCTTCCTATGATTCTTTCTGTATTCACAATGAATGTGGTATTTTGCCTTTTCCCCTTTAATAAGATCCTGCTGGTTTTTAATTTATTGGTACAACACCAGTTCCTCTGTCCTTTTGCTTAGCAGACTACCAAACTTTGGAACATGACAGAAACAAGGTCACAGTATCTAGGGTAGTGACACTGCTCTGCATCATGTAGCCAAGGATAAAAAAAGATATAGAGGTGAAGTATTAATTTAAGTTTTAACAGTGCCAACAGGCCTCAGGCCTGTGAAATATTTAGCTTAGTGTTGTAGTAGTTTCTTAGTATTTTGTCTGGCTAACCAACTTCAACAGGACTTTATTTTTTAAAGTGGAAACCTCTTTTCCAAGTTGCTGCTGCACCCTCAGTAGCTCACCCTAAGCTTCTTCAACTCCTCACCCCTCCTTTCTATTTCCTGTCCTTTCAGACTCCCAGCAGCCAGTGCTCCAATTCTAATAATTACAAGAAACATCTAAACACCACACTTAGCCAAAGAAGGCCTCAGGTTATCCTGAAGGACGAGGTTATCCTGAAGGACAATCCTGCAACAAACCCCAGTGACAACTCTGTCCACATATCTATTCAAGGGACACCATCATAGGACCTAACCACATCAGCCACACCATCGGGGCTCTGTCAAGGTTCCTTCCCCACTCTGAACAGATGTGGGGACCTGCATGAAAGACCCCCTAAGCTTATGCTTACCAGCTTAGGTTAAAAACTTCCCCAAGGTACAAACTTTGCCTTGTCCTTGAACAGTATGCTGCCACCACCAAGCATTTTAAACAAAGAACAGGGAAAGAGACCACTTGGAGATGTCTTCCCTCAAAATATCTGCGCCCCCCCACACCCCTATACCCCCATTCCTGGGGAAGGCTTGATAATAATCCTCACCAGTTGGTACAGGTGAACACAGACCCGAACCCTTGGATCTTAAGAACAATGAAAAATCAATCGGGTTCTTAAGAAGAATTTTAATTAAAGAAAAAAGGTAAAAATCACCTCTGTAAAATCAGGATGGTAAATACCTTACAGGGTAATCAGATTCAAAACAGAGAATTCCTCTAGGCAAAACTTTAAGTTACAAAAAGACAAAACCAGGAATATACATTTCCTCCAGCACAGCTGTTTTACCAGCCATTAAACAAAAGAAAATCTAACGCATTTTCTAGCTAGATTACTCACTAACTTAACAGGAGTTGGAAGGCTTGCATTTCTGATCTGTTCCCGACACAAACATCACACAGACAAAACAACCCCTTTGTTCCCCCCGCCCCCTCCCCTCCAGATTTGAAAGTATCTTGTCCCCTCATTGGTCATTTGGGGTCAGGTGCCAGGAAGGTTACCTTAGCTTCTTAACCCTTTACAGGTGAAAGGGTTTTTGCTCTGGCCAGGAGGGATTTTATAGTTCTGTATACAGAAAAGTGGTTACCCTTCCCTTTATATTTATGACAGGCTTGTTTACCTGCACATCTACCAATGTGATATGTGCTAGCAATGCCCCTCTGACATGTACATTGGCCAAACCAGACAGTCTCTATGCAAAAGAATGGACGCAAATCTGATATCAGGATTCATAACATTCAAAAACGAGTAGGAGAACACTTCAACCTAAAAGTTGCAATTCTTCAACAAAAACACTCTTCAAAAACAGATTCCAACGTGAAATTGCAGAACTGGACACCATCAGATTAGGCCTGAATAAAGACTGGGAGTGGTTGGGTCATTATAAAACCTAAACCTAATTTCCCCCTACTGTTACTCACACTTTCTTGTCAACTGTCTGAAACGGGCCACTCATTACCACTTCAAAAGTTATATTTCCTCCCTTGGTATCCTGCTGTCAATTGAATTGTCTCATTAGACTGACCTCACACTTGGTAAGGCAACTCGCATCTTTTCATGTATTTATACCTGCTCCTGTATTTTCCACTCCATGCATCTGATGAAGTGGGTTCTAGCCCACAAAAGCTTATGCCCAAATAAATTTGTTAGTCTCTAAGGTGCTACAAGGATTCCTCGTTTTTATGAAAAACAGGGCACCCCAAATTTAGTTGGGTGCAGAGGTATAGGAGGAAAAGGGGCTGAAACCTTCCTAAATATATACAAACCCCAGTGGGCAACAGTATAACACATTATAAAAGCTGTATCCCAGCCTGCATCCCTTGGGAGATGCCAGATGATACCCGGTGATGATGATGGATGATGATGAACATGACTGATACTCCGGAGTTGCCCAGCAGGGAACGTGAATGAAGGCTGAACACTTTATATTATCTCTATCTGCTGTTGTATTTCAGAGTTTGTGAGATAGTTCATTTGTTAATAAAAGGAATTGGGTTAAATTGCAATTGTTTCTCATGTGCTCCTCGGGTCTCTTATTCTAATAATATTGGTAATAATCTTCCTGATGCGGTAGCAGTTCAGAAGACCAAACCTTTACCAACCACTGGGGTCTAAAAGATTAATCAATTGGGCGACAATAACCTCCTAGCATCCCTCAAGAGTAACATTACAGGAGACTATTAACCATCTCAATTTCTCCTGCTAAAGCTGTTTCACTTTGTATAAATAAATATTCAATGGGCCAGAGAGAAAGAGTGAGAATGACTGCCATTTTCCAGTGGATAGAGGACACTACCCTAGGATGCAAAAGAGGTAGACTGCAGTCCTTTCTTCCTTTGAGGAGCAAGGCTTAGACCCAGGACAGGATTTAGGGGCAGGCAGCCGCCTGGGGTGCTGGGCGTGGGGGGGTGCTGTTTTTGTTGATAGCAACAAAAGGGAAAATAGAATGTTTGAAGTACACAACAATATAAAAGAAATTCCTACTTCTTTTGCCATGCATAACACGTAATGTTGATGACTTTCTAAGGGTATGTCTACACTTACATTTTATAGCACTCTAACTTGCTGGCTCAGGGGTCTGAAAAAATCACCTGTCTGAGCACAACAAGTCTGAGAGCTTTAAAACACTAGTGTAGACAGACTCCGTGCGCTGGAGAGTGGAGGTGGATTACCAGGAGCACTGGGAGAGCTCTCACCCAGCACTCACGCACGACCACACTCACACTTCAAAGTGCTGCCGCGGGGTCCAGGGCAGCCAGCCATCCCCACAAGGTCCGGGCAGCCGCATGAGGACTGGGATCTGGGGCAGCAGTGTGGTGGGGTCCAGGGCAACTGGCCGGCCCCACAGCATCCTGGCAGGCAGCCGGCTGCCCCACGCAGCAAGGGGTGGGGCTGCTGCTGCTGCCCTGCCACCCAGCCCCTGTGACCCAGGTAACATATGCGGCCCACAATGTGTAATCAATTGAGAACCACTGGCTTAGAGGAAATGGTTTTTTTTTTCCCCCTTTGCTTATATCTGGCATGAATAAATACAGATTTACAGATCCTAGTGTGCAAATTCATGGCCTTCTATGACAGGGATAAATCATGCAGGCAAATCATGTATCAAAGTCATGAAATGGGCTATAAATGCAATAAAAAGTAAGGTATTCTGAAGTTTAACAAATGGAGGGGTGCACCAAAAACGCTCCTCGCCTGTAATGGTCTAGGGCTGGCCCTGGTTAGATCTCACCTCTCTACTCAGCATTTCCTATTGGCTAGCCTAGGCAGCTCCCCATTCAGAGTCCTGGCTTTTGTGAATCCCATTCTTAGGTGCCTACCTCTGACTCTACATTGTATAGGTAGCCTCCGTGCTTAACCCAGGGCTGTAGATTCCACTAGGACAGCAAGGCACCTAAAAGTTAGGCATTGCAACACTGAATTGAAGTCCCCTTTGTGGATCTAGCCCTCCCTGATGAGCAGGATATAAATCTTGTGACTTAAAGTGAAAACATTGCAACTCCTTTACTATCATGTCAAAAATATGCCCTTGCTCCAAAATATAAAATACAACATGGTCTGAGAATATTTATAACCTATACCATATTTAAAATTGAGCAAGCATATCTCAGAACGTTACTTTGTAGAATTCTTTACATTTCACTTTTGGAAGCATCAAAGGAGTTTGTACTTGAATTTGTATAAACACATTGCGTTGTAACCATAAATTCAAATCTACATTACTGATATTATTGACTTTAGTTCACCAGTGTTTCTCTTGCTTGGAGCAAAGGAGATCTCATCTGAAAGGCACTCTTTATGTAAAATAGTTTATAGCCCCAGCAGCAAACACAAATATCTTTCAGTAGGCATCACTCTAGAACTAAAATTTATCCTCAATCTAAAAACTCAAATAATTTTTGTGGTCTGCTTTAACTCCTAGTATGCCTAGTATGCCAGCAAGGACTGAGACTCCTTCAGCCAATTGTATTTAAGTAATGAATACATTTTTCTCAGAAGACCAGGCAATAATCAGTTTTTGGGTGCTTATGGTGTTATACAAACCATGAATCCTCACAACACCTCGATAAAGGTAGAAAAATGTAATTTCCCCCAATTTAACAAACACAGCAGACTTGAATCTAATATCAGATCACTGCTTCAATGGACTTACCCCAGATTTGATGTAAAGAAGATCAGAATCAGGCCCCAGAGATTAGCAGCTCTATCTAACTCCCACTGAGGTCAATGGGGGTTGGATTGAGCTCTGTGTGACTTGTCCAAGGCTCTACAGTGAGTCAATGGCAGAGAAACTCCCTGATTCCTCGTCCATGCACGTTAATCTATTACAGGAGCGGGCAAAATTTTTGGCCTCACGGCCGCGTCACCACTCCAGGACAGCTGCTCCCGGGCCACACCCAGGACTGCAGCTGCTCCGGCAGCCCCTGGGGCTGGCACAGCCGGCTGCTGCAACCGCAGAAGTCACACTGGCTGCTGCAACTCCAGGACCTCCATGACTTCTACAAAGTCACAGAATATGCGTTTACGGAAAACAGATCCTGTCAAACTAACCTGGTATCTTTTTTTCCATGAGATTACAAGTTTGGTTGATAAAGGCAACAGTGTTGATGTAATCTCCAACATACAATTTTTCCTATCCACCCACATAGCCAGAACTCTTGCCCAGCCATCATCTCGCATCTTGATTACCACAATATTTTCTCTGGCCCTGACAAATGCAATCTGGCCCCGCTGAGATCCATTCAGAATATTGTTGCAAAGATTATTTTTCTACCCATAGCTTTGACCATGCCTTGAACCCTCTCTTTGCATCAGTCCACTAGCTCCCTCTTCTCTATTGCACCCCAGGATTTGATCAAGCTAACTGCAACCATATTATGTGTATTCAGCTACCATGAACTAATAAATAGACCACCACACAGTTAAGGGTTAATTTGAAAGCAGGCTTTTAGAAGCAAGGTCAAAACTAACTGGCAGTTTCTGCTAATCAGAATGGGAGGAGGGAAAAAGAAGAGTCAACTGAGACTGAAAACCTTGGTGGATGAAAATCTTGGATTTGGGTGCCTTTGATACAGAAGTTTATGATGATTAACATTGTTAGGGATGTTTGTTGATAAGTAGTTTATTGAAAGTTAGGAAAAGTGCTGATTTAGTAGATTTTACTATGACCTATGTGTTTTGTAGAGGTTAGTTATAAAAGACTAGCTAATGCAGTGTACTTTGGAGCAGTCCTCTGAAGCCATCTTAAGAGACATTTTTTCTGACACCTTTTCTCCCCAGCAGGTGAGCAACTGGCCACTACGAACCTGCTATTAATTACTCAATATTGTTCCAAATTTTAGGTAAATATTTGGAACGTTCTAAACCTATTGTTTATGTCTGTGTGTATTAAATCTAATAAACTGCAGTATTAGATAAAAGATTAATGCAAAAAAGCATACTCTATCAGAAGGAATTGCTGTGTTCCCACTGATTTATTCCTGACACTACCAGGAGTGAAACAGTTAAGTTGCCACAGCTGTGGATTCTGAAAAATCCTGGGTAACGCTCAAGCTGGGAATCACAGCCCCAGCTCAAAGTGTAGACCTACCCATTGTTTCCTTGTATTTTCCTGTTGGTCTGTCTGTATCCATCTGTTGTCTCTGATCTTATACTTACATTGTAAGTTCTTTGGGACAGGGACTTTTTGTTCGCTGTCTGTACAGCGCCTAGGTCCTGATCCCTGACAGGGTCTCCTATGCGCTGTAGTCATACTAATAAATAATAATAGACTTCTGTAAGGCATTTGAGTTGGTCCAGTACAACTTTCTGATTAAAAATTAGAATGATACAAATGATCATGACACATTAAATGGATTAAAAACTATCTGGACAGTCTCAAAATGTAAAATAGATGCACTAGTTCAAACAAGAGTTAATTCAGAGAAATGCTGTGGCTTGTGTTAAATAGGAGGTCAGACAGCATTATTATAGTGGTCCCTTTTGGTCCTGTAACTTATGACTAGGGTTGCCAACTTTCTAATTGCACAAAATGAACACTCCTTCCCTGAAGTCCTGCCCCTTTTCTGAGGCCAGCCCCTGTTTGCTCCATACCCCCCCCTTCTCTCAGTCATTCACTCTCCCCCATCCTCACTCACTTTCACTGTGCTGTGGCAGGGTGTTGGGGTGCATGAGAAGGGTGAGGGCTCTGGCTGGGGGTGCAGACTCTGGGGTGGGGCCAGCAATGAGTGGTTTGGGGTGCAGGAGAGGGTTCTGGGTTGGGGCAAGGGTGTGGGGCAGGTATGGGCTCTGGGCTGGTGGGTGTGGGCTCCAGGTGGGGCCAGAAATGAGGGGTTCAGGGTGCAGGAGAGGGCTCTGGGCTGGGGATGAGGGATTTGAGGTGCAGGAGGGGGCTCAGGGCTAGGTCAGGGTGTTGGGGGGTTTTGGAGGAAGTTTGGGTGTGGGAGGGGACTCCAGGCTGGGGCAGGAGATTGGGGTGCAGGACAGGGTTCAAGGTCCCAGCCGTGCTTTCTGTGGCTCCCAGGAAGTGGCTCCCAGGTTCCTGCAGCCCTATGGCACACGGGTGGTCAGGGAGACTCCACACACTGCCACCAGGGTCCCTTTTCGACTGGGCATTCCAGTCGAAAACCAGACGTCTGGCAACCCTACCTATAAACTCTATCACACTGGTTCTCAAAGTTTTGTGCTGGTGACCCCTTTCACAAAGCAAGCCTCTGAGTGTGAACCCCCCTATAAATTAAAATCATTTTTTTAATATATTTAAACACTATTATAAATGCTGGAGGCAAAGCACGGTTTGGGGTAGAGGCTGACAGCTTGTGACCCCCTCATGTAATAACCTCGTGACCCCCTGAGGGGTCCCGACCCCCAATTTGAGAGCCCTTGCTCTATCATTACTGTAGCTATGAGTGTTAACAATTCCATTCAAATCCCCATCTTTCATTAGTCAGAATTCCAGGCAGGATGGGAACAAAGCACCTGAAAATTTTTTTTCAAAACCACAAAGGGTAGTTAGATGCTTAACTCCAATTGAAGGCCAACAGGAGTTGGCCACTTAACTGCCTTGTGCTTCTGAAAACACGCATGCACACGCGCGCACACACGGTAGAGAAGGCAGGTTGTTTTGCTTTAGATTTCTCTAGGCTTTGGCATGTTGCAGTTATTTTATACACATAGTAGTAAGAGTAGGAGCTTTAAAATAATTTAACTGTTGTAAAGATGCCCTATTATACTACTTCCAAAGTTCAAAATTAAAAAAAAAAATTATAAACTCACAAAATTTAGAAACAGTATAAATATGAAATCATTTAAATCTTAATAAAAGTAGCTGCTGTGAAACAAACTGAAGTACAGTGATTTTAAATCCCAGCTTTCCCAAATGGCTTACCAAAAAAACCACACGGCATTTTGAGATGTGAACCTAAATTATAGATGTCACTATCTGTAATTTACAATTCAAAACAATCATAACAAAATGCTTCTATTCTAAGCACTACAGATCTGAAATCTTTGTGAAAAACTGTTATATATAGTTCTCTCCCTGTAGATTATACAGAGCATAAATGTGAGAGAAAAATAAAAATACACTGTAGACCTTCAAATAACTTTACTATATACCCTAGATTCACAGATTTTAAGGCTTGAAGGGACCACTATGATCACCTAATCTGACCTCCTGCATAACAGAGTCCATAGGACTTCGCTGAATTAATTCCTGCTTCAAGTCCAATGCCTATGGTTGAACTAGAGCACATTTTTTAGAAAAACACCCAATTGCAATTCAAAAGTTTCCAGTGACCCATCACAACTTTGTAAATTGTTCTACGATCTAGTCCAGGGGTTCTCAAATTGGGAGTCGTGACTCTCAGGGGGTCAAAAGGTGGTTATATCCGGGTCAGGAGCTGTCAGTTCCATGGGGCTGATATCCCCGAGCCTCCATTAAATCAAATCAACTCTCCCCGTCCCGTTTTTAATTTATAAGGGGGGGGGGGTTTGTCACATTCTGAAGCTTGCTGTGTGAAAAGGGTCACCAAAACAAAAAGTTTGAAAACCACTGATTTGCCTGACCTTCTGCACCTTGTAGGCCACAGAACCTCACCCACCCACTTCTTTAATAGACCCATAACCTCTGGCTGAGTTACTGAAGTCCTCAAATCACAAATGGTGTGGAGAAAGTGAAAGCGTCATTTATCCCTTTGCATAACACAAGACCCAGGGGTCACCCAGTGAAATTAACAGCCATCAGGTTTAAAACAAAACAAGAGGAAGTACATCTTCCACAGGCTGACTGCAGTGTGTGAACTCATTGCCATGGATGTTGTGAAGGCCAGACCTATAATGGGTCTCAAAAAAGAATTAGATAAGTTCATGGAAGATTGGTTCATCAGTGGCTATTAGCCAAAATGGTTAGGATGCAACCCCATGCTCTGGGTGTCCCTAAACCTCCAACTGCCAGAAGCTAAGACTGGATAATGGAGTTGGATAACTCAAAGTTACCTTGTTCTGTTCATTTCCCCTAAAGCATCTGGCACTGACGACTGTCAGACGCCAGGATACTGAGCTAGATGGACCAGTGGTCTGACCATTCTTATATTCTAACACTAAATTCAAGAGAAACAAACAAATTATAGAAAATAAAAAGAATTTCACAGGACTCTAATAATTGAATTTCTGAATTTATTTTGCTATGTGGCACACACTTATTTTTTTAAATATCTGATATACTGGATTGCTGGTATACAAAGAAATCTCACTTGCGGGGTCTTACAGTAGTAGTAGTAGTTAACCTTACAGTCCAAATATACTGAAGAGGCATTAATCTTCTATCTGCCTCTGTGAATAGACAGGTGTATGCTGGTGGGATAGCACAGGATGAGGCTTGGGGGAAAGAGGAGCTCTGGCTTCACCAGTATGTTTCCCTTCTGCCCCCCACCACACACACACATGCTCATTAGTATTCAATGAAAGCTTATCCAGCAGAGTTATGTGGGTGTCACGGTTCCTCCCCCACTCTGAACTCTAGGGTACAGATGTGGGGACCTGCATGAAAAACCTCCTAAGCTTATCTTTACCAGCTTAGGTCAAAACTTCCCCAAGGTACAAAATATTACATCCGTTATCCTTGGACTGGCCGCTACCACCACCAAACTAATACTGGTTACTGGGGAAGAGCTGTTTGGACGCGTCCTTCCCCCCAAAATACTTCCCAAAACCTTGCACCCCACTTCCTGGACAAGGTTTGGTAAAAAGCCTCACCAATTTGCCTAGGTGACTACAGACCCAGACCCTTGGATCTTAAGAACAATGAGCAATCCTCCCAACACTTGCACCCCCCCTTTCCTGGGAAATGTTGGATAAAAAGCCTCACCAATTTGCATAGGTGACCACAGACCCAAACCCTTGGATCTGAGAACAATGAAAAAGCATTCAGTGTTTTACAAGAAGACTTTTAATAAAAAATAGAAGTAAGTAGAAATAAAGAAATCCCCCTTGTAAAATCAGGATGGTAGATATCTTACAGGGTAATTAGATTCAAAACATAGAGAACCCCTCTAGGCAAAACCTTAAGTTACAAAAAAGATACACAGACAGAAATAGTTATTCTATTCAGCACAATTCCTTTCTCAGCCATTTAAAGAAATCATAATCTAACACATACCTAGCTAGATTACTTACTAAAAGTTCTAAGACTCCATTCCTGTTCTGTCCCTGGCAAGCGCAGCATACAGACAGACACAGACCCTTTGTTTCTCTCCCTCCTCCCAGCTTTTGAAAGTATCTTGTCTCCTCATTGGTCATTTTGGTCAGGTGCCAGCGAGGTTACCTTTAGCTTCTTAACCCTTTACAGGTGAGAGGAGCTTTCCCCTGGCCAGGAGGGATTTCAAAGGGGTTTACCCTTCCCTTTATATTTATGACACGCCCCCCAAATCTCAGCTAGGGTGAAACACTGGCTGGGATTTCTTCCTGGAGCTCTAGGAAAACAGAGTTAATAAGACACATGCATCTCTAAATATACTACCAAGTACATAAAGACTAACAATATTTTCCACATCTCAAGGACGATTTTAACCAGTTGATTCTGGGAAACTTTCACGGGAGAGTGCATCAGCCACTTTGTTAGAAGCTCCTGAGATGTGTTGGATGTCGAAATCAAAATCTTGGAGAGCTAAACTCCACCGAAGAAGTTTTTTGTTAGTTTCTTTGACGGTGTGAAGCCACTTTAGTGCAGCATGGTCGGTTTGCAGGTGGAAACGCCGTCCCCAAACATATGGGCGTAGCTTTTCCAGAGCGTAGACAATGGCATAACATTCTTTTTCAGTGACTGACCAGTTGCTTTCCCTCTCAGACAGTTTTTTGCTGAGAAACACTACAGGGTGGAATTCTTGATCAGGTCCTTTCTGCATTAAAACTGCTCCCACACCACGCTCGGATGCATCTGTGGTTACTAGGAACGGTTTGTCAAAGTCTGGGGCCCTTAGTACAGGGTCAGACATGAGTGTCGCTTTAAGCTTGTTAAACGCCTTCTGACACTTTCCGGTCCACTGAACAGCATTTGGCTGTTTCTTTTTGGTTAGGTCTGTCAGTGGGGCAGCGATTTGGCTGTAGTGCGGTACAAATTGTCTGTAATAACCGGCCAAGCCTAAGAAGGATTGAACCTGTTTCTTTGACTTTGGGACAGGCCACTTTTGGATAGCATCCACTTTGGCCTGTAGGGGGCTGATAGTTCCTTGACCCACCTGTTGTCCAAGGTAAGTCACTCTGTTTAGGCCTATTTGACACTTCTTAGCCTTAACAGTTAGTCCTGCCTCCCTTATGCGCTCAAGGACTTTTTGTAGATGTTCCAGGTGGTCTGCCCAGGAATCCGAAAATATGGCCACATCGTCAAGGTAGGCGACTGCATATTCTCCTAATCCCGCTAGGAGACCATCTACAAGTCTTTGGAAAGTGGCGGGTGCATTTCGCAGCCCGAAAGGGAGTACATTAAATTCATACAGCCCGAGATGTGTGATGAAGGCTGACCTTTCCTTGGCAGATTCATCTAGTGGTACCTGCCAGTACCCCTTGGTTAAGTCCAAGGTAGAGATGAACTGGGCCCGTCCCAGTTTCTCTAATAGTTCATCAGTGCGTGGCATTGGATAGTTGTCTGGGCGAGTTACAGCATTTAGCTTACGGTAGTCCACGCAAAAACGTATTTCCCCATCTGGGTTGGGAACTAGAACCACTGGAGATGCCCATGCACTTTCAGAGGGGCGGATTACACCCATCTGTAACATATCCTGGATCTCCCGTTCTATAGCAGTTTTAGCTTGAGGAGACACCCGGTAAGGTTGGACCCTAATTGGGTGAGCATTACCTGTGTCAATGGAGTGGTATGCCTGTTCAGTCAGTCCTGGGGTGGCTGAGAACGTTGGCGCGTAGCTAGTGCACAGCTCCTGGATCTGCTGTCGCTGCATACGCCCAAGGGTCATGGAGAGGTTCACCTCTTCCACACCACCAGCACATTTCCCTTCGTAGTAGACACCTTCAGGCCACTCAGCGTTGTCTCCTCCCTGGGCTGTAAACTGACAAACCTTTAATTCTCTGGAATAAAAGGGCTTTAGAGAATTAATATGATACACCTTAGGCTTTCGGTTGGAGGTGGGGAATGCTATGAGATAATTAACAGCTCCCAGGCGCTCCTGGACCACGAATGGCCCTTCCCACGATGCTTCCATTTTATGGGCCTGGAGCGCCTTTAAGACCATGACCTGGTCTCCTACTTTGAAGGAACGCTCTCTGGCATGTTTATCATACCAGGCTTTTTGCTCTTTTTGAGCATCCTGTAAGTTTTCTCTAGCAAGGGCTAAAGAGGTTCGGAGGGTGTTTTGTAGGTTGGTTACAAAGTCCAGAATGTTAGTTCCTGGAGAAGGTGTAAATCCCTCCCATTGCTGCTTCACCAACTGCAATGGCCCCTTAACCTCACGGCCATATACAAGTTCAAATGGGGAAAACCCTAAACTGGGATGTGGTACAGCTCTGTAGGCAAAGATCAACTGCTGCAATACTAGGTCCCAATCATTGGAGTGCTCATTTACGAATTTACGTATCATGGCCCCCAAAGTTCCATTAAACTTCTCCACCATGCCATTTGTTTGATGATGGTAAGGAGTGGCAACCAAGTGATTTACCCCATGAGCTTCCCAAAGGTTTTTCATAGTTCCTGCCAGGAAATTAGTCCCTGCATCTGTGAGGATGTCGGAGGGCCAACCTACCCTGGCAAAAATGTCTGCTAGTGCCTGGCACACACTTTTAGCCCTGGTGTTGCTTAGAGCTACTGCTTCCGGCCATCGGGTGGCAAAATCCATGAAAGTCAGTATGTACTGCTTTCCTCTGGGTGTCTTTTTCGGAAAAGGACCCAGAATATCCACAGCTACTCGCTGAAATGGAACTTCAATGATGGGGAGTGGCTGGAGAGGAGCTTTGACCTGGTCTTGGGGTTTTCCCACTCTTTGGCACACCTCACAAGACTGGACATAGGTAGAAACATCCTTGCCCATTCCCTCCCAGTGGAATGACCCCCCCAAACGGTCTTTGGTCCTGTTCACCCCAGCATGGCCACTAGGGTGATCATGGGCTAAGCTCAAGAGCTTGGCCCGGTATTTAGTTGGAACTACCAACTGTCTCTGAGGATGCCAGTCTTCCTGGTGTCCCCCAGAAAGAGTTTCCTTGTATAAAAGTCCTCTTTCTACAACAAACCTGGATCGATTAGAAGAGCTGAGAGGCGGTGGGTTGCTCCGTGCCGCCGTCCAAGCTCTCTGGAGGCTTTCATCTGCTTCCTGTTCAGTCTGGAACTGTTCCCTTGATGCTGGAGACATCAGTTCCTCATGGGATTGTGGACCTAGGCTTGGTCCCTCTGGAAGCGATATAGGGGATGGAGCTGTTTCTGTTGACTGTGAACCGCTCTCCGCTGGTGCACTATGTTGGGATTCAGGCTCCGGCTGAGCCTCTTGTGTAGGGTTATCGGCTGCTGCCAGTTCAGGTTCGGTGGGGCCCTCTGGTGTTGAGGTTGCAAGTACTGGATTCAGTGCTGACCCGGGGTCTGGTGTTGGTTGTTCGGCTGGTTCCGGTTCTGGGACTGGTTCCGTCTGGGTCTCTGGGACTGGATCCACTATTGCTGTTGCAGACATTGGCCTGGGGTCCAGGTCCATCACCTCTGACTGGGTCCTGATAGAAGTTTCCAGAACAGAGCTAGGCCTCACGGCTTGTTTAGCCTGGTTGCGGGTGACCATTCCCACCCTCTTGGCCTGCTTCACATGATTGGCCAAGTCTTCCCCCAACAGCATGGGGATGGGATAATCATCATAGACTGCAAAAGTCCACATTCCTGACCAGCCCTTGTACTGGACAGGCAACTTGGCTGTAGGCAAATTGAAAGAGTTGGACTTGAAGGGTTGAATCGTCACTTGGATCTCTGGGTTGATTAAATTGGGGTCCACTAAGGAAGCATGGATAGCTGACACTTGTGCTCCGGTGTCCCTTCACGCGGTGACCTTCTTCCCGCCCACACTCACAGTTTCCCTCCGCTCCAAGGGTATCTGGGAGGTATCTGGGCCTGTGGACCTCTGGTGTGATTCCGGTGCAATGAACTGTAATCTGTTGGGGTTCTTGGGGCAGTTGGCCTTTACATGCCCCAGCTCGTTACATTTAAAACATCGTCTAGCTGACGGGTCACTGGGGCGAGGTGGGTTGCTGGAGAATGGGGTGGTGGGACGATAAGGGGTCTGGAGGGTTCTTTGGGAGGTAGGTGGGGCTTTGGGCGGCCCCCGGTAATAGGGTGTGGTCTGGGGTGGTCCCTTCTGGTCTCCGCTCCAACTGCGACCAGTTTTCTTCTTCTCTGCCACCTCCACCCATCTGGCTCCAATCTCTCCTGCCTCGATTACAGTTTTGGGTTTCCCATCTAGGATGTATCTTTCTATTTCCTCAGGAACACCCTCTAAGAATTGTTCCATTTGCATTAGGAAGGGCAAATTTACTGGAGATTCAACACTTGCTCCTGATATCCAGGCATCCCAATGTTTCACAATGTGGTAGGCATGTCGGGTAAATGACATGTCTGGTTTCCACCTTAGGGCTCGGAACCTCTGACGAGACTGCTCGGGTGTTATCCCCATTCTGACTCTCGCCTTGGATTTAAACAGTTCATACTTGTTCATATGTTCTTTAGGCATTTCAGCTGCCACCTCAGCTAAGGGTCCACTGAGCTGCAGCCTCAGCTCTACCATGTATTGGTCAGTAGAGATGTTGTACCCAAGGCAGGCCCTTTCGAAGTTTTCTAAGGCGGCCTCAGTATCATCACCTGCCTTGTAGGTGGGGAACTTTCTGGGATGGGAAGTGGTACCTGGAGAAGGATTGCTAGGGTTTGTTGGTATATTCTGCTGGGCCTTTATCCTCTCCATCTCCTCCACATGCTTCCTTGCCTCCATTTCCCTCTTGTGGGCAGCCTCCTGTACCTCCTTCTCCAGCCGCATGAGTTCTATCTGTCTTTCATGTTCCCTTTGTTTTTCCTCAGCCTGAAATTTGGCTAATTCCAGCTGTAGTCGAGCCGAGGATTTGGCCATTCTAACCTCTCTGTTTTTAACTAACTTTACACCCGAGGTTTAGAAATAAACAAACAAAACTTGGCTGTAAAATTTTGCTGTGCTGGAATAGAATACCTATTCTCTGATAGTGATTGTCAGCCTACAGAAAAAGACAATTCCCTTGTCTCTGCTCTGGGCCCAAATTAAAGCAAAAAACCTCCAACTACTTGGAAACCTGCTTACCCAGCCCAAAGAAAAAAAAAATTTTTTTTTTCAAACCTGTGCTCCTTGTAAAACAAAAAAAAATCAAAATCCTAAAAAAAACCCTGCCACTTTTGTCTCCAGGCAAATGGGTAGAGCACACACCCCCTATTTACTTTTAGGAAGAAAAGAAAAAAAAAAAACCTCTGGGTTGGAAGACTGAATTTCCCTGCAGGAGTTAAGTACCCTGCCTCCAGGCAAAGAAAACCTGCAATTCACAAGATAATCCCCTTTTGTCTCTGCTTGGCCACAAAGCAGAGAGAAACCAAGCTGCTTTCAGTTTCAAAGCTGCCTTCTGGACTTCCTAAAAATTCCTTTTTAAAATCTGTATTTCTAGTTCAAAAAATCTCAACTGGATCTCAAAATGATTTCAGGTTAATCCCACCACTGTGCCACCATGTCAAGGTTCCTCCCCCACTCTGAACTCTAGGGTACAGATGTGGGGACCTGCATGAAAAACCTCCTAAGCTTATCTTTACCAGCTTAGGTCAAAACTTCCCCAAGGTACAAAATATTACCCCCGTTATCCTTAGACTGGCCGCTACCACCACCAAACTAATACTGGTTACTGGGGAAGAGCTGTTTGGACGCGTCCTTCCCCCCAAAATACTTCCCAAAACCTTGCACCCCACTTCCTGGACAAGGTTTGGTAAAAAGCCTCACCAATTTGCCTAGGTGACTACAGACCCAGACCCTTGGATCTTAAGAACAATGAACAATCCTCCCAACACTTGCACCCCCCCTTTCCTGGGAAATGTTGGATAAAAAGCCTCGCCAATTTGCATAGGTGACCACAGACCCAAACCCTTGGATCTGAGAACAATGAAAAAGCATTCAGTGTTTTACAAGAAGACTTTTAATAAAAAATAGAAGTAAGTAGAAATAAAGAAATCCCCCTTGTAAAATCAGGATGGTAGATATCTTACAGGGTAATTAGATTCAAAACATAGAGAACCCCTCTAGGCAAAACCTTAAGTTACAAAAAAGATACACAGACAGAAATAGTTATTCTATTCAGCACAATTCCTTTCTCAGCCATTTAAAGAAATCATAATCTAACACATACCTAGCTAGATTACTTACTAAAAGTTCTAAGACTCCATTCCTGTTCTGTCCCTGGCAAGCGCAGCATACAGACAGACACAGACCCTTTGTTTCTCTCCCTCCTCCCAGCTTTTGAAAGTATCTTGTCTCCTCATTGGTCATTTTGGTCAGGTGCCAGCGAGGTTACCTTTAGCTTCTTAACCCTTTACAGGTGAGAGGAGCTTTCCCCTGGCCAGGAGGGATTTCAAAGGGGTTTACCCTTCCCTTTATATTTATGACAGTGGGGTTGGCCCTTCCCTGGAATTCTGAGGTAGCAGGTAGAGGAACTGAGGAACAGCTGCACACCATGATATACTCTACTCCACCTGCCACGGTCCTTGGAGTTCCCGGGACTGACTGTCACCTTGTTACCGCTGGCCTCTAGCGAGAAGTAGCCTTGCCCATGGTGGCTGTTAGCCACTCAAGCACTCTCCTCTGGGCTATGCTAACCCTATCTTCGCCTAGGTGCCTAACAATAGATGCACCTCAGCCCTGAGTTCCTTTGAAGCATTTCCCTGTGATATCCAGCTCGAGACTGATTACTCACATAAATCCCAGGTTTTCTGCCCCCAAAGGAGCAGTGTACCCCAGTTTACTAGTTTTACCTTAAATCACCACTCCTACATAACACACAGCACTTGTAATAAAATAAATGAAGGTTTATTTAAGAAAGAACAGAGATTCAGCTAGAAATAAGAGAGTGATGGAAACAAATTCTAGTAACAAAAGACATAAAAATGCGAACTAGGACCTATATTATTAATAGTTTCCTTTCCTATCTAATAAAGTAGATTTTACCTCAAAGTTCAGTCTGTTATAGAGCTTGCTGGCTTCACAGGAACCAAGATTTAAACTATTATGAAAATACCCCCACACCATAAGATATTTCCTCAGTGAATGGATAGAAAGTGCCTCTCCCCATCTTGTTAACTAAAACAGTCTTTTGTCTTTATTTATTGGCAGGGCAAGAATCCAATAGAGCTGGAAATCAATGTTCCCTTTTTGTCTGAAAGTGGTTTCATTTATTTGCAGCTCTGTCTGATGGTTTTCCATTGACAGTCGTGGGATGGAGCAAAGCTAGAAAATTGAGAGGAAGCTAACCACGGAGGAATGACAACTTAGTCCTGCTTGAATGGGCCATCACCAAGATATTTTATCCCCAGGTGACTAACTTTTACTCCAAGTCCATAAAGCATACCCTTAATATACTTACATACATCTTGTAATGATTACGAGTCTTGGTAAGTTATGAGTTTTCAACAGATACCGTATGTCATAAATATAAAGGGAAGGGTAAACCCCTTTGAAATCCCTCCTGGCCAGGGGAAAGCTCCTCTCACCTGTAAAGGGTTAAGAAGCTAAAGGTAACCTCGCTGGCACCTGACCAAAATGACCAATGAGGAGACAAGATACTTTCAAAAGCTGGGAGGAGGGAGAGAAACAAAGGGTCTGTGTCTGTCTGTATGCTGCGCTTGCCAGGGACAGAACAGGAATGGAGTCTTAGAACTTTTAGTAAGTAATCTAGCTAGGTATGTGTTAGATTATGATTTCTTTAAATGGCTGAGAAAAGAATTGTGCTGAATAGAATAACTATTTCTGTCTGTGTATCTTTTTTGTAACTTAAGGTTTTGCCTAGAGGGGTTCTCTATGTTTTTGAATCTAATTACCCTGTAAGATATATACCATCCTGATTTTACAGGGGGAATTTCTTTATTTCTATTTACTTCTATTTTTTATTAAAAGTCTTCTTGTAAAACACTGAATGCTTTTTCATTGTTCTCAGATCCAAGGGTTTGGGTCTGTGGTCACCTATGCAAATTGGTGAGGCTTTTTATCCAACATTTCCCAGGAAAGGGGGAGTGCAAGTGTTGGGAGGATTGTTCATTGTTCTTAAGATCCAAGGGTCTGGGTCTGTAGTCACCTAGGCAAATTGGTGAGGCTTTTTACCAAACCTTGTCCAGGAAGTGGGGTGCAAGGTTTTGGGAAGTATTTTGGGGGGAAGGACGCGTCCAAACAGCTCTTCCCCAGTAACCAGTATTAGTTTGGTGGTGGTAGCGGCCATTCCAAGGATAACGGGGGTAATATTTTGTACCTTGGGGAAGTTTTGACCTAAGCTGGTAAAGATAAGCTTAGGAGGTTTTTCATGCAGGTCCCCACATCTGTACCCTAGAGTTCAGAGTGGGGGAGGAACCTTGACACCGTACGTTACCCTTCACAGGTAAATCCCCTACAAGAGGTATGGCATAGTGAGTTTGTCAGGTTTGAGACAAGAGTTGTTTGAAAAGAACATGGGACCTTTTACCAAGGGGCCTACTTGTCACATACACACCCTAACAAAACTGAACACTAATAACCTCACCTTCACTGCTGGCCAGATAAGGAAAGGGTATGAACAGGTGCAGGGGGACAGAGGGGGGGGGAAAAATCAGGCATTGGTGGGAAGTAGTACTGAACCCCATATATAATCTGGAAGATCCTCTGGTTTAGGAGGCTGAATCCCATCACCGATCAAGTTCAGCATTTATCTCTGTAGTCTGTCCTCGACCCACACAACAAAGACTACCAGAAATCACAAGAGTTGAAATTCAAGGAATTTCCGACCCTCTGTAGAAAAAAAATTCATGAGAGAACATGGACCTTAGGTTAATTAAGAGTCTGTCATGTCACAAAGTAAAACTGGCTGGGTTAGCTACAAGTCTACAAAAACTCTGATCAATCTAGAAAGAATACACACAAAGCATCTCACAGCCACAATGCAATTTGCATAACAAAGATTATTTGATTCTTATTTTGTTTCATACAAAGAGAATAACCTAACTGGTCTTGATAAAAGTATAGGAATTTAATAACTATATATCTCCAGAAAGCTGGTTAATTTTACCCAAACTGTGAAGTAACTTTAAAAGAATCCAATTAGAGAGCTGGCAATCAAGTTACGCTGAAGACAATTTCCATTGCTGATCAGAGAGATGAGGGACAAAATCAATTTTTCTAAAATTCATGAAATACTTAAAGTTGGCACAGAAGTTTTCAGTGTTAGGTTTCAGAGTTAATTTAGATCAAAACAAATGGCTACTTTAGCAGAATGATAACGAAAAATTTCTTATGCTCTGTTCCCTTAAATGAAAGATTATCTAACCTAAAAGTACATCTTTCTAATTCAGCAGCACTGCTTAAGTAAGGGTAAGTAAAAAGGTCTTACCAATCAACTTTCAGGAAATGAAGCACTAACAGGGACCAACCTATTTGGAAGATGTAACACCCCAGCATGATGGCCTACTTAATAATAAGGAAACTTGGTGTTCTCTATTTAGCAAAATATGTACAGATCTTACAGAGTATGTCTACACAGCAAGCCTCCTAGCATAGGTCAACAGATTCAGGCTAGTAGGGTTCGCACAAGCACTGTAAAAATACTTGTATAGATAGCGCTTTGAAGTTGCGGCTTCGGCTGGAATCTGGGCTCTGAAGCCCACCCACCTCCCTAAGCTTCAGAGTTCGAGATCCAGCCCAAGCCGCAACTTCAAAGCGCTATCTATACAAGTATTTTTACAGTGCTAGTGCAAACCCTGCTAACCCACATCTGTCAACCAGGACTGGGAGACTCACTCCAAAATGCTGTGCAGACATATCCACAGAGACCTGACTATACACTGCTCACCTATGGAGCAGAGGTCTACTTACATCAAATAATGCTTGAGGTACAGTAAGACTGACACCTTCTTTTGAAATGGCAATAGAAGGCTCTCAAAGCAGCAAACATCCTGCCCTAAGTGAATTGTTTATGATTGGACAAGGAATGACAGAAAATAAATTTGGAGGTTTGAGAAAGCAAAACCATTATCTGTTTTGAGAAGCTTTGGTGCACAGTTCCTTTTGTTTGACAACTTAAAATTCACAACTTCTGGATTTCAAGATGCAAATATACACTGCACACATGGCTCCTAACAAAAATTTTTGCAACTCACTAAACTTATGTTGCAGTTTAGCTACCTTCTATAGACTAACATAGGCCCCTATCCTGCAAGAGGGTCTCTGCATCAGTAAGGACCAGTTTGCAAGTTTGGGGCCTAAAACTGAATTCTTAGTTTCGCAAGTGCACTGACCAGAGTGAAAACTATACAGGATGCCCCTGTTGGATGACTAATCTGAATATATAAAATTACACAACTAGAGATACAGCTGAAAAGAACAATGGGAAAACATTTTTGGTTTGGTTTAATTTTGGAGACTGACTGTATGACGACTGCTGTCTTTACATCTATGTAGGATCTACCAACTGCTGTACATTTGAATCCAGGGTAATTTTCTATAATACCAGTGCTTCTGGGCAGGGCCATCCTTAGGCACACGCAACATAAGCAGCTGTGCAGGGCCCCTGCAAATCTGGGGCACCACTGGGTCTTAGTGTCCACCCTCCTGGCTTTCCTAACCCTGTTTGACCCTTCCTGCAGGCTCCCACAGCTGGCTGCTGCAGCCTGGCGAGTCTTCCTCGGGAGAGGATCTAGTAGTTAAAGGTGAAAAAACATTCCAGCCTGCCAGACCGATTAGCACAACACTGAAACTGTTAAAGAGCCATTCAAGGGGTAAAGAAACCATTTAACAGGCATTTGCCAAACCCCAGGTATATACTGTCCGTTTCTGAATTTACTGACAAAAACAGTTGTGCATTACTGTAATATTTACTCAGAAAATGTCAGTCTACAGGACTTAGTTTAAAATTTGCTTTAAGAATATTTCATTAATGTGTTGAAGATTATAAAAATCACATCTCTAAAAAAATCCTTTTATAGATTTTCAGATGCACAATCATCTTTAGCCTTAAATGCTTGGATCTTCAGACAGTTTAAATAAATCCTTCAAAAGACTACCCTTATCTAAACCACACATTTTAAATTACTATAGTAAAAAATACTTTCATCCAAAATCTTCCTGTCCATCTCTTTCTCCCTTTACCCTTCTCCTCCCCACCCCCCATTGAAGAGGTCCCTTTAAGGGACAACACCCCTTTCTTTGTCCAGCTATCTGGAAGCAGTTTCCCTTTCTTTACTTCTGACTATCTGAGTAACTAGTTTTAGGAGAACCCTCCAGAAAAATCAGTACTTTAGTAAGACAAAATCCTTTGGAAACATTTTTTTAAAAAGTATCAGAGAGGTAGCCATGTTAGTCTGGATCTGTAAAAGCGGCAGAGAGTCCTGTGGCACCTCACAGACCAACAGACATATTGGACCATAAGCTTTCATATTCACCCACAAAAGCTTATGCTCCAATATGTCTGTTAGCCTATAAGGTGCCACAGGACTCTTTGCCATATTTTTTAAAGTTTGTGAAATTTCATAAACCTGTTTCTTGTTATGGAGATCACACAAAGTAAATTAGTGTTCCCTTTTTCTAAAAGCAATGAACATTGTTATGAACACAGTAAACCTCTGTCACTGATTTACTACAATGTCTTTGTTTCAGTGAGTTAAATATGTAGTAATCTGGAATGATTACTTTAAGAAGGCTTAAGAGTACATTTAAAATATAAAATCAATTTAGAAATACTGATTAAGAAAATGTAAAACAAGGAAGAGCTGCATCATGTATTCCATAATATTTAATGTTGTATTCAGCAAGACAGCTGATTCAACCTTACTACAAAGTTTTTGCAAATAAATGTCTTACAAACTTCAGGGTGTATCAAAAAAACTGTGACTGACATTTTTTTATTCCCAAATTTAGTGCTTTTAATTAGGTACCTTCTGCATGTCCATTCTTCAAAGAGAGGGTACAGAGGCGGGCTGGGTGTTTTGTTATCCTTTGCTGCCTCCCCACTGCCAACGGGTTGCAAGCTCAGGATGCCATCGGGCATAGAGGCACCAGTTTAATAATACTGCTTAGGGCCCCATAAATCCTAAGGAAGGCCCTGTTTCTGGGATGAGAGTTTACATCACAGTGATAGCAGACAGAAACACAAAAACAGGTCTTTTCTTCAGCTTTAAGTAGATTTTCTCTGTAATTAATGTTTGTATAGGGTTTTGAAAACTTAAAATATGTGGTAAGTACTGTTACCGCATCAGAGTGCGCCACTGAATTATTTTACTTCAAAAAATTCATTTGGGGCTAGATTCAAAAGAGGGACTTGGGCACTGAAATGCTGAAAGTTACAGCACCTAATCTTTAGGTTCGCACATAGTGGAATTCACAGCAGCAAGTTCGGGGCTCAGGCTTCCCTCACAATGCATGGGGAAAGCTAGGTGCCAAAAAAGGGATTCACAAAAGTCAGCAAATTGAACTGAGAACCATCTAAACAAGCAGTAGGAAATGCCAATGAGAAGAGTTTCAGAATAGCAGGCATGTTAGTCTGTATTCGCAAAAAGAAAAGGCGAATGGCATCCAATTGGTTAGTCTCTAAGGTGCTACTAGTACTCCTTTTCTTTTGAATGAGAGGAGAGGAGTGTGGCCTAAGCCCCATCCCTCAAAGGCAATTATGCACTTGCCTTTGGCCTGGAGTTAGTGTCTATCTCTATTCAGGATTCCAGGCATTAACCCATTCATGGAGTTAGGCGCCAAAGACAGCCCTTTTTCAAGAAAAAAACAAAACAAAACAAAAAACAGAGGGGAAGGAAGAGGCCTGCCCCCAACAGCCTAGTAGTTCGAGCACTCACTCAAGATGTGGGAGACCCCCCCCCCGTTCAATTCCCCAGCCTACCCGATTTGGAGCAGGAAACTGAACCCAGGTCTCCCCTACTCCCAGGTGAGTGCCCTGGGCTATAAGGTACTTGTGGGTGAGGAGGGAAGAGTTGTGTCTCTCCTTTTGAAGCTGTTCCACTTTGTATAAAATACTTAAATATCCATTGAAGCGGGGACAGGAACCTGGGTCTCCCAGGAGAGTGTATTAACCACAGAGGCTATAGAGTCACTCACTCTCTCTCTTGCCCAATGAATACTTATTTATATAAAGTGGAATGGCTTCAATGAGAGAGACCCACCCCAGAACACTTAACACTCATTGGTTAGGCCACTCACCTATAGGGACAGGGGAGACTTGAGTTTAAATCCCTTCTCCAAAACAAGCAAATTGGGGATTTGAACACCAAAGCCTGGGTGACTGCTCTAACTACTGGGTTATTGGGTAAAAAGGGCCTGATCTGCTAGGCATGCTCTTAGGCAGACTTTGAGCACAGCTAACAGATCTGTCCCTGCAGGCAAGATAGGTAGGGGAACTTTCACTGGGGCTTAGGTGAGAGCTAAGCCCTGAGCTCCTTGGTGCTGTCAGGACTTAGGCTGCGTGCATGCCCCAGCACAGAAATGTAGGCAACTGGGGGACTTTAACAGTGGAAACTTAGGCACTTACAGGGGTAGGCAGCAGCTCACCAGTGATTTTGTGAATGCCAATAGCACCTAAATGTTAAACTTAGGTTCCTCACGTGGCAGTTAAGTGTTTAAGCCCCCCTTGTGAACCTGTGTGTGTCCTTAAAGTTTGACAAAAGTTACATAAAAGTTTTTGCTTGAGAGAAAACTAGTGCTACTTATGTCTCAATTATAGGAAAATTGTTCACATCTTTCACATGGGTAATTTTTAAATAAATAGTTTGTGAGATCAGAATTTTCCCACACAAGACATGTCTAAAATTGCATTTTAACATGACTGGCTGGGAATTTTTGCTATATAGACATACACACATAGTAATTAAACTTCTTCTATGATTCTAGACACACCCCAATCCTAAGAAACAGGAAGGCAAGGAAACACCATTCTGATTCCAATCTTCATTTTAAAATACAAACACAGGTAAGTATACCAAGATTTCTAAACTAATTTACAAAAAGAAAAGGAGTACTAGTGGCACCTTAGAGACTAACCAATTTATTTGAGCATAAGCTTTCGTGAGCTACAGTTCACTTCATCGGATGCATTCAGTGGAAAATACAGTGAGGAGATTTATATACACACAGAACATGAAAAAATGGGTGTTATCATACACACTGTAAGGAGAGTGATCACTTAAGATGAGCTATTACCAGCAGGAGAGTGGGGATTGAGGGGGGGAGAAAACCTTTTGTAGTGATAATCAAGGTGGGCCATTTCCAGCAGTAAACAGGAACGTCCGAGGAGCGGGGGGGAATAAACATGGGGAAATAGTTTTACTCTGTTTAATGACACATCCATTCCCAGTCTCTATTCAAGCCTAAGTTAATTGTATCCAGTTTGCAAATTAACCAATTCAGCAGTCTCTCGTTGGAGTCTGTTTTTGAAGTCTTTTTGTTTTAATATTGCGACCTTTAGGTCTGAAATAGAGTTCTAGAAGCACCACATTCCACACAAAGATGGACTACAAGCCATCAGGAACAGTATCCCCGATAATGTCATGGCAAACCTGGTGGCTGAACTTTGTCCTCACCCATAACTATTTCACATTTTGGGGACAATGTATACCTTCAAATCAGCAGCACTGCTATAGGTACCCGCATGGCCCCACAGTATGCCAACATTTTTATGGCTGATTTAGAACAACGCTTCCTCAGCTCTCGTCCCCTAATGCCCCTACTATATTTGCACTACATTGATGACATCATCATCTGGACCCATGGAAAAGAAGCCCTTGAGGAATTCCACCAAGATTTCAACAATGTCCATCCCAACATCAACCTCGGCCTGGACCAGTCCACACAAGAGATCCACTTCCTGGCCACTATGGTGCTAATAAACGATGGTCACATCAACACCACCCTATACTGGAAACCTACTGACCGCTATGCCTACCTACATGCCTCCAGCTTTCTCCCAGACCACACCACACGATCCATCGTCTACAGCCAAGCTCTACGATACAACTGCATTTGCTCCAACCCCTCAGACAGAGACAAACACCTACAAGATCTCTATCAAGCATTCTTACAACTACAATACCCACCTGCTGATGTGAAGAAACAAATTGACAGAGCCAGAAGAGTACCCAGAAGTCACCTACTACAAGACAGGCCCAACAAAAAAAATAGCATAACGCCACTAGCCATCACCTTCAGCCCCCCAACTAAAACCTCTCCAATGCATCATCAACGATCTACAACCTATCCTGAAGGATGACCCATCACTCTCACAAATCTTAGGAGACAGGCTAGTCCTTGCTTACAGACAGCTCCCCAACCTGAAGCAAATACTCACCAGCAACCACATACCACACAACAGAACCACTAACCCAGGAACCTATCCTTGCAACAAAGCCCGTTGCCAACTGTGTCCACATATCTATTCAGGGGACACCATCATAGGGCCTAATCACATCAGCCTCACTATCAGAGGCTCGTTCACCTGCACATCTACCAATGTGATATATGCTATCATGTGCCAGCAGTGCCCCTCTGCCATGTACATTGGTCAAATTGGACAGTCTCTACGTAAAAGAATAAATGGACGCAAATCAGACGTCAAGAATTATAACATTCATAAACCAGTCGGAGAACACTTCAATCTCTCTGGTCACTCAATTTCAGACCTAAAGGTTGCAATATTAAAGGTCACCCATTCCCAGCTTCTGGCAAACAGAGGCCAGGGACACTTCAGAGCAAGGTTTTGCATCCCTGCCCATCCTGGCTAATAGTCATTGATGGACCTATCCTCCATGAGCATATCTAGTTTTTTTAAACCTTGTTATAGTCTTGGCTTTCACAACATCCTGTGGCAGAGTTCCACAGGTTGACTCTGTGCTGTGTGAAGAGGTCCTTCCTTTTGTTTGAAACCTGCTGCCTATTAATTTCATTTGTGACCCTTAGGTCTTGAGTTATAAGGAGTAAACAACACTTCCTTATTTACCTTCTGCATACCAGTCATGATTTTATAGACCTCTATTATATCCCCCCTTAGTCATCTCTTTTCTAAGATGAAAAGTCCCAGTCTTATTAATCTCTCCTTATATAGAAACTGTTCCACACCCCTAATCATTTTTGTTGCCCTTTTCTGTACCTTTTCCAATTCCATTATATCTTTTTTGAGAAGGGGCGACCAGATCTCATCAGATCCTACCCATATTTTATGATCTTCCATGTCCTCCTTCTTACTAGGACATATAGAATCTCCATGAATAGATCCTCCAAGGGATGTCTCAGTCCAAAACACATACTCCTCTGTACCTGTCAGCTTTCCCAGAGCCCTTACTTTAAAAACTGTGTTTACATGCCAGCAATCTGGTTACATTTTGGTTTAGGTGGAGCCTATCCTTCCTGTATAGGCTCCCCCTTTCCCAAAAGATTCCCCAGTTCCTAATAAAATCTAAACCCCTCCTCCCTTCACCATCATCTCATCCATGCATTCAGACCCTGCAGTTTTGCCTGTCTAACTGGCCCCGTGCATGGAACTTGAAGCATTTCAGAGAATGCTACCATAGAGGTCCTGTACTTCAATCTCTTACCTAAATTTGGCCTCCAGGACCTCTCTCCTATCCTTCCCTATGCCATTGGTACCTACTGTAATAATAATACTGTAATACAGCATGGCCAGAAGGCAGCAGGAAAGTGATATAGGAGAGATATGTAAGTCCCATGATGAGGAGAAGCCTTATTCCCTGTAGAGGGAAGAATGGCTTCAGGTTCTTTTAATTAATCTATAGAAACCTATTAGAGCACCTGAAGCTAGTCACCTGATAAAAGCCTCCTGCTTCAATCAGCCAGGGGAAGGAGTTGGAGCAGAGAGCAGTCTGAAGAAGTGCCATGGCTGGCTAGAAGACAAAGACCCTAGGTAAAGAGACACCTGACTTGGGGGGGGGAAAGCCCCACAAGCTGAAGAGCAGGAGAGAGAAGCATCCCAAGGGAAGGAAGCACTAGTTGAAGCTGTTTACCACTATCCCTAGGGCCCCTGGGCTGGGACCCCGAATAGAGGGCGATCCCTCCCTCTCCACTACCCTTCTCTGGGTTACTAGTGGGACAGTAAATACCCTAGTTCAAGGGCAGAAAACTGTGCCCTGAACCCCACCTCACCCTCCAAGAGGAGGAAGCGTGGGACCCATCATAATCGTACCAGCAATTTGCCATGCTACATGTACCATGACCATCTCTGCAGCACTACACATAAATCTGTCTAGATCAGGGGTTCTCAAACTAGGGGTTGGGACATTGGTCATGAGCGGTCAGCCCCCACCCCAACCCTGCTTTGCATCCAGCATTTTAATGGGGTTAAATATGTTGAAAAGTGTTTTTAATTTATAAAGGGGCGGGGGGGGTGTCACACTCAGAATTGCTTTGTGAAAGGGGTCCCACCAGTACAAAAGTTTGAGAACTACTGGTCTAGATGTCTCAAGAGATCTGCAAGTTTTGCACCCGGCAGGCAAGTCACCATGCTGTTCTCCCGTTTGTTGCAAACCTAGCTATTTATGTTTCTAATAATTGAATCTGCCATTACTATTACCCGTCTCTTCCTAATAACTGGAGTTCCCTCCCGCACAGAGGTATCCTCAATGGGGAAGGATACCATGACATCTGGAAGGAGGGTCTCAACTATGGGATTATTTCCCTCTGCTACATACATGCTTAACATCAAGTACATGAATAGCCATACTGACCTGAGGTTAAATAAAGGCATAGTACTTTTCCTACTGACATGCTTACCACTACTAATACCAAAACTGGTGGATTAATCTTCACTATGTACTGTACACAAGAAGTTATCCCTTATGCACTTCTGTATAATGGTTAAAACAAATACACCTGAAACCACCACCTAAACGGCCAGCAAAAGTCAGCATAGCCATAACATCATGCAAATAAATGCTTCCTAACAAACAATTTCCCATCTTCTACCTGAATTGCTGTTAAATGAAAAACACAATTACATTATAAAACTCTACACTAAAGAGAAAAATTAACTACCTTTCATGCTGGTGCTCATATATATATTTGCTCATCTCCTGAGCTTTCAGGGTGATTCTAAGGAGATACAGCCAACAACTCTTTCCTGGAGAAAGCAAACCACTTTGCCATACTAATAGCAGTCTAGTCTTGAAGCTAGCCTTATTAGAAGCATGTAGGATAATTTGGATAGTATGTCTGAATTATAAATATAAAACTGTTTCTCACCTTCTGGTGAAGCTTCACCTTATTAATGTCTTAAATTACAAGTACACTAAAGAACTTATATAGGCATCTTACCTGGGTGGTGTGCCACTATTATTTGTGAGCACTATGCTATATTGTTTTTTAAAGACAAGATGTACAGGATACCATGCCACCATCCACAAAATCTTTCTATTATAGTCCATGATCTCCTTTGTCTTCTTCCAGATAATTTTCACTTAAAATTTTAAAAGAATATCTATCCACATTTCAGTGTGTTAGTATTCTGAGCCAGTCATCTTACAGAATTCCTGACACTCTGCATTTGTAGCCGTTGCATTTCTTTTCTCCTACCAACACCCTCCATGTGCTGAAGATATCCGGTAACTTAAAACAATGTCAATGTTTCCCAGTTGCAAGGGTCTGTTGTTTAATGTTGAACTAATTATGAAAGATTTATTTCTCCCAACTCCACTGTTTGCTTCATTTTACAATCTATTATGTCAATAGAGAAATTAAATTGATTCAATCTACAGAAGGGGAAAAATACAGAAGTGTTTTTTGGTACAGAAGTGTTATTTTATTTTCTACAGCTGCTTCAATAATTCAAGTGATACTATTTTTGGTACATCTTTGACAGTGACTTTAATTCTATTTATTTTTTTCCTGCTGCTGTAGCTAGATTCATTTCTTTCTCCACTGTAAGCATAGATAACAGACACAAGAACACCTGTCTCAGAATTTAGAAATGGAAAATACAAGATCAGATCATTTTTTCCATTCCTCAACAGGGCAGGATTTTTCTCCACACAAAACAGTAGAAAATATCCTGTAATCTAATTTTAAAATACTTTGGAAATGGCCTTACATTTCCTTCTATAAAACTATTAAAATCTAATGAATCTTACAGCTAGGAAGTTTTCCAGATATTGAGCCTAAGGACTATATTGGAACTGGAAAAGGTACAGAAAAGGGCAACAAAAATGATTAGGGGTATGAAACAGTTTCCAGATGAGGAGAGATTAATAAAACTGGGACTTTTCAGCTTAGACGAGATGACTAAGGGGGGATACGACAGAGGTCTATAAAATCATGACTGGTGTGGAGAAAGTAAATAAGGAAGTGTTAGTTGCTCCTCATTACACAAGAGCCAGGGGTCACCCAATGAAATTAATAGGCAGCAGGTTTAAAACAAAAGGAAGGACTTCTTCACACAACGCACAGCCAACTTGTGGAACTCTTTGCCAGAGAAGACTATAACAGGGTTCAAAAAAGAACTAGATAAATTCATGGAGGATAGGTCCATCAATGGCTACTAGCCAGGATAAGCAGCGATTGTGTCCCTAGCCTCTGTTTGCCAGAGGCTGGGAATGGGTGACTGGATGGATCACTTGATGATTACCTGTCCTGTTCATTTCCTCTGATGCTCCTAGCATTGGACACTGTCAGAAGTTAGGATACTGGGCTGGATGGACTTGTCTGACCCAGTACGGCTGTTCTTACGTTGTTTTAGCATAAGTAGTTAACACATTTCAATGGACCATTCAAGGAGAAGGGGAAATGGGGGGGGAAAAGCATAACTGGGTTATACAGATTGCTATAGTAAGCAATAAATCCAGTGTATCTGTTGTCCATGATGTTCAGTATCTAGCAAAGTTATTAATTTAAGCTTGTCTTTTGTCACAACACCAAACCACCTGTGGGTGAACATTCTTCACAAAGCCATCACTCTATATATGACCTCTGTTCTCCTCCCCAAAGGAAACCTGCACAACACTTTTGAAAGATGAGCCTAGGAGCTTAAATTTATAAATTTGCTAGATACTAAAAATCATGGATTGAATAGAGACACTGGATTTATTGCTTATTACATCTATGACCCACTTAACCCCACTGCCCAACTTCCCCCTCCCTTAAATCCTTTCAAATCATGGGGAGGGGGGGAATGCAGCCCACTTCCCCCTGAATGGTCTTTTGAAATGTGTTTACTTGTTCTAAACAATCTGTTCCATCTTTTATTTAGCTGTGGCACTGAGTAAATTTCCCACACCCGAAGAAAAGCTCTGTGTATGATGGAAAGCTGGTCTCTCACAACAACAGAAGTTGGTCCAACAAAAGATATTACCTCACCCACCTCTCTCTAGAAGTAATGCTCACAATTTCACACTATCAGCACACAGCCATTGACAAACAAAAGGGAGTTCAAAGAAAAACAAAAGTGACGGATCAGTAGGAAGGACTGATTTACATGTATCTCAACTTACCAACAAACAAAGACTAGAAATAAAGTTTATAGATATCTTGAGGATGTGCATACTACGAAGGCTGAAAAATTACTGGCAATAACCTGCACAATCAGGTGACCTGGGGAAACTGAAGATATAGGGCTTGTCTAGACAAGGAACTTGACCATTACAGCTGGAGTAGAGTAGTTTACTCCATCTTTATAATAGTTTACTCTGGCTGTATAATGTATTCTGCTATAGCTATTATGGACAATTTCCCTGATACTGACAAGTCATAACGGCCATACTCTGTCAGAACAAAGATCCACCTAGCCCAGTATCCTGTCTTCTGACAGTAACCAATGCCAGATACATCCAAGAGAATGAACAGAACAGGTAATCATCAAGTGATCCAACCCGTTGCCCATTCCCAGCTTCTCGCAAACAGAAGCTAGGGACATCATCACTGCCCATCCTGGCTAATAGCCATTGATGGACCTATCCTCCATGCATTTATCTAGTTCTTTTGAACCCTGTTATAGGCTTGGCCTTCACAACATCCTGTGACAAAGAGCTCCACAGGTTGGCTGTCCTTCCTTTTGTTTTAAACCTGCTGCCTATTAATTTAATTGGTGACCCCTGGTTCTTGTGTTATGAGTAACTAACACATCCTTATTTACTTTCTCTACACCAGTCATGATTTTATAGATCTCTATCATATCCTCCCTTAGTCATCTCTTTTCTAAGCTGAAAAGTCCTAGTCTTATTAATCTCTCCCCATATGGAAGCTGTTCCATACCCCCAATCATTTTTGTTGCCCTTTTCTAATTTCAATATATCTTTTTTGAGAGGGGTGACCAGATCTGCACGCAGTATTAAAGAGGTGGTGTACCATGAATTTATAGAGGCAATATGATAATTTGTCTTTTAATATTAAGACGCCATGTCTGTCACAGAGGTCGCAGAAGTCACGGATACTGTGACTTTCCACGACCTTTGTGACTTCTCCAGGGGCCAGTGTGGCTGACTCAAGGACCGCCCTAGCAGATGGCTCCAGGGCCAGCTGGTCGGTGGCCCCCGCGACAGCCACAACTGACGCTGGTGCCACTGGCCCCCAGTGCCACCCCCACTACCCCAAACAGCAATGTCCCTTTGCCCCTCCCAACAACCCCCCCCCCCACCTTCCAGCACCCCCTCCAAGATTTTAATCACAGGTATTTTTAGTAAAAGTCATGGACAGGCCATGAGCTATGAATTTTTGTTTGTTGCCCATGACCTGTCCATGACTTTTACTAAAAATACCAGTGACTAAATCCTAGCTTTACTATCTACCCCTTTCTTAATGATTCCTAACACTGTTAGCTTCTTTGACTGCCACTGCATATTGAGTGGATTTTTCAGAGAACTATCCACATAGACTCCAAGATCTTTGAGTGATAACAGCTAATTTAGACCCCCATCATTTGATGAATGCAATGTAATGCATATATAAACATTGAATTTAATCTGCCACTTTGTTGCCCACTCACCCAGTTTTGTGAGATCCCTTTAACACTTCATGGTCTGCAGTGGATATAACTATCGTGAGTAGTTTTGTGTCATCTGCAGATTTTGCCACCTCACTGTTCACTGCTTTTTCCAGATTGAGTACGTTGAACAGTACTGGTCCTAGCACAGACCCCTGCGGGCCACACTATTTACTTCTCTCTCCATTCTGAGAATGGACCATTTATTCCTTTGTTTCCTGTGGCTCAACCAGTTACTGATCCAGAAGAGGACCATCCCTTCCCTCTTATTCTATGACAGCTTACTTTGCTTAAGAACCTTTGGCGAGGAAGGCTTTCTGAAAATTTAAGTACACTATATCCACTGGATCATCCATGTCCACATTCTTGTTGGCTCCCCCTCAAAGAATTCTATTAGATGCGTGAGGCATCATTTCCCTTTACAAAAACCACGTAGACTCTTCCACAAAAATCACGTTCATCTATGTGTCTCACAATTTTGTTCTTTAGTATAGTTTCAACTAGTTTGCTCAGTACTGACATTAGGCTTACTGGCCTATAATTGCTAGGATCACCTCTGAAGCCTTTTTTGTTCCATGTTGTACTCAGAGTCCCAGCTAAATACAATTCCCAGACGCAGAAAAGGAGCTCTGTGTAAGCTAGAAAGCTTGTCTTTCAACAGCAGTTGGTCCATTACCTTACCTACCTTGATTCTCTAATATCCTGGGACCAACATAGCTATACCACCACAGTATAGAACATTCTTACAAAAACGTTTTATTATTTTCTCCACTGAGTCTGAGCTGAAACAACTTCATTTGTTTCAACAAACCTCCCCCACTGCAACTTGAGACCATTACTCCTTGTTCTGTCATCTGCTACCCTTGAGAACAGTCTAGATCCGTCCTCTTTGGAACCCCCTTTCAGGTAGCTGAAAGCAACTATCAAATCCCCCCTCATTCTTCTCTTCTGCAGACTAAACAACCCCAGTTCCCTCAGCTTCTCCTCATAAGTCATGTGCTCCACTCCCTAATAATTTTCACTGCCCTCCGCTGGAAGCCCTCAGAGTTACAAACACCAGTGTTATGAACTGACCTGTCAGTCACACCCCTCATTTGTAACCAAAGTACACAATCAGGCAGCAGCACAGTCACCAAACCCACACCCACCCCCCAATACAGTAAAGTACTGTGTTAAACTACTAAAAAAAAGGAAAGCAGCATTTTCTTCTGCATAGTAAAGTTTCAAAGCTGTATTAAGTCAATATTCAGTTTAGTCTGTTTTCACAGTAATTTAAGAAAGCAGGGAATCTTTAGGGCCCAATTCTGTATCAATTTATTAATAGGCTTTGCTATGTCACCCGTCACAGTATAGAAACTCCTCACATATATTAATAAACTTAGCCATACCACTCTGTTGCAAAGCAGGGAAGTGGCATCTCCATTTACAGATGGTGAACTGAGGCAGAGCAACCTCAGATCTTCTCTTTTGGGAGAGAAGTCTGAAGAAAGAATACCACCAATCCCCCAAATCACCCTGTCAAAGGAGAGGATAAGACAAAGGGGAAAGGTAGAGCCACCGGTGCAGAGGCCCTGTGCCTCAGCATTAGCTTTGCCCCTCCCCCCCAGCACATCTCCCTGGCTCCAGTGAAGCTATACAAGAAACTTCCTCTCCCCCGTAGATGGCCATGGAAAAGTCAAGGTGGGCTATATAGATACAGTAATATAGCCTGTGGCTCTATCATCTGTACCACAAATTTTTCACAAAGCCAGAGAGAGGATGATATGCACCCTTGGACCACCCCACTCCTCCCTAGTGGCCTGCCAAGTCTCCATTCATTATTCTCAAGCGGGACCCTGCGCGGAGGCCTCCACAAGGTCAAAAGCAATGAGACAAAAGAATATGGTGCCAACAAAGGAGACCAGACCCCCCTTCTGCACACAAAGCTGGGGACAGCTGCATACAGAGGGCCCCCTCCACGCACAAATTTATCCAAGGTCACACAAGTCTATGGCAAAGTCAGGATTAGACCCTGAATCACCTTGATTTAGACCCAGTGCCTTAAACATTCCTGCTTTCTGGGTCTTGAAAAATCCAAATAGCTATGCACAATGATAAGGATTATTTTCATGGCAAGTGGTGATTGTAAGGACGAAGACAAGTTCCTGCAGAACTTAAGCTTTAATTTAAAACAAATTGTTTCTACCTCTTATGGTTGCAATGATAACCATCCAAGCATTAACTTATTCGCAACTCCAGGGCCCCTGCCACTAGACAAAGCTGTCCCAAGCAGCAGCAGAATCAGCCTTAAACAACTCTGGTCAGTTTCACAGCTGCCACATAGACCTACTGGCAGCTGTTGAGGGACTGGGGCTCTGCTGCTCTACCCTTCTTCCAGCATCCATTATTGTGTCTTCATCCCGCGAAAAGCTCCAGTGCCTAGCACCAGTAAGTAACTGGCATGACTGGGCAGCAGTGGAACTGACAAGGGGTTCAACATAGCAGTGAAACAGACTAGAGGATGGTCATGGTCTCAAATGTACTGGAAAAACAAAAGAGCTTTTTCTTCCCATCTTATTGCTTTAGTTACTCAATCCCTCGATCAGCCTGCTGGTAGCATCATTATTGGGTCCTCAGCCCCTGATAAAAGCATTCAAGTTTTTCCTTGTGCCCCTCTGCCACTTCCATCTTTTGCATTAGCCTCTGGCAAGTACATGTCTGCTAAGTACTTCAAGCCCTGTATTTTCCCTCCCATTTAAAAATGGCTTTGAAACTTGTTTTACAAGTCTCTCAACAAGAGGGCTTTCCTACCACTATAACAACTAACAAGGTTTTTCTGCAGATGGCAAGCTCCCAGAAAAAACTAAGTGTATTACAGATTTTCAGAAACAATTTATTTGGGTGTACGAAGTGCTTCTTTTCTTGTCAACTTTCAAAACAGATGCAGTTTTCTTTTTAAAATGTTCAGTCAGGAGACCTCAGGAAACAAAGAATGGGAAGTAGGGATGAGACTATGCGCTCAGTCTCCTCGATGCACAGCACACAAAGCAGCATCTCGGTAGGGGTGGGAAAGGCAACTTTAAGCTCCTTTTATACACTTTGGATTCTGGCCTGATCAAGGTTCTACTTGCCACTGGACATAATTTAGGCATTTCAAGGAGTTGCTCTAAATCCTGGCTCTGCAACCTAGAGAGGCCCAGAATAGCCACAGTAATGTGTGCTCTTGGCTTGCAAGGGTCTGCATAGGACAGCATACAACTGTCATACACCTTATCTGCACATCCAGGAGGCTGCAACAGGATGGAGAAGCACTTCCTCGGTGTTCAAATGGGCAGCTAGTTGTTTCTATTACCTACCTTCCCTTCCAAGGTATTACAGGATGACAGAAAGATTTATCTGTTTATAAATCATTCCTTTCCAATTGTTCCCAGTTATATTACTTGAATGCAACAAATAATACAAAACAGGGAGGGGCAACTCACCTCCATTTGGACAGCAGCAGTGTCCTGGTCATAATGTCCCATCACATTTGGAAAAAATGTCATATTGTATGTCAGTCCTGTACACCTGGAAACAGTAATTGGTTCACAGGTGAACAGACTGTGCCCTTGTATCAGGGTTAAGATTAGACTGTAAATCACAAAAAACACAAGTATTCCCATTTTTGTCAAGATTTCTGATTTTAGCACATAATTTTGGTCAGTGGTTACAGAGATTTTTTCATATGAAGTCAATCTTCATCTTTTCTTCCAGAAGAAGATGGACAAAGAGCAGTGAAAAGCTGATCAAGCTCCTTGCTTCTCATGGGACTTTCCCAATCTGTACAATCTTGATTCCTTGAAAAATCTTTTTCTCCTTATTTGTGAACTGTAAAAACAAAAAGACATCGCAGCTCAGTGGTAATTATCTGTACAAAAGCCAGTAAATGACATGAAACAGTAGACTTTCCAGCAGAGAAAGCAGGTTTCTATAAATCTGTAAAATGAAAAGACAACTTTTCCCAGGCCTCATTCTCCTCTCACTTGACACTGGTGAGAATGAAGAGTAACTCCCCAGAATCACAGAAATGTAGGGCTAGAAGGGAGACCTCAAGAAGTCATCAAGTCCAGCCCCTATGCTGTCGCAGGACAAAAATCAACCTAGATCATCCCTGACAACAAGCGTTTGCCTCCTCTTCTTTTGTCAACACTAAGCACACCCAGTTTTTTTAAATCTTTCACAATGGGTCAGGTTTGCTAAATCTGAAGTCAAGAGCCACCAACGCTAGCGGAGTGGGGAGGTCAAGCGACAATTTAACCTTCCATCACACCTGGTACCTGTCCAATGGCTCTAAGCAAGCAAGGGGACTTTCCAGACAAGAAATCAATTTCCCCCACCACCACGCAGCCGCTGAGGTTACAGCGGGGAATACGTACAGCAGACAGGCGACCCGGCGCGGGCTCTCCACTCACACCGCTCCGCGCTCCCGTGCCGGGACTGGCTGAGCGGAACCCCCGCGATCGGTTCGCTTGGACACCGCTCAGCTACCGCCTTGCCCCGGAGCTGCAGCTGCGGCCTCCGCCCCGCGCCGGGGCCTGGTTTCCAGCCCCTCCCTGGGAAGCGGCGCCTGGGGCGGGACCACGGAACTCGCTCCATGGCCCCGCTCCAGGCTGCCCCAGCCGGCGTGGACACGGCTCCGCCCAGGGACAAGGCACAACGCACCCTGCCCCCAAGCCGTCCGGGGACCCCGGGCCCCTCAGGCGGCCTCCCCCGGGCCCGCCGCTCGGGAGCCCTGACGCAGCGTTGCGGGGAAGGGGCCACTCTCCCCAGTACGTGCCGCGGCACGGGCGGAAGTCCCCCCCCCCCGCGGCAGCGCAGCCACCCCCCGCCCCGGGAGAAAACCGGCGGGGCGGCTCAGCCCTTGAGGGCGCAGAAGCCCGGTCTTCACCTCAGCCGCAAGGGGGGGGGGGGGCGGCAGCGACTCCTCCCCTCCAATGGCCGCGCCGCTCCGCTCCGGCTGCGATTCCTGCGAAGCACCAACAGGCCGTAACGTCTCCTCACCTGGCCGCAGAATCCCGCGATATTTGAAAGCCGGCGGGCAGGAGCGTGAGGGGGCGGAGCCCGCACGGCCACGTGGCACGCATAGCCAGCCGCGAGGCGGCCCGCCCGCCCGTCGCCAGCCGCTGTCTGTCCCCGCCGGCCCGGCCCGGGCCCATCCCCATCCCCATCGCGGGGCAGTACTGGGCCTTGCTACCTGGGAACCAGCGATGCAGAGGGATAATTTAAATCAGATTTTAAACCTATAATAGTTGAACCAGTGCAAGCTCCCATGTGAACACCGCAATTGGGTGTGAGGATGGCTTCCTGCCCTGTAGTTCTGTTAAACCTGCCCCTAGGCTACCCAGAAATGAGCCACACTTTAACTGAACTAAGAATGTCCCTAATCTCTTGCACCGGTTTAACTGCCCACTGTAAATTATACCAATGCAAGTTTCTCGTGGCAATAAACCCTAATACTGGAAATCAGGAGTCCTGGGTTCCATTTCCTCATGTGCCACTGACCTGTTGCATGGCTTTGGGCAAATCACATAACCACTTGTTGCATTTGTAAAATGGGGATAAAAATACATTACAGATGTCTTGTGAAGCTTGCTTCCTTTGCGTACTGAAAGTGCATTGAGACATCAAATAGAGGGCCTGAAAGAAGATCATTACACAGTGGAGTGTGATGCTGATAACTGAGAAAAAGGAAAGGTGCTTATAGGATGACCAGATGTCCCGATTTTATAGGGACAGTCCCAATATTTGGGGTTTTGTCTTATATAGGCACCTATTACCCCCCATCTCCTGTCCTGATTTTTTATACTTGCTGTCTGGTCACCCTGGGTGATCATGTCATGCCAGTCTTTTGTGAGTCAGTTCAGGATACTGCACTGAAAACATGTAAATTAATTTGTAAGTGTCACATGTGTACAGGAAATTTCCTAACTGCAAAGTGTTCTCTCCCTCAGAAGGTTTTTCATGCCTATATGAAAATGGAAAAAAGAATAATTTGCCCATATACTGCATGTGCAACTCTGTGTGCTGGAACAGTATATGGGTATGTCCCTACCCCAAACAACTTACAATATGAAAGACAATGTATAACATTTGTAAACCTGAATTAGGCTCCAGTCCTGCAAAGTCTTATGCACATGTTTAACTTTATGCATTGTGAGTAGTCACGTTCCAGCGCATGAGTCTACTCTCAGCACTTAAAGTTAAGCATGTGCATAAGTCTTTGCAGGATCAGGGCCTTAGATATTGGCCTGGATCCACAAAGGGACTTAGACATCTAGAAAATCACTGAGATGAACAAAGCCTGAGTTAGGCACCTAGGCTTCCAATATATGGCAAGAGATAAACACCTGAGAATGAGATTCACAAAAGCCAGCATGCAAGGCAATGAGCTACCTAAGCTAACTACTAGCAGATGACGATGACAGAGGTGTGTCCTAAACCCTGCCCCCTCTGGGATTTAGGTGCCTAAATGCAGGTGGAGGACAGTGTTCCCTCTAATTTTTTGCACCCATGTGCAGAATGAATTTTGTTATTTGCACCGATATGGAGGTGATGTTCAGGGGTTTGGAATGTGGGAGGTGGCTCAGGGCTGGGGCAGAGCGCTGGGGTGCAGGAGTGTGAGTACTTCAGCTGAAGGTGCGGGCTCTGGGGTGGGCCCAGAGATGAGGGGCTTGGGATGCAGGAGGGTGCTCCATGGCTACAGTGGGGAGAGAGGACTCCCCACAGCTCTCTCTCCCCACAGCAGCACCTTGGCTGGGGGGATAGGCGCCTGTCCCTCAGCTGCGACAGCTCTGGGACGGGCTGCGTTCAGGGAGGGGCGCCCTGGCTATGACAGGTCCGGGCTGGGTTCGGGGAGGGGCACCCCGCAACAGGTTTGGGCCAGGCCGCCACAGCTAGGTCCAGGCAGGGTTGCCTGGGTTTGGGCCAGGCTGCCCCGGCCGCAGCTGGGTACAGGCCACACCGCGCTGCCCTGGCTGGGTCTGGTGGGCTGCACTGCTCTGGCTGCATCTGGGTTTGGGCCGCGCCTTGCTGCCCCGGCCGGGTCCGGGCCACACTGTGCTTCCCCAGCTGGGTCTGGTTTGGGCCGCCCAGGTTCAGGCCAGGCCACCCCAGCTGTGGCTGTGGTTGTGGCGGGCCGCCCGGGGTCGGGGTAGGGATGCCCTGGCCGCAGTATAGTTGGGGCTGGGGGGCTACCCCAGCTAAAACAGGTTGAAGACTGGGCTAGGTTGGGGCCGGGGGGAGGGTGACCTGCCCCGGCCGCGGCAGGTCCCCAGGCGGGTTCCCTGAGCGCTTGCACGGTGCTACATAGGCGGCTGCACAGCTTACAGGGAACTTAGGTCGAGGGAGACACCTCCCTCTGCTTGGGATCCACAACCATGAACACTCTCTTGGAGTTAGTCACCTCAGCTGCTTTTTGAGCTGGAGGAGAAAGGAATGGTGACTCCCTTATAACTTTTAGCCCAGTGATTACAGCACTCACCTGGTATGTGGGAGACCTGGGTTCAATTCTCATGATGGGGAGAAGGACTTTGAACATGCTTCTCTAACTTCTCAGGAGAGTGTGCTAACCACTAGAGGGGCACCTATCTTCTTCTGCTTGAGGAGCTCACAGGGGATAAGGTATAAGATAGGCATGTGGACGCCGGCTCTAGAGTGAGGAGTTCAGCCAGAAACACTAAGGGACTTTCACAGCAAAATATAGGTGCTGAGTCAGTTTAATACCTACAGAGTTAAGTGACAGCTAAGCAAAGTGCCTAAATTTTGGCCTTAGGTGGCAAAAGTCAGGAGTTATGGTCCTAAATCTTTTTGTGGATCTGGTCCATTAAGACTGCCAAGGAACAATTTTAAAGCCTCAATCCTGAAAAATGTGTATGCTTTACTACAATGAGTGTAGTAAAGTTAAGCATGTGCATAAGTATTGAGGCCTAAGTGTGCAACATTCAGAATTTAACAACAGAGGGAGTGGTGTGGAAACCATATATATTGCTTTATATGGGTATAGCAGAAGGGTGGTCATTGTTTTTGATAATAGCTTTTGAAATAAAGTATATATTGGATTATTTGTTACTCCATCAAAAGTTAATTGGTACAGGGAGTTGGTAACATAATATTTTAATGTCTGCCATAGTCAGAACAGCAATAATTAAAGGTGGCTGTATGTAATTATGATTACGTCATCCAAAAACTATGTTAAAAGAACATTAAATTTGCAAAATCAAGCACTCAAAAATAGTAAAAGACAAAATTAAGATTGCCTGTTCCGTCCCTTGTGCATATGCATTATGATACAGTTTTTAATTACATGATCACATACTGCATTTCCCAGAGGATCCTTTCCTCAATTCATTGCATGGGATGGATGGTGCCTAATTTAAGATGCCTATGGCCTGATTTTTCAGAATATTTAACATTTATACATTCAGAGCAGAGATTGCAGAATACTGTGTTCAGATGTGTTCGCCCCATCTCAAAAAAGATATATTGGAATTGGAAAAAGTTCAGAAAAGGACAACAAAAATGATTAGGGGTATGGAACAGCTTCCGTATTAGGAGAGATTAATAAGATTGGGACTTTTCAGCTTGGAAAAGAGACAATTAAGTGGGGATATGATAGAGTTCTATAAAATCATGACTGGTGTGGAGAAAGTAAATAAGGAAGTGTTATTTACTCCTCATAATACAAGAACTAGGGGTCACCAAATGAAATTACTAGACACCAGGTTTAAAACAAACCAAAGGAAGTACAGCTTCACACAACGCATAGTCAAGCTCTGGAACGCTTTGCTAGAGGATGTTGTGAAGGCCAAGACTATAACAGGGTTCAAAAAAAGACCCTACATAAATTCATGGAGGGGAGACAGCAGGCTGGGGCATAGCTGGAGGGCTGTGTCCAGAAGAGGACACTGGTCTGGGAGCAATGCAGGTCCAGATGGTGGAGACGGTGGAGGAAGTGGAAGTAATGGCGAATGAGACATCACTAGTAAAAGGCGCTATGGTGGTCCAAGAGAGCTAATTCCCAGCACGACCAGCAGGATGTGCCACAGCAGTGCGTTGGACTGCTACATTGTGGTGGACAGTGTGGGCATGTGGTCGCCCCTGATACAAGTGGCAGGACAAGGACTGTAGGACTGTTGCCCGATCCGAGACTTGAGAAACGGAGGGTAGAGAAAATAGCGGACTACTACTGGAGAGCCTGTGTGGCCCAGCTAGCCGAGCAGCAATGGAGGTTGGTTAAGCTGCTGCAGGCGAGGGCCAATAGACAGTATGAGCCAGGGGCGGGAGGCTGGTGTCGTGGCCTACACAATGTTTCACCTCTGGGTGACAGGGACACTTCAGGAGGAAGTGCCCCTACCGGGATGGGGAATGGAGATCACCCCAGAGAACAGACAAGAAGAACCTAAGAGAGTCCCCCTGGGAAGAGAGCAGGGAGGTGGCGCACTTGTTGGGCCTGTGGGGAACTGGGGCATGAGAAGAGGGAGTGCCCAAATGGGACTTGCAAGGCCCAGGCTAGTCTGGAGGGAAGGGCTAAGCCAGAAATAAACTGCAGGAGGGTCGTGGCCAAGAGAAGGCACAAGAAGTACTTCTGGTTCCACAAAGAGGACCATATACGGCGGCATTTCTCCCAGAGATGGAGGGGGACACTGGAAAATTGGGATCAGTCAGAAACTGCTCAGAAGGAGGGGATGGTGAAGATTGAGGCCCTAGCAGAGGGCATGTCTGGGGCAGAGGGGCCCCAGATAAAGAGGGGAACTCACATGAGAGTGAGACAAGGTATGGTGGGGACCCAAACGAAAAAGGGACCCCATGCGGGAGCCAAGCAGGCTACAGTGGGTACCCAAACCCTTGAGGAGGGAAGCCAGTTGTTCCTCATGCTGGAGAGCCTGCGGCAGGAAAGAGATGTCCTGAAGGCTCACCAGCTGAGGAAGAAACTGGAGAGATAGAACCCTCGTGGTGTGTGGTCTTAAGGGGGAGAGTGTGTGGTGAGGCACCTACCCCACACAGGCAGGAGAAGGGTAAGGCAGCCTTGGAGAGGCTGCACAAAATCCCACCGCACAGAACTCTGCCAATCAGGAAAGGGCTTATTGGGATAGCCAATCAGGAGAAGGCTTGCTGGAGCAGCCCATATATAAAGGGCTGCTCAGCAGAACAAATGGCAGTCTCTCCCTGAGGGCAAGGGGGAAGGACTGTCTGCTGAGGAGCACTGGTGAGACTACAGTGCTGGGCAGGGTAGTGGAGCAATAGGGGAGCTCTTGGCTGACCATGGCCAGACTGAGGCCCCTGAAGCAAGAGCAGGGAAGGTGCTAGGGCTACAGGGGAAGTGGCCCACGGAAAGTAGGCAGCAGGAATAGGAGGAGGGGCAGTAAGTGGCTGCCAGCTATAGGGTCCCTGGGCTGGGACCCAGGGTAGCGGGCAGGCCTGGGTCCCACCTCCCCCTTTTCTCTTACTTGCCAAAGAGGAGAGTGGCTTAAATTCAGGCTGCAGTTTGGCCCTAAAGCCAGGGGCTAGACTAAAGACTGCAGTTGGCCGCTGAGACAAGTGGGAGGACTGCCTGTCTCTCAAAAGCTGGGGGGACACCATGGTCTGGGAGCGACATGGGTCCAAATGATCGAGATGATAGAGGAAGTGAAAATAAGGGCGAGTGAGACATTGTTAGTAAAAGGTGCTCTGGTGGTCCAAGAGAGCTAATTCCCAGCAGGAGGTGCCGTGGCGGTGAGTCGGCACTGCTACAGTTAGATGTTGTAAAATTGCTATAACCCTACTGTGATGGGTTGGATCACAGAAACCCCCTTGGGACTGCCACCTGATGTGCTGAGACTACCTCTGAGTCCATTTTCCCTGGCAGCTTGGGACTTCAGAACCCTGTCTTGTTGAGCCAGACATGCTAGCCTGCTGCAAACACAGACCCAGGTCTGAACCACGCCCCCGAAACTGCAGACTTAACTGAAAATAGCTTAAGAAGTGCTCCTGTCTCTAGCACCCAGACACCCAACTCCCAATGCGATCCAAACCCCAAATAAATCGATTTTACTCTGTATAAAGCTTATACAGGGTAAACTCATAAATTGTCCACCCTCTATAACACTGATAGAGAGATATGCACAGCTGTTTGCTCCCCCAGGTATTAATTACTTACTCTGGGTTAATTAAAAAGCAAAAGTTTGATTTTATTAAGTATAAAAAGTAGGATTTAAGTGGTTCCAAGCAATAACAGACAGAACAAAGTAAGTTGCCAAGCAAAATAAAACAGAACACACAAGTCTAAGCCTAATACATTTAAGAGACTCAATACAGGTAAATCTCACCCTCAGCGATGTTCCAATAAGCTTCTTTCACAGACTAGACTTCTTTTGAGTCTGAGCCCAATCTTTTCCCCTGGTACAGTCCTTGTTCCAGCTCAGGTGGTAGCTAGGAAATTTCTCATGACTGCAGCCTCCTTTGTTCTGTTCCACCCCCTTATATAGCTTTGGCACAAGGTGGGAATCTTTAGTCTCTCTGGGTCCCCACCCCTCCTTCTAAATGGAAAAGCACCAGGTTTAAGATGGATTCCGGTACCAGATGACATGGTCACATGTCCTGTGAGACCCCAAGCCTTCATTCTTCCTGGCCTCACAGATAGGCTTGCAAGTAAACAGAGCCATTTACAACCAATTGTCCTAGTTGATGGGAGCCATCAAGATTCCAAACCACCATTAATGGCCCACACTTTGCATAATTACAATAGGACGTAAGAATTATATTTCTAGTTTTAGATACAAGTATGATACATTTATGCAAATAGGATGACCACGCTCAGTAGATTATAAGCTTTGTAATGATACCTTACAGAGACCTTTTGCATGAAGCATATTCCAGTTACATTATATTCACACTCATTAGCATATTTTCATAAAATCATATGGAGTGCAACATCACACCTACTTTCTTCCTTCTTTTCCTTTTGTGCTCATGACATCACTTTCCATTATTTGTAGTGTCTTCAATATTTAACTGGCCAATTGTTTCAATCATTTAACACCCCCGTCTTCTCAATAGTCTAGTGAAGCACCCTGATTTAGGGTGCTCTGATCCTGAAATTCATTAAACCCATGCAGAGCCCCAGTGAAATCAATGGGGCTCCAGGTAAACACTGTGGTTCACTTGTGCAGCTCCATTTGCAGGATCTAGCCCTTAGTAATATTTTCAATGGCAATTGCTGGAGTAATTTAAAATCCCCTTTTGTAGTGTACTTGTACTTATACATACTTGTAATGGCTTCCCTCATTCCCTCAGGTGAATTTTTATACATACTTAACCCTTTTTATGGTCTAAGGCAAGAACATGTAGTTTTTTTTACCAGGATTCTTGTGTTTCATATAGCATAATCATATACCAGAAAGATCAGACCATAAACCATTATTCTGTCAGGTTATTATATTTCATTTAACCAAAACCTAATAATTTAGAAAACTATTAACTAAAGAGTCAAGATTTTCAGAGTCATGATCTAAGAGGTTTAGGTTCTAGCTATTTTAGGCTAAGCTAAGCATGTGAGTAATCTCATCTTTTTTCTGTAAAGCCCTTAAGTATGTACTTAAATGTAATGCACTTAAGTGCTTTGCTGAATTGGATCCGAAATTAGTGTAATGTTTCAGCCACTGTAATATTGCTGTACATTGCCTCACATACTTATACTAAAACAATTTATGCTACAGAGAGCTTAAGTGAAACACAGGGCATTACATGGTTATTATGCACTGGGGAGGAGATGTAATAGTCACACTAGTTCCAAGGACCAGCACAAAGTCCTCAAGGTCGGACTTAAGTGAGATTTAAGTGGGTGTAGAGGCCTTGTGTTTGCCTTCTGCATAATATCAAATTTCACCCTGGGCAGTAGTAAAAATTGCATAACTGTATTTTTCCACTGATGTACTGTACTGAAACCTGGAATAATTTTCTTTGGCTATTACAGATTTACCAATTAAATACATTCTATTGTTGGCTAATTCATTTATAAGTGTCATAATGTTTTTGTTATACTGTTGAGACACACTGTTTGTCATTTTATTCATTTAAAAACAACAAGCATTATAAAATAACCAGTAGGTGCCACCAGTAAATCTTGATGCGAGACTTCAAACTAAAAAAAAAATAGTCATCCTTGTATTTTCAAAAATGTATTTGGAAAAAAAAAAGACAAGAAGAAAGTACAGAGTGTTAAGACCATTTACTTTAACTAAGATACAAAAATAGTCAAGGATGAAAACATTTCAGTTTATAAATAAATCATTTTTCTTCCAAGACCTGATAGTGAGTAGAAGCTCTACTACTTTAATCCAGCTGCTGGGAATTTGTGTCAATTGCACAGAGAAATCCTGAAACATATTTGAAACAAGCAAAGCAAAACCCAAGACAGTTACATAATCCTAAAAGAATGCCTTAGTATTTTGTGTTCTATTAACAAATATTTCAGATGTTAATTAATAGCTGCAGGATTATGTGATTCTCCTGGGCAGTAGTAGAGCTGTAATGTCTGCCACAGCATTTAAAGCAAGAGAGAAAATCTAACATACATACATATGTTACTGATCATTGGATACAGGGTTTGACTGATTTTTGTCCTGTGCTTCTGAAATTGACTAGGGGGATGCTAAGGCAATATTACGTAATCTCTATTATGCCCCCAATTTTCCTGTACCTCAGTTTACCTACTGCACAGGCACCAGCTTCCTCCTTTCCCCAGGAGTGCTCAAGCCCTGCTTTGCCCCAGGCCCCACCCCCATTCCACCCCTTCTCCCAAGGCCCCACCTCCTGCCTCTTCCCGCCACAGTCTCACCTCTTCCTGCACTCACTCCTCCCTCACCCCTCCCAGCACCTCCTGCACACTACTGAACGGCTGATCTGCAATGGGCGGGAGGCCCTGGGAGGAAGGAGGAGTTGATGGGCGGTGGCACCGGCAGGTAGGAGGTGCTCCCCACCTTTGCCAAATCCAACCATCATAAGCGGAATCGGCCAAGGCCCCCAAGTTTCATACAGGAGGTGTTCTCCCAAGTGGAGCTCTTAACAGCTCAGCATGAGTGTGGAATGTGAGTTCTGCAGAGAGGTGCTTCTCCCAGCTTGTGTCCCTGGGGCAGGGAGACAGTGTTTTGTTTACAAACAGAGGCAGGGTGATTAAGAAGAGAAAAGGATGGTAATGAAATTAATGATCTGGAAGTCCTTAGATGAACCTGTAAAACAGATGGGGGTTAAAGAGAGAATGCAGGGGACTCAGGGTATGTCTACACTACGAAATTAGACCGAATTTATAGAAGTCAATTTTTTAGAAATCGTTTTTATACAGTTGATTGTGTGTGTCCCCAAACAAAATGCTGTAAGTGCATTAAGTGCATTAACTTGGCGGAGTGCTTCCACAGTACCGAGGCTAGTGTTGACTTCCAGAACGTTGCACTGTGGGTAGCTATCCCACAGTTCCCACAGTCTCTGCCACCCATTGGAATTCTGGATTGAGATCCCAATACCTAATGGGGCAAAAACATTGTTGCAGGTGGTTCTGGGTACATGTCGTCAGCCCTCCCTCTCTCCCTCCGTGAAAGCAAGGGCAGACAATCGTTTTGCGCCTTTTTTCCTGAGTTACCTGTGCAGACGTCATACCACGGCAAGCATGGAGCCCGCTCAGCTCACTGTCACCGTATGTCTCCTGGGTGCTAGCAGACGTGGTTCTGCATTGCTACATAGCAGCAGCAACCCATTGCCTTGTGGCAGCAGACGGTGCAATAGGCCTGATAACCATCGTCATCATGTCCAAGGTGCTCTTGGCCGTGTCAGTGAGGTCGGTCAGGATCACCTGGGCAGACATGGGTTGGGGATATTGAAATGCCTGTAGTTATCCTTGGGGATCCAGCCTACCTCTGAATGCCATGGCTCATGAAGCCATACACAGGCAGCCTGGACAGTAGTCAGGAGCTGTTCAACTACAGGCTGAGCAAGTTCAGAATGCTGGTAGAATGTGCATTTGGACATTTAAAGCACGCTGGTGCAGTTTACTGACTCGCTTAGACCTCAGCAAAACCAATATTCCCATTGTTATTACTGCTTGCTGTGCACTCCACAATATCTGTGAGAGTAAGGGGGAGATGTTTATGGCAGGGTGGGAGGTTGAGGCAAATTGTCTGACCGCTGGTTATGTGCAGCCAGACACCAGGGTGGTTAGAAGAGCACAGGAGGGCGCGCTGCGCATCAGAGAAGCTTTGAGAACCAGTTTCATGACTGGCCAGGCTACGGTGTGAAAGTTCTGTCTGTTTCTCCTCACTCGGTTCACTCTGCTTCCCTGTAAGCTAACCACCCGCCTGTCCCCTCCTTTGATCACTGCTTGCAGATGCAATAAAGTCATTGTTGCTTCACATTCATGCATTCTTTATTTATTCATCACACAAATAGGGGGATAACTGCCAAGGTAGCCTGGGAAGGGTGGGGGAGGAGGGAAGGACAAGGCCACACTGCACTTTAAAACTTAAAAACTTTAAAACTTATTGAATGCCAGCCTTCTGTTGCTTGGGCAATCCTCTGGGGTGGAGTGGCTGGGTGGCCGGAGGCTCCGCCACTGCGTTCTTGAGCTTCTGGGTAAGGAGGCTATGGGAACTTGGGGAGGAGGGCAGTTGGTTACACAGGGGCTGTAGCGGTGGTCTGTGCTCCTGCTGCCTTTCCTGCAGCTCAACCATACGCTAGAGCATATTAGTTTGATCCTCCAGCAGCCTCAGCATTGAATCCTGCCTCCTCTCATCACGCTGCCGCCACCTTTCAGCTTCAGCCCTCTCTTCAGCCCGCCACCTCTCCTCGCATTCATGTTGTGCTTTCCTGCACTCTGACATTGTCTGCCTCCACGCATTCATCTGTGCTCTGTCAGTGTGGAAGGATAGCATGAGCTCAGAGAACATTTCATCGTGAGTGCGTTTTTTTCGCCTTCTAATCTTCACTAGCCTCTGAGAAGGAGAAGATTCTGTGATCCTTGAAACACATGCAGCTGGTGGAGAGGAAAAAAAAGGGACAGTGGTATTTAAAAAGACACATTTTATAGAACAATGGGTACACTCTTTCACAGTAAACCTTGCTGTTAACATTACATACATAGCACATGTGCTTTCGTTACAAGGTCGCATTTTGCCTCCCCCCACTGCATGGCTAACCCCTCCCCCTTCTCCCCACAGCGTGTCTAGCAGCGGGGAACATTTCTGTTCAGCCACAGGCAAACAGCCCAGCAGGAACAGGCACCTCTGAATGTCCCCTTAAGAAAAGCACCCTATTTCAACCAGGTGACCATAAATGATATCACTCTCCTGAGGATAACACAGAGAGATAAAGAACGGATGTTGTTTGAACGCCAGCAAACATAAGCTGCGATGCTTTGTTCTGCAGTGATTCCCGACTACGTGCTACTGGCCTGGAGTGGTAAAGTGTCCTACCATAGTGGACGGAATAAGGCTGCTCTCCCCAGAAACCTTTTGCAAAGGCTTTGGGAGTACATCCAGGACAGCTTCATTGAGATGTCCCTGGAGGATTTCCGCCCCATCCCCAGACACGTTAACAGATTTTTCAAGTAGCTGTACTGGGTGCGAATGCCAGGGCAAATTAATCATTAAACACGCTTGCTTTTAAACCATGTATACTATTTAAAAAGGTACACTCACCAGAGGTCTCTTCTCCATCTGGTGAGTCCGGGAGGCAGCCTTGGGTGAGTTTGGGGGGTACTGGCTCCAGGTCCAGAGTGAGAAACAGTTCCTGGTTGTCGGGAAAACCGGTTTCTCAGCTTGCTTGCTGTGAGCTATCTTCAACCTCCTCCTCCTCATCTTCCTCGTCCCCAAAACCTGCTTCTGTGTTGCCTCCCACTCCAATGACTGAGTTAAAGCACAGCGTTGGGGTAGTGGTGGCTGAACCCCCTAAAATGGCATGCAGCTCATCATAGAAGTGGCATGTTTGGGGCTCTGACCCGGAGCGGCCGTTTGCCTCTCTGGTTTTCTGGTCGGCGTGCCTCAGCTCCTTAAGTTTCACGCAGCACTGCTTCGGGTCCCTGTTATGGCCTCTATCCTTCGTGCCCTGGGAGATTTTGACAAATGTTTTGGCATTTTGAAAACTGGAACGGAGTTCTGATAGCACGGATTCCTCTCCCCGTACAGCGATCAGATCCCCCCGTTCGGTCCATGCTGGAGCTCTTTTGCGATTCTGGGACTCCATCATGGTCACCTCTGCTGATGAGCTCTGCACTCACCTGCAGCTTGCCATGCTGGCCAAACAGGAAATGAGATTCAAAAGTTCGCGGGCCTTTTCCTGTCTACCTGGCCAGTGCATCTGAGTTGAGAGTGCTGTCTAGAGCGGTCACAATGGAGGACTCTGGGATAGCTCCCAGAGGCTAGTACCGTCCAATTGCGTCCACACTACCCCAAATTCAACCTGGCAAGGCCGATTTAAGTGCTAATCCCCTTGTCAGGGGTGGAGTAAAGAAATCGATTTTAAGAGCCCTTTAAGTAAAAAAAAAAAAGGGCTTCATTGTGTGGACAGGTGCAGGGTTAAATCGATTTAACGCTGCTAAATTCGACCTCAACTGCTAGTGTAGACCAGGCCTCAGAAGAAATACAGTTAAGCCTTCTGAGCCAACGTTACATTCAGAAAAGAAGAAGATGTGAGGAGCATAAGTGAAAAGAAGCGGCCAAAACCCAGGGAAGAGATAGCAGGGGTATAGAGAAGTTCCCACTCTACCTCTGGTACTTACATGGCCCCATCTCTGTAGTATCTGAGCGCCTCACATCACAGCCCCTCGGTGAGGTAGAGCAGTGCTGTTATCCCCATTGTACAGATGGGGCACTGAGGCACAGAGAGACTAACAGCCAGATTTTCAAAGGTATTTAGGCACCTAGTGGGATTTTCAAAATCACCTAGAAGGTTAGGTTCTTTGCACAGCCCACTAGATGTCTAGGTACATCTTTGGGTGCCTAAAAACCTTTGAAAATCTGACCTCAGGGACATACAGGAAGTCCATGGGGGGAGTAGAACTCAGGTCTCTCAGGGCAAGCTCCCTATCCAGTGGACCAGCCTTCCTCTCTGCTGCATGCTGCAAAAAAGAGGCCTCTGATGGATGGGAGCAAAACCAAGAAGGCCAGTTCTCTGAGACTCCAGCACCCAATCCCAGATGATTGGGAACAATGTCATGGTTGACAGTATCAAGAGCAGCACAGAGATCAGGAAGGATGAAGAAAGAAAGAGAATGAGAGTCAGAGGAGAGGAGAGCACTTTACTACCAATGCATGGTGGGTTCTGCCCCAAGCTGAGTTGTACGGCAATGCCTGCTGTGCAATTTTAGATTTTAACTGAAAACCATTTTGTTTTTGTCATTTTTTGTTCTGAGTTTGAGAAAAGGAAGGAATGAGAGAGTGTGGTATGAGTATCAGATGTGATTATAAATCAAATTCTTAGGGTTTCAGCTGTATTCAGGCCAATTCCAGAACAAAGAACAGAAATTGCATCCACAGAGTCCTTAAAAGTCAACCATTATTGTCGTGATTTGTGTTATTCATTGGGCATGATCTGTGTGTTCTGTTCAGAATATGCCAGAAAATGTAATCCCTAAGCCAGTGCATATAAGATGTGTAATTCGGGATAAGATGGCTCAGCTATTTAAGTATGAAGTGAACATGTGCGGTCAATAACTATAATTGCATGTTTACTGTGATGTTTATATCTGTGAGTGGAGGCACTGATGGCAACAGAAGTTTTACTTGACTAAGGACTAGAAGATTTGACCCTCCAACTTTCTTTCAAGAGGAAGAGTTGCCCAGAGCTCCTGTGCCTGTTTATTTTGCTTTCCTGCCTGCAGTGGCCCTGATATTACTCAGAAGTCACAATTTTTACCCAACTTTAAAATGTTGAATTTTCTTGGTGTTTGATTTAAAATATTCTCCTGTGAAAACTGCAACTCAGTCGCTGTAGTGTTGTGTTTAAGAGCCTTCTGGAAAGTAACTAGCCTTTAAACAGAAGTGCAGTGTTGCCAACTCTCATGATCTTGTCATGAGTCTCATGATAATTATTGTTTTCCTTAAAGCCGCAGCTCCTAGAGTCAGGTGGATATGTGATGATTTCGGCCTTCATTCTTCAAGATGTAACCCTTCTGCCCGTCAGAGTTGGCAGCAACAAGGGCCGGGTTCAATATCTAGGGGTTCCATTCCAATAACACAATGCAAACCGGCTCGAGCCCCCACCCAGTGACCTGGGACAAATATATACCACCCCCGCTGGGCGCCTCCAAGAGGCAATACTTCCCCTCTCGCAAGCACATAGTCTGAGTGTAGCAAAAGTCTTTTAATAACAGAGAGAAACAATGTGGCATTATGTTGGGGAAACACCACCAACCGGATTCATAACACAACCCATGAGCAAAAACAACCCCACCCCAGGCAAATTGGGGCATGCCCTTTTCCCTTTGGTTCTTGAGTCCAGCAACCCCAAATCACCCAAAGTCCCAAAAGTCCAATGCCCCAAAAGTCTCTGTCCCTGGTCAGGGCAGCCCCAGAGTTCGAAAGTTTATCTGCGGAGCTTTACCTCCCAACCTGGGTGGAAATGGGACAGGGGTAAGAGGCACCTTACGTGATCTGAAGCTGACCGCCCCATAGCTCCATAGCAGCGCTCCACTCCGCCAGCCGCCCCACAAACTCCTTCGCTCAGCTGCGCTCCGCTCCGCCAGCCGCCCCACGAACTCCTTCGCTCAGCTGCGCTCCACTCCACCAGCCGCCCCACGAACTCCTTCGCTCAGCTGCGCTCCGCTCCGCTCCGCCAGCCGCCCCACGAACTCCTTCACTCAGCTCCACGGCCCACAAGCAGCTCCTGCCATCCACACACTGCTCCGCGTCGAACTGCTTCACCAGCTGTCCCACAAACTGCTCCACAATATATCTTCAGGCTCTCCCACTACTTAACACAACACTCAGTAATTTCAGCTCTTAGGTGAATTCAGCTTATAGTAGGGGAGCCCCAGTGCTGGTGCACTGTCAGCCCAAAGTGAGCTCAGCAGCCTATAACTAGACTTCTAATGAAATCAAAATTAGCTCTGATATTCCACAGTGGAGAGAGGAGGAAGTGCAATCAGCATGTAAGGCCCTCACCAAAGGGCCCATGCCACCAAGTATTAATACTTGTCCCCAGCCTCTCTCCATTCACACAGTTTTGGAACCCATGACCCTTGCCTAGCGAGTGCTACTTAGTTGATGGTGAATCCCTCCATCATAACAAAAGGCCACATACAGTTCCAAGCACAGTTCCCATAATCAGGGTAATAACAATTTATTCTTCCTGCCCCAATAACAGAGACACTGGGGATCCCACAGCAGCCAAAGTGACCATTTGGGCAGCTATGGTCTCATTCTAGGCGTGGTGGGTGTGCCTATGCAAATGAGATCGGCCCCTGAAGTTCTTTTCCACAACTTGCCACACCTCACCACCAGATGTCAGGGTGGAGTTCATCCTGACACTGCTTACAAAGAAAAATGAAGTTTCTAGCCCGTGTGGCTGGGGAGAAAGCTTCAAAATGTGTCCCCAGTGCACCTTAAAGGCTCAAAAAGCAGAATATGAATAAAAAGAACACCAAATCCATGGCTTTAAAATAATGAGATTATGTAAAAATAAGTCTCATGCTTTTTGGTGAGCCTGATTCTTGATTTTTGAACATTTGGGGTTTGCAATACTATGGAAGTGATCTGAAAGTATCAGTTTCACTCTTGTTTAAAGTCATTTTCTAGTCTATTATCTGTAGTGGGGTAACACCCCTATAGCCCCAGGCAGGTGCAGTATTGACTCACAGGGCCTTGCCCTAATAGGATGTTTCCAAAAGTTAAATAATCTATTCCAAGCCTGATGAACTGCAAAAAAGTGATAGAAAGTAATCTAGGTTTTTCTACAGTTGTTTCAATTGTTGTATTCAAGAGTTAGTAACAAAGTAAGAATATACATTAATTTTTTAAACCTAATCAGTGTCCCTTAAGTGAATTGACACAAGATGTCAGAAAAAGTATTAGAGCTGAGTGGGTCTAATATTTATTTCTTTTTCTTTCTTTATATAGAAATTAGAAATTATTATCTCACAAGAGCGCTGTGTCTAAGTTATTATCTGCTAAAAAACAAGAACATTTTCAGGTGCCCAACTAGCCTTTGGAATCACAGTTAAAGTCCCTGACCCCATCCCCCCCACCAAAATCTGAAATGGTGCCCCTGGAATCAGGCTTGGGTTTTTTTCTTTAGCCACTTTAAACAGTTTAGAGTTGCAGGTTGCTTCTGCTTCCCCCTCACCCCCCTTTTTTTAATTTCCTGGATTCCTGCCCACACTGCTGATTAGTTGTCCTGCCTCACTCTGTGCATGCGCAGTGAGAAGGACGCCATAGCTGCAGCTGGGCGTGCATGCGTGCACACACACTAATAGGCGGGGAGACAACGAGCACGCACATGCCACGCGCTGCAGCAAGGGGGCAGGGTGCGGGAGAGGAGGCTGAAGAGGAGAAAGAACAACAAAGTAAGACGGGGGGCAGGAAGGAGGAGCTAGCTGACGGAGCTCCAGCTCTGGAGCACCCACAGAGTTGGCACCTATGCCTCGCTGCTGAAGCACATTGCAGTTCTGCATTTTAAGGACTTTTTATTAAGTGTTAATAATAGCTGCTAGTCAGCCTCTGAGAGAGAGAGTGTCATACCATTTCTTAGTGAACAAACATTAAGTACATACACATTGGCGAACAGTATTTGGAATACTTTTTAATAACTTCTTCAACAAAACTATTAGGTGGCATATCTATTGGTGTTCCTTATACAGACTTCCCCACTTTGTTGCTGTTATACATTTTACAGTGCAAGGTTTCAGTAGAGCACACGCACTTTTATACTTCAGTGCACGCATACAACACAATCCCTTCTGACATCTCACAGGAATGACTTCTCAACCTCTGTAGTGTGACCTCAAAATGTATGTGTGTCACCCGAATTCTCCAGAACCCAAGAAGGACTGCAGCCTCTCAGGGTATGTCACTCTACACACTGCAGCTGGGAGTGAGCCTCCAAGTGCAGGTAAACAGACTTGCACTAGAGGGACTTGAGTTAGCGTGCTAAAAATAAGAGAGTGTATGCTGCAGCCCAAGCTGCAACTTGGAGTCTAAAGCCCAACCTATCCCGTATAGTATGATGAGTGCATTCCCAGTGGACAGTGCCTAAGGTACACCAACCGAACAATCATTAACATTATATTATGAGCAGTACAGGGTACAGATGAAGGGCAAGAACAGAGAGAACAAACCTTGAGTTAATGGAGTACATCTGTACACAGTTCCCTTTGCCATGTTGATCCATTAGCTTTGGGTTAAATTGTCTCTCCCAGCGTTATGTCTGAACAGGTGATTCCACTTTCCCTTATTTATTTTTTTGCTGAGCAAGACTGTCTTTATGCAGATTTCACTCACCATTTTTTTTAAGCTGACACTTTTCTTAAATAGTATGTTTGTCAAAACATCAAAATACCAGGGATACAACATTTCAAAGCTCAGGAACTGACAGAGCTTCTTGGTTCTGTTTCGCAGCTTGGCAGATGTTAAGGAATTTCTAAAGTAACTAATTAGCATTTTAAACCAATCAGGCTAAGTCAGTATCCACAGCAAAGCTCCAGGATATTGATAATAACATTGAACACAGACAGAGTTAATGGATAGGGACTACCTTTTTGTTCTGTGTTTGTACAACACCTGTGCACAATGGGGTCCTGGTCCATGACCAGGGCTCCTAGGCACTACAGTAATACAAATAATAATCATTTGTCTTCACATCAGATATAACAATACAGCAGTGATCTCTCAAGTTCAGGAAACTTACCAAAGAACAAAGCAGAGTACCTGACATACAAAAGGCAGCTCTATCAGTATCTGGTATCTCTCCACTCTCTCTGTCCTAATAGAAGAACATTAATTCACTATATCGCAGGCAGGGAAGGAAAAGGAAGGCTACAACATCGAAGTACAGGATTTTTGGTTTGCAGTGCATAATAGTTTCATCTTGTTTGAAAAAAATCATGAGTCATGCATAGTTAAGATATTTGCTGTGTTAACAATAACTATCAGAACTCAGCAGAAAAAGATCATGATATCCATCTCGTTGGACCTATAGATCAATGTAAGCAGGCAGGCCATCACTTGCATGCCCCCTGGTGGCCTGAGGTCACTCTGCAAGTGGCCTGCCTCAGTCTCCCCCTTCAAGATGCTTCTAAAATAAACTCCATGCAGGCTTTCATGAGTCTAGTGCCAGCAGCCCTCCTAAGGTCTGGTGTATGAACCTGAAATTCAGTAATAAACACAAAAGTCTTCCCACCAGCCTGAAGCTGGGCACAGGCCAAACTCTCCTGGTCTCAGGATTTCAAGCAGGAGCCTTTCTTACTCCCTGCAGTCTCTCTACAGCTTGCTTTGTTGACCTGAGCAATGCAAACTTTCCCACCCTCCACAGCATCTTTATAGGGGAATCAGGTGATCCCTGTTCCGATATGCCTCCTTAGTAACTAGGGTTGTCTGGCCCTGGCCTCTAGCCCTTAAAGATATGTCTACACAGTGTTTTGGAGCCTGCAGCAGCGAGTCTCCTAAATGGGGGGCAGACAGACAAGGGCTAGCAGGGGCTCATGCTAGCACTCTAAAATAGCTGCACAGACAGTGCTTTGAAGTTGCAGCTTGGGCTGGATCTTGATCCCTGAAGCCCACCCCCTCTCCAGGCTTCAGAGCTTGAGGCCCAGCCCAAGCCGCAAGTTCAAAGCGCTGTCTACACAGATACTTTTAGAGCGCACTAGGCCAAGTCTGTCGATCTGGGCTGGGAGGCTCACTCCTACAAGCTCCAAAACGCTATGTAAACGTACCCTAAGGGGCAAACCACCTTATTACAAGCAGCGAGTCACTTTCTACCGTTGTGATCTTTCCAGCTATTTTTCCTGTTTATGGTGATGACAACGTAAATTCTCTGATTCTTACAATTTTAATATCCAACAAGCAACAAACTGAAAAAAATGCATTTGCTTTTTCTGAACAATTTGAAGGGTACCCTTGACCTTGACAAGAGTGAAACAGCATACTAACCATGTTTTCAGGTAGGGATTTCGGTGCAATTCTTCTGGAGATCATTATAGAATACAAAAATGAGACCCAGTAGACACCCCTAGGGTAACTGCAATGACATAACAGCTGACCTGCTGGGTTGATGACATTTTGCTGCACTCCCAAGATTTATATCAATTTTACTGCTTTAGGCTAAAATCTGTAAAATGTGTTGACCATGTATGCTGTTGCCTAGGAGAGAGTGCTGATCACTGTTAACAGTTCTAAGTCTCTCTCTCTCTCTTCATCCTTGGTGGTTAGGATCAACCATTGTTTCACTGTTTTCCTATTTTGTAATCTATGGGGGGAAAAGCAATATCCAGAGTAGAAACACTTGCAATTAAGACTTTCTAGAAAAAGTAGTTCATAATGTTTAGCCCAAACCACCCGTGCAGTGAGAAACAGTTTCAGAATAGAAATTGGGTCAGAGGGAAAAAAAAGTGAAGCACTGTTAGACAGAAGCCAGTGAAAGAGAATGAATAATGAGTGTGAAAGGAAAGTTGTAGGTTATGTCAGTAGTGTTTTCAGAAGCTTTTGAACAGAAAAAATGTATTTCACTTGCAAGGAATTGCATCAAAGCAAGAAATGCCAAATATTTTAGATAAGGTCTTAAAAGCATGTACATTCAAGGTTCATGTTTCCTGAATTAGCTGAAGCATACCACTGATCTAATCAAATAATTCAACCCTACACAGAATACCCAACATGTTATCAAGCAATTGTCTCAGGGTGCTTCTACAGACCAAGTGAGATAAATAAAAAGTCATAGTTGAGTCCTTAGGGTATCTGCTATTATTTATCAGCCAAATGTAACTTTTAGAACTGAGTGGATAATAAAAACTATTTTCCACAAATATTTTTTCAATATTTGTAATGGATTTGCTTTCCCCCATTCTCATGCCCTTTGTGTTCCCTTTTCATGAACACTGGAATGATCTAGTTTGCTGCCTCTGGGCCAGGGTGGGAGGGAGAACAAGGAGGGAATTGTTTAGCTGCATGAAACAATAAAATTTCAGCCCCTAATTTCCGTGGGTATGGGTGCAGGGCAACGGCACTGAGCACTGGCTTTATTTTCCACATGCAGTGGTGATTTTAGCTGATAGCTCGCTCCTGAGGGTAACAAAGGCACAGCACAGCAAAGCTGCTTGAGCCAATGTGCTGCTAGGCTGTTTACAGCAATGGTGCCTACCTAGGTAATCGCAGAGTGGAATGGGAAAGGGGCCTATAACAGAGGAAGAAATAAGGCTGCCACCCCCAGAAACTACCAGGAGGAGAGGATTGCAAGTACCTGCATGGAAGGTTCGTCAGGCTCTCTCAAGATCTATTCAAGGGCCATCCCTATGTTTGTACACAAACAAATTGCTCTACCTCCCACCATTCCCCACCTCACTCTACAGGAGAATGAAAAGCAGATGACAACTCTACCTTTGTCTGTTGTACCAGTACCTCTGCTAGTACAAGTAAAACAATGAAAAGTTGATACCTGTGTCCTGCTAAGTTGGGGTCGGGTACCATCTGTACATTTAAACACTGTAATGCAAAATGCATTCATACATTTACCCAAGGTCCACCCCCCGCCCCCCCACATTGGGCTCCTCCGTGCTAGGCTGGCAGGATTGGCTAGACTGCAGTGAAGTCTCAAACAGTCTTGACTCGTGGCATAGCTGGACCTCTCCCATTATATGTCCCCCGTCCTCTTCTTCTTCATTGCTCCTGGCAGAAGTCCCTGTCTCAGGCTCCTTTAAGGTATCTTTGGTGCCCTGCAATGTGCTGGTGGGGTCTCTGCCAAGTACGGTATGCAGCTTATTGTAAAAGTGGTGGATCTGTGCTCAGCACCAGATCTATTGTTGACCTCCCTGACCTTATGGCAAGCCTGGCCCAGTTCTTTCACTTTCATGCAGCACTGCTGCTGCTCCCTGTTCTATCCCTTCGCCTGCATCCCTTGTGCAATCTTTCCATAGAGGTGCACATGTCTATGGCTGGTCTGTAGCTGTGTCTGCACAGCCTGTTCTCCACACAGGTGCAGGAGACCCAATGCCCCCTGTCTACTCCAGTCAGGAGCGAGTCTAGAGTGCGTAACCAGCATGGTTGGCTTCGCAGTTACACCCAACCAGGGAGAGCTGCTAGGTGTGCTCACCAAGCTGGGGAACCACGATAAGGCATTTCAAAAATATGTGAGGTTTTCAAGGGTAGGAGTAACTTCTGGTCTCTGTGTAGCCTGGGCAGTGGAGTTCACAACCGTGACCAGAGCAGTCAGTGTTGGGCATTGTGGCACATAAGCCATGCAGGTTCTATGCTTGAACTGCGTCAACCTCAGCTCAATGCCATGCTCGGGGAGGTGGTGTTACTCTCACTGTAATGGGGCGCTTATGGCTGCAAGCAACACATTTGAGTGTAGATACATGATGTCGAGGTTCCTTCCCCACTCTGAACTCTAGGGTACAGATGTGGGGACCTGCCTGAAAAAACCCTTAAGTTTATTTTTACCAGCTTAGGTTAAAACTTCCCCAAGGTACAAACTATTTTACCTTTTGTCCCTGGACCTTATTGCTGCCACCACCAAGCGTCTAACAAATATAACAGGGAAAGAGCCCACTTGGAAACGTCTTTCCCGCACAAAATCCCCCCAAGACCTACACCCCCTTTCCTGGGGAAGGCTTGATAAAAATCCTCACCAATTTCCATAGGTGAACACAGACCCAAACCCTCGGATCTTAAGAACAATGAAAAAGCAATCAGGTTCTTAAAAGAAGAATTTTAATTAAAGAAAAAGTAAAAGAATCACCTCTGTAAAATCAGGATGGTAAATACCTTACAGGGTAACCAGATTCAAAACCTAGAGAATTCCTCTAGGCAAAACCTTAAGTTACAAAAAGACACAAAAACAGGAATATACATTCCATTCAGCACAGCCTATTTTACCAGCCATTAAACAAAAGGCAATCTAACGCATTTCTAGCTAGATTACTTACTAACTTTTTACAGCTGCATTTTTTCTGAGCTGCATTCCTGATCTGTTCCTGGCAAGAGCATCACGCAGACAGACAGACCCTTTGTTCCCCTCCAGCTTTGAAAGTATCTTGTCTCCTCATTGGTCATTTTGGTCAGGTGCCAGCGAGGTTATCTTAGCTTCTTAACCCTTTACAGGTGAAAGGGCTTTTTCCTCTGGCCAGGAGGGATTTAAACGTGTTTACCCTTCCCTTTATATTTATGATACATGACAACTAGGTCAACTCAAGAAGACTTATATTAACCTAAATTTTGAGTATAGCCCAGGCCTAAGAGCCTACAATAAATAGGTTAAGGCCTAATTCTCCACTGCTTTGCACCTTGCGCAATTATTTATGTCTGTGCTGAGTGCAAAATAGGTGTAAATACCAAATAAGAATATTGTTATACCAATACAATAAAAACCAGCAGGATCTTATTGAAGGGGAAAAGGCAAAATGCCACATTTATTGTGAATACAGAAAGAATCCTGGTAAGCAGTTAGTTATAGCTATAACGTTCCATTCAATTTCATATTTATTCACACATTCATTCATACACACACACACAGGTTCTGCAAGGTTGTTATCATAGTTACCAGCCTGAGAGTTGCTCATGCCAAGCCATTGGCCAGGTGGCCTGGACATGAGGAGGGAGCAGGGCCTTGTCAGATGCTCAGCTGATGCTCCTGGAAGTTGGTTTGCAGAATCAGACCCCAAAGTTCTCACTTTCTAGAGTCCATTTTTATAGGAATTTCTTCCTATGCCAGTCTATGGGAATTGCTTCATCATGCTGTTGCTGAATCAATCAGCAGATGGCACATTCCTGACGGCTCCATGCTGCCAGATGTTATCTTGTTCTTTGGTTCTACCATTCTTGAGGCTGTTGGGTGGATTCCAGTCTGCCCTCCGGGGGTCCTCTGGTTGTTTCCACTTGATGCCTTCTTTAGCCAATGGACACTGGATTCTTAGTCTGGCACCTCCCTGATCATTCAGTTATTATCCACACCAAGCATCCATCCACATACATCCTCGATCTCTATTTTAATCACAATTGTTAACAAAGTGAGATGAATACAACAAAAGGGCGGAGAGTATCTGGGTGCTGTTTCTGTTGTTACAGAGTATTGCTTTGAGTCTCTCTCTGTGTGAGTAGTTGTTGTTACAAAGAATTGCTTTGAGAACAGACTTTGTCTTAGAATGTACTAACACAATTAGCAGCTTGCAAGTTTCACACAGAGGGAGAGAAACAGTACCAAAAACCAAGAGACCTCTTAATTAGTAATACCCTGGAATTTAAACTATGGGGAATCAAACTCATTTGTGATTTTAATACAGAACTTCTTTAATATGATCCAACAATATTAGTGTTTGACACCTACTTTGCACTAGACTAAATGTCTACACAAGGTGCAAAGCAGAAGAAACTTCTGCACATAGTCTCCTGAGCTATACAGCCCTGGAGGCTGCTTCCTGCTCTGAGTGGGAGCTTGAGTAGGCCAACTAATGCCACAAGGAGCCATACAGTACCTTCTGTGACTTGCATACCCAAAAGTGAACATGTCTAGTTTGCTGTGATAGGGAGCTTGGAGAGCCAAGTGGCCTAGTGGTTAGTGCATCCAACTTCCAGCCCTGTGCCTCTCAGAGCAGTAAAAATACCTGTTCCTGACCTTAAGATGAGGATTTTTGGCTTTTGGCTTTTGGCCTTAAGATGGTGTGGTAGGGAAACCTGGGCCCTCCCTCTCCACTGGGTCCCAGCCCAGCACTCTGTGGGAAGTGACCCCAGCAGGTTCCTCCCTGCAGTGAGTCTAAGTTGCTTCCCTGGGCTACTTTCTACCTATAGATCCCTTCAGTTTGGGGCATGGGCCCTATCGTCCAAACAGTCAATCACCTTACAACAAAAGTGTCCATCACAGCAGGGCTCTGCTGGACTTTCAAGTTCTCAAAGAGGTGGTGTTTAGAGAAGCCTCTGCCTGAGGGCCTTACCCACTCTAGGGCCCCTTCTCAGAGCTGGTCTACACAGAAAATTTACATAGACATAGCTATGTCTCTCAGGGGTGTGAAAAATCCACACCTGTATGAGACAGAGCTATGCCAACCTAGCCCTCAATGTAGACAGTGCTAGTTTAACAGAAGAATTCTTCTGTCAACCTAGCTCCACCTCTCAGGGAGTTGGATTGACTACAGTGGTAGGAGAATCCCTTCCATCACCGTAGTGAGTGTCTTCACTGAAGGTCTACAGCTGCGTCACTGTAGCAGTTTAAGTGTAGATACACCCTCAGGCTTGCTCTTCTATCTGGCTTCCTGAAGAAGAATTCCTCCCTGATGCAGCCTGTCCACGCTCTTTGCCTGGGCTTCTGAGTTCTTTTTAACCTGCTCCTCTAGTTGGAGCATGCTCAGCAGGTCTGGAGAGGCGGGGCTGTCTAGTCCTAGTATTGCCTTTTAACGCCTTCAGGCCCAGTGTGGGGTTTGTATACCCCATCACAAAACCCAGATTATTTTCCAAAGTCTCCAATTTTCTGAACAAATAACCTTTTCCTTAACCAGCAAGGGAATAACCACACTAATTCATTCAGCTAACAGCTTGAAAAGTTTGTTGGGTACTTAGAGTTTGTAGGCCCTCTTGCAAAAGTTCTCTAGTCTTGACTCCAGAACCATAATTATTATTTAGACAGTTTTAGGGGAAATCTCAATAAACTGCAGAACTGCTGCAGACTCTATGGAAGGACAGCTGGATTATGAGAAGTGCAAGCCACTCCGTGCAACCCTTTTCTCACCACACAGTGCCTGCTTTTGAAAAAGTGTTTGCCTTGTTTATTTGGGCTCCTCAGGGAGGATTTTTTTTCAGTGTTACAATGGTTACAACAAGGATTCCCCTAAGAAGAAAAAACCCCGCTGAGAGGAAAGGAAAATCTAAACACAACCCACACCACAATGACAAGCCAATGAAGTGATCACAATAGCAAGAATAGACCATACAGAGCTGTTTTGTGAAAGGTAGAAGACATATCCTATCAGACTGTTAGAAAATAGATTTCAGAGTGGTAGCCGTGTTAGTCTGTATCAGCAAAAAAACAATGAGAAGTACTTGTGGCACCTTAGAGACTAACAAATTTATTTGGGCATAAGCTTTCATGGGTTAATCCCACTTCATCAGATGCATGCAATGGAAAATACAGTAGGAAGATGTATATATACAGAGAACATGAAAAAATGGGTGTTGCCATACCAACTCTAATGAGACTAATCGATTAAGATGGGCTATTATCAGCAGAAGAAAAAAAAACAAAAAAAAATCTTTTGTAGTGATAATCAGGATGGCCCATTTTAAACAGTTGACAAGAAGGTGTGAGTAACAGTAGGGGGAAAATTAGCATGGGGAAATAGCTTTTAGTTTGTGTAATAACTCATCCACTCCCAGTCTTTATTCAAGCCTAATTTAATGGTGTCCAGTTTGCAAATTAATTCCCGTTGTGCAGTTTCTCGTTGGAGTCTGTTTTTGAAGTTTTTTTGTTGAAGAATTGCTACTTTTAGGTCTGTAATTGAGTGTCCAGGGAGGTTGAAGTGTTCTCCGACTGGTTTTTGAATGTTATAATTCTTGATGTCTGATTTGTGTCCATTTATTCTTTTGTGTAGAGACTGTTCAGTTTGGCCAGTGTACATGGCAGAGGGGCATTGCTGGCACATGACGGCATATATCACATTGGTAGATGTGCAGGTGAATGAGCCCCTGATGATGTGGCTAATGTGATTAGGTCCTATGATGGTGTCTCTTGAATAGATATGTGGACAGAGTTGGCAATGGGCTTTGTTGCAAGGATATTTTCCTGGGTTAGTATTTTTGTTGTGTGGTGTGTGGTTCCTGGTGAGTGTTTGCTTCAGGTTGCAGGGCTGTCTGTAAGCGAGGACTGGCCTGTCTCCCAAGATCTGTGAGATCGTCCTTCGTTTTATTGTTTTTGGGTTTTTTTTTAATTTTTTTCCCTCCTGCTGATAATAGCGCACCTTAATTGATTAATCTCATTAGAGTTGGTATGGCGACAGCCATTTTTTCATGTTCTCTGTATATATATATCTTCCTACTGTATTTTGCACTGAATGCATCTGATGAAGTGGGTTTTAGCCCACGAAAGCTTATGCCCAAATAAATTTGTTAGTCTCTAAGGTGCCACAAGTACTCCTCATTCTTTTTTTTATTTTTTTGGAAAATAGATTGTTAGTATATAAAGATCACTGACAGATTACTCAGCCTTGTACAAACATAGGAGGAAGAAACATTACCTATCTCACAAAGCTTAAATTCTGATAGACAAAACAGTTCAGGTGCATAATACACTGGATTACCATGAAATGATTTTAACTAGAGTGGTACCAATTTGTCTACAGAGTGTTACATGTACTACATGTCTTTACAGTCACTTTGTTCTAGACTAATTTATCCTTTTCTACAAAACTCATCTGCAAACATGTAGTGCAGCAGCCATTGAACAGCTTGTATTGACACAATGCTACTGGACTGATTCTTCAAAAGACAGGCAATGTTTTTATTAAAACATAAAGACCAAGTTCTTCTCTCATTTATACCAGCATGATGTATATCTGGAGTAACATCACTGACTTCATTGATTTACTTGTGTATAACTAACAGCAGAGTTTGGCCCAAAGGACTGATGTTTCTATAATTCATATCTGTTTTTCTGTTTCCATTCTCCTCCTTTGTGCCTCTTTTGACAAGAAGTACCTCTGAGCATTTCTGCCAATTGTATTTTTTCTGTTTGTTTTTTTGTTGTTGTTTTTTTGGGCCACCTGCAGATCCAGTAGGTCTCTACACTCCTGGAAGCGAAGAGAATAATTCAGCTAAGCTTTTGTTCCTGCTCTATGTGAATTATGTGAGTGAAATTGTGAAGTGCCATAAAAGAGTTCTCAAATCTAAACCAATTTAGAAGAATCTATGTTTACCCTCATTCTGGCTGTGACACTCGTTTTTAATTTGTTACTGAACTTGAAAGCAAAAAGACTGAAGAAAATAATCTGCTTTAGTGGGGATGACTGTATCACCATAACGTAATTCATTCTAGAATAGCATGATTGCATGAGGACAGCAGGCGCATAATTCATGTTGCCCCTGTAAAGAAAATAACTATTTGTACTTGTCAATACTCAGAAAAGTAATTTATTTTTAAATGGTCTAAAATTATATAAACCGATCTGCCCTAAAAACCAGGAATAAATACATAGACCCTTAGAGTAAATGAAATTTATGAAAACTTCAAGGTCATTTTACACCGCCAGTGTGGTGTAGTGTAAATGAGAATCAGGGTCACAGAGATGAGTTCTCAGCTCTTGCTTGGTGCTGTTAAAGAGTGGGGGAAGGGAGAAAGACGACTCTGAGATCTAATTCACACTGGATTTTTATTATTGCTTTAGCTGCCTGACGAAAAGTCCAGGTGTCAGCTCTCAATTTACACTGATTTGTGCTAGTGTATCTTACCCAGCGTGAATGTCATTTATGATGTGATGAAGTAAATGATTAATTTGCTTCATCACTTTATAGATTAGGTTCAAATTAATACTGACCTATGTAAAGCACTTTGATATCTATGGAGGAAAAGGGCTATATAATAGTTAGGTATTAATTTATTATTAATTATTAGTAGTATTATTATTACCTTTAATATATTAAAAAGGGATAATCAGATAGACGAAATAGTGGCAGATGCTTGTTACTTTTTTAAGCTCTGGCAGTTGAAGTCTGATATGAAAGTGCAAAGATATGTATACTTATTACATGGTTTAAGAACATAAGACTGGCCAGACTGGGTCAGACCAATGGTCCATCTGGCCCAGTTATCCTGTCTTCCAACATTGATCAGCATTTCAGGTGCTTCAGAGGGAGTGAACAGAACAGAGCAATTTATCGAGTGATCCATCCCCTGTCATCCAGCCCCAGATTCTAGCAGCCAGAGCTTTAGGGTTTGATTATAAAGATTACCATTTGGTATCAGTTCAGCAGAGTAAATATTTCGTAGAATCCCAGAGCATGTTCTTGAAGGCATGCAAGCATACTGATGATATTATTTGAAGCCCAGGGGATAAGAGCACAATACCAGGTTTATGAAAGAGCTTCCAAGAATTCAGTCGTAGGGGCTGTCATTTAACTGGAGAAAATGTCAGTAACACTCTTACGAGAAACCGTTTACACTGCTAGCAAACAGCTGAACAGAAATACCATACATGGTGATACATACCAGAGTGCACGGAACTAGAAATAGAGGAAGACCGAGGATGCGTTGGACAGACACAGTGAAGAATAACATTGAACAAAAAGGTTTAGATGTGAACAAAGCTGTGAAATTGGTACAAAATAGAAAGCGGTGGCCAGGCTTCTGTGATGTATTCTTAGGGCATGCAGACATAAGCCACTGTGTTACCCCTCTGCCTCAGCAAGAGTGAGTTTTGCTGGGTTTGAACCATGTGTCAGCTCCCTGCCACACCAGTCTATCCACCTCACCAGCAAATTCTTTGAGACTCTGCCAGTCTTAACCTTCTTTTGCAGGTAACAATCAGTGAACCCCAGTTCCTGAGGTCCTCAAAGATGTCTTTCTGCAGTGGCCAGTCCCTCTCACTGGACACTCACAGAAATTATTAAATTCACTGTCTCCAAAGACAGGGTGTTTTTTTATGTTCCAGTGTTTTGGAAGGGCCAAACTGCACATAGGTCTGCATGGGGGCCCAAGGTGAGGGAGAAGGCATGTTCCCTCTTATGCCTTTGTGCAGGGGCTAGCTACAATGTATCTGATGAGTGGACATGCTGTTCCATTAGGGTTGCCAACCCTCCAGAATTGGCCTGGAGTTTCCAGGAATTAAAGATTGATCTTTAATTAAAGATTATGTCATGTGATTAAATCTCCAGGAATATGTCCAACCAAGATTGACAACCCTATGTTCTGTGCTATCTTCCCCTAAAGGGGGCAAAGAGGGGTGGAGGGGCACCAGGTTCCCTTCTGACCCTACATTTCTATGATTCTATGTTGCTCTCATTTAATGTGTACACAGAGCTGCTAATGCTCAATGCTCTCCCTGGGAGACATCGGAGGAATTCCAAACAGAATCCGTTCAAGTAGACTTCTGCTGGGATTCCCACGGCTGTGGGTCCCCCTCTGTCGCTCCACACCACACCACACCACACCACACTTTTAGGGCACAGTCTAACCCCAGATATTCAGAACATTCTGTTCTCAGGATCCCATGTGCTGCTATGTGTCTGGCTGCTGACGCTGGTTTCATTGTGCCCCCCAAATTCTTTATTTTTTGGCACATCTGAAAGACATTTCTTTCTACTGTTATTTCTTTTCAACAGGAAACAAACCAGTTGCTGTGTCAGCATCTTGGCTATGAATCAAAAAGGAAAAAGTTACTTGTCAAAGTGCACACTAGGCATAGACAATTAGGTTGGGGATGATATTTTAGCCACAGAAACTCTTTCAGGCAGTAGGGGAAAAAATCTCAACAACTCTCAGGTTAATTAAAAGGAGACAAAAGTAGGAGTCACCATCAAGAGTTCTGGGGTAATTTCTATAGCAAGGGTAAAGCAATTCAATACCGCGTTCTCATCAAATCTACAGCATCAGTACTATTTCTTCTGGGTGAATTGATTCTGTATTTCATTGGCTATTGTATCTATTTGCCTCATTAATTTTAAATGCAGACACAAAAATAAATAACACAAACCCCACAATATCTGTTCTGGAGTTGGACATAGACAAGCCTCATTTTGGAATCTTTCATCCCTTGGTGCAAGAAGTTTGGAAAATATATAGGTCCTTTTTTGTTGGAGATCAGGAGCTCTAATGACAACCATGCAGTTTCAGGATAATGAACTCTCTTATTTCTTTAGCATCCTGCTTGGCTAACTGACTTTCCCCAACATTGGATGTCAATCCAGGTATATCACACTTGATTTTGGTATTTGTACTGGGGTTTATGGTTTTCTCTGGCTTTCTCAATCCCTCAGGGAGCCACTCCTGGGACTGAAATAGCACAGGTATACTTGGCTTCCTATGGAGCCCAAATGCACAGCCCTACTCAATGCCACACATGAAATGGTGTACAAGTAATTAAACAAAGAGTTTTTTACCTTGCTCCTTGTGATGGCGGAGCCCCCAGGCCTTTAAGAAAGCACAAAAAGAATGTTTCCACTCACCTCATTTTTGCTTGTGTTTTGCACCAGTTTTTCCTTATTTGCTCTGAGTGTGGTTACCACTGCAGCATTTCCCCACTGCGTTTCCATTGCGCCAAATCTTGTGGAAGGCCTCAAAGCTATTAGAAGTGAAGAGGATCTGCTGTATGGAAGAGAAGAGGATGCCAGCCATGAAGAGGCCATCCTAGGACATCTCTACACCTCGCCACCCTTTGTAATTCCATCAGTTTTTGACAGTAACATGTCAATAATGCCATTCTGTGGAACACCCTGCCCTTGTGACCATTCTTCTGAGATGTTAACTGTGCACATTTAATACTCTCCCACAATTCAAAGGTAAGTTTGAGAGAGACAAAGTAGGTGAAGTAATATCTTTCATTGAACCAATTTCTGTTGGGGGGAAGGAACAAGCTTTCGAGCTATACAGAGCTCTTCTTTGGGTTTTGAGGAAGGTAACCAGAGTGTCTGAGCTAAATGCAAGGTGATAGGGCAGATGGTTCAGCATAAGGAGAAGACCCCATGTCAAAGAAGACCTCACACCATAATTCACATAGGATTTTAAAGATATCATCAAATCCTTCCCCATACAACTCCAAGAAAAACTCTACAACCTCATCCCTCATGAACCTACCCAGAGGCCTTCTACTTGCTCCCCAAAATACACAAACCAGTGAACACAAGGAGACCCATAATGTCTGGCCATAGCACTCTTACTGAAGGATTATCAGAACTCCTAGAAACCACCATGTGAGAGAGCAAAGGGAGTGAGAAGGAGCAAGGGAACAGCTAAACCCCAGGAGGGTCACCCCTAAGATCTCACAGAAAAGGAAAAGGACTAGATGAAGGAACCCTTTTGCTCATCCAGGCTCCAAGGTAAGAGCCATGCCTTAGGACAGATTTTTGGGACTCTGAGTTTTACTTTTGAGTTATTGTCTGACTAAACCCAGACCCCTATAAGGGTGACAATTGGACAGACCACTGCATGGAGTCTCTGTAAAAGGGCCTGGAAGAGGGAGAATAAAGGGAAAATCAGAGGTACCCAGGCCACAAAAAGGCTCACAGGGGTAGCCAATTCTTCCACACACCGTCAAACTACTCACCACCAGCTTCCTCCAAGACACTACCGACTTCCTCCAGAAACTCCACAACATTACAACCTCCCACAGAACACCATCTTTGCCACCATGGATGTCACCACCCTACGTACCAACATCCCTCACAATGACTGCATAGCTGCCTGCCTCAAATACCTACAAGATAATCCAGCCCAAACACATTGCCAAACTCATCCATTTCATTCTCACCCACAACAATGTCACATCAGACAACAAACATGTCCAAACCATCAGAACAGCCATGGGTCTAAGGATGTCTCCTCAATATGCCAACCTCCTTATGGGCCACCTTGAGGAAATTTTTTTGGAAAAATACACCACAAAACCAATGATATACCTGAGATACATTGATGACATTTTCATCCTCTGGAGAGACGACCTAAACTCCCTCAGAGATTTCCACAACAGCTTCAATAACCAACACCCATCAATCAAACTCTCTCTAAAACACTCCCACACCAGCATCAACTTCCTGGATACCATGACCAGCTTCAACCCCAACCCCAAACTTCTAAAACCACTATATGAAAGAAACCCCTTGATCACCCCACTTACATCCACAGATCCAACAACCATCCCAGACACAAGAAATTGGTTATCTACACCCCAGGCACTTAGATACCACAGAATTTGCTCCAAAAAGAAAGTCCAGGATACACACCTAAACACACTTAAAACCACTGGCAATAAGTAAGGACAGGCCACTAGAGAAATAGATCACATCATGGAACAGGCTAACCAAATACACTGGGAGAATCTGCTTCAATACAGAAAAAAAACCCTCACAAAATCCTGACTGCATACCCCTAATTGTCACCTTCCACCCCACACTGGAACTCATTTTGGGTATCATAAAACAATTACAACCCATGCTTGATGAAGACCACAGCCTGAAAGAAATCTTTCCTGAACTCCCTATTTCGGACCTTCAAACACCCCCTCCTTCCCCCAGTCTCACCAAGCTCATTATCAAAAGCAAGTTCCCCACAGACCTGGACACACTAACTCCAGGCAGCCCCAGACCCTGCCAGAACAACAGATGAAAAACCTATCTCCGCTGCTACGATGATCAATACCCCTCCACAACACACCTGTCAAGATCCATGCCTATTACAACATGTGGTGTACCTTGCCTTGTGCATCAAATGCCCCAATAACAACTACATGGATGAAACTAAACAATCACTATACTTTCAAAAGAAATGTGCACAAAAAAATTATAAAAGACAAAAACACCATATCACCTATAGGTAAATACTTTTCACAGCGTGATAATTCCATATCTGAGCTTTTAGTCCTCATCCTCAAAGGAAACCTGCATAACATTTTCACAAGACAAATCTAGGAGCTTAAATTCATAACTTTGCTGGACACTAAAAATCATGGACTTAACAGAGATACTGGTTTTTATGGCTCATTACAACAATTTGTGATACACCCTGCTGCCGTCTAAACCTTAATTGCCCACAACACACTTTATTTTAAGTGGTCTTCTATCGCATGTGTATGCTTAACAATCTGTCTCACCTTGTATTTAGCTCAGACACTCTGGTTACTTTCCCCAGACTTGAGGAAGAGCTTTGTGTAGCTCAAATCTTGTCTCTTCCATGAACAGAAGTTGGTCCAATAACAGATATTACCTTACTTTGTCTGTCTAATATCTTGGGACCAACACGGCAAAGGTAAATTTTGTTTTTCTGTAGTGGAACTCACGTTCTTTCCATTTTCTAATGAGGCCTATAGTTCTTTTGTTCACAGCAACTTTTGCACAGGCTTTCTCTGAGATTTCAGTGATGGTACTTGCACAAGAAACCATCATATTGTACAGATGGCTAACTTATGCAACCACATTATCTTATCCTCATCCTCTTCCTTCCCCACTTTCCTGCTACTGTTTGCTACACTCACTTGTTGTATCTTGTTTCAGAGTAAATTGTATATTCTTTGGGACAAGGACTGTGTCTACTTGTATGTTTATGCAGCACCTAGCACAATGGATCCCTGATCCTGATTGAGGCTACTGCAAAAGAGATATCAATAGCACAGAACTAACGCTATGGAAATCTAATGTCAAATATAGTCTTTCATTCACAAAGGAATGAAGTCATTCACTTGTTATTTCAGGGAAGAGCCATTCAGAACATGGCAATAAAATAACCTTTTCTTGTAATTAGAAAATTCTTCAACCCTCTAGAAAATTGAATAGAACAGGGTGTGACACTGCACCCCACATTCTTCATAGTGATATTATGATATGATTATGACATAGTTATGATGTACTTTATGCAAGATAAGACATGTGAGATGTCATTGAAAAGGTTATGCTTTGCTGAATATGATTATCCTATTTGTATGCAAGTATCACTTTTGTATCTCAAGTTATGAATATTAACTATTTATCTGTATTTCGAATGTAGTTACATCTAGGTATTGCCCACTAGACAAGTTTTCATTCTAGACAGTGGGTAGGGAATGGGCCATTAGGAATACAATAGGCCTTAGAAGAAGCTTATCTCCCACCTGGGGAGCATACAGAAAGCCTCTGAGTAATGGCTGCTAAGACTCTGCAAAGACTTGTGATAAGACCACATGTCTCTAGACTCCATCTTGGGATGTCAATAATTTTCCACAGATGTGTCTGGAACTAGGAACCAAGCTTTGAAACAAAGGGTTCCCACCATATGCCAAAGCAGGGAGTGACATAATCTGGTGTTCTTCGCTCCCCACACAGAAAGACTCCTGAAAATATCTGAGGAACAAAGACTGAACTTGGGGGAAGTGCTGGACCCAGACTAAAGGGATTTTAGCCTGTGAATAGAGCACCTGGGGATTCTAAGCTGTAAACAATTGCAGCTTTCCCCTTAAGAATCTGCAGCCTGCTTGTATCATCCCTTAGGGTGAGAATCTGCTATTCATATCCAATCTATTTAGTGTATTAAGTTTACTTTGCATTTTTTGTTTATTTGCTAGGTAATTTGCTTTGATCTGTTTACTATTACTTATAATCACTTACATTCTATTTTTTATAGTTAATAAACTTGGTTTTGCTTCATCTAAACCAGTGTGTGGGAATCATAACTCAGGGTCAGAAGGTTGTTGCACATGCCTCTCCACACTGAGGGAGGGGGTGAATTTTATGAGCTTATACTGTACAGTTCCCCTTGCAGTGCAAGATGGTATAATTTTGGGTTTATACTCCAGAGCGCGTCCGTGCCTGAGGAGCTGGTCAGAGCGCCTGCATGTAACTGCAGCTGGGTGTGTCCCAACCTGTGTGTATGCTGGGTTAAAGTGCAGGCTGGAAGGCTTTGTAGCTTGTCACACCAGTACATGTTAGAGAGAGCCCAGGCTGGTGGGTCAGGGGGCTCAGTGGTACCTCAGTTCCAGGTGGCACCCCGGGGGGAACCTGTCACACAGGGCTTCTCAAACTTTGCCATATCATGGATAACAATTTTCTCAGGGGTCTTCTGCCTTCCCAGTTTGCCATCACAGGGACCACCCACCCTCCATCTACCAATCCTGTGAGCCACTTCCCCTCTCACTGGCAACAGCATAGCATCTCTGTGGCAACTACAGCAACTGCCTATGTGGAAAAGTATTTTTAGGAAAACATTTAATTTATTTTAGCTAGTTTAAATGTGAGTGGTCCATGGATCACAGTTTGAGAACCTCTGAAATAGAGTATTCCAATTTTATATGAGGGGAGGGACTATTTGTACATCGCCAGTCATTACTTCTACTTCTGTAGTATCTATCTGCCAGAAACTATATTACTGTACACATTATATATATATATATATATAATTTGTATACAAATGTGTATTAAATATATTGAATTTGAAAACAAAAATAGACTAATTATCTGTTATGTAACAGATAAATTAGTCTATTTTTGTTTTCAAATTCAATTTCAAAGCTCAGTCCTTTACAAATAAAATACAAGTACAAAAATGCTCCTTTTATTCTAGTTTACATTGCTGTTTAACTAGATTTTTCATTATTTCCAAATAAATCAAAGCCTTCTTCTTCAAACAATATTTATGTGCACAAATTATACATCTCATCTTTTCATATGGCATGTTAAACAGATTTCAGTTCAAACATTAAAACATATTAGACTGGTGTCTCAGATTTAAGAACTCACAACTAAAAGGTTCACAAAAACATGTATGACAGGTTTCAGAGGAACAGCCGTGTTAGTCTGTATTCGCAAAAAGAAAAGGAGTACTTGTGGCACCTTAGAGACTAACCAATTTATTTGAGCATGAGCTTTCGTGAGCTACAGCTCACTTCATCAGCAAGTGAGCTGTAGCTCACGAAAGCTCATGCTCAAATAAATTGGTTAGTCTCTAAGGTGCCACAAGTACTCCTTTTCTAAAAACATGTATGTTCTGCAGAACATAGCTGCACATTAAAGACATTGCAATATACATACACAACATATATATATATATATATATATATATATATATATATATATATATATATATATATATATATATAAACAAACATACTTGGAATATCAACATTTCTTATTTTATATGAGGCCTTAGTCAAACTAAAAAATGCAAGTTAACCCTAGTACCTGTATATTGCTTACAAAACAATCATACTTTCCTCCCTTTTCTATGAATGTTCAGCTTTGCTGTACTGTAAAAGTGTGTGTCTGCCAATCAGCAGTGTTAATGGTGATGAAATTACTAAGTATGTTGAGAAAGCATATGCCTAAATGGAGCAATGATGCAACTGAGCACAACCCCACTTACAGCAGGGCTGAATTTTGCTACTGGTAACTGTGAGCTCTCTCTTTCTGCATTATCTTGATGCAAATTCTACTGCAAATTATAGTTTTGAAATTTTCTCTGAGTAACTCTATTTCACTGTTCAGAAAAATGTAAATCTGCATCTTGGGTAAAATTGCAGAAGAAAATCCTATCAGCATGTTTTCTCTGGATCATGCAGTTCTATAACTCCCAGACCAACTTGAGCTAATTTCCATGGGAAATTAAACCTGAATTAATGCAAGTAATAAAAACCCATCCCAGAGATGGGAAAGTAATTTCTTCAGAAGGGATGTTCCAGTGTGATTTGATTCTCCTGTACAGCTGCAGATTGGGGAACAAACTAAATGGCATGATTCCTTGCACTTAGAATGAAAGAGAGGTATTGGTAGAATTAAATGTGAAGCTTCCTATCACCGGACAAACAGAAGTATTGGTGGCAAGATAGGGGAAGTTCTTTTATCTTAGAGGAGAATGCCCTCTACCACAATCATTTTGTTTTATAAATTTGACCTAGTTAACATTTTAAAGACCCCCTTTGATGAACACATTTGGTGAGAATGTTCATTCATGGAAATGATACCTCTGAGTAAGGATGTCAGGATGTCTTTCTGAGCATGCTCACTGCAATCACCTCTCATCATTGGCAGTTGACCTCAATGGCTGTAGAAATAGGAACTCCATAAGGACCCAGGTTTTGTGGGCAGGTGGGGAGAAAATGGCACAGAAGACTGAAGCCATTATGGTGTGGCCACCAATAACTTGTTTATGCTAATGACCCAGTATTAGCCACTGTGGCATATCTGAAAGTAGTAAAGCAAAACCAACATGCAAAGGCATTCTCAGAGTCAGAGCAATTGGCAATGGAGGATAAAGTTTATTCTATATCTGAATCACAAGAAGATAAGCAACGCCAAACCTGAGGAACCTCCAATGCATGGCTATGAAGTCATACGCTGTTCAGCAGTTGCCAAACATTGCTCTCAGTTGCAGGGATATGAATCCAGAGGAACCCTTTTGAAATTACTGGACCCAATAACTTCTCCCACTGGAGTCAGTGGAAGTTTTGTTATTGGATCCAGTGGGACCAGGATCAGACCCATGGAGTTTCATTTATTTATAGAGGTGCAGCTGAGAGCAGAGTTTATCCCTAAAGTTGTGATTTAAGCCAAAAATCCATTGTGCTAAACCTGTCATGATTTACACCCCATGTAACCCTATTGACTTCATGGACAATGCCACCGAAGTCAGTAAAGCTGCATAGAGTGTGTAACAGTGAAGCATATGGACTTCCACACATTATTTAATGCTGATTGCACAGTAGTCTGAGTTAATGATGCAGTGTTGGCAAGAACTCTGAATTTCTTGTCACATAATTTATATACAGTCTTTTTGTATTACAAATTTAGAAAATAAATGATGAAACTATGGTGTAGTGATATCCTAAGGTGTCTGTTGGGCAAAAGAGGGGGTGGGGGAAAGGATGAGAAAGTCAGAAGCCAGTTTATGGAGTAAAGGCTGATATGCAGTTCCCAATAAAACAGTGATAATTTGGGATTGCATGGAGAACATTTAAATGGAAAGAGAATAACAGAATGCAGGTATAACAGGAACTGAATGGGGTGAGGAGAAGCAGATCATAAAGGTCCCGATTATGGTCTGTGAATGCTAACCATAATATTAATACTTACTCCCAATAATAACAATAACTGAAACACAGTGTTCATTTTTTTAGTTTAAAAAAGTACAAATCTGTTTTCTGATCTTTTAAAAAATTGATATGCTGCCTCTGAACATGTTGTTGACCATTGTGTACTATTGGTGGTTGTAGGTTATTAAACTTTCTGGAGTTTCCATGTGCTCTGATTAAAGTGTGTCTATTTTTCTTCTTGTCAATTTCAAATGTTTATTTATAGGGCAGCAGGAAGACAATAATTAATCTGACTATTGGCTACTGTAGTCAGTGCTATGGTAATTCATTTAGATTTTATTGAGTGCATGGTTTTTAAATACTTTAGTTATATCATTTGCATAGCCACTGTAAGCTAAAAACAAAAAGCACCTTTCATTTATGTTCATTTATATGAACTATTTCTGAAAGTCAGAATTTTTACTTGATAAATATTTAAGCGGGCTATCAAAATATATTAAGTGTTTCATTTAAATATGCTCTTTCTATGTAAAGTTACCAGCAATAAGAGACACAAGAGATTGTCTCTGCCCTTTCAGAAATACCAGTGAAATAATATAAGGGAAATGTTACTTTTAGGACTTCATTTGTATTTATCAATATGGGCTGGACTCTACCATCTTTACACACATTAAGTAGTACCTTACTTCACAAGTAGCCCCATTGTCCTCAATGGGGCCACTCCTAGAGTAAGGTATTACTCCACATTAGTAAAGCCAACAGAATCTTGCCCTATGTGAGCAAAAATGCAGTAACTCATGTAATACTCATCAACAGCCCAGTCTTATTCCTTTTGAAGTCAATAGGAGTATGACTACATCAATAAAGAACAAAACTTTTGCATCAGATTTCACTAAAATTAAAGCAGCTAGCTTAGGAAAGCAAACGCATACTGTAGGTTCTTTTCAAGTTACCCATTACATTCATGAGAAGTGTAATATGCTACAGGAAGAGATTTTACAAGTTGCTTGTAATTAGACATGGATTCAGACCACAAAATTTGGATCCAATCTTCTAACCTGCTAAAGTTGAGATTCAGGGTTTGATTTGGTTCATGAGATCTTGAACTAACCCAAACAAGTCATCATCAGTAGGGACGCTGAAGTCACGCAGAACAATCAGTCTTGATGACTCCTCCACTACCACAGTGAAGAACTTGGTCAGCTTTAACAGGGACTCCAGGATGCTGTAGGAATAGCAATAAACTAACAAAAGTCCCATCTTAGCTCTGTCCCAGGACTTGCACACTGAGCCCTGGTCTACACTAGGACTTTAGGTCGAATTTAGCAGCGTTAAATCAATGTAAACCTGCACCTGTCCACACAATGAAGCCCTTTATTTCGACTTAAAGGGCTCTTAAAATTGATTTCCTTACTCCACCCCTGACAAGTGGATTAGCACTTAAATCGGCCTTGCCGGGTCAAATTTGGGGTACTGTGGACACAATTCGATGGTATTGGCCTCCGGAAGCTATCCCAGAGTGCTCCACTGTGACCGCTCTGGACAGCACTCTCAACTCAGATGCACTGGCCAGGTAGACAGGAAAAGAACCGCAAACTTTTGAATCTCATTTCCTGTTTGGCCAGCGTGGCAAGCTGCAGGTGACCATGCAGAGCTCATCAGCAGAGGTGACCATGATGGAGTTCCAGAATCGCAAAAGAACTCCAGCATGGACTGAACGGGAGGTACGGGATCTGATTGCTGTATGGGGAGAGGAATCCGTGCTATCAGAACTCAATCCCAGTTTTCGAAATGCCAAAACCTTTGTCAAAATCTCCCAGGGCATGAAGGACAGAGGCCATAACAGGGACCCGAAGCAGTGCCTTAAGTGAAACTTAAGGAGCTGAGGCAAGCCTACCAGAAAACCAGAGAGGCAAACGGCCGCTCCGGGTCAGAGCCCCAAACATGCCACTTCTATGATGAGCTGCATGCCATTTTAGGGGGTTCAGCCACCACTATCCCAGCTGTGTTGTTTGACTCCTTCAATGGAGATGGAGGCAACATGGAAGCAGGTTTTGGGGACAAAGAAGATGATGATGATGAGGTTGTAGATAGCTCACAGCAAGCAAGCGGAGAAACCGGTTTTCCCGACAGCCAGGAACTGTTTCTCACCCTGGACCTGGAGCCAGTACCCCCCGAACCCACCCAAGGCTGCCTCCTGGACCCGGCAGGCGGAGAAGGGACCTCTGGTGAGTGTACCTTTTAAAATACTATACATGGTTTAAAAGCAAGCATGTGAAAGGATTAATTTGCCCTGGCATTCGCGGCTCTCCTGGATGTACTCCCAAAGCCTTTGCAAAAGGTTTCTGGGGAGGGCTGCCTTATTGGGTCCTTCATGGTAGGACACTTTACCACTCCAGGCCGGTAACACGTACTCGGGAATCATTGTAGAACAAAGCATTGCAGTGTATGTTTGCTGGCGTTCAAACAACATCCGTTCCTTATCTCTCCGTGTTATCCTCAGGAGAGTGAGATATCATTCATGGTCACCTGGTTGAAATAGGGTGCTTTTCTTCAGGGGACACTCAGAGGAGCCCATTCCTGCTGGGCTGTTTGCCAGTGGCTGAACAGAAATGTTCCCCGCTGTTAGCCACGGGGAGGGGGCGAGGGTTGAGGGGTAGCCACGCGGTGGAGGGAGGCAAAATGCGACCTTGTAACGAAAGCACATGTGCTATGTATGTAATGTTAACAGCAAGGTTTACCCTGAAAGAGTGTAGCCACTGTTTTATAAAATGTGTCTTTTTAAATACCGGTGTCCCTTTTTTTTTCTCCACCAGCTGCATATGTTTCAATGATCACAGGATCTTCTCCTTCCCAGAGGCTAGTGAAGATTAGAAAGAAAAAAAACGCACTCATGATGAAATGTTCTCTGAGCTCATGCTGTCCTCCCACACTGACAGAGCACAGACGAATGCGTGGAGGCAAATAATGTCAGAGAGCAGAAAAGCACAAAATGACCGGGAGGAGAGGTGGCGGGCTGAAGAGAGTAAGTGGCAGGCTGAAGACAGGGCTGAAGCTCAAATGTGGCGGCAGCGTGATGAGAGGAGGCAGGATTCAATGCTGAGGCTGCTGGAGGATCAAACCAGTATGCTCCAGTGTATGGTTGAGCTGCAGCAAAGGCAGCTGGAGCACAGACTGCCACTACAGCCCCTGTGTAACCAACCGCCCTCCTCCCCATGTTCCATAGCCTCCACACCCAGACGCCCAAGAATGCAGTGGGGGGGCCTCCGGCCAACCAGCCACTCTGCCACAGAGGATTGCCCAAAAAAAAAGAAGGCTGGCATTGAATACATTTTAAAGTTGTAAACTTTTAAAGTGCTGTGTGGCATTTTTCTTCCTTCCTCCACCACCCCTCCTAGGCTACCTTGGTAGTCATCCCCCTATTTGTGTGATGAATGAATAAAGAATGCATGAATGTGAAGCAACAATGACTTTATTGCCTCTGCAAGCGGTGATCGAAGGGAGGAGGGGAGGGTGGTTAGCTTACAGGGAAGTAGAGTGAACCAAGGGGCGGGGGGTTTCATCAAGGAGAAACAAAGAGAACTTTCACTCCGTAGCCTGGCCAGTCATGAAACTGGCTTTCAAAGCTTCTCTGATGCGTACCGCGCCCTCCTGTGCTCTTCTAACCGCCCTGGTGTCTGGCTGCACGTAACCAGCAGCCAGGCAATTTGCCTCAACCTCCCACCCCGCCATAAACGTCTCCCCCTTACTCTCACAGATATTGTGGAGCACACAGCAAGCAGTAATAACAGTGGGAATATTGGTTTCGCTGAGGTCTAAGCGAGTCAGTAAACTGCACCAGCGTGCCTTTAAACGTCCAAATGCACATTCTACCACCATTCTGCACTTGCTCAGCCTGTAGTTGAACAGCTCCTGACTACTGTCCAGGCTGCCTGTGCTTCATGAGCCATGGCATTAAGGGGTAGGCTGGGTCCCCAAGGATAACTATAGGCATTTCAACATCCCCAACAGTTATTTTCTGGTCTGGGAATAAAGTCCCTTCCTGCAGCTTTTGAAACAGACCAGAGTTCCTGAAGATGCGAGCGTCATGTACCTTTCCCGGCCATCCCACGTTGATGTTGGTGAAACGTCCCTTGTGATCCACCAGAGCTTGCAGCACTATTGAAAAGTACCCCTTGCGGTTTATGTACTCACAGGCTTGGTGCTCCGGTGCCAAGATAGGGATATGGGTTCCGTCTATGGCCCCACCACAGTTAGAGAATCCCATTGCAGCAAAGCCATCCACTATGACCTGCACATTTCCCAGGGTCACTACCATTGATATCAGCATATCTTTGATTGCGTGGGCTACTTGCATCACAGCAGCCCCAACAGTAGACTTGCCCACTCCAAATTGATTCCCAACTGACCGGTAGCTGTCTGGCGTTGCAAGCTTCCACAGGGCTATCACCACTCGCTTCTCAACTGTGAGGGCTGCTCTCATCTTGGTATTCATGCGCTTCAGGGCAGGGGAAAGCAAGTCACAAAGTTCCCTGAAAGTGCCCTTACGCATGCGAAAGTTTCGCAGCCACTGGGAATCGTCCCAGACCTGCAACACTATGCGGTCCCACCAGTCTGTGCTTTTTTCCCGAGCCCAGAATCGGCGTTCCACAACATGAACCTGCCCCATTAGCACCATGATGCATGCATTGGCAGGGCCCATGCTTTCAGAGAAATCTGTGTCCATGTCCTGATCACTCACGCGACCGCGCTGACATCACCTACTCGCCCAGTATCGCTCTGCCAGGTTCTGGTGCTGCATATACTGCTGGATAATGCATGTGGTGTTTAATGTGCTCCTAATTGCCAAAGTGAGCTGAGCGGCCTCCATGCTTGCCTTGGTATGGCGTCCGCACAGAAAAAAGGTGCGGAATGATTGTCTGCCATTGCTCTGATGGAGGGAGGGGCGACTGACGACACGGCTTACAGGGTTGGCTTCAGGGAGCTAAAATCAACAAAGGGCGTGGCTTTACATCAAGGAGTATTTCAGGCAGGACTTCACGGAGGGTTCCAATAAGAAATAGTGCACCTAAGTTATTGTTCTTATTGGAACAAGGAGGTTGGTCTGGCCTCTGATTGATACATGGCTAGATTTACCTCGCTGCACCTTCTCTGTGAGTGACTGCAGTGTGACCTAGAGGAATGAGTCCCCTAGACGGGGGCGGGGAAGCAAATGAGTACAAAACAAATCTGGTCTATTTCTTGTTTTGATCCACTCCATCTATCTTTTACATCTTTGGCTGGCAGCAGACGGTGCAGAAGGACTGCATGCCATCCACATCTCATGGCTGCCCAGCAGAAGATGATGCAATAGGACTGCTAGCCATCCTCATCTCTTGCCTGCCTGGCAGAAGATGGTACAGCAGGACCGACTGCAAGACTAAAGAGAATGACTTGATCAAGTCACTCCAACTTTAGTCCCTGCACCCATGTCTGGCCAGGCGCTCCTGATCGACCTCACACAGGCGACCAGGAACACCTCAGACATGACGATGATGGCTACCACTCCTATTGCACCATCTGCTGCCACAAGGCAAGGGGTTGCTGCTGCTGTGTAGCAATGCAGTACCATGTCTGCCAGCACCCAGGAGACATACGGTGACGGTTAGCTGAGTGGGCTCCATGCTTGCCGTGGTATGGCGTCTGCACAGGTAACTCAGGAAAAAAGGCGCGAAACAATTGTCTGCCCTTGCTTTCACGGAGGGAGGGAGGGAACAGGGGCCTGACGATATGTACCCAGAACCACCCGCGACAATGTTTTAGCCCCATCAGGCACTGGGATCTCAACCCAGAATTCCAATGGGCAGTGGAGACTGCGGGAACTGTGGGACAGCCACCCACAGTGCAACGCTCCGGAAGTCGACTCTAGCCTCAATACTGTGGAAGCGCTCCACCGAGTTAATGCACTTAGAGCATTTTCTGTGGGGACACACACACTCGAATATATAAAACCGATTTTTAAAAAACCGAATTCTATAAATTCGACCTAATTTCGTAGTGTAGACATACCCTAAAGGGATGAAGACTCTTAGATTTAAGTTTGGAGTAGAAGCCCTCCTACATTTGAGGGAAGCAACCAACATGGCTACATTGTCTTCTCCACTCAACATATCTGTTTCTTATGCCAATTCAGTGGCATATCTGCTTATTTTTTTGAAAAAATGTGCTTTGACTATTTTTCACTCATATTAACACTGCAGAACCAACATAGTTCAAGAAGAGTGAGCTGAGTTACATTTTAGGGTGTACAATATCAACAAAATTGTTAACTGAGTTCTGGTTGCCGAATGTTATCATTGACAGTGATCTATGTACTAGGAAAAATACACCCTGACTTTCAAATCCCAGGTCTGACTGTGACAGATTGACAAATAAGAGAAAAAAGATTTTTACCTGTAAACTGTTTAAATTTGATATGGAATCATTGAAACACAATGCAGAAATCCAATGACATCGTCACATGATCATTTTTCAGAGTGTAATTGCACTTTAGCCATTGAGGTTGTCCCGATTACAGACTGATCAAATCTGGATTCTCTTCCGGATGCAGTTTCTAAGCAGTAATATTTGACTGCTATTCTCATGTGACAGAACTAAGCTGAGTTTAAACACTGTTGCTGTCATAGGTTTGATTGAATATGCTTTTCTGTTGCACAGCTTCTCTCCTCATTCGTTACTCCATGGGTGAAAATCAAGGCTTTTCTCCTACACAGTCTCTCTCTCTGTGCTTTTGTATCATTACTGCTCCACCTCCAGCATGTCTGGACCTGCTTTAGAGGCCTGTTCGTCTCAGGCTACAGCCTACTAGCAATTGAGCCTATGTCTGCCTTTCAGCCCAAGGACCCTTGCTCAGCCAGATCTGAGGCAGCAGCAGCATAGGATATGTTCCTTTTGATCATCAGCCATAAACCCCTGCTCTGCCAGGGAAAGGGGCTCAGGCTCTGAAAGACAGGAAATGGGTCTCTCTCCACCCCTCCCCCACTCCACAGGCTGGCTCCATGTTAAAGTCTTAGGAGCACTTCAGCAAGTCTGTGACAAGAACAGAGGCACGTGGGGATTCTACTCCCCATGAAGGTGCGCCATTATGGGATTAGAGAGAGGTAAGTGAGAAATCCCTACCTAGGTTCAAAATTCAAAATTATCATGATTTATTGAATAAAACCCTGGATGGTACTAGTTGCTCTGACTATATTTAGTTGGGTGCTAGCCAGCCTCAGGGAGCAGGCAGGTAGCCTTTCAGGGACATCTAACAAGCTACTCCCAAAATCAAGTTATGTGTAGCAGGACCCTTCCTCTATTGTGTGGTCCCCATGCCAGGTGAGTAGTGTACTACCTCCCCCTGTAAACAGCTGGGAGAAGAAGTACCACACATACATCACAACAAAAAAAAGCAACCTACAGGATTCTTTCAGGACAGGATGTCAGTGAATGGCTTGCAAGGAACTCATTAATATTAATAAAATATCTTCCCCTTCAAGCATTAGTAGATACAAAGGTGCCTCCTTTGAGGGCATCATAAGATTCCAACAAGGACATCAGATTAAACTAAATGTTGATCTAAAATGTTTATATAAAGAAATAAATAACTTTCATAAATTGGGACAGCCTAAGGTTGGTGCCACGGTAGCTCCACCAGGCAAAGACATCGTCTCACCTTCAGAAGGGAAATTCCTTCCAAAATGCCCCATAGACATGATGACACACTGCACAGGAATTCCAAAGCCTCAGCTATAGCCTTTCAGACCAAACATTTTTCATATATTAAATAAGGCAAAGCCTACTTTGTGGCAAACAAGTGGCTCATTGTCTAGAAATATAATCCTTGCTTGTAGTGAGGTGTCTTGGGTTCCGTCCTGGTGAAAACCTTGATGTGATTTGTGAGCAATGGATTCCAACTTGGTGACTACAAGGAAGCCATGTTACACCCATGGATATGCATTGCTCATCCTAAATGATTAGCTTGTCTGTGTGCAAATTTGCTGATGAGGAGCTACTGGAAGAAACATTGGAGAAATTACTGGGATTGCAAACCTCACTGTCGAAGCCAGCATAGCAACCCATTGATTGCTACCAACACCAAGATATCCAATGGACGATTGCCCTAGTAGAGGGAAAAATCTGGAGCAGAAACTTCCAAGGAAACATTGATAAATTTTCCTCCAAACCAACATAATCCTCAGCTTGACAAAGACAGAGTATTTGGGTTTGAGATCTTACAGTGCCTGTACAAGACTCTTCCTTTGGATTCACCGTCTGCACCCAGAGTCTTATATGGCTGGTGGTAGTCACAGCAAGGCTCAGGTCACATGTTACGTTGTCTATACCAGAGATAGTCAATTATTTTTTGTCAAGGTCCAAATTTCTTGGTCAAGGTATAGTGAAGGTCCAGACTCCAGAGAAAATAATTTAAAAAAATAAATAATGATAAGTAAATACAAAGATTTCATGGTCCATTCAAAAGCATCTGGTGGTCTGGATTTGGCACATGGTCTGCCTATTCACTACCCTGGTCTATACACATGCATAGACAGTATGCCAGTCACTCGCCGGTCCAGAGAAACAGACCCATTCATAAATGAATAGCTTCTGGAGAGGACTTATAACCACCAGTTCTTCAAAATCAAGAGAAGCTTTTAATCCCAATGTAGAGAATTGCTCACTCAGAGGCCAAAACTGACCTGACTGGCTGTAATTTTACCGTAATGTTAAAGGTTTGCAAAGATCAAAAACTAGAAGTCTGGTGCCTTTCATCAACTTCGTCTCAAGTGGGTTTCTCAATATGCACCTGCTGAAATTCCTTCAAAGGATATAGAACCGTGCACTTCATGAATGACACCTAATTTTGCATTGCATCTAGTTGCACTTTAACCATTAAGGTTGTTTTAATTACAGATTGGGCAAATTTGGATTCTCTTCCCTATACAGTTTCTAAGCAGTAATGTATGTAAATTTATTTTATGAGCTCTGTGACTGCAAGTCTCTTGTGACAGAACCATGCTGAGTTTGGCCACTGTTGCTGTCACACGCCTGACTGAATATGCTTTTGTACCTCTTCTAAAGAACAGCAATGAAAAATTCAAGGGGATAACCTCGATACAATTCCTTAGACACAGACTAACCCCATGTGCTTCTGTCAAATGAAACAAAAATGGCAGATGAAATTTATTGTTGATAAATGCAAAGTAATGCACATTGGAAAGCATAATCCGAACTATACATATAGATTGGGTCTAAATAAGCTGTTACTACTCAGGAAAGAGATCTTGGAGTCATTGTGGATAGTTCTCTGAAAACATCTAGTCAATGTGCAGAAGCAGTCAAAAAAGCCAACAGAATGCTGGGAATAATTAAGAAAGGGATAGATAATAGGACAAAAAATATCATGTTGCCTCTATATAAATCCATGGTACGCCCACCTCTTGACTAGTGTGCATGTGTGGTCGCCACATCTCAAAAAAGATATATTGGAATTGGAAAAGGTTCAGAAAATGGCAACAAAAATGATTAGGGGTATGGAAAGGCTTCTGTATGAGGAGAGATTAATAGACTAATAGACTAGATATTAATTATTTTCTTTCACAGTTTCTTGACAGACTGAATAATCTGCTGAATGAACCATTGGTAAAATGGTTTGACTTTCACTCTTTCATCTATAGAAAATATGCAACCTGCTTTTGCATGACAGAATATAGGCAGATGGATCCAATCCTGGGCATTCAGAACAGAGGCAAAATTCCTCCATCTGATACTTTAAACTTCCCTACCAGGAACAATGTATCTAGTAGACTGCTTTCTCTTCTCCCATCAACAAAAATCCTATCATACTATGTAGGTGGTGTAAAATAAAGCAGTTAAAAACAAAGCATCTCACAGAGTTCAGCTCAACTCACATTGTCAGAAAGTGAATGGACTGTTAGGGGCTGTAATCTACTACCTTATACCATTTGAAAGTCACACATGGACTGAATGAAGATTTCTGAGACCCCCATTTGAGCGTTTATAGTAGTTGTCTTTCTAAGTAATAACCATAAGAGTGTATGATCCAAAGGGTATCCAGCCTTTAGAGAAATAGGTTTTTTTCCATAGGCCTTTATCAAACAGTCATAACTTAGTGATTGGCACAAGACACAGAATTTGAATCTGGATTTCAAAAGCCATAAAATTCATGGGTGTTTGGATCAAATATTTTAGTTTGGGCCCATCTCTAGAGAAAAAGATGTGTGGAACAGTTTACACATAGCACTTTCCCAATATGTATACAAGGGTCACAAAAGTCAGGTAATGCTTGTGGTAGGATCTTCACACAACACCTAGATTGCAGCCTTTCTTTTCCATGTCTTTTCCTGTTACACTGGGTTTAATCATTAGTAAGTTACACATTTAAATTGTAGTACTATGAGTATCTCCAGTTATTTAATACAAAAAGTTCCTCTGAATTCAGTTTACATTATTGGACAGTAGATCTTCAGTTTCTGAGTTTGGTTAACACAAACTATAAAAACTAAAAAAAAATCAAAATAACAAAAGCAATGTTTCCATTGAAATTATTAGTTTACAAATTATCTCGCTACCTGAACTCCTTCTGCCCACTTTGTCTCCTTTGCTCATGCCCCACTCCTTACCTTCTTCCATACCGCCCTACCAGTGGAACAGCCTCCCAGCAAACGTATGTAAAGCAACCTCTCTCTTCTTCAAAAGACACTCTAAAATCTATTTGTTCCCTGATGCATCCTGGCTACATGGGCCACCCACTGCTTCTTTGCTGGATTGTACTGTACTGTCTCTGACTGTAAGCCCTGTGGGTCAAGAATGTTATTGGTTTGGCACAGCTGTCCATGGACAATACCATCTATACTTTATGCTCTACATAAATAACACAGAATCATTAATTTGTATTTTCCGTTAGATTTGTATACTGCCAAAGACGACAATGGCCACCCATTGCTAAGGAAGAATATTGAACAGCCACTGCTTATTTTACGGAGCGAGTCTAAGAGGTGCAGCAAGTTGGCAGGTTCCATTAAGTAGGTGAGATAAATGTGGGTAGCAGCTGTTTTCACCTACTCCACTCAACTTTCAATGCTGCTTCGTTACTGTACATAAATGCACAGCTCAGGTAAAAAAATTAGAATTGCTAAGAATGGGATCTTTGGCCCCCTCCTTTGAAAATCTACGTATTATAAATGGTTTTAAAACTATACAAACTCTACTGCATGCAAAATATTTCTGGCAAAGACTGGACTTTAATTTGTCTTTGTGTAAGAATTATAAAAACAATTACTTATTTAAACAATTCTTTGCTGCATATATTTGCTGTATTCCAAGTAAAGTAATAAATACTCATAAACCTGATGTTGATTTCTTAAAAGAATTCTCATGTGGAATACATTAGGGTGCTGTTCCAGGAATCTATTTATGGTTGTGTCTATAAAAAAGAAGCACCTCATGCAGCTCAGACATAGATCAGTTTCTGCCCACTTCCACCTATTATAAGTCATGAGCGTTAATGGTAGCTGAATAGTTACTGTAAATGACACCTTAAAGATGCTCATAGGTATATAATGGGTAAGTCAAATGATTGTACTGCTCTTATCTCCATGAAAGTCCAAATTCAAAACCACAGTGGGTTTATATCAAACTCATGACTTTGTTGTTAACAGGGTCTTGTATTAATTAGTGGTCCGTACAAAAGTTTACATTGATTTCTTGGGAATATACTTATGATAAATATACAGAACAGTGACACAATATAATGCAATTAAAATGTATGTTCTGCCCATTTCTATATATTGGAAGAACAAGAATATATAGCCAAATTAAATTAAATGTAATTATCAAATAAAGATCATCTTCTTGCAGTTGTCAGCATTAAGAAATTATTTGGGAAAGTCTGATTATTTATATATAAAGTTGGAAAGTGAAGGGTGTCTTACAAACTCTTGTAAAACAGTTCTCAGTTTGGACTTTCTGAAGGGAGAATTGAGCAAGAGCCAAGACAGAATGTAAACTGAACACTACCTATGAGCTTAAACTGGGTACTTCAGATTCATTAGACTGAAAACAACATGAGTATTATTGCTTTCAAGACCTAAACTCTTCTGCTATAGAAACTAACTTAAAACAAGGTAATTTAACCAGAAGACAATATGACTCATGGATCACGTATATAGTCAAAAATTGGAAGCCATTTGTGTTTCTTTACTTCTGAGATATCTGGGTTTGAGTTTTTATGAAAGTCAGATCTTTAACTTTGTAAAACAGAAAGTAACACATTTCAGGCTACTTACTAATAACACAGATTAGTTTTTCTTTCTCTGTTTTAAAGTGAGATGAACTGCAGCTCTAATTGTCCAATCTCATCCTAACAGCAATGCAGCATAGAAAATCTACAATTAGATAGCATAGGATTTGGAGAAAAAATGGTACATATTTTGTTATATTTTTGTACAGTGTCATTGCAATAGATAAATACATGTCTGAACATCCAACAGTGTTTGCAGCTATTTACTGCTAGTTAAGACAACGTTTCTCAAGGCACTCAGCAGCCGCTGCCCATTGCATTCAACACAGAACACCTTGAGATCTTCAAATCTTAAGTGATCAGTCACAGTTAAAGTGCAGCAAAGAATTGTCAGGTCCATCTTCACTTTTGCTTTACTCCTTTAATTGACACAGTTCTTTCTGATTCTTCTGTCGCTGTCAATTTGTCTGATGCTTTTTGTAACATTAATGGTGCCTTCTTTTGTGGGCATTTTCTTGGTGTCCCATTTAGCCTGTTAAAAAGTTTAAAACAATATCATGAGTTTGACATTGGCAGCAAATTGTGAGACATTTACAACAGCTATCAGAGGTTTGTCAAAATAAATATGCTAAATACACAGAAAAACCAAGTGTTCTCCACCCATTTTAGTGATTTGGGGTAAATTTTTTAGTTAATCACAATAGATATCTATCCGGCCTCATCCAAAGCCTGTTGACATCAAGGGAAAGACTCCCATAGATGCCAGTGGGCATTGGACCAGGCCAATAAATCATTTTGACCGTCATTAACACTGCTATGCATGCACCTCTGTACACAGATTGAAAAAGTTTTGTACAAGAAGAAAACCCATACACTTGTTACTCAAAACCAGCACAATTTCTCCGACACTTTGCTTGATCTCCACTTAAGTAAATATATAAAAAATGTCATGAGAAACTGGGGTGTTCTATCACTGTGATGTAGGAGATGTGTTGCTTCCTTCTGAATTACTCTATTCTTAGTAATCATCAAGAAGTCCCTGGGCAGTTCTGTTTAAAACAAGATGTAGTGATGTAGCCCTGGCTATTTACTCCCTGAAGCAAAATTCATAATGCAATATATTGTCCTGTGGCTATTGTGAAATACAGGAAATAGAGGGCCAAATCCTTTTTACCCTGTGGGCTAACCTGGGGCAAGTAGAGCCAGGAGGATTTGTCCCAGAATGTATGTGCCATCATGTAAATAATAGCTCAGATGGTCCATTTTAAAATGAGGTTGTGACAGAGTGCTGAGGCCTAATAGATGGGACAGCACTCTGATCACTGTTGTCTCAGTTAGTTTCCCCAGCAGTCATTGATTGAGGAAATAGGGAGAAATTAGCTAATCAGATGGGAAACTGGGTGAGTTAAGGAACTAATTGGCTCATCAGATGACTAACTTGATAAAAGGCAGGAAGGAAGTGTTATTGGGGCAGGGCAGCTGTGCCCAAACTGAAGAAGATCCCAAGGAAGGGAGATCTCTTTTCCTTCCAGGGCCCTGATGAACAGGGGTCTGATGGTAATAGAGCTACAGGAATTAGAATTGTTGTACTGAACTGTACAGGTGTTGGTTGAAGGGACTTGAATAAATAATATGGAGTGGACACTAAAAGAAGAGAGTCTGAGCAGTTTCTGTGGCGAACAAGGAAAGGTGAGGCATCTGTCCCTTACAGATGTGAACTCTCCTTCGCCATTAACCTCTGCTCATACATATTAATCTGATTATTTTAACAGGAGAAGCTATGTTTTTCCTCAAGTTTAGCTTTGAATACAGTGCATATTGGGGACATGTACAGTATATATAGTCCCCATGCAAAATAAAGATTTACCTTTTAGAAATCTAGCGATAGCAATTGCCTCAGTGACCTACTGCAGTAGTCGATTCAACAGGCTGACTGTACACTATCTAAAGTTATATTTATTGTAATTATCTAAAATTTACTGCCCTTTATTTTGAATGATTGCCTCCTTCTTGTGAAATCTTCAATCTCCCCTTGATAAATTTAATAATTCATTCAAGTCTTTTTCTGCCTTTCCAGACTAAATAATTATTGCACAGTTTATATCTATACATGCCTTCTCTGGACCTTCCCAGTCCTCACTCTACCTTTCTTAAAGTGTGCTAACCATATCTGGACAAGATAAATGAGTGCACACCAGTGTTTGAAATGGTCTTATAATATTATCTCTCTATTTTAATTCACTTATTTGCCTTTTCAAATGTTGCTATGTACCTGGCAAACGTTTCATTAGCCATTCACAATGGATCTGAAATCTTTTTCCTGCAGATTATCTAGATTACAGAGCCAATGCTGCCTTCACTTCCACAAGTGTAACTCCCACTGAAGCCAGTGGGAGTTACACCCCTGCAACTAAGGGCAGAATTGGGCCCCTACATTTGCCAATGTACATTATATTTATGGAAGTTGAATTACATCTGCCATTGTGCTGCCTAATGATCCAAAGTGTTCATATCGATCTGGTGTTTCTCACAGTTCTCCACAGATTTTGTTAATCAAAATAATTTAATGTCAGTCAGCAAACTTCAACTCCCAGTGCACCTCCTCCGTCAGATCTTTCATACAATATAGTCAATAATCCTGGACCCAACATTAACCCCTTGAGTGTCCAACCGTTATATTTCCTTCATTATTTTATTAATTGTTTTTATTATCAATTTCTTTTAGGCCCATATCCTTTTCACCTTACTGACATACACCTTTGCTGGCACTACAGTTTGATTCAGCAAGACAACGGAGGAATAGATATTGTAATAAATAATAATACCTAGTTTAGATAGCTATATAGATAAATAGATAGCACTTGTCATCAGTAGATCTCAAAGAGCTTTATTCCCATTTTACAGATTGGGAAACTGAGGCACAGCACGAACAAGTGACTTCCCCAGGGTCACCCACCAGGCTATTGGCAGACCCAGCAATATAACCCAGGTCTCCTGAGCCCCAGTCCTGTGTGCTGTGCACTAGGCAACACTGCCTCCCAATAAAGATAGAAGGCAAAGTGAAGTCAGTGAGAGTACTCACATAAATCACATAACCAAGATTTGACTTAGTGTCAACCAAGTTCTCTGTGCACATGGATATAATAATTGATTGCATGCATCTTTGTTTGACAGAAAAAGTTGGAAGAATGCATTCCAAGCCAATGATAGAGGGCCCAATTAAGTAATCCATACTCATGTGAGTAGCCCCATTGCAGTCAATGGTAACATGATTTAAGGATTGCAGGAATTGGTCCATCATCTCTAGTAACACCAAATAAAATGAAAGACAAGAAGAGTGGGATAATATCTTTTACTGGACCAACTTCTGTTGGTGAGAGAGACAAGCTTTCGAGCTTACACAGAGCTCTTCTTAAAATGTTTGTATTCTTGTTGCTAAAAAAATAAGAATAATAGATTAGAGCTATCATTTGTAGAATCTAATTCTGAAATGCTGCCAAGTCTCTTACAAATTGGATTTTATAATTACATTGATTCTGTTACACCATATTCAATTTGACTATTAAATTTCTCAATGGACTCATGATTATGACAAGCATTTGCACTTTTTCATTTTCGGCAATCCCCCTATTGCTCTTGAAGTCATGTTGACGTGGAATGTGTCCCTGTACTCCTGCTACTGCAATACTTAAATGGAAAGACACAACTGGGTGTAGGTCACAGGGGAAATATTTCCATGCTGCAGAAGCAATGAAGGATGAATAATACAGTACAAGGAGGTTTAAAATAAACACACACATACTATTGTGTTTGCTATTAATGAACATTAGAGGTAAGATTGAGATGTGGCTTCCATTCTAAACTCCCTTTTCCAGTTGCTGTCTATTTTCTCAGACAAATTCCTTTTGGGCTCAAATTTCCCATGCTTGTTCTCCCATCCCAGAGGTAAATGTTTGAGAGAACCTGTCTGATGATCCTACTGTGCAGTTGGGTAGGGGCCTTTGGGTCTGTCCCTTGTCAGCACTTAATCATCAGTCAGAAGACGTAGATTCAAAGTCTGCCTCTGCCCAGATCTGCAGCTTCTCATGCAATATGCTGTGGCTGCAGTGTACGTATTTTATTGTATTTCAAGATGCTAAATGGGGTTTGACTGTAAAATGGAGAATTGTCACAAAAATAATTGTAGTTCCATTGAAGCTAGTCCTGAGAGTCACAGAACATAATTATAAACCTACCTCTGCTGTTCTGAAGTTATTGTGTTTCTGTGTCATCGTTCCAGAGGGATGGACTGCAGGTTTTGTGCATTGAGTACCACAGTTAGTTTTCTTCTCAGTATTAATTATTCCACTTGCAGTCGAGGACATGGTAACACAGGTCTGAGTTGACTTTTCATCCTCCAGCATACCTAATAAGAACACATGAAATCACATTCCAACAACATTTGACACTAATGGTCATTGTTCCCTTACATTGTATCACTATTTTGTAACTTTTAACTAAAGAACACTGTAGGGTGACCAGATGTCCCAATTTTATAGGGACAGTCCCGATTTTTGGGTCTTTTTCTTATATAGGCTCCTGTTACCCCCCACCCCCGCCCGATTTTTCACATTCGCTGTCTGGTCACCCTAGAACACTGTCAACTTGAAACCTAGTTTATATAAAACAAGGAATTAAAAGTAAATTTCAGATAGTAAAGTTGCCTCTGTGTCTCCTGCCTATTTTTGTGATTTTTACCTTCACATTTCCCTGTCTTAAAAATGCCTCTCCTGTCATTGTCCTACACAAACAAAATGGGATATGAGTTATGGTGGGCCCAGGTCCTGTAAGCCACTGAACATGAGCAGACCTTTTCTCTACCTCAGAGGCCTGTTGACTTCATGGGTACAGGAGTTTGCCAATGCAGAGCGGCTTGGAGGATCATGGCCTAACTGACTATACAAGGAAACAGTGACACTGACTGCATAGAAAGTACGATCAAATTCATACAAAGGAAGACACTGGAAAATAACTAGAGACACCTCTCCCCTTGAATTCCTTCTAACCTTAGTAATCTTAGGGGTTACTTATAAAAATGGTAGGTAAGAAATATTCTGATAAAAATATGATTTTTATTTAGAAGGGTACCCTTAATTTTTATGAGGACTTGTTGCATAATAGACACAAAAAACATATTTTATCAAAACATTGTGTCCATCAATAGTCAAATTATTAAGGAATAATTTTTTTTCAGCTCTGGTTGAATGTACTGCAAGGCAAACATAGAGCAATATGATATGGGTGAGCCTAAAAAAGTTTCCTCATCTTATTGCATTAACTGAACTAAGCTATCATTTACAATAAGCCTACTTCATTAAACTTCTAGTTGTAATTCTGGGTCTCAAATCTGAGTTGTGGATCTGGCCAAAGTTATAACAACAATGAAAAAAAGAACAAGGCTGGATGTGTCACTTTGGTTACTGTAGCTTTCGTTGTTCAAAAATACTTAACAAATTCTATTTATAAAGAGGCTTGTTTACATGCCAACAGAAAAAATGTATAATCTTATTTTATGGCTGTACAAGTGCTGTGATCACTGGATGGAGAAGTAAGGGTGTGTATATAGATACAAAGGGGAAATAAATGTGAAGAGGAACTATACGGAAAACATTTATTGCTGTTTGAACTGTGCATTGCATCACCAAACCCATTCTCATAAATCAGATATGAATACAAGTGTAGCATTAAGGACACAACAAATGAAAGAGAAGTAGCTCTGTATTCTCGCCCAGAAATCTGCAGGGAATACACCTGGCAGGAAAAGCTGCCTGATCAATAGAAAGAATTTTCAGTAGCAGGTTTCCAAAGGAAATGACTGAGAAAAGTAAAGACGATGGAAATAGCAACTGGGGACATACCAAAACAGCTGTCCAAACTGCAAGAGAAGGTCCACCCAAATTTCCAGTCTTGATGCTGAAAGTGATGAAGGTGACTTAATGCGTGAGAAATGTGAATAAAAATATATTATTGCAGTTTCCTAAACTGTCAACAGATGGTGACAGAGCTTCCATGTGCCAGTTTCTCTGTAGGACTGTAAGGTGAAAAAAAATAAAAATAAAAAAAAAAGTCCAGACAAATAAAAAATGGAATTAGCTTTTTTTTAACATCAATATTGTATTTTATGTAAAAAATATGTTTTAAAGTCCTTAATGCTTGGAAGTTGTCATTTTCTGTGAGAGGAAAAAACTGATGTTTCTCTCATCTCTTTATCTGCCTCTAACAAAGAGCTTCAGAGGAGATCCTGGCAATTACAGGCACGTGAGCCTGACTTCACGGGGCAAAGTGATAGACACAACAGTAAAGAACAGAATTATCAGACACATAGATAAACATGATTTGTCAGGGAAGAGTCAACACAGATTTTGTAAAGGGAAATCATGTCTCTTAGAATTCTTTGAGGGAGTCAACAAGTATGTGGATAAGAGTGATCCACTCGGTATACTGTACTTGGATTTTGAGAAAGCCTTTGATGAGGTCCTCATCAAAGGCTCTTAAGGAAACTACGTAGCAATTGAGATAAGAGGGAAGGCCCTCTCATGGATCAGAAACTAGTTGAAAGACAGGAAACAAAGGGCAGGAGGAATAAATGGTCAGTTTTAAGACTGACCATTCAGAGAGGTGAACAGTGGACTGCCCCCACAGGGATCTGTATTGGGACCTGTGCTGTTAGGCATATTTGTTAAAGATCTGAAAAGGGGAAACGAACAATGAAGTGGCAAAGTTTGCAGACAACACAACATTATTCAAGATAGTTACATCCAAAGCAGATTGCGAGGAATTACAGAGGGATCTCACAAAACGGAGTGACTGGGCAACAAAATGGCATACGAAGTTCAACATAGATAAGTGCAAAGTAATACACATTTGAAAAAATAATCTCCAATATACATTTACAATGATAGGTTCTAAATTAGCTGTTACCACCAACAAAGAGATCTTGGAGTCATCACCAGGACAGTTCTCTGAAAACTTCCTCTGAATGTGCAAGTGGTCAAAAAGGCTAACAGTGTGCTAGGAACTATTAGGAAAGGGATAGAAAATAAGACAGAAAATATCATAATGCCACTAATAAATCCCTGGTACGCCCACACCTTGAACCAGTTATGGTTCCCTTCTCTCAAAAAGGATATTGTGGAGATGAGAAAAGTTCAGGGAAGGGCAACAAAGATGCTAAAGGGCTTCCATACAAGGAGAGATTCAAAAGATTAGGGAGGTTCATCTTAGAAAAGAGATGACTAAGGGGGATATGATAGAAGTCTATGAAATCATGAATGGTGTGGAAAAAGTTAATAGAAAAGTGTTATTTACCCTTTCACACAATACAAAAAGCTGATGAAATTAACAGGCAGCAGGTTTATTACAAACAAGAGGAAATACTTTTCATACAACACACAACTAACTTGGGGAATGCATTGCCATGGGATGCTGTGATGACCAGAAGTATAACTGGGTTCATAAAAGAACTGGATAAGTCCATCAATGGCTATTAGCCAAGATGGTCAAGGATACAACCCCATGTTTAGAACAACCCTACATTTCCAACCCCCAGAAGCGGAAGATGAGGTGGATCACTCCATAGTTGCCCTGTTCTGTACACTCCCTGTGAATCATAGAATCATAGAATCACAGAATATCAGGGTTGGAAGGGACCCCAGAAGGTCATCTAGTCCAACCCCCTGCTCAAAGCAGGACCAATTCCCAGTTAAATCATCCCAGCCAGGGCTTTGTCAAGCCTGACCTTAAAAACCTCTAAGGAAGGAGATTCTACCACCTCCCTAGGTAACGCATTCCAGTGTTTCACCACCCTCTTAGTGAAAAAGTTTTTCCTAATATCCAATCTAAACCTCCCCCACTGCAACTTGAGACCATTACTCCTCGTTCTGTCATCTGCTACCATTGAGAACAGTCTAGAGCCATCCTCTTTGGAACCCCCTTTCAGGTAGTTGAAAGCAGCTATCAAATCCCCCCTCATTCTTCTCTTCTGCAGGCTAAACAATCCCAGCTCCCTCAGCCTCTCCTCATAACTCATGTGTTCCAGTCCCCTAATCATTTTTGTTGCGCTTCACTGGACTCTCTCCAATTTATCCACATCCTTCTTGAAGTGTGGGGCCCAAAACTGGACACAGTACTCCAGATGAGGCCTCACCAATGTCGAATAGAGGGGAACGATCACGTCCCTCGATCTGCTCGCTATGCCCCTACTTATACATCCCAAAATGCCATTGGCCTTCTTGGCAACAAGGGCACACTGCTGACTCATATCCAGCTTCTCGTCCACTGTCACCCCTAGGTCCTTTTCCGCAGAACTGCTGCCTAGCCATTCGGTCCCTAGTCTGTAGCTGTGCATTGGGTTCTTCCGTCCTAAGTGCAGGACCCTGCACTTATCCTTATTGAACCTCATCAGATTTCTTTTGGCCCAATCCTCCAATTTGTCTAGGTCCTTCTGTATCCTATCCCTCCCCTCCAGCGTATCTACCACTCCTCCCAGTTTAGTATCATCCGCAAATTTGCTGAGAGTGCAATCCACACCATCCTCCAGATCATTTATGAAGATATTGAACAAAACCAGCCCCAGGACCGACCCTTGGGGTACTCCACTTGATACTGGCTGCCAACTAGATATGGAGCCATTGATCACTACCCGTTGAGCCCGACAATCTAGCCAGCTTTCTACCCACCTTATAGTGCATTCATCCAGCCCATACTTCCTTAACTTGCTGACAAGAATACTGTGGGAGACCGTGTCAAAAGCTTTGCTAAAGTCAAGAAACAACACATCCACTGCTTTCCCTTCATCCACAGACCCAGTAATCTCATCATAAAAGGCGATTAGATTAGTCAGGCATGACCTTCCCTTGGTGAATCCATGCTGGCTGTTCCTGATCACTTTCCTCTCATGCAAGTGCTTCAGGATTGATTCTTTGAGGACCTGCTCCATGATTTTTCCAGGGACTGAGGTGAGGCTGACTGGCCTGTAGTTTCCAGGACCCTCCTTCTTCCCTTTTTTAAAGATTGGCACTACATTAGCCTTTTTCCAGTCATCCGGGACTTCCCCGGTTCGCCACGAGTTTTCAAAGATAATGGCCAATGGCTCTGCAATCACAGCCGCCAATTCCTTCAGCACTCTCGGATGCAACTCGTCCGGCCCCATGGACTTGTGCACGTCCAGCTTTTCTAAATAGTCCCTAACCACCTCTATCTCCACAGAGGGCTGGCCATCTCTTCCCCATTTTGTGATGCCCAGCGCAGCAGTCTGGGAGCTGACCTTGTTAGTGAAAACAGAGGCAAAAAAAGCATTGAGTACATTAGCTTTTTCCACATCCTCTGTCACTAGGTTGCCTCCCTCATTCAGTAAGGGGCCCACACATTCCTTGGCTTTCTTCTTGTTGCCAACATACCTGAAGAAACCCTTCAGGTTTCTTCTTTCTTGAACCTTTGGTATGAGCCACTGTTGGAGTAAAGATACTGGGCAAGATGAACCATCTTCTGATCCTGTGTGGTAGCTCTTATATTCTTATTCCACAGCACTGACACCTCCCCTCATTCAGCAGTAAACATCTCCTCTCCTGCACCTCCATGAAGTCTACTCAAGCAGGTTACATTTTAAATCTCACACCTCCCTGCTATTTTCCAGACTAAGGTGTGCAGCAGAGTAGTAAAAAATTTATTAAAACGAATGTTAAAAAAACTATATAAGACATAGTTTTGGAAAAGAGTGTCTGTACATCTGGGTATAGTGCTTAGATTATCCACAGATATAAAGCTGGTTTTTAAAAGTCATATGATACTTTTTTTCTTGGTCCCAGTCACCTGGCATGGGTCAGGGTTACAAAGGATTCTAGACTACTGTTGCACACTCAGATGATTTGTGGGAAGGGACATGAGGAGCCAGTTAGTTATTTAGGAACAAGGGCTCAAGAACTGTTTATGTATTTATGGCATAGCCTATGGAAACAAATGCAGGCTTGGTAGCCAGGAACTCCCAAGTTCTATGCCCCACTCTGGTACTGACTTAGTGTGGTCTTGTGTATATTGGTTCTACTCCCGGCTTCAGTTTCCCCATCTGAAAACAGAGATAAGGATACTTACTTATTTATCTCACAGGGGTGTTGTAAGCATGTGTTACTACAGGTCTTTGAAGATGCACAGTGCTATAAGTGTTAAGTATTTGGACATTTGGACATTTCAAACATATGGTGTCATGGGGTGTCCACCCCACACAAGGCCTGAAGGAGTTAAGGTAGCTAGGTGGCACAGTGGCTGCACCTGGAGGAGAAGCCAGGGAGTAAAGAGAGTTAATTAAAGAGGAAGCTTAGCTGGACAGGAACAAGAGGGGCCGGCATAAGCCCAGGACCTGAGAGTAGAAGGAGGCTTTACTCTCAGGATGAGAGAAGGCAAGGTAGGAAGTACCTGAGGGAGACAGGTGCAAGGTTCAGGACAGTGCAGACCTTGACTGCTTGTTATAGAATCCCTGGGCTGGAACCCAGGGTTGAGAGTGGGCTTGGGTTCCCCTACCAGCCCCTGGGGAGCGGGCGTTAAGAGGCAGCAAGAGGGAAGAATGCCTGGCACTGTGGGTCCTTTGATACCCCAGAAGGTGAGGACTACAGTGACCTGGGTGGAGGGCCAAGCCATGAAGCAAGAGTAGTTGAGTCCCAAGACAGAGAGGCTGAGAGAGTGATGGCGTGAGCAACTGCAGGAAGGGTATCAGACTGGCAGAGCTAATTCCCAGATACAGCCAGAAGGAGGTGCTCCAGTGATGAGTGGAGTGTCCCATGACCCACAGGTTATCAGTTTTTTCTTCTGTGGGTTCATTCTCCTGCACTACTTTCACCATGCAGCTATTTGGAGGTTGAGCCCATAACAATACTATTTTATTGTGTTAGTACTATTATGAAAAGCACAGTTGTATTGATTTGTATTACTGTAGCACTATTAGGTACAGTTGTTTTATCCATTCATCGGCTGATTGTGCTGCCGCTTTCTGTCTTTCACGGAACAGATTTATTGGAATAGATGTATCTTTCTTGGGATTGTGGAAAACCATAAACACTGGAAATGGTAGATTTGGTTCATTTGTGTATCTGCTAATTTGCTGCTTAAGTGCCACACTCTGCTGAGATTAGACATTTTGTCCAATACTTATCTGAAACTAACCACTTATCAGCATCTGGGACTGCAAATATCAGTTCCATTCTCTCTTTCCATTGAGTCCAGTTATTAGTTACATTGCCATTATCGGGGTCTATTGATGTACTGCAGGCTTTATCCTTATTTTAGTCTGACGCTATTATGTTTGCTTTTCTAAAAGTAAGAAACTGTTTTAGAACCCTTGTTCATCAACAAGGGAGTGATTTACTGAGCCGGCTGTAACAATATGAAAGACACTTTCAGGCAGCATGCTGTTTCCTGGGAGGAACTGTTTGGAAGCAACAGTTGCTGGAGAACTGTCTGAGAACTCAGGAGGCTGAAGAAGCCATGTTGTAAGCAGCCACAACAAACCCTGAGTGAGACCTTATGTGTCAGAAGACCCAGACACAACAAAGCATAAAACACTCACAAGACTAGAGAAAAAAAGACTCTTGGAAATTCTAGCATCATCCACTGCAAGTTTAGGAACTTATTGTATTCACTTTCCTCTTCATATACACTGGTGTGAAGTCAGAACAACAATTCATTAGCAATGGAAGCTAGAGCACAAGATTCTGTTGACAAATCAGAAAATGAAACATAATTTAGATGCTAGCTATTTCATGAATTCATATATGAATCCTAATTAGAGAACAGACAAGGTCTTAAAGAAAGGACTAGGCACAAAACTTCTTGCTCTCCAGATGGCAAGCGTTTGGCAGTGTTATAAGAGAAGCAGAATACTGCCGTGTCACAAATAAAGGAATGACTGGTTAGATATTTTTCCTTTCACCATCTGGAAGTTGCAAGCTGTTAAGGTAGAAACATCCTGTATCTGAGTCTTGCCTAAGTATAATTTAAACCGAACTGCTTAGGCATTTATGTCATGATCATCATGTTGATAAATGCGAAGTAATGCACATTGGAAAACATAATCCAAACTATATATACAAAATGATGGGGTCTAAAATTAGCTGCTACAACTCTAGAAAGAGATCTTGGAGTCACTGTGTCTCTGAAAACATCTGCTCAATATGCAGCAGCAGCCAAAAAAAGCTAACAGAATGTTAGGAAAGGGATAGATAACAAGACAAAAATAATATAATGACAATATATAAAGCCCTATACCCACGGCTTGGTGCAGTTCTGGGCACCCCGTCTCAAAATAGATATTAGAATTAGAAAAAGTACAGAGAAGGGCAACAACAACGATTAGGGGTGTGGAACAGCTTCCGTATAGGGAGAGATTAAAAAGACTGAAAATGTTCAGCTTGGAAAAGAGATGACTATGGGGGATATGACAGAGGTCTATAAAACCATGAATGGTGTGGAGAAAGTGAATAATGAAGTATATTTGCCCCTTCACATAACAAAGAACTAGGGGTCACCCAATGAAACTAATAGGCAGCAGGTTTAAAACAAACAAAAGGAAGTATTTCTTCACAGTCAACCTGTGGAACTCATTAGCAGGAGATGTTGTGAAGGCCAAAAGTATAACTGGGCTCAAAAAAGAATTAGATAAGTTCATGGAGGATAGGTCCAGGGGTGTCCCTAAACCTATGACTGCCACATGCTCAGACTAGATGACAGGTGGGGGATCGCTCAACGAATTGCCATGTTCTGTTCATTCCCTCTGAAGCATCTGGCACTGTCCACTGTCAGAAGACAGGATATGGGGCTAGATGGACCATTGGTCTGACCCAGTATGGCCATTGTTATGTCCTTATCATAGTAATATCAGAGTGCCTGTTTTCACACACCCCTTCCTCTCTGTAAGCTTGCAGAGCTCTCAAAGCAGGAATTGAAGCATAATTATGCTTTCCTTATCACCATCCAATTCTTTCTGTCAGGACAAGCCCACTCAAATTGTCTGAGAGCCTCCCAGGGCCTGGATAAGTAGTATAGTCCATAACATGCTCTTTGAAGCTCATCTATTTTATTAAGTGAATTAGCATGCTTGACAGACTCTGTAGTTCTTCTCCCAAATCCTGACCCCTTGACAGACTATCAAACCTCAAATAATGTAACGTTGCTCCTTTTATCCTGACAAATATCCAATATTTGGGGCCTTGCTGAGTTGTTTCCATTAGAAGCAGAAATCGATGATAGTCAAATATTTCTTTTGGTACAATCCAGTTTATTTGCAAAAAATGTATGCAAACTCTAGGTTCTCTGTTCACAGTATGAACCAACAGCAGCCACATCTGCCTTTCCAGCAAGTACTGTGCCCAAAAGAAGTTCTATCTCTCGACTTTCTCCCAGGACCATGCTCACCACTGCTTCTCTCAGTTACCGGTAACTTTTTGAGTCTCTCTCACACACAGACACACATCAGACAATCCTTTAGCCCCTGCATTTGCAATCAGTCCCAGAGAATCCCGAGACCATGTGGCTTAACTTCTGACTTTAACCTTGCCATGTAGCCAGTTGCCTTGGGTGGTGGTTTTCTATTGTTTCTACAAAAAGAAAAGGAGCACATGTGGCACCTTAGAGACTAACAAAGTTATTGTTAGTCTCTAAGATGCCACAAGTACTCCTTTTCTTTTTGCGGATACAGACTAACATGACTGCTACTCTGAAACCTGTCACTATTGTTTCTAGTTATCATTATATAAAGTGGTTTTTAATTGCTCCTTCCACTTAGCCTGAATGAAGGATGGTTCACTACCCATCAGCTTTAATGAGGTCTGTGATTGTCTATAAATAAAAGACCTTCTTGATGGCAGCACAACACAGCATAATAGAAACAATACTATGGCCCAAATCATCTTCTAACATGTTTCTGGTCCAGATTATAAATCTCCAGAAATATTTAGAGCACTAGCCATGACCAGTATTGGTTCTGATTACAAATACACCAAAAAATAACCTTTTATCTAAAACTTCCCTCACAGCTAAAAACAGGACCAAATGGGGCCTGTTTGCAAACTATCCCTTGTTTTGGTATTTACAAATTGAAAACTTGAATTATGTTTTGCAGAACCAAGGCCCCCATCCCCTCCCAGATTTGTCTCTAGTAGAGATAGGACGAACCTAGACCCTTTTATCCAAACCTCCCAAATGTTGGTGGATTGGAAAAACTAGAACATGGATTCAAACCAATTCTGGCCAGTGATTTTTTTTTTTTTGCAAAACCAAAACTAAAACCTGTCCTCCTTAGCACTACTTTAGTTCTTATAGAACTTCAGAGAGAACCTCAGCTCTGGGTAATGTTTCAACAATTCCACATGTAAGCAGTGTCAGGATGAGCTGCACCCTGACATCCGGTGGTGAGGTGTGGCAAGTTGTGGAAAAGAACTTCGGGGGCCGATCTCATTTGCATAGGCACACCCACCCCACCTAGAATGAGGCCATAGCTGCCCAAATGGTCACTTTGGCTGCTGTGGGATCCCCAGTGTCTCTCTTATTGGGGCAGGAAGAATAAATTGTAATTACCCTGATTATGGGAACTGTGCTTGGAACTGTACTTGGCCTTTTGTTATGATGGAGGGACTCACCATCAACTAAGTAGCACTCGATAGGCAAGGGTCATGGGTTCCAAAACTGTGTGAATTGAGAGAGGCTGGGGACAAGTATTAATACTTGGTGGTATGGGCCCCTTGGTGAGGGCCTTACATGCTAATTGCGCTTCCTCCTCTCTCCACTGTGGAATATCAGAGCTAATTTTGATTCCATTAGGAGTCTAGTTGCAGGCTGCTGAGCTCACTTTGGGCTAATGGTGCACCAGCACTGAGGCTCCCTTACTACAAGCTGAATTCACCTAAGAGCTGAAATCACTGAGTGTTGTGTTAATTAGTGGGGGAGCCTGAAGATATATTGTGGAGCAGTTTGCGGGATGGCTGGAGTGCCTTGTGAACAGGCTGGTGGAGCAGTTCGTGGGTTGGCGGGAGCTGCTTGTGGGCCGCTGAGCCAAGCGAAACAGTTCATGGGGCAGCTGGTGGAGTGGAGCGGAGCGGAGCGAAGGCCTATGGAGCTGTGGGGCGGTCAGCTTCAGATCATGTAAGGTGCTCCTTACCTCTCTCTTTCTCCCCCCCCATCTCCACCCAGGTTGGGAGGTAAAGCTCTGCAGATAAACTTTCGAATTCTGGGGCTGCCCTGACCAGGGACAGAGACTTTTGGGTCATTGGACTTTTGGGACTTTGGGTGATTTGGGGTTGCTGGACTCAAGAACCAAAGGGAAAGGGCATGCCCCAATTTGCTTGGGGTGGATTTTTTGCTCATGGGTTGTGTTATGAATCCTGTTGGTGGTGTTTCCCCAACATAATGCCACATTGTTTCTCTCTGTTATTAAAAAGCTTTTTGCTACACTCAGACTATGTGCTTGCGAGAGGGGAAGTATTGCCTCTTGGAGGCGCCCAGCGGGGGTGGTATATATTTGTCCCAGGTCACTGGGTGGGGGCTCGAGCTGGTTTGCATTGTGTTATTGGAATGGAACCCCTAGATACTGAACCCGGCCCTTGTTGCTGCCAACTCTGACGGGCAGAAGGGTTACACACAATTTTAAAAAAGCATACCACTGTACTAGTTTTACAAATGTGCTCATGTGCAATAGACAGAGAAATCTGCTTAGAATCTAATGTGCTTCAACATGAAGACCAAGAACAGCAAGATATTGGCCCTTCTAACATGTCTATTGTTTTTCCCTATGATATATACATTAAAATAGTATAATCTAATAAGAACAAAAACCTAAAGCAAACACAAATGTGAAACTCAAGTTATCAATATATTTGTAAAGGTGTCAAGAGCATATTCAAATGGTTTATGTAAATAGTGTGAATAGCATAGAAAGGGGAAGTTTTTTAATGTAATAGTCTCTCCAGAAACATCTGCCATTCATAACCAATGCTTGATCATAATGTTGACTGTTTCACAATCCTGTGGCTGGAAGCTGCAGCTAGACAAATTCAGATTGGAAATAAGGTGTAAATTTTAACAGTGAGACTAATTAACCATTGGACCAACTTACAAAGGGTCATGGTGGATTTTCCATCACTGTCCATTTGTCAATCAAGATTGGACATTTTTCTAAAAGATGTGTCTAGGAATTATTTTGGAGAAGTTCTCTGGCCTGTGTTATAAAGGAGGTCAGACTAGATGATCACAATGCTCCCTTCTGGCTTTGGAATCTATGAAAACTTCCAGTAGGACTTCAAACTTTTCTGTTTTCTGGGATAGTCACATAACTGCGTTACAAGCTGAATGAAAAAAATAAATCTCAAAATTATGCCGAGTATCTTTGGCTTACTATAGGCATGTGGTCATTTTGTTATCATTTCCTAGCAGGAATCACTAAATACAACCCCAGTCCACAAAATTTAGAGTGCACAGTATAATGCCCTGATCAGTCAGCTGTTGTATTGAGTTCATTCTGTGCCCTGCCTAGAAAGCTACCCAAAAAAAAAAAAAAAAAAGGGAAAAAAAAGAGCTTTTAAGGGGAGGAATCCTAATACATAAACCATGGTGCATTCTTAGTTGTATCTCTACTTTAAAAGTCTTTATTGATTAACCACAGTCATTGTCATCAAGATCCTTTGTGTTTCAGACTGAAAAGAAATGTATCAGTGACAAGTGGAACATCCCATTTTCTAAGAGCACAAAAGACTTCTCTTTTACAAAATTCTAATCAGCAAATAATCCCACTCATAGAATTCATCAAATGCCATCTGAATGTGTTATGGAAATTCTCAGACGTCTCCAGAGTGGAGCACTGCCCATCTCACACTTACTGCTCTGTATACTGCCAGTGACCTTCTGTTCCGATTGCTCCCTTCACCCTGTCCAACTGCTACGCTCATCTCTTCTTTCATGCTGCACTTTAAACTTGGAACAGCGATGTACGCCAAGTCCCTTTCCCCACTCTGTCATGTGAGACATCCTTAAAGATGCTTAGGATGGGACTTTACTATATAAATCCTAATTAAAAAAAAAAAAGCTCTCTGAAATTCCAAAGCAGCAGTGTCCCACCCTCACATATCTGACCAAGAACCAGTTGATATAATTTATTTCGACTTTCAAAAGACAATTGCCAATACACCTTACAAGATGCTGCAAAAGAAGTAAAGTAGCCATCAGGTGAGAAGCAAAGTATTGTCATGGATGATACCGGCTAAAAGACAAGAAACAAAGAGTAGGAATAAAGAGTCAGTTTTCATCATGTCAAAAAGTTAACAGCAGGATGCCTCAAGGTTCTATACTAGGTCCAGTGTTGTTTAATATATTTATTAATGACATGGAAAAGGAGGTGAACAGTGAGATAGCAAAGCTTGCAGATGACACTTCCTTAGGCTGGTCAAGTCCACAAAAGATATGAGGAACTTCAGCAGGCCTGACAAACTAGGTGATGGGGCAACATGATGGCAGATGAAGTTCAAAGTTGATGAATGCAAAGTAATGCACATTGGAGAGAAACATTTGAATTATTAATACACTTTAGCTTTAGGGTTATAAATTATCTGTATCAACTAAGGAAAGTGACCTGGGCATCACTATGTACAGCTCAATGAAGACCATGGCTCTATGTTCAGCTATGGGCAAAAAGCAATAAGGCTACTTAAGAAATGGAATGGAGAATTGTGGCAAGATCGACTAGGTCTGAGGCCCCCTGCTGGAGGCTCACGGCTGTGTATCACCTTGTCCCAGAATAGAGCAGCGAGAAGTCCTCCAGGCAGCCTAGCCTGGCTGCAGAAGAGCGGCCAATCAGAGGGACTGCTGGAGTGACCAATAAGGGGCCAGAAGGGCCAGATAAAAGGCAAGCAGCAGCAGAGCAGAGCCTTCGGTTGCTGTGTGGAGCTTGACGAGGGAGGACTCAGTGCCTGGTGGGCTACACAAGCAGCCGGCCATGGACAGCTCACTGCAGAGAGCTCACCCAGCAGAACTGAGCCCAGGGAAGGCTGCCAAGACCAAGTGGCTGGATAGAACAGCAGCAGGACTATGAAAAGGTCAGTGAGAGCAGACTGAGCCCAGGGGACTGAGTCCAGGACCTGGCCAGACCAGGCGAGGGTACAGAGATGGGCGCTGCTGGTCTGGTTGCAGACTTAGCCCAGGAAGGGCTGCTGAAAAGGACACCAGCTGACTCAAGGGTACTGAGGTGGGCCCCAGCTAGGCGGTTGAAGAAGGCGGTCCCTCAGAGAAGAAGCCTTAGAACAACGGCCCCATACCAGGGTTATGATGAGAACTTGGGACTGTATACCCCAGAAGGGGGACAGCATGTGTGGCTCAGCTGAGGACTGAGCTGCTGAAGACCAGCTGAGAGAACCAGTGGCCGGGGGTGCGCTTGCGAGAGGCAGGAGCCACCCTGATGTATCACCAGAAAAGAAAAGCAGGCTCACACGTAACCGAGAGAAAGGGGGCCATCCATGAGAGGTGGGTGTTGTCTGCCCCTCCCCCGTGAAAAGAACTGTGTTTGCAGGCACTATTGGCCAGAGAAAAGGGGGCACACACGAGAAATGGGTGCTGACCCCATTACAAGAATAATACTGAAAATATTATACCACCATCATATAAACCAATGATGTACCCTCATATTGAATACCATATGCAGTACTGGTCACCTCATCTCAAAAAGGATAATGCAGAAGAAGAGAAGGGGAATGAGAATAATTAGATTGAAAGGATTAGGATTGTTTATCTTAAAAAAAAGAAATAACAGGAGACATGGTAAAAGTATATAACATAATTAATGGTCTAGAGAAACTAAATCAGGCGCTTCTATCCTCCTTGTCTTATCACACAAGAACAAGGGGACATGCAATGGAACTGAAAGGGAAAATTCAAAACTGGCAGAAGAAAATACCTTTTCATGCAATACAAAATTTGACTGTGGAACTCATTGACTGCAAGATGTCATGGAGGCCAAGAATTTAGCAAGATTCAAAAAGGGATTGAATGTTTGTATGGATAACAAGAATAGTCAGAGTTATAAAAGTTAATGTTAACAAAACATTTAGAAGGCATTTACAACTTTATGCTTCGGGGTTTAAATCTCTAACTATTAGAGATTAGGATGAGAACTTCTTAAGGGCAGATTATCTCACATCTGCTGACTGCAAGGTTCTTAAACCTTTCTCTGAAGTATCTGGTGCTGGCCATGGAGACAGGATACTGGAGTAGATGGACCATAGGTCAGATCCAGTACAGCAATTCTTATGATCCTATATAATCAAGCAATGATATCATAAACATGATACTATAATACTGAATTAAAGGCATACCTGTGTTTAAAGTGACTGAATATTGGCATATGTGCCACCTAGCATTCTTTAATTCCAGATGATGGGAAGTGTGGACTTATTTAATTAACAATGCTATATTTTTGGAACTGACTGTGGTACAGTCTGGTTAGGTTAAATTCTTCTGGTTCAGCAGCACCACTTATTTATTGTGGTTGATGTCTCATGAACAATGTATAAGCTTTTATGTGTCATGCTGTGTAGTCATAAAAAGGTATTGTAGAGCTTTAGACATTAAAGATGAACATTTTGAGTAATATTTCACAGCTAAGAAGGAATAGCTAGTTTTGTTACCACAGACAGTTTCTACCAGAGAAAGTATTTATCTGTGACTTTAGTTAAGTTTCTTTCTTCTAGTCTTAAAATATTTTTAGTGACATAAGCAAAGTTTATGTATTACAAGTTGGAATTCCTATTTCTCCCCCTCTGCTTCTCTAAGAAGCTATTGCTGTTTGGGTAAACTTTACAGAGCTGCTGAAATGAGGACTGGTACATACATATTATATGCTTCTCCTGTTCAAATTAAAATGATCTGTGGATCATACTCCCACCCTTAATTTAATGAGTGTAGGTGGGGATGCAAGGAGAGGTAAATTTAGAAGCATCAGGTCACTTCTTACCATGGACAAACCTAAGGGAAGGGGGCAGAGAGGCAGGAACATTCCATGAGGATAACTTCAGAGATTTTCCTGGAAAGCATCCTCTAAGGGGGCAGAATTTGAGGGCTCGCTGACTTGGCAGCAGGTGAAGCTTCTCAATCTGGGATCCAGAAGGAAAGGAGCCATGAGATCCACAGAGATAGGACCCATCCAGAAGGACAGCTGTGCCTCCATGTGACTTTGTTAGGAACCCTGCTGCAGTTTGCTGGATCCTTCGATTGTGGAAATCAAGCTGATCTGTATGAAATCCTGAAGCGCCATTTGCACCTTCTCCTGTCCCAAACCCTTGAGGAGTCCCTTCTGTACAGAGCCCCATTGGAAGGGCTTCCACTACATGCCAGGGTGAAGGCATTCTGTGCAGACAGAGGGAAATCTGCCTGGGGTTGTGCCCCTTCATATATATTTATGGAGGGGAGACTCCACCTACCTTTGCAAACATTTAGGGCTCAGTGCTGCTTTCTGACTGGCAGCATAATACCACAAAGCTTGGAAAGCAGCAGGAAGCTACATAACTTGTGTGTATACAAAATAAATAACTTATCAAGATATGGCCAATCACCACTCTTCTTGTGTGTCATACCCTTTGGACTAACCTCTGTATGTTTGTCCGACATTAATTTGTCTCCAGAGCCTGGACAGGGCCACCTTTTCTGTTTGGAAAGTAGCTCATGCATTTTCAGCATGAGTCATATGAAGTGTATGCATCCCCTGCAGTGCAATTGGTGATTTTTAAATATAGTATGACAGGTGATACCTAATGAATGACCGACGACAGGATCAAGCACGTATAGACTCTGATCTTGCAGTGAGCTCCATGTGGATTCATCCCTGTGCTTTTGCAGGTACAGGCATCTACAACATGGAGCTCTTTGCAAATTTTTGGGACCGGGTTCTCCCCCACTGATATGTCTGGATACAGAATAATGCCTTGATACTGATATGTTTGGTGTTGCACCCTGTGATGGGGTGTACCAGGCCCAGAGGCCCTTTCTGGAGGGCTCCGGATACTACCACACACCGTCCCAGAAAGAAGCAGTAAAGAATTCCTACAGGCTGCCTAGAGTGACTGCAAGGAGTAGTCAATCGGGGCCCAGGTAGGCCGTATAAAAAGAGCTGCAACGCTCAAGACAAGCACTTGCTGCCTGGAGCTGGAGGAGAGTGGATGGCATTCTTAGATGGCTGAGGGAACTACAGGACTGCAGACAGAACAGTTGCTGGCAGGGACCAGGGGATCAAGGAGGAGCTCTTGGCTGGCTGCTGGACTGAGTACAAGACTTCAACCCTACAGTAAGAATGAAGCATATGTGAAGGTGCTGGGGCTGTGGAGAAGTTTCCCAGGGAATTGAAGCAGCATAGTGAAGAGTTAAAGAGGACACAGTGGCACATAGCTGCTATTCAGAGGGTCCTGGGCTGAGACCAGGAGTAGTGGGTGGGTCTGGGTTCCCTCCCCCGCATTAGCCACGGGGAAGTGGCCTGAATATTGAAATGTGATACACTCTCAGAAGGGGAACTGCACTGCTTAGTGGCTCAGCTGGCGAGCTGGGGCCAGAAGGATCCAGAGAGGGCAAAGCCATTGCCTCCATGGAGGAAGCCTTGGGGTATGGCTCAATACCCAGGCCAGGTAAAGACTGTCATACTATTAAAGGACTGAGCCTGAGGAGGGCTGCAGGACATTATGGAGGGCCCTGAAATAGACCCAGTTGGACTGTATGCTGCAGAAGGGATTTGTTTTGTTTGCACACCAACAATGCGTGACTCGGTCAGAGGGCTGAGTCTCAAAAGAACTGCCTGAAAAACCACTGACAGGGGTTACCACAGACAGAGTGGAGCAGATGCACACCTGCCCTGGGATGCTCGCGAGAGGTGGGTGCCACCCTGTAACACACCCCATGCACTGATACACCATCAAGAAATAAAGAGGCAAATATCGTGGCTATATTTGTTCTGGAAGGAAAATACAGATGGTACCGAACTTAACAACTTGCCTGTGATCACAACCCCACACACACTACACACAAAATAACAGGCTTAAAACTTGTCTAATCATCTAGGACATAAATTTGAATTTAAGTTGTGATCTTCATTTTAAGGAGTGGAACAACTTTCCAGGTCCAGGAGAGCAGTAAAATAAAAACAATTTCAAAGTTAAATTGAGGCCAGTCAGCCTTGACAATAACCTTTTATTAGGCCTTAAATAATAAATACTTAGTACATAGAGAGGTTTATGTCATTAAAGAACTCTGCAAACACTTACAACACTTCTGGGAGGTTGGTAAACATTACTAGCTTCACTGATTTTCCCAAAGCCACAGAGGAATCCAGTGCCAGACAGGGCTAGATCCCAGCATGACCTTCCGGCTCCTGGTCCCTCACTCTGGCTCTTATTTACTGGATACAGCAGTCATCTAAGACCTAGACCCCTTTCTTCTGCTGATATGCCCATAGGAGGAGGGCAAGGAAGAAGGAAACAAAAACAGTTCCCTCCTAATTCTTCCATTTTGGGGTGGCATTTGCCTTCCCTTTTTGCTCCTGGAAGAGCAGGGGTTCAATCTCTCACCCTCTGTGGATCCTCTGAGAGCCACACTCAGAAAGCCAGGGCCCCCTGTATGGTAGCCTGGTGTCTCTTTGCTGTCTCCCAGTCCTCTGTGGCTTTCTTCTCTGGAGAGTGTCCTCTGGAAGCACCTTAAGAGTGAAAAGGGATTCCACAGTGCAGGGAGAGGTAGCAGAAACATTAAACAGTGTTAGGTTTTATTAACTTTTCTGAGTACTCCCACAGGGTTTGGGCAATGTTGTTCTCATAGCCTTAAATATAGCAACACAAATGGTTCTGCAATAATAAGTCAATTAGTGATGAAAAATTACATGGTTTTGAATGAGAGAAAGTGCTTCTGAATCACTCCGCTGACATGTTCCTTGGTCGCTATGGTGAAAATGTATTTGTTTAAACCAGTTAAAGAAATACTAGGGATTCAGTATTCCCTCGGTATAATCAAAGGGTTAAAACAATAATATTAATGTAACTTTGGGGATGATTGTTTTTCTTGTTTCTGGTTATAAAAGTACTAGAATATAACATTAATTTTCATTTATCTTGCTGAAATCCTTTTAGCTGTAACACTTCAATCAACAACTCTTATCAAGGATTTCCTATTGTGCACCTTGGAAATAATCCATAGGCAAACAAAATAGAGTCCATTTTCATTATTCAGCCACTGGAAAATGTATTTACATTATCAGAAATATCAGATCTCCACTTGCTACCACAGCAAAGTCTTCCAATAGTAACGTACATATAATCCTGGCTTAATGTTGCATTTATGTTCTGCACATCCATATGTCAAATCAATTATTTTACTCTGGTAAAGAACAGCAAATAGGGATTAATTCCTCTTTACAGAGGGAGGTAAACAATTATTTTCAGTTCGAATGTCTTAAATTACAAAACAATGAGTTTTTTTTAATCTGAGAGGTTATACAAAACCGGCTCTGATCTGTAAGAGTCACCATAGCATCCCCTCACAACATTCCCCCTTTCTGACTCTCCTCCTCACCTTCAACCATGTGTTGGACTCTTTTCTGACTCATGAGGATTGGATCTCACTTCTTCTGGAGCCCATAAATATAATTTCTGAGTGTTTTGGAATCACTAGAAATCTCTGCAGGGTGTTTGTAACCTTTTATGTTATTTAAAGTGAATTTAGTAATGTGGTATTATGCCACTGTAGGTTTGGCTCTGGTGGCTAGTTTCAAGCTTAAGAGAGTGAAAGTCACCTCTGCTACTTGCTTCAGATTTAGAGTCTCTAGGAACACATAAAGACCAAGGCTAGTGGCCATACATACATTCACAAGTACAAGGTCTGGTCTGTTTTACAAGTTTTATTAAAGGTTTTTAAGGTTATGATTACCCATGCATATAGAAATTATATAAAGACCTAGCACAAGTTACAAATATAGTCATACTCGCATGCTTAACAATATTTCTAAGGTCTGATGGATGCCTTGCCAATTGATCATCAGTAGAGGGATAGTTCCTATTGGAGTTTTCCTGTAGGGAACTCATTTTACCCAGTCTGGGAGCCCTCTTTTATCTTGTGATTCTGACTACACCTACACTCTGCACAAATGTGTGAAGGTGTCCACCCTCTTTTTCCTTATTTGTATTTGTTCCCCCAAAAATAATGGTGTACCCCATTTTTCATAGGTTGGTTATTCTCATTAGCATTTATGCATAATGTATACCCTGCAGTTAGGGCCCCTGTTAGAACAATGCGACTACCAGGTATCTTGTAGTCAAAATTACTCTTGTGGTTAATTTTTAAGCCATTTGCACATCTTTTCCTGTAACCTTGTAGCACAGGGTCATTCTTTGGTCACTTATTTATGTCAAGCATTTCTTAGGCCTAAGTCCTAGTATGGTTAAGCTGACATTTTACATGCCTCTGCCTGTAGGCCTTGCATTTCAGCCCTACTTACTTAGATACCTAATGCATTCTTATCCCTTTTGACTACTGATCAATTTTATACTTCTATAATCCTACAATTTAAATCTATTTAGCATACAATGAGTATACATTATGTAACCCTTTTGCCCATCAGAGCTGGCAGCAACAAGGGCCGGGTTCAGTATCTAGGGGTTCCGTTTCAATAACACAATGCAAAACTGGCTCGAGCCCCCACCCAGTGACCTTTATGACAATTACATACCACCCCCCTGGGCACCTCTAAGAGGCAATACTTCCCCTCTCGCAAGCACAGAGTCTGAGTGAAGCAAAAGCCTTTTAATAAAGGAGGGAAACAATGTGGCATTATGTTGGGGAAACACCACAAACAGGATTCATAACACCAACCATGAGCAAAAGACCCATTCCCAAGTAAGTTTGGCAGTGTCCTTTTCCCCTCAAGATCTTAAGTCCAGCAACCCAGTAGTCACCCTACACACACACACAGTTTCTGTCCTTGGTCAGTGCAGCCCCCGCAGAGTTCAGAAGTTCATCTGCAGAGTTTACCTCCCAGCCTGGGTGGAAGTGGAGGGAGGTATGGGGGACATCTTACATGCTCCTGTCCGCTCCTCTCTGCCAGCTGCCCGGCTAGCCACTCTGCTCTGCTCTCCACGCTAGCCGTCCTGCTGTCCGCTCACCAACTTGTCTTCAAACCCCCCCTCACACTTAACACAGCTCTCAGTGATCTCGGCTCTTAGTAACTTCAGCTCTTTAGTGATTTCAGCTAGCAGTGATTTTTAGCTGGTAGTAGGGGAGCCTTAGTGCTTGTGCACCACTACCCCAAATTAGGTCTAATACTTAGACCTAGGTATCAGTGATTTCAGCTCTGCAGCATGTAATGAGACTCCTAATAGAGCCAAAATTAGCTCTGCTATGACATAGCAGAGAGAGGAGAGGTCAAAATAGTGTTTCAGGCCCTCAGAAGAGTCCCAAACTATCAGGTACACATACCTGTCCCCAGTCTCTCTCAATTCACTGGGTTTGGAACCCATGTTCGTTGCCTAGTGAGTGTTACTTAGTTGAGGGCGAGTCCCTCTTTCATAAAATGCCAAGTATAGTTCTACTGTCCTTGATTCACATAACGACGATAACAATGCTTTATTACTTCTGCCCCAGTGACAAAGAGACTGGGGATCCCACAGCAGCCAAAGTGACCATTTGGGCAAGCAGTCCATCATTCTAGGCAGGGTGGGTGTGCCCATGCAAACGAGATCAGCCCTTGAAGTCCTTTTCCACAGCTCTCCACCAGATGTCAGGGTAGAGCTCATTCTGACTCTGCTTACAATTACATGACATGTTAGTTAATCATAACATTACACAATAAATGAATGATAAAATGAAGTAATTGGCTACAGTAGTCCATCTTCCCAAAAGCTGAATGTGTTGTTCAGGTATCAGAGAACTTGTCTGAATCCTGATTCATTGCACAATAGTACATTATGCTACCCCTATACCATTAGGCTAGTCCCAACCACCTTATTGTGCTGGAAGTTTGTGAGATCTAGAGTTCTTTAATTTTTCTTTGATGTTGAGAGTCAGATCTTCCTGATATGAAGTCCTGATATGGTGCAATAGAGGCAGTGTGAAAGGACTGGTAAAAAGAAGGCAACTGATGTGGGTTAAGGTTTGTGGGAATTCCAGAAGTGAGACTTTAGGAAGGATTTGAATGAGAAGAGATTGTAGGCTTTGGGGCACTGGGAGTGAGAAGTCATTCTGTAGGATCAGCAGGGTGGGAGGCACAGAGCTGGGAATGGAAGGACACGAATGGGATGTTAAGGTTGGTAGCTGCAGGAACCGAAACACAATAAAATGTATTGCTGGAAAAATGGAGGGCCAAAAATCAAAACAAGAGAGATTGGAAAATTATTTTGCTCTTCTGCAGATGGCCAGTCTTTCTCCTGGATAGGTTGCCCTGCAACTCAGTCAGAATCCATGATCTTCTGGGAAGACAGAAAGGCTCAAGATAACTTTTGCTTGATGAGGTACATAAGACTTTAAGAGTCAACCAGCAGAGGGCAAAGCAGAAAACTTGACTCTTCAATCAACTGACTAGAGGGATTTAAAAATAAATCCAACAACTTTAAAAAAAAACAAACCCAACCTTACCTCCTGCAGTGAAGCTCACAGTTACAAACTTCCTCAGTACAAAACTGCACCTTCATTTACCCATTTCCTTTTTTAAAAGCATACACTGTTACTGATCATAATAGAAAAAAAAGGCAAAATAGGTTTTTGATACTAAAGAAATAATAAGTACTTAAGCCAATAGCCAAGAAAATTGTTGGAGAAGAGTGCATTACTGATTACGGTACAAAACAGGGACAAGCCATTGTTTCCATGCAAGTCCATTGGTGGGAAATATACATACTCACACAACATGTAGCATCATTGGCTTAATCACTGAGAATGCTATGTTTAGCTGTCGACAATCCCTCAGTGTTGAGCTGTAGTATTCTCAGGGCTAGTTCAAAGGCTTAAATGTTCGGGGGGTAGGCAGAATTACATCAGGAATGTTGGCTGGCAAGTGACCAAGATTCAGTCCTAGAAAGGACTTCAAATGCTGTCTGCTGGTTGGATCATCAGTTTCCCTGGTATGAACCGGGTACTCATGGGTTCACGAAAAAATGCTGAACATCTTTCTCATCACTTGAAATATGAATCCCAGCCAAACTACCTCGGCATAATCCTTGATAGATTTCTTACATATCTTAACCACCTGAGGAAAAGGCACCTAACGTGAAGACTCAGAACATATCTTCTAAGCAAAATGACCAGGACTTCATGGGGAGCAAACACTCAAATTCTCTAATCATCTGAGTTAGCTCTCTGTTACTCTGCAGCTGTACTCTGGTCTGGCTCCATCTGTCTTACAACAAGTTGGTTGACACACAGATACATTCAACCATGCACATCGTAACTGGGATGATTTCGTCCATCCCAGCACTATGACTCCCCGAGGTAAGCCACTCATCCACACATCTGTTGTGAGGATGCTACAGCCTCAATGGGTGAGAAGATCAGGGCAAACCCAAACCTGCCACCATACAGTCCTCTTTGACTACCCAAAAGCACACCTGTCTTCAAAGCACCCATTGCAGGCCTACTTGCCGTGCCCAGATTTCTCTGTAACATTGATGTGGCATGAAGAATAGTCTGGAGCTGATGTCAGAAACCACTCTCCTATAACTGACCTGACTGTGCATGTACCCAGCTTTGATTTGCCATGCTGCTCATGGGTCCTTCTGAACAGATTTTGAATGGACCAGGGTCAATGTGCAGCCAGTCTTCACCCCTAAGCACAGGTGCTGGAACTAGGGGTGGTTGGGGTGCTGCTGCACTCCCTGGCTTGAAGTGGTTTCCATCATATACAGGGTTTGCAGTTTGGTTCAATGGCCCTCAGCACCCCCACTATACAAATTGTTCCAGCACCCCTGCACCTGAGGAACAATGAGAGGATCTCACATACAGCTGTGGCCAAAGACAGACAACGTCACATAGCACTGACAGCTGCCCTCTGACCAGATTTGAGGGTGGTCTGAGGGCTCTGCACTTTGCTGATGAGGGTGCCGCAAACTGGCTTGGCAAGCTCTGCATTTGATAAGAAGAACTGGCATAATCCAACAAAATAGCACTGCTCCATCTCTGCCAAACATGAGGCCTGATGTAAAAGAAAAATTAGCAGGATTGCTGTACAGCTTTTCAGTCCTGACATTAACTGAATCAGAGCTTAAAATAAAAAACAACTTTCAACCTCAGAATTTCTTACACTGCAATTAAGTTCCCTTGCCTTTAAGGTGTGCATTACACCAAAAGTGGGACTGGCATGATTATTTTGACTGTTCTGTGTCTATAATGCTGTTCTTGTTACAGGTATCCAAACCTCTGTCACCTTGACACTGGATTACAATTATGTGCTCAACATGAGGCTATCCCTAAACACCATTAGGAAGTTTCATTAATGCAGAATGTAGCAGCCTGCGTTCTTAGCAGTGTTTATATATGAAACACATTACACCTGTACTCTGTGATTGGGACTAACTTCCATTACATTTCCAAGTTCAATTTTATGGGGTTTTTTTGTTTGTTTGTTTTTGTTTTTTTAATCTGTAGTTCAGTATCCACTAGACTCTCTCCTGGAGATACCAAGACAGCTAGGGAGACCCTCTGCTGAGGGCCTATGCACAAGGCACATTCAATGAATTTGTTTTACCCACGTGCAAATAACTACACAAGGTGGAAGATCATGTGGAATCAGTCCGACTCCACCTACTTTGAAATGCAGGGGGAATTTAGGGAGACAGATTGTAATTATACAAATTGGAATTCATCTGGGATTTTGTGAAAAATGGTATGGTCTGTTGATAAACCACAAATGATGAGGATACTGATTATACAATGCATCCTAAAGTCCCCACCTCTACCAGCACAGTAGCTCAAAACAAGAACACTGATTTAGGGAAGAGTACCACCTCCTGAACTGTAAACCTCACTTAGTGTTACCCACACTTACAGGGTAGAGGACTCTATCCTGGGAAGCAGAGACTCTGAAGAAGACTTGGGGGAAGTGACGAATAATCAGCTGAACATGAGCTCCCAATGTGATGCTCTGAACAAAAGAGCTAATGCAATCCTGGGATGCATAAACAGTGGAATCTCGAGTAGGAATAGAAAAGTTATTTTACCTCTAAACTTGGCACTGGTGCAACCAGAGTTTAAATACTTCATCTAGTTCTGGTGCCTGCAATTCAAGAATGATGTTGAAATTGGAGAGGGTTCAGAGAAGAGCCACAAGAATGATTAATGGATTAGAAACATGCCTTACAATGATAGACACAAGGAGCTCAATCTATTTAACAAACAGAAGGTTAAAGGCTGGAAGTTGAAGCTAGCTAAATTCAAACAGTAAACAAGGTATAACTTTTTAACAGTGAGGGTAATTAACCACTGGAACAATTTACAAGGGTTGTGGTCGATTCTTGATCACTGACCAGTTTTAAATCAAGATTGGATGTTTTTCTGAAAGATCTGTTCTAGGAATTATTTTGGGGAAGCTCTATGGCCTGTGTTACACCAGATGTCAGAATACATGATCACAGTGGTCCTTTCTGGCCTTGAAATCTATGAAGCTATAAATAAATCAAACCAATATAAAAGCTTTTCAGAAAAATCAGATTTACCAAGTAAATATTGCTTCAATACTATCCCTGCTCCTCAACGCAGACATTACTATTACTTCTCCTGATCTACACATTTCCAGCTTCTAATATAGGTCATTAACATAATGCCATCTTAATTTCACAGAGATGCTGGTGTCCGTGTGATCGCTGAAGAGATACAACTGAGAGTGGCATGAAAAATTGCTGTACAATATATGGAGAATTGGATGGATGTTTTACATTTATGGCCCTGAGCCATCAAAACGTTGAATCTAGCCACATGCTTAATATATTGCAAGACCAGAAGAAACCATTGTGAATGTTTAGTCTGACCTCTTGTACACAACAGACCACAGAACTTCTCCAGAATAATTCCTGGAGCATATATCTTTAGAGGTTTTTTTATCTTGATTGAAAAATTGTCAGTGATTGAGAATCCGCCACGATCCTTGTAAGTTGTTCCAAAGGTTAATTACCCTCACTGTTAAAAAGTCATGCTTATTTCCAGCCATTGGATTGTGTTATACCTTTCTCTGCTAGATTGAAGAGCCCCATTATTAACATGTAGTTAGTAATAGACTGGAATCAAGTCATCCCTTAACTGTCTCTTTGTTAAGTTAAATAGACTGAGCTCTCTGAGTCCTTAACCTCCAACTGCCAAATGCTGGGACCGGACAACAGAGTATGGATCGCTCAAAATTGCCCTGTTCTGTTCATTGCCTCTGAAGCATCTGGCACTGGCAACTGTCAGAAGACAGGATACTCACTAGATGGAGAATTAGTTTGACCCCATATGGCCATTCTTATTTTCTTAGTCTATCCTTTAATCATTCTCATGGCTATTCAATGAACTGTCTCCAATTTATCAACATCATTCTTGAATTGCAGGCACCAGAACGGGACACCGTATTCCAGCTCTGGTTGCACCAGAGCCAAATATAGAGATAAAATAACTTTTTTAATCCTACTCGAGATTCCCCTGATCACGTGTTGCCTGACTACATTAGTTCTTTTGGTCAGAGCATCAAGTGGGAGCTCATGTTCAGATGATTATCCATCACGGCCCCCAAATCTTCTTCAGTCACTGCTTCTCAGGATAGAGTCCTCGATCCTATAAGTACGGCCTACAATATTGTTCCTAGATATATACATTTTCATTTAGTTGTACTAAAATACATATTGTTTGCTTGTGTTCAGTGTACCATGTGATCCTGATTATTCTGAATAAGTGACCTTCTCCTCCCAAATTTTTGTGTCATCTGCAAACTTTATCAGTGATCATTTTATGTTTTCTTGTAGGTCATTATTAAAAATGTTACTTAGCACAGGGCCAAGAACTGATCCCTGCAGAATCCCAATGGAAACACACCTTCTCAATGACTATTCCCCATTCACAGTTACATTTTGAGATCTATCAGTTAGCCAGTTTTTAATCCATTTAATGTATGCCATGTTGCTTTTATATCATTCTAATTTTTTAATCAGAATGTCATGTGGAACCAAGTCAAACACATTACAGAAGTCTAAGTACATTACAGCAACACTATTACCTTTACTAACCAAACTTGTAATCTCATCAAAAAAAGATATCTTGGTAGTTTGACAGGATTGAGTTCCATAAACCCATGTTGATTTGTTTTAATTACATTAATCCCCTTTAATTCTTTATTAATCTATTCCCATATCAGCTGCTCTATTATCATGTCTAGGATTGATATCAGAAAGACATCATTACCTGGGTTATCCCATTTACTTCCCCAGTGCTCCATGACTTATTGAAAATTAACCTTATCAATCAAGTGAGCTCCTCAGCCAGCTCTTTTAAAACTCTTGGGATGCAAATTATCTAGACCTGCTGATTTTAAAATATCTAACTTTAGTAGCTTCTGTTTAACATTCTCTAGCGATACTGGTGGAACGGCAAGAGTGTTATCATATGATGAGACTACATCATCTGTTTTTCCCCAAATAGAGAATATAAATGACTATTTCTGCCTTTTCTGCATTATTATTGATGATTCTACCATTTCCATTTGCTAATGGACCAATACCATTGTCAGAATTCTGTTTGTTCCTAATACATTTTAAAAACTTTTTTAAATTGTCCTTACCTCGGCTGGCCATAAATTTCTCCTTTTGTCCCGTTGTTTCCCTTATCATTTTCTACAATGCCTAACTTCTGGTTTACATTCCTTACTATCAACTTTCCCTTTTTTCCATTTGTTGTATAGCTACCTTCATTTCCCTGTAAACTCGGTCATGTTTGTTTTGGTTTTTTAACTAGCATGGCCATCTTCCTCAATTGTGGCTCTTTGGGCATCTAGTAAGATGTTTTTAAGTGATTCCCAAATTATCTTTCATATTTTTTCTAATTAAATTATTTCTCCCAGCTGATTTGGCTCGTACTTGTTTTCAGCTTTGTGAAATCGGCCCTATTAAAGTGCTGTGTGTGTATGTGTGTGTGTGCCGGGGGTGAGGTGGGGTGGGGGGATTACATTACATTACTGGTCTAAACTTTATTCTGTTTGCACATTATAAATGTAATGAAGTCATGATCATTTGTACCTAAGCTACCATTAACTTTCACGTCTGTGATCAGTTCCTCTTTATCTGCTAGGACAACATCTAATTTAAAACTGATGTGTTGTAAATATAAGTTTAGGCTACAAAGAGGAAACCTTAACTGGATTCCAAGTTGAATACAATATATATATATATATATATTTGAATGAAGAATGCAAATGTTCAATGTAGTGTCAATTCCGGTTGGTTTGCGCCCATCAGTTATTACACACTATATCCAGTTAACTATTCTTTTCATCTACTGCCATTTAAGGTTATTTATAATTCCCTGATTCATGGGCTGAACTAAAGATGTGATTTGTTCTTGGCAGGAAAACTGAGGGAGAAAGGCGGTTATGCTGTGCATCAGTGTTATTTCTTTTCAGTCCATGCAGTACTTCCCATCAATCTTTAGTGGACAGTCTGTGAAAAATTGAATTTGCTGTCACTGAACGATGAGGTATATATGTGAATGACATGTTCAGATTAATTCCTCTGAAGCAGCAGGGTCTTGCACTCTTTCAGATTGCTTTTGGCTTGCTTTTATGTTTAATACGGTGTTTGTACTTACAGTACTGGCAGCACAGAGGTTTATTTATATGTTCTTCCCTGGGTGCTAAGTATTCTGTAAACCCTGGTGCCATTCATGCCGATCTGGAGAACATCCCCATCAAATTATGATTTAAGGGACTGATTTGCAAAGGGGTCTCAACCCATGCATTATCGCAACCCATCCTTTTATGCACACACAAACATCTGTACTAACCCACTGTACAAATAAAATTTACCGAGGTTTTGCATATCACCTGCACTTATAAATATTAATGCTTGAAAAGTGTGTCTGCTCAACTTTGCGTACACATAAATGGCCACTTTCTGAAAACTAGACACTATTTTCCTGCCATCTCTTCTTCCTTTCTTCCTCCTCCCTTTTGCTCTCTTCTTCATTGCTGAGAACTGGGCCTGTTCAACACAATATATTCCCAGCAGAAGTTATGGGGAATGGAAGTTGAAAGAGTGTGTAGAATAAAATACATTGACAATAAAAAATGGGCCACATTATCTAGTCATTTAATCGAACAGTAAAGTTTATACTAAAGTTCTGGAACACATTTACACTCAGTAAGGATGTCCTAATTATCCACTGGTCACTACAACACTTGACTGTAATAAAGTCACCCCTTCTTATTTAGCGATTAAACATCAGAGTAATTATTATGACACATTCCTTATATATTCCAGAGTTTAAATGATCTTATGGGGGGGGCGGGAGGAAAAGGCAGGTATAAGAACATAGAGAGCGGCATACATATACCCTTATTATGCATTACTGAACTGGACATTGCATTAATGGGCTCTCCAGCAGAAATTGTTTATTGTAAAATATATTTAAAGATATAATGATTTAATAAAGCATCTTTCTTTTTCACAAGATGAGATTTTCATTTGCAACCTCATGGTTGTTTACTCACGTTAAACTTTTAATTTCATGTTTACCTGGTCAATGGAACAGCAGATGACTGCAGCTGTGGTTATAACCAATACTGCTCTCTGTTGTTATGGCAACTAGTGTTCAAACAGCCCTGGTTTTCTACAACTCCTTTCAGTTTCTCCTATTGTAAAGCAACACACAAGGGAAGGGCAACTTTCAGAAACTTCCATAAAAAAATTGGCCAGTGCTTTGAACCCCTTTATTTTATTTCAAGTATGCTGATTCTTGAGCAGGAATCCTCAGCCTAAGTGCCAAGGTGATATCTATCAGCCTTTCCTGGCGCTGTGAGTGATCACACATTTGTAGAACAACTACATCATTCTCAGTTGGTATTTTACTTAAGTAAATGCAACAGAACAAAAATATGTTTTCATAAACACACACAAATGCATCTAAATAGAGACAATTATGCCAAATATCAGCCTGATATTGTTGATTAGCTGATCTTAATTTATTAATTTTTTTGTGTCACTGTTGAGTTTTCCCTCCTATTATTCTGGTGGAATTTCCCTACAAGTTCATGAAGGGCCCCATCCTGATCCTGCTTAATGGACATTTTGCCAATGATTTCAGAAGAAGGATTTGGCCCATGGTATATACTTTTTTCTGCTAATAAGTCTGCCCACTGAGAGTAGGCACCTTTGCTAACATCATGAATATGTTTTCCTCTACAGCAGAGGTTCTCAAACTGTAGTCCGTGGACCACAGGTGGTCCGTGAGCTCCATTCAGGTGGTCCGCAGATAGTTCCTTCTAAGGTGCGCACCTGGGTGGCCGCACACAAGAGAATGAAGGGCCACCCACCTAATCAGTGGAGCCACACCAGCGTGGCTTCACTAATTGGGTGGCTGGACCCTGGAGAAGATGCACATGTAAGGTGAGGTGGTGGTCTTGGGGGAAATAGGTGGGAGGGGGCAGTAGGGTGAGAAGAGAGGGTGGGGGCAATTTGGGATGTGCAGGGCTGCAGCAGCTAGAGAAAGAGGCAACTTTCCCCAGCTCCAGGGCTGCAGCTGCTAGGGAGAGATGGCCCTCCTTCCCAGACCCAGCTCCAGGGCTGCTGCAGGGGGGCAGAGAGGGCACATCCATTGCATTAGAAAGGTAAGACTACTGATATTAATATGAGTTGTGTGCTTTTATTTGTAGAACAAAAAAACCGTTAATTAAGGGGGGTTTTATATAGCGCATTTATCCAAAGCGCTTTACAATAGTTAGCTAATGGTACAAACAACATTTGGAAAGATCATTGTGTGATCCGCTGAGACCCTCAGCAATTTTCAAGTGGTCCATGGAAAAAAAAAGTTTGAGAACCACTGCTCTACAGTATGTTAGGCTGATTTGCATAAAATATACTGTGGATAATGTTCTTTGATAGGTTACAACTGTAAAGTATACAAAAACTAATACAGAAAGGTTTATTTGTTTTTTCCCAAGTCAAACAACAAAATTACTCAAGTAATTAAAAAGAAGTCTTACTTGATGTGCTCTTAAGTTAAGTTTTTTGATCAATTAAAGATGAATTATTATTTATAATGCAGCAGCACCCTCGGACAAAATTTGGGCCCATTGGTGATAGATGCTGTAAAAATACATAGTAAGAGCCGGTATCTGCTCTGAGGAGCTGTCAATCAAAAGGGACAGATCATGACTATATGACCTTTTGAGCAAGAGGCAGCATTTTGTTTTATTAGTCAAAGTCATTTTCCGGAATAAGCAAAATCTGAGTTTAACACGGCTGCTGATTTGGGAGAGAGTGGGAATAGAATGACTTAAAAGGAGCTACTTCTGAGCAATAATACTGAGTTTGGTTTCAGCTGTAATTGAGTTAATGGAACTCTTAAGGGTTTTTGATAGAGGTTTGTGTTTTGCAGTTAATAGACTGTTTACATTCCCACTAGATGTTTATCATAGTTTTTGCAGCAAGTTATACATAAATATGAACTGAGACATTACAGTTTTGGTGGTTATTCAAAAATTATTTACCCGGTGGTTTTCTTGTGGGGGATTAGCCTATTGGTGACTGAGTCTGATCCTGTAAACCCTTACTCATGCTAGTAGTTCTACTGAAGTCAATGAGGCAACTCAAGAGAGGAGAACCAAGTGTAATGAGTTGCATGATGAAGCCCTATGTACTTCTATGGGAAAACAGTACTATTATTATGCCCAACTGTAGACTGAGCATTGGTGGAGGTTTGAGAAACCAAGATTCTGTGACAAGTTCTTAGCTTACAATTAAATGGAGGCTCTTATCAGTATTCTGCTAGAAACTCTCATTTCCCACTCCTGGAAACCACACACCCTAAGTTTAGACAACTTTGTCTTTTAAAAGGTTTCTTTCAATTTCACCACCTGCAATGCTTCATAATGTTACTTGTATTTTTATCTCTCTCTCCCTCTTCAATATGTGAGGCTGTTTGGTGCTATCAAAAGCTCAGCTTTGGACTTTCATGAATGGCTACCGAGTATATTTTACTTCTGTTATGATCCTGGTCAGAGGACAGAGGATCTGTTCTTTTACAGTTTTCAGTATTTCACTTACAGGTTTTTAACAATGAATATTGTTCTGTATTTACTCTTGGGAAAAATACAAAATTTCAACATCTCTGTTAGTTTATTTAAACATTCATGCTAAAAAGAAAAAAAACTAGAACAGGAAGAAAGAAAAGATGAAATATGGAGGGGGACAGAAGATTAAAAAAGACATACAGTAATGAATTGTAATTTTATTTAATAAAAAGTTATGCCAAAATGTTATGAAATATCATAGGTTTGGCTACACACACATTTATCTATAGTGCAAGTACATAAACAGAGCTAAATATACTGGCAGAGAGAAAGAAAGATGTACTAGCATTCTGAAAATATTTTTGACAGGTATTATTAATACCAAGGATGGGGTTGATTATTTATTGTGGTACATGGGAGTATTACCAGGAATGACAGGATACCAGGAAAGGGAAAATCAAGGTTTGAATATTAGGAAAAATTCCTGACAGTGAGATATAGCTAAGGAATAGTCTCCCAATAGAATTAAGTTAACTATTATTATTATTGCGGTATTTATACTGTGATAATACCTAAAATGTATTAGGAGCAGCAACCAGCAACCCTATCTCATAGTGGCACATCACCCCAAGAACTTACCATCAAGTAGTGGTAGTTCCATCATCTGGAGCATTTAAAACTTGAGTGGACAAAACACTAGACTATATATATTAGAGAGAGAAGGTGTATGAAGTTATAGCTGACCTGAAGAAGAGCTCCAGGAGCTAGAAAGCCTGTTTCTCCCACCAACAGAAGTTGATCCAATAGGAGGTATTACCTCACCTATCTTGTCTCTCTAACATCCTGGGACCAACAGAGCTCCAACAATACAAAAAAATGTATTCTATGAACAATCCCAAACTGACAGAAAAACAACTTGTGTTTTTTCTCTCTCCTCTCTATGATTCCATAGGCAGATTGAAATGCCCTCAGAATCTAATTTATCTAACACTTGCATATTGAATCTCTCCTCCCCTTTCTCCCTCACTCTGTCTTTCCCCACTGTAAATTCTTAGGTCCACTGCTGGTTAACAATGTGACAAACCTTAAACATAAAAAGTGAAATTGTAGGCCAACTGCCTTACTTCACACAGTTGGGTCAACTTGATTTTCTGCAATGTCATGGTCCATGGAATTTTATTTTCATGGGGGTTTTAAGGAAGGGAGGGTTGGCTGATTTGTGCCACTTTTAAAATATACTCCTTAATACCTTGTTTTGCATGGTCATTTATTCTGCACCAAGAGACCATACAGTCACATTCTCTTCCAGTGAGATTATCACAAAACTAATGCCATTTATATGTTCTCCCTCAAAAAATTAAGCATCAAAGTGTGGTAGGTAGAGAATAAGCCTTTTCTAATAAAAGCATAGGAATGTTCCTCCTTTTCCATGTCCACTGGAAACTACAAGAAATTATGAGACCAGTGAAGGGTTTTTTTGATACACGATGCAGTGCTGCTGCAGCAAACACGAAGTTTTTAAAGTGCAGACTTAGATGCCTGCATAGGCGTAAAAAAGCATCTTTTCCCAAGGGGAAAAAAAAAACTAGACTCTATAGAATACCGCTTTGGTGCTAGTTGCAAACCCGTGTCCACGCATTTGATTAAACTCTTAACAGAACAATAAAGAGATTCAGACAGTTCGTCCGTCCAGCCTGGGGATGCTGGATTCAAATGTGGTGTTTCACATAAGTGAGGACATTTTCTATGTGCCCGATGTTAGGGTTCAGCGGGAATTTCCAATACCTGGGGCTCGGTGAATTGGGGAGCACCGTGGTGTACTCATGAGAGACAGAAACGGCCCACACTTCACAGATCGCTAGGAGTAAGCCTTAACCGGCGATCTCCCCGACCCCTCGCATTTGTCTCAGCGCGGCGTACAGACGCTGTTCGCCGGCCAGGTTCCCGGCGCATCAGTCGGAGCCGCTTGTCCTGCCGGTCCGCCCGGGGTCTGCGGCTCGCGAACACGGAGCTGTCCCCGCCCCTAGGCTCCGGAGGGACGACAGCTGGGCAGCCCACCCGCCCCAGCTCAGAGCCGGCGGGGGACCCCAGCTCGCCCCGGGGACCGAGCCGGAGGGAGGGGAGCGGGACAGGAGGTGAGGGGCTTTGGCGGCAGCCCCGGGGACCCCCCCGCCCAACCCAGCACTCACCCGGGTGCGGCGCGCCCTGCTCCCGCAGTCCGGCCTCGGCGCGGGCGCTCTCGTGGCCGCAGGCCGGCGGCGGAGGCTCGGTGTCGGTGTTCGTCAGCCAGGTGGACTCGGTCTCGCGGGTCCAGCTCTCGTAGTAGCGCGGCTCGATGGCATCGGCTCGGCTCCCCCCGCAGCCCATCCTGCCGGCCCCGGGACCGGCCGGCTGCAGCCCAGCGCCAGCCGCTCAGTGCCAGTGCGCCGGGCGCGGCCAGCACCGCATCCCGCCTCCGCCCGCCAGCCCGCCCGGGGGCCGAGACCCGCCGGAGCAGCGCGCCGGTCCTCGCCGCTGTGCCCTCTGCCAGGCAGCCGCCCCTCCCTTCCTCGCCTCCCCCTCCCGCTGCTCGGCCTTGGGGTCTCCCGCCTCCCCGCCGTCTGCACCGCCTCGCTCCCCGGGAGTTCCTGGCTCTGCGCAGCCCTGGCCCACGCGGCACAGCCTGCGGCGACGCCTCTGGAAGAGGCTCCTCAGCGAGCTGTCTGACCTCCGCAACTCCTCAGCCTCCAGCCCATGAAGAGGCGGGGATGGGAGAAAGCGGCCGCCCAGAGATGCTGGTTCCTTACATTAACGGGTGATCCATTGTTAATATTTGGGATGGGCAAACCTGGCAGGCACTAGCCATAACAAACCTTGGGCGCCCCATTTCATGAATCCACCCTTCCTTTTCCTAGCATGCGAGGGCAACAGCGACTGGCGCTGGATTGCTGCATTAACTCTGTTGCTGCTGTTAAAAGGGCAACACGTGTAATTCAGCCCTTTAATGCCAGCTCCTTCGTGCGCTGGATTGTGCACTTCAACCCGTTTCTCTCAGAGCAACAGACAACGAGTCACTCCATTCATGAGTAAGGGTCATTAAGACTTTCACTGATAGCAACCAGCAATCATATCTGCCATAGTGAATAGTGACAGAGGAGGGAACCGCTGAAATGAATAGGGTTCTGACTCGTTATTGTTATTTCATGTTTATATTACCACAACTCTCAGAGGCCCCATTTTCTGGGGAGCTGTAGGAGAGAAAGGTTTTTCCCCAGATAATTTCTCTCTTGTATAATCATTCATCAGTACAGGGCTGCAAACCAGGTATAGGATACTCATATTTAAACAAAAAAGAAAAGGAGTATTTGTGGCACTTTAGAGACTAACAAATTTATTTGAGCATAAGCTTTCGTGAGCCACTAAATGCATCCGATGAAGTGAGCTGTAGCTCACGAAAGCTTATGCTCAAATAAATTGGTTAGTCTCTACGGTGCCACAAGTACTCCTTTTCTTTTTGCGAATACAGACTAACACGGCTGCTACTCTGAAACCTGTCATATTTAAAGATCACCTTTCCTCCTAAAGCCCTTTATAAAAGGGAATACAAATTATTCACAGGGATCACTTCATCCACTACTGAAATGCAGGAGCAGCACACAGCAAAGCTACACAATTGTAGGCAAGGGAATATATCCAATAAGAACCCTGGGGAAATTTAGATCACCAGAATATAATTAACAGTTAGAATTAAACACACTAAGTCACCTATGTCAGCAGCCCTCAAACTATGGTATGAGATCTTTAATAAACAAAGGGGTTCAGTTTTACATCTCATCCAATAGTGCCTTCTGCTTCAGAAGTGACTCAGAATGAAGAGTGCCACCCGTATTGCTGAATCACACAACTGTTCCAGTAGCAGCCAACCACTTAGCAAGCTCTCATCCAAGTATTGACTCACTATAGTTCTGCTTAACTCATGAGATCTGACACATGGTGCCATTGCAGACATTTCTGTTCCCCGTGGGTACAATTAAAGAGGACCCCTTCTGACTCTTTACCTTACCCAGTGGGTCAGATTAGCTAAGCAGAACAGTGGAGTCTGGTGGCACCCCATATGCCTCTAACCAGGAGATTCTAGGGAAAGGCTCCTCGGGGAAATGTTTAAGATTTTGAATGAAAATTTGTGCACTACTGTGGATTTTAATCATGTTTCAAATCTAAGTACATTGTACTCATAGGGAACTACTTTCTAGACAGCAGTAGAGTACTGGGTCCTGAAGAGGGTGTTTTACCTGAGTGTGCCTTTTGTAAGCCCTGCCTTATTCCATATTCACCTTCAAACATCAAAGGCTTCCTATGTGGCCCCGGCTCATTCCATAGGTGTCTTCAGTCATCATATAGAATGCTGTTCCATATGTTCCTTCAAAGACTGAAGTTTCCATTCAGTTTGCTAGGACAAAAGAAAGAAGAAGTGACAGAACAGTGGGAAGGTTATTTAAAAACAAAAAGATTGTGTTAGGGTAGAATTAGTGTACATAGGTGAAATAGGTTTTTAACCATTATGACTTGCTCATATCAAAATTAATTTTCACTGGATCGGACCACTTAAAAGTGCTATCTCACTCTGTTGCAGATTTCTACCAAATGTTATTGAGTCTCTGAAGCTATTTTTAAAAACCTCTGCATTTTTCTTCTATAATATAAAAGTGTATTTTCCCCTCACTGCCTTCAGACTCAAATGGCTAAATAGTTTTATACCAACTTTAAAAAAGAGAAAGAAAAGAAGACAGACAAGACCTGCTAACTTTCAGACTCAAAGATGAAAGTTTGACTAAGATCATAAACAGTTAAAAATATTGGAATGAAAAAGCTTAGACAACCTTAGCTAACAACCTACATTCACTAACTCTACTAAATAATATAAACAACATGTTAAGTTTTGTACCTTCAGCAGTACCCTTCTTTTAATAAAACTGCCCTATAGGAATCAAAGATACCTCCACATCAAAACCAGACTTCTGGCCCACGGGGTGGGACTAAAACAGAACTTCCAATATGTGCACTTCTGATTTAGTCCCCAAGCTAAAAAGGGACTTCTGGGACAAATACAGCTTTCTGAGTGGTCCATGACCATGTCTGGAAAGCACAACATGTCAAAAGCAAATGCAGTCTTTTAGTTGGTTGAGACAAGCATAAAGGCAAAGTTTAATGATACTTAATAAGACAACACAATAGCATTTATTTTATTCCAGCCTGAAAAACAAGTAGTAAAATAAACCTAACTGTATCTTGAGAAGTGTGGGGAAAAGAACTTATGTATTACATAAAGAAAGAGAGAGGTTATAGTGTGATAAATGGGACAAGTGAGTTAGTCTTCTAGAATTACATTGTACATTCTAAAAAGAAAAGGAGTTCTTGTGGCACCTTAGAGACTAACCAATTTATTTGAGCATGAGCTTTCATGAGCTACAGCACTTCTGAAATAAGAGCATTGATCACAATTGTACTAATGGAGAAAGGAGATGTAATATCATCATAAAAAGAAAGTTTATGCTTGCATATAAAGGCAAATTCATCCCTGGAGTGAACCATTGATCCACTGTGAAGAGAGGTAGGGAGCATTCAGTGAGAAGCAAGAAAGAATGGGAGCTACATGTGACTATAGAAGAGCAATCTGAATAGATTGTGGTGGAGAAAGCTCACAGCTTGTTTTCTCTCCTTGCTTCAACGCCCCAGGTGTTTTAGCAGACCAGAAAGTGAGATTGAGAATGTAAAATTTTCTCATTGTCACCTTTCATTTGTCATGCTGTTGCCACAATGCCAGGAAGCTACCATGGAAGTAAATTGTGATTTCTCTCTTTGAGCCATTAACACAAGTACAATCGTGTACTGCACACTAATGTGATCTGCATAGCTTTTTAGCCATTTTATGTTTATGCTGCCTGTTCAGTTCTTTGGTGTAATACGGGTGCCATTTCCCAGGAACCACCTTATGGCCAGAGGTGTCTTAGCAAGGTCCTTCCTCTCCTCAGGAGCCCTTGGGAACAGCATATAGTCTCTCTAAGGACTATCACCAGCACTCCACTGGGTCAATAGCCCTAACTGAAAATAGTCCTCAGTGCCCCAAATACAAAGTCCACCATAGTAGCCCCATAGTTCATACCCATCTCCAACACTCCTGTCAGCCACAGAGACCGTATTCCACTCAGCAGCTGTCTAGCACTCAATCTCCCCTCCTCTGTCCCTATCCACCCCTACAGCTTCCTGCTGCCTTTTATACTGGCAACCTCTGATTCCTACCAGGTGAGTCACATTGTGTAATCAGTGTTGGCTTAGCCCCAGGCTGTCCAGTTCATGGGCAAGCCATCCTGTTACATGGGGCAAATGTTTCACCTGAGTAAAGATGGTCAGTAAAGGCTGTTCTGTAGATGTTGTTTGTTATCATTGTCTTTTGAGGAAGGGACATTTACCTCCAAACAGTTCACAAGGCTTGGGGTAAGGGGAGGGAAACAACCAACCAAAAAAACCCCCTCAATCATTTCATATTTTAAATTTTTCAAAATGGGTTTTAATTGGATTTTATGGAGGGGGAGGTGTTTCTGTAAAGCACCATGCACAATTACAATGAGTCTCATTAATAATAATTTTCTCCCAAATTATTGGATCAGATTCATCACTTTGTAACTCCACTGAAGTCAAATGAGTTACACTATGGATGAAATTGACCTTTTATATTTCCTTTGATAATTATGTTCTGAAGAAACAGTAGTTACTGAAATAAGGTACAAGATGTTACGTGTTCTCTTTAAAAAGAAAAGGAGTACTTGTGGCACCTTTAGAGACTAACAAATTTATTTGAGCATAAGCTTTCATGAGCTACAGCTCACTTCATCGGATGCATGCAGTGGAAAATACAGTGGGGAGATTAGTGAGCTGTAGCTCACAAAAGCTTATGCTCAAATAAATTTGTTAGTCTCTAAGGTGCCCCAAGTACTCCTTTTCTTTTTGCGGATACAGACTAACAAGGCTGCTACTCCAAAACCTGTCATGTTCTCTTTAGAATTTCTAGATTATATGTTTCCTCATTCAGTTACATAGTGTTTAACATACACATCTTTTTTTACATGTAGCCCCCGGATCTCGCCTATGATCAGTGTGCTTTGTAATGGAAAGCAGTCAGAAAGCCAGTTAATTAGCTACTTGAGGATTCCTTTGGGGAATATAGACACTTTCCCTCTTCTAGTCCACTGGTATAGAGGGTGTGGTCAAAGCACCACTACATTCCCAACTGTTTCCAGCTGCTGGAGTGGTCTGTTGGGGCTATAAACAGCTAGGTATAACTAAAAGCAGTCCCCAGACACAGCCCACGATTGGGGTAGCTTAAAGCCACTATTGCAATTACTCTGTACTTCTCAGTAACAGCTGTGTCAACATATTCCAAATATGAGATCACTTGAGAACCAGGTGTTTTTTTCCTACAACATTTTCTGTACATTCTAAGCAGATGTCATTTGAGTACCCTACTTCTCTTCACTACACTGTTAAAAAGTATATTTCTTTCCCTTCACTACTGTACAGTGATGTGGGATGAGGCACATAAGAAGCTAGACAGGTATATGGAATGGCATTTGCAGGGTGATGGACCGCATCTTTCCATTTCTTACTTTTGTGATTCTAAGCTAGTCTATGGGTTAGAAGTATCTCATACACCAGGACTATGATTTTGGAGCTGAATGACTTGAATTCAAATCCGGTTGCCTTTGCATTTTGTAGCATTTATATAGGCAACCAATTGTTTGTTTGTTTTCTTTTATTTCTTCTTCTTGATCTAACAGGCAAATGAGCTTAACCTGAGCATCGTCTCTTGGCTCAAATACCTATTAGCACAGAGAAGGGTGCCATTACAAATACTGTATTTTGCTTTATTGTTCATAGCTGTGGATAATCTCTTTTTTCCCTGTGGAAAGAAACATGGAAAAAAGAAAGATGGGAACGAAAGGAACCAATAAATGTAATTGCCTTGACTGGAAATTCAAGCACCATAGCATGCCATGGATACTTGTGAACTGTTTTGTGTTTTTTTAACTTGATTGCTCAAATATTTCCCTAAAATGAATTTCAATTTGTGTAAATTACAATTTACAATTTGTGCTATGTTAGATATGCATGTTTTTAAACCAGGAAACAGCACCGATACCATGTGACTTATGGAACTAATCAAAAGACGGTGAATTTCAAATTGTGACTATTGGCAACCAACTCTTTGCAAATTGCCAAAAATTAATTGCAGAAGAAATTTGCAAGTTTTGACTAATGAATAAGTCAGAGAATTTGTAATCTGTCAGCAGACATTTAATATACAGAAGAGAAAGTTAAAGTTATCAAATAATTAATTCACCCTTTTCACTTCATAGTTTCCCATTTAGAGATCAGACTAAAACAGAATTTCAAATCCCAACACTGAGATGTTTAGGGAGAAGGAATCTGAATTCCCAGATCTGGGCCTGCCACACTGCTTTTGATTCCAAGTTGAATCCAAAACAAAAAAGGGACTGTTTTTCACATCCAGTTAAAGTTTAGCCCAACATGGTGGAAATCTCATGAGAATGGCTAATAACATGGAAATCCCACCAATTTGGGCTGATCTCTCACAAGGACAGCTCAGGAGATTTCTGAAACATAGCTCTGGACCAGATTTGAATTTAAATTCTGATCCCTAGTTCTGGTCACCACCTTTCTGCCCCATCTCTTCTTCCATTAAATATTACAAATAATTATTATATTGATGGCAGTGGAAGTTTTAGATACACAAGGAGTACAGAATCAGGACCCTAGGTGATGGAAGTTGCTAGAGACAATACATACCCTGTTGAATTATATGGAAATAATCACAACTTTCTGTGCAAATAATGCAAAACTGATGTGCAGCAGCCTTAGAAGTTCCATCACTATGGGATATTTTGCCAAAGATTTTTATCGATATGTTTGTCTGCCCTTGGGTTTGGAATGCATATTTTGCATGGAGTTGCATATCACTTTTTTCAGTGCTATCTGTAGGGAAATGTCCAGTATTGGCAGGTGGAAGGATAAGGCCTAAAAGGTATTTTTCCATCTCTAACTTCTATGCATAAAGTTGGGAGTTTAAATGGTTTAAAGAGAACAAGAAGAAATGCTTTATGTAGAAAGAAAATTCAATGTGCTTTTTCTGCATTACAAATACAATATATTTACTCAGAGCTGTAATTCAATTTGTTTTCAACCACTAAAAGAGATTTGCAAATGATGAGCTGCATTTTGGCTTCATAGCCAGAACACTCACTCTCTCTCTCTCCCCCTCCCCGTAGTGAGGAGGAGGGAGTGGCAATAGCCGGACGCATTCTGCCTGTGAAAGACAGATGAAGGCCCAAGGAGTGTGCTCTGATGAGATAATTATTCCTCCTTTTTAAAGGTGCAGCATGTATTCTCACAGCACCTGCCACTGAGTGCAAGCAGGTCCAGAAGGGAGGTAAGGAGAGAATGAAGATGATGCTTTGGCCGCACAGATTTGTAGTATTAAGAGCTGTTGGTTGTTCTAGGTAGCCATTCCCTTTTCCCATTACATTGCAGGTACATAAGGACTGGCATTCTAGATGCATCCTACTCAAATAATCTGGGGAGCAAAGCACTCCAAGCCCTCTTTCGCTTCCCCCTGGTGTACCCATGGCACAGGGACAGTCAGAATCTAGGCCTATACCTAACACTCTTGGGTGAATTCTGCGCCACTGCGTGTGTGCAGAATTCATGTCCCTGGCAGATTTCTTTGCTTTCCCTCAGAAAAATGACTTTCTGACAGAGAAGCAAAGGGAAGCTGCAAGAGCAGTTAGGCACCACACCCTAGCTACGCAGGTACGTTGTTTCAAGCACTCAGAGCAGTGGTTCCTACCCTGAGCTGGGATCAGTTGCTAGTCCTGGCTGGGCTGGAGGCAGGGGAGGATGCGATTTCCTCTTCCCCTGAAAAGGGTGTCTGGGGCTGTGTCAGACCTCCCACAGCTGCAGGAAGCTCAGCACCCTCCCTTGCTTCCTGCCCCCTTTGCTCTTCAGCTGCAGTGGGAGAGGTCACTGTAGGGGGAGCTGCTCCCCATCCTCCCAACCCCACGCATCCAGACCTCCCATACCCAAACACCCCTGCCAAGTCTCACCCCATATACCCAGAACCCCCCTAGCCCTCCATACCAAAACCCACCCCACTGAACCTTAACCACTGCATCTGATTTGAAATCCCCCTGCACCCAGACCCCCTGCCTCTGGATCTCCACCTCTGCACCGAGACCATCCACCACTGAGCTCCCTACACTCAAACCCCCACCCTGAGCCCCCACATCCAGACCCCCATGCCACTTACCTCCAACCAGCTGCACCCAGACCCCCACCCCACCAAGCCCCACTCCCCCAGCGCCCCCCGCTGAGACACCCACACCCCTTTGCTGAGACCCAACCACTTTCACCTGGAAGCCCCTCCAGAGTCCCATTGTCCCTGCACCTGGAACCCCTCAATGAGCCTCTGTGCCTCCAGATCCCCCCACACCAGACCCCCCTCCCCCACTTCGCTGCCTGCACCCAGATTGTCCCACACAGAATCCTCTCACCCCACACCAAGCCCATCCACACTTGGATCCTGTCTGGTTGAGCCTTCCTGCCCCACACATGGTGCAGAGGGATAGGGCTCCAGGGTGTTTCTGGGGTAGGCCCAGGCCTTGCGCTGAGTCAGGGTCAGGTGCAGCCTCATCGCTGAGTCCATGTTCTGTGGGTAGGGGACAGGGAGGCTGCAGGGTGATCTCCCATCTTGGTACAACCAGTGGCCTGTGCTCCCCACTGCCATGCTGGAGCCTCTCCATATATTTTTTTATTGACAAATAAAGCTTGCAGAATTTTGAAATACTGTGCAGAGAATTTTTAATTTTTTGGCACAGAATGCCCTCAGGAGTAAAGACTTAAACTGATGGATGATGAAAGCAGTCCTTTCTGCAAACAAAGACAGATTAGATATCTACTTTGCTGTAAGTATCTGATAGAGTTTATATACTGGTTGAAAGTGGCCTCTGAGTGCAAAGGGGGCCCTGACTACTGCCCAGCCAATGCAATTCCTACCAGCAGAGCCAGGATCTCACACATAGGAGCTTCCTTCAAGCCTCAGATATGTGCTCTCTGCAGGCTTCCTGCTCAAGTACAGAGCTCTGGGGAAGCAGACCTCAGGGGCTAAGAATGGTGAATCCACCACTATGCAGACCTACTTGTAACCCACACACCTCCTGGGTGTGGTGCTCTGTCCCATGTAGTGGCACTGAGACCACTTAGAGAGAAATTAATGAGTCTGCTCTACAACCTTAGCTAAGGGCCACATGGCTTTTAGCTCATGCAGTAGAGGCTCCAGGGACCCTAGGTTCAATTCTGCCCACCCGATGAACAGGGTCCGTCGGTGTTACATACTCACCAGTCTGCCTGTAGAGGCTGGGTAAAGGAACTAACCTTAGGGTTACTGGAGAGGTGAGGCTGGAGTATCAACTGTGGAATAGCTTCACTGCCTGAAAGAGGATTCACTTTCTCTTATTTCCCCTTGCGTCTGCAGAACTCCTTTGCAAAGAGCCTGCTTACCTCAAGCTCTTCACAAGGACTAGGGTTTTATTATTAATTATTATATAATATTATAAAACATCATTATGAAATTAGCATTTGAAGTAAATAAGCAACCACATTAAATCCATTGATCATTTAGGATGTTCTTGACTAGGTATCTCAGAAGTGTTATGTTCCTAATTGGTAAAAGTTAAATATCCTTGATTTTTACCTTTAGACACATCCACTGATTTACTAATATTTAAAAATAAACAGGCATGTTTTCACTTGATTATTTATTGGTAATCTATTTGCTTCTTTCATAAAGCAATAAGTCAGTGAAATAAATCCAGTCAGTAACAGGGTAATGCACACATAGGTACACTGCAGTAATTACAGCACTACATTAGTGAGGCTAAAGGGGGTATCCTAATTTCATACAAGCACCATTTAGTCAACCACACATAAACTTTGCAAAAATAACCCTGCCATTCTTTTGTTTCAGAGCTGCTTCTTTGTCTTCTTTTTGGGGTGGGAGGGTGAGGAGGATGGAGGGATGAACAGAGAAATGGTAAAGGTTTGATTAAATTTGGTTGAGCAATTTCTGAAATAGAAGAATGCAAATAAAAACGCTTATGTCACAGTTTGTCATATTTTGTAGTGAAATACTGTAACTAAAATACGTGATTTAGTCCACAAATATGGCCCTGCTCTGATCAATAATCACTTTGCCCAGTCTGAATAAAAATAGACTTTTAACTCAACAAAGATCAAACAATGACAATTCTGAGCATTGTCAGTTCATTAATTTCATTGACAACAACAGTGTTCAAACATGAATTTCAAAATGTCCACTAAACATTCCACTTACCTTGAACTTTTTGATTCTTTACCAGAAAAGAGCAGGTCTCTTCCCAACATCCTCTGTGATGAAGCATGATGCAAAGAAATCACTTAGCTTCTCAGCAATGTCCTTATTTTTCCTAATTGCTCTCTTTACTCCCTAGAAGTCTATTGATTCTTTCCCATACTTCCTGCTTAACAGAAGGGAAGAAATGTGTCAGAAGAACTGTGGACTTTTCATCTGAGCTAGGGGTTGCATGATTGGGCCCTTATACAGCCACTGGAAAGCTTAGACATTCTGTTTTTGATGAGGACCTACCGACGTCCTACTTCAGCCATAATCCTTTTCAGACTTGCATCTTTCCATGTGGTAGTCTTCTGTCCAGAAATAAGCTCACACCAGAACTTCAGAGCCATTTCCCCCAAATTTTAATATGGAGGTTTGACTTTGATTTCCTGGATCCTGCCCTGTTCCTTGAGTTTTGGTCCAGGATCAGATCCCAGACTGGTTGAGGCTTCTTTTCCAGAAATGGTTTAGACACAGCCCAAAATGGCAGATGTCTTGTTAAAATAGCTGATCTGACAAGATTTATTCTATTCAACAAGACCAAATACTGTCAGCTTGAATGATCACCTCATGTAAGTAGTTTCTTCTAACAAGACATCACCGCCTTGGACTGGAATCTCACAAGGACAGCCCCAAAGTTTTCGGCACCATACAACTCAAACAATGTTGAAGTAATCAAGCCATGATATGATGAGAGCTTGGTAACCCTTGCAAGGAGGTCCCTGTCAACCTCCACAAACTACCTCAATATCCTTCTTCAGATCTCTCCTTAACTCTTTCTTTTTGCCATGATGCTTACCAAAATCTTGACAACTGTTAGGTTGCTAGGGTGCTGAGACCACTCCTATCATGCTGACGAACATTGTCTCATTGTTTCCTTGTAATACTCCATTTGTCTGGATTCATCAGTTGTCTCTTGTCTTATAATTAGATTGTAAGCCCTTTGGGTCAGGAACTTTCCATTCTGTTTCTAAGCACCTAGGACAATGGAGTCCTCGTCCATGAATAAGGCTCTTAGGGGCTATAGTAATACAATTAATAACTTAGCTTTCATTTAATCTGGAAAAGAAATACTAGCCTAAAATATCTTTGGATCCAGACTCTGCCACCTCAGCCATTTCTATTTCCATTGCAAGTGGTATTTAATCAGTAGTATGTCACATAGGTGATAATGTATTGAAAAGACCTGAATATGCTGCATATGTTCAAGTGGGTTAAGGCAGATTTGGATCCTTAAATGAATTTCCTGGCTGTGGTGGCTTTAATTTGTCAAACTTAACTTTGCATTAACATTGTGAATTATTTTTAATTGCAAAAAAACACTAACATCATAACACCCCCCAAATGAAGGTTCCTTAGGCAACTGCCTAACAGAGAATCTCTGGCTTGGTAGCTTTGTGAAACACCAGGATGCTGGTTTGTGTCTTGGTTTCAGTCCAGCATGTGACACAAACACCACAAGGCAGCTACTAATCTCCTATATCAATGCAAATCCCCGTAACTATGCTGGCTTAGTTATAGGTTGAGCATGTACTGGTACCGGACAATTCAATTCTTTGGGCTCCTGTCAAGGTTCCTTCCCCACTCCGAACTCTAGGGTACAGATGTGGGGACCTGCAGGAAAGACCCCTTAAGCTTATTCTTACCAGTTTAGGTTAAAAACTTCCCCAAGGTACAAACTTTTCCTTGTTCTTGAACACTATGCTGCCACCACCAAGCATGTTAAACAAAGAACAGGGAAAGAGCCCACTTGGAGACGTCTTCCCCCCAAAATATCCCCCCAAGCTCTACACTCCCTTTCCTGGGGAAGCCTTGATAAAAATCCTCACCAATTTGCATAGGTGAACACAGACCCAAACCTTTGGATCTTAAGAACAATGAAAAAGCAATCAGGTTCTTAAAAGAAGAATTTTAATTAAAGAAAAAGTAAAAGAATCACCTCTGTAAAATCAGGATGGTAAATACCTTACAGGGTAATCAGATTCAAAACATAGAGAATCCCTCTAGGCAAAACCTTAAGTTACAAAAAGACACAAAAACAGGAATATACATTCCATTCAGCACAGCTATTTTACCAGCCATTTAACAAAAGGAAATCTAATGCACTTCTAGCTAGATTACTTACTAACAACAGAAGTTCTGAGAAGTTATGAAGAGCATTCCTGATGTGTTCCCAGCAAAAGCATTACACAGACAGATAGATCCTTTGTTCCCCGCCCTCCGGCTTTGAAAGTATCTTGTCTCCTCATTGGTCATTTTGGTCAGGTGCCAGCGAGGTTATCTTAGCTTCTTAACCCTTCACAGGTGAAAGGGTTTTGCTTCTGGCCAGGAGGGATTTTATAGTTCTGTATACAGAAAGGTGGTTACCCTTCCCAGCCCTGGAGCACCCAAGGGGAAAATTTGGTGGGTGCAGAGCACCCACCGGCAGCTCCCCACCCCAAGCTCACCTCTGCTCCACCTCCACCTCCTTTTCTGAAAGCACCGCCCTGCTCTGCTTCTCCGCCCCCCCCGCGAATCAGCTGTTTGCATGGGAAGCCGGGGCGGGCTGAGAAGCAAGCGGCGGCATCGCACTCAGGCCCAGAGAGGGGGAGGTGAGCTGGGGCATGAGGAGGGCTGCCCGCGCCGCAGCAGGTAACCTGGGGTGGGGGGCGTGCAGGGGAACCGCTCCCCGCCCCAGCTCACCTCCGCCACCCTCAGCCTGAGCGGGAAGCCATCACCTGCTTCTCAGCCCTCCCCGGCTTCCTGCCGAACAGCTGATTCATGGGAAGCCGGGGGAGGGGTGGGGTGGAGAAGCAGAGGAAGGCGGTGCATCCAGGAGAGGAGGCAGAGCGGAGGTGAGGTGAGCTGGGGCTGGGGTGGGGAGCTGCCGGTGGGTGCTCTGCACCCACCAAATTTTCCCCGTGAGTGCTCCAGCCCTGAAGCACCCAGGGAGTCAGTGCCTAAGGCGCCATTTTTGATGTGATCAGTGGGGGAGCGGCCGCTCCCCCTGCTCCCCCCCAGCTACATTCCCCTGCCCCTAGGAGCCAGAGGGACATGCCAGATGCTTCCTGGGAGCTGCCCCAGGTAAGCACCTCTGGGACTCCCCATCTTGCTCCCCGGCAGGCGCCTCTGGCTCTTAGGGGCGGGGCGGCGTGGGCACCGACTATGGTGGCCTACGAGACCCTCCTGCCTGGTTCTGGGGGCAGTCAGGGGACAGGGAAAGGGGGTGGATGGGGCAGGGGTCCTGGGGTGGGGACATCAAGGAACGCAGGGGGGTTGGTTGGGGCAGGAGTCCTGGGGGGCGGGGGTGGGCAACAACCCCTTCGGGGGGTGAGGAGGGAACCCGTTGTTAAGATTTTAGCAGCTCATCACTGGAAGGGGGTAAATGGAATTGGGGATTTACCATACTGTAGTTATTCTGGCTGCTGTTAAAAAACAAAAACAAAACCTGACTCAGGAAAAGCCTTTGTTTCCCCAAAGCCTCAATAATTTCTCCTTCTTTCTCTATTTGACACTGGTTGAATCCACAGCATCTTTTCTGTTAGATTACCACAAAAGTTCTGGCTGCTGTGTGGTCAGCTGCTAGGGAAGCAGGAGGTAGTGGTCCCTTGGGACCAACTACTAATTCTTTACTGTACAAAATATAACGAATGTAACTGTAAATATTTTGGTTTCATCCATGTCAGTTTGGTACACAGGATCTGACTCATTGGTTGCTGTGCAGTGCCTGTGTTTGCTGCTGTGTGACACTGCAGTAGAAGAGAAAGGATGATACTGTTATTATATAAAAATCACTTCCACCCACTGTGCTGACTCATCAGAGTGTCACTGATTAGGATTTATTTACATCAGTATCAAAATATATCTCCGTTATCCATTCCTGTCCCAGAAAATTATTTATTCCTTCCTCCTAATCCTTCTCTGTATGACGATGCTCGGTGTATGTTTTAATATCAGATCAGATGTACTGTAAGTCTGAGGGCTATGAACTTTCTGAATGTGGTTTCATTCAGTAAAACCAAGTGTGTGTCAGTTACATCACGAAAGCTTATGCTCAAATAATTTTGTTAGTCTCTAAGGTGCCACAAGTACTCCTGTTCTAGTTACATCATAGTATTTCTGGCCCATCAGTATCAGCAAAGATAATTTCCTTTCTCTTCACTGTCTGGCTAAATCCTTTTCCTGTGAAGGGAGTTTTCCCCCACCTGTGCTGCCCATTTTGTCTGTACTGACGTGAGAGCCTTAGTCAAGCAAACCTCAATGGGAGGTTTCACAGATTCATAAATTCCAAGGCCAGAAAGGACCATTATGATCATCTAGTCTGACCTACTGGATAGCACAGGCCATAGAACTTCCCCAAAATAATTCCTAGAACAGATCTTTTAGAAAAACACAATCTTGATATAAAAATTGTCTGCCATGGAGAGTTCACCACAAACCTTGGTAAATTGTTCCAATGGTTAATTACCTTCACTGTTAAAAATGTCCACCATATTTCCAGTCTGAACTTGCAGCCATTGGATTGTGTATACCTTTTGCTGTTAGATTGAAGAACCCATTATTAAGTATTTGTTCCCCACATAGTTACTTACAGATTATGATCAAGTCATCCCTTCTCTTTGTTAAACTAAATAGATTGAGCTCCTTGAGCCTATCCCTTCAGGGTATGTTTCCTCCTCTCCCAGGCCCCTCTGAGTTGAGAGCTTGGGCTGATTGTTTACCTGTGTTTGCTCAGCCCTGCCTGAGGACCTGAGCCATTGACTCTGCTGCCCTGCCCTGAACCAGGGCCTGGGCCTGCTAATTATATAATATAAATATATAATAGTGAGTCCAGGGCTCCTGCCTGAAGACCTGAGCCCTGGACTCACTATTGCCTGCCGACCACAGGCCGGGCATGAATAACTATCTTGTTTGCTTCTACTGCTGCCGCGGCGAGAGACTCCCGCGGCTAGGCTAATTTCCCACCAACAACTGGAAGGATGTACCGAGACAGCGTGGTCCCCCGCCACCCCGGAGTGGAACAAACCCCGGCCAAACCCCTCTACTGGGTTGTTATTACTACTTCAAGCCAGGAGCTGCGGCAGCACCCCTAGCACCTATGCTTGCACCTAGTTTACCAAGCAATCCAGATTGTTCTGAATGGATGACCTGTCCTCTTCACTATTTAAAACTTCCCCAATTTGTGTGTCACCTACAAACTTTTTCAGTCATGATTTGAAGTTTCCTTCCAGATCACTGATAAAAATGTTAAACAGCATAGGGCTAAGACCTGATCCCTGCGGGATGCCACTGAAAACACACTCGCTTGATGATGATTCCCTGTTTATAGTAACATTTTGAGACCTATCCATTAGCCAGAGGCTGGAAGCTTATGCTATAAAAATGCAGACTAGAAATAAGGGGCAAATTTTTAAAAGTGAGGGTAATTAACCAATGGAAAAATTACAGTGGTGTATGGTCTCTGTTACTTGAAATCTGTAAAACTGGATATTTATTTTTAAAAGTCTACATTAACTTAACTAGAAGTTATGGACTCTGACTCTTCACCAGGTGCGTGAAAATGTATACGAAAATTTCAAAGACCTTTCTGGTCTTAATCTGTGAACCCTCCAGTCCTTACTGAAACAAAGTTTCCACTGTCCTCCGAGGGTTTTGTCTGAGTAAGGACTGCATAATCACAGGTAAACAATTCCAATGACAATATAACTATGGACATGAAAGGGACAATTCAAAAATTAGATTTCCATAGAAAGGTGAGATAGCTAGTATTAATACTCATCTTAAAAAAAGAACATTGCACTCCCAGTGTACAAGATGCATGAAATCTCTCTCTCTATTTTACTCACCTGGTGCCTCTATTTCACTGCAGAGCTCAGGAGGAAGGGCTGAAGCTCCCAATATTATTCAGTAGCGGAAGCCCTGTAGGAGGTGGATCTGACAGAGCACAATTCTGCCCCCAGTGTCTTCCCTCCTTCTCTGACACCTTTCACATAAGGCCAATACAAGGATCTCAAGAATTTTTAGGTATTTTTGGACACTATTTGGAAGCAATGTTTAAGTAACCTGCATTTTCTATAGGAAATTGTTAGGACATATGGCAGCAAGCAAATTTCGTGGTCCAACCCCTCATCTTTGGTAGCGATTGGACCAACAACCCCACAAATTGGGTAATGAACGTACATGCTGCCATGAGACCAAGCAGTGTGGGGCAAGTTTGTGGATGACACTAAGCTGGGGGGAGAGGTAAATATGCTGGAGGGTAGGGAAAGGTCCAGAGTGACCTCGACAAATTAGAGGATTGGGCCAAAAGAAATCGGATGAGGTTCAACAAGGACAAGTGCAGAGTTCTGCACTTAGGACAGAAGAATCCCATGCACTGCTACAGTCTGGGGACCGACTGGCTAAGCAGCAGTTCTGCAGAAAAGGACCTCAGGATTACAGTGGATGAGAAGCTGGATATGAGTCAATAGTGTGCCCTTGTTGCCAAGAAGGCTAACAACATATTGGGCTGCATTAGTAGGAGCATTGCCAGCAGATTGAGGGAAGTGATTATTCCCCTCTATTAGGCACTGGTGAGGCCACATCTGGAGTACTGTGTCCAGTTTTGGGCCCCCCACTACAGAAAGGACGTGGACAAATTGGAGAGTCCAGCGGAGGGCAATGAAAATTATTAGAGGACTGGGGCACATGACTTATGAGGAGAGGCTGACAGAACTGGGTTTATTTAGTCTGCAGAAGAGAAGAGTGAGGGGTGATTTGATAGCAGCCTTCAACTACCTGAAGTGGGGTTCCAAAGGGGATGGAGCTAGGCTGTTCTCAGTGATAGCAGATGACAGAACAAGGAGCAATGGTGTCAAGTTGCAATGGGGGAGGTTTAGGTTGATATTAGGAAAAACTCTTTCACTAGAAGCGTGGTGAAGCAGTGGAATGGGTTACCTAGGGAGGTGGTGGAATCTCCATCCTTAGAGGTTTTTAAGGCCTGTCTTGACAAAGCCCTGGGTGGGATGATTTAGCTGGGGATTGGCCCTGCTTTGAGCAGGGGGTTGGACTAGATGACCTTCTGAGGTCTCTTCCAATCCTAATCTTCTATAATTCTAAGTTCTCATTCACATGAGGGGGTGGGACAGTAGGCAGGAACATAGGTCTTGTTTCATAAGAAACCTGTCAAGTGGTAGGTAGGCAGTCGCCGTCTCCACATTGAGAACCTGATGAATTCTATGTACTACATAGAGGTCAGTGTGGATTTCTTCTCATTCGCCAGCAGGCCCAGACATGTGAACAGCTGGAGGATGGACACACTGATGGCTTGGACCTGAGATTGTGAGGGACCCCGACCAGCCAGTTACCAAAGCACAAGAAAACCCGAATGCCCATCCTTCTGAGGTGCACTGCCACAACTGCAAGCCACTTTGTGAATACCCAGCGTGCTGTAAGAAGTCTGAAGGGCAAAACCCAATATTGGTATTAGTTGTTCAACACAAACTTTGGGAAGCATTTGTGTGCTGAGTTTATCACAATATGGAATATTTATCACTGAAATCAGCATACCAGTCTTTCTGGTCCAGGGAGGATATGATGGAGGTGAAGGAGACCAGCTTGGATTGGAGTTTCTTGAAATAGGTGTTGAGGGGTCTATATACAGGGTGAAGTCCCCTAATCTTTTTCAGGGTGAGGAAGTGCGTTTAATAGAAACTCCTCTCCTCCTTTGCTGCGGGGGGAACCTCCTTTACAATGCCTAAAAGCAAGGAGAGACTGCCTTTCTTGTTGAAGCAGAATCTTGTGGGAGTGATCCCGAAAGAGGGACAAGGAAGGTGGATGGTGCAAAGAGAGGAACTGGATAGCATAGACTCTCTACTCCATGTCTAAGACCCAGCAGTCTGAGGTGATGTTGAACCAGGTCCATAGGCACTGACTCTGTGGGTGCTCTGGGGCTGAAGCACCCATTGGGGAAAATGGTGGGTGCTGAACACCCACTTGCAGCTCCCTATCAGCACCTTCCCCTCCCCCAGCACTTTCTGCCCGCTGGCAGGCCCTGCCAATTAGCACCTCTCCCTCCCCGTGCTGTGCCTCCCACCCACCACGATCAGCTGTTCCACGATGCGCAGGAGGCTCTGGGGAGGAGGAGCGAGGACGCAGCGCCTTCGGGAGAGGGGCCGAATGGGGCAGGAATAGGCAGGGTGGGGCCTTGGGGGAAGGGGTGGAATGGGGGTGGGGCCTGGGGCAGAGCCAGGGGTCGAGCACCCTCTAGCACATTGGAAAGTCAGCACCTATGACCAGGTCCACTGGAAGTGAGCCAGACAGTTGCCAGAAAAGAAGGGGAGGGTGAAGAACATGGAATGAAAGGTATTCTGCCTTGGGTGATAAGTCAGATTTGCTGCCTGGTCAAAGCCAAAGCAGAGGTATGACCGAGAAGTAGACCCTCCCCCCTTGGATTTTCTTCTCTGCCCTCTGCCTGGGACCTATGGGCTTGGGCAGTTTTTAGTGGAAGAATGACCACTGTTGATAGAGATGGGGTCTGAAGTACCTTTATCTGGAGAGAGTAGATCCCAAGGGATCTGAATGTTGCTCTGGAATTTTTGAGGGATCTCATGGAAAAGTGAGCAGTCCTCCCAAGGAAGGTCCCGCCAGTGTCATTTGTAATTCTTTAGGAATGCCTACCAAAGCCAGCCAGGAAGAGCAGTAACCAGAGGTGATGGAAAGCCTGTAGCAAAATGTGGAGGTGACCATACTGTAGCTGGCATGGAGGCAATAGAATGGCTAGTAATAGAGTCAGGCTTCTGGCCAGTACCATGTCAGCCAGCAGTCTCTCTGGTTGCTCTCATCCCAAAGACATGGGGTGTGAAGCCTCTTTAATGTGCAGGTCTACTTGGCTGGCACCAGGTCTAGTGTCAGGGGAACTTTTTCTATGTTTTGAGGCACCTTTAGTGTCTTAGAGCCTGGTGGTTTTATGCAGCCCCAGAGCTGGAGGGGGCTATGTTTGTTTTTGAGGACTTCCGATCAGAGTCTGATCTGTCCTTGTACTTCCTACACAAAGGAGACGCAGGCCTAAATGACCCTTCATCCTGTTTTGACATTGAAGCTGGGGCATTTCTACAGCCTCTGGTCTCCTGCGGGTCCAGATGCTTGGAGGCTAGAGTCAGAAACTGACCTCATTGCCTGCTCCTTAAGGATAGCTCTCAGGCATACCTCTCTCAAGAGCTGGGCCCACTTCAAGGACTTGCAGATTTCACAGCACTCTGGGACATGTCTCTCCCTAAGACAGAAGAGATACCTTGTGTGTCTTGTATCAGAAGGGTAGCCATGTTAATCTGGATCTGTAAGCACCACAAAGAGTCCTGTAGCACCTGTGATACAGAGAGCAGTAGGAGAGTGCTAGAGGGGAAATATATAAGCTCAAAACTAATTAAGGCATGGTTCCCTGTAGACTAGGGAAGGTGGCTGCAGGTTAATTGGAGCACCTGCAGTCACTTAAGGCCCTCTTAGGAACCTAATAAAACCCCCTACATCAGGCAGACAAAAAAGGAGGAGGAAGGAGAAGGGACTGGAGTTTAGAGACCTAAAAATTGAAGTAAGGGAGATCCTGCCTAGCAGGACAGGGAGACTCCCTTCCCCCCAGCATCTAAGGACTGAGGGTAACCCCACCTAAGGGGGATGAGGGTAAGAAACCCCCAGGGGTTGAGAGGGGCTAGGACTCAGAGCAAGGAGCAAACCCAGACCCTTTCCCCTGCTTCCCTCCTCTACCACCTTCCCGGGATAGTAGCGGGGCCCTTGGCACCCAAGAGCAGGGCAAAGGGTAGCATCTTAGCTCCCTGCCAAGAAAAGTACAGGACCCACCAGACTAAAATTGGCCGTCTTGCCACACACCTTATAGACTAACAGATGTACTGGAGCATAAGCTTTTGTGGGTGAATACCCACTTTGTTGGATGTGTGTGTGTCTTATCATTCAGAGGCATAACTGCCTCACAGAAAGGGCAGTTCTTAAAGCCGGGCAGTTCTTAAAGGCAGGCATTTCCATGCTCTGCCACAGTGGCTGACACTGCCAGCAACCACCGAGGGAACAAACTCTTTCCCCCTGAAGCATTCAGAGACCTAAGTGAACTGTTAACTAAGCAGAGGTAAATCCCAAAGAGAGTTATTTCGATACCTACCATAGGCAGTAGAGAACGAACTGGGTGTGGTGAGGCAGCTCAGGCCCTTATACTCTTACATAGCACACGAGGAAGGGAAGGGTGCATCTGCTGCCCTGAAGGATGCTACTGACTAGAAAATTCTCAGATGCACGCACACTGGATGTACATTCACCTAATGAGGAATATGCATATGGACTAGCACGTGAAGAACTGGATCTTTGAGATGGCTGCTAACAGCTGCTCCTCCCAGTAAAGATGACTTGTCATAAATAAGCACCTTGGGGCATTGCTATGCTAAGCATTGCATTGCCTAACTTTTAGGCATGTAGCTACCCAGTGGAATCCAAAGTCTGAATAAGGTGCCCAGGCTCCATATGCGACACTTGGGGAGAGATTCGTGCTTAAGAATGGGATCCATAAAAGCCATCATCCTAGGCAGGGAGCTGCCTAAGCTAGTCAATAGCTGAAGCCAAGGAGAGGGGTTGGGGCACTGCCCTGCCCTTCTCAGGAAGTTAGGCACTTAAGTCCTAGCTGGAGGGAGGCACCTCTACTCCACTTGCAAACCATAGCCAAGAACCCACTCCTGAAGTCAGGTGCATAAGTTGTTTCTTAAAAGAATGGCAGCAGTACATGCCTGAGCCTGCACAAGACAGGGTGAGAGGGAGGATTGTTCCTATAACCTTTAGCCTAGTGGTTGGGTAACTCACCTGGGCTGTGAGACACACTGCTTCAATTTCCACCTCTGCCTGATGTGAAGGGATTTGAACATGGGTTTCCCATCTTTCAAGTGATTGCCCTAACCACTGGACTACAGGATGTTCTGATGTGGGGAGCTCTCAGTCTTTCCTGTTGAAGCCATTCCACTGTGTGTAAATCAAATAGGCACTGAGCTAGAGAGAGTGAGAGACTCTATAGTTCAATGTAGAAATATTTTTGGAAACTTTACAGGGAGTTAGAAGGCAACAGAAAGTAAGCATTCATTAACAGAGCAACTTTCACACAGAGATTTCTCAGCTAACATGGACTTACGATGTAACATGAAATGGATGGCTTCTTAGACTAAAGAAATTAAAAGTAGATTTGAATATGTGTGAAAAGATGGATGGTTATGAATTTTTATTGGCTGGGAAGCTAATTTTAAAAATGGCAGTTTCCATAGCAAAGCAGTTGTTTACATTTCTAACTTCAGAATTACTTGTGTTGAACTGCCACAGACAGTCTCTTAACTCAATGTGCACACTACTTAATTGGCAAGCTGATAAGGACCTGCATTATAGGATCCAGTTCTATCCATACTCTAGCTTTTTATAGAAATAATTTAATAGAGAGTGGTATCCTATGTGTTTTTAAAGGTAGTTTATTTAGAACTAAGTTTTTCTTCTTCCTATTAAAATTTTCACAAGGAAATATTTCCTTTCTTCAAATACCTGTGTAATCCTTTTTTAAAAGCTACAGGGCTTTGGAGATGTCCTTGATAGTTCATTCTATACAACTCCTGTTTCAATAAAACAATTACACTAGAAGTCTTTTACTCTCTTTGACCCTATTTATCAAGGTTATGTCTCTCATTAGGTGGCATGTTGCTTGTTCCATAGTGTGAAGCCACCTGTCTTTCCTTCCTTTGCTACACAGACTGTCCTCCTTGGTTTCTGAAAGTCTATTATTTCCTCATACAATTAGAAACTGAACCTTTCCTGCACACACACAGCAGTTTTTGAGTGGGTCTGCAGAATGACATTTTACCAACTTTCACCCCATGTAACTAATTTCTGTGTACCATGGCGTCACTCCTATTCACAAGGCAGCATGAAGATTCTGGTGATAATTCTTTAGGACAAACCCTAAATATAAGAGACTCATTTTACATATTTTACTGAGGTAGGGATTCCTCAATAGATGTTGGTGACTAGGGCTAGTCAAATTTGCAAATATTTTATCTTGATTTAAGTTTCTCCTCTCCCCATTTGTAAAAACGTAATTTTGAAAAATGGAAAATAATGATCAGACTGGTAAAATAGTTTGTCAATAAATTCTGGCCTATGCTCTCCTAGGAGTTTACTATTTGTGCAGTATGACTTGTATCTTAAATCACATGGTTTAGTGTCTTTCCTGACCAGATTGCCTGTTTTGTAAACAAGAGTCTCCTCTTTCTGGTCACAAGTTGTCTGTGAACAGCTCATTGTTTGACAAACCTATCGTGCAACCCAAAAGAGCTTTTTTTTTTATTTTAAGAGCTGAAAAAGTATTTCCAGTGCAAATACTTGTAGAGAGATTTGTACTAATGTTCATGGCATGTTTGCTTTCTCTGAAGACTCTTATGAAGTCACCCAGCCCAATGTCTGCGCACAAGACTGAATCAGTAACATAAGTGAAAATCTTTTCCCCCCCATATTCTCACCCAGCTCTACTGATACCATCTGAAAATGAGCTGGTGAAATTGGCATGTAAGTCTGCCACGTAACTAGGAGAGGAGCATGGACCATGATTGAACACAGAGTGCTTATATGGAAAGTAGACTGCATTGAAAGGCAGGTTGTTGCTTAGCAACATAAACTGTTCTAAACTGCAACCTTTGCTAAAGTGTTTGTTTTTAAATTCAGGAAAAAAGGAGAAAGAAGCAATGACCAAGGGAAACTGAATAAGAGTACAGGTGTAGATTGTGAAGAAAAGAGAAAAATCTGTGAATAATAAAAGGCAGAAAAGATTCAATCAAGGGTATACAATGAGTTACTGAAAGATAAAACAGATAAAAACTATATTAGGAAACTGTCGTTCTGTCCTTGGTTGCTCTAACATGAAAACGGGTCTTGGTTCTTATAGAGGGGCTATCCCATATTGTGAGAAGCTCTCCCGCCAACATAGCGCTGTCCACACTGGTACTTCTGTCGGCATAATTTGTGTCATTCGGGTGTGATTTTTTTCAAAAGTGGTAGTATAGACATGCCCTTAGGAGTAAACTTAAATAACTGATATTTTCATATTGTCTCCATATTTCCCTCCAACCATGGATCTAGCTGAGAGAACAGTAGCTGTTCAGCATGCCTCGCGCTCTCTTTGAAACCCTCCACTGTGGGGCTGCCAAGAAGCGCCTGTTCTGGGGGAGGGATCAGCAGGCCTGATGGATTCTATCCACCCCAACAAACAGAACTGACCAATCTAGATTTTGAATATTTACATTGGATTGCAAGTTCTTTGGGGCAGGGAACTTGTTTTCTTGTATTTGTCTCTATAAAGTACCACAAACACCTCTGGCACTGTAGAAATAATTACATTAATATTAAAGGTGCAGTGATTTTTCCCATCCTGGAAAGATTTTTAATTTCAAAAAATTTCCTATTTTGCAGCAGGACAAACTAACACCTTTCAAAGTTTTTTCTACAAAAAAGCTGAGAGACTGTATAACCCAGTGATTAGGGCACTCACCTATGATGTGGGAGATGTAGCTTCAAGTCCCAAACCATGCTGTGTTGGCGGTGTCTCTCCCCTCTTCCCCCTGAAAATCCATCCTGGATCTGAGAAGCCTTTCCTGACTAAAGTTTCATTGAAATTGGTATGTTCCCATGAAAAGTTTCCATTTAAACAAATCAGCATTTTCTGATGAAAAACTTCAAAATTTTCCACACCAGTTTTATTTGTGACTCCATTAGATTGATTTTTAAAGATATTTGATTTTTTTAAATATATTTTTCCCTCCTGATGGCATCACTACAGGTGGAGTTAAGGATGTTGGGTAAGAAATGCACAGGTGAGGCACCCAAACATGTCTGGATTTCCTTTAATCCTTAATTAATTCCTTAATTCTGAATCTCCTGAGTTTGTAATGGTTTGGGGAGAACTACAACATCCCCGTAATTCTTTAACTCAAATTTCTGATTCACACTTTCAACCTTACCATTATCTTAATGTAGTTTGGGAATTTCTTTAAGTTTTAATTAAAAGTGTAATACACAAACACTGAGCAAGACATCTAAAAAGAATGTGACCATACAATTTTTAAATTATTAGAATAGATGTCACGTAATCCTTAACAGCTGACTTACAGCACTACAGCAGCAGAAGGCTGCCAAAAAGTAGTGGCGAATCTGGCCCTAATTTGCAATTGACTTATTGGTTTACAGAGTTGTGTTAGTGAGACTGGCACTATGTGCAGGAGGAGCAAAGAGAGCCAAGACCACAAGTCCCAGTGGCTCTGCATTTTAAGGGCTCCCTCCTGCACGTCTGCCTCCAGCAGTGCTCCTGCAATACGCAGAAGAACCCAGAGAGCAGTGCGGTATGGAGCTTTCCAAGCACTGATGCCCATGCTAGTGTACAGCCACAGGATCTTTAAAGAGTAATGACATTTGGACAAGATAATCTACTAGTGACGTGTCCAGTGTCTCTCATACCATTGAGTCATTACAACCATATTTTGCATACAAATTAGCTCTAAAGAAGTGTAGTGATTGGTTGAGTTCTAATGTCACAATTGGCACACTTGAGAATTATCTGAGCCTCTCAGACTGATTTTTTTTTTAAATAGGCTAAAAATATTCCCGTGGTTTCTGTGACTCTGTCCTCTTCTGATTCTCCAGCAACCTCTCTAATTGCATCTTCCCAGGATCCTCCTCATCTCCCCTCCAGCTTTCTGTGGGGTTTCCATAGGGCTTATTGATCTTGATCCCTTTCTCTTCTTCCTCTACACCTTATCTCTGGGTAATTGGCAAACACAAATTCAACTACTCAGGATATCAACCTCTACTCTAGACCTGCCCTCTTCTGTCCAAAGTAAAATCTAGGTCTCTCTCTCTCTCTGACACCTCCCTGTGGACATCTAGCAGCCAGCTCAAGCTCAACATGGCTAAAACCTTAACCTTGTCTCCATGCCCCAACCCCAAAAGACCTTTACCTCTCTCACCCCAACCTCTCTCTATCACTGTGGACAATACCACCATTCCACCTATCTCCTGGGCCCATAAGTTGGGCATCATCTTTGACTCAGACCTCTGTAGGTTCTCACACTGAAGTTATATCTAAATCTTGCTGATTCCTTCAGCATGACATCTGAGATATGATCTTTCCTATCCATCCATGCAGCTAAAACTCTTTCAGGTTCTCATCCTCTCATGTCTTAATTACTGCAATATCCTTTTCTTTGGGCTTGACAGATGCCATCTTGTGCTGCTCACATCCATTCAGAATGCTGCTGCAAAGATCATTTTCCTAGCCCCTTGTTTTGACCTTGTCACCTCTCCCTTCACTGGTTCCCCTTTCTCTATTGCATCGACCATAAGCTATTCCCACCTTACCTATCATCTTGATAGTGAATGAGAGATGTCAGCTCTTGATTCTGATCAACCCATGACTCCAGCCTCCATTGCCAACTTGTTAAATTTTCAAACTTTCTCCCATGCTACCCCTCACACTTAGGAGAAGCTTTACACAAACATCTGTAAAGCTTCATTCAAATTTCTCCTTTTCTGTGATACTTACAAAAAACACTTACCAGTTAAGCTGCCAGTGTGCTGTATCACTGCCTATCATGCTGGCCAATATTGTTTCATTATCTTGTACTCCCTCCGCCTGCCTGTATCCATTTGTTGTCTCTCATCTTAGACTATAAATTCCTCGGGGCAGGGATTGTCTTTGTGTTCTGTGTTTGTACAACACCTAGCACAATGGAATCCTCGTTCGTGACCAGGGCTCCTACACAATATGGTAATACAATTAAGCAATTAGATACAATAAATTAGATTAATTACAACCTAGTTTTTTCAAATATAGTCTATGCAGAAGATTTCAGTTAACTGCATTTTAACTATATGGAAAGTGTGAAGTGTATGTGTTGTTCTGTTCAGATCATTTGGAACAGACTGACAGATGTTGTATGTATTAAAGGAGTTGGTTTTAATTAATTTTAACCTAAACTAAGATTTATGTGTAAATTATCAATATTTATTTTGTTCCCAAAGTACCACCGCAAATTTTGGGAAAGTATTTTTTTTTTCAACAAAACAAAGACATTGAATCCCTGTTTTTAAATAAAAGATGGAATTATGGAGTCATAACTGACACCTCAATAACACCACTGAACTGCAAAATGTATAACACTGCCACGTGCGTACCATCTCCAGTCAAACATAACACTGTTTTGAATGAGCAAATATAACAATCCCTAATTCAATGTTTTGTGAAATCACTTGAAACAGTAATAGCGTATTCTAAAAGGTGAATCCTTCGGACATGAGTGTGCTGTGGGGTGCCTTCTATTTACATTTCAAACTTTAAAGGTAACAATTTGTAAATCAGAACTCTAGTTTTTCTTGAGCAACAAGTATCAATTGTCACAGCAACGAATACTCCTTTCTGGATGGTTAGAGGGAAAAATAGCCTGCACAAAATTTAGTAGAAGAGTAATTTTTATAAAATTGATCTTGTGTTCTTGAAACATCAAATAATTAGGGAAACAAAGCTGTAAAAAGAAAAGGAGTACTTGTGGCACCTTAGAGACTAAGTACTCCTTTTCTTTTTGCATATATAGACTAACATGGCTGTTACTCTGAAAGCTGTAAAGTATCAATTTAATTCAAATAATTTAACCAGTTACATACCCAATTAATGCTTCATCCTGAAATTATTTGAAAATAGCACTGGAGTACCCTCTAGTGTTTTAAAAGCAAAGATTCTGTTCCTGAGATTTAAGTATCTTAAAACAGTAAGTGAACCAAATTGCTGCTTCTTTTTACTTAATGGAGAACACTGAAACAGGTGGGTTTATTTTTACCGCTACACAGTACAAGTATTAGCCTTCTTTCTGTGTAGACTTGTTCAAAAGAACATGTAAGGTATATATTAGCTCTTAAAAACAAAAAACTCTTTTGGGTTGCACAATAGGTTTGCCAAACAATTAACTGTTCAGAAGCAACTTGTGACCAGAAAGAGGAGACACCTGTTTACAAAACATAGGCAGTCTGATCAGGAAAGACACTAAACCATGTGATTTAAGGTACCAGTTATACTGCACAAATAGTGAAAACTCCTAGGCGAGCATAGGCCAGAATTTATTGTGACAAACCATTTTACCAATATGATTATTATTCTCCATTGTTCAAAATTACATGTTTACAAATGGGGAAAGGGGAAACTTAAATGGAGATAAAATATTTGCAAATTTGACAAGTTCTAATCACCAACGTCTGAGGAATCCCTATCTCAGTAAAATATGTAAAATGAGTCCCTTATGTTTAGGCTTTGTCCCAAAGAATTATCCCCAGAATCCTCATTTTGCCTTGTGCATAGGAGTGTGACCATGGTACACAGGAATTAGTCACATGAGGTGAGAATTAGTAAAATATCATTTTGAAGACCCACTCAAACTCCTGTATGGGTGCAGGAAAGGTTCAGTTTCTAATTGTTTGAGGAAACAACAGACTTTCTATCAGAAACAAAGGAGGAAAATCTGTGTAGCTGGAGTAGGGAGACAGGTGGCTTCACACTATGTAATAAGTAACATCTCCCTTGCAGCTCTACCTTTTCTATGATTCTATATAGAAGAGTCCACTGCGTGGTCTTCATGTGATATTAGGTATTTTCTAAATAGAACTTCCTTGGGGGGCCTTAGCATCTGAAAGGAAATGTACTGTTTCTTTCAATCCATAGTAGGAAGGCAGATGGAAAGGAGGCTGCAGAAGCTTCTACAGAAAGTGTCTAGTGAAGTTCAGGGAAGAATGAACAGTAGCCGCTGGTGGCATGTTGGGCTCAGGGCCAGCTCTAGGTTTTTTGCCGCCCCAAGTGCAAAAAAAAAAAAGAAAAAAAAAAGGGTGGCCGGAATGCCCCCCCCTGGAATTGTGCCGCCCCAAGCACGTGCTTGCTTTGCTGGTGCCTACAGCCAGTCCTGGTTGGGCTATGGTTGCCAACCCTTCAGGACTGCCCTGGAGTCTCCAGGAATTAGAAATTAATCTTTCATTAAAGATTGTGACATGTGATATCTCTAGGAATATGTTTAACCAAAATTTGGCAACCTGATGAATTGTTCTTCATGTCCACTGAAGGTAGGACAAAAAATGAGCATAACTTACAGCAAGGAGATTTAGGTTAGATCAGAGGAGGGCAAACTACAGCATGTGGGCCACATCCAGCCCGCGGGACCCTCCTGCCCGGCCCCTGAGCTCCTGGCTAGGGAGGCTGGCCCCCAGCTCCTTCCTTGCTATTCCCCCTCCCCTGCAGCCTCAGCTCACTGCACCACTGGCGCAGTGCTCTGGGCGGCGGGGCTGTGAGCTCCTGGGGCAGCGCAGCTCAGAGCCCGGCCTGACCCGGTGCTCTGTGCTGCGCGGTGTGTGACTGGCTCCAGCCGGGCGGTGCGGCTGTAGCACTGCCAGCCACTGGTGCTCCAGGCAGCGCGGTAAGGGGGCAGGGAGGGTTGGATAGGGGGCAGGGGAGTTCTGGGGTGGTGGTCAGGAGTGTGGATAGGGGTCAGGGTGGTCAGAGGGCGGGGAACAGGGGTACTGGGGGAGCAGTCAGGAAGGAGGGGGGATTGAATGGGGCAGTGAGAAGGGGTGGCTGGATGGGGCAAGGGTTCCGGGGGGGCAATCAGGAAGGAGGGGGGGGTTGGATGGGTCAGGGGTCCCGGGGACGCCCCCATCAAGGAACAGGGGGGGAGGGCCTGTCAGGGGGCGAGAAGCGGGAGGGGGGCGGGCCACGCCTGGCTGTCTGGGGAGGCACAGCATCTGCTAAGTGGCCCTCCATAGAATTTCTGAAACCCGATGCAGCCCTCAGGCCAAAAAGTTTGCCTGCTCCTGGGTTAGACATTAGGAAAAACTTTATCAGGGTAGTTAACTTCTAGCATAGGCTTCCAAGGGAGATTGTGGAATCCCAATAATTGGAGGTTTTTAAGAACAGGTTGGACAAACTCCTGTCAGGGATGCTGTAGGCTGACTTTGTCCTGCCTCAGCACAGGGGGCTGCAGGCATTAAAGATTAATCTTTTTAATTGAAGATGGCCATGTGATGAAACCTCCAGGAATACATCCAACCAAAATTGGCAACCCTAAACACCATCCTCTTTATAACAGCCCTTAGCATATTTGAAGACTTACCAGGTTTCCTACCACCACCCAGTCTTCTTTGTCAACACTAAACATGCCTAGTTTTTTTAACCCTTCCTCAGGTCAGGTTTTCTGAAACTTTTATCATTTTTGTTGTTCTTCTCTGGACTGTCTCTTCCAATTTATCCATATTGTTCCTAAAGTGTGGCACCCAGAATTGGACACAGTTCTCCATCTGAGGCCTTACCGTGTTAAGTAGAGCATAACAAATTACCTCCTGAATCTTACATACAGCACTCCTGTTAATACAACCCAGAATATTAGCCTTCCCACACAATTGCATCACATTGTTGACTCATTCAATGCGAACCACTATAACCCCTAGACCCTTCTTACTATTCTTTCTTTTGCAGCCGGATAGCTTACAGTTTTGCCTCTAATAGTGTCTCCTGGAGAAACTGCCAGCTTTCCTGAACTCCACTGTGCATTAGATTTTCTTTCCCTGGGACCTTATGTACTAGTTCTCTGAGGCCTGGTCTACATTAGAAAATTAAGTCTGCTTAACTAATCGCTCAGAATATGAAAAATTCACACCTGTGAGTGGCATAGTTAACCAGACCTATCTTCCAGTGTAGACAGCACCAGGCTGACAGAAAAATTCTTCTGTCGACCTAGCTACCAGGCCTCTCAGGGAGGTCAATTACCTCTGCCAACAAGAGAAGTCCCTCCCGTCGGCATAGATAGTATCTATGCCAAAGCACTGTGCCGCTGTAGTGTTTTAAGTATATACATACCCCAAGTTTGTTATGGTCTGCTTTTCAAAAATCCACTGTCCTCATTCTGCAGCTCTCATTCCTTCCTTTCCTTAGAATCATGAAATCTTTTCATTTTCATTCAATTGCCTTCCACCTTCAGATTCACAACCAATTCCTCCCTGTTGGTCAGAATCAAGCCAGAAATGGCTGTCCCCCTCGTTACTTTCTCCACTTTCTGAAACAAAAGAGTTGTTCCTAATATATTCCAAAAACTTACTGGAAATTGTGTGTTTTGCCCTATTTTTCCAACAGAAGTATACATAAGATTAAAGCAGTCGGCCTGACCCCCAAGACAATTAAAGTCAATAATGATTGTATTGAAAGGAAAGGAATTGGATCTAACTAGTTTTATTCAAATGTTCCACTTTTTTTTTTTTGGATTATTCTGGATACTAATAGTGCAACCATATAAATCCCTGGTGTGGCTCCACCTTGAATGCTGTGTTCAGTTCTGTTTACTCTATCTCAAAATAGGATATAGGAGAACTGGAAAAGATTCAAAGCAAGGCAACAACGATCAAAGGTATAGAACCGATTCCACGTGAGGAGAGACTACAAAGATTAGGGCTGTTCCACGTAGAAAAAAAAATGACTAAGGGGGATATGATAGAGGCTTATAAAATCATATATGGTATGCAAAAAGTGTATCACACAGTAACAAAAATCAGTGGTCACTCACAATTATTAGGCAGTAGGTTTAATATAAAGAGGAAGTACTTTTTCCAGACAACTAACTTGTGGAACTCATTGCCATGTGATAGGATGTTTTGGTGGCCAAAAATATAACTGGGTTCAAGAAGAACAGGTCCATGAATGGCCCCATGCTCAGGGTGATGCTAAACCTCTGTCAGAAGCCAACATTGGAAGACTGGGTGGATCACTCCATAGTCTCTGTTCTGTGTGCTTCCACTGAAGGCTACTGTCAAATACAGGATACTAGCCAAGATGGACCATGGTCTGACCCAGTAGGGCAGTTCTTATATTATCCTACAAGGTACTGAGCCCCTTCAACTTTCCTTGGTGATCTATCAGCACCTGAACTTTGCAGGCTTCCCCATCTATGTCATTAGTTCATTGAGGCCTTAAACTGAATGGCATATAATTAGGGCATCATATGTGGGTTCAGCTATTTGTACTGCAAGGAGTACTTGGAGGCCAGAGTCAGAGACCAAGACCCATTGAGCAAGGCACTGCATATTTTATTGGTGGGGTGTGTGTGTGTAATTTGTATTAAGTTTTTGTAGCAGATAAACACCTGTTGTCTCAGTAGGTATCAACCAAATAAATCAAGCTTGTCCTGTTTATTGTCTCCATTAGGGGGCAATGACAGACTTATAAGTCAGTACATGAAACTATATTCCATCTCCTTAGGTATATGCTCTGTTCTTGATGAGTGTCAATTTGACTCACTTTAAGAATTAAATCTAGAGTATTGTGTTGCTGATTCCTCACAACATGTAAGGAAAAAAGATGTGTACTTTTAATAAATCTCAGTTCTTGCAAAATATAAGTGCTGCCCAAGTCATTCAGTCCATAATATGCGAATGCTTCCCAATGATCCAAGGTTAGAACAGGAGTCTCTAATCAGAAGTGTCCTCCCAGGTCTACCCCTCAAGGAAATAGATGAAGTACAAGTCAATGAATGGTCTATATTTAAACTACTAAGCAGAACAGAAGAAAGGAAAACGTATCTTTAGAACTTTTCAAGCCCTTTGACTACATCTTAATGAACAGGAAAACAGTTGCAAAGGAGAAAGTTACGAGTTTAATGTCTTGATCATACTCTAAAAGACTGACTCACGTGTCATCATGGGCTACTGGTCACTAGATTTCTCATTGGGGGAGCACTCCTTGGGGTGAGTCCTTGAATGTGCCAAGAGTGCTCAAATCCAGTATTTCCTCTCAATAAGGCTCCTGAGTAACACCTCCATGGCATCAAACTAGAGATCAAAAATTCAGTGATTGGACATATCACCATGTACTCTATGTTCACTGTCTTCTTTCTTTGTCAACTCATTTTCACCTTATTTGCTCTGAGCTCTTTTATATGCCTCATCACCATTTACTCACCTTCAGTACACAAATGGAGCAAGGTCTATTGTCATTGCTTGCATAACTTAGATCCTTCACAAGGGTTCTTTTTTGCCTCACTTCCCCAGGACCTTGTGCTATTTACCTATACCCAACATCTGTTCTTATCCAGTCTTAATTCTACCCTTTTATCTTTCCTACTCCCCTATGATCCATCATTTCTTCTGCTATCATGGTCTCTTCTCCGCTTGCTCTAAAACCATCTACAGTTCATTACTGTTTGATTTCCCACTCCTTCCACATTCTTGCCCCCATCACTGAAACTTGCATCTCATCTCTCACTCAGCCTCATAGCTATGTTGGTCTCTCCGCTCACTCCACACTGAACAGTGACCTAGTCAGCTTGCTTTTAATTCATGCTGCTCTGTGCTCTGAAGTATTGACTCACCCAGCTCTGCTTTCCCCCTTTGGGAGGGGTTGTCTTCCATCCTCCCAGTTCTCTCTTTCACTCTTTCCAGTACACTACTTGCCTCCTTAGAACCCTCCAGCTCTCCTCCACTTCAGATGGTCTGGAAAATGGCCACTGCAACTTTTGTTTTTCCATTCCTTATATTCTTTTCTAAATAATTTAATTAGGAAACTATTTTATCTATCATAGGGTTTTCTACAGTATCAATCACCATTTTACTTAAGTCCTTGGATTCTTTCTTATATGGATTTTTAAATACATTACAATTGTTGATACTTTTGCTGTGCAGTGTCACTAACTATTCTTGCCTTTCCCTAAAATTTTGCCCATCGATATGAAAGTCATCCCATGTTTCAGTTTTTCTCATTAGCTCGGTTACCCATTAGGCTGTTACTAGTTCTTCTTTCTAGAATTCCCATGCGGTTTACAAGCCAGTATATATACTTGGGTCATTAATATGCTGTCTACTTCAAAAAAAATTCTGCCTTACTTTGCAGTATGCATGCAAAAATCTGAGTTAAGTAATAACTTTCCCCTTCTTACATGTTTTAAATCCAGTTTAAAAGAAGGCCTGCCCATTCTGAACTCAAGGTTGGCTTCCCTAACCCTTCCATGTAGAAAAGAGACCATCTAATCCAACCTCTCTTCTCAATGCAGAAAGCATTCCGCTTCATGTATCCAAAATCTTCCTCTGCACTAGTGGCACATTCATCTTCTGGTGTCCCATACTGGTCTTTTTCTTTCTTTCTTTGTGGTTCAAACTAGAAGTATCCAAGATTGCTTGAGTTGACTCTGGAGATCTAGGAGAACAGAACCTAGGACCTTTAGTATTACACAGTATTCAACTCATGCTATTTGTTCCCAGTGTTGTTTGGGTAATGATTAGAAGAAATTAGCATTTAACATATACTGCCTATGCAGGATGCTGCACCCTAGCTGTCTCAGAGTAGGTTCTTTAACAGTAAAGTTAGTTTACATTAAGATATTACACAGTAAAATTAATTTTGCCTGGACATTCCATACTTAAGGTACCTCAGGTTCAGATGCTACTTATATTAGCATGCACGAATTCAAGACATATACAGTAGTAGGTACCGTACAATAGGGATTTACAGTCTTAACTTTAAACTACACTGCTTTTGCCAGTTTCTCAACTGTAAAGTTTTTTTTTAAATTGAAAACAGTTTTAAGATAGTGCAAAACTTAGCACTTCAAACACTTTTCATTCTCAATGCCTTCCTAAAATTGTTAGTTCTGTTACCAAATATTTGAAGTGTACTTGTTCTGTATGTTGTGGATGTATCTAAGATATGTAATATGGATGTTTAAAGACCGATCTTTCGCTTATCTTTGCAGTCAAGTTCAGAACTCCACATTTGTCCCTGTAACACTTGATGACAAGTATATAATACAATGATCTGCACAAGCCTGTGCAAGTTTCCTTGTAAGCAATAAATTTCATTTAATCTTGGTCTTCCCTAGCATTACACAGATTTTGAGAAAGAAACAAAGCTTGACTACCTACTGTTTAACCTTTCTTTGTTCAAGTGGATAGTAGGGTCTGTATGTACAAATAAGATTCAATTTTTACTTGAATGCTCTTATTCTAGGGGATAGAGTTGGAGGCAAGGAAGTCTGAGTTCCTATATATCCAACCTAGTCTCTTATTAGGAAAGTCCCAAAGCCCTTTGTTCTAAGAATGCCAGCCAGTATACTAATCCTTACTGCCAAACACCTTCATGCCTTTTCCCATGCTACCTCTATGCTCACAATATCCTGCAAAGTCCAAGCTTCAAAGCCACTCTCTCTCCCCTCCCTACACCCACAATCTTTCCATAAGGATTCACTTCTTCCATACTGGCTGCAAGTGAGACAATAGCTATTTAAGAGAATTACTTCCATTTCCTGCTGATTTGTTACCACCACTTGTTGCATCTTATCTAAAACTAAACTGCAAGCTCTTCGGGGCAGGGATCATCTCTTTGTTGGTACTGTAAAGTGCCAAATACTTGCATGCAATAATATATGAAAGTAGTAACCAAGCCCTGCTCTAGATGATATGAAAGGTAGGGCAAGAGATGAGGCAGAAAGTCTCCATTTTAACAAGAAACCCTCTGCTTTCCCCTCCACTACAATACAATTGCCTCCCCTCTCACTGCTTTATCTATTCCACACCTTCAAGTCGCATCTTAACACCTTTCCCCTTTGTCAGTGCACATTAAAATCAAGACGGGAAATAGTCACGAGGTCTAGGAAATAAATTTCTTATTTATTTGTGTCCAGCTCAGGTGCCCATAATTCAAGAAGGACATTGATAAACTGACACGAGATCAAAGAAGAGTCAGGAGAATGATTAAAGAATTAGAAAAAACATCCCTTTTAGTGACTGAGCTCTTTGAGTCTATCTGTTCAATTTAACAAAGAGAAGGCTAAGGAGTGACTTGATTCTGGTCTATAAGTACCTACACGATGAACAAATATTTAATAATATGTTCTTCAAGCTATCAGAGAAAGGACTAACATGATTCAAGGGCTGAAAGTTGAAGCTAGACAAATTCAGACTGGAAATAAGCCATAAGTTTTTAAATGATGAGAGTAATTAGTCATTGGAACAATTTACTAAGTGATGGAGTCTCTATCACTGGCAATTTTAAAATCAAGATTAGATGTTTTTCTAAAAGATCTGCTCTAGGAATTATTTTGGGGGGAAGTTTTCTGGTCTGCACCATACAGGAGTTCAAACTGGACCACAATAGTCCCTTCTGGGCTTAGAATCTATGAATGATTTTGTTTTGGAGTTTTGCTACTTTAGCTCAGAACTCCTTCTAAGTTCTTATACACAAGCACGTCCTTCCTTTAAATGGGCCGGGAGTTTCAATGAAAGCTGCTGCCAAGTCTGTCAGACATATGCCTGCAAGAGTGTTTATACTAAGCAATTAGAAGTCACACTACTGATCTTCCTTGAGCCTTTCAACATTGCTTAGATCCCGATTACAGGGGAAACAACTGACTAGGGGGAAACAGTTCCAAAAGACTACAACACTCCAGAGAGGCACTGATTTACCAAACATTATTTCAAAGCTCAGGACTTGTCCGGATGACTACAATAAGCTTTAGTGTTATAAATCCAGTACTTGGAATCCATCAGTGTTGAAGTAGTGAGTGAAGATACAGTTTCAAATGCAAATGTCTTGAGAACAGTTACTAGAAATGTTAATAAACTCTTTCCGACAAGAATTAAAAGGATGCTGTCTTGTGTGATGAGGATATAGGGTAAGTAGCAGCTCTTTCTCTAGAATTTTGCATGCTACGTTATAAAAGAGTAGCCACCGTTGCAAATAAGTGAAAACAGAGTAATACATATATATAAGTAGAAATACTGACTAGGCCCAGGGCGTAAGAAGCCTCTCTCTCTCCCACTTCTCCAGAGAGTAAGGCCATGACTGTCTCCTTAAGAGAAGTTGTGTACGTATATTCACACATGGAACTTTAAATTATAGAAATAAAATCTGCTCCAGTATTTCTCACAACAATGCAGATGTTTATTTTAGTTTACCTCGCATCAAATATTTATGTTAAACTGAAAACTTCATTTTTATATGGTCAGATACAGCATATATCACATCTTTACATTACCTGTATTCATGTTTGGCTGGAGATTTTTACAGTTCTATGCATCAGAATAAGACAGACCATACATTTGCACAGGTATTTTTATTTTCTCCGACAGTGCTTATGGATTATAATTTAAAATATTCTGAAAGCACAGACTGTATATCAATCTCACATACTTTACATCACAATTCAACAACGTTAACATCTGTATCTACTAAATACAGAGAACAAAATGGCATGTTTACACTATCTTCCTTTGTAAACAAGGTCTTTATGAACAATGGTAAATGAAATTAATGCAATCACCATATGAAAGAGGAATTATCCTTTTCTTTAAATAAATGACTGTTTATAAATACTTTCATTCTCTCAATATACATTTACAGACTTGATTGATTAAAAGCAGTAATACCTACATTTTTCTTTAAAAGAAAATGCCAAGAGATGGACCACCATGGGGAAAATTCACCTAAGTAAAGGGAGTAAGAAGCAAGCATAGGATTAACAGAGTTAAAAGTATCATTGTACTTCAACCTCACTTCTGTTTGTTTACACCAACACTATCAGAGGATTGTCAGGATAAGAAAAGGTTTACTTGAAGTCCAGCAAATTGCAATCAATCTTGTAATACACATATGGGTAGTACTCCTGTTGACTGAGGTTTAAGCCTGGAATATCCATAGTTGCCTGTGAAAAAGTTTTTAAAAAAAATTACTAAACATTTTACAATATAATTTGTCAGTATCCCATTCAGGAGATTACATGACATAGTCAAACATTTAAGATGCACAAAAGTCATGCCATGTTTTGTCTGGTAATGTAAACGTTAAGGGAAGAAAAGGATAATATGCCATCAGGCTTCTCAAAATGGAGTAAGATGAATAGAGGAAAAAAGATCCTTCCTCACAAAATATTGGTAGGTTAGCATCAGTAATACATGCCATATTTTCATATGAAATGACATTTGGCTTTGTTACCATAATATAACTATATGGAGCAAAAATGTAGTTACTTGTTTCTTTTTTTCAGTTTCTTAGCTTAATACAATCTTCAGCAAATCACATGCGTTACTGCTACTCCTCTACAATAGTTTGTATTAAAGGATTTTCCTTTACATAACAACATTTAAGTAATGCAGTTTTGTCTAACTATTTTCAAGTGTGGAAATCTAAAGGAGACCCTGAAGAATCAGTATAAATGAAATTTAGATTTGTTTATTTACATCCCTATTTCATTAAACTATTGTATTTAATATTTATGCAAATTTAAAAATTGTACTGGAGGACAATTCAGCTGATCCAAAAGTTTGAACATTAGTCCGCAGGATTAAATATGATTTTTCATTCCCTATTTCTGATCAACATTGACTTCTTACATTAAAAGAATTTTTGAAACATTTTCAGAAGGAACCTTCATGATTATTTGGCTGGACTCCACATTTCACCTGCATTTTGCTCTGAAGACATTGGCTTGTTTTAAGGTCAAATGCTCATGAAAGGTAACAGCTATGGACACTGAAGTTTTATCTAGACACAGAACAAGTATAGTATTGGCAGCAGCAGTGCAAGCTTTCCTTGCACTGAGGACCTCTAGAGGTGGAAAGGGTAATTCTGAATTCATGTCCATTCACTCCTTCGCATCTCTGCTGAAACTGCCAAGTAAAAGTATGCTTTTCTTGTTTTTAATAAACAGAAGCAATCCCTCAGATTGGAGATGGCAAATACTATCTCCTGTATTATTTGTGCTTAAAAGTTATGAAATGCCTAGAGATGAATTCTAAACTAAGTTTAAACTTGACTGAAGGCATTTTTCTCAATCCATTTGACTTAAAGTTCTATTTTCTTCTTACTGTGCCACCATGGTACATTGGCCATGGAAAGGTGCTTTAAAAATTGTACAGTGTCTGTTGGACCCACAGCAATCCCCAAGAACACAGAAACAGCTCTTCAGATGACTTGGTTGTAAATTGAGTACTTCCTCCTTTGCAAAAACCCATGCACAAGGCGTCTGGAGAACTCCACTGAATTAATTCCAATAAGAAAAAATGGCCTCTGCAGTAGAGGAGAGCAATGAGGAACGGTTGTACTTAATGGAGAGGATGAGCTTTAAACAAACAAAACAGCTCCTGAAACCTTTTGTGACCTGCCCCAAGACAATCCATGGAGCATATTTCTTGTTAAACAGCATCCAGAAGAGCCTAGAAGCCTGAGTCTCTTTCTTTCTCATGGAGCAATTCCTTTCAGAGGATTAACACTGTACAGTGAGGCAGACCATTCCCACTTAATTTTAAGAAAAGACTAATCAATGTAGGGTTGAACGTGGGTGGCAACTGGACACCATAAACACTAGTTATAGAAATTACACAAGTTACTTACATCAATGATAGCTGCTGCACTGCTATCAAGGTGTTTGTATAAATCATTCAAAACCTCTCTCAGTTTCTTCATTGTTTTCTTATTGGGTTGAAGGAGCATTGCCTGGAAATTAACTGGCAAACCATACCTGAGGGAGCAAGCAGAAAGCTGTGACAGATGCTAATGAGATTTTTTTTAAAGTGGCTTAAGAGTTTATTCATTCTTACTTCAAACAGTGCTATATCACTTTTTAGGGAGAAGAGACCTTGCTAAAGGTTTCTGGTTCCTGAGAATAAAACATCTGCTTATTTTTTTAATTTTGGGAAGACCATATTGTTATTACTGTTTCATCATATTGAGAACTTTGGAAAAGAATTTTATTTCATGTTAAAGAAGAGGAGATATCTAATATTTAGACACCTGTTTTTTTATTCCTTCCATGGTCAATATTGAACTCCCATATTCATTCTTACCAAGCTTCATCCCCCACTTTATTATTATTATTTTAAGTTTTGAAGACTTCAATTAGCTTACTTCTAAGTCTTGGGGTTGCAACAAAATAATTTACCTAGGTTGAAAGATCTCATTTGTGTGGAAAGGCTAGCCCCCTTTCTTATCAATCCCTTCTCACAACCACCTTTTAACTTCTCTAGGTGCATATTCATCTTCAACACTTACATTCTCATCTTACTTTCCTTACCCACATTGTCTCCCAAGGTAATAAGTCTGCATAGTTGTGGGATGGGCAAGCTGTGGAAAAGACCTATCAAATTAATTTAAGATTCTATTATCAATCCCTACCATTCTTTCAACACTGCTCCTTCACCTACCTCATTCTATTTTTTACACTGTTCCGTTATTGTAAATGTAGTATCAAGAAGGTTTCAGTAACTGTCCAAATTAGAAAGCTGCAAACGTCAACTGAGAACCAGATGTTGCTATCCTAACAATCCGCCTTCTTCGCAGAATTCATCCAGTTATTTTAATCAACTTATTAGCTATGCTTCTTGTTCACTTATGAACAAGAGAAAAGCAGAGCATGAGCAAATAGTAAAGCCACATGCTGGGGAAAAAATAAATCTAGTGGTTACTGCTACGCAGAGTCTTGGGTTGCTTTGTATGCCTCAAAGCCTGAGCAATTTTGTATTAAACTGTGTTTACCTAATAATATGACTGAGTGCTTTGTCTTCTGTGTACAGTAACTCCTCGCTTAACGTTGTAGTTATGTTCCTGAAAAATGCGACTTTAAGCAAAATGATGTTAAGTGAATCCAATTTCCCCTTAAGAATTAATGTAAATGGGGGGGCGTGTTAGGTTCCAGGGAAATTTTTTTCACCAGACAAGACTATATATATATATACACACACACACAAAGTATAAGTTTTAAACAAACAATTTAATACTATACACAGCAATGATTGTGAAGCTTGGTTGAGGTGGTGAAGTGAGAGGGTGGAATATTTCCCAGGGAATGCCTTTCTGCTAAATGATGAACTAGCACTCGGCTGAGCCCTGAAGGGTTAACACATTGTTGTTAATGTAGCCTCACAAGCTACAAGGCAGTGCAGATGGAGAGAGGCATGGCAGACAGTGACAGAGACACACACCATGTGCGTGTGAGAGAGAGGCGCATCGCCCCTTTAAGTACACTGACCCCACTCTAAGTACATTGCCTTTTTAAGTAGATCTGCAAGTTGAGACAGCAGCTGCTGCCAGCAAGCTCCCTCCATCCTGAGCCCTGTTGTGTCCCCCCCTGCTCTATGGAGATGGGGTAAGCGGGGGCCAGGAGCAGGGGGGAGGGGAACACCCTGACATTAGCTCCCCACTCTTCACCCCCCCCCCCCGTACAGCAAGCAGGAGGCTCCCAGGAGCAGCTCCAAGGCAGAAGGCAGGAGCAGCACATGGCAGTGGGGGGAGGGAAAGCTGCTGGCAGTTCAGCTTTCCCTTCCCCCACTGCTGGGTGGCTGCCACACAGGGAACTTAGGGGAACGGGGAGCTGATAGGGAGGCTGCTGGTCCACCCTGGTGCCAAGCCCCCACCAGCTAGCTCCAACGGGCTGCTCTTCCTGCAAGCAGTGGACAAAGCAGGTGGCTGCCAAACAATGTTATAAGGGAGCATTGCGAAACTTTAAAAGAGCATGTTCCCTAACTGATCAGCAACGAAACAACATTAACCGGGATGACTTTAAGTGAGGAATTACTGTATCTTGAATAGATCACTTTATTTATTGCTTGCATTTCTAAGTCTAGAAAGTTTTCTTCTACAAGCCATTCAATTAAAGCAAACCATTAACAGTCAGTGAGGACCTCTTGCTCTAATATACAGAAAGCCCAAGATGCTTAAAGGAGTAAGGCAAGAGCACCTCCAAGAACACTACAGAATGAGCTGAGCCAGATGGTGCATGGATTAAGATCCTCAGTTATCTACATGTCGCTCCAGATAGGTTTTTTAAAGTCTAGGAAAAACAGTGACACTCAGCTCCAGATCTATTTACCTTAGAACAGATTCAACAAAAACTCGTAATGCTTTCACATGAATCCATGCAATGAATGCTTCACTGAAATTCACTTTCAGCCACCGAACCAGAGGTCCCTGTTAGAGGGGGAGGAGAGAGGGGACAAGAGACAGGAAGTTATTCACAAGCATCAATAAAGATTCAGCCTTATTAAAATTTGTTTAAACAGATACTCAGTGTTAAAAATGGTATTACTACAGACACAGAAAATGGATGAATGGAATAGGTGACGCTGGACAGCTAACTCCAAAATGTTTTAGTATACAGAAATTACAGTAGGAATCTCATATGAAAACTGCACTTGGGTTTACTGAGACTACTCTGGACTTTAAGAATAGCCAAATATCTATTAGTGAAGTTCATAATCACTCTGCTACTGTACTTTTAGCCCATAGAAATCTGTTAACTCTGAAAATTAGGGCAACAATCCTGAGTCATGCCTCATCTACTTTGCTCCACTCCAACGGTATGAAGCAGCCCTAAACCCAGAAACCATACTGTTAAGATCTTCTTTGCATAGGGAGATCCCTGGACAGGATAGAGTCCCCACAGAGAATCAACGTCACTCCTCTTAGCTGCTGGTATAGGAGATGTGGACAGGGCTCTTGTGCACTGGGAATGCCTAGAGCCATAATGGCTCCTTAGGTCTGCTGGCAGCAGGCACAGGTTAGATCAGTGATACTGAGACTTCAGTGGTTTAGGAACCAAACTAGCAATCAACATTATTGAAAAGAGAAACAGTAGTGTGAATTCATTGTTTAATTTACTATAGCGCTATATATTCATAGAGTTTTATATTTTTTTTATATATATATATATATACACACACACACACACACACAATTCTCACAGCAAAATAATTGACCAATTATCATCATCTTATCAACTACAATTAACAGTAAAAAAGCAACCTGATTGGTTAATAACTTAGATCAAGTAAAAACTAAATCACACAGTGTTTAAATATGTGCTTTAAAGAGCCACAGGAGACACATTAAAGAGCCACTTGTGGCTCTTGAGCCTGTCTGCCTAGCATTTGGTTAGGCTGACCTACTACACAGCAGCCCCAAGATCAGGGAAACACAGAGAGCATCACTTCAACCCCCATCCTCATTTACCTTAGCCAGAGCTAAGGATCTGGCTAGGTATATTGTACCACTGAAGGAGGACAACTTAATGTGTGTTTTTTCTTCTACTTAAAAGGAGAGAATTGAGTTTTAGCTTTCTGCTTGGACACCATAGTCTTTCTAACAGTGTTTTTGGACTAGAGACATAGTTGTATATTTTATAGAAGACTTTGTAATGCTAGGAGCTACTATCTGTAATGTTTTCAGGCAAGCTACAATGCCTTTAACTGGCGTTCATAGCCAGGATCCACCATATTTCAAGCGTGAGTGTAATGGAAACAACTTACATATTATCCAAGTCCTTTTGGGACTGAGTTACCATTTTGGTGAGTTTATTCAATATCAAAAAGCCATTCAACAGTTCACATGCAACTGAGTATACCCTTATCTCAAGGATTATCATCTCTGAGCATTATGTCTCAAACCAAAAACAGATATAACAGAGAAAAGGACTCTTGTTGTGAGCTTTGTAGTTGGAGGATGATTGCAACAGTGAACTTTTCATGCCTAAATGCTCAGTTATAGTAATTTCTGTCCAAAATAATATTTAGTTTATGCCAACTTACAAACTGTTTTTTTTTGTCAGTAGATAGCCTGTTCATTTCTTCTTTGTCTGCTTTCATCTCTTCTTCATTATACTGGAAATCACGGACCATAAACCTACATTTGGAGAGGAACAAGAACACTGCAAGTGGCTGTGTAGAGTACTCTTAAATAGGAAATCAATCTGAAGAAGTGATCTTACTTGTATTCCCTGGCTTTGTGTCTGAAGTCATCCACTGCCTTCCTGAACAAGGTGACATTACACAGGTAACTATCTTGGTCCTCAGAAAGAACACTGTAAAGGAAAAAAAAAAGTGTTACAATTCGCAAGTTTAGAACCTTTATGGGGCTGAAGCATCACAATCAAAATTCTAGTCTGTGGTCACTCAGAACTAGTAAAATCAAATTAGTTGCTTATGAATGGTTCTAGAACAACCCTACCACACCCAGAATACTTAATTTCCAGAGTTTAACTACATTAGAGAATAGTAATTGTAGCTCAAACATGTGCCTTTGTCATCCTTGAGCAAGAGAGGAACTGTTTACATTTTACATTCACATGCTTTCTGGAGTAAAACTGTTAGCTGCGCTAAACCAGATATTTCTTCAATTTAAAGCCATATTTTATTGGAAATGAACTTGAGTTGATTTCATTTCAATGTACATAGTCATGAGACTTTTCAGTAGTTACATTTATTTTGGTGCCTTTCAGGTGAAAGGAAATGGGTGCAAGTATGGAGAGACAGGAGTTGAGGTAGCAGCGAACTAAGAGTAGGTGATTGGGTGGCATAGAGCTGCGTTAGCCATCTTGGAAAGGGAGTGCTCTAAAGAAGTCCAGCTAACGTCCCAATACAATGTGGCTTTTCTCACAAAAGTTAATCTTTCTAAAAGCCCAAATGCTAAAATGTCTGTAGCGAACAATTAAAGGGATCTAGCTTGTTCCCCACTGCCATGAAATCCATCATCCAACCCACCTGATTTACACCACCCACCCATCTAAGAGCAAAGTGTGCAATATACCTAATTATCAAAATAATCTACGAGGAAACTACTAAAAAATGATGCCTCAAATAGAAAATGACAATTTTGCCTCAGTAATTATAATGCTTTTAACACTTGGAACACACTGTTTGCCTAGCCATCTCCCTTGCCACATTCAAATCCCTCTAAAAAAATCATTTCTATCTCCAAGTAAGATAGGGGCAAGAATAGTAACAAAACAGAAAGGACTGGAAGTTAGGCATCAAGCTTGCATGTGCTCGAGTTACCACGTTATATTACTGTTGCCCTTGTTCTCTCTCCCACTACTGCTATCACATTTGTCTTTACGAACATTTGTTGTGTTAAATTTACATTGTAAGCTCTTAAGGGAAAGGATCATGTTTTTACCACATATCTAGGCACTCTTAAAAATCCAGTGTTGCTTAATATGACTTGCAGACAAAGGAAAATGCATTTGCCCATTCCCCCTTCCTGCATGATTTTTTTTTTTTTTTAAATAGTAAAGTTCACTGGATTTCCCCTAGCCAATCCTCTGGCATGTTCCCAAATATTCTCCCCACCAAAAAAACCCAATCCAACACCCACACTCTCCACTCCCATCAAGGATTTGCACTTACACAGATCCATCCTGTTTCTCTGCACCACCCCCAAAACACTACACAATAGTCACCTCCACACCATCACACAGAGGCACACGTGTGTGCCTCCTCACACATTTTTTCTAGGTAATGTGCTGACCTCCATGGTTATAGAGTGCCAAAACATACATTACTCATCTCCACATCTCCATCCTATCCCCTGCCCAGAACCATCTGCATCAGGTTTCCAGTGATATAACTTATTTGTTTCTAGCCCTTCTAGTAATGGCAACACAGTTACCACTATCAAGCATTGTTTTGTAGAGGGGGGTTTTGTTGTTGTTGTTTTTTAAAATAAGACACTGGGGCCCAGGACTAAAGCAGCACATCTAGACTAGTTTAATTTTCCTGCTTCAATTCTTCGGTCCATGCCTTATAAACACTGGGGCTGACTGACACCTTTGTGAACTACAGAATTTAGAGAGAATCTTAAAGTTTAGAATATTGTACTTGGAGTTGAATTCAGATGAATTATTTAATAAGAACATAGGTAATGACTTTATAATCAATTACTAATCAGCAATTAAAACCCAATTACAAATAAAAGGTCCCAAAGATTTAGGGTGAAGAGGTACTCTTATGCATCATTAAAACCCAATTCAAGCAAATCAAAGATTTACTTTGGAAAAAGCTGAATCATAAAAAACCACTTACTTGCTGGATCGTGGAACTACCATCTCCGATAATGTTTCATATTGCTTAACCCAGTCATTGTAATTTGACCTACAGAATAAATAGGTTATAATTCAAGTTTAGTACTACAACAATAAAACCATGGTAAAAATCAAATGGGTCACAAGAAGCTGGCAGAGAACCCCTGAATATTAAGATACCCACAGGAGTATTTCAAAATTCTTTCTTCCTCTTGCTAATCAAGTTTCCTTCCTATCATTGGAGGACATCAGAAAGTATATGAAATAGGGAATTTGGTCCCCTGTCCTATTTTTCAGGGCACGAAATATTGCAAAGAAAACACTCTGAAATGAGAACTCAGAGAAATTGAGAAATAGTATCTGATTTTTAAAAATATTGTTTATAAGTTTACACGTGTATTGTATAAGGTGGGCTATTTTTTAAAGTGAAAAGCAAAGTTTTTCTTAAATCTGGCACAGCTACACAATGAAGTTAATAATTACATGTTTAACACCTCTCAGAGGATCTCCAAATGTCTGACAGACATTGTTCAATGAAGTCTCTCAACACTCCTATGAGATATTTACACCCCTTTTAGGAGTTGGATAAATGTAAGTACAGAGATTAAGAACCAGCTTTTCAGAGACATTATGCACCCCAGCACTCAAAATTAATATGATGCATTTGTGGGTGTTTTATTCCTGTTTATGGGAATGGAACCCATCCCTACGCAACCTGCCCAAAGTCAAAACAAGTCAAATGCAGAAGGAAAAATATGATCCATGAGTCTTCACTCTCATTCCCTTGCTACTACCACTAGAATAGATAATATTGCTTTCCTATGGTGTTACACTTAATTCTTACTGAATACTGAACTACTATTTAGTAATGTTGTGTGTATATATTGTAAATTAGAAGCCCACCATCTGCTCCCCGCCCCAAAGGGATAGCCTGGTGACGTAAAGGCAGCACAACAAAATGCCCTGAGTTTACTCAGTTTTTGAATCAAGAAATAGTCAGTCTGCTATGTTCCATCCCATTCGCTCTAAAAAAAGATTTGGGTTTCTAGGTTAGCACTTTTTGGCAGAGGGGCAGATTTTCAATTTGAAGCTAATACTTCAAAAGTTATCTGTACAGTACTCAGCATGTACCTGACAATTCCTCTTGACCCTCATGCCAGTCAGAGCATTCCTTTAGAAGACTTAATGAGATTTCAAGACTACTGAAAGGAATATTCCTTAAATTGCTAGAGGTTGTACATGATTCTAAAGGCAATGCTCAAGCTCTTTGAGAAGATGGGATAAAGAAACTAAATAGAACCTTAATGTATTAAAATTAATGTATGAAAAAAAAAGCTTAAGTTAAGTGGTACAAGCTAATACTGAAATTACAAGGCAAATCAGTGACTAGTTCTTTTAGGAAAATTAGGAAAGAAATCCTGGCTTTCTTCCAGTATTTTGCTTGGATTTTATTATTTTATATGGACAACTTTTGTAACATTAGCAAGGGGAATCACCTTTCCATACAAAACATTAACGGCCTAATTCCAAATTTTCTCCAAGGGGATTTGTGGATAGTGAGCACTCCCTATGATAAAGCCAAAAAATAGCAACAGTGAGAAAATATCCACACAGGCTTATTATGCCACAGGTGAGCATCCAAAAGTTTGGGCTACATTGTTTTCAATCTCAAAATTGTCTAAAAGCCATACTATAAACAGTTCCTTTCCTACTTCAAACAAAACATATTGTACAAAACTTACATTTTTGCTTGCATTTTGGTTATATTTGTATTCAGTGTTTGGTACCACAAGATTACTTACTTTGGTACAACCACCACCAATGTAATTAAGTATTCTGAATCAAGTACAAAGTCCTCTTTCTTTACAATATCAGCCAGACTTCTAGTTAGCAAGCTTCCCCTGTAGAGGAACAAAAACTGCTATAGTAAGTGTATAGTTCAAATCTTAAACTTGGTCTGGATAACTTCTAGTGTTTGGTTAATAACATTTTAGAAAGTACTTCACTTAAGAACTAATTACTAGTATGCAGAGTGCACTTACTACTCTTTCTGTAACTGAAGTTTTTGTAACATAAGAGTTATCAGTGGTTCCACTGTCACTACTATAGCCCATGTGGCGTGGCAGCAGCTGAGGCTCCTGATCAGTGATGAGCTGCCAAAATCTTAACAACGGGTTCCCTCCTCACCCCACGAGGGGGTCGTTGCCTGCCCCTGCCCCCCCGGGACTCCTGCCCCATCCAACCCCCCCCGTGTTCCTTGACGCGCCCGCCCCCCCAGAACCCCTGCCCCCTGACTGCCCCCAGAACTGGGCAGGAGGGTTTCGTGGGCCACCATAGTGGGTGCCCACTCCTAAGAGCCAGAGGCACCCGCCGGGGGGTGACATGGGGAGTCCCGGAGGTGCTTACCTGGGGCAGCTCCCAGGAAGCATCCGGCAGGTCCCTCTGGCTCCTAGGGGCAGGGGAACATAGCTGGGGGGGAGCAGGGGGAGTGGCCGTTCCCCCACTGATCACATCAAAAGTGGCGCCTTAGGTGCCGACTCCCTGGGTGCTCCGGGGCTGGAGCACCCAAGTGGAAAATTTGGTGGATGCAGGGCACCCACTGGCAGCTCCCCACCCTACCCCCAGCCCCAGCTCACCTCCGCTTCCTCCCCTGAACATGCTGCCCCACCCTGCTTCTCCACTCCCTCCCCCGGCTTCCCGTGAATCAGCTGTTCGGCGGAAAGCCTGGGAGGGCTGAGAAGCAGGCGGCGGCTTCCCACTCAGGCTCAGGCCGAGGGTGGCGGAGGTGAGCTGGGGCGGGGAGCGGTTCCCCTGCAGCCCCCCCACCCCCGGGTTTACCTGTCTGCAGTGCGGGCAGCCCTCCTCGCGCCCCAGCTCACCTCCACCTCCCTGGGCCTGAGCAGGAAGCCACGGCCTGCTTCTCAGCCCGCCCCGGCTTCCCGCGCAAACAGCTGATTCACAGGAAGCCTGGGGGCAGGGGGTGGAGAAGCAGGGCAGGGCAGCACATTCAGGGGAGGGGGAGGAGGCGGAGGGGAGGTGAGCTGGGGCTGGGAGTAGGGCGGGGAGCTGCCAGTGGGTGCTCTGCACCCATCAAATTTTCTACTTGGGTGCTCCAGCCCTGGAGGACCCATGGAGTTGGCGCCTAAGGTGCCACTTTTAGCCACTTAAATTTAGAAGCCCTTTTAGAACCGGTTGTCCCTCGTGGAACAACCGGTTCTAAAAGGGCTTCTAAATTTAACAACCAGTTCTAGCAAACCAGTGAGAACCGCTCCAGCTCACCACTGCTCCTGACCAATCCATATGTGAGGGTTTGCGATAAAAGTTCCTAAGTCAATTACGTGTTTTTAAGTCCCATTTTAAAAAATGACTTTAAGAGGCAAAAGTACAATTGACTATCAGAGACTTAGGAGCCCAAATCACTTCTGAAAAATGTATCCTTAGGGCTTGTATATAGCCACTGGGCATACCCTCCCAAAGTGCATGCCTCCACACAGAAAACACTATAGTCTGGTTACATTAAGGACCTTTCACACGCAGAGAGGAAGGACAGAATGTTACCCTCAGTTACTTAAAGTTACTCCGATTCCCTATTTTCATTACGTTTTATCTTTACCCATTTAAGACATTGTATCTACATTGCTCAACTAATCTGGGTTTTTGGGGACAAGTCACCTATTACTGGAGGAATATATCAAGTTCAATATTAATTGATTTCTTCAGACAGCAACAATAAAAGGAGAAACTTCCTCAAGAGAAGTTTAGGTAGATACTTAAATTATAAGGAAACCAATAGCAACAGGCTCAGGTAATTAGTAGCATTATTCAAGTAGAATACTGTTTGCGTATAACTATAGTGAAGTAAAAATTACTATTTTAGGCCTGTTCACCCCCGTAAACAAGCTAATTATCATGACACACCAGAATTCTGAAACATAGGCACCTCTAAAAACCTACCAAGCCGAAATATAGTATATTCACATTACCAACACTTTGCAGTTAAACTGCCATTTTTCTGTGCTGCATTAGCAAGGTCTAAGATCACTTACGCATTCTTTCTTTCCAAGTTCTGAAGGTTGCCTTTCAGATTGTTATATGCTGATGCTCTTGATTTTAAGTCATTATCAATCTGGGTTACTCCCTTTAAAACACAAGATTCAAAAATCAAATTGTTCACTTTAAGTCTCATAAAAGGATAAATTTAGCAAACAAATTATTTTTTAAATTGTCTCTAAGAAAAAGTTAGAGATTTCATTATTTGTAAGCAGAAATTTGACAAAATTGGAAAAACAAAGCACTGAACAAGTTGTATTGCTACACAATTCTAAAACTGGGAACACACTGCAATCATCTCTAAGGAAATCCAGTGAGTAATGTAGACTGGAACTTGCCATTTATGAACCACAAGTTCTATGCTGACATGCGGTTTTTGTTTTCAGAAGTGTCATGAAGTGATGCACACTTCACTCACCTCCCCCTTACCAAATAATATTTCATCTGTATTTTTATGTCAACTATCTTTACAAGATATTTAATTTATTCCAGAAACTTTCAGAGACCCCACAATCGAAATTGTTCATCCATTGTGCTTCTATAGTGCATTACATGTCCAAAAAACACTATACAAAATATAGTTGCAGAAACAGTTTACCACAACTCTTCTGCCATAAAACACTCTCATCCATTTAAGTGGAACTGACCAACTGCCAGTAGTGAACAGACTATTTTCTAATGCATGATCTTCACTTGTATCATAAAAAAAAAAGTGAATTGTGACCATATTTCATCCCCTACCCAATATATCTCCATATACTCTTCTGTACACTAATGGGAGTTCAAACATGTTGCTCTGTATTAATATTAGATCCTCCAAGTTTAGTTTCCAGACTTCAAAAGGAGTACAGATTTTGAATCTTTAAAGCAGGCTCTCTCTTTACTACTACACACTAAGCTATTTACTAAATACACTTTTAACTTCCTCCCTCGACCTTGATTTCTAATCATATTATTATTCCTTCTATCAAGCCATTTCTTGGCCAAAGAATGTCACTGAGGCCAAGAATTTAGTAAAAAGAAAAGGAGTACTTGTGGCACCTTAGAGACTAACCAATTTATTTGAGCATAAGCTTTCGTGAGCTACAGCTCACTTCATCGGAGATCTTCTACACTTTCCACAGTATGCATCTGATGAAGTGAGCTGTAGCTCACGAAAGCTTATGCTCAAATAAATTGGTTAGTTTCTAAGGTGCCACAAGTACTCCTTTTCTTTTTGCGAATACAGACCAACACGGCTGTTACTCTGAAACCAAGAATTTAGTATGATTCAAAAAGGGAATGGATGTTTACATGGATTCAGACTTACACTAGTTAACAACAGTATTTTCGGAAGCAATATAGAACTTCATGCTTCAGGGTTTAAGCCAGTCTGTATCAAGAAGAGACATGAATGGGGGCAGATTACACAGATTACACTGCCTATTGCATGGTTTCTTATACCTTCCTCTGAAGTATATGGCACTGGACACTGTCAGACAAGATACTGGACTAGATGCACTGGGTCTAAATCCAGTATGAAAATTCCTATGTTCCAATTCTAAATATTGTCGTGTTTATACTACACCATTTTTTTTTAACTAAGCAGTTCCCTGATTGTATACTTTGAAGGGAAGATGTAGCAAAGTTTGCATCAGAAAGCCACTTGCCAATTCCATTTAGGAAGTTTCAGTCCTGTTTTATATCTTGGCATAACACCAAGCTATCTCTGCTGCAGGTCTGTAGCAGTTTGTTATAACTAAAATGGTGGGGTGGGGGGAGGGCTGTTTCAGCATGTTTTATGAGAGTTTTCTTCATTTAGTAAAGAGTGCCATGAGATATTTTGGCTTGTGCTGAAATTGCACTGGGCCACATCCAATGTAATTATTGCTGGTTAAAAATCAAAGCATTTCAAAATTAAAAATCAGAGCCTGACTTATTTTATTAGCTACAGATAATTGGGTATGTCTTAACTCCTTTCTTTCTTTCCTCCAGACTATTTTGCCCCCCTTATTCATTCACTGTTTTGGGTCTGATTATTTCCAATTACATTAGCCTACATGCTAGTTTCAAATATAAGGTATCTTTGGCATTACAGACAGATTCTCTGCCCATCTCAGAGCCATCTTGTTATAAGATTCTATTAAGGATTTACATCTGTAATTAGAAGTCTAGTCTCTTAGAATTGCCTACTTCCTCCATGGCTACTCAAGCCAAGTATAACTTGTACTCCACCTTTAAGATTTAGGGGGTCACTGTGAACCTTTAATGATCTTCGATAAAGAGATGGTAAAACAGATATTCCTTTATCACACGGAATTTAGGAAGGCTCTACATGCTGGCTGCCTGTTAAGCATATTGATTTAAAAATGTTTAGTTATATATTATATATATATATATATATACACACACACACACACACACAAAAAGGACTTAGTACAGTGTACCTCTCTGGTCTTATAATTAAACCTAAAACCCACCTCTACTGCTTCTATCTCAAGTATCTAGGTACATATACATTACACAATAATATATGAATGCCTTATTAATAGACAAGAGCAGCAAAGAGTCCTATGGCACCTTATAGACTATCAAATGTACTGGAGCATAAGCTTTCATGGGTGAATACCCAGTTCATCGGATACATGTCAGATCCAGACTAACACACCTACCCTTCTGATTATTAATAGGTAGTGCCTTTATTTGGGCCTACATTGTTGTCAGAGAGTTTTTCAGTGTTTTTTACCATGACTGCTTCCAAGGTTAGGTTTTTTAGTTACTGGCAACAGGTGTCCCAGACCCAGTCCCAGCTCCCAGGATTATGTCTGGGGGGACTCAGCTCAGAACCTTTTTCTCCCTATGTGCCAGAGAACACGGGAGCTTGTAGCCAGCTTCAGTTGCTTATCTTACTGGCTCCCCAGGCCTCAGCTGCTGAACTGGTCTTCAGGTTGCCTAGTTTGCCAGCCTACACTTCTGTTTCCTTTGCTCCCTGGCTGCGGGTTGGACTTGGGCTCTTTCTCAAGTCCCTGCTCCATGACTCCAGGGAACAGTGAAGGGAACATGCACTGTGATGAAATTAACTCCCCCTTGTGGGGAAAGCATCAGAGTTTTTTTAGGACAATAATATGGAAGACGAGAACCACCAGAGTTATATTTAATGCAAAAGGTATTTTGGAAGTGATCTAAAAACCTCATGCTTCAGGGTTTAAGCTAATCTTTAACTATTAGGAATCAGCAAGAAACTTTCATGTGCGGCAGATTATACCACAGTGCCTACAGTGAGGAGGTTTCATACTGCCTACAGTGAGGAGGTTTCAAACTGCCTACAGTGAGGAGGTTTCAAACTGCCTACAGTGAGGTTTCATACATCTGGTGTTGGCCATTCTCAGACAGGAGACTGGCTAGATGAACCATGTTGTGATCTAGTATGGCAATTCCTGTGCAGTAAGAGGCAGCTGTAGGCAGGTCCTGGAAGGGTAAGGCAACAGACAGAAACAAGATGTCTGGCCCTGGCTACAGCAAAATGGCAAAATTTCATGCCACCTTGAAAATTCCCAGGTATGCACAGTTGCAGAATTGCAAAGTGCATGGAGCCTGGATTGAGATCAATGTGGCTGGTCACCCCTCAGGACTATTGTTTCAGGTTCTCTACAGACTCAAACAGATGACACTATCAGTTTACACTGTTCATTTCAGGTTCTCCGCAACTCTCAATGGCTAGAAACAGGTGGCTTTAAAAAATAAAAATAATCAAAAGTAAGGTTCTGGTGCACAGTTTTGTGGCAGGTGGGCAAGAGCTTTAGCAACTTCCAAGGCTGGGAGGGAGCGGGGAGAGAAATCACAGAGGACACTATCCTGCTTATGTTTGAGCTATTTTTGAAATGCAATTAAATTACACTTACGTTTGTGTAGTTCTCTAAGTGATTTCCATCCTCTACCTCTGGACAGATAAATTACTATAACTATGATTGTTTCTATAGATAATTTCCATTGCAGGACCAATAATGAGAGAAGATATAGTGGCAAAATCTTCTGTTACTTGTCCAAGTACTCCATACTCTCTTACTTATTAAACAAAACCAGATTTCAGAGACTGCTTATTTCCTCAAGTATCAGCTCAATAAGACTTTCACAAATCTACCAGTGAAGTTACTGTAAAACTTTTTCCAGAGTTTAAATTCTAGGAGTGGATGAACATTTTACAACTGATCAATTGCCAAAAACAAATCTCTTCATTTTTTCTGCTTTCTTCAAGATTACAAAGAACTCATGACCTTACATAGTTTCACATTTTAACACGAACACATTTCACATAAGAAATATTACGGTCATGCAGTTTTTATCAAAGCCAGAAGTCAGCCTTCATACTTCCAGTAGGACTAAAGTATTGCAGACACAAAATATATGAAAGTTTAATTACCAAGCCTAGGAACATGATTATTGATAAAGAGGTGATCTTAAGCTATTTATCTAATTTAAGAAATGACAGTTACTACAGCTTGAATTTAGTCTTCCATAACACTGCATCAAACTAAGTGTCAGATACAGTCTGGATCAGCTACATGGTGTATACTGGTATAACAAACTTAGCAAGAAGTTCAAACCAGAGGATGCAATCTGTAAACAGCTGGGGCATGCACCCTAATTGCAGAGCACATGTCAGCATTCTAGCACTGATCCTTCCTTTTACTTGCAACCTACTTCCATGATTCTCAGTTTTGACCAACTGAACTAAAGAAGAAAAGGAGTACTTGTGGCACCTTAGAGACTAAAATTAATTTGTTAGTCTCTAAGGTGCCACAAGTACTCCTTTTCTTTTTGCGAATACAGACTAACACGGCTGCTACTCTGAAACCTGAACTAAAGAAGGTACTTCTGTGTGCCCTGTGCAGCTGCTTCATGGTTGTCTGGATTTTCTTTTGTGCAAATTCCACCATTAGCCAGTTCAGACACCACACAGGAGAACAGAAACAAACCGTAAAGTACCCTGGAGCTATTAACGCAGTGGAAAAATATACTGAAATCTCTTGTTGCTTTAACACAAGGGGTCATATCTGGCCTGACCTGTGTAATCCCACAGAAATCCATGAGATTATACATGGTGAGAGAACAGATTTTGTTTTAGGAAGAAAAAAAGAGCACAGATACCAAACGAAAGACATAACGAACCTGCCAAACAGAAGCAAGTTTTGTTTATATATGGTGTTAATATTGAATTTTTTGCTGTAGCCAAATACTACAGTTGTCACAGAACTGGTGATAGGTGGAAAGGAGGTGACCCTTAAGAAAATCTCTCGTTTCGTAAGTAGTTCAGAGTGGAAAAAATTGAGAATCATTGTCAAACTAAGTTCTCGTATCAAGGATGAAAGCAACACAATATATATGTAGTTTGAATTACATGTCATCTTACCTTTGCAATTATTTCTGAAATATTCTTCAGGGACTGTTTGATGGGATACTTGGCCATATCCCACTGGAACCTTATTATATAGGTAACCAAGTCAACTAAAAATGCGAAGGAATGAATGTGTTAAATTTGGTAATAAAGAAAATAGACTTTAATACTTTACTTGTTTGCTATAGTATTGTTTATGATGCCATGGAAGGTACTGAGAAAGACTGCAGACTTTCAGATATATTGGCCCTATTACTAAGGCTGTGTTTACACTGCCACTTTCAGCGCTAAAACTTTAGTTGTTCAGGGGTGCGAAAAAGTGACAGAAGTGACAAAAAATTTTGCGCTGAAAAGCACCAGCACGCTCTTGGCAATAAAGCTACCACCCCTCATTTGCGGTCGGTTTTGGTTGTTTTTTTAAAAATCGCCAGGAGAGCTCTCCCCTGGTGATAAAGCATGACTACACTGCCCACATCACAGCGCTGCCGTGGCCGCGCTGTAATGTGGGCAGTGTAGACATACCCTTAGACTTATGGTATTAGAATTTCTGATACTAAAATGTTATAGGTGCATTAATTGAGATTCTTGCCTTCAGATATTGACTGCTGTAGACCCTTAAAATTGAAGAAATATTAACCTGGAGAACATGGCAGTGATATCTCTTGAGAACCAGCAAAGTGATGAAGACAAAAACAGTATGTCTGCCTACCACCTATGACAGGGATGGCCCAACTGCAGCTTGTGAGCCGCATGCAGCTGTTTTACAGTTAAAGTGTGGCTCACTAAGCCCCTCACACCTCCCCCCCATTCTCCAGCTGCCAGACTGGGGCAGGGGGCTTGTGGCTTCTGCCCTGTGGCAGGGTGGTGGGACTTGGGGCTTCTGCCCTGCTGGGGAGGTACCTGCTGGGGCTCCAGAAGGAGCAGGGATGAGGCCCTTACCCCCGGCAGGCACGCCCGGCTCTCAAACCTTTGAAGATTATTGTGTGTGGCTGAGGGTCAGTAAGTTTGGCCACCCCGACCTATGGCATTCAAGTCTTGGATTTGCACAAAGCTGTTTTTTAATTTAAAATTTAATTTGGGTCTCAGAATAGCAGCTTCATGCATAGGTGCTGGGAGCAGTTTCTATATAGATATGTATATATCAGATTTCCTTTCTGTTGAGCACTACTTCAGCAGTTATTTTAACTGAATTTTGTATCTGTCCTTAATATCAATACCAGGCAATAGTAAACTCAGTTTGAATTTGCCAGATTACTTGGTGACAGAATGCTGACATGAGGGATCAGTGCTGTGTTCCACCATAGCCAGTCTTCTGTTTCTAAGAGAAAACTAGCTTGATAAAATGCCACTTGACAACTTGGGGGAAGGCAGAGATTCTCAGCTAGCTTATGTGAAGAACTTAGTAAGCAAAATTTGGACACCCTTTTATGAACATAATTTATTGATGGAGTATTGGATTCTAAACAAAATCTTTAAAAATGTATAAAAAGTAAAGAAAAAAATTGGACTTTAAACTGGTGGAGGTATCAAACCAGAGTACCCAAAAGGAACTCAAGGCTTTTCTTGGAAGTGGACAGTTACCATACACATCTGTACCTATATTTTCTACCCACAATTGGAGGTATCATCCCCTCCGATATAAGTGACTTATGTAAGACTGGTATAAATGACTTATGCAAGAGACAGATGAAAGCATTTTCATGTTTAAACTAAGTTCTCAGTCTGATTCTTTACATGATCTGTTAAGTCGGTAGGAAAAAAGGCAGAAAATCCTGAAACACTTGAGAATAAAGTTAACACTTTACCTCCATTAGCCAATAGATTTTCCTGAACTTTATCTTTACTGTCTTCCAGAACATCAGCCATGTATTGGGCCACCTTCTTGACCACTCTGGAGAACAAAGATAGAGCAACAAAACATGAACTGCTTTGAGGATGAAGAAAGCACTGCCATCTTATAAGAGAATCTGTTACATTAGTCCACTGAGTCAAAGACAATTTGGCCCAATCTTTTTTAATACTGTTTTCCAAACAGTTTCAGATCAGTTACATCAAACTTAATTTTTAAATTGCGTTCCTGGAAGCCTCACCTTACAGAATTTTTCCATTTGCAGGAAGCCATCTCCCCAACAACTGCAGACATATCTGTTTTGTTTTTAGGCTTTCATAGGTGCTTGTCATTGTGATGTGACTATCTTCCAGAGTTCCACAGTATTTATATTCTATTTATATTCAGTGGGATTTGGGTGCCTGCTTCCCTTAGGATCTTCTGAAAAATCCCAGCCCAGTGAGGTTGGGAGTATGATTATCTCTATTTAATACAAAGGAAACTGAGACACAGACTGATTAAAGCCATGTCTACTATGCTACTGTAACTCCGTAGCATAGATGCAGATACAGTGACAGAAGGGGTTTTTCCGTCGCTATCAGAACTCCACCTTCCTGAGCATAACTATGGCGCTAAGGGTTGTGCCTTTTCACACACCTAAGCACTGTAGATATGCTAACCTAAGCGTTAAGTGTAGACCAAAGTGTTAAGTGAGTTACCAAAGGCACAAAGACAGACTGTGGATGAGCCAGCAAGAGAACCCAAGTCTCCTGAGTAATAGTCCAGTGCCTTAAACACAAGGCCATCCTTCCTGTCTAGTAAAGTAGAATGCTATTTTAACAGTATTTCAACCATTTACATGTACAAACCTAAAAGATTATTTGCTTTGTTTGAAAGCTTTACAACAAAGTTACCACACCATTAATCATTTCGCTTTCCCTCCCTTTAAGACTATGTCATCAAACTGTTAACTAACAATTTTAGATTTGGATAAGACAATGGTCATCTATATTGAATGCCTTACTATGTCTGTATCAGTAAGACACACACTGGTTTAGCAGGGACACTGTGAACATAATGCTGTGAAAGGAAAAGGAGTTGTGTTTATTTAGCTCTTCATTTTAAAAAGCAGTTATGTTGCCCAGGCTACAGATACTTTCCCCAACACAAACCTCCTCAGACAACAATGAACAAACTCATGTAAGGCTATACCTAGCAATTTGTAAAATAAATTACCACAAGCAACTGACTGCAGATTTGCTAAGGAAAATGTCAGCACCACTACTAGTCGGCCATTTGATTAGCTGAGCTTGAAGGCCTTACTCAAGGAAATTTGTTAGTCTCTAAGGTGTTACAAGTACTCCTCATTCTTTTTGCTGATACAGACTAACATGGCTACCACTCTGAAACCTGTCAAGAACATCTGTTTCTCATGCAGTAACTTTTGAATGTCACGTCTGATCAATTCCAAAATTTCAGGGAATGTTCTAGGCATCAGTGGCCAAAATCCTACTTATTTGGGAGAAAATTGAAAAACCAAAAGGGGACAAGTGGGGAAACATAAGAATGGCCATACAGGGTCAGAGCAAAGGTCCATCTAGCCCAGTATCCTGTCTTCTAACAGTGGCCAATGCCAGATGCCCCAGAGGGAATGAACAAAACAGGTAATCATCATCAAGTGATCCATACCCTGTTGCCCATTCCCAGTTTCTGGCACATGGAGCTCCTGCCACCTGATTAACACAGTCACAGCTTCAAGCACCTCTACAATTGTCCACAGATCAAGCAGGTTGATGGCATTCATTAATGCCTTCCATCATAACTATAGCCTCTTATATTTCTGCTTATCCTCCCAACAGTTTAACTTGTTGGCACTCTGAATAACTCATCTTCTAGACAGAAAGAATAATGCTGAATAATGTCGGTGCCAGGGGCAGAGGCATGGTGCCTGAGGAGAAGCTTGGTGTCAAGTCCCCTACTGGTACACTCAGTGCCATGGAGGAGGCATTCTTTGTGCCTCAACTCCATCTCCTTCGCACGGACCTCGGTGGTGCCAGAGGTGCCCGGAGCGCCATAGCTGCTCACCCAAGCATATATTGGCATCAGGGGCAGCGACCTGGAAGGAGACCGCCTCTGTTTTCAAAGTGTTCTCTATGAAGAAATCTGAGCCCTCTTTTTTCATTTTTCAGAGGGTATGTCTCCTTTCCCATTTGGAGGAGTGACCAGAGAGGCAGTCTGCTTGTCCGACTCTGGTTGGAGGGATTTCTCCATTAAAATAATTTTTAGCCGGAGATCCCTGTCACATGGGGCTCTGGCTTTCAAATTGCTGCAGTGGGGGCATTTTTGGGGGATATGCCCCTCACCCAGGCAGCGTACATGCAACGAGCATAAGGAGCCGCAGCATTTGAAGCCTGAAGAACCAGGCATCTTAGCAGGTAACCATCCCCTGAGGGGAGGTAGCTAACAAAAGAAAACTTTTCTTTTTTTTTTCCCAATAAACTAAAACTAACTTTCTATCTAACTATCTAATTAACTATTTTTCTAATGGTTTTAGAGAAGAGTGCTAACACTGCCCCAGAGCTCCATCTTCAGCCGAGGACATTTGAGAAAGAACTGGAGGGCTCAGATCATGCACATGTTACATGCAACACCAACAGCACGTGCAAGAAGGCTACTGGGCACGTGCAACCAGTGTGGACACTGCTATTGTAAATCCCTGATCAACAGCGCCGGGACACACCAACACCTGAAGTGGAGCACCCACAGGAACAGCACTAGAAGAAGAATTATAGCATTAAATGGAAAGATCCTCTAATCTCTTTCTTTTCTTCCCCACCTAAAGAAAGACCAAACCCTTGCCCTTGAAGATAATGAGTCTTTTTTGGAATTGGTAAACTCCATACCAGACAACCCTGTAGAACAGCAAAGATGCATTCTGTTGGAACAATGGCCCTACAGCAAAATTAATTTCTTTGTAATCCTATATACTTTACCTCAGAGTTAGCTAAGAAGGTATTAACTACTCCTGGGGGAATTCTGCGCCACTGTGTGCCTGAAGAAACATCGGCCCTGCAGAATCCCTTTGCCTCCCCACGCTAGTGCTCACTCACCCCTCCCCAGCAGCCTGGAACCATCTGTTAGGGCACCTGGAGCAGCTGTGGGAGAGAAGTCACCGCACGGGGGGGGAGGGGGGAGGAGAGGGCAGGGGGAAGGAGAGACAGAATTCCCTCTACCCTGCATGGAGCAGCCAGGGCTGGGTCAGATCAACCCCCAGAAACCTTTCCCCCCGCTGCAGGAAGCTCTGCACAGCAGAGGGGGTGTCTGGGTGCAGAGGGTAAGACTCAGCATAGGGGAGCAGGGGTCCAGATGCACTGGTGTCAGGTGGATGGGAGAGCAGCTCCCCATACAGTGACCCCTTCCCCCACTTCCTGGCCCCATCGCACCTCGGCCATTGGGGGAGGGGTCACTGTATGGGAAGCTGCTCCCCGTGTCCACCCGACCCCTGTGCATCTGGACCCCCACCCACACCAAAAACCCCTTTCCCCACTGAGAAGTTTTGTTGTATCTGTGTTACTGAAATATGTTGTGAGGTTGGGAACACCCACAACCAGCCTTTCAGGTGCAAAAATGGAGGAGCTAGACATGCTGATGGCCCATTAAAGGGAATCCACGCTCCCAAGGACTATCCCGAGAACTGTATACAACGGAGACTTCTCAGGAATAGCATGTAGACAATGGAGACTGCTTGACCCATGTCATAACAAAGGATCTTTCCAGCAAGGTGGAAGAAGCTTTGAAAGGAGGGGAAGTATATCATCACTTGGCCTCATGCTCCCCACAATTCACCACCTGGAAACATGTTTGGTGGACAAAGACTTTGAACTGGGGAAGTAGTCCTGGGCTGGAGGAGAATTCCAGCCTGTGTACTGAAGATCTGTAACCTGCTTACACTATCAGGGTGAGACACCACTTGATTCAAATCTTGTTTAATTTATAGAACTTACATTGTGCACTTATTTTAATTTTCTTTGGTAACCATCTCTATCCTTTATTCCTACCACTTATAACTTCCCGTAGTTAATAAACCTGTTTCATATTTTTCCTAAAACAGCGTATTGTGCTTGAAGTGCTGGGGAAACCTCTGCTCAGTGTATAAAAGCTAGTTCAGGTCCTCTCCACATTGGGCAATAAACTTACACTGGTCAGGCTTCTGACCAGGGCAGGACGGTACATCCCTGGGGTCCTAGGCTGGGGAGCTGGGGGAATTGGCTGGAGTCTCTCTACTGTTAGTTCATGAGTGGCTAGGAGAAGCATTTATGTAACTCAGCTGGATGTGTCCCTGCCTGTGGATGTCACACAGACAGTATCTGGAGAGGTTTGTAGCTTGTCATAGTATAACAGTGTGAGAGGGAGCCCAGGTTGGTAAGCCAGTGGGCTCAGCAGTATTCCAATTCCAGTTGCACCCCAGGAAAACCCGTCATACTCACCATCACTTCCTGTGATTCTTAAGCCAAGATCTGAACACATTTCTCCTGAATCTGGCAGCACACAGCACTTTTTTTTTTTAATTAATGAAGGTAACCTTAAGCCTGTTTAGATCTCTCTTTTTATAAAAAGTATGTGTACTACTGAACAATAGGTCAATCTGCTGAAAGGTTGACTATGGAGTTTGACATTGTGAAGGTTGACATGAAGCCTGAGCAACATCAATTATACGATATATACATATATATATATATATATATATAGTTATATTACCCCTCCACAAATGCGTCCAACTTAGCCAATTCATCTGACAAACCAACTAAAATATCCAGTGTGCCAACCTAGAAGAGAAAAAATAATTAAAGTTTATTAATGGATTTTAGGTTCAAGTCAAGTCTTAGAGACCAAGCACTTAACAAAAAAAGCTTTACACATTCTATACAAACCCAGACCTTAAGGATTCAAAGCAGTACAAGATGTCTGAATTTGATAATTACCACGGACTTTAATAGGAGTCACACAAATCAAACTTTAAACATTAATTGCTTCCTGAAACGGTCTTAGACTTGACTTAATGTAGCTTGCTACAACAGGGCTTTCTGCACTATACCCATTCAAAATCCTTTGATACTGTCCATCGATACTGAAAAGTCAATTGTGATTTGCTGCAGTCTTTTTGAGTTCTGTATGTAGAAATTGCCAGTGGCTAGTTCCAGATGCTCCAATGGAAGTTATAAGAACACTGAAGTAGGCAGATGTGGGATAATTTGCCACCCATATTAGGTCTCACTCTTATCTAATAATTAGAGATTGGTTTAAGCCCTGAAACATGAGATTTAACATCCCTTCCAAGATTTGTTGCTATTAATAACAACAACTCTGGAAACTCATTATTCATATAAGTGTCCAAAGTACAGTAATGAAGTGTAGTTTTTTAGCATTGGTTCTTACTTTTGCCACCCTCCAAAAAGCAGTCATCTTCTTTTCCTTTTTATATATAAGATATTTGCAGCTACTTTTGCACATTTACTTTCAGGAGACTAAAACGTAACCATTTTAGATTCAAATATTGTGTAATAAAGTGTGGATTATATGAAATATTTTGGGTGCCAGTTATTTGATGTTTAAGTCACAGGAAGGTCTTGGAACCTCATATATGGTTAGACTTCCTCAAATATACAGACAAAAACTGAAGGGTTTTTTTTTGGGGGTGGGGGGAGAGGACATGTAAAATAAGAGCTCAGAAAAATCTCTTGACATGTGCTGGTACATGTTGTTCACATAAAGAAACAAATGTTTTACAAAGAACAAGCACTAAGTCTACGACCTTTAAAAGCCACATTTAAATGCCTTGATTATGTTACACTGAAAATTAAATAAAGGTGCGTTACAAACCTTTATGTAGACACAATCGTTAACCTAAGCTGTTGAAGACTCCAAATCTAACAGATTTCTGTTCTATGCACTCACATGTACATAAAAATGTGCCTCAGGTTGCAATTTTGAATACAATCCCTGTGCCCTTTTCTTGCCTTGAGGGCTAGGGAGGGAAAGAGGATGTTTCACATTCTAATCCCTGGTAGTGGCCTACTTACAGGTTCATATACAGCCAAAAATCCTAAAGTGAATGATTTATGAGATTTTGGTCTCAACAGGGAGAAATCTCAAGAACATCTTGTGATATTTTGATGCCATCCAAACCTTAACCTAAGCTCCCTCTGCACCTGAATACAGCCTCTTTGTCCACACAATGTTTAGGCTGGAAGAACACAACTTTTGGCCATAAAGCGTACACAGGAATTAGAAAGGTTATACACAAGCACAGCACAAAACAGTCTTGACTCCATGAGGAAAGAGTCTTACTTCAGCAAGATCAGAGATAAAGGAAAAAGGGAAGAATTACTTGCTTAGGTCCTCAATGAGGGGTACAACAGTAAAACCCACAGAGAGCTGTCCTTGGTAAGTATTGGCCTCACCCCTGCAGACAGACAATTATTTGATTCTGTGCCAGATCCACAGATGCATTAAGCTTGTGCTTGACACAACTGAAGAGAAGGAGAGGGAAGATTGTTTTAATCTACCTTCTACTCTCAGGATGCTGGGTCTGAAACTTCTACCAGCATAATATAGAGTATTTCCAGGGGTGCTTTAAATTATACCAGCTGGAGACGACTCCGAAGAACCTCACCACCCGCTAAGAATAAACTGGAGCATTGTGCTCTCTCACTCTCGCTCCCAAGGACAGCGACAGGTAAGCCGGTGGTAGGTAGCCAGTGGCCTCCTATTTAGGAATCATTCCAGTGACAGGCAGGTTTTCCTACCTTCTTCCTTTTCTCCTTCCCCTTTGGTAGATTTTTCTTCTTTTAAAAGTTGATCTGGACTTATAATTTCTTATTGTTTCTGAGACTAGGATGTGTCTTTTCTTACTTAATGTACTGGCTCCCAACTGTGACTGACAGGAAGAAGTAAACCAATTCAAGAGAAACTGCTTTTCAGATTTCCTTTTCCTTGCAATGGTATCCACTGTCTCTTACTACTTTTTTACTCTTGGGGGAATTCTGCACCATTGCACATGTGCAGAAGGCATGTTCCCTCCACAGTTTTGTTTTTTTCTATGCAAAATACGGATTCTGCTGGAGAGGTGTTGCTATACACCTTTTGCCCAACCAGGGGTTGCTGTGGCACCAGAAGAGAGGGAAGTCAGCTGGCAGAGAAGCTGCGCTCCTCACAGCAGGGCCGGGTGACGAACCATGGGATGGACAGAGTGGGGCACACAGGGCTGCTGGGGGGGTGGGGGCATCACAGACTGGGGTTCAGAAGGGCTAGCAGGGCGATAGACTGGGGCACAGGCTCAAGAGCTAGTGGGTGACAGCATTGAACCAGGGGCTGAATGGGAGGGGGGCTGCAGGAACTCGTGGGAACAGGGGCACATGCGCCTGACTGAATGGGAGAGGGTAGGGGTCTGACAGGGTCTGCATGGGGGAGGCTTCCCAACTCCCTAACAATCCTTTCCCCCCCTTCCCAAAAACAAAACAAAACAAAAACACAACCAACCTTGTTCCATACATCTCCCACTCACATCCAACAACCCTCCAGATTCACTCTCAGACTCCTTCCCAGCAATTACTTCCCCTCCCTCAGTTCTTCCATTACCCCTGACCACCACCCAAACCTTTGCTCTGATTCTGAGGTAAATACATTTCTGTATTGTAGTGTAAATTAATAACTCAATGCTCTGTATTAATATGTCTAGTAAGGTATCTATTTGTCCTGAATTTTTTTTGTCTGTATTGTTAGAAATACTTGCTGACAGGTATTTCAAAATAGATTACCAAAATAATTGAAACTAGTGTGATTCTGTTTTATTTTGACCAAAAAAATGCAGAATTTTAAAATATTGTGTGCAGAGTTTTTGGGGTTTTTTTGCCATAGAATTCCCCCAGAAGTCATTTTTCCATGCAATAACTTGGCAAGACACACTGAGGCAGCACCATTTGCACTGAAGGAAGAAGTGCTGTGTCTGGATATAGGTTCTGTCTCTGACAAAGACTCTGATTTTAATCAAGCCATTTCATGGTATCTCATGTGAAAAAGGAGAAGCAGACAATTCAGAAGTGGACCATAGAAAACCCTACCGCAGACAGCTCATATTACAAATCTTAGTTGATCAAAATACATTTATATCTTCTCCTCCATTTAACTACTAACTCATGGTTTCAACATTTTTTTTTCTTATGCAGCAGTTGCCAGATCTAGAAGAATGCAGTGAGTGCGATTTATTGCATCTTCAAGCCTTGCAGAGTAAATAGAACCCAGAACTCAGAATATGTTAAGCAGAATAATTGATTTTTCAGTTATTTTCTTCAACTGAATTTATTTCTGGTGTTCCGGTCTACATAAACTTCTAATTATCTGCAATTTTCTTCATTAAAATTAAAGTTTCACAATTCAAACCACCAATAACTACCTAACTAGAAACATAAGTTCACTGAGTTTTTGCAGCAGAAGAATCCTGAATTAGATAAAGAAAATATGCACATTTTAGGAAATATGAGAGAGTATTTACGTACCTTTAAGTCAGGAATATTGAACTTTGAATTGGTGGAGAGATTATTATTTTTTGTAGTAGCAGCATGTAGTTTCTCCCATGTCTGTTGACACGTTTTCTCCCCAGGAGCAGAAATAAGCCAGAATTCTGTCATTTTTGTCACTTTATCTTTACACTTAATATGTCTGAAAATAGATGCGAGACACTGGAGAGAAAAAGGATCTATACTTAGCCACAGATTAGTGTCCCTCAAAGTAGTACTGTAACTTTAAAAAAAGTCTACTGTGTTTTCAGAAAAAAGAAAAGGAGTACTTGTGGCACCTTAGAGACTAACCAATTTATTTGAGCATGAGCTTTCATGAGCTACAGTTCAACACACTGCAAAAAGCCTACTAAAATACCCCATAATGTTGTTACATTTGTTTTTTTCATTACTTGCCATTTTACTTTTAAATTACCAGCCCTGCAAACTCAACCTAGAAATTGCAAGTTAAGGTGGGTTCTTTCAACTACATAGATTCTCCAATAGGACATAATTTACAAGTCTACTGAAGGTGCACAAGTGATAACAGAATTCAGCTCAAACTCCCACAGCCATATTTACTCTGCAGTGCCAATATAAAGAAGGTTTTTTTTTAAAAGCCCAGACAGCAAGCAAATACATTTGAATATATAAGGAGAACAAATTGGCTCAGTAAGGTGGCGTTAAGTTTTACCTGACCACTTTTCAGAGTAGAATCACACTTGAAGAGCTATTGCTTGACAATGAAGTAATTTTTGGACGTTTACTGCTCTGAAGTTAAGAGTGTTTTCCAAGTGGCTAACATGAATAGGGAATTTGTTACACATAATCTAATAGTCACTGAATCTCTGATCTCATCATGGTACTTTACAAAACTGTACACATAATAGACAATTGTTCATTACAACAATGCAAGTACTGAAAGAAAATTACAGTGAGACAAGTAAACTTTTCAAAGAAGATCAAAGAGGAAGTATTTAGGCACTGTTCTAGACATGAAAAACAGAACCAAGCCTATTGAGAGTTACTGGACTTTTTGAATTAGTAAATGAATTTAAAAAAAATCAAGTTTAACACATCACTAAGTGGGCTTTGTTCATTTGACAATTATGGCTTAGTTCTGTTAATTCCTAATATTTTTTTCTATAGTATATTTTGGAAAAGTTGTGAAGTTTTAATGAGACCTCACTAAAGCACTTATAATCTTTCTTGAGAAAGGGGCCCATATCTTTAAGAATCAAAGTGTGTGGGTTAGCAAAGCTCTACTGTACTTTAAAACACATGTATTCCCTTGATTGTATGACTTCCAAATTAATGCAAGTCTCTTCCAATTAGAAGATAAACAGGATGAGGCTCATATTACTAAACTCTACTGTCTGCCCACACAGAAGATTTCCTCAAATGACAACTGCCAATTTATTTCCTCCCTTAATAATATGCCCTTTCACCACCACCAAGATCCCTCTTATAAAGGAAGCTACTTAATGCAATAACAGAATGTGGCACATGACTGCAAAGATTTTATGCCCATGAGTGTGATGTCTATGCAGGGGAAGGAGGGGGTATAATTTTCTGGTATATAAAGCCTAGACATCTACATGAAAAAATGCTAGCTATATTATCTCACATCATTTGACTTCCATAGAATTTGGTCTGCTAAATATCCCATGTTTCTGGAGAAAATGAGACTTACACCCTTCCCTTCTCATGACTTAGAAGCACTCTTTCACTTAATATATGACAAAAATCCAGCACTCCAGGTGCAACGCTAGACGCCTCTTCCACTACCCTCACTCTTAGTTTCTATATACACACTTACAAAGCAAAGTACTGATGTTGCTTGGTGCGTGCGTTGTGGGTTCCCTATTCCAACCACCTTTCACATCATTTGTATACTTTATCTGAAAACAGTGGCAGAATGGCTTTGGTTTACTGTATAGCACTTGAGCATTTTACAGCTAACATTTGCTCACAATCTCTTCTGAGTGGAAACTCCCAATCAGCTTTTGGTTCTGCCACTGCATGAGATGGAGCTCCACTCTTCCCCTGCCTCCTAACCCTATCCACAGGAAAAGACCAGAGTTCAATTTAGAGACACACACCCTGACATCTGAAATGCTAAAGTCATTTGTGCTATTTTCAATTTGCCACACTTAAGGTTTGACTAGAATTCGAAAGTACTAAAACTTATTTTTAAAACGGATTTTGTGGGAAGACGGAGGAACTAAAAAACAGGCCTCACTGCAAAATGAGGAAGTAGTTCTTCTGAGAGCATAACAGTGCAAGCAAATATCCTAGCAAAACCAAATCTGACTCATTCACTCCAATAAGTGGAACATTACATGATTCCATTTAGATCTGAAAGGCTCCTCATGCACGTGTTATAAAGTATTTCCAAAAGATGTCTCAGATATGATCAATAAGAGAACAGTTACATTTTCAAGGTGACATGGTCCCACATTCTTTGCATTACAGATAATTATGTTGTGAAAGGTAGCTTCTCTGAACAGAACATGCAGTAATCATTAATAAATTCTTTTAAATACTTAAACTTTTTTCTGAAGAAAACAGTGAATACAGGCTGACTTCAGAATGTCAAGTTTTAGGGATTTTTACAGATAGTACAGAACACCTTTGAAAACTATTTTAACATAGTTCAACGTTTAGTCTATGGTAAAAAATTATAAACTATTGAAAAGAGGGACTTGTAGCAAATCTTTAATTCGGCTGGTACAATAAAAAATACAAGAGGCTGCATTGTAGCCTTATATTGTTATATTCAATTCCTCTTTCTGATAACCAAGACTGGTTTTGACTTAGACTATCTTTACACTAAAAACACAGGAGTGGCACAACTGCAGCTGTGCTGCTGTAATATTTTACTATAGATTTCAGAGTAGCAGCCGTGTTAGTCTGTATCCGCAAAAAGAAAAGGAGGACTTGTGGCACCTTAGAGACTAACCAATTTATTTGAGCATAAGCTTTTGTGAGCTACAGCTCACTTCATCGGATGCATTCTGTGGAAAATACAGTGGGGAGATTTATATACCCAGAGAACATGAAACAATGGGTGTTATCATACACACTGTAAGGAGAGTGATCACTTAAGATGAGCTATTACCAGCAGGAGAGTGGGGGGGAAAAAACCTTTTGTAGTGATAATCAAGGTGAGCCATTTCCAGCAGTTGACAAGAATGTCTGAGGAATGGTTGGTGCGGGGAAAACAAGAGGAAATAGTTTTACTTCGTGTAATGACCCATCCACTCCCAGTCTCTATTCAAGCCTAAGTTAATTGTATCCAGTTTTTGAAGTTTTTTTGTTGAAGAATTGCCACTTTTAAGTATGTCATCGAGTGACCAAAGAGATTGAAGTGTTCTCTGACTGGTTTTTGAATGTTATAATTCTTGACATCTGATTTGTGTCCATTTATTCTTTTACGTAGAGACTGTCCAGTTTGGCCAATGTACATGGCAGAGGGGCATTGCTGGCACATGATGGCATATATCACATTGGTAGATGTGCAGGTGAATGAGCCTCTGATAGTGTGGCTGATGTGATTAGGCCCTCTGATAGTGTCCCCTGAATAGATATGCGGACACAGTTGGCAACGGTCTTTATTGCAAGGATAGGTTCCTGGGTTAGTGGTTCTGTTGTGTGGTTGCTGGTGAGTATTTGCTTCAGGTTGGGGGGCTGTCTGTAAGCAAGGACAGGCCTGCCTCCCAAGATCTGTGAGAGTGATGGGTCGTCTGGGTACTCTTTAGTGTAGACTATGTTTACACTAAAAACACTAGAGTGGCACAACTACAGAGGTGCTGCTGTAATACTTTACTGATAGATGTTCACTATAGCAATGGAAGGGGTTCTTCCATCACTGTTGTAAATCCACCTCCCCCAGAGGCAGTAGCTAAATTAATGGAAGAATTCTATCAACCTAGCACCATCTGCACTAGGGCTTAGGTCAGTTTAACAACATCTCTCGGGGTTGTGAATTTTCCATACCCCTGAGTGACACCAGAGTCGACCTAACTTTCTAGCGTAGACCAGCCCTAATAATACTGTCATAACTAGCAATAGAAAAAGTATGTGGCTATGTCAGCTGCTCAAATCAGGATCCTAAGTAAAACAATTATTTCATTTCCTTGCAGACTGCAGTAACAGTTGCATTTAAACTGTCACCGCTCAGGGCTTGCAAAATTAACTTGCCATCTTGCCCTGTGATGAGAAGGAAGCTTTCCCAGGCAAGGCCCATTAACATCTCCATTTTTAAAAATAGTTTGTTTCTAGTCCTTTGATAGAAAGATATCCTTCCAAACATGGAATGTAAGCCAATGCAGTGCTGTCATCTGAAATGTGCAGACAGAGCTCAGTGCCTCTGCTGCTGCTCAAAGCAGACCTGAGCTGCAGTAGAGTGAAAACTGATAATTCAGACTATTGTGGGCAACAATGAAAGTGAAAAGAATCTGATCAGTTTCATTCTACCACTACTGCTTGGGAAATCATGGAGCTATTCACTGGGAAGCAGACTGAGGGTTTGTCTTCACGTACAGAAGCACAGGTGCACTTTAAGTGAAGACACTACTACATCAATGGGAGAGCGTCTCCGTTGGTGTAGTTAATCCACCTCCCTGAGAGGTGGTAGCTATGTTGAAGGTAGAAGCGGTCTCCATGAGGGGGTTAAGCCAGTATAAAGCCAGTGTGAAAAAATCCACACCCAAGTGATGTAGTGACACCGATATAGGTGTGTAGTGCAGACCCGGCCTGAAAAACAAAGGCTGGCGGAGGGGTTGAGTAGTAGAGAAATACTCCATTACCATCCTCAGAGAAGACTGAAAGCTGAGGGAAAAGGAAAAGCAGAGGAGACCCATGCACATGTTCATTAGCAGCCAAGTGTGTTTACCCTAGTCAGAGAACATAAATAAGCATTCCTTCTCTTTTTCAGTAGCCAGAAGAGAACAGCACCACTTCAAGTTTCTCAGGCACCTATTAGCTGGAGGTTTATATGAAACTGAAGCCTCCAAGCAGGGTAGGAATTCCAGAACCCTTCCATTTCTCATCAGTTGCAAGAAGAGGTTAGCTTCTTACTTGGGCATTGCCCCACACAGTTCCATCAGCCTTTGACAAGTAGTATAACTATTGTATATATCATATAAAGATAAGCAATAATCTATTATAGGAAAGAAAATATGGCAGAACAAAAAGAGGAGATCGTAGTTTTTACTTAAAACTCACTAGGAGTCCGGTGGCACCTTAAAGACTAACAGATTTATTTGGGCATAAGCTTTCGTGGGTAAAAAACCCACGAGAAGTAGGTTTTTTACCCACAAAAGATTATGCCCAAATAAATCTGTTAGTCTTTAAGGTGCCACCGGACTCCTCGTTGTTTTTGTGGATACAGACTAACACAGTTACCCCTCTGATACTAAGTTAAGTGATTTTTTCTTCAAAATACATCAATAGAATTGCAATTAAACAGTAAGCCACTGTTTTGTTCCTTTAAATTGCATGGGAGTGTTGATTCAGACTCTTCTCCCGCCACTGCAAACTGTTAGATTTTGTCTTTAGGCTAATAGGTGTTGGGTACATTTTGAAGTCCTGGCATCACAAATAGTATCTGCTGATATTAGCCCAAGCATTGTGATAGCTGAGACTAATATCTGTCAGTTTCTAGGGAAAGTGGTCTCAAATTTGGGAGGAAATATAGATATATGGTTTTGCAGACAATTACTTTTAAATACTGGAAAACAATTATATAAACAAATACCAACTTCCATCCAGGTAAACAAAACTAGAATCATCAGGCCTTTACACTAATGCTGGCAGCAGTTATACCAAAGATTAGTACAATCCTCATTTCAAATTCTAGCACATAGTATTTCAAAGATACTAGTAAATTTTGAAAACTGGGCAGCTTATGAATTAGCAAAAGAAGCAGAGTATATAAAGCAAAGTTCCTTGCAGACTTATTACCCCCAATTTCTTATTCAGACTGTTTTAAATTCTATAGTACAATAACTGAGATATTGTTTAACTGTCTAATGAACTGGCCGATTCTATCAAAAAAGTATGAAAAACCCTTCTCCGTTTAATTACTTAGTAACAAGTAGTCTGACCTAAATTCAGCTGTTCAATTTTAGTGTTGCAAGTCAGAGAAAAAATGAGCCCTTTTACAGAAAGACCAAATTCCTAACTGTATTCAGTTTAGAGTCATAAAATTCATATTTTAAAATCTTACTTCAGAAATACATTGACTGTAAATACAGGTTGCCTACAAGGACAGTCAATGTTTTTCCTGCAAAGAGGTTTATCCAATGCTGTTAAAAATAACACTGAAGATTAAAACTACTACTATTGCAATAAATAGGTTTATAAACTGTGCACGATAACACCCAGAAACTCCAATCAAGGTTGGGTCCTATTGTGCTAGGTGCTATACAAATAAATATAAGGACGCAGTCCCTGATCTGTAGAATCTGCAATCTAAGAGGGTGCAATTATTATTACATTTTTATTGCAAGTAGTTTTCAAGTTGTGCCAGATTAAGATTCTAAGTATAATTTAAGAGTATTACAAGAAACTATTGTAACAATATTCAAAAACTAAATAAAACTGAAGACACTAAGAGCAGCTTAATTGTACATTTTAAAAGTGCCTCTCAGAAGTTTTCAGAGCATGTTTCTAATAACTGAAAGATTAGAAAAGAGATCTGTCAAATTAGTTTGCAATCCACATCTGACAGCACTTTGTGTCCCGAGTTTCACTCAGTTTCCCTTATTTGTGAGGTTTCACAACAACAACTGGGGCTTGGGGGGTGAACAGCTTTGAAGAGAAATGATTGACAGGGCAGTAGAGGACAAGTGTAGTACTGAAGACTACTTTTCACTCATTTTAAGAAAAGCTGATTATGTTATGAAAGAATGTCAAAGGAACATAGTATTTGAACCCCCTTGGGTAGTATTCTTTATAGAATTTAGGGTTCAATGAACACTGGTACTGCTAGCGATTTCTCCCCATTGCAATTATTTCTGATATACATTCATAAGAAATCAGAGGTATCCATATTATGTAATGGAATTCTGCCTGCAACAGGGAAATACATCAATTTCTTCCAAGTCATTGATTTCACAGTGAAATGAAATCAATTTGGCAGATATAGTCTTAAGCGACAGGCCAAACAAAAGGCAAAATTTCTCATTTGCTAGTATAGTTGACACAGAGTAAATAATTCTGAAGTTTCTACGTGTTTGTGGAAAACTAGACACCACTGTTAATTTTGAAAAATAGATGCAGATGCAGATAGTTCAGTCAAATTGTTTGATTCCTCTAAAGGCTGATTTTTTTCCATTGATGTTGTTATTCTGTTTTAAGACATTCTGTTACATTGAATGGGCAGAAACAATGTCCTGAATCCTGTTGCGTATGAGCAGACCCATGTGCTTATGTAGAGACCCAGTGAAATCATTAAAAGTAACCCCTCCACAATATATTGCAGGAGTGGGACAAAAGTTCTCTCGTCTTCTGAAATGTCACTATGAAAAATTAATCAACTTTTACAAGAAGTATTTGTATACAATTTAAAAACAAAAAGTCACCAAGCTAAGCAAGTTACATAAAAACCTCTCATTGGTTAAGCCTGTGAAAGGATGTCTGGAACTTCTTCAATATTTTCTGAAACTCTGCTTCTTATCTAACTAAAATATTTTTAGAGAGACAAGGTGGGAGAGGTAATATGTTTTACTGGATCAACTTCCATTGGTGAGAGACACAAGCTTTTGAGCTGACGGAGCTCTTCTTCAGGTCTGGGAAACTGCACTAGATACCTTACAGCGACATAGCTGTACCAATGCAGCTGCATCACTATAAGATTTCCCACATAGCCGCTCTATGGCGACAGGAGAGAGCTCTCATGTTGACATAATTAAACCACCCCCAAGAGTGGCGGTAGCTATGTCGGCAGGAGAACGTCTCCTGCTGACGTTGTGCTGTCCACACCGGCGCTGCTGTCAGTGTAACTTATATCACTCAGGGGGCTGCACCTGTGAGCAACGTAAGTTATACGGACAGAAGTGCTAATGTAGACATAGCCTAACTAGAGTGTCACTGCTAAATACAAGATGGAACAGACTGTTTAGCATAAGTAGTCAGCACATATTTCAAGGGACCATTCAAGAAGCCCATTGACACCCCCTCCAGTCATAGGGAAGAAAAGTGAGGGGGAACATGGATTGTTAGTGGGTTTCAGATTGTTGTAATAAGCCATAAATCCAGTGTCTCTATTCAGTCCATAATTTTTAGCGTCTAGCCAAGATATGAATTTAAGCTCCCAGGCTCATCTTTTGAAGGTGTTGTGCAGGTTTTCTTTCAGGATGAGGACTGATAGGTAAGACATAGAGTGACCTATAGCTGCTGCAGTACAGCTGTGCTGCTGTAAGGTCCACAGTTTAGACACAGTCTTCATTTCCCAGACCTGAAGAAAAGTTTGTGTAAACTCAAACGCTGGTCTCTCTCACCAGCAGAAGTTAGTCCAATAAAAAGATATTACCTCACCCACCTTGTCTCTCTAATATCCTTGGACCAACACAGCTACAACATTGCATAAAGTATTATTAGTCATTTAATGTTAAGGGGCATAGATAGGATGCTGCAGGCTTGTAGATTATTAGTTATAGGATTGACCAACTGAAGTCTAACATTTCACATGAATCATTTTGCTCCAATTATCTTACAAGAAAATGGAATGTTTTAGCCGGTCTTCATATGGAAAATTTTTAAATCTTTCCACTATTAGAATACAGGATACTGGGCTACATGGACCATTAGTCTGACTCAGTAGGGACATTCTTTTAAAATGATGCATTATTTAACACTTCAGTACTACTGATAGAGAATGTCTATTCTTGTTTATAATAAAAAGGATCAGTAGAGTTTTAATGGAATACACTTACAACTTAGTTTTCATTTTAGTGTCACTGATTAAGCAGCACATTACACTGAATTTTCCTTGATACTCCTTTATAAACATGCCTGTAAGGGATTTCAAGATAAGACTTACGATATTAGCAACTGCTAAACTACAAAAGCAGTCACAGAAACACACAGATGTTTCCTGGTTTTCAAAATACAAGTTTATATATATCGAAAGATTATATTAACTCTGACTGAACTAATGGGGAAAAAAATTATTTTTGGCATCACAATAATTGGATGCTTAAATATGCTTAAAACAACTACACTAGGTACAAGGGGTGGAACTTAATGTACAAAACCTCTTAGAAACATGGAAGTTAAGCCTCAAAGAATTTTTCATCAGGTGATGTTTACTAATGTTTTGGAACATGCCTGCTGCCACATCTATAGAGATCTTTCTTCATTATTATGAATATTTTCATGAAAGCCCTCATGCGGTATCAAGTGAAGAATGGACAGTGGGGAAGATGCATGTCTGTAGAGCCAGCTTTCATGCAGTGTGCCATACATAAGCACAAGCATCCCTAAACAGAAGTTAGAAAGTTCACTAGTAGACCAGTGAGTGTAACTATAATAATGCCAAAACAGGATCTTAACTAGTACGCATTTTATATTGCATTTTTCTAGACTAATTCAGAGGTTTTTATATTCAGCTCTCATCTTTACTAAGGTGAGTGTAAGGTTTCCAGTACCTCAGAGTGTAACTGTGTTGTATATACTTCTTCATTTTTGTCTCCAGAAATCACTTCTGGTATGTATTGCTTTGCTATTAATGTCCCTACATTTCATAAAGGGAAGTCTGCCATAGCAAGGAAGTGATATTTGTACTGGGAAGAATTTGAGGAAACGCAAGCTTCGTACAAACACACTGGGGGGAAAAAAGGACATGTTTATATGTCATAAGACAATATCACAAGAAGTAGACTACAGTGCTCCATTTGACTGAGCATTCAGTGCCCATCACTACAGAATCTCAGTCATTTCCAGGTTTTCACAAAAGCTTCACTTAAATTTACAAGGGACAAAGACATGCCAAAGTTTTTATCTTCAACCCTTGACATTTCAGGTCAGACGAAGTTTGTGTCCTTGAACCAGTTGCTAGAAGCAGCAATTCTCAGGATATAATCCTGCACACATACAGCTTCTGCATTTACAGCTGACTGACTCAGGTAGGATAGATGGGGTCCTGTAATGATCCCTGATAACTGAAACCTTTGGTGGCCTAGAGAGCCTAGGAGAGGCTGTTATTATCTCACTAAACAAAATTTTAAAAGCAAGGAGTTGTTAAGTGTTTCATTAGACAATAAAATACTTTAGGACCAGAAATCACTAATTCTAGAGTTTGGTTTCCCATGGGCCCCACAGAGCCCAAGTTTACTGACCAGAAGGCTTTACTCAGCTTTGGGGAGGGGGGTTGTTTTTTGCACTTTAGGGACAAGAGCAAAGCTTTTTTGATTTAACATTGGGTCAATGGTTAGCCAACATGGTTTTTAAAAGGATGCATGAGAAAAAGAGGTACATTGGCAGCACACACCCTACACCAAATTTCAGCATCAGCCTCACCCCCTATTCAGCGGGAGGCCGGGGCCCGGGCTACCCGGTGGAGTCTCTCTTTTCCCCACCGCCTCCCCTGAGTGAGAGGCCGGGGACCAGGCCCGCCCGGGAGAGTCTCTCTGCTACCCCTCCCGCAAGCCAATGAGTCAGGGGCCGGGGCCAGGCCTGCCCGGGCGTGTCTCATGCGCTGAGGGGTGACCCGCTCCCAGCCCTGACACCGCAGTGGCCCTCACTCTCGGGGGCCTGTCAGCCCCATTCACCCGGGCCGAGTCTCACCCCCCGGGGCTGGGCCCTTCAACGCTGCTGCTGCTGCTGCTTCGGGACAATGTCTCCCCGCACTCACCGGTGTCCCCGGAGTGGCCGGGCCGGCGCAGGGAGGGAGAGAGGGGGCGGGACGGATCCCGCTGGCGCGCCCGGTGGCAATTTACCCGTCACTGCTCCATCCCCCCGTGACAGCAGCGCTCGCCACCCCCGCAGCAGCCAGTGAGTCACGTGAGGCGCCAGTCAGCTGATCCCTGCGGCAGCTTCACCCAGGGGGACCGGGAGAGGAAGGGGTGGGGCGAAGACCGGAAAGGGCTGTTGATTGGCGGGCGGGGGGGCCGGTGAGGCGCCGAGAAGGGTCGGCGGCGCGGATTGTGAAAGCAGGTAGCTGAGGGGGGCGGGGCCGATGGCCGTGAGGGGAGGGCGGTTAGGACGGGTGCCGGGAGGGATGCCGCCCTCTCCAGGTTTCGCTGTGGAGCGGCCTGCACGGGGCGGGGGCGAGAGACGCGAGCAGCCCCCAGCCTGGGCCGCCGTGAGCCTCCCTGTTGTTGAACCCAGTGGGGTATTCGGGGCCGGTTCCAAGCGGCCTGGCCTGGCCTGTCAGCCCGCTGGGAGTCGCAGTGAGTTGTGTCCAAGCTTTGCCCCCGCCCACAGGGCACCACATCGCTGCTGTCTCATCTCTTCCCCGCCCTTGCATTGTAGTAGATGGGTAGGACAGCGTGAGAGCTTGCATGAAACACACTTGCGCCCTTGGGGCCCCAGAGATTAGCCCTTGTACCTAGGGTGGAAGGAGCTCATGCGCTCAGTCTCCAGCGCAGTCACGTCTGCCCTTTCCTCCCTACTAATGCAACAACGATCTTCTTGGAGACATAAAAAACAATAGATTTAAAAAAAAAAAAAAAGAAATAGGCCTGACAAAGGTAAGGAAAGGCCCCATAAAGGGGGCCCTTCAAATCAAAGGGGCAGTTTAGGATTATTTATAGCTCTAGTATTGCCTGCATATAAGAAACTAAACTGAATAAAATAAAGAGACAAAAAGAGGTCCAATAAATTATATTAGCTCACCCACCTTGTCTCTCTAGTATCCTGAGACGGACACAGCTACAACTGCACTGAATAAAATAGTCAGTTGCTGACAGGTTCCATGCCCTGGGTGTTTGGCTTGAAGTTAGTGGTCTGTTACATGTGTGGAAAAATTATCAGCCCTGCAAAACAAGGCTTAAAATCCTAGCTAATGAGCTTTGAGCAGAAGAATTACAAATACAGTACACTGGGTGGGAGCATGTAGTCTGCCTTCTATTATTTGCTGTTCAGTTGTTTTTGTGAGATAGCAAGGTTTTTAAATTTACAACAGTCTTTAAGTCTACGGTATTTTATGTTTGGCACTTTAAGACTCTCCTAACTCTGATTTTTTTAAAAGATGGGGGGAGGGGATTTTGCTTTATAAGAATCACCCTTTCAGCCTGTTAATTTTACCTTTCTCAATGTGTTCAGATACTCTGAACATGGCATGAGCATGGCATAGAAGTTAGATAGATTTATTGTCCCTTTAACGTATCTGTTGTGCCTATTCCAGAGTCCTTTAAAGAGCTACTGCAGTAGCAAGAAGAGAAAATAGGGAGCCTTAGCTCATGGTTTCCTTGTTTTGTTGACCTAAAGGGGGACCTTTTATTCTTGGAGAGTGGTAGTAATTTTAAAAAAAGGGGAGGGGGGGGAAGTACTCTTCCAAGGTAATCTCCAGATCTGGACACATCCTAAACATGATCATCTGACTGGAAGAGAATTTAAGGAATAGAACTGACTAAAAATTTGCTGTTGAGAAATTTCTAAAGGAAATACTTTGACAGCAAAAAAAAAATTTGGAAAAAAAATGAGAAAAAGCCAATCCCCTCCCCCAAACCCACAGAATTTTAGTTGAAGTGTTTCATTAAAATAACCCAACAGTTGCCATTTCAAAAATGGTTGAAGTTTTAAAATTTTTGGTAGGATGAAAAAAAGTGCCATTTTATCTCACTGTCACCTCATCCCCTTTTGGCCAGTGGAGGAAAATAAGTCAAAGGAAAAAATGGGTATTTTAACCATTAAAACCAATTTTTAAAATTGTGTGTAGTTTATTGGAAAAAAATCCCAAGTGTTGAAACAAAATGAATTACCTGAAATACTTATTTTTTTCAACTGTCTGTAACAGTAAACATAAAAATCATTCCCCTAACCTGGATAGATTATTACCTCATCCAGTCAGATCAGCACTTGGGCTCCAAGCTCAACAATCCACTGTCTGCCCTTATAAGATTGTGGATCAAGCTAAATTCTAGAGCATTCTTGAAGAAATCGCACCCAATCAGTGGACCAAAGATGCCTTGTCTACACTTGGAAAATAGATCATGCTAAATGTCATATACTGTATTGCTTTTAGTAGACAATGACAGTGTTTAAAAATGTGTGGTTGTGGTTTTAACTACAGTTGGCTAAAGCTTTTTAGCAGCAACTTGTCTTTCTACACTAGGTACTAAGTCTTGGTTAACATCCTATTAATATAGTATTAGAAAACATGTTTTAACATTTTTTTGGTGTAGACATAGGGTTCATAATGTTGGGAAATTTAATGATAATACATTGAGCAAAGCCACTAATACACACTTGTGCCTAAATGTACCCTCCCTAAATGTACCTCTAAGGTGCCACAAGTACTCCTTTTCTTTTTGCGAATACAGACTAACACGGCTGTTCCTCTGAAACCTCCCTATGCTGGTTTTCTAATGACCTGCAGTGAATTTCCTGCTCTCCCACTTCATTCAAGTGATGGTGATGGGCAGAAGAAGACTAAATCTGCCACAGTTTAGTCCAGAATGTGCAGCACTGAAGCTAGCGTTGAGGTAAATGGCGCTGCGCCGACCAGATTGAAAATCTCTTCCACTTGGCAAGGTATGTGGCCCTCGTCAAGGGTTTCCTACTGCCAAGGAGGACCTGTCTAACCTGGTCTGAACAGGAAAGCTCCAACGGACTTAATCATGGATCTTCCACGCCATGAGATGGAGCGACTGAAGGTTCAGGTGCTAGAGATATCTGATCTTGTGTGAGAAGGTCCAGAGAGAGCGGCAAGGTAATGGGGGCTCCCACAGACATGTCTAGGAGGGATGTGTACCAGTGTTGAAGGGGCCAGGCCAGTGCTATCAGTATGACCCAAGCTTGATCCCTGCAGATCTTGAGCAGCATCTTGTGAACGAGCGGTATCGGTGGAAAGGTGTATAGGAGAGAACCTCCCCAATGGAGGAGGAATGCATCTGCGCTGGAGCTCAGGCTGTGATTTTGGAAGGAGCAGAACTGCTGGCACTTCCTGTTGTGTCACGTGGCAAAGAGGTCTATTGGGAAAACCCCAACCTCTGGAAGATTGAAATTGCGATGTCTGGGCGAAGGGACCACTCATGGCTGAGGAACAACCTGCTGAGGTGGTCCATCAGCTCGTTCTGAACCCTGGGGAGGTATGACGCCTGCAGGTAAATTGAATATTCTACACAGAAGTCCCACAGCATGAGGGCTTCATGGCACAGGGGAGAGGAATGTGCCCATCCCCCAGTTCGTTGATATAGAACATTGCTGTTGTATTGTCAGTCATGTCTGATACACATTGTCCAGTTAGGTAAGGACAGAATGTCTGACATGCTAGGTGCATTAGTCTGACATTGATGTGGAGACGCAAATCTGCTTGCAACCAGAGGCCTTGAGTTCTGCGGTCTCCCAGATGAGCTCCCCAGCCCAAGTCTGATGCATCTGTCAGCCACGACAGAGATAGCTATGGGGCAGCAAAGGGGACCCCTGACCACACCTCCTGAGCGTCGATCCACCACCAGAGGGAGTCGAGGACCAGGCGAGGCAGGGTCATGAGCCTGTCCAGACTGTCTCGAGCTGGGCGATACACTGATACGAGCCACGACTGGAGCGCTCGAAGCCTGAGTCTGGTGTGCTGCACCATGTAGGTACAGGCAACTATGTGTCTGAGGAGTTTCAGGCAGTTTCTCACTGTAGTGGTGGGGAACTGCAGGTGGCCTCTTATGTCGTTGAGAGCCTGAAACCTTGCCTGCGGCAGGTATGCCCTAGCTTGGGTCAAGTCCAGTACTGCCCTTATGTACTCCATCCTCTGGATGGGAGACAGTCTATTTTTCTTTGTTTAGGAGTAGACCCAGACTCTTGAAAGTGGCTCTGATAAATGTGACCTGAGTTTCCACCTGGGTCCTGGAGCAGCCTTTGATCAGCCAGTAGTTGAGGTACGGAAACACCTATATTTGGAGCCTTCGCAAGACCACGGTGACAACTGCTGTGCACTTGAGGAATACTCGAGGTGCTGCTGACAGGTCGAACGGAAGGACAGTAAATTAATAGTGAGTACCGTTGACCACAAACCTGAGGTACTTCCTTTGGGTCTGAGTGATTGCGATGTGGAAATACGCATTCTTCAAGTCGAGGGCAGCATACCAATCTGCTGGATCTACTGAGGGGATGATGGAGGCCAAGGAGACCATGTGGAACTTGAGTTTCTTTATGAACTTGTTGAGTTCTCGCAGGTCCAGGGTAGGTCTGAGGCTGCCTTTGGCTTTTGGCATTAGGAAATACTGGGAATAGAAGCCCTCGCCCGTGTGCTGCTGAGGAACTTCTTCCACTGTCCCTAGTGATAGGAGCAACAGCACCTCCTGGACGAGGAGTTGCTCGTGATAAAAGTCCCTGAAGAGGGACGGGGAAAGGGGGTGGAAGGGCGGGAGGGCACAGAATTAGATGGAATATCCCCTCTTTACCATTCGGAGCACCCAGGGGTCTGAAGTGATATGGGACCACGCACAGTAGAAAGGGGATAGTCAGCAGGAAAAGGTAAGGTGGCATAGATCTAGTCTCTGATCTGGTGCACCGTCTTTGACCGCACCTTCAAAAGACTGGTTTAGGGCCAGAAGGTGGCTTGGGGTGGCCAGAGCTCTGGCCTGAGGATGGGTGTTGCCTCCTCCTGCCACTCCTGTTCCTTCTCCGAGAACCGTCCTGTCGGTTCTGCTGCTGGAATCTGTGAGGAGGTTGTGGTCGGAAGTATCTCCACTGTGTGGCAGGAGAGTGCAGGCCCAACAACTTGAGGGTAGCTTGTGAGTCTTTGAGGCTGTGCAGCCTCTTGTCTGTGTTTTCAGAAAACAGAGTCACACCCTCAAATGGGAGATCCTGAATAGTCTGCTGGACCTCGTCAGGGAGCCCCGAGACTTGGAGCCAGGATCCCCTCCTCATGGCTACCCCAGTCGCCATGATCCTAGTTGTGGCATCTGTAGCGTCCAATGTGGCCTGGAGGGAAGCCTGGGAGACTAGCTTCCCCTCCTCTACCAACGTCGAGAACTCAGTTCGGGAGTCTGATGGGAGGAGCTCTGTAAATTTGGCCATCGCCGCACAGGTGTTTTATGAGTACCTGCTGATGATGGCCTGTTAGTTTGAGATATGGAGCTGAAGACCCCCGGTGGAATAGACCTTTCTCCCAACAACGTCTAGACGCTTGGCCTCCCTGTTTTTTGGGGAGGGCTCTTGGAAACCCTGTCTCTCATGCTGATTAGCAGCATCCACAAGAGAGTGAAGGGGTGGGTGAGAGTATAAATGGTTGAACCCTCTGGAGGGCACAAAATAACTCCTCTCATTATGCTTGGCAGTGAGCGGCAAAGAAGCTGGGATCTGCCACAGGGTCTTGGTGATGTCCACAATGGTTTTAATTAATGGAAAGGCAATATGGGAAGGTCCTGAGGGGGCGAGGATGTCCACCATGAGATCAGCCTCCTCGACTACTTCCTCAGCCTTAATGCCCAGACTATGAGCAGCCCTGCGCAGCAACTGCTGCAGCACCCTGTTGTCCTCGAGTGCTGGTGCTACGGCTGTACCTGCCAATGCTTCCATCAGGTGACGAAGAAGAGGAAGCGCTTATAAGGAGCGGATGCTCTCTGCCATCTGCTCCCAGGGGGTCTCTAGGCTCTCGGGGCAGCATCGTTGCCAGTGGTGCGCTTGATGGTGCTAGGGTGTGCTTGATGGTGCTAGGGCTGCAGACGCCGGACTATGTGTTGTCGCTGTCATCAGTATGATGAGAGGAACCTCGATGGAGCTGGTGCCGATCTGCACTGACAAAGATGGAGGGCCAGGCCATAGGTGCCTGTGTCATAGTCGACATTGACAACGGTGCTGGCATGGAAGTCGGGTGTGTCAGCGATGCCGAGGTTGTTGCCAAGGGTGGTGCCGGGGTCGGTGCCAAATCCACTGCCGGAGTCAACGACGGTGCCACTGTCAGAGGAATTGGTGTGTGGGCAGGTGCAGAGGGAAGATGCGTAGCTGATGGCAGGATAAAGGTGGCTGAGGCCACAGAAGATGCAGCAGAGCGGTGATCTTGGGTCCCTCCCTGTCCTTGGTGAAAGGCCCATGGGGTCCAGAAGGGCCACTGTGGTAAGTTCTGCCACTGCGGAGGCCATGCCTGGGGCTCCCTCCTATCTCTCCTGGACCTCGATCTGCAGCTTCTGCTCCTCCTGGAGCGATAGGAGTTGGACTCTGACTCTGAGGTCTCAGAGACTGAAGACCACGGAGGAGCTGAGCGGCAAGAGCTCAGGGAGTGGGTAGGCTCTCTGTCTGAGTGGGCTGATGGAGAGGGGGAGCGCCTGGACATCATAGCCGGCTTCCCTCTTGACTGCACCAGGGGGCGGGGTGGGTCTGCCAGTGCTGGAGGTTCTTCCCTCCTTGGGGGTAGAACGGCGCTGTAAGGTACAAGAGGTCCCAAGTGGCTTGGTAAGCTTTGGCATTAAAGGGAGCTGTCACTGCTGTGTAGGGACCGGTGATTGAGGGGGGCCTGGACTCAACTACCTCGCCTGGGCAGGAGTTGACATGGCCCCGGTAGGGGATCTGGAGCTGTGGCCCGCCCGGGGTCTCACTTCTCTGGATTTAGCTGGAGGTGAGCGGCTGTCCAGCTTCTTTTTCTTCTGAGGCACCAGTGAGTGGGATTGGTGCCTGCTCTCAGCCGGGTCTTGTGAAGTGCCCTGTCGGTGCTGAGCATCCTGGGACGAGTCCTTTCTTGGCTCCGAGCTTGACGACGGTGCTGGGGCTCTCCATATCAAGGATGAAGTGTTATGAGCCGGGTCCTCTGACCCGGGTCGCAGTGAGGCCGTCGGGCTGCCTCCATGAGGATCACCTTAAGCTGCTGTTCCCTTTCTTTAAGAGTTCTAGGGCGGAACTTGCTTCAGATTTTACAGCGATCCTTTTGGTGGCCCTCCCCTAGCTACCGTAGACACTAAGAGTGTGGATTGCTTTTCAGCATGCGTGTTGCATGGGCCACACAGTTTTTAAACCCCGAGGACTGCGGCATACCACAGTTCCAGGGAGGCGGAATGGGGGCAACGCCCAACAACTTTATACTAAGAACTCCAATACTAATACTAAGAACAGATACTAAGGTAACTATACACAGTAACTATAGAATGCGCTTGCTAAGCAAGGGCTGAGGGAAGTTCCAGCCAACCGTCACTGGCGGTAAGAAGGAACTGAAGGGGTGGCAGGTCGGCAGGGCTTTATATGGAGTGCCATGAAGGCACGGCTCCAGGGGGCGCCCAGGCCAGCCTGATGGATGCTGCTAGGGGAAAAACCTTCTGGCCACTGCACATGCATGCGCACACACCTGATTGGAACGGACACGAACAAGCACTCGAAGAACAGCTATTTCCCTGAATTTTGTTCAAGACTACAGAAATAGGTTTCAGAGTACTCAGCATGTGTTCAACATTTCTCTTAAGCCCAATGTTGAGAACTTTGGCTATGACCGTGCCATTTATTTTTTCACGATTTTGTTCACAAACTGTCATCAGATTAGGCCAGTTCTTGATATAGTGCTCAAAACAGGCCACTACTGAGTTCCATCGAACGTGTTGTGGGAGAGTTAGCTTGGTTCCTCCCACTTCTTTCAGAGCAGCTGCTGCAAAGTGATTGTTATGGAAGTATTTTGCAGTTTCAACAACATTAGCCTTTATTTCTGGAACACAGAAGTCTTTGGCTAGGAAGTGCATCAAATGAGCACTGCAACCATATGTTATTAGCTTGGGACTCTCTTCTAAATTTCTTCTCATCTTGGATTCATTTGCAGCATTGTCTGTGACCAAGCTGGGTACTAGACATTTGAATTTTTTTCACAGTTTGTTACAGCTTTTAATGCTACTTCTTGTAAGTATCATGCTGTCTGTGCATTTCCTGATGTATCAATTGTTTCTGTAAGGAAGACATTCCCTTCTCTTGCCACACAAGCACATACAATAGGATTATTGTGGACATTGCTCCACCCATCAAGACTCTGATTATCCATTTTACCCTCTAGACCTTTTGCACACTGTTCAATTTCTCTTTCATATACTTTATCCAGCAATTTGCCTGCGGCATCTGCTCTGTTGGGTGGAATGTATCCTGGTCTTAATGACTGAACCATGTTAATGAAGTGTGGGTTCTCAATCATACGGAAAGGTGAGTTTGTTGCATAAACAATCTGGGCAATTTTTTCATCAATTACCTCTTTTTGTAATCTGCTGGTTCTTATCACAAACTTATCTATGGTTGTTTCTGGATGGTGGTTGTTTTTTTTTCCTTTTTGCCACAGGTGATATACTGTGGCTTTGTGACATACATGACGTGACTGAAAAACTATCATTAGCAGATAACTCTGAAACTATAGAAAATTATGGTGATCTTGAAGGTGGATCATCTTCAGAATCCTGTATGTTGAAGATGGATTCTCCTAAACAAAATAAGTCAATGCAGTTATTTAATTATTATTTACCATACTGCTCATTTAGTATTACTCATTGCATTCACTAACAGTCAGTACTACTTTAAAGGTGAAATTTGTAAAAGAAAGATCTGCCTATTTCAGCTATTTGTTTTTTATCACAATTGCATCTAAAATGATAATACCATAGAGTAACGAGTATATTTATTGCTCAAAATGAGAATTCAAGAATAGTCCAGAAGGAAGACAGGCAGTCCTTAAGAAAGAAGTAGGAAATAAAGTTTACCAACCTGAAGATCCTGCATGTTCAAACATGTTCCTTTCATCATCTTCAATGCAGCTTCCCCCTGAGAAGGAACACTTCTCATGATGTTGTTTCATTCGGGCAACCAAGCCTTGCATTTCTTTGTTGCACTGTTTACATTTTGCGCGCATGCCTGTCTTACCCACAGGTAGAGGAAGTTCATTAAAATATTCCCAAACTGGGTCTCTTTTACGGCCTGCTGCCATCATAGGTTTTCCCTTCTAGTGAGAGAATAGTATGGTGGATCTCAAATCAATGAAGGCTACACTCAGAAAGACCTCAAGATTTCTGGAATATGTTGGTCACACAGTTTCACTTTTGTTTCTACTGCGTGTCCCTCCCTTCTCACATTTATCTCCAGACTTCTTCTCCTTGTCCAGATCTATTCCACCTACAACAATTTTCTGTTCATTGAACTTTCTGAAACTTTGCACTTTTAGAGAGAGGTAAGGGATTGACTCTGTGTACACAAATTTGCAGGGGGACAATAGGGTTGAGGTCTGTTATTCTCACCTCTATATATTATTTATTTTAAAACATTTTTGCTATTAACAAGCATGTTATCTCTGGAGACACAAATCCACAGTTTGAGAACTGCAAAACTAAGCAACTCTGATGGTATCTTCTAGACCAGAGGTGGGCAAACTGTGGCCCGCGGGACCATCCTGCCCAGCCCCTGAGCTCCTGGCCCGGGAGGCTTGCTCCCAGCCCCTCTCACGCTGTTCCCCCTCCCGTGCAGCCCCGCAGGCAGCGGGCCTGCAAGCTCCTGCCGCTCTGAGCGGCATGGTAAGGGGGCGGTGGCAGCATGCATGGCAGTGGGGAGGGTGGGGTGTTGGGTAGCAGGTCCCGGGGGGCAGTCAGGGGACAGGGAGCAGGGAGTGGTTAGGGGTGAGGAGTCCCAGGGGGGCAGTCAGGGGACAGGGAGCAGGGGATGGTTGGATGGGGCAGAGGTTCTGGGGTGGTCAGGAGGTGGGGAACAGGGGGGAAGGGGTTGGATAGGGTGTAGGAGTCCCGGGGGGTCTGTCGGGGGCAGGGGTGTGGAAAGGTTGGGGCAGTCAGGGTATAGGAGTCCCAGGGGGTTTGTCGGGGGCAGGGGTGTGGAAAGGTTGGGGCAGTCAGGGTACGGGGGGGGAGAGCAGTTTGGGGCGGGAGGTCCCAGGAGGGGGAAGTCAGGGGATGGGAAGTAGGAGGAGGCAAAATTGGGGGCAGGGGCCAGGCTGTTTGGGGGGCACAGCCTTCCCTACCCATCCCTCCATACAGTTTCGTACCCCGATGTGACTCTCAGGCCAAACAGTTTGCCCACCCCTGTTCTAGACTGAGCACTGAGTCCCACTGGGTAGATAGAAAGAAAGATTAACCTAAATAATCTTTACAGAAGCCCCTGGGACCCCATAAGATTGGGTCCCTAATGCATGAAGTATTGGAACTCATTTCCAAAACTTTTCTTAAACATTACATGAATATATTGTCTCATACTATAGAATTTATAATCCCTATTCCGTGATGAGATATCTCTGAGCTATAATGCATCTTAATTAAAACTATCTTTAGATAAGTTTTTTCCTCAAAAAGCATTTTATCAAAAAAATCTGTTGTTGTTTTTTTAAACATTGATTTTTATCCACCCTGGCTTTTGCATATTGAGTTGGTATGCTACAGTATGAGTTTAATGTACTTATTTACTGATGTTTACAAACAATTCTGAGGATAAAAGGCATAATAGAGGGTTAAGTATTGTAACTTCTAATTCAGGGCACCTGATATAAGCACTTTGACTAAGGATGAGGTGCCTCATCTCTTTGCACTGCAGGTGGTACTCAGAGGCTGCTAGATACAACAGAAATAATACAGCTTACTGTTGGGTGTGCTTACAGATGTGCCTTTAATAACAAGAGGTTCTGGATCAAACAGGGCTATATACTGTATAACCAATCTAGAAAGATTTTCCTTTATTCAGAGAAAACTTTAGTAGTTGACCTTACTGTCCTAGTTTCCCACTCTTGTCTCATTTAAATTCCTTTTTCAGTGATGCCCACAAATCTAAAGCCATACCAAATACCCTCTCCACCTTCATAGGCCTCCACCTCAAGGCCAGAAGAGACCATTGTGACCAGCTCACCTGACTTCCTGCCTAATGCAGATCATAGAACTTCCCCAAAATAATTCCTAGAGCAGATCGTTTTGAAAAATATCGAATCTTGATTAAAAATCCTCAGTGATGGAGAATCCACTATGATCTTTGGTAAATTGCTCCAAAATTAATTACCCAAATTGATAAAAATGTACACCTTATTTCCATTCTGAATTTATCTAGCTTCACTTTTCAACCATTCAATTGTTATACCTTGCGCTGCTAGACTGAACAGCCTATTAATATTTGTTCTCTATGTAAGTACTTAGACTATTATCAAGTAATCCATTAACTTTCTCTGTGTTAAAATGAATAGATTGAGCTCTTTGAGTCTATCACTATAAATAAAGCATTCTTTAATCATTCTTGTGGCTCTTCTCTCAATGCTCTCCAATTTTTCAACATCCTTCTTGAATTGTAGACACCAGAACTGGCCACAGTATTTCAGCAGCCATTGCACCAGTGCCAAATACAGAGGTAAAGTAATCTCTCTGCTTCTACTCAAGATTCTCATTTATGCATCCAAGGATCACATTAGCCCTTTTGCCCATAGGGTCACAGTGGGAGCTCATGTTCAGCTGCTTATCCGCCACAACCTCCAAATCTTTTTCAGTCACTGCTTCCCAGGATAGAGTTCCCCATCATGTAACTATGACCTACATACTTTGTCCCTAGATGTATATATTTACATTTAGCCATATTAAAAGCACATATTACTTTTTCTCTGGTCCTATCCTTCTGTAATAAAAATGAAACCCTCCAAGCTTGTACTTTATTTTGGGCCTCTCAGGGCCTAATCCTGCAAGGTGCTGAGGGCCCTGACCTCCCAGATGTTCAAATTCTCAACACCTTTGAGCTCTCCATGCTGAGGAATGTGAAAGCAGCAGAGCAGTCATCCCCCCTGCCAGCAGCAGTCTGCCTGCTTCTGTGTTCCTTGGGCAGGGAAGAACACAAGCATTCCAATGATTTGCTCTTTGTTCCCCAAAGGGAGCAGCATTCTCAGTTGTCAGATATTTCCCTGGGCTTTGAAAGGGGAGGGCACATGCATGCAGGGCAGCAGAGATCTAAACAGTGAACAGGAGAGTGGTCAGGGCAGGCATTGTGGGATACTGGCGGAAGCCAGTTCTTTCGACAAAACAAATAGCAGTGTCTAAACTGAAGCTTTGTCATTTTAACTTTGCCGCAAAAGGATTTATGCCTCTAGATGAGTGGAGTTTTGCCACCAAACGTAGCTTTGTAGTGTGTACACCTCCCCTGTTTTGTTGGCAAAAGGCAGCTTTTGCTGACAGAACTTTGTAGTGTAGACAAGGCCTCATGCTAGTGAAATAAATGGGAGTTTTGCCATTGACTTTAATGAGAACAGATTCAGAGTTCCTCCTGAAAAAACTTAAGCAAATTAACTCCTTAGCTTTCACTGGGGTCTTGGCTACACTTGCGAGTTACGGCACAATAAAGGAACCCCAGGTGCACTAGCTCACTACCCGTCCACACTGGCAAGGCACATACAGCGCTCTGACTCCCCGGCTAGAGCACTGCGACTCCACCTCGGCGAGTGGAATAATGTTTGCTGCACCCCCGCTGGAGCGTCGCAGCACCAGTGTCGACGCCCTGGTCCTATAGTGCGTTCTGATCGGCCTCCAGAAGTGTCCCACAATGCCTGTGCTAGTCACTCTGGTCATCACTTTGAACTCTACCTGCCCTCAGGTGACCAACTGTCAGACCCGCTCTTTAAATGCTCTGGGAATTTTAAAATCCCCTTCCTGTTTGCTCAGCCAGGCATGGAGTGCTCTCAGCGAATCTTTACAGGTGCCCATGCCTCCACGCACCAGGCGAGCCCCTGTATGGAGCAATGGCAAGGTGCTGGACCTCATCAGTCTTTGCGGGGAGGAAGCTGTCCAGTCCCAGCTGCGCTCCAGCTGTAGGAATTACGGTACCTTCGGGCAGATATCAAGGGACATGATGGAAAGGGGCCATGACTGGGATGCACTGCAGTGATAGCTCAGTGGTTTGAGCATTGGCCTGCTAACCCCAGAGTTGTGAGTTCAATCCTTAAGGGGGCCATTTAGGGATCTGGGGGGGAAAAATTAGGGATTGGTCCTGCTTTGAGTGGGGATTGGACTAGAAGACCTCCCGAGGTCCCTTCCAACTCTGATATTCTATGATTCTATGAGCTGCGGAATGCCTACCGCAAAGCCCGTGAAGCAAACAGCCATTCCGGTGCTGCCCCTGTGACCTGCTGTTTCTACAAAGAGCTGGACATGATACTTGGGGGCAACCCCACCTCCACTCAGAGTACCACCATAGGCACTTCAGAGCCCAGTGCAACAAGGCAGGACAAGGAGGAGCAAAGTGGGAGCGAGGGTGGTAAGGCGCAGGAAGACACCCCAGAATCCGTAGATGCATGCAGCCAGGAGGAAGGTAGCCAATTGCGACGGCCGGTGCTTGGGGAATGACAAACACCACAGGAGGTTCCCAGTAAGTGTCTTTTTTATTTTGGGAAGTTATTCGGTGTGGGCTCTTGGGGTGAGGAGGGTTAAGGCTGCATGCATGTCTAGATGCGGAACAGGGTGTTGATGTCCTCTCTCACATCGTGGTAATCGGCCTCAGTGATCTCTTCAGAAGTGTCATCCAGAATTGGGCAATATGCTTGCGCAGGTTTCTCGGGAGAACCACTGTGTTCCTTGTCCCAGTAAGGCTAATTTGTCCACGCCACTGTGCCGTGAGGGGTGGCTGTACTATTGCTGCACACAGGCAAGCTGCCAGGGCGGAAGCCGCATTGTGGTAGAAGACCCTCCCTTGCTTCCCAGGTCACCCTCAGCAGCGAGATATCTTCCAGGACAAACTCCTGTGGAAAATGTGGGGATGGTGTTCAGTATAGGGGTCCCCTACTGCTGATGGATCCCCAAGGCACAGAAACCCAGAGGACAGTACAGCCGTGAAACAATCAGTCACGCTTGACCCTGTGCTTACTCACCATTTTGGGGCTCCCGTGGGTTATGTGCGCTCGCTTTGGGACGGGCAAATTTGCTATTGTGTAGACTGTGCTTGCCCTTAAGTATGGGGGAATCATTGCTCTGTCTGGTGTGAACAATGCTGCCTGCATTTTGCCTTTACAGATGCAACCTTGAGATCTCAGCTGTCCGTGTTATCACCAGCCGAAAGACTCCAAAGAATCAGAAAGAGGCCCCGTAGAAGCAAGGAAGGCATGTTGCATGAAGTAATGCAGCATTCAAGTAATGAAAATCAGAAAGTGCAGGAATGGCGGGACAGTGAAAGGAGGGTCTGCCAGCAGAATGAGGAGCGCCGGCACAAAAGCGCGGTGCTCCGGCAGCAAAGCACGGATCGGCCGATAAGCGTAATGGAGCGGCAAGTGGACTTGATCCAGGCACTCGTAGCCATGCAGGTGGAACTTTACAACCCTCCCTCCCCTCCGCAGCCCTTGTCCCAAAATTATTTCTCTTGTGCCCCCATGTCACCTCCAACCCACTTTCCCCAACATCCGGGTTCTTACCACCACCAGCTGCCTCCAACACCTGTAGCTTCACCACCCAGCCCTGAAAACTACAACCCTTATGTCAAGGTTCCTCCCCCACTCTGAACTCTAGGGTACAGATGTGGGGACCTGCATGAAAAACCTCCTAAGCTTATCTTTACCAGCTTAGGTCAAAACTTCCCCAAGGTACAAAATATTACACCTGTTGTCCTTGGACTGGCCGCTACCACCACCAAACTAATACTGGTTACTGGGGAAGAGCTGTTTGGATGCGTCCTTCCCCCCAAAATACTTCCCAAAACCTTGCACCCCCTTCCTGGACAAGGTTTGGTAAAAAGCCTCACCAATTTGCCTAGGTGACTACAGACCCAGACCCTTGGATCTTAAGAACAATGAACAATCCTCCCAACACTTGCACCCCCCCTTTCCTGGGAAATGTTGGATAAAAAGCCTCACCAATTTGCATAGGTGACCACAGACCCAAACCCTTGGATCTGAGAACAATGAAAAAGCATTCAGTGTTTTACAAGAAGACTTTTAATAAAAAAATAGAAGTAAATAGAAATAAAGAAATCCCCCCTGTAAAATCAGGATGGTAGATATCTTATAGGGTAATTAGATTCAAAAACATAGAGAACCCCTCTAGGCAAAACCTTAAGTTACAAAAACGATACACAGACAGAAATAGTTATTCTATTCAGCACAATTCTTTTCTCAACCATTTAAAGAAATCATAATCTAACACATACCTAGCTAGATTACTTACTAAAAGTTCTAAGACTCCATTCCTGTTCTGTCCCTGGCAAGAGCAGCATACAGACAGACACAGACCCTTTGTTTCTCTCCCTCCTCCCAGCTTTTGAAAGTATCTTGTCTCCTCATTGGTCATTTTGGTCAGGTGCCAGCGAGGTTACCTTTAGCTTCTTAACCCTTTACAGGTGAGAGGAGCTTTCCCCTGGCCAGGAGGGATTTCAAAGGGGTTTACCCTTCCCTTTATATTTATGACACAGGTGGAACTTTACCGTGCCCAACCCTCCCTCCCCAGCCCTTGTCCCAAAATTATTTCTCTTGTGCCCCCATGTCACCTCCAACCCACTTTCCCCAACATCCGGGTTCTTACCACCACCAGCTGCCTCCAACACCTGTAGCTTCACCACCCAGCCCTGAAAACTACAACCCTTACCCTCTGCACTCAACCCCCATCACCATGCAGTATAGCTATCCTGAAGTGCAGCACTCATTGCACTGCACTCCAGACAGGAAGGCTGAGTATGAGAATATGGAAATCTGTGATTGTACCATTCCCCACCCCACCCCCTTGCCCTTTCTGTTTCCAAAGCAGTTGTGTTTTTCCAATAAATGGATTTTTTGGCTTTGAAAACATTCTTTATTATTGCATAAAGTAAAGGTACCTTAGCCCAGGAAAGAAACAGGCACTGCAGGTCAGCGTAGCTGACACAGATTCCTACTAACATTGGAACCACTGCACTTCACTCCCGTAGGATGCACCAGACATTACTGGTGGCTTGCAGCCTCAAATTGCTCCCTCAAGGCATCCCTAATCCTTTCAGTCCCGCGCTGGGGCCCTCTAATAGCCCTGCTCTCTGGCTGTTGAAATTCAGCCTCCAGGTGTTGAACCTCTGAGTTCCATGCCTGAGCAAATCTTTCATCCTTCCCTTCAAAAATGTTATGGAGGGTACAGGATGCGGATATAACCGCGGGGATGCTGTTATCAGCCAGGTCCAGCTTCCAATACAGAGAGTGCCAGCGGCCCTTTAAACGGCCAGAAGCATACTCCACAATCATTCTGCACCGGCTCAGCCTGTTGTTGAACCGCTCCTTGCTGCTGTCAAGGTTCCCTGTGTAGGGTTTCCTGAGCCACAGCATTAAAGGGTAAGCGGGGTTCCAAGGATCACAATGGGCATTTCTACTTCCCCTACAGTGATCTTCTGGTCTGGGGAAGAAGTCCCGGCTTGCTGCTTCCTGAACAGGCCAGTGTTCTGAAAGACGCACGTGTCATGCACCTTTCCGGGCCAGCCTGCATTAATGTCAATGAAACGCCCATGGTGATCCACAAGCGCCTGGAGAAATACCCCTTCCAGTGAAGGTACTCAGAGGCTAGGTGGGCTGGTGCCAGAATTGGAATATGCGTGCCATGTATTGCCCCTCTGGAGTTAGGGGAACCCATTTGTGCAAAGTCAGCCACAATATCATGCATGTTAGCTAGAGTCATGGTTCTTCTGAGCAGGATGCGATTAATGGCCCTGCAAACTTGCATCAACACGATTCCAACAGTCGACTTCCCCACTTCAAACTGGTTAGCGACCGATCGGTAGCTGTCTGGAGTTGCCAGCTTCCAGACTGCAATAGCCACCTGCTTCTCCACCGTCAGAGCAGCTTTCAATTGTGTGTCCTTGCGCCGCAGGGTGGGGGCGAGCTCATCACTCAGTCCCATGAAAGTGGTTTTCCTCATGCAAAAGTTCTGCAGCCACTGCTCGTCATCCCAGACTTGCATGACAATGTGATCCCACCACTCAGTGCTTGTTTCCAGAGCCCAAAAGCAGCGTTCCATGGTGGTGAGCATGTCCATGAATGCCACAAGTAAACTCGTGTCATATGCATTACTCACATCGATATCATCGGAGCCCTCACTGTCACTTTGGATCTTAAGGAATAAGTTGACTGCCAAATGTGACATGCTGGTGAGACTCGTCAGCATACTCCTCAGCAGTTGGGCCTTCATTCCCACAGACGGAAAGGGAAGATAGAGTGCGCAGTACAAAAAACATTGAAAGATGGCACCAGATGTGGACAGAAACAAAGGGAATGCTGGGATGCGAACCAATGCAGCACAGGGCGTTGGGACAGGACACAGAATGCCCCGTACTCCCTGCCCGCTTCCTACAAGCCACAGCGCCAGAATGGGAAGAGGTGTTCTGTGGGATAGCTGCCCATAATACACCTCTCCCAATGCTGCTGCAAGTGCCGCAAATGTGGCCACACAGGTGCGCTTGCAGCTGTCAGTGTGGACAGACTGCAGCGCTTTCACTACTGCGCTCTACGAAGGCGGGTTTAACTCACAGCGCTCTACATCTGCAAGTGTAGCCATGCTCTGAGACTATTCACATGAGTAAGGTTACATAAGTGAGTGAGAGATGGACCTTGGTGATTAAAAGATAGTAATGTATATGGTGTCACAGTGGAGGGACAACTGCACCTGTATTTCTCCCTCATGGTCCAGCAAGGGCAACTACTCTAAACTCCCAGCTACTCAGTCATCACCTCTCTTGGGCAAAAACCTGTCTCTCTCTTCCTCCTGAGGAGGATATTTCCAGACTGCGTAGTATATCTACACTATGAATTCCCCAACAAAGTCCTATTATCTAAGCAGGCCTGCTTTACTTTTCTCTTCAGATGACACACAGTGTTATTGCCACAGGTATAAGTTACCACACAGCTCTTTCTAAGCAAGCACATTCTTAAGGTAAAAACATTACAGAAAAAACATATTAAAAACAATAAAAGAACCTGCACACATGCTAAGAAGCTTACTAGTGATTACCCCGACTCCAACAAAGTTTCTGGCCTGTGAATAGCCCTTCAAACCCCACCCAGGGTTTTTCTGTAGTCACAAATTCCTAACAGCTTTTAGCTCGGCACAAGCACCCTCACGCCTTTATTAGTTTGGGTCTTTGAAGAGATCCAGAATAGGTAATCAGCCAAACAATGGGTTTCTCCTCAAGGTGGAGCACCAAAAGCATGGATCTGGAGATGGGTCATTTGCATTCCCCTGCTCCCAAATATTTCCTAGGAAACCTCCTCAACTAATAGTTCATTCTTATCTTAGCCCATTGTTTTAAAGAGTCCTTTAAAGCTCATTAATGCTTCCCAAGTGTTAGTCAGATCTCCTAGACAAGTTACATACAATCCCACGATAACATAAACATTTGCATTTTAATACAGTGAGCTCCTAAAATACTTAATTCAATAAGGTTGGCCAGGATATTGCAGGAAATTGTCATCTTTGTCACATATGATACACTAACTTATTCTGCTAACATAAAATACTTTTACAAAGTATTTCATTTCTATCTCTATGCTTAGACTCTATCATAAAACCTCTGATATTGTGCAATATCTCAGCCTTCTCCAGCTTGCCTCCAAGGCAGAGTTCATTGGCAGCCTGATGCTCCTACCTCATTGCCTATTTAATTGTTCATTTTCCTGTCTGGCAATGAACTCAGACACATTAAAAATGAATTCAGACACATAAAAATATTCTCTGAGGGCTCATGGAAAGTCGTTTCCCTCTTCTTAGGTGTGTGTGTTATGCAGGCAATGAGAGATAAGTTGAAAAAAAAAGTTACTAAAAATCTAGGCAAGACACTGCATCCTTTCAGTACAGTAGGGACCAGCAAACTAATACTGGTCAAATTAAAACCAGCCCAAACCTGTGCCCCAAACCCAACCAAATCTATAATGAGGTTTAATAATATATATAGCGATCATGAGTGGTGAGTAAATTCTGTTTGTTCTACTCACCAAAAGAGAAATGCAAAGCTGTGTCTCTGTCTGAGGGAAAGCCCCAGGTGAAGGCAGCAAAAGTCATTGGATATGTCTACAATACAAGTGTAGTGGGATGGGAGGAGCCTACACAGGAAGGATGGGCTCCACCTAAACCAAAGTGAATCCAGACTGCTGGCACTTAACATTAAAAAGGTTGCAGAGCAGTTTTTAAACTAAGAGATGGGGGAAAGCCGATTGCTACAGAGGCGCACGTGGATCGGACAGAGACTTCTCTTAGAGGAGAGTCTATTGATAGAGATTCTCTAGGTTTTAGTCAGGAGGAGAGGATGAAAGAGGACAAAGTATGGGCCAGATCAGACGAGAAACATTCACATAAAGAATCTGACACATCAGAAAAGGGCAGACAAATAAACAGTGACAAGTTTTTAAAGTGCTTGTACACAAATAATAAGATGGGTGAACTAGAGTGCCTCGTGTTAAAGGAGGATGTTGATATAATACGCATCACAGAAACCTGGTGGAGTGATGACAATCAATGGGACACAATCATTCCGGGGTACAAAATATATCGGAAGGACAGAACAGGTAGTGCTGGGGTGGGGTGCGGAGTGGCACAATATGTGAAAGAAAATGTAGAATCAAATGAAATAAAAATCTTAAATGCATCCACATGCTCCATAGAATCTTTATGGATAGTAAGTCCATGCTCTAATAAGAATATAACAGTAGGGATCTAATATCGACCACCTTACCAGGACAGTGATAGTGACGATGAAATGCTAAGGGAGATTAGAGAGGCTATCAAAATAAAGAACTCAATAGTAATGGGGGATTTCAATTATCCCCATATTGGCTGGGTACATGTCACCTCAGGATGAAATGCAGAGACAAAATTTCTCGATACTTTAAATGACTGCTTCTTGGAGCAGCTGGTACTGATCTAGTCCTGAGTGGAGCGCAGGATCTGGTCCAAGAGGTAACTATAACAGGACCACTTGGAAATAGTGACCATAATATAACAACATTTAACAGTCCTATTGTGAAAAGAACACCACAACAGCCCAACTCTGTGGCATTTAATTTCAGAAAGGGGAACTATGCAAAAATGAGGAGGTTAGTTAAACAGAAATTAAAAGGTACAATGATTTGAGTGAAATCCCTGCAAGCTGCATGGACACTTTTCAAAGACGCCATAATAGAGGCTCAACTTAAATGTATGCCCCAAATTAAAAAACACAGTAAAAGAACTAAAAAAGAGCCACTGTGTCTTAACAACCATGTAAAAGAAGCAGTGAGATAAAAAGGCATCTCTTAAAAAGTGGAAGTCAGATCCTAGTGAGGTAAATAGAAAGGAGCATAAACACTGCCAAATTAAGTGTAAAAATGTAATAAGAAAAGTCAAAAAGGAGTTTGATGAACAGCTAGCCAAAAACTCAATAGGTAACAACAAAATGTTTTTTAAGTACATCAGAAGCAAGAAAGCCTGCTAAACAACCAGTGGGGCCCCTGGACAATCAAAATACAAAAGGAGCATTTAAAGTCATCACAGAGAAACTAAATGAATTCTTTGCTTCAGTCTTCATGGCTGAGGATGTTAGGGAGATTCCCAAACCTGACCTGTCTTTTGTAGGTGAGAAATCTGAGGAATTGTCACAGATTGAAGTGTCACTAGAGGAGGTTTTGGAATTAATTGATAAATTTAACAGTAACAAGTCACCGGGACTTGATGGCATTCACCAAAGAGTTCTGAAAGAACTCAAATGTGAAATTGTGGAACTATGATTTGTAACCTGTCCTTTAAATCAGCTACTGTACCCAGTGACTGGAAGACAGCTAATGTAACGCCAATATTTAAGAAGGGCTCTAGAGGTGATCCTGGCAATTATAGACCGGTAAGTCTAATGTCAGTACTGGGCAAATTAGTTGAAACAATAGTCTGACCATTTTATTCTTTACACATAGAAGAACATAAATTGTTGGGCAAAAGTCCACATGGTTTCTGTAAAGGGAAATCATGTCTTACTAATCTATTAGAGTTCTTTGAAGCGGTCAAACAAACGTGTGGACAAGGGGGATCCAGTGGACATAGTGTACTTAGATTTCCAGAAAGCCTTTGACAAGATCCCTCACCAAAGGCTCTTAGGTAAATTAAGTTGTCATGGGATAAGAGGGAAGATCCTTTCATGGATTGAGAACTGGTTAAAAGACAGGGAACAAAGGGTAGGAATAAATGGTAAATTTCAAGAATGGAGAGGGGTAGCTAGTGGTGTTCCCCAAGGGTCAGTCCTAGGACCTATCCTATTCAGCTTATTCATAAATGATCAGGAGAAAAGGGTAAACAGTGAGGTGGCAAAGTTTGCAGATGATACTAAACTGCTCAAGATAGTCAAGACCAAAAGCAGGCTGAAAAGAACTTCAAAAAGATCTCACAAAACTAAGTGATTGGGCAACAAAATGGCAAATGAAATTTAATGTGAATATATGTAAAGTAATGCACATTGGAAAAAATAACCCCAACTATACATACAATATGATGGGGGCTAATTTAGCTACAACTAATCAGGAGAAAGATCTTGAAGTCATCATGGATAGTTCTCTGAAGACGTCCATGCAGTGTGCAGCGGCAGTCAAAAAAGCAAACGAGATGTTAGGAATCATTCAAAAAGGGATAGAAAATAAGACTGAGAATATCTTATTGCCCTTATATAAATCCAGGGTACGCCAACAATTTGAATACTGCGTACTGATGTGGTCCCCTCATCTCAAAAAAGATATACTGGCATTAGCAAAGGTTCAGAAAAAGGCAACTAAAATGATTAGGGGTTTGGAACGGGTCCCATATGGTCTTGGATAAAATCTTTATTTACCTAGTCCCTGAGCAATTTCGGGAGGGTAGCAGGCAAGTGTTCAAATGGCTATGTGCTGATTTGGGGACGGGTTTAATGTGGTGTTTCCAAAGACATAGTGCAGAGATTTAGAACTGACAGCACAAGTGCCTTAATCGCTGAGGGAAAAGAAGCATGTGTGCTGCCAAGGTTGCCAAAGTGTGGATTCTGGGGGATTCCTAGATCATAAGGTTGCCGAAGTTTGCGAGAGAGCAAGGAATACACAATGACATTGGGATTGCTGACTACAAATACATGACTATTGCTGATATTTGGCTCAGTATGCAAACTGAGGTATAGGATATATACAATTGTCTAAAAAACTACTAATTCCTGCCAACAACATATCTTTTCCTGTTAAAACTAGGAAACTCAGTGGCAAAAACCTACATTAATGCAGAGTTAAGGTAGCTTGGAGGTGTGCTGTCCCTTTGCAGAATGCTGCATTGAACAGAACTCATGCCTCTGAAAACCAGGAAAGGCACGTGGGCAACCTTAGCGCCGCCCTCTTTCAGCAGTGCCCCAACACAAACCTTTTAATCTGCCAACCCCACAGCTGTTGAAATGTACAAGCTCTTCACCTCCTTTTACAACCCATTCACTCCCACCCATAGGATTCCAGTTAACATTATTAAAGGACAAAAGGGGGAAAAAAGTTGCCCACGCCACCTCTCCGCCCCCCCCCATCTTCTTCAAGCAATGCCTCAATATGCACATAGCAAATGCTCACGCTGGCCCCTGGCACTTTCAGATTCAGGAGGTTCCAGGTCATGGGGTACAGTCACCCACTTAGCTAGCTCCCCAGAAAGAACACCACTTGTGTACAATTTAAGAACCACTTCACAGCCTTTTACAACTCCCTTACACTTACTCACAGGATACCATCTCAGCATACACTTTCTCTTAACCATCATTAAAACATTAGAATCCTCTTATTCCACCTCACTGCTGACAATATCCTTTGTAATAAAAGTCCTATGCCCTGCTACTGACATAACTTATGGTACATTGCATCCTGAAGGTACACATGCATCTCTTTCTTTTCCTCACACAGGAGGGGCTAGAAAACATGGATCTCCTCATATCACAGCCACAGCTCTGTCAGGCACCTCAGAGCAATCCACAGATCTCACAAACATACTTCTACCGAGCAAAGCTAACTACTGCCTCCATCAGCCAGAGCAGCATCACCTGACATAGACCACACACACTTTACCTGGAGTGCATGCAGATAATAAATGCTTAGACTGCTCTTCTGTCCTGTCTCACAACTGACAAAACCCTTTGTGGTAAAAGCCCTATCTCATGCTAATTAAATAACATTCATAAGTCTGCACTGAAATGATGCATACTGAAGGAACACATACAGCTCTTTCCTTTACTCACACACATCAGAGGAATGTAGATCTCATATCATAATCACAGCTCTGTCACATATCCTCATATCACAAACACACCTATACCAAGCTTGCCTAACTACTACCTACATTATTTAGTGCAGATATACCTAACATACTGACTGCACCTGGAATGTATGCAGATAATTCCTATTAGCTACTGCCAGCTCCAGGTGAACAGAGGAAAGGTGGCATGGGCAACCTTTTTGTTTTGGTTTAGTTTTTGTCATTTAATAGTATTAGATGAGGTCCTGTAGGTGAGAGTGAATGGGTTGTAAAAGGAGGTGAAGAGCTTGTACATTTCAACAGCTGTGGGGTTGGCAGAGTAAAGAAATGCATGGTATTGTGGTCTATTGAAGCACTGTGGAAAGAAGGCAGAGTTAAGAATACACAGAATACATTTTATACTGTGATTAATGAAAAGACTAAAGTGTTCGCTCTTTTCTAGCCATTTGGAATACAGAAACACCATAAACAGCATTCAAAGAATTCACTCAACCTTTTAATGCATCATTTTGCTCTGTGATTTCTTGATGGTGGTGACTCTGAAAATACTTTGGGGTCTCTCTTATGTTTGGTCTCTTTTGGAGGTAGGCTAATGTACCAAGTTTTTCTCTGCATCAAATCTTTGATTCAGCTTTATTCTGCTTTGCCTGAGTGACATAGTAACTGACTAGTTTCATCTGGATACTTTGTTTCCAATTACAGTCAAAACAGTGAAATCAGTACTAAACCTGCACTGCATTCACTAGATTTGGAACACCTGCAGTAAAGCACTAATTTCCTATGGTAATTTGCATATTAAGAATAAGACACTTCTGGGAGACTGTCTGGGGACACTTGTTGCATGAGTTTGAGGAGGCAAGGTATTTGGGGGAAGGTTTATGGCCTGTGTTTTACTAGATCAGGCTAGATGATCGTAATGGTCCCTTCTGGTCTTAAAAGCTGTGAAAGTGGACTCTTTTTCCCACCTACAACTCAGTTTTAATGATCATCCAAGCACTGAAACCTGGTGCATGCAACTGTGATTATCACTATCTTCCCTCGGTTTCTATAGCGTCTAGCACCTTAGTATGTAAGAGTTGAGGTATAAATATTTTGGATATTAATTAATACCTAGCTCTTCTATCCATACATGTCCTTGTGCTTTATAAAGGAGGTCAGTATTCTTATTCCTATTTTACAGGTGAGGACACGGTAGTATAGAGAGACGAAGTGATTTGCCCAAGGTAACCCAACATACTAGTAGCAGGGCCAGAAATTGAACCCAGGATTCCTGAGTGAGAGTCCAATGTCCTGTCCTCAGCCAATACTGCCAGAAAGAGTGGGTTCTAGGAAAGGTAACCCACTACTCCTTCCTCCTCCGCTCCCCCCATACCTCCCAAAGCAAAAAGGTTAACTTTTCAATTAAAATGCAACACTGGTATAGAAAACTCCTTGAGTTCTCTGTAACACAGCTGCAGTAGGAATAATGACAGGTTTCAGAGTAACAACCGTGTTAGTCTGTATTCGCAAAAAGAAAAGGAGTACTTGTGGCACCTTAGAGACTAACCAATTTATTTGAGCATGAGCTTTCGTGAGCTACAGCTCACTTCATCGGATGCATACCGTGGAAACTGCAGCAGACTTTATATATACACAGAGAATATGAAACAATACCTCCTCCCACCCCACTGTCCTGCTGGTAATAGCTTATCTAAAGTGATCATCAGGTGGGCCATTTCTAGTTTCAGTTTCCATTTCCATTTCCAGAATAATGATAGTCTCTACCATGCTAGGACTGCATTTAAAGAGGTAGCCTTGACGATGTCCTTTCAGTACTTCAGGAAAATCCTGAAGTAGGAAGAGAGAGCACAGGAAGACTGTTAAAAGCAACAAGGAGTAGAAATGTGAATTTTAGCTTTTGATCTTACAAAGTTTAAATGTAAAGTAAGTCAGCCAAGACCCTTCAGATTTAGATGCATAGAATAAGTATGGAGTTGCAGTGCAGTTCTACCTGTTGTTGTTACAGTAGATGCTATAGTGTAGGCCTAACAAATAGGACAAAACAGTATTGTCTTGTCGCTTAATGCCTTTCATCTGGAAATCTGAAAGGGCTTTACACACAATTAAGCCTTGCAGCAACCCTGTTCAGCAGGAACAGTGAGTTTTATACCCATATTGCAGATAGGTAAACTAAGGCCCGGTTTACACTGCAGAAATTGCACCAGTTTAACTAAATCAGTTTAAAATGGATCTAGTAAATTACCGTATTACATATGGGTAAACTAGGGTGGCCAGGTGCCCAGTTTTCAACGGGAAAACCTGGTCGAAAAGGAGACCTGACAGTGTCCGGTCAGATCTACTGACCAGACACCTAAAGTCCAGTTACTCAGAGCGGGGTAGGTGGGGAGGCTCCAGGTCATCACCTGCTCCAGCCCCTACTCAGCCAGGGGGCAAAATCCTTCATCGGGCAGCTGCAGCTCCCAGCCCTGGCTCTGCAGGCAAGTCCCTCCTGACCCAGGTGGCAGGGGGTGGGAGGTGAAAAACAGCAAGCGACGAGGGGAGGGAAGGGAAGAGGAATGAAGGGAGGGGTAGGGCCTCGGGGGAAGAGGTGGGGCAGGGGAGGTTCTGACACTCCTGCTGGAATGTCCAGTTTTTAAGTATTACCAAGTTGGCAACCCTAGGATAAACTACGGCCTTGTTTACACTGCAGAAATTGCACCCAGTTTTACTAAATCATGTTGAAATTGATCTCGTAAATTGCTGCAACTTTTCTATTATAGACAAGGCCTATGGCACAGAAAGATTAAGGGCCTAATTTTTGGGACTACGAGTGATTAGCACTTCTGAAAATCTGGCCTCAGGATTTTGCCCAACGGTATATGGTACAGTGAACTAGTGGCAGAGAGAAAAGAATCCAAGAGTTCTAGCTTCCAATCCCCTGCTAGAACCACTAGTCATACCCATAAAACTGGCAGCCAGGAACCAGCAACAATATATATTTATTTGTAAACTTTTGTTTATTATATATATATATATTTCCCTTTTTGGATGCTAATTATTCTAGATACTTTTAAATTACTATTGTTTGCTGAATACTCTGGGCATTACGGATAAAAAATATAGATATTGCTATGGTTATAAGTGTGATCTAATACAAGCTACCTGGGAAATTATGGTTACCTTTTTGGATTTTTCCATACCTTTTGCTGCTGTATTCATGGGATACTGTGGTCATTTAGTAAGTCTTGTACTTTGTAGTTGCTGGCAACCATGTAACACTCTTAAGATTTCTGGTGATGTCACAATGACTGGTCAGATGATGACATCTAATTCAAATCCAGATTATGACTGCACGCTATATGGATGGGGAGGCTGTCATATACAAAAAGGGAAGCCCAGTGCATTATCCTAAGGGAGAACTTATGCACGCCAGAGGAATTATGAGGCTCAGTTTGAGGCACAATATCTTCTGGACCTTCTTCTGGAGTGATCCAATTCTGTCATGCTACAGCTCTGTTCTGTCTATAATTTACCCAACATGGACCTCTAGAAAAGTGTAAATGGTCTCATGGGTGTACTGCATATATATGCCTGCATTTGGGTGTGGGGTTTTTTTTCCTAAATAAAATATTTGCTATTATTTCAATTAAGTAATTCTGAAGACCCAGGTTAAGACTACAAGACTGATGGGAGAGTAAATGGTCTCTCATTACTCAGACCAGACCCGAAAATGGGCCTTTCTGCTCCTCAGCATTTTGAACTGTAATACTAACAGTTTTCACATGCGCTTATAGCTGCTGCAGTGTCATCCCCAAGCTTTCAAAAACAATAAGTCAGTCCCCCTTAAAAAAAATAATCATGTGATAGTGTGATAGAATGTAAAAACCACTCAATAGGCAGGAAAGGGTTAAGGAACAGTTATGGGCTAAGGATGCCCCACCCCTTAGTTCTTACCGAGCATGCTCAGACTGAGGGCAGGCGTTCAAAAGGCAGCCAAGCAGCTCAGTCTCAGCCTGACCAGCCAGGTTCTTTTTATTTGCTTTCTACTTTTTTAGCTTTTTGGGTTCATGCTTTCAGGTTTTTCTCCACAACCAGGAGGGCTAGAAACCTCTTCATTTAAAAAAAGCAGAGAGTCTCATGTAATCACTTCACTACAAGAACTAGAGCTTTAAGCAAAAGATCAAATATCACAAGATTCACACAATAAATTTGTGAGAGTTGGCAACACTGCATCTGGCTTACTATGTACATGGAGACTCCAAACACTGTTGGAGTGTCTTTTAAATAACAAAATATCCACTAATTAGTCATTATTAGTAGTAACTGACCCTACAGATACTCTGACAGTAGCTTTTTAAAGAGTTTTGGGTGTGATCCCACAAACATGCACTGAGGTCTCAGTGGGTCATTGAATCAAGCTGTTAATGCTTCATTTAAAAGAGAGGAAGTTACTAGCAGGATGTTCTCTGTGATCATGTTTTTACAATGAGATAAAGACATTGTAAAATCCTATTGTAGGGCAAGCTATACTTTTACCTTGGATTCTCTTCAACCAGCTTCACTGAGGTGGAGCTGCACCTTGCCCTGTTTACGTTAGGGGTAGGATACCCAAGGGGCACTTAGGTACGTAACTGCCATTTTATGCACTTAATATCCAACATTTAGGTGCCAATGGCATTTACAAAACCCTTGGTCAGCTACTGCCTGTCTCTGTAGGCCCTTTTGACTAATATACACTGACTAGCATACATATATACTATGCTAATAATACGACCCACAATGTATATATTTAAGCATTTAAGTATACATATTAATCATTAGTATAGCAGTTACATAGCCCAGATTGGCCTGTACCTGAGGCAGGCAGCCCTGGGCCAGCAGCAGCAGTTTGGGTATGTGGAAGGGGGCTAGGGGCAGAAGGTTGGGGAGTGCAGAGGGGTACTTACCTCAGGGTGGGGGACTTCACGGCTCCCACTGGCATGGCCCCCCTGCAGCTCCCCTAGGCGGCAGAGGGGTGGGGGTGAGGGGTGTCTCCATGCTGCCTGCAGGCCCCACAGCTCCCATTGGCTGCAGTTCCTGGCTAATGGGAGCTGTGGTAGCTGGTGCTTGTGGCAGGAGCAGCAGAGCTCCTCCTCTGCTGCCTAGGAGCTGCAAGGATGCGGAACCAGGTAGGAAGCCTCTGCCAGCCCTCCTCCCCTAGTACCAGCAGGGGTCCCAGGCCGTGTGCTGTGGCCATGGCTCCCCTCCCCCAGTACCAGCAGGAGTCATGGGCTGTGTGCTGTGGCCATGCCCCTGTCTCCACCAGTACCAGCAGGGGTCCCAGGCCATGCGCCATGGCCCAGCCCCCCCCCCCAGTACCAGCAGGAGCCCTGGGCTGTGTGCTGTGGCCATGTCCCCCCTCTCCCAGCACCTGCAGTGCCCCCAGACCACCACCACCCCTCCCCCTGAACACCCAGGTATTTTAAGTAAAAGTCATGGACAGGTCACGGCCCATGAATTTTTGTTTACAGACCATGACCAATAAGCCAATTATGGGGAATTACTGGGGCTATCGAGAGATAAATGATATAGGCAGGAGGTGACCTGGCCAGGAATGGTTTTAAAGATGTGACTTAGTCTGTAGGAGAGGGGAGATATGATTATGTTAAAAAAAAAAAACACTTTCAAAATGCTACAGCACACTGCCACACAAACAGGGGAGTTTGAGTGAGAGTTTGCGGGGCGGGGGGGTGTTTTGGGTTTGTTTTCTTTTTCCTTGACAGGAGTTTAGGCGAGAAGGCTATAATAGATACAGAGGCAGCAGTGGTAGTGACCCAACCAATGGAAGAGACAATGAAGATGACTGGATATGGAAGCTGTAGGATGTACATGATCCTAGAGTGGGTACTTGAAAAGATCTTTGTTTGTATGAAGTGCCGCCTGATAGAGCTGATGAAAGAGAAGATACGAGGCTTGGAGATGCAGGTGGAAACTATGGTTGGGTTTTGAAGGGGGTTCGAGCAAATGACAGAGCAAAGAAGAGGAAGCTGAAGGGAAAAGTCAAGACTTGCAGATGCAAACTGGACTGAAGAACTTGGAGGGGAGACTGGTCTGTAACTATGGGAACTAGGCAGAGGAAAAGACCGGCTAGTGAAGGAGAAAGAGAGTTAGAAGAGAAGAGTGGCTAGTACTGTAAGAAGAGGGAAAGAATCAATGGAGATACCAGAGTTCAGAGCCACAGGAGTGATCATGAGCTAATTCAGTTTAAACTAAATGGAAGAACAAACAAAAATAGATCTGCAACAAGGGTCCTTGATTTCAAAAGAGATAATATTTTTAAATTAAGGGAATTAGTTAGGGAAGTGGACTGGACTGAAAAACTCAAGGATCTGAATGTGGAGGAGACTTGGACTTGCTTTAAGTCAAAGTTGCAAAAAGTATCTGAAGCCTGCATCCCAAGCAAGTGGAAAAAATGTGTAGGGAAGGGTTGTGGACCAAGCTGAATAAACAAGCATCTCAAACAGGTGATTAAAAGAAAGCAGAAAGCCTACAAGGAATGGAAGATGGGATGGATCAGCAAGGAACACTATGTCTTGGAGGTCAGAAAGTGTAGGGATAATGTGAGAACTGCCAAAAGCCAAGGAGAGTTGGACCTTGCAAAGAGAATTAAAACCAGCAGTAAAAGGTTCTATAGCCATATAAATAAAAAGAAAACAAGGAAGGCAGAAGTGGGACTGCTAAGCACTGAGGATGGGGTGGAGAGTAAAGATTATCTAGGCATGGCCCAACACCTAAACCAGGGGTTCTCAAACTGGGGATCGGGACCCCTCAAGGGGTTGCAAGGTTACTACATGGGGGGGTCGCGACCTGTCAGCCTCCATCCGAAGCTCTGCTTTGCATCCAGCATTTATAATGGTGTGAAATGCATAAAAAAGTGTTTTTAATTTATAAGGGGGGTTGCACTCAGAGGCTTGCTATGTGAAAGGGGTCACCAGTACAAAAGTGTGAGAACCCCTAACCTAAACAAATACTTTGCCTCAGTTTCTAATGAGGCTAATGCAGAGCTTAGGGGTAGTGGCAGGGTGACTAATGGGAATCAAGATATGGAGGTAGAAATTACTATATCGGAGGTGAGGTCAAACTCAAACAGTTTAAAGGAATAAATTGGGGTTGGGAGCGGGGAGCAGATAATCTCCATCCAAGAATATTAAAGGAACTGGCACATGCAAGTGCAAGTCCAATAGCAAGGATTTTTAATGAATCTGTGAACTCAGGGGTCATTCCTATTGTTAAAAGAGGGGGAAAATGATAAGGGTTTTTTTTTTAACTTTAAGCTAAGCACATGTGATGTGGAAGTCACAGAGGGGCAGACCTAGAACCCCCAGTGCCACTTTTTGCTGTATAATCACACACTGATACCCCTGAATAGGTTATGTGTAGAATTACATATTGTTTCACTTTTTGTCTGAAAAGTAGAAGTTCTCTAAAATGTAATACTTGTCTACATGGGGGAAATTGGGAAATTGACCAGAATAGCTATTGCACCACAACAGCTATTCTTAGATAGCTCCCTGTGTGTACCCATGTGGCCACTTTATTCTAGAATAAAAGTCACTTTATTACAGAATAACTACTGTGTTCACAAAGCACCATAATAAATAAATAAATTGTGGCTTTTATTCCAGAGTAGAGTGTCCAGATAGGGAGCTATTCTGAAATAGTTCATTCCACAATAGTTATTCTGGTCAATTTCCCCATGTAGATAAGCCTACAGAGTAAAAGGTCTCCACAAACTATTTGGCACTGGGCTAGCTAGCTTCAGTGAGTTTCTGATTGAGAGCCAAAACATGTTCTTACAAAGGTGCTTTCCAGGTTGATGGCATTAAGACAGAAGCAGTTTGGCTAGCAATTGTGATATACATAACTGCATAACTACTAGCTAGATTGTTGGGCTCAGCGGGTAGTGATCAACGGCTTGATGTCTTGTTGGCAGCCAGTATCAAGCAGAGTACCCCTGAGGCCGGTTTTGTTCAACCTCTTTATTAATGATCTGGATCATAGGATGGATTGCATCCTTGGCGAGTTCGCAGATGACACTAAGCTGAGGGGAGAGGTAGATACACTGGAAGGTAAGGATAGGGTCCAGAGTGACCTAGACAAATTAGAGGATTGGGCCAAAAGAAATCTGATGAGGTTCAACAAGGACAAGTGCAGAGTCCTGCACTTAAGACAGAAGAATCCCATGCACTGATACAAGCTGGGGACTGACTGGCTAAGCAACAGTTCTACAAAAAAGGACCTGGGGATTACAGTGGATGAGAAGCTGGATATGAGTCAGCAGTATGCTCTTGTTGCCAAGAAGGCTAACGGCATATTAGGCTGCATTTGTAGGAGCCTTGCCAGCCGATTGAGGGAAGTGATTATTCCCCTCTATTAGGCACTGGTGAGGCCACATCTGGAGTATTGCATCCAGTTTTGGGCCCCCCACTACAGAAAGGATGTGGACAAATTGGAGAGAGTCCAGCGGAAGGCAAAGAAAATGATCAGGGTGCTGGGACACATGACTTACGAGGAGAGGCTCAGGGAACTGGGCTTGTTCAGTCTGCAGAAGAGAAGAGTGAGGGGGGATTTGATAGCAGCCTTCAACTACCTGAAGGGGGGTTCCAAAGAGGATGGAGCTAGGCTGTTCTCAATGGTGGCAGATGACAGAACAAGGAACAAGAGTCTCAAGTTGCAGTGGGGGAGGTCTAGCTTGGATATTAGGAAACACTGTTTCACTAGGAGGGAGGTGAAGCACTGGAATGGGTAGCCTAGGGAGGTGGTGGAATCTTCATCCTTAGAGGTTTTTAAGGCCTGTCTTGACAAAGCCCTGGCTGGGATGATTTAGTTGGGGTTGGTCCTGCTTTGAGCAGGAGGTTGGATTATATGACCTCCTGAGGTCTCTTCCAACCCTAATCTTCTAGGATTTGGCCAGAATCCTGAACTCAGCAAAGCTTACACACATGTAGCCTGCCATTTTTGCTGTTTTATCCATTTTTGCTCAAGGCAACAATAGCAGCTACATGCATATGGCAAATAAAAATAGCCAAAGTAAAAGTATTCTAGATTTGTGCCCTCTCGCTTCTTTCTTACCCAAGAATTATCCCTCTCGGAACTCCAAATAATGCTTAACAGCTCAAAAGCTGGAACAGGCTGAACACAATAGAAAGACTAATATAGTCTTAGTTGTTGGAAAGGCAATTAATCATTCAACATTAAAAGATGTTAGGTAGGGTGGGAGGGAGGAGATAAAACTGCTGAAAATTCCATTCTTACAATCTTGCTGTAGCAAGTGGTTAGAGAAAGTTAATGCAGAAATCACAGCAGTGGAGTTAGCTCCCTTTTTCAACTATGGCCAAAGGAGGTTTCACATGACTTATGCAGACTAAAGTTTCAAAGTAGCACATGCCTGGAAGGACATTCTAGTCTACCTAGCTAATTCCTTAAATACAACCTAAAGCCAACGTTTGATTGAAGAGAGTTTCACACATGTACTGCGCTTTGCTCAGTGGGTTGACCTAATTGTTCACACAGAAATGCACATACGACAAGATGGTTAATTAACTGCAGATTTCTTTAAACATATTTTTCTTTCAAAAAGAAAACTGGGAAATCTTTAGACACGTAAAGCTCATAGGAGTTCACGGTGTTTTTTTTTTTTTTTTTTTTTTTTTTTTTGCTTTTTGATGTTTCTTGTTCTTTCTTTGCCTCAGTTACAATGAGAAGCTGTAGTAAATTTCAGTCCCCTGCACTAGAGATTGAAAGCTAATTGTCATTTAATTTGTAAAGATCTTGTGTTATGAGATACCCTGTGCAAGATCAGAATGCGATGCAAAGAAGTGGCCCTCAGGGGTTCCATGCTGCCTCTCAGCAACTTCCACATGGCATGTGCTCAGTTTACAAGAAAAAGAGATTGGTCAAGGTTTCCAGAATTGAGTAGTGATTTTGAGTGCCTCTATTTTTGGATGCCCAAGGTGAGAAGAAGGCTGAAGTGTTTAATGCCTATTTTGAGTCAAATCTTCACTAAAAAAGTTAATGGTGAGCAGATACTTAATACGATATTAACAACAAGGGGAAGGAATAGACGCCAGAATAGGGAAAGAACAGCGTAAAGAATATTTAGGTAAATTAGCCATATTCAAGTTAGCAAAGCCTGATGCAATTCACCCTAAGGTACTTAAGGAACTAGCTGAAGGAATTCTGGAACCCTTAGTGATTATCTTTGAGAACTTCTAGAGGACTGTCAAGGCTGATTCCCCACTCTGGCACTTGGAGTGCAGAAGGATTCTAAAAATTAATACTGGCCACTCCAGGCTGGTATTAATCTCCCAAGGTCACAGCTTGTCTCTGACCTTGGATGGGTAAATGCTGCTACCACCCAAATGCAAAACCCTTTGGAACCCAGGAAGGCTTACTTGGGAATTCCTTCCTATGGGGTACCATCAAGCCCTTTCACCCCCTCTGTGGGGAAGAGCTGAGAAAGAAAACAAAGGAAATTATCTGTTGCCCTCGGCTAATTAAACAACATATGCACAAACCTCTTAGGACACCAAAAATCCAATCCTGTTCTTTAAAAAGGTAATTTTTATTAAAAACAAAAAGAAAGAAAATACATCTGGAACTTAGGCTTTTGCTAGATTTTAAAAACCCACTTACAAAAATTAAACATCAAGAATAACCTTCTTGAGGTCCAGCTTAAAGGTTACAAGCAAAACAAAAAGAGTTTGGGTTTAGCACAGAGGAGTCCACAAGCCAATAAGAAATAAACCTAATTGCATCTTTCTAAACATTCCTGATCTACTTACATATCTGGGTTGTTAAGTAAGTAGTTCTAGATATGATCTGATGATTTTCATATCTGGCTTCAGCTTCTCACAGCATAACTGCTCCCTGTTCCCCTCTTTCCCAGAGAACAACAGCACACAAAGGGAAAGCTTTTTCCCCCCAATTTTAAAAAGTTCTAGCCTTCCCATTGGCTCTTTTGGTCAGGTGCCCACTCCCTTCCTTTTACCTGGACCTTTTTAACGCTTTACAGGTAAAGCGAGTCAAGAATAGCTACCAAGAGGGACTTTATAGCTAACTGGGTGGCTGAGTGTTGATAAAAGGAATTACGGCTCCCTCCCTCCCCCACTTCATTTATCACAAGGACAGATGAAGTCCCAAAGGCCAGGAGAAGGGCAAACCTAGTACCTATCTTTAAAAAGGGAAACAAAGAGGACCTGGGAAGTTATAGACCAGTCAGCCTAAATTCAATACCTAGAAAAATACTGGAACAAATTAAACAATCCATTTGTAAGCACCTAGAGGTTAATATGGTTATAAAAAACAGCCAACATGGATATATCAAGAACAAATCATGCCAAAGCAACCTAATTTCCTTCTTTGACAGAGTTACTGGCCTAGTGGATAGGGGGAAGCAGTAGATGTGATTTATCTGGATTTTTATTAAGGTTTTTGACACAGTCCCACGTGACAGTCTGATAAGTAAACTTGGGAAGTGTTATCTAGATGAAATTACCATAAGGTGGATGCATAAATGGTTGCAAAACCATATTCAAAGAGTTGTTGTCAATGGTTTGCGGTCAAACTTGGAGGATGTATCTAATGGGGCCCTGCAGCAGTCTGTCCTGGGTCTGGTATTCTTCAACATTTTCATTGATGTCTTGGGTAGCGGAGTGGAGAGGATGCATATAAAATTTTCAGGTGACACCACGCTGGAAGGGGTTGCAAGCACTTGGAGGACAGGATTAAAATTCAAAATGATCTTGACAAATTGGAGGACTGATTTGAAATCAACAAAATGACATTCAATAAAGACAAGTGCAAAGTACGTCACTTAGGAAAGCCATGTTTTAATACAATGTAGAGCATTAAAATTACTCTCACAGCACTGGTTGCGGGCACCGACAAAATAATTTTTATCAACTTCACCACTTTGGAAAACAACTGATGTTCAGGCTAGCTTAATGAACTGAGATGTTTCAGTACTGACTTCAGTGATCTTTCTGTAAACCGGAAACCTACTGACCACTATTCCTACCTACATGCCTCCAGCTTTCACCCTGACCACACCACACGATCCATCGTCTACAGCTAAGCTTTGCGATACAACCGCATTTGCTCCAACCCCTCAGACAGAGACAGACACCTACAAGATCTCTATCAAGCATTCTTACAACTACAGTACCCACCTGCGGAAGTGAAGAAATGGATTGATAGAGCCAGAAGAGTTCCCAGAAGTCACCTACTACAGGACAGGCCTAACAAAGAAAATAACAGAATGCCACTAGCCGTCACCTTCAGCCCCCAACTAAAACCCCTCCAACGCATTATTAAGGATCTACAACCTATCCTGAAGGATGACCCAACACTCTCACAAATCTTGGGAGACAGGCCAGTCTTTGCCTACAGACAGCCCCCCAACCTGAAGCAAATACTCACCAGCAACCACATACCACACAACAGAACCACTAACCCAGGAACCTATCCTTGCAACAAAGCCCGTTGCCAACTGTGCCCACATACCCATTCAGGGGACACCATCACAGGGCCTAATAACATCAGCCACACTATCCGAGGCTCGTTCACCTGCACATCCACCAATGTGATATATGCCATCATGTGCCAGCAATGCCCCTCTGCCATGTACATTGGTCAAACTGGACAGTCTCTACGTAAAAGAATAAATGGACACAAATCAGATGTCAAGAATTATAACATTCATAAACCAGTCGGAGAACACTTCAATCTCTCTGGTCATGCAATTACAGACATGAAAGTCACTATTTTACAACAAAAAAAACTTCAAATCCAGACTCAGCGAGAAACTGTTGAATTGGAATTCATTTGCAACTGGGATACAATTAACTTAGGGTTGAATAGAGACTGGGAGTGGCTAAGTCATTATGCAAGGTAGCCTATTTCCCCTTGTTTTTTCCTACCCCTCCCCCCCCCCCCCCCCAAGATGTTCTTGTTAAACCCTGGATTTGTGCTGGAAATGGTCCACCTTGATTATCATATACAATGTAAGGAGAGTGGTCACTTTGGATAAGCTATTACCAGCAGGAGAGTGAGTTTGTGTGTGGGGGATGGGGGGGTGAGAAAACCTGGATTTGTGCTGGAAATGGCCCACTTTGATTATCATACACATTGTAAGGAGAGCGATCACTTTAGATAAGCTATTACCAGCAGCAGAGTGGAGTGGGGGGAGGTATTTTTTCATGCTTTGTGTGTGTATATAAAAAGATCTTCTACACTTTCCACAGAATGCATCTGATGAAGTGAGATGTAGCTCACGAAAGCTTATGCTCAAATAAATTGGTTAGTCTCTAAGGTGCCACAAGTACTCCTTTTTTTGTTTTCTGTAAACTGGTTTGCAACAGATGAAGCTGAGTAATCAGTCTATACACCTGAAGCACATCTTGAACTTGTGTTTGTTAGGTTTGGAATTATGATGAGAGGTTTCAAGATTTTGAATAATTTTGTAGCCTGTGTAAATTTCACTGAATACTGGACATTCTCAAATCAATTGCTTCATAATAGATGTATTTATAAAATTCTTTTACTGAATTTGGGTAGCTGGGTTCACCTGTCCCTATTAGCATTTTCCTGGGAATTTCTCTCTTCCTTGGAAGCTCAGGCCAGTCAACTATCTCCAATTTTAAACTTTTTTTCTGGTGGATTTGTTCTCAGTATAAGCTGTAGCATTCATAGGTGCTGACTCCGTGGGTGCTCCAGGCCTGGAGCACCCACGGGGAAAAATTAGTGGGTGCTCTGCACCCACCGGCAGCCAAGCTCCCCACCCTGCCCCACCTCACCTCACCTCACCTCCACTCCACCTCTGTCCCTGAGTGCACTGCATGTCCCCACTCATCTACCTACCTCACAGTGCTTGCTGCGGCCAAACAGCTGTAGCAAGCTCCGGGAGGGAGGGGAGAGGAGGCGGGGAAGAGGTGGGGCCGGGATTTGGGGAAGGAGTCGGAATAGGGACAGGGAGGGGACAGAGTTGGGGCGGGGACTTTGGGGAAGGGGTTGGTATGGGGGCGGGAGGGGGCAGGACAGGGATGGAGTCAGGGCGGGGCCCGGAGCAGAGGGGGGTCAAGCACCCACCAGCGCCAGGAGAAGTTGGCGCGTATGGTGGCATTCATCTAATTGGATGTACTGAGGTGAATTAAATGAGTTAGACTGAAGAATTTGGAACAGATTGTCTAGCATGCTTAACGCTTCTTGAATGAGTTCCCTACCAAAGAGGAAGTGAAACTTTTCTGTTTGAGCTAATTTAAGATCTCATTTCAGAATCTTTCACTGCATCTTTCACAACCTCCCAAGATGCACACAGTTCAAGGTAGTTCTTCAAAATTCAAGCCAATGCCTCTGCACGGAGAATACATCTTGTTGGACAGAGGACACAAGATGCCAGGTGATGAATTTAACACTAACTTATTTTATGTTCTGAAATATCTGATTTGGGTGACTTTTTTAAAATTATTTTTGTGATTTTTTGTAAACAGTTTCAGGAATATCTTTTAGGATGGTGTTAATTGGAATAGTGTCCTGGCATGTCAGATTCAAGGCAAGCCCATAGCAATGAGTATATATAGCTCATGGTTCCTCCTGTTGCAGTTTGGTTGCTTCTCCAATACTATGTCTGCCTTATTAATTAGTGGTGACATCATGGTGATATGCTAGGTTTTCAGTACTCTCAGAAGAAAGATGAAAGCAGGAAGAGCCTGCTGAAAATACTAAGTAACATATGTTATCTTGTTAGAAAAGGACTTGCATTCCAAGGCCATTATACTGAAAATATGCTTGTCACAGGGTGTTCTACTCACCACTGGAGTGCCTCCTTTGGTTACATCAGGGCATTAGCTCTGCCAGTATGATGCTCCTTCCTGTAGTTGCTCATTCCACCTGCCTCTCACTCTCATTCTCCCAGGATTTGACTGCTCTTGCGTCATGGCTTGGCCCTCTGGCCAGGTCCCTGTAGTTTTCCTCTTCCGGGCCTGGGCCCAGGCCCAGGTCCACCCTCTACACTAGGTTCCAGCCATGGGACCCTACAACAAGAATTCAGAGTCTGCACAGTCCTAAACCTTACCTAAACCTAGCTGTATCCCTGGGCTACTTCCTATTTTGTCTTCTCCCATCCTGAGTGACTTCAGCCTCACTCTCTGCAGCCCCTTCTACTCTCAGCTAGTGGACTTAATACAGGCCTCTCCTGTTCCTCTCCAGCTGAGCTTCATCTCTGCTTAGTCCCCCTTGCTCCATGGCTCCTCCTCCAGGTGCAGCCTGGGTGGTTCATTGGCCCACCTAGTCACCTGAAGCCCTTCAGGTCTGGAGTGGGGTGGACACGATCACAAAGCCCTTAAGTGGAGAGGTTGACTGCAACTTTATTCAACTGCTTTTTTGCAGGCAGAAGAGGATCCTTATATATGAGCTGAAAAAGTCAAGACAGATTCACAACGCCAGTTGTTCAAAATGAGATAAAGGAAATCATGACTCTTAAAATTGTGAAAAATATTTCTGAGAAAAATTCTGGAAAGTGGCATGCAGCTATAGTAGATGAAACAGTAGTCTTCTTCAGCAAAGAGCAAGAGCTTTTATGCCTACTGTATGTGAATGATGACATGAAGAGTTCACTGGATTGTACAATTAGTCTGTATATCAGCAGAGGTAAATGTATCAGTAATTAAAGATATATCATTGTGCCCAAATCTGAGGATCTCTAGGGTTTGGCATTATTGAAGTACAATAAACTTTTTGGTAGAAAGCTATTTAGTGGTTCGTTCCCCAAGAAATCTCTACAAGATTTGGTGACCTGGCTGTATCGTGCTTCCACCATAGCAGAGGTTGAACAGACCAAGCAATGGAGGACTCTGCCAACACAGGGAGATGACCTTATCTTTTGAAGAAGCTGTAAACAGTTCTGGCTTGATCTCTGGATCCCCACAGGTACTGCCAGAACAGCCTCCATCACCTCATGACTTTTTTAAAAGGTCTATCTAGTGGTTCTTGTACAATGATCTTGTATTACAACAGAAACAGAGTTTAAAGATCTTTCTACTTATTGAGCCATAAAGAAAAGAAGGGAAGTCACATCCTCTTTGGACTTGTTCACAACCCCCAGGTTGAGAATCATAGAATCATAGAATATCAGGGTTGGAAGGGACCTCAGGAGGTCATCTAGTCCAAACCCCTGCTCAAAGCAGGACCAATCCCCAATTAAATCATCCCAGCCAGGACTTCGTCAAGCCTGACCTTAAAAACTTCTAAGGAAGGAGATTCTACGACCTCCCTAGGTAACGCATTCCAGTGTTTCACCACCCTCCTAGTGAAAAAGTTTTTCCTAATATCCAACCTAATCCTCCCCCACTGCAACTTGAAAAATAATAGTATTCATAGAATATCAGGATTGGAAGGGACCTCAAGAGGTCATCTACTCCATCCCCCTGCTCAAAGCAGGACCAATCTCCAATTTTTGCCCCAGATCCCTAAATGGGCCCCTCAAGGATTGAGCTCACAACCCTGGATTTAGCAAGCCAATGGTCAAACCACTGAGCTATCCCTCTCCCCCAATCAGTGCTTAAGCAGAAACTGTTCTTGATATACAAGAGCTTCAAGTTCATCCTGGCCTTCATTTTGAGTAAATAACTAGGAAATGGTGCCAGTACTTGGTGGTTCATGTTCATGGGTTTGACCTCTTCTCTCACAATTCCCCTAGACTCCCAGAAGGCCTCAAAATCTCCTAACAGCTTCTGCTTGAGAGAGAGGAACTAGGAACTGTGGGACAGCTACCCACAGGGCATTGCAGATACAATGGTATAGAAGACCACTAATATGAAAGTGGGTATGACACTCTGGGATAGTTGAGTGGTTACCTTCTCCCCTTCTTAGCTTGATGGCTTTGTTTATCTTTTATGTAAATGCATTTCCAGTGTCTTTTGATTTATCTTCAAGGAGATGGAACCACATTCCTTTGTCTACGGTGGGGTACTTTGTCCTGCCATTTTAAGAACATAATTTCAGCACATATGTATAACTCTTTGTACACATCCCATACATACATCATGCAAGAATATTGGTGATCAGTGATGTATTAGTTTTCCAGTGATATATTATTATATACTACCTTTGGGTATATATCATGACATCAGTGTGTTTGGTGTAGTGAGTATGTCAGGCTTGACAAAAGTGCTGCCACAGAGTAGCAAACCACTAATGGGCCTCTGTATAAAACTAAACTGAAACGGCAGGGGTAGTATGGACATAATGAACAGTAGGTACTTACACTTGTTCAGTTGACTTTGGTCCAGTTCTTGAGGGTGGACAAAGATAGCCGAGGTGGGCCAATTGTCATTGTGACGTTGTGGGAATCACCCAGAATAGTAAGGGGTTCTTTTACCATCTGTCCTGTAACCTTGGGTACCTTAATGCTGTACTGCTATGGTTCAGAGCCCTGACACCAGTAGCTAGCCTTCAGGCATATAGGTCTCACCCTGGCTCCCCCAGCCTAATTACTCCTTGCAGGGTCACACCAACAGCCCTTCCAGTCCCAAGTCCCTCCAAATCCGTCCTCCCTGAGTTCTTAGCTACCAGACGCTTGGAGTTTTCCCCTCTGTTCATCACCCCCAAAAGAGGGAAACCAGCTCACTTGTTATCAGCTCACTTTGGCCCAGACACACACACACACACACACACTCCATGCAGTTTGCACAACAGAGACCTGCTTGGGGCAAAAAAAAAAAAAAAAAACCAAAAAGGTTATTTAATAGAAAAATCCAGCACTTAATTTGTAATGAAAGAGGTACTGGGGCTCAAGCAATTTTTTTTCTTTCATAACTAATGTGGTAAGCCCAGAGGTGCTGGGGCTATGAACTGCCAAGCCTAGAGGTGCTGGGACTCAGCCCTGGCAAGCCCCAGCACAAATTAAGCCCTGAAAAAAATCACAGATTCAAAGATGAAATAGTAAGGAAGGGCAAACTCATACCAGTTACACAGCAAAGAAACATAAATGTGCAATTCCAGGCTTTATGCTTCTATATTATACAAATCCCCTTTTCTAATACAAGTTACTTATTGCCTCTGAACAGTTTTACCCTTAGCCCTAGGTGTTCCAGTGTTCACAGACAGCCCCCTGCCTTTGAGATTGTCCCTCAGTTCTGGATGTCTCTCACTTCAAACCCCTTCCCTTTTAACAGGGTTTGCAGAGTTTGTTTCTCTCTCTCTCTCTCCCTCTCTCTCACTTATTCATGGTGGGGGAAATTCCCTCTTGACTTGATAGTCAGGATGTCTGTGTCTTCCCATTAACTGCAGTGGTCCATCATTTGTCATTTCCTGGGATGTATCATAGATAGTTACTTGCATCTGTTTTTTTGTAAAAAAATCTGGATTGGGAGGAGCCCCTCCCTGCTGTGAGGTACAGTATTTGAAATTGTAGTACAGGTCATGAGCATAGCCCTTTATAGAGATAAATGCATAGTCATAACCACAGTCTGTATACATATCTCATAATGATCATCAAGTTCAGAAGATCACAAGCTTTCATAAAAGATCTTACTCTATATTTTTATACACAACATTGTATACAACCACTTGGTCCAATTGCTTACTCTTTGGAATTCAGACCCCCTGTTGGGATGTGTAGATCCTGACTGTCACAGTCAGCTCCTCTATCCAAGTGTCCTAAATGGATCATTACTCACATCTATTCATATATTATGGAGTTCTATAGCTAAGTCCCACATATTTAACCCTTATGGAGAGTTTCATATCAAGTGTTCATTTCAGTAGTGCACTTCTTCACCACCTTAGCCATAACATATCAGTCCCTTTTTCTGAGACTTCTTAGCATAAGTGCAGTTTCAAAGCATGCACTGATAGTATAAAGATGGAAAAATGTGTGATAATTAAAAATATAAGAAAAATAAAGGGAGAACAGGAAAAAAAATGTAAAGAAATGGGAAGGGAGAAAAAGGAAAGGAGGGCAGGAAGAGGAAAGGAGAGCAATCCAGTTTCCATCCACTAGGAATTAATCAAAAGTTTCTAAAAAGTCCAAACAAAATCTCCTCAAATTTGTCTGAGGGCCCTCTTCTCCAAAATGTTACCAACTCTATATCTGCCAGGTCAGCCAAGTTCCTGTGCCAAGTTGCTATCCCTAGAGGCAGTCTTCTTCTCTAAACAATATGACTCAGTTGGCTACAAGCACTGCTCTAGAGAATGAGTTTTTCTGTGAATTGAAGAGTTTCCAAGTTGATGGGAAATATCACTAAACACAATTCTGTGAGGTAATTTTTAAGGAGATAGCAATTATAATTTTAATCTTATCTACTTCTAGCCAAAAAGGGGACATTATTCTAGGACAGTTCCAAACATGTGAACTAATGTAGCTCCACCAGCAGTCTGTTTTGGCAAGACTTATGAGGGGACCAATGTGAACAAAGTATAATTTTCTAGTGCATCAGCTTTAATTATAGATCAGTAATAGAGTTTTTAAATGGTTTGCAAGGCACTTCCCCATTGGCTAGGGCTCAAGGATATACACAAATCCTTGTTCCAAATGTGTCCCAGGCAATCTAATTTAGGGAGGTCTGCTGGGCCAGGAGTTTTTAACAGGCTAAAGTTGGTAGGATGAACCTATGGAGCTCTCTCCACATCAACAACAATTCTGCTGTCTCTGGTGTTCCCAGGACCAAATATATCCTTCAAGAGATGCTTACACTGTAACATGCAGTTGGATCGAGTGGGTTGTATTGTTTTTGGAATGCTTGGAATAGCAGAAACTGATCCTCTGAGATCAATAGAGAGCAACTTGATCATTGTTGATCTTCCGAAGATGACATTTTCCAGTATTTCTACATCAGTCCCAGAAATATTCCATTGTGAGAGTGATGGCAAGGTGACATTTAACTTGGGAGAGAATCAAAACATAGCTCTTCTGATGAGCAGTTAAACTGAGGATTGACTGCATTGTATCACTCTGAATGATCACATCACTGTTGGATTAGTTAGAATCCTTTGTCTCCTCATCCCAGTGGTAGCTCTCCACCTTTTCCTTTATACCTGGAACATCATCCCTGATACAGGCCACTACACCTTCAAATCTCTCCTAAAGAACTCAGGATCTGATTTTTGCTTTCATTAAGACACTTTTTTCACCACTCTCGCAGTATAAAGGAGCCTTAAAGTGGGTATAAATGCCATCTTCCTTTTAGAAGATCTGTGTTTTCCTTGGAATATTGAATGCAATTTACACCCACTTTCAGACCCCTTTACAATTCCAGAGTGGTGTAAAAGAATCTTAATTTGAATGAGAATCAGGCCCTCAGTTCCTTCAGCTCACCTCCCAACTTTAGCCATCTCCACACACTCTCATAGCCCAAAATTATCATCAAATTAATGTCATTATCTATATCTATATATTTTCTATATTTATATATATATATATATATACACACACACACAATACCTAGTCAACCTAACCAATTAATAAAATTACAGAAATTTATGCTACATCCCTTTCTCCTATTTCCTTCCTGCTGTTCCTGTCTGATTTAGACTGTTTGTTCCTCAGCACAAAATGTCTTCCATATTATGTCTGGTAAGAGCAATGTACATGTTTGGTGCGATAAAATTTAAAACATTAACTCTCTGTATGACAACCTTTGTATGCCAGGAACCGCTGTCAGAGCAAAAAATGTACATGTGGGATTTGATAATGCAGCTCTAGTGCCCCGAGTAGTTGGATAAACTCCTCATCCATTGCAGTAGCACCAGGTTGCATATCTAGGGGAAGCATCTCACGCAGAAGGCTAGGTCTTTTGGATCTCCAGGGATTGCACTCGCCAAGCAGTGCCACATTAATCTATAATTAACTGGACATTAAAGAATAATATTTTAAAAAACAGGGTGCCCCCATTAAACCTTTCAGTGATTTCTCTGTACTCCTTGATGTGCTTGACTTCCACACATTTCATCATGGCTGCTGTAGTGTAACCTAAGTTCATTTTTCATGAGATACTATGGCTTGGATTTGATTCATACAGTAGAGAACTCCCGTATATGCCATGTGAAAGATCATCACTATGATGCTCAGTGCTCTGCAAAAAATGCCATGACATCAGTGTTTCAATTCAAATACATTGTATTTAAAAGTGTAAGTTAATAAATGAATGTAAATCAAGATCACCACTAAGAATCAGCTTAATAAAGGTTTCTAACACATTTGTCACAAAGAAATGTAAAGGTCTAACATTTTTAAACTTGCTTATGCATGAGATCACGTGGGCAGCTGATCAATTTCACAGGGATGTTTTAGGTTTTGTTGAACAAAGTCTACCACAAAATAATACAAGCTTTGTAACCCAACTTGAAACAATTATAAATTTATCTTGGCATACAACACAGACATGTTAAAAGATGAAAAATAACTGTTAGCTCTGTACAATGAATGGCCCTGTTGTGGGAAATAAATTAGCATGTTATACAAGTAAATAGTAGAACTAATCAAGTTTAATTTACCCTTGGCCATGTCTAACCCAATGTGGTGTTATAAAAAAAAAAAGTAATGAAAATGCAATAGAAGTCACTGAAGCTGATGAATAAAAGATACTGTGCACACATGGTGATATCTCAGAAACCGATGCAATCTAGGAATGATTACATGCCATTTTACCAGGATAGGGCTTTCCTAAGGATACTGAATTCTTTCCACAGAAAAATCTGTTACACTTTGAAGTCTTCACAGAGTCCTGATGCTGCTCCCACTTGAGCAAATGGTAAAACTCCCGCTGACTTGACGGAGCTAGACTTGGCCCAAAGCAATGTGTCTAATCAGTGGTATGGTGTGGGAGATCCAGGGCAAAGGAGAGGAAGAGTGCAGGGGGAAAAATGCATGACCCCAGATTCACCCCACGTTGTACTTTCCATTCCAGTGATAGATGGCTCCTTGACAGTAACTCACCTTCCCTATCTGTTCCAGTGGTACTATAGATGAAGCTAGACATGGTATCAGCTCCTGTACAGAGGAGCAGATTCAGAAAGCAGCTCATCCAATCTTCTCTTCCCCTCTGGCACTCAGTTCAGCTACAAGAAAATGTACACAGTCCCATAGATTCAGCAGTGGGTCACCCCCATGAGTAGCATGTAACCTTCTGGGGAGTGGGGTAATGAAGAGAAGTGAGAAATAGTTTAAAAATATAAAGAAAAAAATACATAGTGAGGAAGAAAAACAAATGCAGAGAGAAAGTGGATATAAAAAAGGAGAGATGCTGGCAACTTGGCTCGAGGCAGCATGAGGGCAATATAGGGAAACAGCAGGGGCTATCTACTAAACAAGATGGAGGGTAACATTTCCCAAAACACCTAGGTGTCCTAGGGCTTGTCTACACTTATCTTAGTGTAAGCAGAGTCAGGATGAGCTCCACCCTGACATCTGGTGGTGAGGTGTGGCAAGTTGTGGAAAAGAACTTCAGGGGCCGATCTCATTTGCACAGGCACACCCACCCCGCCTAGAATGAGGCCATAGCTGCCCAAATGGTCACTTTGGCTGCTGTGGGATCCCCAGTGTCTCTGTTATTGGGGCAGGAAGAATAAATTGTTACTCGCCATCAACTAAGTAGCACTTGCTAGGCAAGGGACATGGGTTCCAAAACTCTGTGAATTGAGAGAGGCTGGAGACAGGTGTTTGTACCTGGTGGGGTGGGCAGGGCCAGGCCCCCTTTGTGAAACATCAATTGCACCTCTGTCTCTCTCCACTGTGGAATGTCAGAGCTAATTTTGGGTCTATTAAGAGTCTAGCTACAGGTACTGTGCTGAATTCACTTTGGCCTTATGGTGCACCAGCACTGAGGCTCCCACTACTACAACCTGAAATCACTAAAGAGCTGAAATCACTGAGCACTGTGTCAAGCAGTGGGGAGCTGTTCGTGGATGGGCTGGTGGAGCAGTTCATGGGATGGCGGGAGCTGCTTGTGTGGAGCGGAGCAGAGTGGAGCCGTTCATGGGACAGCTGGCGGAGCGGAGCCGAGCGGCTTGTGAAGCGGATCAGAGTGAAGCCCTGTAGAGCTGTGGGGCAGTCAGCTTCAGGTCACGTAAGGTGCCCCTTACCTCTTCTCCCCTCCCCCCCACATTTTTACCCAGACTGGGGAGTAATACTCTGCAGATAAACTTTTGAACTCTGGGGCTGGACTTTTGGGGTTGTTGGACTTTTTGGACTTTGGGTGATTTTTGGATTGCTGGACTCAAGAGACGTTTGGGTTGTGGGACTCAAGAACCCGAGGGAAAGGACATGGCCCAATTTGCTGGGGTGGGTCTTTGCTCATGGTTTGGTTGATGAACCCTAGTTGTGGTGTTTTCCCAATTTAATGCTGATGTCGTTTACCTCATGTTATTAAAGATTCTCTGCTACACTGAGACTCTGTGCTTGCGAGAGGGGAAGTATTGCCTCTTTGAGGCGCCCAGGGGTGTGTGTAAGATTTTCCCAGGTCACTGGGTGGGGGCTCAAGCCAGTTTTGCATTTGCTTTGATGAGAGGGAAACCCTGTGTACTGAACCTGGCCCTTGCTGCTATCAACTGGCAGAAGGGTTACATTAGGCAGTCGTGCAAGGCTGATAGTAGCTGAATGATCCTGGCTGTCTGTCTTGCATGAGCACAGGCCATCTTGCAATTGCAGGGCAACCTGTATGGGGGGAACTTTTGCAACACTCTTATTGGCACTGTTTACTGTTCCTTGAGCAAGAACAGGCTGCACCTCAGCTAGTGCTCCGTGCTAACAGATACACTTTGGCTGGTTGGGAGAGTGGATGTGTCCCCTAGCCCAGAGATCGTATTTCCTTGTGGATGTGGTGTGTATGCTGGTGTGTTAGCTGGATGTATTTCTCAGTACATTGTGGAGCTCTGTGAAGGCACACTATCTTGCTGCTTACAATAGGTGGAAAAAGAAGAGGATCAGCTCCCAAACAACCAGTATCACCTCAGCCTTGTCTGACTCAGCCCCTTGGCTTTTATCTGTACCCCCAAACTCACTCAGAAGTTGAGGTCATTGACCATTTTGGCTGGGTCTGATGAAAAGAAACATATTGAAAACACCAAGCCCATGTCCATATACTAACCATCCTAATACAAATTGAACAGGAGCCTTTGACATCAGTGACTGCTGGTAGTGAGACAGGGTGGTAACAGTTGAACTTGCAGTTTTTCATTTAAATTTATTTTCTTTTTTAGTATGAAACACCCTTACAACAATGTTTTCTTTTCTTTAAGCAAAACTAGCTATCTAGTTCTATTTTCCTTGTTTATATCTTAACACAGTATCTTTAGTTTGAAACATTTATATTTAATGTTTCATTTTCCACTTATTTTTCTTATTTGATCAACAATGTTGCTTCACGCAATCTTGGATAAACTGGAACTACAGTAACTAATCAAGATCTGTTTAGATGGCTCTCTGGACTCAGAGAATTAAGTAATAGGAATTTCCTTTGACACTCATCCCTGAGGACCACTAACACAATTAATTTATGAAAAGAAAATATGAACTATAAATCAAAGAACTAAGCGCCGGATTCTGGAAAGTGCTGAGTGCATGGGAGAGGAGGCTGCTCGTTCCCTTGAAGAGGCACGGTGGCCAAACTTTTCAAACAGTGACTAAAGTTAGGCACTAAAGCCTATTTTTAGGCACCTAAAAATAAATGGCCTGTGGTTTGATATTCAAAGGTGCTGAGAATAAGCAGCTTCCATTGGGTGCTGCAGGCACTCAGCACTTTTGAAAATAAGGCCACTTACATGCATAAATACCAGCTTAAATGCCTGTTTTTAGGAACTCAGGTTTGAAAATGTTGGCATCAGCACCTTGCAAGGTCAGGCTCTGACTTGCCATGCAACTCAGCTGGCTCTAATATCCTGAACAGTAATTGTACCTCAGTAAAATGCAGACCAACAGAATCTCAACAATTATGTATGATGTTGTATATGTGACATAGGTCCCAGGTCTGCAAACCCTTATATGTATGCTTAATTTTAGTCAAGCAAATATTGCTTAGTATCAGGCCCAACTGCTGGCCTATTATGATTTTTATATTTTATTTGTGAAAATGTGTTAGAAAACCCACAAAGGTTATATAACGTGTTTTGATCTTTTTCAGATGTTCTGTCATCAGCGGTTTCAGGAAAAAAATGCATGCAGTGAAGGAATTTCAAATATAGAGAAAATATTTTCAAATATATTACATAAATATGAATAATTATTATGCATGTCCATATGGTTTTTACTACTGTTGTGCCAAATCCTGCTAACCTAACATTAGTGAGTCTACTTACGCAAGTAAGGCAAATAGGTCTTGTTGTCTTAAACAGGTTCAACTATTTCTACAAATGTTGTGCAATTTATTTTTAAAAATTGTAGCAGTTCTGTGTTTTTGTCTGACTGAAGAGTCCTGCCCTTTTCATCCTTGTGGGAACAGACCTCAGCCTTGATTTGTGGTTCTCTCACCCCAAGAATGCATGAGGCAATGCTGTTGATCAAACAAAATGCAGACGCATGTCCATTGACATCTAAGAATGTACTGAAGTGGAATCGCAAGAGAGAGCACTTTCTTTATCTTCTTTTATCTCTCACCTTCCAGTCACAAGAGGGAAATCACTGCTACTTACCAGAGGTGGAAAAACAAGAAGAGAGAAATTGACAGGTGTAAAGCACTCCTCCAAGACTCAGTTGGAAAACTTCCTCTTTTAAGATGGTGAACTAATTAGTTTGATGCCATGTTAATGCCCTCTCAGCTGGAGGAAACTCAACTGAAACCATCATGGACTCTGAAAGATTCTGTAAGTGTAGCCTTAGAAAGCACAAGTAGTATGTGTCTCTGTGTGGGAGGGAAGGTAACAGATGAGGATTATTAGGCAGCAAAGCAGCTTGAAAACACTTTTAATCAATGCCTGGAACTAGTCCCAAGTAGTCATTGGAACAAATTCCAGGTGGACTTTCTTCAGAAAAACTACAGAACTATTAAAGAAAATCTGGGCTATGTAACAAAAATAAAATAATCATAACTGATTATTTATGAAAAGAGTGTTGATATTACCAAGATAAAAAGAACCGGAGTACTTGTGGCACCTTAGAGACTAACAAATGTATTAGAGCATAAGCTTTTGTGGGCTACAGCCCACTTCATCGGATGCACAGAATGGAACATACAGTAAGAAGATATATATATATACATACAGAGAAGGTGGAAGTTGCCTTACAAACTGTAAGAGGCTTATTAATTAAGATGAGCTATTATCAGCAGGAGAAAAAAACGTTTGTAGTGATAATCAAGGTGTTCCATTTAGACAGTTGACAAGAAGGTGTGAGGATACTTAACATAGGGAAATAGATTCAATATGTGTAATGACCCAGCCACTCCCAGTCTCTATTCAAACCCAAGTTAATGGTATCTAGTTTGCATATTAATGCAAGCTCAGCAGTTTCTTGTTGGAGTCTGTTTTCGAAGCTTTTCTGTTGCAAAATTGCCACCCTTAAGTCTTTTACTGAGCGGCCAGAGAAGTTGAAATGTTCTCCTACTGGTTTTTGAATGTTATGATTCCTGCTGTCAGATTGTGTCTATTTATTCTTTTGAGTAGAGACTGTCCGGTTTGGTCAATGTACATGGCAGAGGGGCATTGCTGGCACATGATTGCATATATCACATTGGTAGATGTGCAGGTGAACAAACCCCTGATGGCATGGCTAATGTGATTAGGTCCTATGATGGAACAGATACTTTGTAATAAAATGCTATTGCATTATTCTTCAGTAAGCACTAATAACAGTAAATAATTTGCATGTGCTGTCTTTTTAATTTTTAAAAACATTTGTCATGAGTCCTGATTTAGCTCTTAAAGATGAACGAATTTATCTAATTTTAGTATTTTTTTAAACAGTAAATTTAGTGGTTATTAATGGTGCTCAGCTGACTGCTCTGGAAACTGATTTCTTCAAGTTAGCCATAAAAGGTGCTCCGCACATTACCAGAACATTATGTCTCTTCTCTGATCTGGGGGTACTACTTGTAGTGGGAAAGGATAAATTCCACAACAGCAACCTCTTGGCTGATGCTCCTGATTTTGGTAATTTGTGTTACTTGCCTACTAGAACTGGAATGAGACCATCAATTATTTTCCTATAGGGCACTGAACAACCATCAGATGGTAATGGCTTTAGGTCATTTCTGACCTGGGCTGAATTTATGCCTGTGACTTAGAAGCAAGCAGCTCTCTGGTGGATTACAGAAACCCTAAGCCGTTCAGTCCTCCAGTTCTCACTGATTAGTATCAGTGTTTTTGAGTGTGTAATTTGACTCTGGCCAAACAAAATACTGTATATTTGAATACACTCCTTAATTGTCCGTACTCTGCGGGCCAAATCCTCATTTCAGACTGATTTACCTTTAGTCCATGTGTCTCTAGTTCAGCTTTTATTGTGATGTAACTGACAGATATTGCACCTGCATGCAGTATCTTTGGGGGAACATATTGTATTAAGGTTATGAATTGTTTAGGTATCACTGTGGGCCAGGGGTTATATGGGAGGAAGGGAAAAGGGTTGCTTTTAGCTCCCCCAGGAACTAAGAAGAGTGCAGGATGATTAAGATGAATCACTCAGGTTGTAAACGTCTCCAGAGAGATACCTCCCTTGGGGAAGCTCGCATATACTAGTTCAAACTGGGTTTTCCAGAGGCCAACAGACAAAGAAAAGGCTTCTGGCATAAAAATGCTGCTTTTAAACTGAGTTGGAGTCGGGGCCTTCTTTCTAATACAGCAAACGGATAGGACCTCCTGTTCAAGGGGTGTGTGTGTGTGTGTGTTGCAATCCTTGCAGTAGGGTTGAAAATACTTTGACCTACTAGGGCCCCATAAGACTGATGGTTGACTCCTGGTGCGTTTAGTGTGTGTTTAAATCTGTTTATGGTTTTTATTATGTTTTCTCTGTAATGCTTTTACCTTGATTAAATGCACTTGCCTAGTAGGAGCTTTGTGGTGTGGTAACTTGTAACTGCTGGCAATGCACTGTTCATAGGATTTGGAGAGAAAGCAAAGTACGGATGCTGGACTTTCAGCAGACCAGCTTGCTGGGCACATTACAGTGGAAGACAGGAAGCTATACAGCTTTAAAACCCCCGGTTACAAAGGAGTGGGACAAGGGTCCCTGTCCAGAGACAGGTGACAGCTGGAGATCTGAGATCTGACTGGGAACTCCTGGAGTGGACAATAGGCATTGGTGGATACAGATGCAGTTACCCTGAAATTGTGATGGTAACAATCTGGTATCAGTCTGGGGGAGTGTTGCAGTTGGAAAAAGCAGAATTTGGGTTAATGCTGTATTGCTGGATACCTTCAAAATAGGATTACATTTCCCATTATACTTCCCAACTGTCTCTGATTTTGTGGCTCAACCATAATTTGTTTAGTTGTGGCATCTTGATACAGTGCCGTGCGGTCCTATGTTCCATTAAGCCTCCATGTGTGACTTCATGCAATTATACACCTGTAGAAGCTCAGTTAGTGAAAACACTGCCACTAGTATTCCTTTTCCCCTTCCTGTGTGTAAGTGCTTCAGTCTGCACATGGGATGTTCAGCACTGTACTCAGTGTACTGACATATTCTGGGTCTGGGATGAAGATGATCCAAGATAACACTAGGAAGTCATGGCACCTGTTTGTGCTCCAGTTAATTTTGATCCAAACAGCAATTCAGTAAAAACAGACAAAAGGTTAGTGCTGTGTATATGCTCAGTAAAAGACATTCTCCCTCCTGACCGTAACTGTGTTTTTAATAGGTATGCATCATCCCCCTGGCTTCCATCAAAATTTCATTTAACGTACCAGGGAGAGGAAAATGGTGATTCTTTATCTTAAATGTATAGAAATATGAAAATTGCTGTTACTTTCAGAAGGTCCTACTTGTGTCTTTAATCTTAATAAAAAAGATTAAAAGACTTACAGAATCATAAAATTTCTATGAAAACCACCAGTTCCTTGTAACACCTTGTGAAAGAAAAGTCCAGAATCACCACTCCTTTAATTTGTCTCATATAGCTGCTCTGTACACTGGGTTGTTCTGCCCTGGGACTGAAATGAAAATTCTAGCTGTGATTCTCTCCCCATCCCCCTCGATTAGGGTGCAGCTGGAGAACAAGAGATTTTAACTGTTTCCAACCCTGATTGACTCAAATAGTGAGCTGCATTAGAGCAGGAAAGGAATAATATTGCCAACCCCAAATGTTCAAAAATCATGTTAGGCTCCAAAAAAAATCATGAGAATGGCTTTAAAATAGTGATATTTTATAAAACCTTAAGTGTTAGGTTCTTTTTGTTTGCCTTTTGGTGTTTGAACCTTTAGGGCCAAGTTTTCAAACTTTTCTGCATAATCACCTGGACTAGAGACTTACTCTTTTTTAATGAAAAGTGAGAAACTCACAGAATCATATGACTCCAGGAGCTGAGGCTTTAAGAAAAACACCAGCTTTCACAACTCACTAGAATTGGCAACACTGGAACAAGGGGAGAAGAGTAAATAGAGCATACAGGTAAGGGAATGAGACTTAAATCTGGTGCCACTGCGAAGGTCTGGTGAGGGAGAGAGCGTAAGTGGGGAGAGAGGAAGAAAGAGGTAGCATACGGGAGAAGAGAAAAAGTGACCCACGGGTAGACACATAGGAGGAAGAGAGAAGGAAATGCCTTGGTTTGGTGGCAGAGGTCAAAAAGCCCGGTGTGGAGCCTCTGTAAATCAAAGAAGTATTTTCAGGATGTCTACCCAAATCAATTCTGAACTCCAAACCACTTAATTTTATCATCACTGATTTGAATGTGTATTTTTTGCAATCCAGACAGTGGATTCTTTCCTGCAGCTGTATGTTTTTGACGTGCTGTGTCATGTGGACAAAACATAATTTACTATATACCCAGCTGTAAACACTAAAGGAGGAGAATGTGGGGATTTAAAATGTGGTGAGTCTGCCACACTACCAGTATCTGGGAAAATCTTGAGGCCATGCATGTATTTTGTCCTCTGGTGACCTTTTATCCCATGTGAACAAAAATTGAGTTGCTTACTTACATTACAACAGCCTATGAAATATACACACAAACACATGGATTGGGTCATCTGGTGACTTTTTATCCCATGTGCTTACGTCACAGCCACCTATGAAATATACATATACAGAGCTTTACAATGTACATATTTGGAGATCATGTTTAGTTTTGATATCAGGAGAGATTAAAATGAGGAAGGAGAGAAGTCTCATTGTTTCAGCTGTCTTGTATCACAGCTTGCTATGGACAAAGTGACATCATTGTTCTGTACAATAAGACATTAAAAATATTGATATTTGAGTTGTGACATCAGTTTTATATCACTTCTGAAGGGAATATTACTAATATCACTAATGATGGAAAGATTGTATAAATTGATGGAAATGATAGAAATTTTGCTATTTTCTTTCTGAAATAAATGTACAATACCTGAAAATTTCATAGTCATAGAAATGTAGGGCTCGAAGGGGCCTCAAGAAGTCAGCAAATCCAGTCTCCTGCACTGAGGCAGAACTGAGTAAACCTAGACCATCACTAGCAGGTGTTTGTTCAACCTGTTCTTAAAAACCTCCAATTATGGGTTTTCTACAAACTCCCTTGGAAGCCTAATCCAGATCTTAACTACCCTGATAGTTAGAAAGTTCTTCCTGATGTAAGCAGGGTCTGAATGAACTCTCCCCTAACAGCTAGCTAGGAGGAGGCAAGACTTCAGAAGCAAACTGTATTTACCTGAACAAACCTACTCTGCTTAGATATCCAGCAGATAGAGTGGTGTTGCTCAAAGTGATCAATTTTGGCAGGTGTTGGGTTACAAATCATTTCAATACTGAATGCAGTAGTAGTGAAATGCTGTTATCAATGTTGTCTTTATTGTATAAATAAAGGGGATCAGAACTGTGCTTAACCTGTCTCAAATAACGGGGTCATCCTCAACTGAACGGACCTCGTTAAGTCAGGGGCTCGAATGCCAGACCCCCATGAAAGTAAGAGGGGCAGGGGCAGGGTGTCGGTGTTCTAGCAAGGAGATGTGGACTCTCTTCTCCCCCCTGCGCCCCCCCCAGGTTTAACTTATTCCTCCCCACTGTTGAAAGATAGAGCTAAATAGGCTTCATTATGAGCCATTTGTTACATTAAGTACTCAATGAGAGCTGAAATTACTTGTGGTGGGGCAGTGTTTCTGCTCAGGCTGCTAAAAACTAAAAATCACTAAGAGACTGATCTACAGAGGTCACAGCAGAGAGGCAGGTGACAGAAAAGGTGGTGAGGAGGCAGAGAGCAGGCGGCTGGTGGCATTGAGGAACAGCGGATGGCAGGGTGGCCAGGAACAGCAGCTGGCGGCGTGGACAGCCAGAGCAGGTGCTCACATGGCGGTGCAAGCCAGGTGTCTTCTTCTCTGGGTGGGAGGTGAACTCACACAGATGCACTTCTGAACCCTGGGTCCTCACTGACTAAGGACAACCACCGTGAGTGGGGTCTGGTGAGGAAGCAGAGAGGGGCACAGTAAAAGAACTTTTGGTTGTAGAACTCAAGAACCTGAGGCAGAAGACTCTACCCCATGGACTCAGAGGTGGGTGTCCTGCTCACAGGTTTATGTTTATGTTATTCTGCTGCGCTCACTCCTTCTTTTCCTTAGACTGATGAAATCTCTGATTCTATGATCGCTTTCACACAAATTGTCCTCCACCTCAAATCCACAACCAATTCCTCCCTGTTGGTCAGAATCAAATCTAAAATGGCCATCCTGTTGGTTACTTCCTTGACTTTCTGAAACAAACAGTTGTCCCCAATACCTTCCAATATTGGAAATTTTGCAATATTACTTTCCCCCATTACTACCAGGTCTTGTGTTTTGGATATTTCTGTTATTTGTTCTAGAAATGCCTCATTCACCTCCTCTTCCAGATTTGATGGTCTCTGGTAGATCCCTACCATGATGTCACCCCTATTTTTTCCCTTTTATCTTTACTCGGAGACTTTCAACTGGCCTGCCTCTAATCTCTTTTCACCTGTTGGTTTCACAGTTAATAATAAATTTTATTTGCTTTTCATACAACCTGTCTCAAAAATTGAATTCTGACTGTGGTTTCCCCCTTGGCTTTCAGAATGTAGTAGCTACTTGGTTGCTTCCCCCTGTTACGAATTACACCTGGTAGGACACGCACACAAGTGCTACGAATTACACCTGGTAGGACACGCACACAAGTGCTATGAATTACACCCTGGTAGGACACGCACATAAGTGCTATGAATTACACCTTGTAGGACACGCACACAAATGCTGCGAATTATACCTGATAGGACACGCACACCAGTGCTGCGAATTATACCTGATAGGTCACGCACAGTTTGAATTTAGGCTGAGGCACAGAAACAAAGTCCACAACTGCAGAGTTCCCAAAAGACACTAAGTTTATTACGCTCGAGCGTGGTGCCCCCCTGCTAGCCAGGAGGGGATCCTGAATGCAGATTATACAAAGATTATATACCTTTTAGCAAAGCATGTTGCCCTCGTGCATCGGAAATCTTAGCCAATAAACAAACCCTTGTTTTATCTACCACCTATCCCTGCTTGGTGCATTCCTCGTGCTATACCAGTATGTTAATTACACAGCATGGTCCTAAAGCCATGCATCAGTAACTTTTATTATTAGGATGGGAGGCCTCACATCAAGGCCAAGAAACTGGGAGTTAAAGACTGACAAAAACCAGATACTGGGAGTCAAGGCAGGCTGGAGACAAGGAGGAGGATTTTCACAGGGATTCAATATCTAAGGATTACTCCTCCTGGTGTATGATGTGCTGGCATTTAAACAATGGTGGGCCCTAAACCAAAATGGAGTCACATGTGCTAACTTTTCCTTAACACCCCCATCTCTCCACAGGATTTTTTTCTTTCCATCTTCCCTGCTGCTTGTACACCCTAGGGATGGAGCTCCCAATAGCAGGTTGTAAGCCTGTCTAGGTGGAAAATGAGAAGCATGTGCATAGGGGTATAGCACTACAGGCATTTTAAATTTTTGTGCCCAGATGCAGAATATCTTGCAAAATACCTGCTGACTTTCTGCCTGCTGATCCTGGTCCTATTGACTTATCCACATGGAACCACCTGTGCCTACAGGAGATGAAGAGACACCATAATGAACCCAGAATTACTTGCCAGTTCACCTTGTCCTCACCAAAGTGATTGACAAAAGGGAAACTGGACTGGTGGAAGAGTGAGAAGCAAAGATGAAGTCACCCAGACCTACCATCCTTGGATGCTGTATACTTTCAATTTTTTTTTCTGAAAAGTTGACAGGTCTGTACCTTTTGCTTAAGACTATCAACTCTCTCTGTATATTATTATAAAAATATTGCTATAAATAGTCTTGCATTGAAGGAAAACAAATAGTTTTCCTCCACACTGGTAATTTCATATTTTTCTAGTGTTGGGTGCATTCTCAGCTCAGCCATCGGTTTGGAAAGTCAGAAGCACCCATCCTCATCTGGCTTTTTGGTGGGTGTAAGTGAGCTGGACAATTCATTCTATACTTGTGTGTGTAATAGAATTGTGACAGTTTGAACAAGGTGAGTTTTTAAAATATCCTAAATGTGTCATTGTGGTTGAACTACTGGATCAGGATTGTGGATCTGGGTTCAATTCCCAGCTCTACCACTTCTTTTGTAACCTTGGGCAAGTTAATCTCTCTGTGCCTCAGTTGTAAAACTAGGATAATACTTCCTTTCCTCAGGGGGTTTTATGAGGACAAATTGTTTGTGATGTGCAAAGATACTAGTGTTGGAGACCATTAGTGCCCAGATAAACTATATGGAATATACGGAGCTACCTAAGTTTTTTAGTCTACATATTTGCTTATGCAGTAGTCCTGAGGGCCTGAGAAATCCATAAAAAGCCTGCGTTTGCCAGGTATGTGAACATGATTAAAGCCTTCTTCAGTGAGAGTTAATAACAGCCTATTAATGCTTAGTGAAGTCAGTCAATTAATAGGCTGTCATTAACTCACTGAATGAGGCTGCTGATAGACTTTAAAGACCTAGTTTCTGCCATGACATCTGCTTCCAAATGGATAGAGCCAGACATTATTTTTGTGGGGGCCTCCAATCAAAAGCAGGGCTCCAACTTGCCATAATGAAGTGATGCATGGCTGTCCAGTTGCACTGTATTTTGAGAGATGCCTTTTATTTGATGCCTAATGGCCCATGACCCATTTCCAATAAGGAACTACCATGAAGCACTGAATCAGATAAAATGTGTTTTCAAGCAATAATTATGCCAACAATCAGACTCTTTGACACAAATGAATTATTTTGTACTGTGTACACTTTTGTTCCATGCATAAAAACATTGTGGCTGGTGTCCTTTAACAATAACTTTTGCCTGACATTTTTCATGGAGCAGTCGTTTATTTTCTTAACACACAGGTACCACCCTACTCCTTGTGAGCGACAATCAGACTTCATCCTTCCTTTCCCCACTGCTCCTATTGCGAAGTAGAGATGAATAGGATGCTCTAGTAATATGCTGCTTCTTCCCTTTTCAGTGCCTTTGTTGGAGGTTGGAAAGATACCATGGTAAGTTGTTTCCTTATCCTTGGTCCCTTTACAGGGCTGTCGTGGGCAGATGCAGTGCTGAGTTGTTTCCTTCTCCTTGGACCCCTGGCTGGCTGGGGGTTGGTGTGGGCAAAAACCTAGAAGATAATAAGGTGATAAATAACAGTCAGCATGGATTTGTCAAGAACAAATCATGTCAAACCAACCTGATAGCTTTCTTTGACAGGCTACCAAGCCTTGTGGGTAGGGTGGAAGTGGTAAATGTGGTATATCTTACTTTAGTAAGGCTTTTGATACTGTCTTGAATGACCTTCTCATAAACAAACTAGGGAAATACAACCTAGGTGGAGCTACTATAAGGTGGGTGCATAACTGGTTGTAAAATCATTCCCAGAGAGTAGTTATCAGTGGTTCAGTCATGCTGGAAGGGCGCAACGAGTTGGGTCCTACAGGGATCAGTTCTGAGTCTGGTTCTGTTCAATATCTTCATCAATTATTTAGATAATGGCATAGAGAGTACTGTGATGTTGCACCCCATAATGCTTTATGGAAATATACTTATGAAAGTAAATAAGACATAACTGGAATATGTTTTATGCTAGATATACCATGTAACATATCTCTGCAAAGGTTATGACTTACTGGATATATTCATCCTATTTGTATGCATGTATCATTTTTGTATTCGAAGTTATGAATATTGGATGTGTACTTGTTTGATTTTAAGTAGCCTTAGTAAGGCATTTGGTCAGCTTCTTTAGAAAGAAATTTGCAAGTTAAGTGCCCAATCAAGAAACACTTAAGCTGACAATGAACTCTGAGATTCCAGTCCACATCTGAGCTTTCCTGGGAATGGGGCCTGGCTTGTAAGGACTGAGTCATGCCTGGACATGTGATTTGCCCATGTGACTCCAAAACTCCATCTTGAATATGGATTCTGCATAGGAGAGGAGAAGGGGTTTCCATACACAAGAGGAAGTCTATTTAAGCCCCTGGAAACCCCTCCATTTTGTCTTCAGCTGACTCAAGAGGTAGCCTCTCAGCCCCCAAAGGATTCCTGAAACTGGAACAAAGGACAGTAACTACAAGGGTGTGAGTGATTGTTGGACCCAGACTAGAAGGAGGCTAGTCTGTAAAAGAAACTTATTGGAACATCTCTGAGGGTGAGATTTCACCTATAATCACTTTCTTACTGTATTAGGTTTAGACTTGCGTATTTTATTTTATTTTGTTTGGTAATTTACTTTGTTCTCTCTGTTATTACTTGGAACCACTTAAATCCTACTTTTTGTATTTAATAAAATCACTTTTTACTTATAAATTAACCCAGATTATGTATTAATACCGGCGGGGGGGGGGAAGGAAACAGTTGTGCATACCTCTCTATCAGTGTTATAGAAGGCGAACAATTTGTGAGTTTACCCTGTTTAAGCTTCATACAGGGTAAAACGGATTTATTTGGTGTTTGGACCCCATTGGGAGCTGCATACCTGAGTGTTGGAGACTTGAACACTTCTTAAGCTGTTTCCAGTTAAGACTGCAGCATTTGTGGGATGTGGTTCAGACCTGGGTCTGAGTTTGTAGCAGGCAAGCATGTCTGGCTCAAACCAGGCAGGACACTGAAGTCCCAAGCTGGCAGGGAAAGCGGGCTCAGAGGTAGTCTCAGCACATCAGTTGGCAATTCCCAAGGGGGTTTCTGTGATCCAACCCGTCACAACTACACTTATAAAGTTTCCGGATGATACCAAGCTGCAAGTGCTTTGGAGAATAGGATTAAAATTCAAAATGATCTGGACAAACTGAAGAAATGGTCTGAAGTAAATTGGATGAAATTCAATAAAGACAAATGCAAAGTACTCCACTTAGGAAGGAACAATCAGTTGCACACATACAAAATGGGAAATGACTGCCTAGGAAGGAATACTGCGGAAAGGGATCTGGGGGTCATAGTGGATCACAAGCTAAATATGAGTCAACAGTGTAACGCTGTTGCAAAAAAACCAAACGTCATTCTGGGATATATTAGCAGGAGTATTGTAAACAAAACACAAGAAGTAATTCTTCCACTCTACTCCACTCTGATTAGGCCTCAACTGGAGCACTGTGTCCACTTCTGGGCGCCACATTTCAGGAAAGATGTGGACAAATTGGAGAAAGTCCAGAGAAGAGCAAGGAAAATGATTAAAGGTCTAGAAAACATGACCAATGAGGGAAGATTGAAAAAACTGGGTTTGTTTAGTCTGGAGAAGAGAAGACTGAGAGGGGACATAACAGTTTTCAGGCACATAAAAGGTTGTTACAAGGAAGAGGGAGAAAAATTGTTCTTCTTAACCTCTGAGAATAGGACAAGAAGCAACGGGCTTAGATTGCAGCAAGGGCGGTTTAGATTGGACACTAGGAAAAACTTCCTAACTGTCAGGGTGGTTAAGCACTGGAATAAATTGCCTAGGGAGGTGGTGGAATCTCCATCATTGGGGATTTTTAAGAACAGGTTGGACAAACACCTGTCAGGGATGGTCTAGATAATACTTAGTCCTACCTTGAGTGCAGGGGACTGGACTAGATGACCTCTTGAGGTCCCTTCCAGTTTTATGATATCCTAGTGAGTTGTTTCCTCCTTTGCCCCCTCACAGGGTGGGTGTGTTGGTAGCCAGCCTGTTCTCCCCCACAGGATACCCTGCTGGTCCAGAGGGCCAGCCTGGGAGTTGCTGAGGTGCTGTGAGGCCCCAAGTAGATACTGGCTACTGCCCTATCTTCCTCTAATCCTCTCCTCCCCCCCACCCCATCATACTGCAGTCCTCAGCCTCCTCCACACCTCTGAGGCCCCGGTTCACATTACTGCAGCCCCTCAGGGAATGGAGCAAGTCCCTTCTGGCTGCCCCCAGTGCGGGGAGGCTGCCTGGCATGGATTCCCTGAGACCTCCCCTTGGGGGTGTACACCCCCCCCGAATTTCCCCAACACCCCCACCCCCAGTTACATGCAGTGTTGCCAATTTAGTCATTGGTTGGAAATCTGAATTGAAATTGAAACATTAATAGACACTTTAAAAGCATATGCAGTATATGAGAAAATACTTGTACCTGAGAAAGCATAATGGGTTTGAAAAGTATGAACAAAGACTAGCTTCCTCATACAGCTGTTATTTATGACAATGTCAGTACATTTGTTTTGGCTAGATTGGCCTACCTAATAATTTCAAATTATTATTTATAAGCAAGGTCTGAATGAGCTCTCCCCTGATAGCTAGTGATGAGCCAGTGGTGGGTGGAAAGGCTTCAGGACCAGACTGTATTTACATGAACACACCTACTCTGCCTAGGTATTCAGCAGACAGAGCTATGCTGCCCAACTGATCAATTTTGGCTGGGGTTGGGTTACAAATCACGTAAGTATTAAATGTGAGGGTCATGAAATGTTGTTGTTCTTATTGTATGAGTAAAGGGCAGCAGAACTGTACTAAGAGCTTAGACCTGCTATGGGAAAGTGTTTCTGTGGAAGAGACAGCCCAGCCTGCACTAGCCGTGAGGTTTCCTCACTGAGAGCTGGATAGAACCGTGAGAGACTGACTTGCCGAGATCACAGTGGCAGGTGGCAGCAGACGGTGACAGTGCAGGGACATTGGGGACGGAGTGGTAGTATGAACAGTGGCACAAAAAACAACAGCAGCCAGAGCATTGGACTATGTTTTAGTGACTTTGCTCCAGAATGCTAGATTTGTGACTGGGAAACTTATATAAATATACGTTTCCTAGTAGGCCAAGATTTTTAAAATGCATTATTTGCCAAGGTTATTATCTATCATCATCACTATCTCAAGAGGTCATTATCTTGGGGAGTTTCTGTACTAAACTTTATTATTATAATTATTTTTCATGTAAGAACGGCCATATTGGGTCAGACCAATGGTCCATCTATCCCAGGATCCTGTCTTCCAACAGTTACTATTCCAGGTGCTTCAGAGGGAGTGAACAGAACAGGGAATCATCGAGTGATCCATACCCTGATGCCCATTCCCAGCTTCTAGCAAACAGAGGCTAGGGACACTCAAGAGCATGGTGTTCCATCCCTGCCCATCCTGGCTAATAGTCATTGATGGACCTAACCTTCATGAACCCTGTTATAATTTTGGCCTTCACAACATCCCTGGCAAAAAGTTCCACGGGTGACTGTGTGTTGTGTGAAGAAATACTTCCTTTTGTTTGTTTTAAACTTGCTGCCTATTAATTTCATTTGGTGACCCCTGGTTCTTGTATTAAGTGAAGAGGTAAATAACACTTCCTTCTTTATTTTTCTCCACACCAGTCAAGATTTTATAAGCCTCTATCATATCCCCTCTTAGTCATCTCTTTTCCAAGCTGAAAAGTTTGAGTCTTTTTAATCTCTCCTCATATGGAATCTGTTCCATATGCCTAATAATTTTTGTTGCCCTTCTCTGTACTTTTCTAATTCTAATATACCTTTTTTGAGATGGGGTGACCAGAACTGCACACAGTATTCAAGATGTGGGCATATCATGGATTTATATAGTAAAAGTGGAGGAGCTTGGTTTGCCAGACTGATCAGCTAAGCCAATACTGACAGCCTATATGAAAAGGCTGCAAAACACCATGGCTTGGACTGCATCAACATGCAGAAAGCATTATAAGCCAGTCACTGTCAAAGCCAATTTTAGAAGAATTTAATGAGGCTGTAAAATGCTGGAGACTCAACTCAGTTTATATGAACTGTTTATGTGGCTATTGCATCATACTTTCTATTTCAGCAAGAGATACCACACACTACAAACTGGAGACCAATGAAAAGTGCATTGTCACTTGTTAATCCTGAAGTTGGACACTGGTTTTGAACAAGACTGGCAAATGCTCGCTATCTTTCTGAAAAAACACAGCTGACTCTCTAGAAGCATGCGGTGCAACAGTGAAAGACTCAGCAGTTGAAAAAGTGAAGAACTCTCTCACCATATTCAAAATATATGCATACATGGCTGATGAATGCACCAATGCAAATAGGCATTAAGTTTTAAGTCATTGCGTATGTTATCTTGATGTCCGTGGTAGGCCAGTAGATGCATTCTCGATGTTCAGGTTATAGAAGACACATCAGCTGCATCTGTGACATCTTAGAAGAATTAAATGTTTGTAAACTGAACCCTAAACAGATGGCTGCTTGTGCATTTGATGGAGCTACAAACTTCTCTGGAAGATGTAGTTGAGTACAAGTTTTGCTCAGAGAAAAGTGTAACCCTAATCTCTCCTATACACACACTGGAGAGGCCATCTACTCCAGCTAGCGCTAGTACAAGCTGCAGAATCTTCAAAAGACATTGAAAAGCCTTACATTTTCAGCAAGAGTCCAAAAGGACTGAACATCTTGGAAACAAATAAAAGATACACTGGAACTGAAGTTCAAACCTGGGAAAACCTGCTGGCTTTCTCATGAGCAATTCTTGTCTGTTGTCTTAAAATTACTGCAACCATTGTTACTGACTTTGGAAAGTATCCAAGATAGAACAGATCTAAGTAAGGAGACTTTTTTTACTAAGTTCAGAGAAGACTAACGCCATTCTCTCTAAGTCTATTGTTGAAACCACTTGGGTCATTAAACAACGTCATCCAGGCATCTGCTACAACAGTAGTAGACCTTTGTCCAGCAACAGAAGCTACCCTTGGATCAATCAGAGATATCCATTGAAAATGGACTAGAAGCAAAAACTTCAGTCCAGAAGTTGACTAATGAAGGTCTTAAGTGAAGAAGATAAGAAGTGTTTGTTAAACCAGCGGAAAAAGTACACAGACTTGATTCTTACAAATCTACAATATCTATTTCTGGATTCTACTCAACCTCTACATAGCTTTTATAGATGCCTGTCCTATAAAACACCTACAGTTGAGTGGAGTTAGGCACTACCAGCAATAGGATCAGGACAGAATAGAAAATTTTGAACAGAGGGTGAAATATCAGATGACAAATAAATGAAAACTTAACTTCAACTTCTTTATCATCACTAATAGTTTGACCCAATTTTTGTGCTATGTTTCCTGGGATGAAAGAAGTAGAAATTCATCTCTTGCTACTCCCAGTCACAACAGCTACAGCTGAGCATTCTTGTCGCCTTCTGCCTGATCATGAGCATATCATGAAGGACTGGAAGTAGGACACACAAGAAGACACCAAAGGGTTGTGCAAAATTACAACAAGAAACCAAGAAGGAGGCAGATGTAGCGCTTCACAGTAAGCTTGGAGTAGCCAACTTTAATTTTTGTGATGATTTTAAAACACGAGTTCAACCTAAAAAAGGGGTCCTGAAACATTTTTCAGTTCTTACTAAGGTGCCATACAGCCGACCTTCGCCGCCACGGTCTCAACCCTGGTCGCCCCGCCCATATTCCAACATCCTCCCGCCCCCCCCCGTTCCAATTTCAATTCCTGGGGGAAACACGGCGGCCGGGCCCGGGCCCGGCTGCAGCTCCGGGGCTGGATTACGTCACGTTTCCCACCTGCGGGCTGGGAGCTCCCGCTGCCTCGCCCAGCCGGCAGCTGAGGAGCAAAGGGCAGGGGGCGGCTCCCTGCCGGCGCATGCGCCCCAGGCCTGTCCAGGGTGGTGCGCTGCGCCCTGGGTAGCGGAGGCGGGAGGCGGCGGGTTACCGGCTTTGCTTTCTGCAGGCACCGCCCTCTCCCCCATGCTTGTGACGCGTGGCACCGCCCCCCGCTCCTCCTATAAGTGCCGGGCTGCGGCGCCCCCTTCTCTTCTTTCCTGCCTGCTCGGCGTCGTTGCGCGTGTCCCTGCCTGGCCGCCCGCCGCCGCCACCACCACCCCGCTCTGCCCGGCTCGCTCCCCTCGCGCTCCCGGCCTGCCCGTCTCTCCGCGCCCGTGCCCCGCCGTCCCAGCGCTGCCCTGCGCTCCCCCTGCCGGCCGCCCCCGCAGCCTATGGCCCTGGAGGGCGCCGCTGCCGCCGCCTGTATTTCTGCTGTAGGTTCCCACATCCCTCTTTAAAAATTCCGCCTAAAAAGCGAAGACGATTTACCAAATCTTTCGGGCCGTTGTCCCACGTGAGTACCCGGGCTGGGGGCAGGGCGGAGGGAGACCCCCCACCCCCGGGGACACTGGGCGTGGGGTGGGGGCAGGCCGACCCCCTGCCCTCCGGCACTGCGTATTGCTGCGCAGGGGCCGGTGGAGGAGGCGGGGGGAGACCCCCCCCCCCAAATGCTGGCACATCCCTTTTCAGTATGGCCGGGGAGGGGGGTGGGGTGGAAAGCGAAGGCCCCAAATCCCGGGGGCTGGGGCGAGGCAGAGACCCCCCCCCCCCACGCCTCCAACGCTGGCAGCTGCGAAGCAGACGCCCTCCCAAGCCTGGGGCTTGTTGGCGGGAGGTACGGGCACAGCTGGGCTCTGCGGGCTTTTGGCCCCAGACCTCCCGGCTGGGGGAGGGCAAGTTCCTAGGGCTTGGCAGGCTCCGGCCCCCCGGAAAGAGCGGAGGATGTTTGTCCCCTTCCCCACATGACGAGAGGGCGGGGGATCCAAGCACCGCTTCCATCCTCGGGAGGGATCTGCAGACCTTCGGCCACCCCTGCCCCGAGCAGCGGCTGTGGGAGGCGTGAGCTGCAGGTCCTTGGCAGCCGTGGCGGGCTGGGGGAGCCGCGGGCAGCACCCCCCTTTCCAGCAGCGGTCGCTGGGAAGAAGAGGACGAGTCACAGATTTGCGCCCTCCCCTAGTACGCATTGCTGCGGATCTCTGCCGCTTAATGCGGGGCTGGCGTGTCCTCACTGAGCGGGGCAGAAGTGAGGTGCTGTTGCACATTTAACAACGGAATGTGTGTGTGGAGGGTGCTCAGCAGCTGCTCCTCAAACATGGCGGACACCCGTGTGTGTGTGTGAGAGAGAGAGCGGGGATCTGGGGGCTGCTGTGCCGTGGCTGATGTATCCGTTCACTGGGGGGAGGAGAGGAGACGAGCCACAGACCCAAATGTGCCTATGTAAGGGGGGGCTCAGCAGCTGCTCCAACATGGCGGATTCCTGTGGAGGGGGTTGGGTGGCTATGTGTGATGTGTCTCAGTCTGAAGTGGGTCAGTTAGCAGTAATAGCAGACTCCTCCTCCAGCTGCTTCTGCATTGCTCGATGCCCTTTTTTTGGGGCTGGGGGAGGAGAGGGGAGTCTCTTGACTTGGCTACTTAATAACAGTGAAAGGAGACCCCTCTCCCCCAGGAATAGTCCTTGTAGCAGGAGCTGTTTCATCATCACTTCTGAGTCAGGGCAGCTCTGACAAGGGGTAGTGTTGTTTCCCTCCCATATGGATCTTTGCTGATTCTCTTTCTCTCTAGTAAACTGAAAAGGAGTACTTGTGGCACCTTAGAGACTAACCAATTTATTTGAGCATGAGCTTTCGTGAGCTACAGCTCACTTCATCAGATGTTTACCGTTTCCACGGTAAACATCTGATGAAGTGAGCTGTAGCTCACGAAAGCTCATGCTCAAATAAATTGGTTAGTCTCTAAGGTGCCACAAGTACTCCTTTTCTTTTTGCGAATACAGACTAACACGGCTGTTCCTCTGAAACCTGTCTCTAGTAAACTGACACTCAGAATGCCATTTTGGGGGGTGTAGGGAAATAGGTTTGTAACTAGATGTTTTGATCAGTAAAGAAGGCCTGACTAGACAGGGGAGGAGGGCAAGGGAGCAGAAGAGGGGTTCGTAGCATGGCAGAGACTCCTCTCGCTTCTCAGAGGCCATGTTGTGTGACTGTGACTATCCATCCGGGTTCTGTTGTGGTGTCACACACCTCTTTTCTTATCCCCACCACTTGAGCCATGTTGTGGGTGCTGGCAGGTGGTAACCCCAATGATATCTTCATGCTCTGCCTTTGTTACTGGGGTTCATGACAGGGGCATGTGTGAAGCTCATGTGGCAGCAGTGGGAGGTGTAGGGGTTGAGGATACTGCACAAGTGGCTTACTGTAGCCCTCTCCCAGGGGTCTTAATGTCTTGGGCACATTAACTTAATGCTGATATGCCAATGGGTAAGGAATGCTCTTCTGTACCCCCTCTATCCTGCTTAGCAAACACCCTCAACCTCAGACACAATCTCTCCTTCCCTTTTTGCCTCAAGGACGGACACACACACAAATATTCTCCCCTCCCCACCACCAGTCTGTCAGGCTAACAGTAACTGGGTTGCTGCTGCCCACCAGTTCTTTTGGAATTGTCTCAATTAAGCCCATTTTCACTGTTTTGGCTGCCTTGGGAGTCCTTTTGGTCTGATTATTTATGTCCTCCTCAGTCACAGTGGTGGCCTGTGGAAAGTGTATGAAGGAGGATTGAGTCACTACTCAGCTTCTGGTAGAATGTGTACAAAGCGGGTCTGGCTGTCAGTGTATTCTCAGAGTGGTGTCAGCTGGGTATGTTTGTGTCATGGTCCCAACACCTGCTTCATTGGAAGGGGGTGCTAGGAGAAAGAAGAGCCAGGTATATTGTTGTGAATTGGGGGGGGGGGGTGAGTATACAAAGGGGAGCTTGTGAGGGAACTGTAGGGCTTTTTATACATCCATATAGACGCAACAAGGTGGGGACTGTAGTATGTTTTCAAGTGTGTATGCACATGTGTATGAGGTGATAGGGTTTGGAAGACTCATGTTCTCACACTTAGCACGATGCCATCCATATAAAATGTAAGCTTGGAGTCAGAACAAATGTGTAACTGCAATAAGGGTGGATCCAAATTGTGGGTATCAGAGGAAAGCAAGACTAAATCTCTTTCAGTCCTTTTTGGTATGTATCTTCTGCTATGCAACATCCTGCACAACCAAGAAGTGACAGTACACAGGAGCAAAAGTACTGTTACTGCAATTCTCTGCTTGCTGCAATTCAGACCCTGTCTACAGCAGTCTCTGGTGGCTCAGCATAGCTTGTTTGGGTAGCCCCAGTGGAATACAGCTGCATTGTGTCAGTCACTGTGGGAAGCGGCTGTATAACAATTACAAAATGGATTAGCTCTGGCTTTCCTTTCTCTGGGCCCCTACTCAGAACTTGTTCTTTTACACTCATGCTTATGTGTGAGTGAGCTGAAGTGTTGCCCCAATTCTTCTTCCTCACCGAGTTTGTGAGGGTTGCCAGCTTTAGAGATAATGCACTTGCTTGCTGTTCTTCCCTTGGTGAATGTGAAAGACAACAGCATTTCAGCCTGAATAATGGTGGTGGAAGGGGAGGAGGGGTTTGTTCCAGTCTGGACTGGTCCAGTCTGGTTCTTTCCTTCCTGTCACCATGCGAACAATGCTGCTGCCGTTGCCGTCGCGGCTGCTTGCGACACTGCATCCCCCCACCCCATGTGTCTGACTGCAGTGAGTGCAAGAGTGGATGCCCCCTCCCTGCTCTGCCTCATATACGCTGAACAGTAATTCTCTCCAAAGCAGCTCCAGCAGGCACGCTCTTCTGCCTGCCTTCTCTCTCTATTCCCTAGCCAGGTGGCAGACAGGCAGCACTGAATTCCAAGTCTGTGGGGAGGAGGGGATTGTGGCTGCTTCTGAGGCTAGGATAGGGTTTGGTAGTAACATAGTAATGTAAATATTTCTCTGGGGGGGAGGGGTAGGGGAAATCCTTCTGTGTTAGAGAAACTGAGCTACAGTGAGCTGTACCTCTGGCTGCCCCAGCCTATGCTGTAAAATTGAAAGGGGACTGTGTACCTTGTCTAGTTTTGAGTCTCAAGTATTTTCCTTAGTGGGCTTGATGCTGATGTGAATATTCTGTGTAATAAATTGTACCATTCTTACAATAGAGGGGAATTAGGAGTCTCACCTTCTTGGGGGGGGGGGGAATTAGGGACATTTAGTCACATAAACACTTAATGAAAATAATGTAATGAGCTAATTTACATAAACCATAAGCTTCAGTTTAAAAGTAATTATAGATTTAGTGCTGGTGAAAGGGGTCAGATGGATACTCTGGCAACAGAAGCCATTGTGATCTGCAGGGCGGCAGGGAAGGCAAGCTTCTCACACATACTGTCCTACCCGCATGCCTCGACAGTGATCTTGAAGGGAGCTAGGGACCATATTGGGATAGTTCAGTTTCCATGACCCATGCACTTCATGCTGCCTCTAAGTGTGCCAACCATTGTAAACCTGTGAGTCATGCGATTCTGGATTGTAGGCGTTTGGGCCCTGGATATTTGAGTTTAGTGCCTTGAGTTTTTCCTGTTTGTAAAATGGTATGGACAATGAATGATTTTATAAGTGTTGTAAGGCAAAGTACAGCTACTAGGCATTTAGTTTAAAAAAAATCCTCATCTGAAAACTTCTCTTGGTAAAGAACAATTTTTATTGCCACCTTTGAGACTTTCAGTCAAAATAGGGAAAAATCAAGCATTTCAGTTTGGACATGAGGCAATTCCTTTAAAATCTGTGCTGCCCAGATGAATTAGGGACATGTGGCAACCCTGTGTGAAATGTTAGCATGTAGTACTTTACATTTTAGCACTGTCCTGTTTTGATCTGGAAACTGAACGTTTTCATTAGTTAAATTCTTTACCTCTTAGAATAAAATTCTTTCCTCAGACTTTCTTGTCAACTGCTGGAAATGGCCCACCTTGATTATCACTACAAAAGGTCCGTCGGTCCCCCGTGTCGCCCGCCCCCCCCGCGCTGGTAATAGCTCACCTTAAGTGAGTACTCTCCTTACAGTGTGTAACAATGGTAACACCCATTGTTTCATGTTCTCTATGTATATAATTCTCCCCACTGTATTTTCCACTGAATGCATCTGATGAAGTGAGCTATAGCTCACGAAAGTTTATGCTCAAATAAATTGGTTAGTCTCTAAGGTGCCACAAGTACTCCTGTTCTTTTTTCAAAAGTCAGACTTCATTAATGCTGTTCTATCCTTTATGGATATTTGAGAGTTAAATATTCATGCATGAGAAGTGAATTGTACTTTCTATACATTAGTAGAGATCACTAATAAGGGGAGAGTGTGGGGGGAAATCCTGAGTTTAGGACTTCAAATGCTAAGTATGTTTAAAATTCCAGTGCATTCCTCTAAAACACAACACAACGAAGTTATCACTAGGGAAAATTGTCAATTTTTATTCCAACTCCAAGGAAACTTGCTCTCGTGCTCGCGCGTGCTCTCTCTCTCTCCTTGCGGCATGTGGCAAAATTTATTTTGACTGTAGTGCAGATCATATTTGCTTGTAGTGTGGCCTTTTATGTACTCTAGTAAAGGTAATCTTTTCTGCTTGCAACACCTGTTTTTAAGAGACTTAGCTTGCTGTAAAAGTGCTCTCAGTTTGAAAGCCGCATACAGATGTTCATTTTTTGAACAGCATCCAAAAATAGTGTAGATATTTAAACATTTTGCTTTTGTGATATTAACACTTGATTTTAAAACATATTTCTTATGCCAATATGTTATTGGCTTAGCTTTAATTTAAAGAATTCCAGTGGAAAAATTAAAGTTAACTGAACATGAAAAGTAACTTCGTCAGCTAGAAGTAAAGAATCCCAATTCATTTTTAACAAGTGTAGTTCAGTTTTAATAGTCATAACTGTATTAGTAAATGTTCTATAGTTTTGTATTGTAAAAATGACATTTTATTAATGAGATTCCACTACAGCACTGCTATTATGCCTTTGTTGGGATGGAGAGAAAGAGGATACGTTTGGAGTGCAAATTATGGAATGTGAACTAGCCTAATTCTCCTGTGTTTGCTCACTTATCCTTGCCAATACATACATAAGCAACTGCTATGGCTGAAAAGATAAAGATGTGATAAAGGATCTGTAACAGACTAGTTTAGATTGCTATCGGTCATTTTTGATAGCCCATATGTATTCAGATTTTTAAGTTTAATGTAGATTTACTTTTATTAAATATTGGTAGTATTCTGTTTTTTATACCATGGATTATCACACACTTTTTAATCTCAGCATGTCCCAGGTTTCAAGATGACCAGTTTGCTTACACTGGTTATTTCAATTATTTTAAAATGTGACAGACACTGAGTTTGTACCTGTGAAGAATTCAGTTTGTGTAAGCAGGGTTGGTTTAAACTCCACTGTGACCTATTATGGTACTTTTTGAAATGACTATTGTAATTGAACTCAGGTGTATAAACCTCATATTTTAACACCTAAGGGGCTGTCTACATAGGGACAGCTAAGAAAATTAGAGGTGTGAATTTGAAGTGTATTAGAAAAACTGCATTAAATTCCTGTGTGGACGCTGTTACTCAGAATGGAAGTGGCCTTAGTTTGGTTTATTTCAGTTCACTTTGGAACTAAACAGGATTAAATTAACTTCCAGAGTGAATTGAAATAAACCAAATTAAGGCCACTTTAATTCAGAATGAATGTTTTCATGTAGTGATTTAATGCAATTTAACTATGCCACTTTGAATTCACACCTTTAATTAATTTGAATTAATTTTCTTTGCTGTCCCTCTGTAGACAAGACTTTAGTTTGACTTTTGCATCTGTATTTAATAGCTTGGCCCTTAAGGGCCCATTGAACTGCCAGTTTCTTGATGCACAGACTCTGGCCTCCCCATAGCTCAAGGCCCCTGACTTTTCCCCTAGAATACATTCCCAACCATTCTCTGTTAAGGGGGTGGGTGGGGAGGAAGTAGGAGCACTGTAGGAGGTCCTAGAAGATATGTACCCACTTGGGGGTGGGGGCTAATTAGAGCTGGGTAGGAATTGGGGAAATACGTGTTTGACTCTGAGGGGACTCGTGGTGCATGCAGCATCTTGACTTGGATTAATTAAATGTGGTCCTTGAGAGAGGGACTGCAGGCCCATGAACTATGGGAAGTTCTTCAAAGAGGATCTGTTCTAACAAACCTGTAGTTCATCATTGGTGGGCCATCAGAACAGTCGTGCTCTTTGCACCACTTCTGACTCTGTTAATCCCCTCAAAGATGACTATTAAATTCCATGTGTACCACCTGATGACAATTACAGTCCCATACCCCCTGATGTCACTCCATACTCAAGCTTAATTCTCCTGTGTACTTCCCACTGTCTCCCTCACCCGCGGATTGTTATATTTTGTCCTTGTATCCACTGCCTGTAGTCCCATTTTCAATCGTTGCACATAGCTTTGACCTCCTGTGCTCCTATATAGGCACCTGCTGTCCTGAATTTTCATAGTTGCTATCTGAGACAATAAGGGGAGGAGGTTCTAGGAGGGCATAAATATCAAGAGGCCATAAGGTGGATAACATCTATTGATAGTTAAACATGTCACTGTTGACAGTTTGTCTTGCTTATGCTCATTTGTGTGTGCACTCACCTTTGAAAAACAGGCTTTGTAAGTTGTTGTAAATTACTATAAAAGGAGACAGCAGTCCATATTAAAAGTGCAGTTAAGAACAGAAGTTGCATATTTGAAGGTAAAGTGGTGTTTACTCCTAAGTTATAAATTTTATTTATCTATGTATTTTTCCTACAGGGCAAACTCTCTGATCAGGTTTACAACTATCCAGAAGGCCTAGGAGAAGTGCTTTATAGAGAACAGTTCGACTTCAACGCCGAGCCACCTTGGGAACCTAGCTGATGATAGTAGGGTTCCATCTCCTAACTTGTCCATGTAAGTCTGTTTTTTTTTTTTATGGCTACGCAAGCAAGGAAACAACTTAAAGAAATGTGTAGGACACATCTATTCTCTTTTATAGATCCAGACATCTTGATAAATATTTAATTTACTTCGTTACAAGAGTTCTTAATAGGTGGGGAAATGTGTGGAATCTTGGGCTACAAATCAGGAATGCACTTAAATTTGTGCTGAAGTCTCTCCCTATTCAGGAAGGGTGCTTAAGCATGTGTTTAAGTCCCATTGAAGTCAGATGCTGAAATGCTTTCCTGAATCACAGCTACAGGCTACAGAAATTTTTGAAATAAAATGCTATATTTATTTCTAATCTGTTTGACAATTGTAGTTCCATTGTGCTAAGTTGGAGATCATAGCTATTTAGACTATTGAATCATGTTTGGCACAGCACTATATGTTTTTAATGTTTTATATCTAAATAGTTAAATCTGCTCTTGTAAACAGTCAGTATGAATACTGCTCTAGAAGGGTGAGCCTCCCCAAAAGCCTGTCTGCATTATTTGCTAATTACCTTGCTACTTCCACAAATAGTTATAGTTCAATTAGAGTAGAATCTTGAATTCTGTGCTGGACTGACATTATGTACAAATTATAAACAGACTTAAAATTACAGTGGCAGGCTACGAAAGAAAGCAACGACTTTGCTCTCTGATAACGAATATCCATACCAGATCTTCCAATACCATAAGACTTGCACTTCTGATGACTTAAGTGTATTAGTGACTAAATGTTCAGGTATTAGTTATTGTAATTTTCTTAAAGTTGAAAAACCTAATTTCTTGGAAATCCAGAACTCATGCCAGTCATTTTTGAATCAATTTGGTTTTTTTTCCAATGGCCTCTTTTAACTTGCAAGATCTTGCTCCGTATTTTGCACTTGTGTAGTCTCCTTTTGTATAATATTGTAAAACAATTGCTTAAGATGGCTATCATAAGTCTTACTGTTTAAGTGTAACCCTAAAAGTTAAGATGGCTTGATACTCTATACATGGTACCTTTTTTCTCAGTTTGGCTCAAAGTAATATGCTGTGTCGGTTTATTTGCTAATTGCTGTATAACTCTTACTTAAAAACTTCGGGGTGAGATTTCCAGGAACACTCATGTGCTTTTGAAATGACCCTTCAGAGTTAAATGAGATGCCAAAGTGACTGGTATTTATAAGGTATCTAATACAGATGGAATCCTATATTAGAAAACACTTTGGTGGGAGAGGTTGGGGAACAACTTGGCTGATCATGACTTGTAGCTTCGTTTTGTCGGGGTTATTTTTCTTCAAGCTTATGAGAAAATTGTTTTGAATTAATCTAAATATGCTTACTTTTATGCTTACCTTCTGAGAGAATGTTTCTCAAATTGAAAACTGCCTGAAAATCTCTTGCTTGCTGTTTTGCAAATAACACCTATGATTACTGTAATAGATGTTTCTTTTTCAGGTTTTTTTCCTTTTTCCCACTTTGAGTTTCACTGCACTTTTTACATGGTCAGTTCTCCTTGACAGATGGGTCTTTCACAGAAATAGGGGATAAAGGAAATACATTTAAAATGATAGGAAAATGTCATTGCAGAATCAGAAGAATTGTCAGAGAGGCGGGTGTAGTGTACAATCGAAAACAATTTTAAATTCGTTTTGAAAACTGGCTAGATACAAATCTCTAAGTTGATTAGTTACAAAAGCTACTAGACAATGTTCTAATGTTAAAGCCTCCTAATTCATTTTCTTTTTTTACTGGTGAATTAGCAGACATGCCATAGGAAATAGTGAAAATTGGTTTATCGTAGAGCTGGATATATTGTTTGTAACGATGTCTTAAGACATTCTGGTTTTCTGTTTTGTGGTAGGAACTGTTACTCCTCAAATAGTGTGATATGAGTTTAAGGAGATTAAATCTTAATTTTCTAGTGATGTATAAAGCCACAGCACACAACTGTTAATCAGCCAATACACGCACATATTGGGTGTGCTGAAGCACAGCAGTCCCTCAAACACAGCCAAGATGTGCTTAAATTAGCTGATTAATGTGCACCTAGGGAGTTTGTTCCACTTATAAAATGGTTTATTGAGGAAAAAGTCAATTAAGCGTTTAAGCATAATTATTAATCTGTTTCATACAGACACTCATAAAAATCTGCTTATGTCTGAGGATGTGTTTATATTCCCATTAAACCTGCTTCCCTCCCATTTTTCTTCCTTCTCTTCCAGCTGATGGTGGCAAAGGAGGAACTGCTTGAGCTGTTTTCCTTTTAAACTACTATGATCCCATTCTCTTGCTTAGCTCTGCCTTGCTCTTTCAAGCCCTGCTCCTGCTGATCAGCATATCTGGGCTTGCAAATGTGGTTTGATCTACTTTAGAAAATCTGCTTTGTTTGCTGCCAGATCCCACTGAATGGAGAGATGAAGGGGAAGTAGTAGGCAGTGGGGAAGCCATTTAACTTTTAGCCAGACCCATCTCTGTCAGGTGAAAGAAGTAGTGGTTCAGAGCTGTCTGAATTTTACAGCTCTTGCCTTCTCTAATCCCATCATCCACTTTTTTATAAGATAATTTAAAATTAAAGATTATTCAGATGAAAATTTAAGATTTAAATTGAATAAGTTTTAAAAGTGCTTGGCTATTACAGCAATCTTGTTGAAGAAACTTTGTAGTCCTGATGTGAATTCATTGGGAGAAAATTACATGTTTGAAGTCTCTTCTCCCACTCAGACTGCAGCTTTCATCCAAGCCATTTTTGTAATCTTTTAAAAAAGCAACCTTAGAATTGCATTTTTAACCCTAGACTAAAGGCTTTCAATGGATACTACTTAGGCTAAATAACACATGTTGTAGTAATGCATAATAACTGAGTGCACTTGGTTAAATTTAAAAGGTCTATCTCATGTACATATATATCTCATGTACCCATTACTGTAGTATCCAAGCACCTCACAATCTTCAGTAAATTTAGTGGCCAAAGAACTATGGAAGAAACTTGGGCAAAACATAAACAATTGATTTATCCTAAGCTTTGCATATTTGAAAGTCTTGGATTCTTCAGTTACTGTTCAGAAGTCCCTGTGCAGATATTAACTTTAAATCCTGTTTATAGTTTTGCCTAGTGAGCAGAGCTGAAGCCGCTTAACGAGTTTATTCCTTTAAGTTCTTGCGGTCAACTTTTTTCTCGTATAATGATGCCTAATGGATGTATTCACTTATGATTTATTAGGTGAGTATAAGTTTTACTATATGTACGGTCCATAAGAACTGATCAGTAGTAACATTATTTTCGGCTCCACTCCTCACATACCCAGTTGTAGAGCTACAGTTCAACTGCAAAACCAGAAAACGAGCTGAGCTAAACATAAACACATCAGCTCAGTGTTCCCACTGATTAGACTACTGACGAAAGGGCAGTCAGGGAGTAACTTTGTCAGTAGATGTTGTAAGGAGGGGCGGATCACAGACTTTCATAACTTTCCATAAACCAGTGGGACCAGTGGTTTCTATTAAGCTCTGATTTTTGATATTGGTGATATCCCAGAGTGGTGTATTCCTATAGACCAGAAGTGACCGTCATGATTATCTAACCTGACCTGCACATCACACGCCACAGAACCTCACCCATCCACTCCAGTTTGTCACATCTTGATTTAAAGACTTCAAGTTACAGAAAATCCACTATTTAATCTAGTTCAAACCAGCAAGTGACCTGTGCCCCATGCTGCAGAGGAAGGAAACCCCCCCACCCCCATCAGACACATACCCAACCCCCAGGTCTCTGCTAGTGTGACTAGGGATGTGGGGGATTCCTTCCTGTCCCTGAATATGGTGATCATAAGATCCTGAGCATGTGTATGAGACCCCCCAGCCAGATACTTAGGAAAGAATTCTCTCTTGTTATTCAGAGCTGTTGCCATCTAATGTCCCATCTCCGGCCAGTGGAGATATTTGCTACTAGCAGTCTTGGATGGGCCAAGTGCCATTGTGGGGCAGCTTCATCTTACCATTCCCTTCATAAACTTAGCAATCTTAGTATTGAAATAAGTTAGGTTTTTTGCCCCCACTGCTCCTCTTGGAAAGCTGTTCTGGAACTGCAGTCCTCTGCTCATTGGAAATCTTGGTCTAATTTCAATCCTAAACTTGTTGATGGCCAGTTTATATCTATCTGTTCTTGTGTCAACATTGAGCCTTAACTTAAATAACTCTTCTCCCTTGCTGATGTTTATCCCTCTGATGTATTTATAGAAAGCAATCATCTCTTCTCAGCCTTCATTTTGTTAAGGGACATAGCTTGTTTAGCCTAAGTCTCCTATTATGAAGTAGATTCTTCATTCCTGTGGTCATCCTAGTAGTCCTTTTCTGTACCTGTTCCAGTTTGAATTAATCTTCCTTAAACATGGGAGACCAGATTTGCACACAGTATTTCAGATTAGGTCTCATCAGTGCCTTGTATAATAACACTTTCCTGACTCCTCTGGAAATACCTCTCCTAATGCATTCTAGGAGCGTATTAGTTTTTTTCACAGCTACATCACATTGATGGCTCGTAGTCATCCTGTGACTGACCGATACTGTGATTCTCCTCGTCCTCCTGTCTCTTCTGACTGATATGTCCCCATCTTATAGCAAAAATTCTTGTTGTTAGCCATAAGTGCATGACTTTGCACTATTAAATATCACCCCTTTTCTATTACTCCAGTTTTCAAGATTATCCAAATCATCCTGTATGATATTCCAGTTTTCCTCTATGTTGGCAATACCTCCCAACTGTGGCATCCGCAAATTTTATTCGTGCACTCCCACTATTTGTTGCAAGGACATTAATTAAAATGTTATAGGATTAGTCCCAAAACAGTTCCTTGAGGAACTCCACTAGTAACCTCCCTCCAGCTTGACATTTCACTTTTCCGCATGATCCATTGTAGTCTCCCGTTTAACCAGTTCCCTAGCCACCTTTTGATTCTTGTGTTAATCTCAGTCTTCTTCAATATAACTAATTTCCCAGGTGGAACTGTATCTAATCCTTTACTGAAATCTAGATAGATTAGATCTACTGCATTTCCTTTGTCTAGAAAATCTTATTTTAAAGAGAATTTTGTCTGGCATGATTTACCTTTTTAAACCATGTTGTATTTCATCCCAATTAATATTTGTTTCTGTCTTTAATTACTCTTTCAAAAATTGTTCTAAGACCTTACAGGCCTATTTAACTCCAACTGTATGCAGTTTCCCAGATCACTTTTTTCCCTTTCTTAAATGTAGGCATTGTATTTGCAGTTCTTCCAGTCATAGGGTACAAGTTTATGGATTCATTTAAAATCCTTGCTATTAGGCTTGCAATTTCATGTGCCACTTCTTCTAATAGCATTGGATGGAGATTATCTGGCCTGCCCAATTTTGTCCCATTGAACTGTTTCAGTTTGGCTTCTATCTGTGGTAATTTCTACATCTGTATCCTCATTCCCATTAACCACTCTGCCACTGTCCCCAGGTGCCTCATTATTATTCTTAAAAACAGAGGCAAAATATTTAAGTGGTTGACCATACCTACATTACTTTTAATCTCCACCCCATCCCTCAGTGCTTACTGGTCCTACTTTTTTCATTGTTTTCTTTATATGGCTAAAATAACCTTTTACTACTGGCTTTAATACTTTTTGCAAAGTCCAACTTTGCTTGACTTTTGGCAGTTCTCACTTTTTTTCTCTCTACACTTTCTGATCTCCAAGAGGTAGCTTTCCTTGCTGATCCATCCCTTTTTCCATTCTGTAGGCTTTTTGCTTTCTCAATAATCTGGTGCTTGTTCATCCAGTTTGGTCTGCAACCCTGCCTTATGAATTTTTCCCCTTGCTTGGGATGCAGGCTCCAGATACTATCTTCAACTTTGCTTAAGTAATTCGAAGGCTCTTCCACATTCAAATCCTTGATTTCTTCAGTTCAGTCCACTTCCCTAACTAATTGCCTTCATTGTTTTTTTTGTCAAGGGCCCTAGTTGCACACCTGTTTATCCTTCCTTTTTGTTTAAACTGAATTAACTCATGAATCACTCAAACCAAGGTTGTCCTCTACAACCATCTCTTCTATGAGGTCCTTGCTGCTTACTAAATTTAAAATGGCATCACCTTTTCTTAGTTCAGTGACTATTTGGTAGAAAAAAAATGTCCGCTATCACATCCAGGAATATCGGTGAAAAATATTAGGTCTCTGTCCATATCCAGATCAGATCCTGGAGTCTGTAGCAAACCAAGTGTTAGCGGAGTCGTCTTTCTTCCCCAAAGTGACTTGGACCTGAACAGATTTTGTTTTTTATCTGTTCCATCACTTATGTATAATCCACCTCATCGTTAATCCATGCCACGCCACCACCTTTACTTTTTTCTGTCTTTCCTTAACTGTACATATACTTCATACCTGTAATCCAGTCATGACTATTATTCCACCATGGTTTCCATTATCCATATAATAACTTCCTCATCAGTAGTTCTAGCTCCTCCATTTTGTTACCCAGGCTCCTTGCATTGGTGTACAGATATCTTAATTGTTTGTTTGGCATAACCCAGATTTCTAACCTGATTTAGTAGTAGTTTTACTGCCAGTATCGCCTACCTGCCTGTTACTGTCATTGGTACTGGCACTATCTTTTTATTTTGTTGTCCATTCTCCTATCCTCTTTCTTTCTAAATTGCTGTGTTTTTTACTTGATTTTCCTCACTCAGTATTTTAATCAGGTGTAGTGATTACATGACCATCTCCAATTATCTCTTCTGAATTCCTGGTTTAAAGCTCGGTTGTCAACCTCCATCCCAGAAGTCTATTTCCTGCCCTACTCTGGTGGAGTGCTTCCCATGCGAACAGTCTTCTGTCCATGAATGCCTCTGTGGTTGAAGACCAAAATCCCTCCTTTTAGCACCATTGCCTGAGCCACTGTTGATCTTCATAACCTTGTCTCTCCCTTTCTGACCTCCTCTAGCAACATGTAGAATCCCAATGACTGTCACCTGAGCCTCTGTTTCTTTAAGCATTTTCCCCAGCCTGGCATAGTCTCCTTTGATGTGTCCCAACAAGAATCTTGCTCTATCATTCCTTCCCATGTGAAGGACAATCAGTGGATTCTTTCCTGCTCCCACTAGCACCTCCTTCAGCCTCAGTCCACATCGCATATCTTAGCCCTTGGCAGAGAGCACACCCTTCTAGTCTCCAGATCCACTCTAGTGACTGGAGTGTCTGTTCTTAGTAAGGAATCCCCAAACAGATCTGCCTCTTACTGGTGTTGGTGTGGTTCTCTGGACTTCCTCCTTTTCTTTCCGGCTGCAAGTTGTCTTGTCCTCTGTTCTCACTTGCAATCTTCTGAGTAATCATCTGGTCTCCTGGGACGCTGAACTCTGTATCTCATTGTCTCTTCCCTACTTCTTGTAGGACTTGCTCTGCTATTCTTCCTTGCTCTCTAATCTTCTGTTACTGCCTGCCTCTCCCCTTCATTTTCCAACTCTGCAAACCTTTTCTCGGCTCTGTTTCTCCTTTGCTAGCCAGTCTCTTCCTCTTCCTTGTAGTGCTGTGCTTCCACTGGCCACCCTTCTCATCCAGCAGTCTATCCTCACAGTTCTCTGATCCAGTATGCATCTGCAAGTCTTCAGCCTCATCTCTCCTTCCTCCACTATCCGCTCAAATTCCCATAGAACCTCAACCATAGTTTCTATCTGCAGCTCCAAACCTTGGATCTTCTCTTCCATCAGATCAGTCAGGTGCTACTTCATACATACAAAGCATCTTTCAGGTATTCTCTCTGCAGCTTCCACATCCATTCATCTTTAAATCACTACCTCTGCTGCTTCTGTAGCTGTCACAGCCTTCCCTCCTAAGCTCCTATCAAGAAGAAGGAAAAAATAATCCGTACACCCTCCCTCAGACTCATGTTTTCAGGTCTGTTTGCTGCCTCCTGTGACACGACTCCTGTAGCAAGATGACCTGGCAAACTTGAGGGAAGCTGAAAGGATTTTAAGTTCTTTAAAACTGAAATACCTTGTGCCTAAATTTTTACCTTTCTCTGTAAGAGGAAATCTAGCACCACCAGTCTTCATGTGGGAAAGGGTTTATTTTTTAGTTTGTCTTCTCTTCTCCCTTTCCGAACTTCCTTCATCCTCAAAAGAAACCAAGAATTATTTTCCTCTAACACTTTTTTCTTTTTAACATTTTCACAAAGTTTAGCTGCTTAATTCCCTCCAGCCTCTGCAGAGGTAACTTTTTCACTCTTTTCTCTTTGTAATTATGCTTGGAGGTGCTGTACATAGGACCTTCTCCCCCTTCACCTGCTGTAATGGCTGCTACCTGTTTAGAGGCAAAGCCCAATTTTTGTCTCAGATTCTTAATTAGTGATTCACGATGACTATGATTTGCAGGTGCTCTGCCCTGCTTCAAGGTTAATTTCTTTACCATACCTTGGAGCACATGATTCTTTCAATTTTCTCAGAGGCTTTAGCTTGGTCTGCCAGGAATCTTTCTCTTTGCATTCCTGGAGTGCCTCTCACTATTTTCAGCTGACTTTGGGTATTTGTAGCCAGCACCTTCCAATTGTCTGCTCCCTTTTCCGTTTGTGCCTTTTCCTCTATACATGAAGACAAGCGGAGGTAAGAATCCTTACATGCTTCCCACAACAGCCAAATTGCTGCTGCATCTCTTTTGGCAGCACTAGAAGGTTTGTATATGAGGATATACTGAGCCAATCTATCCTCTAGGTCCGAAATAGTGCAGACATCAGCTAGGGCTTGTTTAGTCCAAGGACTGTGCTCAAATTTTTGAAGGATTTGTTTAAAAGGTAATTTTTTTAAACAAAGGGTGAGGTTGGAGTTCCTTCTCACTCCATTCCTCCCTCTGGTACTGGCTTACCTAGTTTTCTTTTAAATGTCTTAACACAGGTATTTCAATCTTTGTCACTCCTGGTATTACTTAGTGAGTAACACAGCCTAGATTCTGAAATCGTAACTTATCAAATTTCCTCGTCATACCTGGCACAGGTCATCAAGTGACACAGCCTAGATTCTCTGATCCTGCTGCTCCTTGTTCCAGCGAGCAGCACTGCCTGGCCCTTAGGCCTTCTTGTTGCCCCTGATACTTCAGTGAACAATAGGAATTGGATTCTGTAATCTTAGCTTAATTTATACACTTTCCCCTGCTACCTTCCTGGAGGCCAGCAGGTCTGGTTAACCTAATAAAAATGCCTAGCTCAGTAGGGCTGGCGCTGTGCACACCAATATTTACAACAACTGAGGTTTTTTACCAATATTCCCCCTTTCGTAATTCTCCTCCAAAATGTTATACCAATAAAATAAAAACCAGCAGGATCTTATTAAAGGGGAAAAGGCAAAATACCACATTTATTGTGAATACAGAAAGAATCCTAGTAAGCAGTTATAGCTATAACATTCCATTCAATTTCATATTTATTCATTCTCTCACACACACACATTCTGCCAGGTTATCATAGTTACCAGCATGAGTTGCTCATGTTTGCCCACTGGCCAGGTGGCCTGGACATGAGGGAACAGGGCCTTGTCAGATGCACATCTGATGCTCCTGGAAGTTGGTTTGCAGAATCAGACCCCAAAGTTCTCTCTTTCTAGAGTCCATTTTATAGGAATTTCTTCCTATGCCAGGCTATGGGAATTGCTTCATCATGCTGTTGCTGAATCAATCAGCAGATGGCACATTCCTGACAGCTCCATGCTGCCAGATGTTATCTTGTTCTTTGGTTCTCCCATTCTTGAGGCTGTTGGGTGGATTCCAGTCTGCCCTCCGGGGGTCCTCTGGTTGTTTCCACTTGACGCCTTCTTCAGCCAATGGACACTAGATTGTTAGGCTGGCACCTCAGGCTGATCATTCAGTTCAGCTGATCATTCAGTTATTATCCACACCAAGCATACATCCTCTATCTCTATTTTAATCACAATTGTTAACAAAGCGAGATGAATACAACAAAAGGGCGGAGAGTCTCTGGGTGCTATTTCTGTTGTTAGAGTATTGCTTTGAGTCTCTCTCTGTGTGAGTAGTTGTTGCAAAGAATTGCTTTGAGAACAGACTCTGTCTTAAAATGTGCTAACGCAATTAGCAGCTTGCAAGTTTCACACAGAGGGAGAGAAACAGTACCAAAAACCAAGAGACCTCTTAATTAGTAATACCCTGGAATTTAAACTATGGGGAATCAAACTCATTTGTGATTTTAATACAGAACTTCTTTAATATGATCCAATATGGGTGCCCGATCCCCTTTGCCAAGCTGCTTTCTCTTGGTATCCTCCTTCCTCCCCCACAAACCTTCCCCTCTCAAGATGTTGGCACCCTGGGGGTAAGACACACATTGAAAGGTAAGTATGTTTGTTGTAGTGGCAGACTGAGAGAAAATGTAGATTGGTTCACAGAGTCATAATGCACTCTGAGATTTCATTAAATAAATTACCCAAACCGGTCTGCAGAGGCTGTATAGAGACTTGAAGGCTCTATAAGGCATTTGGCTTTAGAACAATTCTTGCAGAATTCTATAAATTTTGTATCTGTGCGGCTGATTTGTAAGTGCCGTAAGAACTGAAGCCAAAAATAGTACTCGTGAACATGCCAAAGTAAAGCAGATTTCTTGGGACTGCATATCGAGCTAATGTGGTGTTCCCCCCCCCCCTTCTCTTGTACCAGTTTGGGAGTGGGAAGGTGGTGCTGTCTTGGCAATTAGCAGTTCTACATCCATTCAGAGTTTGCCCTATTGCCTTTTTGAATAAGATCCTCTGAGTAACCTCCTCCAACCGAGGAGTCTGCATGTGCAATTACTAATCTGTCCCCTACCCACCTGAAAGCCTATAGCCTCTCATACCCATCTTACAGCCCTGCAGCCACCCCAATACCAGCTTTTGCACAGAAGGCCCTTTCTATGTAGCAATAACTTGGAAAAGTCAAAGGGCACTTCCGAGGGGGAAGAGAAGGGAATGCCATTTCCAGATTGTGGGGAAAGAAACATTTTTAGAGGTGGAGATTAGGTGTGCAATAATTACTTGTGCTTTTTTGCTTTAGATTTAGAGAGAGAGAGCTCCCACCAGAGTGCCCTGAAGGCAGAGGGGTGGCTTCTGGAGGATTGTCCAAAGATCAAAATGGAGCATATAGTCCTGCAATGGGATATGATATAGAGACGAACAGCTGCTAGAGTCCTTTTTCTTAGAGAGGTCAAACATTGCATCCTAACCTTCCAGTGGTCCTGCAAAATACAGAACACCTTACTGGACCTACCCTTTCACTTACAGGACATTTGCACACTTTTCTTCCATATCAAGTGAATTACCTACAGGAGTGTTTGAGCACACCTTAGGTTGGCTGTGCCTCAAGTCTATTCATCTTAAGTTTGTACTATAGTCTTGGTTAATTGTTTTTGGTTTCATTAAAGAAGCAATGTCGGAGTGATGGCTTTGTTAATTTAGTACCTTCGTTTTGGTACAGCTTGGCTGAAAAATCTTAGTGAGGTACAGCACAGTCCATAAATGGCATAATATTCCTCCCTGTCACCTCTTAATAAAATGAAACACACCTTGGTTTGTTTCTTGGTTACGGTGACTTATCACCCCTAACAGCTTCTGGCCTTGAAGTAGGAGCATAGTGCATGCCTCACCTTGTTTCCTTGGCCACTTGGGGCATGTTCAGCAGCACCCTTTCTGCCTGGTTCAAAAGTCTCTCCACAGCCTGCTCCCACCCATCCTCCAGGCTCTCCTTTGTTCTTACAGATGTACAAAATATAGCAGGTGCTTATGATGAGGCACTTAATGATAAACTTCCAGCCTCTTCATAAGGCACCACCCACCTATCTTTCCTTCCAGACTCACACTCCATTGGCATTCTGTACCTCCTACTGCCAAAATCAAACTGCTCCTTTTTCTTAGCCAAGTGTACAGCAAAAGGCTTTGAGCCACAGAAGTAGAGGATAAGCTTGGTCTCCCGGAATGACAGGAGGAGCCATAACTCCGTGAATGTCTGTAGTGGTTGTGGAGCAAATATTACATTGCCTATTCCTGCAAGGAGGCCTGAATTTCTAAATATCCTGGCATTATGGACCTCCAACCCACTGCACATGAATATTGATGGATCTTCCATGGTGACCAACCATGTCTTGCAGCAGCATGGAGAAATGCCTCTTCCTGTTGATAGTCTTTGTTTCAGTGTGGGAGGGGCAAAAAATAGGCAGGTGGATCCCATTTATAGCCCATATGCAATTCAGGAGCTCCATCCATGAAAAGTCATCAAACTCCTGTGCCTTGCCAAGATTCATTACATAGCACAGCAGCACCCTCACAGCATTGGAAACCTGATCAGAATAGCCCCAACAGTTGATCTGCCAACATCAAACTGGTTAACTACTGACCTGTTAGCAATCAGGGGTGGTGAGCTTCCAGAAGGTGATGGCCACATGCTTCTTCACAGTGAGGGGAGCTCTTAATATTGGTGTTCTGCTGCTCTCGCAGCTCTGAAGCAAGCTCTGTACAGATCTTTAGGAAAGTGGCCTTTCTCACTGTGAAGTTCTGCAGCCACTGCTGGTCATCTGAGTTCTGCATCAGTATTTCATCCCACCAAGTGAGTTGGCTGAAACTAGAAACAGCACTCCACCAAATAAAGCTGCTCTGTATAAATGCTGTGCAGAAGTAACTGCTTGATTTAGTCGTCGTCCTCCTCTTTTAGCTGTATTTCCGCTTCATCCAAAGCTCTCTGAATCTGCAGAGCTGAATCCATCTGTCTGCACAACTCCAAGTGCATGTGTATCATCCTGTTTATATTAATGACTGTCATAGCACAGGGGTTCATCTATTCTGTGAGTGAAATTGATAAAAGGTTTCCAGAACAGGTGCCAAGGCTGAGCACCCTGACTTGGTCTCTCAGACTCCCCCCTCTCTCACAGCTGTGGCAGAGACTGACCTTTGCCTCTCTAGCCCTGGAGCTAGAGGGGAGGCTCTATGCCCCGGCTCTCTGCGTCTTTGGCAGCCTGGCTGTAAGCGCTTTGCAATTTCATTTGTTAGGAAGCTGAAAAATTCCAGTTTAGTTCTCCCCAAATGGATTCTTTTTCTTGAAACATCTTCCTGTGAATTTTTTTTGCATTTTTTGACCATTTTGTTTTGGTTCAAGATCTGACACCCCCCCCCAAAAAAAACCCACCAAAACCCACAAACAGACAAAAAACCAACCCCATGGGTTTGGGTGGGGGGGTGGGGGGGTTGGTGGGAAGTGATTTCTATTTTCTAGCTAGCTTTCAGGTGATATATATCAAAGAAGGAAACCACCTTAACTTGTTTCAGAGCATAGGCTGCGTATCCAGTGCTGTCAGTTTAAATAAATAACAAATGTCTTAGTTTACAGTTTTTATGGACACTCAGATACAATAAACAGATATTTGGTTTGAATTGCTTTTCAAAGTAAAACTGAATTTTAACTTTTTTTTGGCTTTCGGATATTTGTACTTTAACAGCAGTATTTAAGTATTTTACATTAAGATAAATTTTTAATGTATCAATAATTGAAAGTTTTTAATCTAGAGATCCACTCTCTTACATCCCCAGGCTCTTCATCATTTAACACCTACATCAAAGGTAGCAATTACATGGCTATGTGGCTGTCTTTTTTATAGTGCTCAGTTGATGGTAGTTGGGTCTGCCTTAAACGATATTGTCTGAAGAGTTTCAAAGCAACAGCCGTGTTAGTCTGTATTCGCAAAAAGAAAAGGAGTACTTGTGGCACCTTAGAGACTAACCAATTTATTTGAGCATAAGCTTTCGTGAAGTGAGCTGTAGCTCACGAAAGCTTATGCTCAAATAAATTGGTTAGTTTCTAAGGTGCCACAAGTACTCCTTTTCTTATTGTCTGAAGAGTGACACTTGTGGGGTAAAGAGGGTATTGTTACTGCCAACACATTACATTTATGTGACTTTTATGGTAATTCAACATTCCAAGCAAAACTTTCACTTCATAGTTTGTTCAGAGTGAGGTGCAGAAAAAGATTAAAATTAAGAGCTAAACCCCTGTTTCCTCCTTCTGTTTGTCATTTTTGCCATCCTCCCTCCCTCCCAGCTATCTTGTCATCTTTGATTCCATCTAATTGTGTTGGTGGGGGGGGGGGGGGGGAGGAGAAGGGGATTTGAAGAAATCTCTCCACTGAGCTTAGTTTGTACTACTAAACAGCGCCACCAGCTTGATTAAATTTAAAAATCCCAGCCTGTATTGTCAAAGTATGAAGCAGTTAGCCTAACTCTGCTCTCCCAATGGTTGACTTCAATGAGAGCAGAGTTGGACCAAGACTGAGAGCTTTAGAAAACACACATGAACAATAACTCTTGACAAAATCTCTGAGCTTTTTTTCCCTAAAAGCTAATTAAGGGATAAATCCTAAAATGAAGAGCCAGCTTGAGTGTTGGACAGATCTGTTCTTCCGCGGCTACTGAAACCCAATAGTTGAAGCTGTGTTCTCGCTAACAGTCATCCACAGAAGGATCAGTGCAGCAGAGAATCCACTTGACTGTCTGCTGTGTAGGAGCTGCTGCAAAGCCAGATGCAAAATAAGTAGTGAGCAGCTCCTGGAAACTTGCCCCTTTTCCAAACAAATCTACATCTGTTCTGCTGCCTGGGGAGCCTCTGCACCTGTGAAGGAGGGGAGATGGATTTGCTGTTCAGTGATTTAATTTTTTCTTTACATACACTTTAAATGCCTATTGTATATAAAATGTTAACTGTTCATTCCTCAAAGTCCCTTTATTTTTTGCCTCCTGACTTTACAGTAATTGGTTTTCATTTTCAGAATTCAGTGGTCTTACTCAAGCATAACTTAAAGCTGAGATGATACACTATAACCTTCAGCATATCAGATGTTCTTAATTGAAAGAAAAAAATACATAGTGTCTTATAAAACCTGGCCTGCATTTTTTTTAAACTAGCCCATTTTGTAGTATTAGACACTAATTTAGAAGAACTATGGGTAATTTGAGCAATTAATGTAATAACCTGAGAATGAATAAAAGCCCTCTTTCTCTTATTTGTGCTCAACTTCATCAGTTGTTTAAACATGCAGCTTCTTTTTCAAGTAGTGTCCCTGTGGGTGCTCCATTATAGGTATATCTGCACCCCTGCTCCTCTTATCGGAGATTTTAGGTTGCAGTGTCAGTTCAGCCCCCACATGCGCCCTGCCTCCCTCATGGTCTGCCTCAAGGTTACCTAGCGCTGCCTAGATGACACCCCCCCCCCCCTTCCTTCTTGACTGTCTTTGGCCTCAGTGAACAGTTATCCCTTTCTTATCTGTGTTGGCATAAGTAGTAGTTGATTTTGTTCTTAATAGTTAGTGTTTCCTTTTTTACTCCCTTGGGATTTAAAAAAAAAAAAAGGGGGGGGGGGAGGAAAAAGAACTTTAGCTTGTTTCCCTGTCCGGGACTATTTCTCTCCCTACCCACCCTCCCTTTGGGTATTTAGAAGACCCTCTCTAAGTTCTTCCACTTTAAAAGGAAGGTGCGGGGAGACAACTTTCTTCTGCATTCCTCGATGCGAGAGTAGGATCGTTTCCCCTCTCCTATCCTTGGCTGCAAGAGGTGCCTCTCCTGCAAGGAGTTGATTCCTGTAACGGACACTCTCACTGTGTCTGGTGACTGGGAGAGTCCTATATCGCTCAGAAGTGCTCCCTCTGCCATCAGCTAAAGTTGTGGTCTTGCAAGAACCAGGTGCTGAAGTTAGAACTCCTCCTTATGGAGAAGGCACTTCACCCTCCAGAGGGCTCTGGTGCTGACCATGGATCATCTCTGGAGCTTTCAACTTCAGAGGCGGTAGAATTGTGTGTGGGGGGAAACAGCAGATTCCCCCCAAAAGGTTTGTGGGGAAAAAAAGGGCTCCAAATCTGCAAACTGAGTTGGCCAGCCAGCAGGGTTCCCTAGTGTGATCAACCACCCCGGTACCAGTGGCTCCAAAGCACAGTATCCAAAAACATCAGGGTGCCTCTGCTGTGAGCTCTGCCACACCACCTAGAGTCTCTGAGGCAGCATTACCCCCCTCTAAGGACCAAAAACAAAACAAAAAAAAAAAAAAACCATATTGCCTCTAAAGGAGCAGCACTGAGAAAACCTTTGGTCTAGGGAGCGCTATGCACCTTCCAAACAATTGGTACTGACAACATACTGTGGACACTCCTCTGTGGTTCTGAGTGAGCCAACGGTACCACAAGAGTTCCGGTACCCTAGAGACCTGACAGTTGGGGAGGAACAACAATCCCCATTACTTGTTACTAGTCCCTGGTACTGAGCACATCCCGCTGCCTGGAATCTCCCTCAGCACTGGACTGTGTACCACCATTACCACAGTCAGCACCATCCTTACCCAGTAAAGAGTCAGACAGTGACCAGGAGGATATAATTTCCCTGGCCTCCCGTCACAATTCAAGGATCCTCTTCAGTTTCATTGAGCTGACCTGTGTTCTTGGTTTGGGCCCCCTTGGGCCCTCCCACCACCTATGTCCTTTCCCCAACGCATGGCCGTATTGGGATCCTTGAGCGATGTACAGATCCCATACTCTGCAGGTGACTAGTGTCTCAGAGAGAGTCTGCCAGATGGTCTCCTACAGTGTCACTGTCCAGAACCCCTGAACCAGAGGAGGAGGGCTCGAAGGGGAAGCTACTTCTCCTAGTCCTCAACAGATGAGGCTGTGATGTGCCTCCCCCCCATCATTAGCTCATGATTTCATGAACTTCCAAGACCTTACTAAGAGGGTGGCGGATGAGCTGCAGATTCCTCTACAGTAGGTGCCAGATACACATCACAAGCTGGTAGATATTCAGCACACCACCTCCTCATCCAAAATTGCCCTCCCAATTAATGAAGCAATTCTAGTTCCTGCCAAAGTCATCTGGTGAACACTAATCTCCATTGCACTAACCTACAAGAGCTGACAAAAATACTACATCCCTCCCAAAGAGGCAGAGTTCCTGTTTCAGCATCCATAACCCAGCTCCATCATAGTGGGTGCGGTATGCACGAGGCAAGCAACAGCATACCAAGTAGACCCCATACAGTGAGGATCAGAAAAAGCTAGATCTCTTTGGGAGGAAGGCATATTTATTGGCAACATGGCAGTTTAGAGTCGCAAACTACTGAGCTATCATGGCTAAATATTATCGTATTAATTATGGGAAACTCAGTGTTTCTGACAGGTTTCAGAGTAGCAGCTGTGTTAGTCTGTATTCGCAAAAAGAAAAGGAGTACTAGTGGCACCTTGGAGACTAACAAATTTATTTGAGCATAAGCTTTCGTGAGAGGCAAATAAATTTGTTAGTCTCTAAGGTGCCACTAGTACTCCTTTTCTTTCAGTGTTTCTGGACATTTTACCAGACACACACAAGGAGCAGGACATTGTCAGAGATGGTCAGTTAGTAGCCAGAACAGCACTACAGATGGCGCCGGATGCAGCTAATTCAGTGGCCCACTTGGTCTCCATGGCAGTGAGACCCACCTGCTCCAACCTGGGATCGTAACCTAGTTCTCAGAGCTTTGACCAGACCTCCGTTTGAGCCCATGGCAACTTGCTCTCTCAACACCTGTACATGAAGACTGCATTTCTAATGGCCATCACCACCTCAACTAGGTGCATAGAAGAAATAGCAGCCCTAATAGCACACTTACCATACATGGTCTTTTTTAAAAAGACAAAGTAACTTTAAGTCTGCATCCCAAGTTTCTCCCTAAAGTTGCCTTGACTTTCCATATGAATCAGCAGATCTGTCTTCCTGTTTTTTCCCTAAAACCACATTATGACAACAAGGAGGCCATTCTGAATACGCTAGATTTTAGAAGAGCACTAGCATTCTACTTTGACAGAATTAAGGACTTCAGGAGGTCCTTTAAACTCTTCCTTTCACTTGCGGAAAGATCCAAAGGCTCTGCAATACCATAAGAGCGGCCATACTGGGTCAGACCAAATGTCCATCTAGCCCAGGATCCTGTCTTCTGACAGTGGCCAATGCCAGGTGCCCCAGAGGGAATGAACAGAATAGGTAATCATCAAGTGATCCGTCCCCTGTTACCCATTCCCAGCTTCTGGGAACAGAGGCTAAGGACGCTATCCCTGCCCATCCTGGCTAATAGCCATTGATGGACCTATCCTCCATGAACATATCTAGTTCTTTTTTGAACACTTTTCAGAGTAACAGCCGTGTTAGTCTGTATTCGCAAAAAGAAAAGGAGTACTTGTGGCACCTTAGAGACTAACCAATTTATTTGAGCATGAGCTTTCGTGAGCTACAGCTCACTTCATCCGATGAAGTGAGCTGTAGCTCACGAAAGCTCATGCTCAAATAAATTGGTTAGTCTCCAAGGTGCCACAAGTACTCCTTTTCTTTTTTTGAACACTGTTATAGTCTTGGCCTGCACAACATCCTCTGGCAAGGAGTTCCACAGGTTGACTGTGAGTTGTATGAAAAAATACTTCCTTTTGTTTGTTTTAAACCTGCTGCCTATTAATTTCATTTGGTAACCCTTAGTTCTTGTGTTATGAGTAAATAACACTTCCTTATTTACTTCTCTACAACAGTCATGATTTTATAGACTTCAATCATATTCCTCCCCCTTAGTTGTCTGTTTTCCAAGCTGAAAACAGTCTTAATCTCTTCTGCAGTCTTAATTTCCCAGTCTTAATCTCTCCTCCATATGAAAGCTGTTCCATACCCCTAATAATTTTTGTTGCCATTTTCTGAACCTTTTCCAATTCCAGTATACCTTTTTTAAGATGGGGACGACCACATCTGCACGCAGTATTCAAGATATGGGCATACCATAGGAATCATGGACCTGGAAGGGACCTCGAGAGGTCGTCTAGTCCAGATCCCTACACTCAAGGCGGGACTAAGTATTGTCTAGACCATCCCTGACAAGTGTTTGTCCAGCCTGCTCTTAAAATACCCAATGATGGAGATTCCACCACCTCCCTAGGCAATTTATTCTAGTGCTTAACTGCTCTGATAGTTAAGACGTTTTTCCTAATGTCCAACCTAAACTGCCCTTGCTGCAATTTAAGCCCATTGCTTCTTGTCCTATCCTCCGAGGTTAAGAACAACAGTTTTTCTCCCTCCACCTTATAACAACCTTTTATGTACTTGAAAACTGTTATCATGTCCCCCCTCAGTCTTCTCTTCTCCAGACTAAACAAACCTAATTTTTTCAATCTTCCCTCATAGGTCATGTTTTCTAGACCTTTAATCATTTTCCTTGCTCTTCTCTGGACTTTCTCCAATTTGTCCACATCTTTCCTGAAATGTGGCGCCCAGAAGTGGACACAGTGCTCCAGTTGAGGCCTAATCAGAGTGGAGTAGAGCGGAAGAATTACTTCTTGTGTTTTGTTTACAATACTCCTGCTAATATATCCCAGAATGACGTTTGGTTTTTTTGCAACAGCGTTACACTGTTGACTCATATTTAGCTTGTGATCCACTATGACCCCCAGATCCCTTTCCGCAGTATTCCTTCCTAGGCAGTCATTTCCCATTTTGTATGTGTGCAACTGATTGTTCCTCCTAAGTGGAGTACTTTTGCATATGTCCTTATTGAATTTCATCCAATTTACTTCAGACCATTTCTCCAGGTTTCATTCATAAAACTTTGCTTATGAAGTTATATTAATAAAGTGAACAATTAAAAACTATTTCATTGATCAGTTCTACAATAACAGCTAATTTAGATCCCATCATTTTATGTGTATAGTTTCTAATGTGCATATTGGCTCAAAGACTATCCAAATGGGTCTCGTGTTACATTAATCACTGTTATTGGGTGCAAACTGTTGCCTCTGTCTGGAATCTTTATGCACTCCACAATTTCTACCTTGGTTGCATTCCTTAAAGATGTCCCCTATCTTGGAAATCTGCAGAGCTGGGACTTAGATCTCTGTCCACACTTTCACAGAACAGTATGCAATCACTGGAGATTTGGCCTTCAATGCCATCTTCGACTCCGCAGTACTCTGTAGTAACAGACTCCACTCCAAAGTCCCAGCCATCCAGGAGGGATACTGCTGTGAAGTTACTTACAGTGGAACACATACAGAGGGACACATCTCAAAGAACAGTCAAATACTAGTTTTGCCTTAAATTGTAGTGTTGAGAAATGGCAAAGGAAGTGATTTTAACTCCTTTTATAGCTTTTCCTCTCTCCATCAGTCCTTGAATAGATTCCAGAACTTAACCAAATTTAATAAAATGAAGATTTGAGCTAGAGTCTTCCCAGTGTTGTTTTCTTGTAACTTCTGCCTGTGGTCTGAAAATGGGTTCATGGGCTCCTGCCTAGGACACTGGCTAGCTGTCAAGACCACGATATTGCTGGGGTGTTTAAAATGCTACTGCATTGTGCATAGTAGCTATGTAAACAGTATTCTGGTGTTCCATGTTGGTGTCATTGATTCCAAATCAAATGTGCTGAAGTTAAAAGTAAATTTTTAATTGCCAAACTCAACCTGATCTGATAGACATTTCCACTATCTTTCTGGCTCACATTACCTGTATCGAGGTTTCTACAGCTGAGAACTTAGTAAATAATTCTGTTGATGCTAATCAGGGGATCCATCTCACTCTCCTGTAGTTGTTTTGGCCCTGCAGGGCTCACAAAAGTAGAAATCTCAGATAAGCTATATGTACCAGGGCAGGTATGCCAGATAAGAAGGTACAGGTTTTTTTTTTTCAAGGCACTTTTCTGACCATATAGTTTTAAAATGAGTCCAAATAGAAAGCATGTAAATCAAGGCCCCATGATTTGTTTCCATACACCAGATTAAAATGCTAAGAAGTTGAACTGCATATAGAAGTTGTCCTTCTCAAAGATGGCCTGAGATACTAGCAGTGTTGTTTTCGTAACCTTACTAAGCAGGATTAGTGAAATTGGTTTTACATTTCATTTCACAGTATCCTTTTTGGGGAAAGGGTGAAGGGGCTAGTACAGTGTACTCCTGATATAATACTGTGCCCCCCCCAAAAAAAATTCTGCACCCAGTATTTTAAAATTCTGCAAACTTTATTTGTCAATAAATAAATGTGATGGCTCCAACATGGTAGTAGCCTGTGCTCCCCAATGCAAGCACGGAGATGGGAGATCACCCTGCAGCCCTGTCCCCTCCTCCCTGGGACACGGACTCAGTGGTGAGGCTGCACCCATCCCTGAAATGGCACAAGGGCTAGGCCTGCCCCAGAAACACCCCGGGGCCCTGCACCTCCATGCCACGTACACTAGGAATAGGAAGGAAGGCTCAGCCCAGCTGGGTGCAAGTGGGAGGGGATCCAGGTGTGGGGTGAGAGGTTCTGTATGGGGAAATCTGGGTGCAGGTTGCTTGGTGGGGGGTCTGGGTGCCAGGGGCAGTCTGGATGGAGATCTGGGGTGGAGTTTGTCAGAGTGGGGGTATGAGAGCAGGGACAGTTTGGGTGCAGGGGTGAGGGTCCAGATGCTGGGAGGGTGGGGCTTGGGTGCAGGGGGTTCTGTGTGGGGGATCTGTATATGGGGGGAGGTCCCAGATGTATGAGGGTTGGGCAGATGGGGGAGCAGCTCCTTATACAGTGACTCCTCACCCCCCTTGACTGAGGCGCAATGTGGGCAGGAAGCAGGGGGAGGGAAGGTTTCTGGGGATGGGTCTGACCCAGCCCTGGCTGCTCCTTGCAGGAGAAGAGGAAGGCCCAGCCCAGCCAGGATTAACAGCTGAGCCTGGCACAGGGTAGGAGCCACTGGCTGGAGCATCCCCAGCCCCGCCCTGCCCCCTCCCCCCCGATTTACCTCTCAGATGGCTGCTCTGGGCACCCAAAACAACGCACCCGCGCTGCTGGGGAGTGGCACATGACGACTTTTGCAGATTCCCTTTGCTTCCCCATCAGAGAGTCATTTTTCAGCGGGGAAGCAAAGAAATCTGTGGGGAAATTAATTCTGCTCATGTGCAGTGGTGAAGAATTCCCCCAGGAATAGTACAGTGGTCTTCAAGCCATCTGAAGTCATAGTTATCTTACTAACTTTTGGAAACAGATCAACCATGTTTTGTGGTGGTTTTGGTTTTTTGTTTTTTGTTTTTAACCCCTTGGTAGAAATATAGCTTTTAGTGCTTTACTTAGGACCCCAAATATAGGAAAATGCTGACATTTGAAACAATGGGTTCTTTTCATTTGGTTATTGCAGCTTCTGTACAATTGTTCCCAGAACTGTTATTAAAATCTACAAAAAGCTTTTATTTCAAAGCAAAGTAGCATATCTTTCCAGAAAGCTCTCAGCTTTTTCCTAATCAGTTTTCAGAGTAGTAGCCATGTTAGTCTGTATCCACAAAAAGAAAAGGAGTACTTGTGGCACCTTACAGACTAACAGATTTATTTGAGCATAAGCTTTTGTGAGTTACAGCTCACTTCATCAGATGCATTCAGCGGAAAATACAGTGGGGAGATTTGTATGCACAGAGAACATGAAACAATGGGTGTTACCATAAATACTGTAACGAGAGTTATCAGGTAAGGTGAGCTATTACTAGCAGGAGAGGTGGGGGGGGGGGTTTTGTAGTGATAATCAAGATGGGCCATTTCCAGCAGTTGACAAGGACATTTGAGGAAGGGGGGGGGGGGAGAATAAACATGGGGAAATAGTTTTACTTTGTATAATGACCCATCCACTGCCAGTCTTTATTCAAGCCTAAGTTAATTGTATCCAGTTTGCAAATTAATTCCAATTCAGCAGTCTCTCGTTGGAATCTGTTTTTGAAGATTTTTGTTGAAGAATAGCCACTTTTAGGTCTGTAATCGAGTGACCAAAGAGATTGAAGTGTTCTCCGACTGGTTTATGAATGTTATAATTCTTGACGTCTGATTTGTGTCCATTTGTTCTTTTACATAGAGACTGTCCAGTTTGACCAATGTATGTGGCAGAGGGGCATTGCTGGCACATGGTGGCATATATCACATTGGTAGATGTGCAGGTGAACGAGCTTCTGATAGTGTGGCTGATGTGATTAGGTCCTCTGATGGTGTCCCCTGAATAGATATGTGGACACAGTTGGCAACGGGCTTTGTTGCAAGGATAGGTTCCTGGGTTAGTGGTTCTGTTGTGTGGTTGCTGGTGAGTATTTGCTTCAGGTTGGGGGGCTGTCTGTAAGCAAGGACTGGCCTGTCTCCCAAGATCTGTGAGAGTGTTGGGTCGTCCTTCAGGATAGGTTGTATATGCTTGATGATGCGTTGGAGAGGTTTTAGTTGGGGGCTGAAGCTGATGGCTAGTGGCGTTCTGTTATTTTCTTCGTTGGGCCGTTCCTGTAGTAGGTAACTTCTGGGTACTCTTCTGGCTCTGTCAGTCTGTTTCTTCACTTCAGCAGGTGGGTATTGTAGTTGTAAGAATGCTTGTAATAGCTTACCTTACCTGATCACTCTCGTTACAGTGTGTATGGTAACACCCATTGTTTCATGTTCTCTGTTTATATAAATCTCCCCACTGTATTTTCCACTAAATGCATCCGATGAAGTGAGCTGTAGCTCACAAAAGCTTATGCTCAAATAAATTGGTTAGTCTCTAAGGTGCCACAAGTACTCTCTTTCTTTTTCCTAATCAGTGTGACATTTTCAACCAGAGATTTTGGGGAATATCCACAATGTTCACATAAAAGTGGTAGCCAGACAATTTTTATAAGCTCCAGTCTGGGATCTGAAAAAATGGAAAGCTGGACAGTTAATCTTTAAAATCTCAAAGGGTTCTAACAGACTGTTTTAAGCAGGATTAAACTAGTTCAGCCTATTAAGCAAGTAAGACTGATGGGATAATCCAGTGAGCAATTGGTAGTTCTCAGCCATGTGCACAGTTTTACATGAAATTACTTGGCCTTATCTCACATACCCCATATTAATACATTGCATATATTTAATAAAAAAATATTTTTTAGTTATTCAGGGCCCTTCTTGACCCAAATTGTCACTTTGTTAAATTGAATTGATGCACTTTGTTCAGAAAAATTTTTTAACTGTCAATACAGACTTTATTATTAAACAAAAGACAAAACGAATGCATGTTTCTTACATCAGTGATTTTATTTTGAAGTCTGTCACTATTGATCGCAACATAGCAAACACAACAAATGAGTTTTAAAACAACATGCAGTTATAGTTCTTATACAATTTCAAAGCTTCTTAAATAACTGCTTTTCACTGATCTTATTTCCATTCTATTGATATCTTTAGCTCTTCTGAAATAGAGATGTCAAAGACCGTAGATAAAGTTAGAATGGCACAAAGTCAAGTTTTTTTTCCCATCCTGGATTTAATATCCACATAAAATGGGTATGCATTTGTATTTTCTAAATTCAAAACAAAACTGTGAACGGAAAATATAGGAACAGCCTAACAAATCTCAGTGCGAGCATGTTTCCAGTAGACTCCAGGGTTCCTTGCGGATAGGGCCTCCATGAATATGGGTTGTCTACACTTAAACCACGGCAGTGGCACTGCTGTAGCACTTCAGAGAGGACACTACCTAGGCTGATGGGAGGAGTTCTTCTGTCAGCGTAGGTACTGCCCCAAGAGGCAGCTGCCAGGATTCTCCCATCGACCTAGCGTTTTCTACACCGGTGGTTAGGTCGGTTTAACTGCGTTGCTCAGGAGTGTGGATTTTTCACACCCGTGAGCTGTGTAGTTATACCAACCTGATTTTCTCGTGTAGACCAGGCCTCAGCAAGAAGCATACTATTGAAAGCCTTGTATACACATCCGTCTCCAAACGTAAGGAATAACACAGAAGGGGTTGCAGCTGTTAAGATGATAAAGCACATCCAGTGCTGATGACACTCTGGACATTGAACTATGCTTCCACACACAAGGTGGATGAGGTAATATATTTTATTGGACCAACTTCTGTTGATGAAAGAGACATACTTTCAAGCCACACACAGCTCTGTACAGATCAAAAGCTTGTCTTTTTCACCATCAGAAGTTGGCCCAATAAAAGAGATTACCTTACCCAACTTGACTCTAATATCCTGGGACCAACACTGAAAACAAGCTTCCACCCACCCATGTTTTGGTTTTACGGTTTATCTACGAGTATTTTTAATAATTTGTTTATAATCCAGAGCAGTACATTTTGAATTCCTGTCGCGAAACACAAATAAATGTGTGTCCAGCCTGAGACCCTTCCAAGAACAGGACTTTCATAGGAACTATTTCAGCCATTTGAACAGAGGTAAGAATAGTGCCTTTCTAGTAGAAAATATGAAAGCTGACTCATCTCAAAGTTTAGCATCAGTTTAAGGCAGTTTTATTTTATTTTACACAATTTTACTAATTCTCAGAGTATCTTTGTGCAGGACCCATGTTCTCTTCATCCATGGTAAGTGAAGGGAGCAGAGCAGAAAGTTTCATTTAATAAGTGTCTTATCATTTGCAGCACACCGAAAATGGAAGGTCTGTTGTAAATTTAAATAGAAGCCTTCGGGGCTGATGTGTGCTGTTTGCTATCAGCTGGTTTATTTTACCTTTTTTTTTCCTTTTCTTTTTCTGTTGTGCAGTTTGTTGCATAATTTAAGGACCCGGATCTAAGGCTTGGCGGCCTGTCCCTTGTGTTTCTTGGTTTATGACTGTCGGCTTTGCGGAATACGGCTGAGATGAAAGGATTTCTTGAGGATGCAAACTATTCTATTGGCTTGCTGGATGAAGGAGCAACTCTTGGAGATGTTATTGACAACTATGTTTATGAACATACACTTGTAAGTATTTGATACCCACGCCTTCTAATTTAACTGAATTAATTTTCATGTATAATTTTCTAGTACTTAAATTTTTCAGTTCCTAGTTTCAAATTGTTTGACTAGCAAGTGTATTGTAGGCAAGATGGCAATGACGCATACAGTTAAGTTTGCCTAACCTGTTTAATTATAAACCCCTTTCCAATTGCTTATAACTTTGCTGAATTTTAACCATTTGGGCTGAAATTTTCCATGTTTGCTCTCTGCCTCAGGCTGAATTTTGTTGGCAAAGTTTGAGCAAAACCTGGTCAGCCACTTCCAAGAATGAGGTTGTGGGGAAAATAGCTTTGCCAGTGTTAAATAAATAAAATTCTCCAGCTGTTCCTATGAAGAGCTTAGCTATGGGATTTGGAGCAGCGACCTGAAGTTTGGCCAGTATTTAGTGCTGGGGTTAGAGAAGTGACTTTTATTGCCCCCATGAAAATTTGCCCAGATTTGGCTGATTCATAAGCCTCTGAAAATAATCATTTGCACATGCTCAGAGATTGTTTGGGTCTTCCTGTTAAAAATTTCTATATTCCATCTGCACTGAGCAGTCCCACAGAGCCCTTGGTAAGTGCACTTACCGCATATGGTAAGTGCACTGTATATGCTCCCCGTTCCCAACGAACCTCCTACATGCTAGGAACAGAGGGGTGGGGTAACAACAGCAGCAGCTCCTCCTTCAGCCTAGAGGAAGGTATGCTGCACTGGGAGCCAGGAAGAGACAGTGAGTTCTAGTCTTGGATCTTCTACTGACTAGTTTTATTAATTCTGTGATGTCATAGACTTTTTTTATTGAGCAAGGTCTCACACCCCAAAGTTAAGAAGCAGGCAGACAGCATAAAGGGGTAATGGAAGTGTTGCACAAGGCCATCTGTGGCAGAGCTCAGAATAGAACCCTGTTCTTTAATATGCCATACCTAAGAGTTAACCAGGTTGCACAGGTGACCTGGCATTTTCCTAACTTTTGAGTGCTTGACTTTAGAACCTTAATGTACTTTTAGTATAGATTCTTGTATAGAATTGTAATTATAATCTTGATGCCTCAGATAGATGGGGGAAAGAACCTCAAATCACGTCAAACCAACCTAATATCCTTCTCTGACAGGGTAACAAGGCTTGTGGAGGGGGGAAAGCAGTAGATGTCATATCTCAACTTTAGTAAGACTTTTGATACTGTCTCACATGATCTCTTCATAAGCAAACTAGGGAAATTTAGCCTAGAGATGAATCTGCTATAAGGTGGGTGCACAACTGGTTGGAAAATCGTACTCTGAGAGTAGCTATCAATGGTTCATAGTCAAACTGGAAAGGCATATCAAATGGGTTGCAGTAGAGATCTGTCCTGGGTTCAGTTCTAGTCAATATCTTCATAAATTTGCCTAGTGGCATAGAGAGTACACTTATAAAGTTTGCAGATGATGCCAAGTTGGGAGGGGTTGCAAGCACTTTGGAGGATAGGATTAGAATTCAAAATGATCTGGACAAATTGAAGAAATGGTCTGAAAGAAATAGGATGAAATTCAGTAAGGACAAGTGCAAAGTACTACACTTGGGAAGGAATAATCAATTGCACAAATACAAAATGGGAAACAGCTGCCTAGGAAGAAGTACTGCAGAAAAAGATCTGGGGGTTATAGTGGATCACAAACTAAATATGAGTCAACACTGTAATATTGTTACCAAAAAAGTGAACATCACTCTTGGACATAGCAGCAGGAGTGTTGTAAGCAGGACGTGAGAAGTAATTCTTCCACTCTGCTCAGCGCTATGGTCTCAATTGGAGTACACTGCTCAGCACTAAATTGCCCAGCAAAGGCCTCCACAGGAAAGATATGGAGAAAGTCCAGAGGAGAATGACAAAAATTATTGAAGGTCTAGAAAACTTGACCTACAAGGAAAGGTTGAAAAAATTGGGTTTAGTCAAGAGAAGACTGAGGGGGGACATAAAAGTTTTCAAGTACATAAAAGGTTGTTACAAAGAAGAGGGTGATAAATTGTTCTCCTTATCCACTGAGGACAGGACAAGAAGTAATGGGCTTAAATTGCAGCAAGGCAGACTTATATTAGACATTAGGAAAAATTTTTCAAATTTTGAGGGTAGTTAAGCACTGGAACCAATTACCTAGGAAAGTTGTGGAATCTCCACTAGATGTTTTAAAGATAAGGATAGATAAAGATCTGCCGGGGATGGTCATGATTAAGGCTACGATACAGTCACAGTTATTTTTAGTAAAAGTTATGTACAGGTCACGGGCAATAAACAAAAATTCACGGTCTGTGACCTGTCCGTGGCTTTTACTAAAAATACCTGTGACTAAATCTGGGGCGGGCGCTGCTGGGGGACATCTGGGGGGTGTGGCTGAGGCTAGGGGGTGCGGGGGGGGGGTGTTGCTGGGGGGGAAGCATCCAGGGGGGTGGCTGAGGCAAGGCATCCAGGGGTCAACGGACCGCAGCAGCTGGTGTGGCTGTCCTGGGGGCCACCTGAGTAGCTGTCCCCAGAGTCGGCTGCTCTGGGGTCAGCCACACTGGCCCTTGCAGAAGTCACAGAAAGTCACTGAATCCGTGACTTCCATGATCTCCGTGACAGACACGGAGCCCTAGTCATGATAAATACTTAATCCTGCCTCAGTGCAGGGGACTGGACTAGATGACCTATCGATGTGCCTTCCAGTCCTACATTTCTGTGATGCTATGGCCCTGGCCCTGCTCAAGAAAGTTGAGGACTTTTTTTTTTTTTTTATAAAGAAGTGCTTGTAATGGAAATATTTTGTTACCTTAAATATAGTTCTTGCAAAAGCCATAATACTAGGCATTTAAGGTAGGGCCTTTCATCCAAGGAATTTTAAAGTATTATGTAAATAATTTTAACAACTTCCTCGAAGGAATAGGTATTGCCTTCATTTTAAATTTGGGTAAATTGTGGCACAGAAGTCAAATGAATTGTCCACGGTCATACATTAAGCAAATGGCAGAATAAAAAATATATAACCTATGATTCCCAGTCATTCTTTGACCTAATAAACATGAGATATTTGTGCGTCCTAGGATATTTTTGCTTTGACTTCAGGTCCACCATTATAGATACGTGATTTTTATTTTTCTACTGTCCTTTGTTTATAGACTGGAAAAAATGCATTTTTTGTTGGTGATCTTGGAAAGCTTCTGAAGAAACACAACCAATGGCAGAATGTGATGGCACCAGTAAAACCATTTTACACTGTAAAATGCAATTCCACTCCAGGTGTACTTGAGATTTTGGCAGCTCTTGGAATTGGGTTTGCATGTTCTAGTAAAGTGAGTGTTTGTTCTATATATCCTGTTTGCCTGTCAAATTACCCTCTCTCTATCCTGGAGTTCATTAAATTTGTCCTGTATAAAACTTATGCTCTTGGTGTTAGTTACCATGCGGACACATTCTTTGCCTTAAACTGTAAACCCTTCATTATGATTTAGTATAGCAATTCCATTTTGTACTCTTGAAGCAGCTTATAATATACAGTTTAATTAGAAGAAAACCTTATTTGAGCTATATATCCCCACATAAATTGAAGATAAATTCGCTACTGAAACTCATTTGACTTGTGTTTAACACTTTAATACTGTCTTGTTTTTCAGTCTGAAATGGCATTGGTACAAGACTTGGGCATTGCTCCTGAAAACATTATATATACAAATCCTTGCAAGCAAGCTTCTCAGATAAAATATGCAGCGAAAGCTGGGGTAAACATCATGACTTGTGACAATGAAAGTGAATTAAAGAAAATTGCACGTAACCATCCAAGTGCTAAGTAAGTGTTGCATTGAAAAGAGAGAGAAATCTTAGTTTTTCTTATTGTTGTGGGAATTTAACTTTGGCTGTGGTATGGTTTGTCTGTTTACCTGGAAGCAAGAGAAGCATGTGGGTTTTTTAGTGCAGTTTACTTGCATGTATTTTGTCCAACCTTGGCTCTGGTGTAGCAGTGTTTCTCTAAAGATATTTTGTTGCAGGATTTTCTCTTCTGGGTCTCAGCTTCCTAGCATAACAGGTGGAACTTCCTATGCTCAGGAGAACCTGGGGGGAACTTTGGCTTTGGGGGCCCAACTTTCACTTCAGTATTCTGGCAGTTTAATTTCAGTACGTTGGCACCTGCCTTGAGGCCTCAGCTTCTCTTCATCTACAAGTAATCTTGCTTTGCATGGCTTCAGTGTTTTATTTCAGGATGTCATCCATTTACTTGACTCCCAACAGCTTCAATTGTCAACAAATGACCACATACACTGAATCTTCTGCCTGGGATTTGGGTGTGCTGTGTAGTGGTGTCAGATACACCTGCAGATGTCACAAGCGAATTAAGAGTAATGGGTATTGCCTTCAGTCCCTTCTTGAGATACCCCAGCCATGGCTCAGAGTACTTCAAAAGAGAAATCACTCAATCATAAACCTGAGTCTGCTTCAGCTGCTGAGGGCTGGAGTTCCGTTAGTGCCACCCACATTGGTACAGATTCCACTTCCCTCCAGACCCAGTGCGAGAGAGCTTCCCCTCAAAGCATCTTGCATCATTCCCATTCATAGCTTGGGGGTCGCCTATGGTCCGAGCCTCCCAAGACACTGCAAGTTAGTACTTTAAGTGAACAGTACTGTGCTTCACATTGGTGAACAAGGCATTGCTTCCACGTAAATTTCAACAGGAAACACCAAGAAACAAGTTGCCCTGACATATCACTACCAAAGCACCTGACTCTGTTCAGGTTCACATCTTGGAGATGGATGTGGGGAGATTCTGTGATGGTACGTGTTTGGGATCTTGCCACATCCCTCCTGGTTATCTCTCAGGCTGTCCCAAAGGCTACAGTACTCCCTTCAGTGCTTATCTCCCACCCTGCTTTGAGACCTGGTGGCGCTTCACACAATCAGAGCACCGTCTGCACAGAGACTACACTCACACTGAGCTGGTGCATGAAGCATTGGCTTTGACATAGGTACCTCATGCAATTGAAGGGTCTTAAGAAAAGCAGTGTAGATGACTTCTGTGGTATTGTGTATGCTCCATTAGCGTGTTAGATAGATCACTATAGTGGGAGCAGGGTGGTGATCAGGATGACATGGCTTCTATTGGGAATCAGATAAGCTGACCACCAACTAATGGCAAATACATTTCCATTGCAGAGCAGCAGCAGGTTAGCAAGACTGTGGGAGGAACTGGCTTCCTCCAGTTTCTTGAAAAACTGGCTAAGTTGGCTAGTTTGAGTTAGTGCCAGTTCAGGAATCTTCAAAGGCTATAATCAAGACTTTCACCTCCATCCAGTAGGCTTGTGGTACCATTGCACCCTCTTTGGGTCCAGCTGGTGAAGAAGTATCAGGCTGCCCAGACTGTTGTCCCTGTCAGACAGTCAAGAAGTATTTCAGCTAAGTTTCCCCTCTCTCTGCCCTGCCCCATCCCCACATGAGCTTGTGGTTGAGGTGACCATGGCTGGAACAGACTGTTCATTGTGATCCTGATCTTCAGTGCTAAGATTCTTTTGGACAAAGGTTTACTAGTGCACAGTTGGCTCCTTTAGCATGGTGAAATATCAGTTCTTCACGGTCAAAGGACAGACTGACTTTTGAAAAAAGGCCTCTGCCCTGGTTCAGTCAGTCTTTTTGGACAAAATGCCAGGACTCTTTAAGGTACATAACTAATCTTAGTGCAGGAGGGCATGGACCTGGGCTGGCATCTGGTACAGACAGCCTTTGATGTGGGTGATGGTAGCTAGCAGGTGTATGTGAAAGCCTTTATAAGCTAAAGACCCTGTTAAAGGATCATTCAATCAAAGTGGCTTGTGCTGTCTTCCTCGTGGATGTTTCTAGCAGTGTACAAGACGGCTACATGATGCTTGCTCCATGCATGTACAAAGCAGTTGCTTAGATTCAGCTTACAGGAAGAAATCCCATTTTGGAGTATAAATCCTGTACAACTTGTGAGTCCAAATTCTCTTACTATATAGTTTTATTTCTTTCTGGATTTCACCTGAGTTGGCTAAACTTTTGAAGTCGTTGTGTTTGTCCTACAGTCTGAAGTGATAAGCCTGGTTTTCCTTTTGGGAGTTATCTTATACCTTCTTTGTGTACTTCAGAAATAATTTCATATTTTTGCATTGACTTGCCTTTGCTGCCTGTTCCAATCATGTGACTTTAGTTACTTGCATTCCTGGAGAGAATCCTGCACAGAAAATTGTACTTCTTCTCTGAAGATTTTCATCCATCTCTGTCGATGTTTGAAGAGGAACCTTTTTGAAGTGTTGGTTTCTCAGATTTTGATGCTTTTACTATTCAGCCTTCTGAAGCATTCTTTTCTTCTAATCATTTTGTTTTGTGATTGGCTAATTTTTCTTTGCGGAGCCTTCACATTTTGCTAAAATGTGGAATTGACTGAAAGAATCCAAAGGCACTAATTAAGCTCAGGGTGTCATGTGACCTCTGGTAGGGAAAGAATGGCTCATGCTGCTACCCACTACCATTGCCTTTAAGGGCCAAAAAGCACCAAGATCTTGGATTTCCTCCAGCCTCACTTTAGCCAGCTGAGACCCAGGTGTGAGAATCCTGCAAGATATTTTGAGAAGAGCAGAATTACAAGGTAAAGTAGTTTTCTCTTTTTATCTTGTACAGTTGTTTTCGCTAGAAAATCTTTACTGATGCTTTATAATGCTGTCATGAAAACTTGTCAGTTCAGTATGGCATATGTAGTCTTGGTTAACAAATGTTTTCAGACTAACCTTGGTGCTACTTAAGCTGTAGTGTGCAAAAATAGATATATTTTTGGAGTTTTCATATGATGAATTCAAAGGATTTGATTTTTGATTAAATAACTAGGCCGAATATATAGGTTTGTCCAAATGTTATTACGGAATACTGTATAACTAAAATTGTTTAATTTTGATAAATGATTTTTAAAAAATTCCTCTGAAGTGTTTGTGTTGGTAAAAGAGAACCAGGAAATGAAACTGGCCAGTCTACTTTAATTATCCAAAATGAGTGAAATGCCAGCAGTAACAAATGGCATAAATGACGAGCAAGGATGCTGAAGGGCACACATGGAAGAAATGGAAGTTAGATGATTCCCCCTACCCCCCCGGCATATACCTTTAAACCTGTAAATGTTTGCAATTTGAGGGTTCCATTAAATTTTTGGCAGCCGTTAGATTATCACATCGCTGGTAGTAGCCAATAGTGTGCTTATCTTTGCTTGGCAAGGAGACTGTGATCTTTCCTTTCAGATGTAGAACTTGCCAGTTATCCATGCCTTTTTCATCTCCAGATTGGATTACTGCAGTTCACTCTGCATGGGGTGCTTGGACTTCACCAGCCAACCTTCAGCTAGTGCAAAATGCGGCTTTTTATGTTTGATGGTGTTTCTCACTTGGGATTGAAAATGGAATCATTGACCCTTTTAGCTGACGTTGAGTGAGTTTGTATTAATATAATCTTGTGTTTGTACATTCTCTGGTTTTGATAGGCATGTCTTATCAAATTACCACTCCACAGCAATTAAATCATAACAAGACTGATTAAATATCAACTAATGAGACTCAGCTCACGAAGCTACAAGAAATTAGCCACCTATGCTCTAGCCAAAGACTGAGTTAATAGGTCTTCTAGCTATGATATGTGAGACCCATTGGAGGAGGAGAAATGGCACTCAGACAGCAGCCTCCTTCTCACAGGCAACCAGGAAATAATGGGGGAGGGAATGGAACACCCCTTGCACCCAGTCCAACTGCCAGTGGAGATGGGGGGATGGGAGGGGTCTCTACATGGATCAGACTTCTACCAGACAAGGCTGATGTAAGAAGAGAAACACAGCAGGCTCCAAAGGGAATCCCAGGGCACTCTTCCTCCTGCCAGCCAGGAGGAAAGGGCTGGAGAGAAGCAATCCCATTGTCACTAAAGAGCAGCTTTTGAGCAAGCACTCCTTATGAGACGGTAACCCTTTCTTTATTACAGCACCCAACAGACTCTTGCTGCTACAACAGAGTCTTAGTTGCTGCATTTCCAAATCCCTTTTCCTTGTTGGCTCAATGTTTTAGCCCCTAATTGCTAGTTTTTTCTCTGTACAGGATTGTTTTTATTAGGTTCACTTGACTCATCCATCGATGGAGCTGGAGTACTGACAACATAATCAACATACTTCTGACAGTCTTCAGGCTTCACATGTGCTGATGATGATGTAAACCAACTGTGCCCCAATCATCTTCCCCTTCTCTTAGGCTCTTACTACGTATTGCCACAGAAGACATTAGTGGAGCTGAGGAGATGAACATGAAATTTGGCACCATGCTGAAGAGCTGTAGGCACCTCATGGAATGTGCTAAGGAGCTTGAAGTCCAAATAGTTGGTGTTAAGTGAGTAGCTTTTTCATTTTCCCTTTATGTGTAATATTAAATATTCAAACTTAGATTTAACTCAAATTATTTTTTATTGTGCCAATTTATTCTCCTTTCCTTATAGGGAACAATATAAAATCCAGTTGTATCATTTCAGAATTTTTGGTGACACTTAAGCATTCAAATCAGTATGAAACAGAAAAGTAATTGCATTTGAGCTACATAAAGTGAATTTAATGCAATCCATAGTGGGAATGTGAAATCCCTTCTGCTGTAGTCAGAAAAACTGCTAGAGCATTTCATCCACTGACTTCCCTACTCTTGCTGTTGTGCTTTCCAGTGATTAGCTTTTATCTGTCTAACTCTGCATAGAAAAATAAACAGTTGAACTGATAAAAGCCAGTAGTTAAGTGTGGGAAAATCAGTACAGATACTAGGTGAGATAATGCTGTAAGATTTAACTATGGAAAGTTTTTAGTGATGTCCATAGTAATCACTTCAAATTCAGAGTTCTAGTAATTTTAGTTTTTGACCTGTAGATGGCAGAGGATCTTCTTGAAGTGTTTTTAGTCTTCCTAAACTGAGTGACCTGTGGCTCTTAAATCTAGAGTAAGCTAGATACACAAAGATGAAAAATTCTCATATCACACTGATCAAAAATCGATGCACAAATTGTCTGTACTCTTTCAACTGCTGAAAAAACTTGTGGAACACTAATGAATGTGTTTGATAGATTAAGGAAACAGTCAAAGTAAGAGGAATATTCCTTTATCAGTCACTGGGGGTGGGTTAAAAAAAATCTATTTTTTTAACCTAAACAAATTGGATTTTTTAAATTAAATACATTTTTATTATTTAATAAATTAACCTATTTAAAATTGAAGTTAGTAATGTATGTTAATGCCTAAACTTAAAGTATTAAAATTAAATTTAAAAAAAATCAAGCAGTATATGTTTGCTGGCAAAGTTTTAAAGAAAGTCAAAGCACTGAACTAATGGAAGTCATTGGCTAAGCACCTGGAACCAGTGTGTGTTGAAATGCTAAACCAGCTTTTGACAGCATTAGCTGCTTCTGCAAGTACAGAGAGAATATTTTCTTCATTTCAGTTTATTCAGTTAGTTCAGTTTAATGACTAATTCATTCAAATTTGAGAAACCAGTTGGGAGCTGAAAAAGCAGAGAAGCTTCTTCAGCTCTTCCAATATACAAAAATGAGGTGTCTGAGGATGAGATGAACTACTTATAAATCCTGAAAGACATGACCAGAAACAATTAGTTGAGTTCACTAACTGCAGATACTTCCTTTGTTTATAAATCCGTTTTAAATGCAAAATATGTTTTGATAAACTTTATGTATTCGGCACATTTAAGGTATTTTTCACTAATTTTAAAAAGCTTTGTGCATTTTTAATTGAATTCCAGTTTTGATTGAAACGTAGTTTGACAAACATCACAAGTAAAAATATTAATCTAGAAAATCATCTAGAACTGCATCATTCAGCATTTTCTATCACATTTATTCAGATTTTTGCATTTTATTATATGTTAAGCTATAGAATTGCTTTGAAATATTGTTTATAGATAATGTATCCTCCTGGTTAGCAAAAAGAAGTACCAAATTTAACCAATCAATGCAAATCACCCTTTCTTTAGAAAAGTAACTAAAATGTACAAATGCAAAACAGGATGAAAATTGATTTAAATTGATCTGTCATGTCTGTCACAATGAAGACTTAGACTCTGGATGAGGTATCAGTAGCTTAATCTGTCTAATTTTTGTCACTTCAGTAACAGTCATGTTGTGGCTGAGCTTACTTAGCGCTAAGGATGAGAAGAGAATACAAATTGTCAGCATACAGGGTTAAATCAGTATGTCTAAAACTGTTCTAACTTAATTCTAGAAATGAAAATCAGTGGGGCCACATGGTTCACAAGGCTCCAAAAAGAGGCAGAAAATATAGCTGGTTCTGAGTTCGTGTCTGGTTTTGTCACATTCTTCATTGTCTCCTTCCCTCTTTCAGATGTTTGGCCAAATAATTTGGAAAAGAACGCTTAGTCCATCCTGGCAGTGCAGGATTGGGCTCTAAAATATGTTAAAATACTCTATCCATTGTAGTTCAAACTTACATTCTACTCTTTCTCCTTCCCATCATTTGGTTGTGCTGAGCCTTTTCTTCTAACTACGGGTCATCTGTTTTGCATTTTGTACCATTTTTTATTTATAAAACAGCTTATAGAATATTGAGTGAATACATGTTACATATCAAAGTATGCATGTTAGAGGTTGAATGGCTCAAGGGGATTGATAATGGGATACAGAGCCTTTCCCCTCTAGATTGCTGCTTTGGTTCTTACCCAAGTTAGTAGTGATCAGAAGCAACCAATGGCTTTTGTGACCTTTACTCTATATGATGTAGAGTTAGTGTTTTTCACAAGCACTGAAGCTTTATATTATAGGGGCATGAAACATAAAAGGTATAAAATGAACTGTAGTCTTCATCTAGTTCCCTTGGACAAGAGTCACCCTCTTAATTGGCACCTTGTTGGCAGCCTGAGCAGAGTGGTCTAGTAGACTGTATAACCATGGAAGCTGAATTATCTTCTCATCTCTCCAGTGTCAATATGGATACATTTTTATAAAGGAAATTTATATCTTCACAGTTGTATTTATATTTTTATGTTCTGTACATAAATAAGACATCATCATTCTTCTGGACTGTCAGAACAACAAAGTTCATAAGTACTAGGTCTCTTTTAAAAGGCCCGGTGCTAGTGAGTGGGCACAAGGAACAATTTTTGTGAATAAATATGGTGTCACAATATTTTAAGTTTCCGTGATGAAAATGTTTATTTTTTTTGTGTCGTCTTCTGTCATAGTAAGATAGTAATCTTAGATTTCGAGACCAGACTGCTGGCTGAAACTGTGCTCTATTCCTTTCATGTCTGTCGTTTTAGATATGAGAAAATGGCTGGTTTGTCTCATCTGTTCTTAGCCTCTCGTTTTCTAGCTAATGTTTTCTGTTCACCTGTTTTGAATTACCCCATCTCATCTGTGCAATCAATGTGTCTAGTCCACAATCTGGTCTATTCGGAAAATAATCATAAAGAGGATAATTGGGAATAACTACTGTTCCCAGTTGTTATAACATCTATTGTTTTACTGTGTCCCTCTGGTCATTTGTACAGTTCTATAAACCTGCATTACAATAGTTTTAATTCTCCAAAGCCTAAAATTCTGTTTAAAAAAAATCAAAACTGATATGGACACTGTGGGTAGGGAGGTGCTAGGACTGTGTTTTAGAGTATTTTCGGTAACTGGTTCTCAGATGCTATCTCACTACTGAGCCTATTTTTCTTTATAAACGTATTTCAATAAACTATTTCTATGGACTTGCCATTAGGCAACTTTAATTGTCATATCTTGAGAACACTGACATTTCCTTTTTAAAAAAGATTAGAATGAAGCCATTGTTAGCCATTCTTAAATTGTGCTGTACAAATTTGTTTTGTGGGCAAAATTAATGAGCTAGAAGGAAAGCAAAGATGTTTTGAGGTCTCTTCCTATAGTCCTGTATATATTGCATACATTTCTTTTAAACAAATAAAACCTTAATCACCTATGCATGGAATATACATGCATTTCAACTACTATAAATACGTGTGTACTGTCAAAACAATACTTCCTTTGTCAAATTTCCTTGAGTGATCTGCTGTACGTCCCTATTGGTCTAGATATATCAGTGGTCTGTTGTTAATGCAGGTTGTAGGTTTGTGTATTTATTATTATATTTCATTTCTTTTAGATTTCACATTTCAAGTTCTTGCAAGGAACCTCAAGTGTACATTCATGCTATATCTGATGCTCGGTGTGTGTTTGACATGGCTGTAAGTAATTATGGTAACATATGATTTAACAGAGTCATCATCCAACTATATTCTCGCTAATGGAGATAAGAAAAATTGTTTCCTAAAATGTGTCTTGCTAGTCTGATAAGGGTAGGAAAGATAATTGCTGTAAAGACCCTTCAAATAAAGGAATTGATTACACACAACTGAGCAGTAAATTATAGACCTTACTTAGTATTTAATGTGAGACAAATAAAATCTTGCACTAAAACATCCTTTGATTGTATTTTAAAATTTTCATTAAAGGCCAACTGCTTTTTTTTTTTTAAAAGTCCCAGATCTCAACTCGAGCAGAATATATTTGTAGCTTTCTAAGTTAAGAATACATCTTAAAAGTAAACTAAAATGTTTATCTACCAAGACCAGTGAACAGGTTTTGTTTTTCTGCATGAGATGAAATCACTACCAACTGAACAATGCATGTGGCTGCCTTCCGTATGTTTCCTTGTATAATTATGTCATTGGGTTTTGCGGTGGGGAGGAACAGAACTCTGAATGATCCTCTTGGCAAAGAGGAACTGACTTGTTGACACTGGTAAATTAATTTGTTGTTTTAGGCTATAAATGTATACTTCTTGTGTTAATTAAACAGATTTTTGTATTGAAAATATTTCTGTTCGTTTTAAGTGAGAAAGAAAAGCTTAAGTTTTACTTCAGAAAAATCAAAGATAATGACCTTGCTGTGATTATTGCAAAATTATTGATGTGATTAATTATACAAGGAAGACAGTTGAAGTTCCCACAGCAGTTTAACTCTTTCCTCCTTGTGCATATGCATTACAAGAGGGGCTTGAATTACATTATCATACCATGCATCCATTTATATTATACATACTGTTATGTGCATCTAATGTTATAAACATGTAATTCTTTCCCACTATACTGTAGTAAAGTATTTGCTGGACAGTGTGTTGCACTGTCCAGTTTTGTGAGGAAAAGACACTTCTACTGCATACTCAACAAAGGCCAAATTAAGGTTGCTTTACTTTGGAATTGCTTAATTTATTCATTCTCTTTACTAATATTGCAGTAATGTTTAATGAAGAGTAATACTAGGTATAACAGGAGTGAATTGTTCACTGGAATATTCAACTGTATTTAAGATGTCACAATTTCATGTTTAAAATCATGAGCATACAATATTGAATGAGATTGGAGAGCTCTTCAATAAAAACTTTAATTTCTATTGTCTGCATACTTAAAGGCCTGTCTATACTTCCTTTTAGGAAGAATTTGGCTTTAAGATGAACATGTTGGACATTGGTGGGGGCTTCACAGGTTCAGAACTTCAGCTGGAAGAGGTATGCAACTCAGTGGAAGTTAGAACTAGCTTGCCTTTCATTTGTAGGTTTGGAGTTTTTTGACATGTCAGTTTCCAACTAATATTGATAGTTAAAATCTGGATTGACAGATTTAAAACCATGGGGATGGACTGGATTATATGCCACAATTGCACTGTGGAGTCATTAGCAGAGAATTAGTACAGGTCCATGAAGTCCTGCTAGTTTCTCAACTCTGATTCAACTAATATTACATAAATTATTCACAAAATTGTCCCTCAGGTGCTAAGGATTTACAAATGAGAGAAACAGTAACCATTCTAAATTGACAGCAAACCAAAGCCTCGGTTACCCTTGTACCCTTACCATGAAGATTTTAGCCCTTTCTTCTGGAGGCAGTTCTTTTTACTGTGTTCATAGTGGATGAATACTGACCTGCTGCTGCAGCTGGAATTTTCAGTATTTTGGTTTAGAACTGAAGACACAATGCATCAGCTGGACATTTGCTTTAAAGAGCTTTAAGATTTTTACTTTTAGAGCAGATTGACGCTGAAAAGTTAAAGTGGCATAGCTACATTTTTTAGGGATGTCAAAAATCTATGGCCCTGAGAGACACAGTTAAGCCAATCTAACCCATAGTGTGGACAGTGCTAGGTCAACAGATAAATTCTTCCATTGACCTAGCTCCACCTCTCAGGGAGGTGGATTACCTACTAGCTATGACAGAACCCCTCCTGTTGCTTTAGTAAGTGTTTACATTGAAGCATTTTAAGTGTAGACAGAGCCTCGTTTGATCTCTGGTTTGGTGTTATGACCTGGTCACTAGTGAATAATGGAGATTTAGACTGATCACTGTATTTTGCGTACTCTTAAAGATAAACTCCCAAAGCCTGGGGTGCTGAAATGAATAGGTTCAAACAGCTAAAATCGTTAATAGAACTTTGAAAATTGTCTACTTAGTGTTTGCCTTATCAAGTAGTTGTGGACAAGTCATGCAAGACTATGGCATTAATACTGAAGTTAAAAATCAGATTAATGTTGGGTAAATTCAGTGAATACCATCTGTTTCTTTATTTGTCAAGATGTACAACTATTGAGGGTAGTGGACCAAATTGCTTTTTTGTTTTTAAACGCAACCCTGATGCATTTCATGGATTCATAAATAATTTTACAACATCTGTTGTACTACAACCACTATGAAATTACTTAAATGGGTGATTCAGTCATTTGGATGACTTGGGCTTTACTGGAGACTGAAGATAATGATACTTAACTCCTTTTGTAAAGCGCTTTGAGATCTACTGATGAAAAGCACTATATAAGAGCTAGCAATTATTATTAGGTGCCTAGGTATGGCATCAGTATCCCAAAAGTAACACCCATTTTATTTTTGTAAATCTTAACTGTGATGTCTGAGACTTGATTCAGCAAAGGCCCAATATGGATAGTAAAAATCAGCTTATGGCCAACTCACCAGCACTGTAAATTGTTGGCTGGGAATTTGTGACAGAGGACTTCTGTGTCTGATCTATCAATCCAGCACCTTTCACAAGAACTATAAATAAACTTCAAAATAAATCAGATGAGCAATCTAAACATTAGCTATGACTTCAATTTCCTAGGTTAATCATGTCATCAGTCCATTGTTGGATGTCTACTTTCCTGAAGAATCCGGTGTTAATGTGATTGCAGAGCCTGGATGCTATTATGTTTCATCTGCATTTACTCTAGCAGTTAACATCATTGCAAAGAAAGCTGTTGAATACGATAAATTTCTTCCCTCTGGAAGTAAGCAATATATTTGTTTTGTACATGTGTGAATCAGTACAAATAAGTCTCCATTTTTGTCAGCATAGCTCCATTTTATGTGCAGATCATGAATTATGCTTTTAAAATATTCTGTTCAATATATGGCTCATACTTGAGTCTGTCTATTTTTTAAGGTTCTGTCCCTATGTTAATCTTAGGTTTGGCAGAATTAAGTGTTGATTTTTTAAAAAATAATTGATGATTGTTTTGAAGCATATTTTTTTCATTTTTATATATTTTAAATTTTCACCTTTGCAGGATATTATGTGGCATGGTCAGACAATACTTACTTCGTTATAGTAGATGTTGAGTTTCAAAAAGTCCAAATTTTTTATAACTGTTAAAACAAATTATCAACATCATGTCAAAATATATAAAATGAATATCATTAATCAAATTCTAATAAATTCTCAAGCAGCATTTTTCTTTCTTTGCCTATATGTATATTTTGTTATCATTGGTGGAAATATTTTTTCATCAGTTGGTGTGTATACAATGAAAGACATTTACCGATAAAAATCTAATCCTTCCAAGCCTGGTTAATCTGTACCTCTGTTAATTTTCTGTTTTCTGTGTTTGTTTGGCATTGCTTTTTTCCTCACTGGTTTATGGATGTGACTCATCTATGATCTTCAGGCATGCTATCAGCATATAATTACAGCTGTATTAGGGGAAGATGAAAGAACATGCAATGGAGTTACTATTGTCCCTCTTTTACTAAAATGGAATTTTTTGGATGTTTTGAGTAATGACTGAAATATTAATATACAAAATGTGTCCTTAAGCATAGCCTTTAGCGGGAGGCTTGAATGGATATTGTAGTCTCATAATTACACTCTTTCCCCAACATTCTTATCCCAGTGCATGTTTTACATACTCTGGGGGGTGGGGATTAACTGTTACATATTTTTATAACAACATTTAATTCGCAATCCTCTGTAACCATTTTTCTTCCAGTGGAGCAAACCAGGAGTGATGATGAGCCAATCTTTATGTACTACATGAACGATGGTGTTTATGGTTCTTTTGCAAGTAAATTGTTTGAAAAATTTAATACCATCCCAGAGGTTCACAAGGTGAGTCTATATCATATTCTTACAGAATTTACAAAGGATTATTCTTTTGTGGGGAAATTCTGCAGATCCATTACAATGGATCTTATTCCTGTTTGCAGCTTCTTTGGGGCAGTAACCAGACCTGCCACTCAGGCGCAAATGGCCACACCCCTGAAGACCCAGCCACTTCTAGCTAGTTTGAACTGGCTTTTTATTTTGCCTTGGAAGGGGTGTGGGTGAGTGGAGGAGTTGTGCTCTGTAGCAGGCTTGCTGAAACACCTTCCCCCCACCCCGTTTTGATACCAGGGTTGCTGGCTGCAGAAGTTTCCGTTTTAACCTGTCTGGACATGCCGCTCTGTTGGAACAGCTTCAAGGCAATTGGAGGAATAGAGAAGTTGGACGAAAAGGGCGCAAAAATGTCTGGCCAGCTGAACTCAGCTTGTTTTGCCAGTCAGCCATGTGCTACCTGCCTGACTAATGGGTCTCTGCTCTTTGCAGGTCAGCCATGCCCCAGACTGCTAGTCTTGGAGGGCTGAGGTAGAGAGCAGCCCAGAGGTGGAGGAACAAGCAGCAGTAAAGGGTGTCTTGGCCCACTACTTGTTTCTAATTTACTTCACCCTCTTTAACAAGGTGGGAATCATCCCTTATGGAAGCCTGCCTTGCCCACCCTAGGATTCAGTGAGACAACATGGGTGTTAACTGTTGTGTAGCACTACAGGGCCCACCAGGGGATTTAGTGAGACAAAAGGGCTGTGTCATGTGATTGTTTTCCCTGCTCCTTCCACAGGCAGGGATTTAAGGAGCTTCTATAAAATTCAAGGGCTCATCTCAAAAGAACATTATTTCTGTAGAACCACACCTGCTATGCTTTCTCCTGACCCCCTCTGTTGATATTCTATTACCACAGAATACAGAAGCTGAGAGGGACATAAAAGGCACACTATGGACTCTAATTGCAGGTGTCACTCCTCCACAGAGGAAATTTCTAAAGCTTGATTTTTTCCTAGTCAAAAGGAGGAGAAAAAGGTGCAGGGACTTAGAATCATAGAATATCAGGGTTGGAAGGGACCCCAGAAGGTCATCTAGTCCAACCCCCTGCTCGAAGCAGGACCAATTCCCAGTTAAATCATCCCAGCCAGGGCTTTGTCAAGCCTGACCTTAAAAACCTCTAAGGAAGGAGATTCTACCACCTCCCTAGGTAACGCATTCCAGTGTTTCACCACCCTCTTAGTGAAAAAGTTTTTCCTAATATCCAATCTAAACCTCCCCCACTGCAACTTGAGACCATTACTCCTCGTTCTGTCATCTGCTACCATTGAGAACAGTCTAGAGCCATCCTCTTTGGAACCCCCTTTCAGGTAGTTGAAAGCAGCTATCAAATCCCCCCTCATTCTTCTCTTCTGCAGGCTAAACAATCCCAGCTCCCTCAGCCTCTCCTCATAACTCATGTGTTCCAGACCCCTAATAATTTTTGTTGCCCTTCACTGGACTCTCTCCAATTTATCCACATCCTTCTTGAAGTGTGGGGCCCAAAACTGGACACAGTACTCCAGATGAGGCCTCACCAATGTCGAATAGAGGGGAACGATCACGTCCCTCGATCTGCTTGCTATGCCCCTACTTATATATCCCAAAATACCATTGGCCTTCTTGGCAACAAGGGCACACTGCTGACTCATATCCAGCTTCTCGTCCACTGTCACCCCTAGGTCCTTTTCCGCAGAACTGCTGCCTAGCCATTCGGTCCCTAGTCTGTAGCGGTGCATTGGGTTCTTCCGTCCTAAGTGCAGGACCCTGCACTTATCCTTATTGAACCTCATCAGATTTCTTTTGGCCCAATCCTCCAATTTGTCTAGGTCCTTCTGTATCCTATCCCTCCCCTCCAGCGTATCTACCACTCCTCCCAGTTTAGTATCATCCGCAAATTTGCTGAGAGTGCAATCCACACCATCCTCCAGATCCTTTATGAAGATATTGAACAAAACCGGCCCCAGGACCGACCCTTGGGGCACTCCACTTGATACCGGCTGCCAACTAGACATGGAGCCATTGATCACTACCCGTTGAGCCCGACAATCTAGCCAGCTTTCTACCCACCTTATAGTGCATTCATCCAGCCCATACTTCTTTAACTTGCTGACAAGAATACTGTGGGAGACCGTGTCAAAAGCTTTGCTAAAGTCAAGAAACAATACATCCACTGCTTTCCCTTCATCCACAGAACCAGTAATCTCATCATAAAAGGCGATTAGATTAGTCAGGCATGACCTTCCCTTGGTGAATCCATGCTGGCTGTTCCTGATCACTTTCCTCTCATGCAAGTGCTTCAGGATTGATTCTTTGAGGACCTGCTCCATGATTTTTCCAGGGACTGAGGTGAGGCTGACTGGCCTGTAGTTCCCAGGATCCTCCTTCTTCCCTTTTTTAAAGATTGGCACTACATTAGCCTTTTTCCAGTCTTCCGGGACTTCCCCGGTTCGCCACGAGTTTTCAAAGATAATGGCCAATGGCTCTGCAATCACAGCCGCCAATTCCTTCAGCACTCTCGGATGCAACTCGTCCGGCCCCATGGACTTGTGCACGTCCAGCTTTTCTAAATAGTCCCTAACCACCTCTATCTCCACAGAGGGCTGGCCATCTCTTCCCCATTTTGTGATGGCCAGTGCAGCAGTCTGGGAGCTGACCTTGTTAGTGAAAACAGAGGCAAAAAAAGCATTGAGTACATTAGCTTTTTCCACATCCTCTGTCACTAGGTTGCCTCCCTCATTCAGTAAGGGGCCCACACTTTCCTTGGCTTTCTTCTTGTTGCCAACATACCTGAAGAAACCCTTCTTGTTACTCTTAACATCTCTGGCTAGCTGCAGCTCCAGGTGCGATTTGGCCCTCCTGATATCATTTCTACATGCCCGAGCAATATTTTTATACTCTTCCCTGGTCATATGTCCAACCTTCCACTTCTTGTAAGCTTCTTTTTTATGTTTAAGATCCGCTAGGATTTCACCATTAAGCCAAGCTGGTCGCCTGCCATATTTACTATTCTTTCGACTCATCGGGATGGTTTGTCCCTGTAACCTCAACAGGGATTCCTTGAAATACAGCCAGCTCTCCTGGACTCCTTTCCCCTTCAAGTTGGTCCCCCAGGGGATCCTGGCCATTTGTTCCCTGAGGGAGTCGAAGTCTCCTTTGACTTCCTTCCACTTGTAGGTCACCACAATACAGGAAGAACTCAGTTTTTTTTCTTTTGAGGAGTAATCAGAAACCATTCTCAGGAGTATTTGGTGGGGACTCTGTATGCCTCCAGATAAGCCCCTGCAAAAGGAAACATGGGGATTGTGAGGAAAGGGGAATTAGTTCATCCACAAGCAAATTTGTGATAATTTGTACTCCCAATGTTGATTCAGTCCTCATGTTAAAGAAACAGATGATCTTTATTTAAAAGAATATAATTTAAAAACCAAAACAACCCCTGAGCCAGCTCAGCAGTCTTTTGTGCCTCCACATATCGGACTAGAACCAGACATACATGGCCAGACTACCTCTTGCCCATTGTATCATTAAGAACCTTCAGGCCAGCAGCCTTGTTGAGAAAGATTTCCTTAGCCGTCCCTCATCAAAACAGCCTGAGATTTACAGTAAGAGCAATAAGCTCAGCTTAGTCACAGCACCAGCTCTGCCTGAGGCTGTGGAAGTCCAATCCTCAGGCCAAGTAGGTACTGGTTACTGCTGAGTAGCACAGGGGGCACACACTTTAGTGACTATAAACAAACCTGCCTTGGAAACCTGCTTACATAAAATAATTTTAAAATATATTAATCATCTAAGGAGCTCTGATAACTCAAAAGGAGAAAGACTCTTCTATGGGTCTTGGCACTCTTTGATCCAGCTGAGACTTAGAGGAGGGTGTAATGATGCTGGTTCTGGTGGGACCCAACTGAGAGTGCCAGTTCAGGATAAATTGCTTAAAGCAGGGCAGTTACAGCCCAATACTGGGGTTTTTCCACCTCTAAGGCAAACCAAACCAGCCAGCCAGAGAGGACTTCGGTTTTATCCCACTGGCTAACCACAAGTCACACAAGCAATTCCCTTAGACACTCCAGTTTCCCAGAATCACCACCAGTGCCACTATTTATGGGGATAAATGGTTATAAAAACCAATACCCCAGTAAAAGGAAAAAGGTTCTCCCGATCCCAAAGGACCAAGCCCCAGACCCAGGTCAATATACAAATCAGACCTTACTCACAAATCACGCTGTTGCCAATCCTTTAGAATCTAAAGTCTAAAGATTTATTCATAAAAGGAAAAAAGATATAGATGAGAGCAAGAATTGGTTAAATGGAATCCATTACATACAGTAATGGCAAAGTTCTTAATTCAGGCTTGTAGCAGTGATGGAATAAACTGCAAGTTCAAATCAAGTCTCTGGAGTACATCCACATCTAGGATGGGTCATCAGTTCTTTGTGTAGAGCTTCCATTTGTAGCAAAGTCCCTCCAGAGGTAAGAAGCAGGATTGAAGACAAGGTGGAGGAGCTGCAGTAGCTTTTTATAGTCTCTTGCCATGTGGTCTCTGCTTTCTTTGTACCAAAGACAAGCTGTCCATCACATGGCATGGAAAAACCTCAGAGTTCTGGTCATAGTCATGTCCCTGCATACCTTGCTGAGTTACAAGGTGTATCTGCCTTCTTTCAATGTGTCGGTTGTATAGCTGATGGTCCTTAATAGACCATCAAGCAGGCTAGGCAGAGCTGACACCAACTTGTTTGGGGTGTCACCCAGAAGCATAGCATAAGTTTGAAATACAGACAGTATAGAGCCAATATTCATAACTTCAACTCTAAAGTCACAAGATGGAGACCAAGTTCTACCACTGCACCAAATTTTCATCATTAATTGATGTGAACACCTATCTACATGTTATGCAATCGTGCTGGAGGAGATACCAGCATCATGTGCAACAGACTACATTACCCATATACCCTTTATTCTGTGGCCTACCTGCCTTTCTCAGGCTGTCCTCCAAGGTGCTAGTTAACATTGTTTCTCCACAAGCAGAACAGGGTTCTTGTATACATGTGCTAAGATGACTTGCTCATCAGAGCACTGTTCCTGGAAAATGCCCACACAAAAGGGATACCATACAGTTCATATTCTTTCCTGGAACAACCTAGTTTGTCAGTATCACAAACATCTAAATGAGATCATATTGGCACTGTTACTATCAACCTCCACTCCAAGCCAGTGGTCAGGAGGCACAGTGTCCTCTGTTCTCCAGTCACATCTGTCAGGGCTCTGTTGTCTTGGATAAGAACAGGGGTCTCTAGGAACAACATACTGTTGTAAGACTCCACATGGTTTTTCTCCATACATTTCTTGGGCATGTAGGACTGTCTTTTTTGTGCCATTGCCAGGGGTACTTGGAAGAGAGGGTATGTTGCAATGAGAGGATTGGTGGAGATAATCTATAGCAGCTTCAAAAGCAGGAAACCTCATTCAGGGAACAAATTGCATCCAAAGTTAATGCAAGAACAGACTTCTAACACAGTATCAAGGGGATCAAAATAATTAGGCCTTAAGAGCAGTCCTGATCAGCCAAGATGTAGCAGTGATCCCTTACAACACTTCAGCAATAGCTTTAAACAAGGACAGAGGTACCAGGCCCTCAACCTGGATGAGCATCTAATCTTCGCTGTTCCTGGCTGCATATTTTGAAAAGAGCAAAAAAAAATCTTCTGTATATTCAAGCACTACATATAGAATAAATAAATATAGGAGGTGGTTAAAGTAAAGGAAAAATCCAGAAGAGCAGAGTCTACAGCCTAAGGTCTTTGAGTGCAGAGTCAGCCCTGAGTCACCTGTGTGTCAATGGACATATCTGTAGCCAGAACCCAGCAAAGATGAGTCTCTTTTCTGATGAAGAAATTAATAGGCTGCAGGCATGATTATGCACCTTTCTTCCAGGGCCAAAAGCCTGACTTTCTTTTTCTGATCACAGTATTCTCCAGGATCTCCAGGACAAACGAACAAGGCAGAAGTGAGCCATGATGGCCTCCATGCTGTCAAGGGAAATTCTAGGTCTCATGTAGAATTCAGGTGTCCACCACCACTCAGCTATGTCTCCTCTACAAAAAGAATCTGCTCCCAAGGACAAAATTTTGTACCCAAGTCCAGAAAATCAAATCTTAACTACATTATGTGAGAGGTATAATTAAAATAGGATAGTCAGATGTGTTAACACTTCTTTAGCCTTGAAAAAGTATTTTTACAAACAGGACATCTTCAAGGGCTTGGTCTGTGTGTGTCATGTTACATTATTGGCCTGCATGGAACAGGCAAAGCATGCCCCCCACCAAAAAAGCTGGTGCTCATTCATTCAGAGCCACTCATCTCATTCTTCCTGTTTTCCCTTCACGGAAATGCACTGCTTTTAGACACCCTGTTGTAATGGCTCTGTGGACTTTCCCTGTGAAAAAGAATAGGGAAACCTACCATATCTTTTCTCAAAAATTTTCTTTCTTCCAGTCATAAAAGTCCACAGATCCAACTCAGTACAAGGATTGTGGTCTGAGGAAGGCTTAAACCATCACACTAGCCTCCATTTTCTTTGGGGACACAATATATATTTCTTTGGGGTGAAATTTGAAGTTAGGGACATAATAATATAATTGGAGTGGAATTTCAAGTTACTCTGCAGCGGAAAATGTTTATGAATCTTGTCTGTTAACCTGTGAATTAACCTTTAAAGGACTTTGCACTACAAAACAGCTTCGGAAGTATTCCGAACTGGCTAGGTCTTTAGGGGTATGGCCTCTCCCAGACTGCCTGATTGACAAGTCTTTTCTGCCCCAAGAAGCTGCAAGCAGGCGTGAGACCCATTGTAATGGATCTGTGGACTTTTTTCCTAGAAGAAAGGAATTTTTCAGATGACTTAATATCAATGTTCTTTTTCTAATGCGTCTATAAAACTTCCTTTTGCCTTAAACTAAAGCCTGACTTGACTGGATTGTTTTTGTAGAAATACAAGGAAGATGAGCCTCTGTTTGCCAGCAGCCTTTGGGGTCCATCCTGTGATGAGCTTGATCAAATTGTGGAAAACTGTCTTCTTCCTGAGTTGAGTGTCGGAGACTGGCTGATCTTTGATAATATGGGTTCTGGTACCTTGGGTCAACAGTCTGCCTTTAATGATTTTCAGAGACCACCAATTTACTACATGATGTCTTTCAATGACTGGTAAGATGATGTTTTCAATATTTGCTGTGGTAGTTGCACTCAGCCTTTTTCCCCCCTGAAAACATTTAGTCATAATCTTACAGTTGGATGCATGGTGATTGATATAGGAAGATTTATTTTTTAAAAAAAATCAACTTAGACAATTAGTTCATGTTTCTTTTTTAAAATACTACCACACTGTTTCACCTTTCAAACAGGACTACATTAACATGAACTAGGTATTCTCACCAATAGTGTCCATGCAGGACAGTTAGAGCACAATGGTTTGGAGTGCTCTGCAATTCACAATCCCATAGTCTACCCTGTGGTGTGGTGTAGACAAGTCTTTCATTTAAGACAATGGTAGAATGCATACAATTGTAGGTATTGCTTTGCTGGCTGATGAGTCTCTGTGCAGCTGTCCAATGTGTTAAAAGGAAGTGTTGTGATAAGCACAGCCTATATAACATATATTCACCAGTAAATACCGTAATGCACGTATTACTAAGGTGGAAAAGGTTAACTTAATCTTTAAGTCTGCCAAATCATTTTTTTGTTTAGACTGAATACTGAACTTAATGCTGGTTTCCAATGTTAAGCCGCCATGAGAACTTTAAAACTCTCAGGTCTATGCTTCCTGAACATACCTCTGTTATACTTTCTGCTGTAGGTATGAGATGCAAGATGCTGGAATTACTTCAGACACATTGATGAAGAACTTCTTCTTTGTGCCTTCTTGCATTCAGCTGAGCCCAGAAGACAGCTTTTCCACTGCAGCTTAAACAGGCAGTAACGCTTCATGTAGACTTGCAGTTGCAAGCCTGTAGTTTGTCTGGTCAACATTCCACTGTGGAATTAAAATGGAACAATCTTGAATTCAACTCATTCTCTTCAAAACTTGAAAATTAGTAATAGCTAATTGGGACCAGGCAAAACCAGCTACAACTACAATTCACTGGGGTGGGAGGGTTAGATAATAGTGTGCAGATTTAAACTTGCCAGTTTGTTCAACCCCTGAGCGTTTAAATAAAATATGCAACAAAATGGATGACTTAGTCGAGATGGAAACCCATCACTTGGGTTCTCAGTTAAACAGTTTACATACAAGTACACAGTTTTTATACTAAGGATTCCTGTTAGAAAGTCTTGTAAAGTTATTGTCTTTCACCCAGATATATCAAATGTCAGTGGGAGACTAGTGTGACTTCATTAGAGATGTTCAGTGTATTTAGTGTGTAAATTTGTGCTTTGAACTGTAGTTCAATAAATGTAAAATTGCATCATAGTATTTGTTGTATTTGACCCTTGACGTAACCCATGTATGATTGCAATAAAACTTTGTGTAGATTTTTTTTTTCAGGCTCTCTTTGTGAGAGGGACTAGATAGCAGTGAAATGGATATGTAGATGATTGTTTTGAAAAGATTTTTTTTTTCTTCCAGCCTATTATTTCAGGTTTAGGTTGGCAGAACATTAAATGATGAATAATTAATTTAAGTAAATTAAGTTTGGTGAGCTCGTGTGAGGGGAAGTTCAGATGATAAGTTCCTGGCAAGCTGAAATGCAGTTTGTGGTGTTGCTTCAACATAAACTAAATTATATTAACATTTCTAACACCAAAAATATCAAACATTCAAGGCAACAGTAGTGAATAGCAGTACCTAGGAGAGAGGTAGCTGTAGCTAGAATGCATGTAGTACCCATGTAGAAATATGAATTACAGCTGTACTGAATGTTAAATAGAAATGTCAGTTCCCTTTTTTGAACTAGCTTTATAGAAAACCTTCAACTAGTCCTGTACAGCATTGTCTTTGTAATAGAAGGGCTACATGTCTTCAGAAACCTTGATGCTCTTTTGCACTGTACTTTGTGTATTTAAATAACAGCAAAGCACACCAACTATATATGCCAACTAATCTTAATAACTGAAGCTGTTCAGTGGAATTACTTGTTCTGTTATTAAAGTCTCTTGATTCTTTTCTCCAGTCCTCCACTTGCTTTTTCATTTTAACTTATTTTTCTTGCTAACCTGAAACTGTTAGGAGTCAGGATTTTTAAATACTCATGGCTATTGTGCTAAATCCTGGATCTCTGAATCAAAAGCATTAATTAGAAAATGGAGATGATTTTTTAGCTCCTTACCTGGGGGTGTGAAATTTCCACCTTACATGTACAAATGCATTTGTACATTAGTGCCAACTGGCAGGAAACCCAAGTTTGCAGTTCAGAAAGGCTAAGAATACATAATATTGTATATCTTTAAAGGTGGAAAGAAGGTGAGTTTATCATGGAATGATCCTTTCACCTTGGACTTCCAGCACCAAGGGCTTGCCTACACACAGTTTTATACCTGTATCTACAATCACAATAGGGAATTGTACCATGTTGTTTCTCAATTGATAGAATGGTGCAGGCCAGTCCTAAGGGAAGCACTAAGGCCCAAAACCTCAGAAGTATTTAGGTATCTAAGTACCATTGAAATCAGTGGCTGTTAAGTGCTTAAATACCTTTGCACCTCTGGGCTTAACTGTCTTGTGCTTTTTGAGTTAATGAATTGTTCCTGTCTGTTGAAGGGACAGGTTGAAGATGGTCATGTTTTATAATAATTATTTATGGGGGTTAATACTTTGGGAGTTAGTTTCGTCTGGAAAATCTAGCCATCAGCCCAAATTTCTCTAGGTTTGAAAGAGTCCATGTACTCTAGTCCTCCAGTGGCAGGTTTGGTTGAAATCCTAAACAAATACAAAACATCACCTAGGGTTATCTGAGATCATGTTGCAGGATTCTGCTGTGGAGCTTTAAAGAGAATTGTTTTATGTTAAACTTACAGCTCAGTTGCAAATAATTCCATTGTAAATAATATGGTGGTCAGTTCAGACATACCTATTGTATATGAAGACAGTTTGCCATAAAAAAGTTTGAACCCAGTATGTATTTCAATTTGATGCTAAAAATTGTTACCATCATTTGTTTACAATATTGTAATCTCAGTTCAGAAGTTAAAATATAAACCTGAATGATTTCTATATAGTAATTGAACTGTAATGTAGCTTTGTCATGCTGAATACACATCTACAATTTCTCGCTCAGAAAACTACTCTTGTGGACCTTGGTATGAATACAGTGGGGATTTTAAACCATTAATTTCCATGATGTTAATATCTAAGTGCTGTTTCCAGTACACTGGAATAATCATGTATATCCCAAACAGGCTCAGTGTTACACCATACCTATGTTCACAAAACTATTAATACTTCTTCTGAAGTACTACATCAATACATTTGACAATTTGTATATATGTTTTGGCATTTCCCAAGCGTTCATCACCACCCTTTAATTAGGCACCACAACTTGAGGCAATGGTCCCTCTTTATTTGGTATAACCAAACTACTCAAGCTCTGTCAGTTATCTTTCAGTAGGGAAAGACACTTTGCAGCTGCTTCTGCTCTATCCAAGCAACCAGTCACATAAATGTGATTTAGTAAATCCATTGCTGCTACCCAGTCAACCTAAATATAAAATTTACCTTGAGCTGAGGGTTGTCACCTAGCTAAGGTGAGTCCTGTGTCAGAGGTGGGTAAATTCCATTCCCCATCTCATTACTTTTAATGAAAACACTCCCCCACATTACAGGGAACACCAAAGAGATTTAATACTCTTAATGGGCTGTACATGAGACTTGATCCAGGCTTGAGAGAACAGGGAAAGTTATGAAAAACCATTTCATTGTATATTTAGGAAAACAAACTAGATTTAATTACTGTCCCTACTTCCCTCAGAAGATACCTGCTAAATAAATTGCTAGAATTTGATAGACTAGGGCGTGCTAGTCTAAAACTTAATCTTGCATTTTGGTTTGCTATTGATTCCCTGTAATTAGGCACAGGCCTAGGCACCAACTCTGAGAGGCATATGATGAGGTTGTGACATCTCAGCTTTCATTAAAACAAAAATATGAAAATGTAAACTGAGCATAGTTAGAGAGAGGTCTGCCTGAGTTTGTAGAGTCAAACAGCAGTGCTGAGACATGAGGTGCCTTGGCTATAAAGACCAAGATCCACTGCTGCTTTAGTAGGCCCTACCAACAGCACCCTAGCATGGACCTCGGTGTGTGGCAGTAGGGGAATGTAAGAGGCTCCCCCTCACCAGTTCTTAAGATAAATAGTTGTAAGGCCCCAGTACTTATCCTAGAAGATATGGTCACCCCTGCAAGGGAGATGGGACCCACAAGTGGTAGACCCTGACTTTTGTTGCTCAGGGAGTAGACAAGGGTACCTGCTGCCACCTCTCTGGGAAGGAAGGTAGGCCCACAGCCACTTCAGGTGCTGGGCAGGGTGGGGGGCAGGCTATGGCATGCCAGTGGCCTTTGATAGTCTTAATCCATTCCTGCCTGTGAACAACCAAGGCTTTAAGTATTCAGCCCTTCAGTTCACACAAAGAATAGCCTAAACTCATTGTTTTAGATCATCTCCTTTCCTACCTGACGCCAACTAGAATCTGCATCCTGAGAGTTTCCATGGTAAAATGCAAATAGCCATAAACACATCTTTTATTAAAACCATTCTTAAGAAGATGGGGAAGCTATAGATGGTGGTCATACAGGCATACCCTTTACTACTGCAGTGTTGCCTCCCTCTGCCCCCAAATCTCCTGGAGAGAAGCGATATGGATCGGCTTTTTATTTTTAAGTAAGTTTTTAGACCTCATGATTGCAGAGAAAAGCATGGAAACGTGAACTGGAATGCATGCTGCAGGCTCAGAATAAGAAGGCAAGTAAACCCCCCCTATTTTTTAAAAAAAATTTTTTTAAATTAATCTGACTCATGATCTTTGAATGGTTGAGATTGGCAATACTGCTACCCCATAAGGGAATTTGTGTTTGGATCCTAGTACAGCTACCCTGTAGCTTCTTTGTATAATACAATAGTATTGGATCCTCCAGTGGAAGAATGGCTGGCATGACAAAATTACCTGTGGCAAAAGAGCCTCTGAAGAAGAGGAGGGTTTGACTGTTGTAAAACTAGCTGCCGTGGAAATGGTCACAGGCTGAGTAGAATATAGAACCCAATATTAAACAATACTGTAACCTTCAAGCTAAACAAAGCCACCTTTTCACATTACATTTTAATCTCCTTGCCTCTGTATAGTCTAATTTGAATTAGGTGTTTTAATAGGATTACCCAGCGAATTGCTGTAGAACAAAGCCAATTGTGCTTGACAGTATGAGCTAGCTGCCAGAAGGGAAACTTGCTGTAAGACAGTAACAGCACTAACAGATTAATTTCTGTTCTGTCCCGAGTGCTCCTATTTGTCAGATTAAGACAGAGCAATGCGGTTATTACAAAAATAGTCATTTTTCTCTGAAGTCAAGTTGGTTGTTATTCCTTGGCTGCCTCTGAATGTAACAATCTCTATACTGACATTCTCTTGATTGCTATACTGCAGCCATTCCAAAGTCTGGAAATTGACACTGTCTTCTGTTTTTTGTTTTGTTTTGTTTTGTTTTTAATTTAAAGCTTACATTGTTGAAGGGCTGATTAGGTCCTATTTTCGTCAACCTTGAGATTTAGAATGAGAAGACATTTCCTATCCTATAAAAGTTTAAGTTTACTGTACATCATCCTCCCACTGAGGTTACTTGCCCTCAAGCTGTTTGTAGCTAATCGACTCCCAACAAGGCCCTCAATTCTACTGAGGGCATGAATAGCTATGATGCAGAAAACGTGCACTGAGGTCTGAAAATGTGTGTTTCTAGCAGGATCCCACATAGATCAGTTCTTGGCCCTATGCTGTAACATTTCTGTCAGTGGCCTGAAAGAAAACAAAATCACTGAGAAAGTTTGCAGATTACACAAAAATTGGGGGAAGTGGTAAATAATGAAGAGGACTGGTCACTAATACAGAGTGATCTAGATCACTTAGTTATATTAAAATAGTAAACTGAGTGCAAGCAAACAATATGTAAGTGTAAATGGATACCTTTAGGAACAAAATGTAAACCATACTTGCATAGGAAACAGTGACTTTGAAAAAGATTTAGGCATTGGGGTTGATCATCAGGTGAACATGAGCTCACTGTGCAATCCCGTGACCCAAAGGGCTAATGCAATCCTTGGATGCATAAACTGAAATCTTGAGTAGGAGCAGAGAGGATAGTTTACCTCTGAATTTGACATGAGTACAACCACTGCTAAAATACTGGGTTCTGGTGTCCACAATTCAAGAACGGTTGGGGGGGTGGGGATTGACAGAGTTCAGAGAAGAGCCATGAGAATGATTAAAGGATTAGAAAACATGCTTTATAGTGACAAACTCAAGGAGCTCAAACTATTTAACATTAGAAAAAGATGAAGGGGTGACTTGATTACTTCTGCAGGTACATATGAGAGGAACGAATGTAATAAAATCTTCAATCTAGCAAGAAGCTAGATAAATTCAGACTAGAAATAAGGCATATTTTTAACAGGGAGGGTAATTAATAATTGGAACAATTTACCACGTCATGATGGATTCTCAGTCACAGGCCATTTTTCAATCCAGATTATGTGTTTTTCTAAAAGATATGATCTAGGAATTATTTTGGGGAAGTTCTATGACCTATGTTGTACAGGAGGTCAGCTCACAATGGTGCCTTCTTCCTTGGAACTTACGAATCTGTGTCTGGTCAGAAGATAAAGCCCTATCCTATTAGACTCATACATAGATAACTGGCCGTATCTGTGTGACCTGGGGGCTTTGTTATTGCAACTCATGCCTAGGAAAGAAGCCATAAACCAGGGGTCTCAAACACACATCCCGCAGGGTTCTTTTGTGTGGCCTGCCAAGCTCCCTGTGCCCTCCATATCCCCCCACAACTCTCTGCCTATCTCTAGGCCAGGGGTGGGCAAACTACAGCCTGCGGGCCAAATCCAGGCATGGGATCGCCCCCCCATGGTGCGCAGAACCATGTCCCTGCAGCCCTGGGGGGGGGGGGGGGACGGGACGGGACGACACACAGATGACTCCATGCATTGCTCTCTCTTTTCCAGGCGCCGCCAACTGCAGCTCCCATTGGCCGGGAACGGGTAACCGCAGCCAATAGGAGCTTCAGGGAAGGTACCTGGAAGCAAGAGCAACGCGGAGCCCCCTCCCGCCCTGGCCCCGGTGCGCGCTGCTGCCACCCTGGAGCCGCTCTAGGTAAGTGGCACCGGGCCGGAGCCTACACCCTGAACCCCTCCTGCACCCCAACTCCCTGCCCTGAGCCCCCTGCTGCATCCTGCACCCAGGGCCGGCTCCAGTGTTTTTGCCACCCCAAGCAGCAAACAAACAAAAAACCTTGCCGCCAAACACGGAGGGGGAGTGACGGTGCAGCCACTGAATTGCCTCCGGTGACCAAACACGAGTCGTGTCCCCGCCACCGAGCGCGAAACGCGCTGTGACGGAGCAGCCGCCAAATTCCCACCGCTGCCAAGGGTGGATTGCTGCCCCAGAGCCCAACCTCCTGCCGCCTCTTTATATTTGCCGCCCCAGGCACCTGCTTGGTTTGCTGGTGCCTGGAGCTGGCCCTGCCTGCACCCTAACTCCCTGTCCTGAGCCCCCACCACATGCCGCACCTTGCACCTCTCCTGCACCCAAACCCCCTGCCCTGAGCCCCCTGCCGTACCCTGCACCATGACCCCCTGCTGCACCCCACACTCCAACTCACTGCCCTGAGCCCCCTGCTGCACCTCAAGCCCCCTGCCGCACCCTGCACCCCAACCCCCTGCTGCACCCCTCACCCCAACTCCCTGCCCTGAGCCCCCTGCTGTACCCTGCATACCTCCTGCACCCTTTGGGGGCAGGGAGGGAGCAGAGTTGGGGTGGGGACTTCGGGGAAGGGGTTGGAATGGGGACAGGGAAGGGGTGGGAAGAGGCAGGGCCTCATGGAAGGGGTGGAGTGGGGGTGGAGCCAGGGGCAGCGATGTGGGGTGTCAGTGATGCAGCCCTCGGGCCAATGCACTCGTCCTCATGTGGTCCTCGTGGTCATTTGAGTTTGAGATCCCTGCAACCCTGAAAAGGGTCTAAATGGTACAACACACAGCAGCCTGTCTGCTTCCCAAATGTCTCCTAGAACTCCCCTCCAGTGTTCTGCCTCCACTAATAAGAGAATCCAGTTCAGCATCTCTATCCTGATATCTAAAGCTCTTTGTGTGAATTATCTAGTTACCTGAGCCACTGCCTTTCTCTCCAGCACAGTGATCTCCCGTGACACCGTGGGTTTCACTGGATCAAACTTGTGACCAATAACCGAGAAGTTTGTCAACGTGGAAGACAAAACCTCCACAAGAGGTAGACAGAAACTATGGAACTCGCTCCTGCAACAGGTAAGAGTGACCACAGCTATCAGCATTCTCAGAACTAAATGCAAAGCTCATCCCTTAGACTTGGCTTTCCTTCACTAAAGTCTTTACACCCACACAAGACCTAACCAAGGTGTTTCTTCTACACGTTGAAAAAGGAGAAGGAGAGATCGTTACATTTACTTTTGAGTAGCTGGCAGGCACTCAATAGAATAGTGATGGGGATAAGCTACTTAAACCAGTCTCTGATTATTTGTAATATAATCTTGCATTGTGTTCAGGTCTGCACATACCTGTTTTGAGATGGTAATACACATAAAATACCTGTTTTGACCTTTCAGGAAAGGATGATAGAAATCAGTCACCATCATCCCAAACCCAGATATGAGAAAACCAGAGGCTCCATCAGAATAATGTTCTACATTAACACTTCTGAGATTTGAAAATGTACGTGATGGGTGAAAAGGGGATGTATCATTTCCTACACAGCTCAAACAGTTATGTCTATGGACTTGTTCAATACAATCTTACAGGCTTGATAAGACAGTGCATGGGCTGTCTTAATCAAATACTTCTTTAGTGAAACAGACAAACCAGGAAGGGTTGTCTGTTGGTGGTACCTCATCACTTTTTACCAGCTCACTCCCCTCCTCCAGCATTAGCCTCCTCTTAGTGTCCTACTATCACTCTCCACTAGGGGTCACAGCTTTACTTGTATTACTCCATCTGACTGGGACTTAGTGTCCTCAAGAGCCAGCGAGTAGATTGCTTTAAATCTTGCATTAGAATGTATCTTCTGTCTCTAGCTTATGAGTGTAAAGCATTGTGTAACACTTGATGTGATGAACAGTCCGTAAAATAACCATATTGTATTTATCACAATGACTATAATGTGAACAACTCCAATCCTTGACTTCCACAGCAAGAGTTAACTTCTCAATTTCCCCACCCAGACACATTGATTACAGAAATGGGTCTTGCCTTCTAAAGTGACTATTACGACTTTCGCTTCTATGGGCAGGACTTTCCTTGAAAAGCTCAGACCTGAGGATGTTTCTGGGATTTGGCAGTGAAAGTGAAAGTGACAGTCAAGTCAGGTATATGAAAGTGGGATGTGTTTTGTTCTTAACCACACACATTGCACGAGCCCTGTCACTAGTCTGGCACCAGCACTCCCTTCTCCCGCCATTTGGATGAGATCTCCGGCTTTCTTGACAGTAGCTATTCCTTTTCCTAGAGTATTATCAGTGCACACTTGTGATGCATCATAGCAGTACTGACAGTTGCAGGGTGAAATACTTGGTTTGTTGCAGTAGAAAGAACCGGCACAGAATTCAGGGACCAGCCCATCTGCATGTCACAGACAGACTGTCTCCTTCTCCCAAAGAAACCTTTTCCCCCAAACTGGATTGCTGGTTTATTCAAACACAAATGTCCTTGTAGCACTAAAGGCACTGCCTGAATCACTGGCTCTTTAACTTTATGTAGGCAGACAGATTGTACGTTACAAACAAACAAAAAAACCCATCTTTGGCTTAAGTAACATTCTAGTGACAAAGATTTGTTGTTTTATTTGTAGTTAAAGTGTCATTAAACGATTATTAACAAACAACACTTAGGACTTACATGATAAATTTCCATTTGTAGATCTTAAAGTTCTTTACAACAATGGGTACCCATTGTCGTCCCCATGTGAGTTATGGGGAAACTGTAGCACAGAGATTAAGTAACTTGCCCCAGGTAACAGTGTGTCAATGGCAGAGCCAGGAACAGAAGCCAGTGCCTCAGGCTCAGTGTCCTAGTAATTTGATCATAGTACCCCTTTCTTCTCAGCAGATTGAAATAAAAAGCTAATTCCTCCCTACACACAGTTCCGAGAACATAATTTCTATACATCTGGTCAAAGCTACAGTCAAACAAAATTGATGTAATCATGTCAAGTTCGCTGCTAGAACCTTAGAGAGAAAATTCTCCCTTCCCCTCCACCCTTCCCTGCTCTTTATTTTAAACCCCTCCCTCCATCACAGTTGCTTTGTTAGGGCCTCAACCTAAGAAGTGCAGATTATCAGCACAAGTCCCTTTTAAATCACTGGGAGATGCAGGTCCGCGGCACCTCTCACAATCAGGCCACTCCGTTAGGGTAGAAATTCATTCTCTGAATCAGACACACTTTCCCTGAGACTTACTTTTGCAACAAAACCAAAATGCTAACACTTTTTGGTCCTTTTCTTTCCCAGTTGAGGACATGGTCTCTAGCGTGCTTGTCTCTTAGCCACAAGCCTCTCCAGGCTTATTCAGATGTATCTGAAATGGTGTCAATGCCAGTTGCAGCCTAGAGCATCTGTTTGGATGATACATTGTGAGTCCTCCTCCTCCTAAGGATCTATACCAGAGGCAAAGCCTTACTGGCTTCCAAAGATGTTCAGAAACCATGCACTGGTCTCCATTGTTGATTTTCTACAGTTTTCCAGTAAATTTGGACTAGTCTAGCTGACCATCAACATGCTGCATCAGTGCATGGTCTCCTTTCCTGCCAGTCCCTGAAAGAAGGGCTTCATTTGGAAGGCATGGTCCAGGATGGATTGAAAGTGCAGCTGAAGCCGAAGAGGAATGAGTTTTTGTCTCATCCCATTCTCCCCATCCTATGTTTCTGTCTAGACTTCACCTTTTTGTCCAGCTCTTTATTCCTATTCTTCTCCTCCTCCTTCGTCTTATCCCATTATCTGGGGTCAGGTCATTGTGCTTCTGCCATCTTCACCTGCCTGAGCTGGCACTAATGTCCACCTGCTTACCACCTTCTTTGATACAATCCATCCATTGCTTCCTCAGCTTTCCTCATGGTCTCTTTCTTACCACCCTCTCTTGCCTTGCTATCTTCACCAAGTCCTCTTCATTCATCCTTTGTACATAACCAAACCAGCAAAGCTGCGCTTCCTAGATTTGTCAGCCACATCACGGACTTTGACTTCCATCATAAAATCATAGAACTGGAAGGGACCTTGAGAGGTCATCTAGTCCAGTCCCCTGCACTCAAGGCAGGACTATATTATCTAGAGCATTCCTGACAGGTGCTTGTCTAACCTGCTCTTAAAAATTTCCAATGATGGAGATTCCACAACCTCCCTAAGCAATTTATTCCAGTGCTTAACCACCTTGACAGTTAGGAAGTTTTTCCTACTGTGCAACCTAAACCTCCCTTGCCACAATTTAAGCCCATTGCTTCTTGTCCTAACCTCAGAGGTTAAGAAAAACAATTTTTCTTCCTCTTCCTTGTAACAACCTTTTACATACTTGAAAATTGTTATGTCCCCCACCTCAGTCTTCTCTTTTCCAGACTAAACAAACCAATTTTTTTTCCCCCCATCTTCCTTCATAGGTCATATTTTACAGATCTTTAATCATTTTTGTCACTCTTCTCTGGACTCTCTCCAGTTTGTCCACATCCTTCCTGAAATGTGGTGCCCAGAACTGGACACAATACTCCAGTCGAGGCCTAATCAGCACAGAGTGAGTAGAGCAGAAGAATTACTTCTCGTGTCTTGCTTACAATGCTCCTGCTAATATATCCCAGAAGGATGTTTGCTTTTTTTTTTTTTTTTTTTTTTTTTGCAACAGCATTCCACTGTTGACTCATTTAGCTTGTGGTCCACTATGACCCCCAAATTGCTTTCCGCAGTACTCCTTCCTAGGCAGTCATTTCCCATTTTGTATGTGTGCAACAGATTATTCCTTCCTAAACGGAATACTTTGCATTTGTCCTTATTGAATTTCATCCTATTTACTTCAGACCATTTCTCCAGATCATTTTGAATTTTAATCCTATCCTCCAAAGGACTTGAAACCCCTCCCAGCTTGGTATTGTCCACAAACTTTATAAGTGTACTCTCTGTGCCATTATCTAAATTACTGATGAAGATATTGAACAAAACTGGACCCTGAACTGATCCCTGTAGGACCCCACTTGTTATGCCTTTCCACCATGACTGTGAACCGCTGATAACTACTCTCTGGGAACTGTTTTCCAACCAGTTATGCACCCACCTTATAGGAGCTCCATCTCAGTTGCATTTCTCTAGTTTGTTTATGAGAAGGTCTTGCGAGATCATATCAAAAGCTTTACTATAGTCAAGATATACCACCTCTACCACTTCCACAAGGCTTGTTACCCTGTCAAAGAAAGCTATCAGGTTGGTTTGACATGGTTTTTTCTTGACAAATCCATGCTGTTACTTATCACCTTATTATCTTCTAGATGTTTGCAAATTGATTGCTCAATTATTTGCTCCATTATCTTTCCGGGTACAGAAGTTAAGCTGACTGGTCTGTAATTCCCTGGGTTGTCCTTATTTCCCTTTTTATAGATGGGCAAATACAGTGCCATTTTCCAGTCTCCTGTCTTCCATGACTTTTCAAAGATAATTGCTAATGGCTCAGATATCTCCTCAGTCAGCTCCTTGAATATTCAAGGATGCATGTCATCAGGCCCTGGTGACTTGAAGACATCTAATTTGTCCAAGTAATTTTTAACTTGTTCTTTCTCTATTTTTTAGCCTCTTCTGTTACTACCTCATTTTCACTGGCATTCACTATGTTAGACATCCAATCACCACCAACCTTTTTGGTGAAAACCAAAACAAAGTAGTCATTAAGCACTTCTACCATTTCCACATTTTCTGTTATTATTTCCTCCCCCCACCCCTTGAGTAATGGGCCTACCCTGTCCTTGGTCTTCCTCTTGCTTCTAATATATTTGTAGAATATTTTCTTGTTACCCTTTATGTTTCTAGCTAGTTTGATCTCATTTTGTGCCTTGGCCTTTCTAATTTTGTCCCTACATGTCTGTGTTATTTGTTTATATTCATGCTTTGTAAATTGACCTAGTTTCCACTTTTTGCAGGACTCTTCTTGATTGAAGATCTCCTGGGTAAGCCAGGGTGGTCTCTTGCCATATTTCTTATCTTTCCTACACTGTGGGATAGTTTGCTCTTGTGCCCTTAATAATGTCTCTTTGAAAAACTGCCACCTGTCTTCTATTGTTTTTCCCCTTAGACTTGTTTCCCATGGGATCTTACCTACCAAGTCCCTGAGTTTGCTAAAGTCTGCTTTCTTGAAATCCAGTGTCTTTATTTTGCTGTTCTCCCTCCTATCATTCCTTAGAACTCTATCATTTCATGATCACTTTCACCCAAGCTGCCTTCCACTTTCAAATTTTCAACCAGTTCCTCCCTATTTGTCAAAATCAGCCTCTTCCCTAGTAGCTGTCACCACCTTCTGAAATAAAAAATTGTCTCCAATACATTCCAAGAACTTATTAGATAATCTGTACCCTGCTGTGTTATTTTCCCAACAGATGTCTGGGTAGTTGAAATCCCTCATCACCACCAAGTCCTGTGCTTTGGATGATTTTGTTAGTTGTTTAAAAAAGCCTCACACACCTCTTCTTCCTGGTTAGGTAGTCTGTAGTAGACCCCTACCATAACATCAGCCTTGTTTTTTACTCCTTTTATCCTTGCCCAGAAACTTGCAACAAGTCCGTCTCCTATTTCCTCTCAACCTCAATCCACGTGTTATACATTTTTAAATATATAAGGCAACACCTCCTCCCTTTTTTCCCCTACCTGTCCTTCCTGAGCAAGCTATATCCTTCTATACCAATATTCCAATTATGCGTATTATCCCATCAGGTCTCTGTGATGCCAGCTGTGTCATAGTTCTGTTTATTCACTAGCATTTTGAGTTCTTCCTGCTTATTCCCCATACTTATTGCATTAATATACAGACATCTAAAATACTGATTTGATCCCCCCGCTCCCCTGCCAATTCTGTCTGGTCTCTCCTTTATCCCTGCTATAACAGCCTGTGCTCCCATCCAAGTTCCAAACCTTCTCCCAGGTCTCCATGTTCTTGATTTACCTGTGGGCTTTGGTCACCTGCCCCCTTTGAACCTAGTTTAAAGCCCTCCTCTCTAGGTTCGCCAGTCTGTATCCAAATATGCTCTTCCCCATCCTCAATAGGTGGATCCCATCTCTGCTTAGCAGTCCTTCCTGGAACAGTAGTCTGTGGTCAAGGAAATCAAAGCACTCCTGGCGACACCATCCTCACAGCCAGGCATTCACCTCCAGGATGCATCTGTCTCTGCCTGGGCCCCTACCCTTGACCAGAAGGATCAAAGAGAACACCACCTGCTCTCCCAACTCCCTCACCTTTACTCCCAGAGCCCTGTAGTCACTTCTGATGTGCTGAGGGTCATACCTCACAGTATCATTAGTGCCCACATGGATGAGTAACATGGGGTAGTAGTAGTCAGAGAGCTGGATAATCCTCGACAATCCCTCCATAACGTCTTGCATACAGGCCCCTGGCAGGCAGCATAACTCCCAGGATGCCATGTCAGGTCGACAGAGGGGTGCCTCCATCCCCCTCAGAAGAGAGTCACCAATCACCACTACCCTACATTTCGTCCTGGATCCTCCTCCTGGATCCATCCTCCTGGAGATTGGTGATCCTCCCAGCCTTGGGGGTACATGGCTTCTCCTCTTTCTCTTGTGGGGGGGCGGGCAGGATTGGTCATTGCTAGGGCAGCATATCAGTTTTCCATCACCATGGTGGGTGGGTGGATTGGGAGTAGGGGTGGAGTACTGCCTGCTGCCAGTGCCCTCCCTGTGACAGACCCATATCCTTCTCCCCCAGTGGTGTGACAGCAACCCTCTGTAGCTGGATAGCTTCCTCAACCTTGGATGTCTCCATATAAATATTCTTGAGGAACTCCTCTCGGGTAAGGATGCTCCTCAGTCTAGCCACCTCCTCCTGTAGCTCTCCCACCTGCTTCCTGAGAGATTCCACCAGCAGGCACCTTTCACACTGGATGGTCCCCCTAGCCTGGCTTTCTAAGAGTGGGAAATGCAGGCCACAGTCGCTGCAAATCCACACCAGGATCTGGGCAGAGGCATCTGTGGTGAGGTTGTCTGTGTGGATACAGGCGCAGGTGGAGGAGACAGCAGCGGCGTTGGCACTGGCGATGTGGCCCTTCCTAACCATAGCGACTGTATTACAACTCCCTCCTACAAACTCCCCTGTTCGCTAGCTCCCCATCCTAATGCTTTCATTTCAAAATCTTGTCCTGGCACAATTCTTTTTATTGCGTGAAGACTTAATCGCAACCCCCTGTAGGCACTCAACCTGCAGTCTCTTCACTGCCCATGCTTCAGAACCATTGCTCTGTACAGTGGGCCTTCAGTCTCAGGGGCATACACACCTCCTGAGAAGTTATCCCACACTCTTCCAGCGCTCCCCAGTCTGGACTGTATTTCATGTTCAAACTCGCCATCTTCTGTAACTCGGCCACCCAGGTACTTGAACTGATCCGTCTGGTTTACTCTTATTCCATTCCTGTTTTATTTCATAATTATTTATATCAGAGGCAGGGGTATAATTAAGGGAATATATCCTTCCATAACTTGACAAACCATTACTTGAAGAGCGTCCTGAATGTAATTCTCCATGAGTCCCCACTCTGTTACTCAGTCCTGAAGAAACAGCCTCCTGTCAAGCACAGCACTGAGCTGACTGACTTAGCAAAGCAGGCATGCACTGAGCCAGTGGTAAGAGCAGCTACAGCAGAAAGAAGAGGCTGAGGTCAGTGAACCCTCAGGAGCAGGATTCAGGGGCTGGGGAAAGAGATCGAAGAATAGTGGCTGAGGGAAAGCTTGTGGATAGCATTCATGGAGAACTTTGTAAGGATTTCCTAGTTTTCCCCCATCTGCTACTTCCAGGAACCCTTCTGTTCTTGCTCCTCCCTCCCTGTATTGTTACCTCTCCAAACTCTGTTCTTGGGTCTTATCCTCTTTTCCCTCTGTCATAAATATAAAGGGAAGGGTAAACACCTTTAAAGCCCTCCTGGCCAGAGGAAAAACCCTTTCACCTGTAAAGGGTTAAGAAGCTAGGATAACCTCACTGGCACCTGACCAAAATGACCCATGAGGAGACAAGATACTTTCAAAGCTGGAGGGGGGGGAAACAAAGGGTCTGTCTGTCTGCGTGATGCTCTTGCCGGGAACAGATCAGGAATGCAGCTCAGAACTCCTGTAGAAAGTTAGTAAGTAATCTAGCTAGAAATGCGTTAGATTGCCTTTTGTTTAATAGCTGGTAAAATAGACTGTGCTGAATGGAATGTATATTCCTGTTTTTGTGTCTTTTTGTAACTTAAGGTTTTGCCTAGAGGGATTCTCTATGTTTTGAATCTGATTACCCTGTAAGGTATTTACCATCCTGATTTTACAGAGGTGATTCTTTTACTTTAATTGAAATACTTCTTTTAAAAGCCTGATTATTTTTCATTGTTCTTAAGGTCCAAGGATTTGGGTCTGTGTTCACCTGTACAAATTGGTGAGGATTTTTATCAAGCCTTCTCCAGGAAAGGGGGTGTATGACTTGGGGGGATATTTTTGGGGGAAGATGTCTCCAAGTTGGTTCTCTCCCTGTTCTTTGTTTAACACACTTGGTGGTGGCAGCATAGGGTTCAAGGAAAAGGCAAAGTTTGTACCTTGAGGAAGTTTTTAACCTAAGCTGGTAAGAATAAGCTTAGAGGGTCTTTCATGCAGGTCCCCACATCTGTACCCTAGAGTTCAGAGTGGGGAAGGAACCTTGACACCCTCTATACCCTGTTACTGGGTGACCTAATCTGCTTACTCTGTTGCAGCTGCCATCTATGTCAACGACTCTGAAATCTCTCTCTCTCCACCCTAACCTTCCCCTGCAGTCCAGCTGCCCTCCTCCAACTATCCTACTACCTATGATGCTGGATGTTCAGCCTCCAGTTCAGCTTCAACATGACCTTCACTGACCTTCTCACCTCTCTTCTCCCTCCCTTCACCACTATCTTCCTGTTCATCCAGATTGCAACCTTGAGGCTAGAGCCACAAAGGGATTTAGGTGCCTACATCCAAAATGTAGATCCTCAAAACTTCTGCTCAGCTGTCACCTACCCCTGTAGGTGCCTAAATTTCTGCCAGTGGGGGAGAGAGAGACTGAGGCTGACTCTGTGCCCAGTAGTTAGGGCTCTCATGTACAATGAGGGCAAGTCAGGGTCAAGACCTTTCTCCACATCCACTGGACTATGGGGAAAAGTCATCACTACCACCAGTTTTTGTGAGAAAGGTGCCTAAAAGTCAGGTAAGCCTAACTCAAGGAAGGGGTTCATCTCTCCGAATCCCAACTAGATACAGGCACCTTCCTCTGACTTGGTGTTAGGCACCTAAATCCCTTTCAAGAGCAGGGCTTAGGCCAGACCCCTCTCCTCAGCATGTCCTATTGGCTAGCTTAGGTAGCCCTCCACTTAGTGTGCTGGCTTTTGTGGATCCCATTCTCATTCACCTCTCTCCCGCCATCCAGTGTGTAGGGAGCCTGGGCACCTGACAAAAGGCTGAGAGTTATGCTAGGTGGCAGGGCATCTAAACATTAGGCCTTGCTACACTGAATCTAAGTCCCCTTTGTAAATCTAGCCCTTGGTGTCATGTTTCACACATCCAGGATGTCATCAAATCCTGACATTTCTTCCTCCACAACATACGGAAGTTCCAAACCTTCCTTTCTGCCCCTACAGCTAAGAAGCATCTCCATTCCTTGGTTATCTCCTGCCTTGATGCAGTCTTGAGGATCTCCCCACAATTTTCCTTTTGCTTTACAAATCAAATCATGGCCACCATTGCTCCATCTGGAGCTAGCTAGCCCAGACAGGACTCTCCCCCTTCCAAGCCTGACAATAGTAACCTTTAGTTGGCTAGTGGACTGGCTGCTGACTGGCAGAGTTCCCTTGTCCCTGAACAGCTCATCTCTGTAGCATTTCCATACACTGCTGATGGACCTTGATTTTTTGTTTAAAAGCTGACATCTGACGATAACACAGCCCCAGCTGGGAAGGAGGTGTGGAGACTAAGGAGATATGGGGGTGACGGTAAAAAGAGACAGGCATCAAATAAAGTGAGGACAAGGATTAGAAGCTAATATGTCTCCTTTTCCAATTTGCCTTGAACCTGATGTTCATAAACCCTCTAAATCACCCTCATTTTCCATAGTAACTGTCATCAGCAGGAGACGGAGCCAAAAAAAAAGCTGTCAGCTCAAGGTAAATTGTTCTGCAACTGATTCCAAGGTAATACACAAGGCCCTGTCTATTCACAGATGTTCTACTGTTTTAACAATATTGGTAGACGCCCTAGGGTGGATACAGTTACTCTGTATAACTGCTTATACAAGCATAGCTATTCCTGTAGGGGAAGGGGAATATGTGTTACTGGTATAAAGGTGCCTTTTTACCAGTATAACTGTGCCCACACGAGAGGTTATACTGGTAGAACTATGTCAGTTAAAAAGAAAAAAATGAAAACCCCAAAATAAATCATACTCTCTCAGAAATAGTTATAGCTGTACAAAAATGGGGTGTAGCTTTGACAAAGTGGGAGTTTTCTGTAATATGACTCCTAGGCATGCCTCAGTTTCTCTGGTTTCCTTTCCTTTCCCCTTCCCTGATCTGCCCAGCCTACCACACCAGTCTGCCCACAACCCTATTCCCCAGCTCGAGACGGCAGCCAGCAACAGCCTCTCTTAGCCCCCTCTCCTGCAGCTGACTAGAATAATGAAAATATTATTTTGTGCAAAATTTATTGATTTATTGAGACAGTGATTACAGGAAAAGAAGTTTGGTTAGCATTCTCTGTTTGCATGAGGTAGACATGGACATTGCATGCCAATAAAGTTACAAAGACTGCAGCCCCCAGCTGAGATATAAAAGCTCCATAACATGTTACAGTACAAAAGCTTTACTGTAGGGACAGCAAAGATCTTAGTGACTTTTCACAGGCTTACACAGAGAAAAACTGGGAACAGTGAATGTGTCCATCGTTTCAGAACTCTATTTTTCTCTGAACTTTCACCATGGCTGCAGGGCAGATAAAGCAAAATCTAAGACTGAGAAATTTCTCAGGTTTTGTCCGGATATTTTGAGGAATAGCTGCATGGTATAGCTCACAACTCCCTTCCACGCCTGCAACGCTTCTGGGAGGGACCATCTTGGTGAATAACTTCAGTGTACCTCACTGGTCTATTCTTTGCCTTTTTGAATAAGGCCATTCTCTGCCTCCTGCTTTCCTGCCTCAGTGTAATGTCATCCAGAGTCAGGACAGCCTAAAGGGGACATAGAAGGGATTACTATGCAGTTTGCTCCTGGAAGTGTCCCTTCTGATAGCATACAGGCACCTCCAAGTTACACCAAAACTGCAAAGCCCAGATTGAGAACATAATTCCCGACCACCCCCAGACTGGGAACATCATTCCCAACTCAGCCTATGTCCCCACCTCCAATGCACAACAGCAAAGACAAAAATCCCAAAGCACACACCACTCAACTGGCTCCCCCAAGGATGGGAAGACTCTCAGGGAGGTAAAGTCAGCATTTTTAGCATGCATTTCTATCACAGCTTCCCTAGAATATGAACAGTAATCACTTATTAATTTTTTCCTCTCTTCTAAATAGTGACACAGCACCTGCACTGGCCAGACCCGCAAGGACAGGGCCTTTATCAGTGACTGACCAGCTGGCTAACTCATGATGAAATCTTCATGGCCATCACCGCAAAGTCCAAACCAAAAAAACCCACCACCATCCAATTCCTCCTCATCCCTATCCCCCCTCCCCCAACCCAAAAAAACCTCCGCAGTGGTGGAGGTAGTTGTTGAGGATGGAGAGGGAAACCGACAGGGAACTCTTCGGAGATTGCGGGAATGGCCAATGACATTGTGGGATTCAAAGCATTGCAGGTGCCGGAGACAGCATTGCTGTGGCCAAAGACCTCATCAAAGACAAGGGAGATGCAGAGGCAGCTCCTGAATACAGCACACAGCCAAAATGCTGCACTCTAACATATGTTGCGGTTCGGGCAGCAGGCCCTGCACTGTTGTAAACCAGGAGCCAGTCACGTTCTGCAGCTCCTGGGCAATACAGGATAGTGGGAGCACCAGCAACTCCTCCCTTCTGTACCCCACAGGAGAGCTCCCAGAGGCCATTCCCCTGGTTGGGCCAAGCTCAGGGCACTGAGAACAGTTGTACCTGCTGGCCCAGCTCTTTAGAAACCTCTATTGCCCTGGTAACTTTAAGCCTCACCATTCAACACCATAAGACCCATGAATAAGAAGAGGCAGAGGCAAGACGTAAAGCTTGTCTGTGACTTTAAACCATGCATTGTGCTGTTGCACTTTAATGTTTTGACTATTGTTTTAATTAGAGGTTGCTTTGTAGTTGTTTGACAATACATTGTTTCATTATGGTTTCATTTATAGGTTTATTTTTTGTTTATTACGTAATAGATTAATAACAAAACCACTGAGAAATTCAAAGAAACATTCATGAGGGGTCAAGGCACTTAATACTGAAATTTATTAAGTTTTATATAACTCATACCATTTTACAAGAGTACTAGGCAAAGACATGAGGTAAATAAGGACTGCCACAACATTACACCTCCATTGCCCATAAACGCCATGAAACTGCTCACAATCCATCCAGACCTCCCTGCGGGTTAACAGCTGGATCTACAGCTGCACAGGTTTAGGCTTGAGACTCAAAGTAGGAGCAATAGGCATCCCTGACAATATTGTCCTGTCTGTTTCCATTTTCTCTTGGACATCTTGCTGGCTGCTCAAACTGCTGAGCAAGTGTCTGCGCCTCAGCCTCCCACTCATCACTAAGGCTCTCTCTCTTTCTCTCACAAACATTGTGCAAAGCACAGCATGCTGCTATGATCTTGGGCACTTTTTTCCTGCTGCCTCCAACCTATTCCACAAACAGCACCACGTTCCTTACAAACAGCCAAATGCATGCTCCCCTGTCATTCTGAAACTACTGAGACAGTAGTTCAACAAGTGAATGGCTTCATTAGCCAGGGAAACGAGAGGACAAGCCGTGTCTCCCAGGATAATGAGCAGTGTCCACACCATGAAGGTTCATAGCATTCCTGGTGGCAAGCAATCCTTTCACCACTAAGGTATACAGAGCGGAGTTCTGAAAGATCAGCCAGTATGTGTGACCTTAGATCTGCCCAGGGTGTTCTGTAAGCCCTTGGAGCACCATGGAGAAATGACCATCTCTGGTTTTAAATTCTGATCCCTGATGGAGGAGGGAGGTTTGTGGGCAAATAAATAGGTGCATGGGTCCCATCAATTATCCCAGTACAATGTTGGAAGCCCCTGTGTGCTAAGTCATCAATAACTTCCTGAACATTACTGAGCTTTATAACCCAGTTCAGTAGCACCTTTTCCATGGCATCACACACCTGTATGACAATGGCCCCTCCCCATGCTGAATTGGTTAGCTATGAACCAGAAGCATTTGGGGGTGGCTGGTTTCCAGATGGGAAGGACAACCTGACTGATCACAGGTATGGGTCAGCTCATATTGGTTCGCTGCTGCTGCAGCTTAGGGGTTAGTTCAGCAAATATCTCCAAAAAGGTTGCCTTTCCCATCCTGAAATTCTCTCCCCACTGCTATTTGTTCCAGGTCTGCAGAATGTCCAGTCCACACTGGTTTCCCCAAGCACAGAAACAGCCCTGCACAGCATGAAGCTGCTCCAGGAACCAGTTGATTAGCATCCTCCTCTTCTTCTTCATCCTTGTCCTGCTTCTTCTGCCCCTGAATTTCCTACTACTGAGGAGCTGCCGCCACATCACGTGCTCAGTGGGTGGTGGGTGGAGTCCAAAGCCAAATTTATCCAGCATTGAGAGCTCTAAGACAGCCCAAACAGCTTCTGCACATTCATGGTTGCCAGCATAGCAGTGCAGAGCATTGTTGGGTCTGTGCTAGCTGACAGCAATTCAGAAATGGTGCTAGGCCACCCAAAACGGAAGGACAGAGTGGAGACAGAGGAAACATAGGTGTTCTGGGGTTTGTTTGTTTTTTAAAAATTAAACACATCTGGCTTCTGCTTTGCATCCCACATGCACAGTGAGAAATCCCAGAATGCACACTGCTCAGCAGCAAAGGACAATGCAATACCTCCAAGAATGGCATGCCCTTAGTAAGCAGCAAGCCTCCCTCATGTGTATACACACTGACAGAGAGCACACCATCCTGTGCACACTATTAGTGCAGCTTGCATAATGTGCATTACCTGACACACCCCACTTGTAGTCACACATGTCTGCGATTCAACAGATACACTGAGCTATATGGGCACATGGCTGCAGCTTTGATCGATCCCCACACAACCAGTCAAAACAATTCAGGGCCCAAGTATTGCATTTCATCACTGGCCTCTGTGAGGGGCAGAGCATCAGGAAGTGTTCAGGGGGCACAATCCTTCCTTGAGCACCTCAACACACCGGGGGAGCAATAGAACCCACTGGTTGGTATGGGTTACATGTGCCCCTCTGTGCTTGATCCACAGAGGAGATGACTCTCTTACAGCCCCAGCTATACAGGCTGGCTCTTCAGCTCAGCTCAAGCTGTAGAATCTCATGCTGTCTGCTGTGAAGGTCTCTCTTTAGCTCCTAGTATCAGCCAAAATGTTAGCTGTCTCTGGGCCCAACTATGCTCCACCTCTTCTTTGCACTCTCAGCTCCTCCTGCCCTCCTCCCATGCAAGGCCAGGGCAAGTTCCCCTACAGCGTTGGGACTTCTGAAAGCCCTTTCAAGAAGTGAACAGTTTTGGGGTTAGCAATTTAAGATGTTAAAATTCACCTGACGTCGTTGCTGAATAATTCCGGCTTACTTGCCAAATGTGTCAGTGCAATTATGCAAGATTTAATGTCCTCAGCAGAACATCTGGCGCTCACAAGCCAGTTGTGGAAGAATGCAAACATACAGGATTGAAAAGCTCAAATCCTGATTCCTCAGCTACAGCCAAGCAGCACCCATGGCAGCTCAGAAATGGGGAGAAGGTGGCCTTTCTGCTCTCTTGATTCAAAACTGCCTGTGTGCCTGGCCATTTCCCCACAGCATACCTCTGAGCCCAAAGGGCCAACACAACAGCCAGGGCTCAGGAGGACACAGGAAAGCTCTAATCATGCCCTCTGTGCCAACAGCAGGGAGCTAGGGGATGAGACAGCAGCTCCTATATCACATTCAGTGATCCCCCTACACTGGGTGATCCTCCCATGGTCAGTTATACCAACTTTAGGAAAAGAACCTGACTGCAATGTGATGCAAAGTGGCCATGTAGCACCCCAGGATCTGGCTCATGTTGCCTCCAGCCCCAGAATTCAAACTCCCTGAAGCCCTTAACAGAATTAATCTAGGCAGCATGCCAGCACATATGCTGGTAGAGTATAACTCCCAGTTGTTTGAATCACTTTCATGAGGTGTTTTGTTTTTACATGTAAAACTTCACTTTGCATCTCCTTGTTTTCTCATGACAGGGGTATTCAAGACTGCCAAAATTCTTTTAAGACATTTCCCCATAAAGTCACTGGTTCACCTGTAGAATCTCACATAGGACGCTCATCCTTCCCATGTTAAAGCAAGATGCAGAATTATCGGTGTTATTTTCTTTTTTGAACAAAATAATTGCGGACCCCAGGCTAGAGAGTTTGATTTGAGATTAAGCCCATGTGGGAAGGGTAAAGTTGAGGGTATGTGCCACTCTATATTAAGGAACTCATTTTATAATGAGCTAAGATCAAAATGGCTAAAACCTCTGATAGAAAGCAACAGAGCTTTGTCTCAAGATCTAGCACAGCAGTTCTTGAAATGGGGTCAAAATGGGGTCACAAGGGCTGGTTTAGACTTGCTGGGGCCCAGGGCCAAAGTCAAAGCCCGAGGGCTACAGCCCTGGGTGGCAGGGGTCGGGTTGCAGGCCCCCTGACTAGGGTCTGAAGCCCTTGGGCTTCAGCTTGGCTCCCCTGTCTAGAGTGGTGGGGCTTAGGCGGGCTCAGGCTTCAGTCCATCCTCATGGGATTGTGAAGTAATTGTCAGAAGGGGATTGCGGTTCAGTTACGTTTGAGAACTGCTATTCTTGGAATATTGGTTATTAATTCACACAAATAAAGATACCCAGCTTTATGATTTTGGATTTTGTCCATCCATTTAGCAAGCCAAAAAGAGGAAACATCAAAGTTGTAGTATTTAGCATCTGAGTAAAGGCCCACACTTTGAATCGGAATCGGATTAATCTTGTGTGTAGTTTTCATGCAGTCTGTATCACAGAATGGTTAGTAAAGACAAACAAATATAAGAAATTTATTTTTACCAATGGTCACTAGGTTGTCTGCGATTGATTCCTTACATACCTTATGACATGCTAACTGTTGTATAAACAGAGAGCAAGGAGCAAGAGAGTCACTGCCACCCAGTAAGAAGGGAGGAATTTGTAGGTGTCCCTGATGTCTTTCTGTAGTTGGGATCTGAAAGAATAAATCTGCATTTGTGAGCATATGTAAGAGAGCTCAGTGACACTGTCCATTTCTGTCTCTTGCTCCATCAGCAGTAGCTGAAGTAACTTATTGTGTGAATAATAAAAAGGAGTGAAAGGTGTGAAATTCTTCTCAGACAAAATGACCTAAGACTGGCACCTGCCCTGCATTTCATTAGGATCCATACAGTGATCTGCTCCTCAGAAGAGTCCTGTGATAGGATGTATAGGTGCAGTCCCAAGGTTAACCATCTCCTTTGGCTACAGGAAGGACCCTAATTACCTGTGGGTATGCAGGGATTTCTAGGGCAGGGCCAACTCTGGGGAGTTAGTTAATATCCCCCCAGCATCCTATGGGCCTGATCCTGCAACACTGAAGTCAATGGGAGGTTTGCCATTGACAACAACTGGAATTGAATTGGGTACAGTAGTAATAAGAGGGATGTGCTGTGGGGAACTGAGTGCTGAGTCTGGCAGGGAAAGTCAGGGAGGGGAAATCTATACATACAGAGCTGGTACAGACAGAAGTGCCAGAGGCAGGGCTCTCTGCCTGTCTAAAACTTGGCTGGCCTGAGCCATGTTAGTGCCACAAGTTAAAAAACATGTGCCTGAAGTTAGACAGGACAGAAGCGACTTTGTCTGTACAAAGTGCAAGCTGGTCTCCATATTGGAAGAGAAGATTGAAGGTCTGGAGCAACAGATAACAACCCTGCGTTGCATACGAGAAACTGAGGATTTTCTGGACAAAACTCAGGATATGCTTCTAGGGGCACAAAGCTCTAAAGATATAGAGCAGGTTGCACAGAGAAGCCAAGAGGCCAGTGAAGAAGCTTGGCAACATGTGACCTCCAGAAGAGGTAAGCGGAATGTCCGGGTTCCAGTATCACAGACACAGGTAACTAACCGCTTTCATGTTCTCTCCACAGGTATCGTTGCAGAGAGTGGACCAGATGATATGTCTGGGGCGAGAAAGCAGAAGGAGACTCCGCTGGTTGGAAGGCATGAGATGCTATGTCCTGAGGTTGGGGGTTCCACGACCACCACTCCCAAGAGGAGAAGGCGGGTGGTGGTGGTCGGGCACTCTCTCCTCCGGGGGGACTGAGTCATCTATCTGCCGCCCTGACTGGGAAAACCGAGAAGTCTGTTGCTTGCCAGGGGCTAAGATTCGCGATGTGACGGAGAGACTGCTGAGACTCATCAAGCCCTCGGATCGCTACCCCTTCCTGCTTCTCCATGTGGGCACCAATGATACTGCCAAGAATGACCTTGAGCGGATCACTGCGGACTATGTGGCTCTAGGAAGAAGGATAAAGGAGTTGGAGGCGCAAGTGGTGTTCTCGTCCATCCTCCCCGTGGAAGGAAAAGGCCTAGGTAGGGACCGTCGAATCGTGGAAGTCAACGAATGGCTACGCAGGTGGTGTCAGAGAGAAGGCTTTGGATTCTTTGACCATGGGATGGTGTTCCATGAAGGAGGAGTGCTGGGCAGAGACGGGCTCCATCTTACGAAGAGAGGGAAGAGCATCTTTGCAAGCAGGCTGGCTAACCTAGTGAGGAGGGCTTTAAACTAGGTTCACCGGGGGAAGGAGACCAAAGCCCTGAGGTAAGTGGGAAAGCGGGATACCAGGAGGAAGCACAGGCAGAAATGTCTGTGAGGGGAGGGCTCCTGCCTCATACTGGGAATGAGGGGCGATCAACAGGTTATCTCAAGTGCTTATATACAAATGCACAAAGCCTTGGAAACAAGCAGGGAGAACTGGAGGTCCTGGTGATGTCAAGGAACTATGACGTGATCGGAATAACAGAGACTTGGTGGGATAACTCACATGACTGGAGTACTGTCATGGATGGTTATAAACTGTTCAGGAAGGACAGGCAGGGCAGAAAAGGTGGGGGAGTAGCACTGTATGTAAGGGAGCAGTATGACTGCTCAGAGCTCCGGTACGAAACTGCAGAAAAACCTGAGTGTCTCTGGATTAAGTTTAGAAGTGTGTGCAACAAGAGTGATGTAGTGGTGGGAGTCTGCTATAGACCACCGGACCAGGGGGATGAGGTAGATGAGGCTTTCTTCCGGCAGCTCACGGAAGCTACTAGATCGCGTGCTCTGATTCTCATGGGTGACTTTAATTTTCCTGATATCTGCTGGGAGAGCAATACAGCGGTGCATAGACAATCCAGGAAGTTTTTGGAAAGCGTAGGGGACAATTTCCTGGTGCAAGTGCTAGAGGAGCCAACTGGGGGGGAGCTTTTCTTGACCTGCTGCTCACAAACCGGGTAGAATTAGTGGGGGAAGCAAAAGTGGATGGGAATCTGGGAGGCAGTGACCATGAGTTGGTTGAGTTCAGGATCCTGACGCAGGGAAGAAAGGTAAGCAGCAGGATACGGACCCTGGACTTCAGGAAAGCAGACTTCGACTCCCTCAGGGAACGGATGGCCAGGATCCCCTGGGGGACTAACTTGAAGGGGAAAGGAGTCCAGGAGAGCTGGCTGTATTTCAAGGAATCCCTGTTGAGGTTACAGGGACAAACCATCCCAATGAGTCGAAAGAATAGTAAATATGGCAGGCTACCAGCTTGGCTTAATGGTGAAATCCTAGCGGATCTTAAACATAAAAAAGAAGCTTACAAGAAGTGGAAGGTTGGACATATGACCAGGGAAGAGTATAAAAATATTGCTCGGGCATGTAGGAATGATATCAGGAGGGCCAAATCGCACCTGGAGCTGCAGCTAGCCAGAGATGTTAAGAGTAACAAGAAGGGTTTCTTCAGGTATGTTGGCAACAAGAAGAAAGCCAAGGAAAGTGTGGGCCCCTTACTGAATGAGGGAGGCAACCTAGTGACAGAGGATGTGGAAAAAGCTAATGTACTCAATGCTTTTTTTGCCTCTGTTTTCACTAACAAGGTCAGCTCCCGAAACTGCTGCGCTGGGCATCACAAAATGGGGAAGAGATGGCCAGCCACTCTGGACTCCTCATTTCTAGCCTCACCCCAGAACCCGCACCACCAGCCGGAGTCCTCACCCCCCTACCCGCACCCCAACCCCAAATTTCGTGAGCATTCATGGCCCACCATGCAATTTCCATACCCAGATGTGGCCCTTGGGCCAAAAAGTTTGCCCACCCCGGTCTAGTCTGACCTCCTGTATAACACAGGCCTTGGAACTTCACCAAAATAATTCACTTTATTTCCAGTCTGAATTCGTCAAGCTTCAGCTTCCAGCCATTCAGTTATGTTATACCTTTCTCTGCTATACTGAGGAACCCATTATCAAAATATTTGTTCCCCATACAGGTACTTATCGACGTGTAATCAAGTTGCCCCTTCACCTTTTTATTAAACTAAGTAGATGGAGCTCCCTGACTCTATCACTATAAATGCATGCTTTCTAATCCTTTAATTTGCTTCTCTCTGAACCCTCTCCAAATGTTCAACATCCCTCTTGAATTGCAGACACCAGAACTGGACACACTATTCCAGGAGTGGTTTCATCATTTAGCTGTATTAAAAACACCTATTTGCTTGCACCTAGTTTACCAAGAGATCCAGATTACTCTGTATTAGTGACTGTCCACTTTATTATTTACAACTCCCCCAATTTTGGGGTTATCTGTAAACTTTATGTTTTCTTCCAAGTCATTAATAAAGGTGTTATATAGCATAGGGCCAAGAACCAATCCTGTCGGGACCCCACTGGAAACACACCCATTTGATTATGAGGATTCTCTGTTTACAGTTGCATTTTGAGACCTATCAATTAGCAAGTTTTTAGTCCATTTAACCTGTGATGTGGCATGTTAATTTTATATCATTCTAGTTCCACCCCCACAATCAAAATGTCATGTGGTACCAAGTCAAACAAACACTTTACAGAAGTCTAAGTACATTATATCAACCAAGCATGAAATCTCATTAAAAAAAGATAAATTAACTTGACAGGATTTATTTTCCGTAAACCCATGCTGATTGGCATTAATTACATTGTCCTCCTTTAACTATTGAGTCCTGTAGCAGCCACTCCATTGTCTTGCCTGGGGTTGATATTAGATTGACAGGCCTATAATTATCTGGGTCATCCCAGTTACCCTTTTTAAATACCGGCACAACATTAGCTTTCTTCCAGTCTTCTGGAATTTCCTCAGTTTCCAAGATTTATTGAATAGCAATATGAATGTCCAGCAAGCTCATCAAGCAGCTCTTTTAAAACTCTTGGATGGATGTTATCGAGATCTGCTGATTTTAAGAGTCTAACTTCAGTAGCAACTGTTTAACATTCTCCTCAGATGCTAGTGAAATGGACAGATTGTTATATGATATGGCTATATCATCTGTTTTTCCCCCTCTAATACAGAACAGAAATATTTACTGAACACTTCTACCTTTATCAGAAGTAAGTCATTGTAGTCAATGGTGTCATATCAGCGTAAGGGAGATCAGAATCAGGCCCCTTACTTTAAAATTGTTCACACTCGGCATTGCCCTGGGTATGCTAAGGTCCAAGCTAATTTCTGCCTTGAAAAAATGGAGTTTAAAATGGAAACACTGGCCAAACACAGCTACAGCATAGCAGCAACACATAGCACCAGCAGAGGGCCCATTCCTGCAAGGTGCTGAGCACCTTCAATTCCCATTCAACGGGTTGTATGCTCAGCAATCTACTTCACCATGGTGACTTCCACTTAGACCAGAATTAAAGAGAAAAGGGAAAAAACATTAGGAAAAATCCACCTTTGCATCCATTTTCCCAGAGCTGGATGGGTCCATCTCTGTGATTGTTCGTTCACTCACCCACACCAGACTGGCTGAACCATTATCCTGGGTCCTCCTCTCAGCATGTCTGGAGATAGACCTCATAGTTACAGCTATTTCATCCTTCAAACAGTCCTTTATGAGACACAAGAGACTACCAAAAAAACCACACTCATCAAATAATACTACAGTAAACAATGTCTTCGCTATGCTGCAATAACAAAACTGGCAATCCTACATGGTAGCATCCCAGGATGGATAATAAGTGCCAGTGTAGTAAACAGGACTCCCAGGTCCTTTCACCTACATAACTCTGTCTACATAGTTCTGCCTTGAGTTGTATTTGGCAGTGCTATGTGGTGTTCTCATTTAGGCAAGAAGCCTGACATGTATTTGTACAGCAGAGGAATCAACAGGGGGAAAAAATGGTTTCTGGATGCTTAATCTGTATCAGTTTATAATGTGTGCAGTGTTGTTGTAGCTGTTAGTCCCAGGAGATTAGAGAGACAAGGTGGGTGACGTAATATATTTTATTGCACCGATTTCTGTTGGAGAGAGAGACAAGCTTTCGAGCTTACCAACAGAAATTGGTCCAACAACAGATATTATCTCACCCACCTTGTCAGTTTAGAATGGTACTGTCAAGGTTCCTTCCCCACTCTGAACTCTAGGGTACAGATGAGGGGACCTGCATGAAAAAACCCCTAAGCTTATTTTTACCAGCTTAGGTTAAAACTTCCCCAAGGTACAAACTATTTTACCTTTTGCCCCTGGACTTAATTGCTGCCACTACCAAGCGTCTAACAAATATATAACAGGGAAAGAGCCCGCTTGGAAACGTCTTTCCCCCCAAAATCCTCCCAAACCCTACACCCCCTTTCCTGGGGAAGGCTTGATAAAAATCCTCACCAATTTGCATAGGTGAACACAGACCCAAACCCTTGGATCTTAAGAACAATGAAAAGTAATCAGGTTCTTAAAAGAAGAATTTTAATTAAAGAAAAAGTAAAAGAATCACCTCTGTAAAATCAGGATGGTAAATACCTTACAGGGTAATCAGATTCAAAACCTAGAGAATCCCTCTAGGCAAAACCTTAAGTTACAAAAAGACACAAAAATAGGAATATTTATTCCATTTAGCACAACTTATTTTATCAGCCATTTAAACAAAACAGAATCTAACACATATCTAACTAGATTGCTTATTTACCCTTTACAGGAGTTCTGACCTGCATTCCTGCTCTGGTCCTGGCAAAAACACACAGACAGAGAGAACCCTTTGTTTCCCCCCCCCATTCCCCCCCGCTCCATTCCAGCTTTGTCTCCTCATTGGTCATTTTGTCAGGTGCCAGCGAGGTTGTCTTAGCTCCTTAACCCTTTACAGGTGAAAGGGTTTTTCCTCTGGCCAGGAGGGATTTAAAGGTGTTTATCCTTCCCTTTATATTTATGACAGGTCCATTATGATGATTTGCATGCTGACAATGGACTTGCTGCTGTATAATACGCGGAACTCAGAGAGACTCTGCCTCAAAGACCTTATCCACTAACATAGACAGGAAAGAGCAGGGCTAGATGGATGAACAGTTGTGGGGGGGCGTTAAAATCTGTTTTAAAGCATTTTCATTCACTTTTTGTGGCAGTGCAGAAGATGGGAGTGTTTAGAGCAGTGGTTTTCAAAAAAATTTTCTGGCAACCCAGCTGAAGAAAATTGTTGATGCCCGCGACCCAACGGAGCTGGGAATGAGTAGTTTGAGGTGTGGGAGAGGCTCAGGGCTGGGGCAGAGGTTTGGGGTGCAGACTTCAGGACGGGAACGGGAATGAGGGGTTCAGGGTTTAGAGGGGCTCTGGGCTGGGGTTGGGAATGAGGGGTTGGGGTTGCGAGGGGGCTCAGGGCTGGGGCAGGGGATTGGGGCACGGGCTTACCTCAGGTGGCTCCCAGTCAGTGGCGCAGCCAGGGTTCAGAGGCAGGCTTCCCACCTGTCCTGGCACAACGGATCGTGCTGTGCCCCAGAAGTGGCCAGCAGCAGGTCTGGTTCCCAGGCGGAGGCATGCAAGTGGCTCTGCACAGCTCTCGCCCGCAGGCACCGTCCCCCCAGCTCCCATTGGCCAGGAGTGTGGAGCTGGTGCAGCAAATGGAGCCCCGTCCCACCCACCCCCCGAGCCCCCGCCTAGGAGCCGGACCTACTGCTGGCCCCTTCCAGGGCGCAGCGCAGTGTCGGAACAGGTAGGGACTAGCCTGCCTTAGTCGGGCAGCACCGCTGATGGGACTTTGAACAGCCCAGTCGGAAGTACTGACCAAAGCCGCTGCTGTGACCCAGTCAGTACCTTACATTCTGCAACCCAGTACTGGGTCATGACCCACAGTTTGAAAACCACTGGTTTAGAGGGGATATTAATGAGGAGAGGGTTTTTTCCTGGTGAACTAGGCTAGCCAGAGCATTGTGGCTCAGATTTTCAAAACTGCTTAACCTATCTGGATACTCAATTAAAATGGATGGGAATTGAGCATCCAAATCTTCAAATAGCTTTGAAAACTCTACCTTCCATGTGCAGGGGTGATATAGATAAAGGCACAGAGACAGCTGTGTGAGAAATGGTTGAACTGTTTTTCTGTCTCACACAAAAACAAATATTTACTGAAATGAATTCTGAGTATACGTTTTAAAATGAATTCTGAGTGGTCACAGTACCAGGAAGACTGTTAAACCACAGAGCCTCTCATAGGTTGTAATTCATATCAATTGTTCATTTTACATGGGTAGAGCTGGCTAAAGGCTTTCTGAACTCTCAAGCTGTCCAAAATGTAGAGCCCAGAGAACCAGTAAGGGGCATTATGCCAGAATTGCCAAATATTGCATTGACCATAATAAAATTGCACATTGAGTTTGTGATGGCCAGAGTCGGTGTTCAAAAAAAAAAAAGAAAAAAAAAAAGAGGATGGTCTGCGGCAGGGAGTGAGAGTCCTCCAGCCCTGAGGCCACAGTAGGGAGCAAGAGCTCCAGTCCCGGAGCCAGAGCAAGGGTCCAGGCACTGGGGCTTCCGTTACCCCATCCCATTCGCCTGGCACTGCTGCCAGGGAGCGGGTTTGGGGTATGGGGGCTTTTCCCACCTGGCACTACTGCCGGGGAGAGGAGCGGGGTCCAGGGCTTCCCCTGCCACACCCTGGTGCTTGTCTGCTGGGGGCAGGGCACTCATTTTCTGGGGGGCCCCCAATTGGCTAGGGCCCCTGGGCTTGGGCCCTGTGGGCCCATTGGCTAATCCTCCACTGCCTGCAATCCCACCCCTGTTCCACCCCTTCCCCTGCAGCCCTGCCCCCAGTTCACCCACAGTCCCACCCCATTCCACTCCTCCTCCCACACTGCAGCGCCGCAACCTGTTGCCTCCTTTTGTGTCCCCCCGCCACGGCCCCAAGACCAGAGAAGCTCTGTCCCCCCACCACTGCTCCGAGGCTACAGCAGGGAGTGAGAGCTCCTCCAGTCCTGGGGCCGCAGCCAGCCGCTGGGGCTTCCCCCGCCCTGCCCACCTGGCACTTCTGCAGGGACCCTGGGTCAAGGCACTGGGGCTTCCCCTGGCTATTCTGGGGCTTCTGCAATGGCTCTGGGCTTCTGCCATCCCAAGGCAGGTTTCTGCTGGGGCTCCCCAATTGGCCGGGGCCCCTGAGCATGGGCCTGTTGGATAATCTGCCACTGGGCATACCAAACACAACACAGCTCAGTTCACAAGGTTATGGGTAATCCCAGCAAATTCACTCATAAAACAGCACTCACATGGACTTCTGGAACTTCAGGGATTCCTTCACCAGCATTTGCTGTTCCACAGAAGAGAGAAAACAGACAGAGCATGTTTGGGTGGAAAGGATTCACTAATGTTTCCTGCTCCAGAGCACTAAATGTCACCCTGCACAAAGTGCCTTCTGTTGTCACAAAACTGACCTGAGTTTGAGTCTAACCTCAAAGCTTCCTCAGGGCAATGGAGATCAAAGGTCTGAATTTCAAAGGGCTCCAACCCATCCTCCTTTTGTGCACTTGCTTGTATTTGGATGTGTAAAGTAGCATGTGCACTTTTCTAGCACTAGTACCTGCAAACACAGGTTATAAACTGAACATGCACAAAATCCATTTATCTAGAAACCATCAACTGCACACACAGGCGTTTGCACCGCATGCACAAATTGACAGCACTTTCTGAAAGAAAACCAGTTCACAAAGGGACTCTAAGAACAAAGAGCTTGTGTCACAAATGTGTGGGCAGCGCATACAAGAGGCTTGGGGAGGGGAAGCCTCTCCAAAAATAAAATAAAATAAAATAAAATAAAGGCTGGCCATGCAGGAGGGCAAATGCCACGGATACGCCATGGGTCACTTCCCTTTGGAGGTGTGCCAGTCTGTCACTTTCGTAGTGCAGGATGCAAAGCTCCCTAGAAGTGGGGGAACCACCAGCCTCCCTTCCCCCTCACTCTACCTCTTCCCTCAAGGCCCTCACCCTCACTCCACCTCTTCCTTCAAGGCCCTGCCTGCCTGCTGCTCACTCTCAGCCACAGGGCCCTTCCTCAAAAAAACCTCTGAGCAGAACTGCAGGATCAGGCCCTCTGCACAACAATCACTTCGTCCTGTCATTACTATAGAAACAGATGGTTAAATTTAGATAGCACCATTCCACTGACACAAAGAGCCATTTGAAAGAAAAACTGATATTGCTATACATTTACTTTGAACATTTATATCTTAATAAAACTAGGATTTGTTTACACAATCTAACCATTAAACAAGAAAATATAAAAATAAACTGAAATGGATACATGCAAATACTGAGAGCTAAGATAATATATCTTGTAACAATTAATTCCAGGAAGATTTAACAAAAGTAATCAAACAAGTATTCTCACCAAATGGGGTTTTGACAGCTCACAAACAAAGCAGGGTGTCAACTGACTTAATAAAACATTCTTGTTATTAACTGATTTTCTCCAGTAGCTTTTGCAGTTTATACTTTAAAATTATCTCTGGAAAATTATAAGAATCACAAAACCTTTTACAAACTGACCCCAGTTTCACAATAGATTGCTGTAAAATGGATTAAGCCTTGCTATGTGTTGAGACAAAACCTTATTCAAACTGATGTATGAACGTGCCCTTCAATTAAGATAGTTGTCAGAGATAGTTAACAGGCCACACCAAAAACAAGGCCTAATAGAGTCTTCCCAGAAACTAGTACCATGTGGGCAGGAGTTCCACTGGGTATTGTGACCAGATGGGCATATGAGAGAATGCACAGAAACGAAGAAGAGAGAGAGGGTGAAAAACAAAAAGAAAGAAAGCCAAGCAGTAACCTGCAAGCTCAGTCTGACCCTGGGAAAAGCTACAGACAGACCTTTTGGGGCTGTTGGCTAAAGAGGCTTGGGGATGGAAGCTAAGAACCGCTCCTTTTGCTTTTGATTCCTCTTGTGTTTGTTAAAGCAAGACTTTGTACATTCCTTGTAAATAAACAAGATAGCATCAAAGAAAATACCACACACCATCAATTTCTATTTCTAATTGACACAACCCCAGGACCCCAAAATTTGACTAGCCCCTCAGGTCAAAAAGGGGCAACAGAATCCACAGAAGCAGACACTGGTGCCTGACAGTTAAGTCAGCGGGGCTTTACATAGGCGCAGGGGTTCACATATGGTGATACTACTGCAAGATCAGGGCTTATATACACACAATGCCACTGATATGCAACCCTCTCTGGGTGGAGGCCTGCAGTCTGCTGCACATCAAGGCAGAGAGGTGAAAATCAAGGACACTGGAGTAAAGAGGGAAGACAGGACCTTCATTTTAAGGCCTCAAAAGACACATGCACACAGAGTAGCTAGATAGTATTATATTTATCTTCCTTAAAAGGATGAAAGGCTGAATAGTCCCTGCTAGGATTTGAATCCATATCAATATGCCAATCGTGACATTTAGATCACTAAACAATCCCACTTCCTACAGCCTGAGTTTATCACATCAAAGGAGCTCTGTCAAGAATAGCAGTAATTAGGTCACCTATATCACAAATAAATTGTGGTTTTGATGTTAAAAACACAGAGTTGCATCTAGCATTTTGTCAAGAAATTTGCTTATTTTTCATAGTACAGACAGATGGTGTTGTGCTCAGTGAAAGCCCATCATTCTGTCATGCTTAAAGGTTGTTGTATTTCAACCAAGGTGGCTGACAGCTCAGCTATTAGTGTTGGCAAGATCAAGCCCTAATTCACATTGATCAAGTGGGCTTTACATATGGCAAATCAACAAATCATTATAGCAGGAGACCTTTGAATGTCCTACACCATTCCCAAAGATACAACACACAGGCTTCTTTTATCCTTCCATGAAAAAAAAATTCTGATTGTGTATTATGGGTAGTGTTCCTTCTAATTTTTTCCATCCATGTGCAAAATGAATTTTGTTATGTGCACCATATCGAGGTAATGTGTGGATGTGTGCCCCACCAGTAGAAACCAAAAACGTATATATATATATTTTTTTAAGAGTTATCATAGGGATAATTACTCCATCCAGGACAGGTTAGGCATTTGAGAACTCACTACTCAAAAAATTAAATTTAAGCATAAGAGAGAAATAAAAATTATGAAATGCATAGAGCAGTCAAAAAACTAAAACAACACACTTTGAAAGAAGTATCAAGAAGTAACAACAACAACATGTTTGTGTTGGGAGGTGAGTGTGAAAGACAGTGTGTGTTTGTGTGTGTGTGTGAGACAGAGATAGAGATGCGTGTTGCCCCTTTAAGTATGCTGACCCCACTTTAAGTATGCTTCCCGTTTAAGTAAATCAGCAAGTTCAAACACAGCAGCAGCTGCCAGCAAGCTCCCGGGATCCTGAGCCCTCTCATATTCCCGCTCTGTGGAAATGGGGTACAGGGGTGGGAGGAGAGGGGCACCCTGTCATCAGCACTCCTCTCCCCCTTACTCTGCACAGCAAGCAGGAGGCGCCTGGGAGCAGCTCTAAGGCAGAAGCAACACATGGCAGTGGGGGGAGGGACACCTGAACTGTGTGGCACTTGATAGCTTGCTGGGCAGCCGCCCAACTGCACAGCTTACAGGGAACTTAGGTTATGAGATTTTTCAAGTACTGCAAAAGGTAATTTAACTTCATCCAATAATTTATGAAATCTATCGAATGCTTCTGTAACTATCCAAAGGCATTCTTAAATGGGATACATTTAGAACTTGTTGAATTATGATGTGGAACGTGACAAGACTGTGCATTGTCCCTACCCTTATTTGTCTTATTTATAGACCCACTAGCAGTTTATACTCAGTGAAGATACACAAGGCACTGATATAAATTAATATTACTGCTGTGGGAATTCTGTGCCACCGCACATGTGCAGAATCATGTCCCCCCCCCCAACTTTTTTTTCCTCCACAGAATATAGATTCTGCTGGAGAGGTGCTGCAGTTACACCTTTCACCCACCAGAGGCTGCTTTGGTACCAGAAGAGAGGGCAGCCAGCCGGAGAGGATTTGTTCCTCACAATGGGGCTAGGTGAGGAGACATGGGATGGGCAGAGCAGGGCACAAGGAGCTGCTGGGGGGGCGTGTCACAGACTGGGGTTCAGAAGGGCTAGTGGCGGGGACAGACTGGAGCATGGGCTCAGGAGCTAGTGAGGTGACAGCATTGAGCCAGGGGTTGAATGGGAGAAGGGCTGCAGGGCCACATGAAGACAGGAGGTGCAGGGTCACACAGGGACAGGGGGCAGATGTGCTTGACTGAATGGGAGAGGCTAGGGGTCAACCAGGGTCTGCACAGGGGAGGCTCCCCAACTCCCTAAAAATCCCTTCCTTCCCACCCCGCTCCCTCAAAACAACAGTTCCATACTTTTCCCACCCACACCCAACAACCCTCCAGGTTCATTCCCAGGTTCCTTCTCTCTTCCTCCACTCCTCTGTTACCCCTGATTCCTCCCAGCCTTCGCAATGCTTCTGAGGGCACACAGGATTTCTGTATTGTAGTTTAAATGAATTACTCAACATTCTGTATTAATATGCCTAGTAAGGAATCTATTTGTCAAAAAAAAAATCCCTGATTTTTTTTTAATCTATATTGCTACAGACATATTTGCTGATAAGTATTTTGAAATAAATTACCAAAATAATTGAAACTGGCATTATTATAGTGTTATTTTGCAAAATTTTAAAATATTATGCACAGAATTTTTAGTTTTTTGGCACAGAATTCCCCCAGGACTAGAATATGAACACAAGTTCAGACTACTTCTGTGTGATATTTTGGTATCCCTAACTCAAACTGGCAACTCTATTCAATGTAGCTCTAGAAGAACAGTGCCATATTCAGTTTCTATGCAAACATGGCGAAATTTGAAACACTACCTATACAGAATGAATCAGCAAATCAATCCATAATTAACTTCTAATGTGATTGAACCCTAAAGGCCACAAATATGTGGGAGTGCAAGTGTTTATCTAAACAGATAATATTTGAAGAAGGGAGACTAGATGAAATGTTTAGATTAGACCTTCAAAGGTTGCAAAGTCTTCCTTTACCTCTAGTTGGCTGCATTAATTTAGTGAAGACAAACATTCCTTGCTCTTACCAGGAGTTTTTGCAGGGTGGTACAGGAAAGAGTTGACCCATATATGTGCTTCATTTCCCTGGCAAGGCAATACCCCAGAATGAGAGTTCAAAGCAATGAGGCAGAGAGAGATTCAGCTTCCTATCTGCAAGTTTTACTCGAAGATTGTAACTTTGTTGCTTCTGTAGACTGAGCACCTTGCACATATCAGGAGCTCCTCACATCCCTTCTTTCCTCCCACAAACTCCTTCCTTGTGTGCCACCCTCCCATCTCCCTCCATTTCAGAGACTCCCTGCATCTTCTCCCACCACCTCCTTCATGCCAGGAGCGCTGTGTACCCCTGCATCCCCCCTCCCGTACCAGGGTCCCCAATTCTTCCCCCACCTGGGGCTCTGTGTACTCCCCATTCCCCCCTCCCCATGGCAGGGGCTCTGTAGGTGACCCCCTCCCTCCCTCTCCCATACAAGGGGCTGTTCCTCCCCCCATTATCCCCTCCCTTAATCTTCCCCCCCATACCAGGGATTCTGTACCCCCTTCACCTTCATACCAGGGTCCCCTATTCTGCTCCTGCCAAGGGTTCTGTGTCCTCCTGCCCATTCTCCACATGCCATATACCCTCATCTCTCTCCTGGGCTGGTTAGACCCAAAAGGCTGTCTAAACAAGAGTGTATATCTTATCCATAAGAACACTTCCAAGACTATACTCCAAATTGTGAACCCTGGGCTTAAGAACCAAAAACTACTGTGGAAGATAGAGGGTATACATTTTGTAGTACCCATTTGAAACAGCAATTCTTACAAACAGATGTAGTGCTTGTATTATATACAGGCACTCCTACTCATCTTTAACCCCAAACAGAATGGAACCAACATAAGGAGCTATTTCCCATAAGTGTGGGCAGAAGTCTGCTTCACTAAAACATTGCATCTGAAGCTGGCCCCTAATGCAGCTATTTTGGGCAGCAGCCAATTGGTTTAAGAAAACCAGGGCAACTATCATCTCAGATCAAGACTCAAGGTTTTGCATTTATGGGGTAGATGCAAATTATCATCATCCTATAAAGAGCTTAAGCTCAAGAATACAGCGTCATTGATTTGGGCGGCAGTGAGGAGGAAAAGCTAATTCTGAATCCGTGTGCACTACTTGCAGTTCTTAATGTGAAGGAGTTAGGACTACAAACAAACTAAAGCAGCACACACTAACCCAATGTCTCCAATAACACTGTAGGAAAGTTATAGGCTGTGTGGGGCCAGTACACAGCAGCCCTTGGTTTTGCCTGCGATCTTCTTATTCTAGGCACATGGGCTACTTTAATCATGATAGTCAACATGTAAACATTGGTATTTTGTCGTCCCAATACTTTACAAACCAGCATTCACAGGTTTCCACCTGACTGCTATATTGCATAACTTCAAAAATAGGACCTACCAAATTCATGTCCATTAAAAATGTGTCACACACCGTGAAATCTGGTCTCACCCAAGAAGTCTGGCTAGTGTAGGGGAGGGGCAGGGCTGGGGCCTCTTACTATGCGCTGGTCTCCAGATGCTAGTTCCAGCTGGACTGAGGAGGGACGGGACTTCCTCTTCCCCTGCAGTGGCTGCTCCCAGGGCTGGGTCAGACCCATCTCTAGGAACCTCCCCCAGTTGCAGGCAGCTCCGCAGCTGCTAGCTGGGAGCCCAGCTCTGAAGGCAGCGCTGCCGCCTGCAGCGGTGCAGAAGTAAGGGGGGGCAATACTGCAACCCACCTACAATAGCCTTGTGACCCCCCCCATGGTTACAACACTATGAAATTTCATATTTAAATACCTGAAATTGTGAATTTTATGATTTTTAAAATCCTATGCATGTGAAATTGATCAAAATGGACCGTGAATTTGGTAGGACCCTATTCATAAATTATAATATAGCTTGTTTGTGAATGTAATAATTAAGACTGGCAGCAGTTTTGGTTTGGATCTCATAAAACCAGCCATATTGGGGCAGAACAATGGTCTGTCTAGCCCAGTATCTGGTCTTCCAACAGTGGCTGGTGCCAGATGCTTCAGTAGGAATGATCAGAACAGGGCAATTCATCAAGTGATCCACCTTTGTCATCCAGTCACATTTTCGGCTGTCAGAGGTTTAGGCATGGGGTTGCGCCCCGGACCACCTTGGCTAGTAGCCACTGATGGACCTATTCTTCATTAACTTATTTTATTCTTTTTTTACCCCAGTTATACTTTTGGCATTCACAATAGCCCCTGGCAAAGAGTTCTATAGGTTGACTGTGTGTTGTGTGAAGAAGTATTTCCTTATGCTTGTTTTGAACCTGCTGCCTAGTAATTCCTTTGGGTGACCCCTGGTTCTTGTGAAGGTGTAAATAAATCTCTTTTGTATAGGATTTTCAACTTTTGGCAGAAGTATGTTTCTGTCTAAAATGCTGCAGTACTGCATATATAAACTGTCAACCAGGCAGAAACTTTTCCTATGAAGTGTGAGGGAAATTCATTGAGTAATTTTTAGAACTCCATTTTAAGTACTGGATCTACTGGAATTAGCATAGATAGTTGTCATAAATATAAATGGAAGGGTAAACACCTTTAAATCCCTCCTGGCCAGAGGAAAAACCCTTTCACCTGTAAAGGGTTAAGAAGCTAGGATAACCTCGCTGGCACCTGACCAAAATAATCAATGAGGAGACAAGATACTTTCAAAGCTGGAGGGGGAGAAACAAAGGTTCTCTCTGTCTGCGTGATGCTTTTGCTGGGACCAGAGCAGGAATGCAGGTCAGAACTCCTGTAAAGGGTAAATAAGCAATCTAGTTAGATATGCATTAGATTCTGTTTTGTTTAAATGGCTGATAAAATAAGTTGTGCTGAATGGAATATATATTCCTGTTTTTGTGTCTTTTTGTAACTTAAGGTTTTGCCTAGAGGGATTCTCTAGGTTTTGAATCTAATTACCCTGTAAGGTATTTACCATCCTGATTTTACAGAGGTGATTCTTTTACTTTTTCTTTAATTAAAATTCTTCTTTTAAGAACCTGATTGCTTTTCATTGTTCTTAAGATCCAAGGGTTTGGGTCTGTGTTCACCTATGCAAATTGGTGAGGATTTTTATCAAGCCTTCCCCAGGAAAGGAGGTGTAGTGCTTGGGGGGATATTTTTTGGGGGGGAGACGTTTCCAAGTGGACACTTCCCCTGTTGTTTTTGTTAGACACTTTGGTGGTGGCAGCATAAAGGACAAAAGGTAAAACAGTTTGTACCTTGGGGAAGCTTTTAACCTAAGCTGGTAAGAATAAGCTTAGGGGGTCTTTCACACAGGTCCCCACATCTGTACCCTAGAGTTCAGAGTGGGGAAGGAGCCTTGACAATAGTACTAGAGTGTTCTGAGAGCAGTAAAAGGCAAATTGTGCTCACACACTCATGTAGGGGCTAACTAAGGCGGTGGTAGAGAATACAAGGAGACTTCCCCTGTCCCGGCCCCATCCCCACTCAGATACCAGCTGCACAGTAGCTAGAAAGTGCAGCCACTGCACTAGGTTAGTACTGTGGCTAGCCTGCAAAAAGGGGAGGAAGGGGGAGGACAAGGAAGGGCCTGTCAGCACACCAACTGAACACAAGGAGGTGCACATACCGATACCGCACACTGCAAAAGGATGTGAACTTTTGCAACAGCACACACACCTGCAGAACCCCAGAAGGAACTGTGGCTGACATAGGGTCTGATTCAACACCTGAAGCTAATGGAAAGCCTCTCACTTTGGGCACTGGATGAGGTATTTATTGAGCTAGAATTCCTCTTGCTCTAATTGCAGGCCCTTCTCATAGACTAAGATCAGGACCATCATGATTAAGGTTAAGATTTTGTCAGTTATTGTTAGTAAAAGCCACAGACAGGTAATGAGCAATAAACAAAAATTCATGGAAGCCTGTGATCTGTCCCTGACTTCTACTAAAAGTAACTGAGAAAATGGGGCTGATCGGGGGGTTGGGGAGGGACTGAGAACCCCCACTGCGGAAGGGGTTCAGCATCCACCACCTACACCACCCGCTTGTTACAGGTGCCCACTGCCCACAAGGAGCAGGGGCCCACCGCCAGCTGACAGCTCCGGCCTGCCATGCCGGGGCTGGAAAATGTCATGGAGGTCTCTGAAAGTCATGGAATCCGTGACCTCCATGACATAATCTTATCCTTAATCATGATCATCTAGTCTGACCCTCTGCACATTGCAGGCTACAGAAACTCACCCATCCACTCCTGCAATAGACCCATAACCTCTAGCTGAGTTACTGAATCCTGAAATCATGGGTTAAAAAGACTTCAAGTTACAGAGAATCCACTATTTACACTAGTTTAAACCTACAAGTGACCCCTGCCCCATGCTGCAGACGAAGGCAAATCTCCCCCAGCCCTGGGTCTCTGCCAATCTGACCCAGGGGAAAATTCCTTCCCAACCCCAAATATGGCAATCAGTTAGACCCTGAGCATGTGGGCAAGACCCACTAGCAAGACACCCACTTGTACATACCTGTGTCTAAAAGATACCAGAGCACTATAAGAATCAGGAGTATTTAAAATGGTTCAGGTTCAGCTGAATGGCTAAAAGTGCTGTGATTTGCCATTGTGGGGCTGGGCAGAAAGTGCCTTCCCTCCCTTCTCCCCTTCTGCCAGGAGAACTAGATCAATACTGGGCATCAAGAGAGGCTAATTACAGCTTCTCCATGCAATTCTGATCTGACCGGAGCAACATCAATGCTGATGCCCTATCAAGGCTCTGACAACACTGGAACCAGAGCACCAGATGACCACAAGGATTTAGAGATGTTACCATTTGTGACCATCTCTGCTGAAGCAGTCCAGGCTTGCATGAACCACCCCTGGAAGAGTTTGAAAAGGGCAAAGACCTCTGGGTCCAGATCCAAGACCGTAACACTATTATTCAGAGATTATTAGAGATTATCCAGAGAAGCATTGGACTTTCTGCCATGGATTGGAGTGCTCTGACCCCAGAAGTGACCAGCAGGCCTATCTATGTGAGGGTAGAGGGCAGACTGGTACATAAGACCCGAGACCCAGGGACTAATGAAGAAATCATCCAGACAGTGCTGCCCCAGATAGCAGCTGAGACAGTGCTCCAAGCCTATCATGATGCTATGGGCCATTCTGGCCCCAAAAAGTCTGAGAAAAACACCCTTAGGATGTTCTACCCGTAGGATAGCCCAAGCCATGCAGGAGTGTTGTGACAACTGCTCGGTCTGCACCAGCAGAAGAAACCCAGGAATGGAGAAACCCTCCAGCCAACAGAGACCAGCACACTCTTGGAATCAGTGGCATTGGACCCCTTGAAGATGGAAATAAATCAGAGCAGTGCATCCTACATCCTGACCATGGTAGATCATTATACCAAATTCCTGGTCACCACGCCCCTCAGAGAGATCACATCCAGAGCAACCACAGAAGCCTTCCGGCACTACTTTGACCAGCCCTATGGCTGTCCTACCAAGGTGCTCACAGACAAAGGCACACCCTACAAGTCTCAGATGTTCAAAGAACTGTACTGTGCTCTCTATATGGCAGCCACAAGCTAAGGATGACATCCTATCATCTGCAAACAAGCCAGCCAGACACTGCTAGCAGGGCTGAGGCCCCTGTCAGAAATGCAACAGACACACTGGCTTTCCTACCTGCCAGAACTGACCTACATGTGTAATAATGCAGTGCACTCTGCCCCAAAATACATCTGCTAATTCCTGGTTTTCAGCAGGCATGGCCACCAGCCTACAGACATGACCCTGGGCAGCCACCTAGGGGAACCAGGGTCCAGGGGCCCCAGAATTGGTCCATGAGCATCACCAATGCCTCTGGGAGGCAGGCCAGATTGTGGCCACTAACATAGGCCATGACCGAGACAGGCAGAAACAGCTTTATGACAGACTGGTGCCAGGCCACTGGAGCTGGGGGATCTGGTCCTACTTAAGCAGCAGAGGTGCTCCAAACTGGATCCAGCCTGGAGCCCCACGTCATGCATTGTCTGTGGGATCCCATACCCCAGACAGCCAGGATACAAGATCTGAGCAGAGTCTGCGGATAGACTGGAGGACCTGGGCCACCACAACATGCTCCGGCCTTACTACTTGGAGCCTGAGTCACAAAAGAGGGTGTGGGGGAAGAGATCCAAGCCCTAGTACCTCGGAGAAAGGGCCAGAAGGAGTCAATGTGCTCCCACTTGTGGGGTGGATCACATTGGGAGGGATCCCCACCAGAAGACCCAGACCCTGGTCCCGGCCTTGAGGCAGGGCAAGAGCAGAACAGGGAGGAAGCACCCAAGCCTGACACGGGCGCAGGGGAGGAAACAGAGCAATGAGGCAGAGGACCCTGCTGTTCTCAAAGGCCAAACCAGGGGTGGGGGTGGGGTCCCCGTAGCCGACTGCTATAGCAGTCATGAGGGTGACCAAGCTACAGGGTGTGCCTACTACCTGGTGACATTTGTGTTACATGGTGGCAGGTCTGGGGCTAACCAGAAAGCTCCTCCCTTCCTTCCTCTCCTCCCCTTCCTGATAGTCTGCAGAAACCTGATTGTGGGGGGTGGGGTGGTTTCCAAACCAAGGACACAGAACTAACTCTGAACTCAGCCAGGGTTTGAGTGAATGCACGAACAGGGACGAGCCTGGGAAAATTCAGAGAGGAAACAAAGGAAGAAGCAAGCACAGGAAGCAGAAACCCTCAGCTACAGCAGGGAGGGAGTTGCTTGGAGGAGAGCCAGCTGTTTGCAAAAGGGGATTCTTGTAAATGCCTAGCCTGGAGCTGACAGAACAGCTGAGACCACACAACAGGACACACCATTCTGAGCTCACATCACATGCCAGCATCAGAGTGCACAGACAGGTTGTACTGACCCAAGGACAGGGGTGGGGAGGGGGAGATTTCATTGGTGTGGAGCAGAGATCTTGTGTGTGTCTAGCCAGGCATTTGAGGTTGGGGGGAGAGGGAGAAGGGGTGCTGTTTTTCTGTATGCTGTGTCAGAGACAAGGGAGTCTGTGTAAGCCCTGCTAGAGATCCTCACATGGGTCTATTCCTGGCTTTGCCTGGGATAGATAGAACTGTTGTTCAATGGTTAAGTAAGGTGCTTGTTCCTCAGGTTAACTCTGACCCACCTAGAAGGGAGTGTTGATGTTTGTGCAGAGGTGCATGGCTGGGACCTGGGATCCCCCTCCCAATCCTGGGGACTCCCCACCAGAAACCCGACATGCTGCCAATTATTCTCTCAGTTTGTCGTCACAATTCCATGGTAATTCAGTTTTCTGCATCAACAGAATAGGACCTGCAGGCTGGACTTCCTGGCTGCAGGCTTTCTGGAAAATTCAGCATAAAAGATATACAATCCAGTGCAACAGGCATATACAAATAGATAACCCCGGCACAAGTGCTAAACAAGTCATACTTGTAAAATCTTCACAAATTTTCTCTTAGAAACATGAATGTAGTTAACATGTTTGGTAAAGTGAATGAGAAGCATAACTAAGTTTGAGCTTATTGTGATCGTTCAAATGCTTCCAATGACTATACTGGGGGGGGACGACAGATTTATTGAAAACAGTTTATTTGATACCACAAACAGTTTCTCTTGCTCTCCTTAGGCTTCAGGAAGGATCATCATTGGTGTCCGAGTCACTGCCCTTCCTGGCAGCCTTGGTCTCCTACCAGCAGGAGTGAGAATGTCATGGTTATGAACCTCTTCTGATCCCTCCCCTTGAAAGGCACCAATCAGGAGAGGCAAAACTAGAGCAGTGATGACTCAGGACCAGGCACAAGTGCTTTTAGACAGGAGGCCCTAAGCCATGAGGAGTATTCTGTGAAATGCACATACAAAGTAGCTACATTTAATGACTATAGATTATGTGATGTAGCATGGGGAAGAAACAACAACAACAAAAAATAGTCAGCCAAACAGTGCTTAGTTAGCTTGGGAGGCAGGCTGCTAGAAGAAACTACAGGGAGCTGCCTGTCTCCAGAGCCTTAACAAAGAATCCCCTTTATATTCATTTCAATTAAGCTACGTCTTTTCTCTGACAGACAAAAACTAAACTACTTCTATAACCAGGACACTGCGAACATTTGCTAGGGCCTGTATCATCTCTGATCATGGCCTTGTATTGCTACATGTGCACATTGTTGCCTTTCCCCACTTTACCTCCCTCCCTCAGGTCCATGCACACTATCCACTTTCTCATCCTCACACATGCTGTCACCTCCCTTGAATCCACCCCCATGGTAGAGGTGCAAATTGTAAGTTCCACCTCTACCACACAGTTACAACATCCACACATCATTACACTGTCCCTCCTTTGCACCACTCATCACCTGCCCCTGCCAACAAAAGACTTCTGAAATGAATGCTGCTTCAATTCATTTTTCCCTCAGGTCAGACTAGAGGCAGGGGAAAAATATATCTATCCCTTCAACTGCCACATACTGGCCCGCTTTGACCTCCCCTTTGTCTCCTCCCTTCCCTTCCCCCTCCTCACTTTCTAATTTGTTCCCTTTCCTCCCACTTGTCTCCTCTCCTGTTCCCTGACTGCTCAACACTCTGCTGCTGCTTCAGCACTGTGCTTCCCTTCCCACCCCCTCAAACTTCTCTGCCTCCGACACCCACTGCCCTGATCTAGGTGTGAAAATGAAGCTGTCACATTTTCCTCTCTCGGAAGCATGGATGGTATTTCTGAGCAGCACTCTGAACTGAACTGAGAGCTCTGTGCAGCTTGCAAACTTCTCTCTCTCACCAACATTAGTCGGTCCAATAAAAGATACTACCTCACCCACCTCCTCTCTTTAATACCCTGGGACAAACATGCAGAGTAGGGGGAAATGACAGTACAACATACACCAGCCCACTCCCACTACCCTGCAGCAGTTTAGACCAGTTGGAAGTTCTGAGTACACAGAAAGGACCAGAGTCTCTTGAGATGCAGCTTTCCTTAGGATAATGGCAGTGGTGTCACCGAGCTGGTTACAGCTCCCTCATTCTGAAGGCTGATCTACACCAATCCCAGCCCTGACATGTCTATGTCACTGGCATAGGGTCCTTAAGGGAGTCTCTGTCAGTGGAGGATAGGTGTAGCAAAATTCTACTCCACCATACTTCTTCCCCTCCCTACCTCCTTTCCCCTTGATGTAACCCCACTGCAGGATTCAGGAGCAGCTGGCATAGCACTCAGGTGTCAGCTTTATGCCAGCATGGAGTTCCTCTACACCAGGGAAATTCCCTGCTGGCCACTGCAGCTAGAACTCAGCCCCTTTGTGCTGCTGGCCAGATCTCATTTGAAATCTAGCCCAAAGGATCCAAGAAGAATCGTAACAGGATTCCGACAGGGAGATATTCTATTCTGTATTGATGTTCAGGCAGCATGCACAGTGTTTTGGATGCTCTCCCTTGAACAAGAGATGGAATGGCATGCTGGACTCTGAAGGTGCCATGGCAGCTGGAAATAGACAACTGGGAGAGAACAGACAAGACTGACAGTTGGGAGGGGGTAAGTGAGAATGATAGTTGTGAAGGGTCATGGTGGGTATGACAGTTGGGAGGGGCAGTTGAGAATACCAGCTGGGAAAGCTTCATTTGGGAATTAGAGTGCAACAAGCAGGTTAGGTCACGCAAGTGTGAATGGCAGGTAGGTTTAAAATGGCAGTTGGGAGGTGCAGGATGGGAAACACCATTGAAGAGAGCAGCTTGAAATGACTGTTGGCAAGGGACAGGTTGGGAGAATTTAACTGAAAAGGGCAGTGGGGAGGCGGTGGGTTGACAACGACCGTTGTTACAGGGCAGGTTGGAAGGGGGCGTGTTGGGAATGTCAGTTGGGAGGGGGTTGTGTGGGACACCGTGCACTGGGAGAAGGCAGTCTGGAAATGATGGATGGGAAGGAGCATCTGGGAACAGGTGCAAATTAAGGCAGGGCCAGATGAAAATGGCAGTTGGGGGGGCCAGGTTAGGAGGGGTTAATTGGGGGTGGCAGTTGGAAAGCGGTGGGTGAGTAGTGGATATCTGAAGATGGTATAGCAACAGCAGAAGGTCACCCTTTGAGGAGGCAACAAAAAAAGGTGTGAGTCAGAAAGAAAGCGTTAAGAGGAAGCCAAAATAAACGTGTGAAAATAACGAAGTGCAGTGAAGAAAGAAAAGGGGAAGGGAGCAAAAGAGGAAGAAAGAGAAGAAAAGGAAAAACTGACTGAGAAGGGCCACCTGAGAATGTGAGTGATTTAATATTTATACTACAGCAGTGCCCAGAGACTCCAAGCCATCATGTTTGGTGCTGTACAAACACAAAGACACAGTCCTTGCCCCAAAGTGCATACAGTTTAAGGGTCTAATCCAATGTCCACTGAAATCAATGGAAGTCTGCACATTGACTTCAGTAAGCACTGAATCAAGCCTCAATATAGATAAACTAAAGAAATACTCTGTTTTTGACCTATGTATGAACATAACGATGGAATTTCTTTGAGTAGTTTCTTTCCCCTCCCCCCCACTAGGAGAGTACTGTATATCATTAGCTTTCACTGATGACTGAGGGTCTCTTTATACTGCTACCAGGTAGACATTCACACTAGCTCTGCTTAAGCTAGCAGCTCGGGCTCTGAAGCCAAGGGGGGTCAGGTGGACTTGAGAGCCTGAGCTGCTGCCAGCCACAACGTCCATGCTGCTGTTTGTAATGTGCTAGCTCAATCCGCGCTGGCTCCCAGCTGCAGTGTAGACCTACCAGCAACTTTCTGTAATTGCAGTGGGCCTTAGAGGGTAAGTCAACAAACTCTTTAAAAAAAAAAAATGTGGAAGTAGTATTTCATACAATGTACTCATTTCATTTACACAGACAATTGTTATTTGTTGTCATTATTCTGGATTAATCTCTAGCATACTAGTAAATGAAATATTTCATCGATTTTAAGGCCAGAAGGAACGATTACAATCATCTAGTCCGACCTCCTGCATAAGAGAGGCCATAAAATTTCACTGTGTGACTCCTACCTCAATCTCACAGCAGTTATTTATGTAACTGGGAGTGGGGGCTTGGGGTAGCAGCTAGGAGAATCTGTGCTTATGAGGATGCCTAAGGGATTTTTTTGAGCCTTTTGATGAAGTACAGTACATTAAGGGCTTGATCTATTCCCACTAAAGACTCCCACTGACTTCAGCAGGAGAAAGATCAAACCCTAAGAGTAACAGTTAATACAATTTCTCCTGCTGAAGCATAACTTGAGTTGTGGGAACCAGAGGATTAGTTTATAAACAACCGTTTGCTGCTGTTAGGGAGTGAGGCTCAGAGTATACTAAATCTCTTTCAAGAAATCTAGAAAAGGGCTTTTCAGCCGATTGGGCTCCTTACAATTAGATTAGAGGTCTTAAAGAACCAGCCAAAGAGTAGCAGATCCTCAATATTGCTACAAGCTACATAATGTAACCAAAAGGCAAAATATGTAGGCTCTCCCATTTCAGAGAGATAATGGGTCTCTCAGATACCATGGTGATGAAAGCAGTATAAATAACCTGAATAGAACAGAACAGAGGAAAGACAGAAGGGCACCATTGGTGTGTGGCATGGAGTACCCCAGTAGGAAGGAAATGAGTATGAGCAGTTGTGTTGAGAGGAACCCCCATGCACAGAATTTCAGTGGCAACTGCAGAATCAAGGTAACACCTCAGAATGTGTCTTCTCAGCTAAAAAAATAAATAATTTAAGAATTTGTTAAAATTATTCTTGTCCAATGAATTTGTGCATTCAGCTTTCACTTTGTATCCTTCAGACTGAAATATCCCAGAGTGTTTTGTGCACTATTATTATGGCACTTCTCACCTTCAGATATGCAAAGTATTATGTAATGCTTACAAGCAAACAGCAGGATATAACCAACTTGCTGTCAGCTCCCATCTGCAGGTGGTGATCTGCTATTGGAGGAGCAGAACAGGAGTGAGGGGAGTGGCCCAATGCAGGAGAGATGAGATGGTGCACTGAACCACCGAAGTAACAGCCTTGCAGGAGGTGATACTTTTTCAGATGCTGCCAAACTCAACCACCTTCTCATCCTCATAACTTGTATGGAGTGCATGACACAAAAGAAGAGCACATTTTTTGCCGTGATAATGAGAAGCCACAATAAAAAAAAAAAAAAAGCAGCAAGAGAAGAGAGCACCAGGGCCTGAGGGCTTCAGAGAAGCTCCCCAATACATCCTGGTATTATCATTTCCATTAAAGAGATGGTTAAAAAGAACAGACAGAGGAAGACCATGCCACAGAGAGAATGGGGCCTCTATCTAAAACACAAGTTAGGTATCGCTTGTCCTGACGACAACATATCACTTTGAAATGGCTTAGCTGAATGCAGCACCCCGTGTCAACCAATAACAGAAAGCACTGTATTAAGCGCTGAGTTCAGACCTGACAACACTCATTCCAAGCAGTGCTGTGTCCAGCTACACTGCTTCAATGCAGCACAACGTGCACAGGAGGATGGGACACACAGAGAGGAAAGACACAGACAGGCAAGGAGGAAAAGAGGCATTCATTTCTCAACAATAACCTCTCTAGAAGATATTAGGACTTAAGGGTGACTGTAAAAGGAGTCCATGTCCAGTCCATGTTGGTTGGAAGGATGGTTGCTGAAACCTGATCCGTAATACTCCAACATAGGAAGAAAGAGAATTGTTAAATAATTTATTCTTATTTTGGTGGGAAACATAAAACTTGTGTTTCAAACTCTGTTCTCAGGTACGCTGGTGTAAATCTGGATGGATTACTCCATCAACTTCCGTGGAGTGACTCCACATTTACTTTAATGTAAATGAATGCTGAATTTGGCACTGCTCTGTGTGCATTTCCTAGAGCCCAAATGATTAACCAATGTGTTTCTGTCTAAGGAAAATAAGCACAAAAGACTTGATTCTCCTCTCACACTAGTTTTACACTGACATCATTCCATTTATTTTATGTTACTTCTGATTTACAATGGTGCAACTAAGTGGAGAATCAGGTTCTTGGAGTTAATTAAAAGGACACTGTGAATATTTTAACCCATTATTTGGTATGCATTTAAAATCATTACATATATTATGGGGGCACCCTCTGGATTCTAAATACATATCTGTACTATCTAAAAATGCACTGCAATTCTTCATCCTCCCAAAGACAACAAAAGAAGTTGCTTGTGTTAGAGCCTTTAGGATGCGTCCTGCCTGTTGTGTGTGAAAGTTAAAGATCCCATAGCACTTTTCATAAGAAGGAGGTTCTGCTCCAGGGTCCTGTGAAAGTAGAATGAATTATATTTAAATTATAATTCATTAAAGAAATGCTGCTTGAAAGGTTTGTTGAAATATAGTTGTCAGGAAGAGAAACATTAAGGAGTGTGAGACAATGGGTCCTCAAACTAATTAACTTAGAGCTCCTACTGAGCTAGGAGATTGGTAAACGTTAGTATACAAATAAGATATGTATGTAAATTTGTCAGTTTCTCTTCCTTTTGTCTCTTATGTTAAATTGGCTTTGGCTTATCTGTATAAGTAAGTTAGCTTGAGCTTTTGCAGGGGGCTCACATATCTGGGTGCATTGGCAAAGCGCTTCGCTAATAAACAGAGTGGTCTGACAAATTCTGTGAGCCTTGAATCTGACTTTGGAGGTCCCACTGAGATGACAACCGTGTGACTCCTGACCGTTCTTAGGACAGTCGTGGCAAGCCGGCACCTGGGCACTTGGCCCGAACGGTCCTCCGCCAGAACGGAAGGGTGCATGACCACAGTGAAGTCTACGCCATTGAACCTGTTGGTTCCCACTCTGTTCTGGTAGGGATCCCGGGATCTGACATCAGGAATCTGGTCAGGTAATTATTTTTGTGTTTTGTCCGGACTGAGGACTGTCTTGTCTCTGTGTCTATCCGTCCTCCCTGTGGTGTGTTTGAGTCTGGTCGCCATCTCCGTCTGGGGATCGGCTGACCAAAGGGTTCCTGTCCCCACGGTCTGAGTGAGTGAAATCTGCACAATCGCAGCCGCACCGCGCCTTGGGTAAAACCCTTGGTTTGAAAGCAAGGGCGATTGAGGCAGTAGCCTGTGGGCTCCTTTTGTGTGTTGCACCGGGCATCGCTCTGACGAACCCGACTTTCCTTCTTGTGTGATTGGTGTGTAAAGTCCTCCTGTATGGGTAACCAGACATCTAAGTCGGGACAGTTCCCTAAAGGAATGCTGGCTCATTTTATGTATTTTAGGAAGGGTCTGGACTCCTGTAAATTTCTGGAAAAATGGTCTAGGCTAACTCAGGAGAATCCCAAAATTCAGTGGCCACTGTTAGGATCTTGGGACAAAGACTGAGTAGATATCTTAAAAGATAAACTCGGCCAACCTAAAACTAAATTGGTAAAAGGAGAGGTTGATTGTTTCATGCAGTGGTGGGAAGAGGCAAATAATAGGTGGACAGAATCAAAACTTGCCTCTCTCAAAGATTCTGGCTTCTGTCCCACCAGATGCAACTCATTTTACTGTTGTTGATTTGTGCTCTGCTTTCTTTTCTGTCCCGGTTCACCCTGACTCCCAGTTCTTGTTTGCCTTTTCTTACAAGGGGCAACAGTACACATGGACCACTCTGCCCCAGGGGTATACTGAAAGCCCATCATATTTTTCCCAAGCATTAGCCCGAGACCTTGCTGACGTTGTTTTCCCATCCAGGTCCACTCTAGTCCAATATGTAGATGATCTACTCCTCTGTTCCCCTTCATTGTCTGCCTCTGAAACTGACTCTTTAGTGCTCCTTACTGCCCTAGCAAATAAGGGTCACAAAACTTCTCGCTCTAAACTACAACTCTGTCAAGCTTCTGTCACATACCTTGGCTTTCTCCTCTCCCAGGGTTCCCGTGCACTTTCTCCCACCTGCGTCCAAGCTATCCTTAGCTTTCCCCGACCCCACTCCCCACACCAGGTCTGGAAGTTTTTAGGCATGACTGGATTTTGCAGACAATGGATTCCCCAATATGCCTCCCTTGCAAAATCTCTCCAGGAACTCACTGGATTCTCTGTGCCTGACCCCATGCCGTGGCCCCCTAAGGCCAATTCTGCCTTTGTTTCCCTCAAACAGGGTTTGGCTTCTGCCCCTGCCTTAGGGCTGCCTGACTATTCTAAGCCTTTTACCCTTTTCTGCCACGAACAATCTGGGTGTGCACTTGGAGTTCTCACTCAGATGCACGGAGAAAAGAACCACCCAGTGGCTTATTTCTCTGCCACTTTAGACCCTGTTGCCCAAGGCTTACCCCCCTGCCTGCGTGCTGTGGCTGCTGCAGTGCGCCTAGTCGAAATGTCTGATTCCCTTGTTCTCCGCTCTCCTCTTACTCTCCTGGTCCCTCACTCTGTAGAAACTCTCCTGCTACAAAATAACACAGGCCACCTCTCTGCCCGCCTTACCAGGTATGAACTTTTACTACTATCAGCTTCATATATCACCATAAAGCATTGTTCTCAGTTAAACCCTGCCACTCTCCTTCCTTTGTCTAATGACTGATCCCCACGACTGCCTTGCAACTGTCTCTGCTGTCACCGTCCCGCGCTCTGACCTTTCTGATGTCCCTCTCCCTAACTCTGACCTTGTTTTATTTACTGATGGTTCCTGTTTTTGAGATGACCAAGGTCATCTCCTTGCAGGATACGCTGTAGTTTCACTCTCTGAAACCCTGGAAGCTGCGCCTTTACCTTCTGTAACCTCAGCACAAGTCGCTGAATTAGTTGCCCTCACCTGTGCCTGCTTTTTGGCAGAGGGACGCTCCGCCACCATTTACACTGACTCCCGCTACGCTTTTGGGATTGTACATGACTTTGGTACCCTCTGGCAAACTCAGGGTTTCCTTACCTCTGCTGGTACCCCTATTAAAAATGGGCCCTACATCACTGCCTTCCTGTATGCAGTTTTACTTCTGTCTGCCCTAGCTCTTGTTAAGTGCCCTGGCCACTCAATGGCGGATACTGATGTTGCTAAGTGTAACACATTTGCTGATGCCTCTGCTAAACATGCTGCTGCCATAGAACCTTCCCCAGATGCATTTCTAGGTTCCCTTTCTGTTCCGCCGCCGTCCCTCACTGACCTCACCCTGCTCCAAGACTCTGCCCCAGAAACCGAGAAAGAATCCTGGGTTGCCCAAGGTTGCTCTCTACATCCCGATTCTCTTTGGCGCTCGCCTACTGGCACCTTGTAACCCCCTTTTCACTCTACCCGTCTCTGGCCGCCCTGCTACACGGTGTTTCGCATGTCGGAAAGGAGGAGATGGTCTCCGCTGTAACTAAGACAGGATGGTGGGCCCCCCATTTTTGCTCTTTTGCAGCCCGCCTCTGTGCAGCCTATACCATTTGCAAAAGCCATAATATTGGTAAACCTGTAAAAATGGCCCAGGGGTTCCGGGGCCTGCCTCAAGCACCGTTCTTGCATTGGCAACTTGATTTTGTACAAATGCCTAAGTGTCAACAATATGAATTTATATTGGTTATGGTATGTTTATTCTCGGGTTGGATTGAAGCCTTTCCTTGTCACAAGGCTGACTCACTGTCTGTTGCCAAATGTTTGTTAAATCATATTATGCCTGCCAAGGGAATTCCTGCTACTCTGTCCAGTGATCGGGGTACACATTTTACTGGACAACTTGTTCAACACCTGGACCGTATATTGCATATCAAACACCTGTTGCACTGTCCCTACCACCCACAGAGTACAGGTGCAGCTGAAAGACGAAATGATGTACTTAAGAATAAGCTTGCTAAAATTTGTGACTCTACAGGATTAAGCTGGCCAGTAGCCTTACCATTAGTCCTTATTGACATGAGATCCACTCCATCCCAAAGGCATAAATTAAGTCCCTTTGAAACTGTTATGGGACGCCCTATGCGAGCTATGACTACCATTACTCCCGTTCCAGATTTGAACTTGACCCACAGCACGCTCCTTCAGTATTGCAAGGGACTAATGCAAGCTGTAAGTCACTTCCATTCACAGGTTCGAGCCACCTGGCCCATGGAACCCACCACTGACACTTGTCACAACCTCAAGCCAGGTGATTGGGTCTATGTAAGGCGCCATCATCGAAAGCACGCCTTGGAGCCCTGGTGGAAGGGTCCTTATCAGGTACTGCTTACTACACAGATGGCTGTTAAACTATCTGGCATCGCAGCGTGGATACATGCTTCACAGTGTAAGAAGGCACCATCCCCAGAGAACCAATCATCACCTCAGGACAACGCAGAGTCAATTTTGACTCCAGAAGAAGACATAGAGGAACAGTCTGCAATACCTTACAATCTACGCTCTCGTAAGGGTTGCCAGAAGCAGATGACGAACAAAAAAAAAAAAGAAAGCAGTAGCGAGCCTAGTGCCTACTGCCTGGTGGGCATAAAACCATGACTGCGGTTCCCTCAGTTGAGGTTGTCAGAACCAGAAGAGCCTTGCCTCCAACATGCGCCTCTGCCTGTTCCTCGGCTGCTGGTATCTTACGGTCTGGGGAGACCATGATGACAATTCTTTTATCCAGCAGCAGGTGTGGATAGCTCAGACCCTTAATATTTCTAACTGCAGCCACATCCCAGCCCACTCTCAAACTGGTGTTCCTGTCCTGGCTATCCCACTCAAGTCCCCAGACCTCACTGGAGGGCCTCATCCGTTTAACAAAATATGGAACAGCAATGACACTTGGGAAGCGGTGGGAATAAATGCATCTAAATGGATAAGTGTGGTGGAGGGAAAAGGTCATTGGTGTTGGGTGTGTAATGGGACAGTGCTGGATTTGGGGAAAAGCTGTTGCCTTCAGCATATTGTGGCCAGTGGTGTAGGGGATTATTCAAACAAAACTAAAAAGTGGCGGGCCGGGTATGGAGATATGAATTTTTTCTCAACCTGGGATCAAACAGAAATCAATCTCATGTTCCCCCCTTAGTGAAAACAATACAATCTTTCAATGTCATGCAAATAACATCACTCCTTGTAAGGAGAATTACCCTGTACCCTTTGTGGGATACTACTCCTTCTTTGCAAACACCTATATGACAAATGGGTGCAACCAACCCTTCCTGGCCTTAATAGGCCATCACTGGGTGTGTGGGACCAGAGCTTATACTGCACTACCAGCTAATTGGTCAGGAATCTGTTTATCCGCCCGACTCTTCCCACAATTCCAAGTGCTAGGAACCTTCCCTCGAGAACGCCTCCGCAATTTCAGGTGAAAAAGAAGGGGCTTAACAGATGCCCAATGGTATGTAAATAACATAAACCCTTTAATTTGGGAAGAGGCCATTGGCGGTTCCTTAATACCATTAGGGGGAGTAATACACCATGCAAAAAGGCTCCTAAGGTTACAAGCAGTAGCTGAAATAATGGCAAATGAAACCGGAGAAAGTTTAAGAGCCCTGGCCAAAGAAACAGGGGCAATCTGACAGATGGCCCTCCAAAACCGTCAGGCATTGGACATAGTGCTGGCGGCAAAAGGAGGGACTTGTGCTCTTATTGCAAAAGATTGCTGTGTGTATATACCAGACAACACCAATGAGGTAACAGATCGTGCTAGCCACTTAGAACAAATCACATATCTTCCCCACGAAGAGCCAAGTTCTTTATGGAAGTGGCTAAGTAACCTTTTCAATTTCTCTGGCATAGAAAACTGGTTGTTTCAGGGAGCCCTAACTCTCCTGTTTGGAATCCTAATAATTTTTGTATGTTTTCAGTTACTTTCCTGTTGTATCCAAAATTGTGTCAGGCATGCTACACAGATAACTGCCCCAAACCAGAGTGCTAATTTGATGATTTTAAATATCACTGATGAACAAAGAGATAAAGAATGATTGATATGTGGAACCCAGTAATTGTTGGTCATTGCGTAGCTTGACCAAAAGGAGGGATTGTGAAAGTAGAATGAATTATATTTAAATTATAATTCATTAAAGAAATGCTGCTTGAAAGGTTTGTTGAAATATAGTTGTCAGGAAGAGAAACATTAAGGAGTGTGAGACAATGGGTCCTCAAACTAATTAACTTAGAGCTCCTACTGAGCTAGGAGATTGGTAAACGTTAGTATGCAAATAAGATATGTATGTAAATTTGTCAGTTTCTCTTCCTTTTGTCTCTTATGTTAAATTGGCTTTGGCTTATCTGTATAAGTAAGTTAGCTTGAGCTTTTGCAGGGGGCTCACATATCTGGGTGCATTGGCAAAGCGCTTCGCTAAGAAACAGAGTGGTCTGACAAATTTTTTGTGAGCCTTGAATCTGACTTTAGCCAAAATTCCCACACCCCTTGTTACTATACGTGTCAACTGACTGCCAGTTTCCACCCAAGACAGGCTTGCATTTCATTGGTGTTAGATGTATATAGTTAACCAAGTATTTTAGAACCCTTTAGAATGAAAGAAATTAGAGAGATTTAAAGTATTATAATGTCTGAAATAAAGTTTAACATTCAAGGAACAGTAACAATTTTTATGAAATGCAGAAAAAAGTTTGTACTCTCCTGTTTGCTATTTAGCATCTAAACTGCCACTGATCCCAATCCAACTCCCAATGAATTTAATGGAAGTTGGGTCAGACCCATATGTACTTTCTACAGCATCATTATTAAAGATGTTTTGGACAAAGATGCTGTAGAACACTAATTTTAAAACTGTGCTATTAAAAGAGCTGCAGTCAGCACTAAGAAAGGAATGAAGTTTGACAAATGTAAAATTTAAAAGTTTAGATGTTTTCACTCTTCACGTTTCTAACCAACTCCATAGGAAAACAGAGTGTAAACATTTTTTAACTACTAAGCCCTTTTATTTTATTTTTTTTCTAACAACAGTTACAGTAAAGCAGAGTAATCACTGAGAGATATAGGGACCAATACATTGGTCCTTATATCAAACACAGCCCACTGACTGCAACAGTATGACCCTCATTCATCTACATCTTTGATTCATAACGATAGTCTGTGGGGACAATGGGTCCTAGCCCGAGAGATACTCCAACTTGATCCAAGCAAGAGTTGTTCTCTCAGATCAAGGCAGAGCAGCACATGCTGTGGTTAAGGTGTTAGACTGTGACTCTAGTTTCAGTTCACAGTTCTGCCACAGACCTCCTGTACCATCTTGGCAAAGTCACTTAATCTCTTTGTGTGTCCATCTGAAAAGACTAATAATACTTTCCTAAATAACAGGTGTTATGAGAATACATTAATATATGCAAGGCACTCAGATATCACAGTTTTGGTAACAATATAAGAACCTGTAAAATAGGTACTAACTGCCACATAAGCTGCACCACTCCGATTAAGATGAGGCTGGCCTTACAGTTATTGTCCCAACTTCCCAGTAGGAGAAATCAAGCCATGAGTTGCCTCTTCTCAAGGCCTGCTCCCAACAAGCATGTGTGAAAAACACTGAGTTATCATCTTCCCCTTTGAGTATCAATAATAGTAAGGGAGCTAGGACAAGTAGAGCCTGCCTTGGATGTGGGTTCATTAAGGGCCAAGCCACTAGGAAGACAGCTGAATGAACCTAATTACACCAAGGCTATCCTCTGACACAGTTGCCATCTGTAGTATAGAGTGTTCCAGTAGCAGGCTAAAGCCTAGGATAGGACTGAGGTTTTAGCTGGGTTCTACACATGATTAAAGTCACTCACATTTAATAATTTTACTAAGATGACATTGAAGTAAAAAGAAAATGGTACAGAGTTTAAGCATAGAAGTTTCTGGTTATCAGGGAATAAGGTACAGATTATCAAGGGGTGCGAAATTCAGTTTAGAAACAGGTGGTGTAAGGAATACATAATCTGCAATCTCCCCGATTGGGGGTAAAAGTTTAACAGATCAAAGTACAGACATTGAGATTTGGGTTTATGTTGTTCATATAATGGCTATGTTCAGGTGTGAAGTATGAGTGGATACGATGATGAGGATGGATTTACCCTCATTTGGTGGGATTTAATGTTCAGTGAGTTTATGGTTCCAGTTCATATGGTCCAATGGAAAAAGTCTCTCAGTCCCTTTCCCATAGTTGATGCACAATGTTGTACCGGCTCACACTCCTGGTACTGTCGGTGGCTGGTGATGTGTTCGACGTAGATGTCCCTGGTTCTACACTATGAACTGCAAATTCATTGTCCCTGGGACTCAAACCTAGGCTGGATTTAGAGTGGTGACACACAGGTAGGAGCCTGAGCAGCTGTTTCCTTTGATACCATTGAAGGCCCCAGAGGAGCAACAAATATTGGAACTTGTAGCCTCCATGGATCACACTGACCAACCCACTCAAATGGTAAGAGTATCAGATGGTCCTGTTAAGGCTGGGTATGAGATCTCTTTCAGGCTCTGCCACACTCACCCCCGGGGTCACAAATCTTTCCGTGCCTCAGTCCCCTATCTGTAACATGAAGATAATAATACTTGCATACCTCACAGTGGAGTTGCAGTGAAAAGCTGGTTAATATTTGCTCAAATGGAGACCATAAATAAAATAATAAATAGCAGCTATTACTGGTGACTATAAACTGCTCCATTTGATATCACTTGGGTACAGCCATTTGGACTCCCACAGGAGATCCCCCCTCGAAAAAAATCTGGACAAAGTACCCCCTACCCAACCTGAGACCTCGGGAGTGGTGCAAGGACAAGCCCCGGCTAGTCGGATGAGAAGGTAGATGCGGAGACATGATCTATGCCCTCCCCTCCCCCAGCGGTATGATCTCATTTGACAGGAAGTATCTTGCTGCCCCCTCCCCCGCTCGGGCGCGCCTCTCCCACATGGATCCGGAGAGGGAGACAGAGGAGACGTGACACTGACTCAGCCCTCGTCGGGACTTACCCAAGGGCTGCGTCGGGAACACGCTGCCGGGGCTAGTGCACACGCAGAGCTGACACGCTCTCCATGCCGCTGGGCAGCCGCTGATCACGCGTGCCCCCGCTCGCCATTGGCCGCCGCCTCACACACCTTTGCCGCGGATTGGCCGCGGCCAGCTCCGGTCTCCCCCTACGCCGGGCTGGTGGAACCAGCAGCCGAATGGGCAGCTGCGAACAAAAAGAGGAAAATCAAGGCAGTGGCCAGAGAGCGCCTGGGGTGAAGGCTCTTGTCAGCAGCTGCAGCATCAGCATCAGAGCAGCTCCCAGCCACGGCGCCTCCCAGCAGGGCCATGCTGAATTTTGCAGCTTCCCTCTACCAGCCAGCTGTAAGTGCGTCTCTTCCCGCTCCCTAGTCCTGGGGGGTTGGTGCCCAGCGAGCCCTCCCCGCATCAGCTGCACCTGAGGCGGGGCACGAGGAGAAGGGGCTCGGCCCGGGGAGGATGGAGGGGGAGAGATGTTGTCTGGGGTACGATGCCCCAAGGGATTCCCTTTGGGGAGCTGCGGGGAGGAGTTGCTGGGAATCCTGTGGTGGCAGAGGAGGAATCGAGCTGGGGCTGAGGTTACTGGGAGCTTGTGGGATCTGGAGAGAGAATCGGGGTCTTGCGGGGAGGTTATTGGTGGGCTGCAGAGAGGGGATGGCTGAGAGGGGGGTATATTGGGGAGCCTGATTTGCAGAGGGGATGGCAGAGAGGGAGGCAGTGGGTGGGGGGAGCTGGGGTAGGTTATTGGGGAGACTGATCTGCAGAGAGGGGGGAGGGATTAGGGGAAGGTTATTGGGGAACCTGCGGTGATCGGAGAGGGGATGGCAGAGAGAGAGGCAGTCGGAGGTGGGTTATTGGGGAACCTGTGGTGATCTGCGGAGAGCGGATGGCAGAGAGGGAGGCAGTCGGGGGAAGTTTATTTGGGGAACCTGTGGTGATCTACGGAGAGGGGATGGCAGAGGGGGAGGCAGGGGTAGGTTACTGGGGAGCCTGATCTGCAGAGAGGGGGGAGGGATTGGGGGACGGTTATTGGGGAACCTGTGGTGATCTGCGGAGAGGGGATGGCAGAGAGGGAGGCAGTCGGGGGGGGGGCTGGTTGGGGTAGGTTACTGGGGAGCCTGATCTGCAGAGAGGGGGGAGGGATTAGGGAGGGTTATTGGGGAACCTGTGGTGATCTGCGGAGAGGGGATGGCAGAGAGGGAGGCAGTCGGGGGGGCTGTTTGGGGGAGGTTACTGGGGAACTGGATGTCAGGGCATCGGTCTGCGGGCGCTGGCGGGGAGAGGTTGCTGGGGGGCCTGTGGCGAGTGGAGGGGGCACGTGGCGTGTACCGGGAGCTATGGGCTCACGCCGCTAGGATGAGGGTAGTTGGGGAGCCCTGCCTGGAGGGCGGGGAGGTGGGTGCGTGTGACAGAGCGAGGGGTGGGTGGGGAGGGTTTGGTCGGGGGCGGACTGCACTGGGGTGACGGGAAAAGACTGAGAGGGCCTGTGAGGGAAAGGGGCGGTGAGTGGGGGCTGGGCGCCGGAGACGCTGCGGGATTCCCTCGCGGCTGAGGAAGGCGGTGGGCGAGGCTCAGGGAGGGGGATCGGGACGGGGAGGGATGAGGCTGGGACAAGCCGGTGGGCGAGGCTGCGGGGGCTGGAGGTCAGCCGGGGGTGGGTGAGATGAGACGAGACCGGCTGAAGGCGGCGGGCGGGGCGAGGGAGTCTGTGGCCAGCTCCCGCCATGCAAGAGTCCCCGGGCACGTCGGGCGGGCTCAGGCTCCGGACAGGGCTTGTGCCTGTTGGGCGAATGGTTCTTGTGCAGCCTGGGAACAGGGAGCGCCCTGTCTCCGTTCCCTTGAGAGCCCCCCCGGAGCAGCCGTGGCCCCTCCAAGGGCTCCCTGTGGTAACCCGAGCTGCGGCGCGGGAAAGCGTCGGGTGTGGTGGTGCTGAACCTCTCGGCCCCAGCCCTTGGAGAGGAGGGGCTGTCTCCGCCTTGTTCTCCTGGGAGCCGCGGGGGTGGACTGAGGCCGCCCCCTCCCTTCTGTGCGGCTCTGGCCTGGCGGGAGCTGCGAGGAAGCACGCGGCGGGCTGGCTGTCAGCCTTGCTCACTGCTGCAGCAGGCGGGCTCCCTTCCTGCCTGGCGGCGGGCCCTGGCTCAGCCTCCACCCTCTGGGGAGGGAGGCGGGGGAAGAGAGAGACGCACAAGTAGGGGAAAGGTCGCCGAGCGGCAGTCCCCAGTTCACCACGTTTCGCGAGTGCCTGGGACCAGCCGCTGATCACGCTTTGTTCACATGCCTCCGCCCCAACCTCGCCTCGGCCCTGTGCCAGCCATTCGGCTTCTGTGGTGCCTGACCGTGGCGACCAATGGGCGAGAGGCGGGGGCGGTACTGCGTGGTTTGAGTGCAGGCATGGAGAGAGTGAGTCACAGAGGTTCACCGAGGTGAGCGTGGTTCAAACACAGGATCCGTCTGCCAGCGAGGATCTCCCGGAGCCTCTGCTGCCTCCCTTGTGAGCCAAAGGCAGTTTTTTCCTCTGCTGCTTTTGCTCATTGGTCATGTCTCTCTTAATATAGGCCAGTTCCTTATAGAATCCAATGAGGACAACCTTTCCCTAGCCCTCTCAGGGTCCATCTTCTGAGGATTACATGTTCCATCTTTTCTTTATTTATAAAATTCAAAATCTGCAAAACATAGGCCTTTAGAAAAGCATCTATAAAACCTTACCTGTCCTGCCCCTAAGAATGATCCAGAGGCTGGTTAAAAGCTTGATCAAACAGCTCCATCTTAATGCATGCTGAAGCTCCACTAGTTTGGGCCCTGGCAAGAGCACGTTAGCCACAGCTTTCTGAAGTGTGAATTGTCCACTGAGGACACCCACCAATGAGCTCAGGCACACAAATATCTGTTTGTGCATCAGCACTCTAAAATCAACTGCTTCAGCAATGGCGGCTGCTATATGATCCTGTAGAGTCCAAAACATTCCCCACCCTCCAGCTACACAAAATAGTGTTTACCTGTTTTTAATATTCAAATGATATGAGTAAAACAACAAGAATGAAACAACAGAAACATTTTCCATATTGTCTGACAAACTTTATCAGGTCACAATTCAAGTCAGTCAACTTTTGTGTCTCAGCCTCAGTATTGTCCCTTTTCAGTTTATTCAAACAAAAAAATTAAGATTGTACCCTAATTAAAATCCTTACAGGATGGAATAAAGGAACAGCAAGTATAAAATAACTAAAGGACAGTTTAAGGAACAAGCTTTCTTTCAGTCATTCAAAACTTGCAGTAAGGGAGTAACTTACTGTTGCTTTTCAAAAACTGTTTTGTATTTTGTTCCAAATAATTTCACTAGACAGCTGTGCAGACACAATATTCATCAGATAGTCTGATTCCCTCTTTCATATTAACCTTTTAATGAAAGTTATATACTGTATTAGGAGAGGAAACAGGAATGTAGAGTGTCTTTAAAAATATTGAATAGGTTCTATGAAGTATGATATGTTTTACAGGTTGCATTTAATTTTTGTAATTTTTCTTTAAAGAAGGAACTGATAAATAGTTAAATTAACCGTAAACTGAAAAATATTCCTTTTTTCCTTTTAGGAGGAAGGAATAGAGATGATTACTGAAAAGCAAAACAATAATAGACGTTCCTGGAACAATACCACTGAAAAGAGTGATTTTGAAGCCGTAGAAGCCCTTATGTCCATGAGCTGCAACTGGAAATCAGACTTCAAAAAATATGCCGAACTGAGACCTATAACACCAGCATCTGATATGTCAGAAGAAACTGATGATAACCTGCTACCTGGTGCAGCTGACTTTCATGCAATACCAGCATTTGTAAGCTTTATTCTATTATTGTACATGCCTTATTAAAGTTTTTTAGATCACATTAACTGTGAGAAATAATCGTGCTGATTAGATGTCTCATTACTTGCATCTTTTTTCCCCTTTTAGTGCTTGACTCCACCCTACAGCCCTTCTGATTTTGAGATGTCTCAAGTAATTCATCTGCCAGCAGCAGCAGCGCCATCTGCTGTACAATGTAGATTGTCTGATATTTCAAAGCCTGTTCCTTCAGCAACTTTTAAAGAGACTGAAATGTCTCCAGCACCAAAACCAATGAAAGCTCAAGCAACAAGTGTTATTCGCCATACAGCTGATGCTCAGCTTTGTAATCAAAGAACATGTCCAGTGAGAGCAGCTAGTGTGTTGAAGTATCAGAACAATACTTCAAGGGAAATAAATATACAGAATAATGGAACTGCAAAACAAAATCCACCTTGTGCAATTGTGTCACCAAACAGAGCAACTTACAAAAGTGACAAACTTCCAGTTTTAGAAGAAAAAACAAGTACAGCACTAGCTGTCAGTCCATTGTCCCTGATCCAGACTTCAACCAGTAGACCTCAGCCTGTTCCTGGATCAGTACAGCAGTCATCGATGATAGCATCTTCTCCTGCTGTGCAAGCGAGTGGTGTCTCATCTGTACCAGTAATTTGCCAGATGGTTCCTCTGTCTACTAACAACTCTGTTGTGACAGCAATAGTGCCCAGCACTCCTTCGAGCCAACAATCAACCCTTTGCCAGCCTATGATGTTCATGGGAACTCAAGTTCCTAAAGGTGCCGTTATGTTTGTTGTGCCCCAGCCGGTTGTGCAGAACACAAAGGCTCCAAACATTAGTCCAAATGGCACTAGACTCTCTCCTATTGCTCCTGCTCCAGGTTTTACACCTTCTGCAGCAAAAATCACTCCACCAATTGACTCATCAAGAATAAGAAGCCACATTTGCAACTATCCAGGATGTGGAAAGACTTATTTCAAGAGCTCTCATTTGAAGGCCCATGTGAGAACACACACGGGTAAGTCATTAAGCAGTGGATAGTAGGAATTTCAAAGAAAGCTTTTCATGTATATTTGTGCTAATATTTATCAGTGTTCTAGTGAGTTGTGATTTTGTTCATGTTTGCTGCTTTCCAGAGGTGAAAGGTTAGTGCACTAATCCTTTGTACAGCTGGCTTCCTGATAATGGTGACCTTTCTAGTTACTTCAGTTAAAGCTATCTTAACATTGTACATCTCTAAAGATTTTTTTTTTTTGTCTTGACTGAACATAATCTAGCATTGTGGGGTAGTCCCAGAGTGCTATTGCTTGCTTTTGCCAGTAGGTGTTAATACATGGCATAATCTTTGGTAGGATGCCTCAAAAAGGAGAGGTGACTAGCATTCTCACCTTCAACATTAACACCCCAGGGAGTCATTCCTTCAGGTGTCCGGCAGTTCTTTAAAAAAAACCTGGCAGTGAATCTAATCACACTAGTAAAGGATAAGGGGCTATGTATGTTTACACAGCTCTACTAGTGCACTTCAGCCTTGTCATGTAACATCCCTCTTGTTTTTAGTATAGACGTCATTTTCAGCAGTGGGTGCTGGTCACGCAAAGCTGTCATGGTTTCGTAATGTATATAAATGAAGATAAGGATGAGAATATAACTGTTTTGAAACATAAAGCACAAGCTGAACTCTGCTTTCCAGTGATGAAACGCTAGTGCACTGACCCTTTGTACAACTGGCTACCTAATGATGGTGACTCTTCGAGTTAGCACAGTCAAAACCATCTTAATATTATATGTCTCTGGGTTTCCTGGTTGGTTATTTGTGTCTTGATTGTCACAGTAGAAATCGGTTATAAAAAAGTCAAACATATTATCAGTCAAAAGCAAAATTGTTGCTAAATAAATGCTCATGTTTCTATTTTGTTTTAGGAGAAAAGCCTTTTAGCTGTAGTTGGAAAGGCTGTGACAGGAGATTTGCACGATCTGATGAACTGTCTCGGCATCGCAGAACGCATACTGGTGAGAAGAAGTTTGCTTGCCCGATGTGTGATCGGCGGTTCATGAGGAGTGACCATTTAACAAAGCATGCACGGCGGCATTTGTCAGCTAAGAAGCTACCAAACTGGCAAATGGAAGTGAGCAAGCTAAATGACATTGTTGTGCCACTTGCATCCACACCTGCACAGTGAAAGAACTCCTGAAAAGTTACCAGAACTAACTGTTGTCACTATGGTATACCACCAGTGATGTATAAAAGCTCCTACTCCAGGTCTGTAGTTCTTCAGTGCCAGCTGTTGATGGCATTACAGCAGAGAGGCAAAGGCAGTCTGTGCTTGGTCACAGGAAATGCTACTGAGAGAACCAGTGACTAATAATGGAATGTCAGGTTTCTTTTCGACTTGGTGAAAAGAGAAAGAGGTTGAAGGTTTGAGAGCAGAGCAGCACAGGTAGCGAAGGGTTTTGAATTTATGCAGATTATTTGTATGTACTATAGAGTGGTCAGACATAAGTCATGCAGAGCTGTTGGCTGATAATTCTTGAAACCAACTACAATTACAGCTTTCAAAGACGTAATGAGTTTTCAGTAGAGCACAGACTAGAGAGAAATATCAATGTATAGTACAGATTTGTAGATCAGAAATGCATCTGTACGAAATAGTATAAAACAGTTATCCTACTGCTGTCACCTTTCCTTGATAGGATATTTATACTTTTTTTTTTTCTATTTACATTGCAGCCCAATCATGAGAGATGGGCATTGAGGCTCAGCACCTCTTGATACATTAAATACTGTATCAAGTATGTCAGTCATGCCAGTTTTACATTACTGTCCAAATATGGAATAGATTGAGTGGCTAGAGAGAGCCAAAAGTACCTAAATCCCCATTAATTTATTATAATATAGAACGCTAATACTATTTTTGCTATTCCTCTTGAAAGCTCATGATTATTACAATTGGTTATATTTAGGCATCCTATGATGCTTCTGCTTTCAAGTTGCTTGTGGTTTCCTTTATACCTTTCAAAATTCCATACCACCGCATTTTTCATAAACACTGAGATGGTATGTTTAAAAAAAATAAAAATGTAACCATAAGAATAATAAATTAAGTGGGTTTATTAAGAAGGCAAGAACAAGTATGTTATGCTAGGCTACTTGATGTGGAGGTCACTTTTGAAGATGATTTCTATTAGAGATAAATGGTCTTTATATAATGAGGATATAATCTATACTGTATTAAATTAGAAAGTTAGGAGTTATTTGTAAAGTAAAAATAAGGCAGTAAACACACCAGCCTTGAATTAATACTGTAGATTTTTGTGACAAATAATGCATCAACTTTTACTAACCATCTTTCTATTGTATCTTATTATGTTGAGTACACAAATACAGACAACTAAACAGTTGGATAATAGTGTACTAGGTAATCTTTTATGACTACTTTAAAATTTTGCACAATACTTCTTATGTCGTACTTTATACCTTGTTTACAATAAAGAACAATTTTAATACAGACCTCCGTGTGATGCATGTTGATTGGGTTATTTGCTTACAAAACACATCAGCGTTAGTCTTGATTAGTGATAGACTAGTTGCCCTCTTATTTATAAACCTTGTAAAACTAACTTGAATTTAATGTACAGTTAAGCGTACACTACTTCTAGAATACTTCTTTTGTGCGCTCTTTTTCCAAGACACTCTTATTGCAGAATAAGTGTCTATGTAGGGAGTTATACCGGTATGACTATAGCAGTAAAATTGTATTTCTGTTTGTAAATTTCCCCACATAGACCAGCTCTGAGAGTGCATCAACCAAAATCTGGCTCACATAAGTCAGGTACAAAAGACTGGATGCACAAAAGGAGGTAGGTGCCTAAGTCCCTGTTTCAGTTTCTGGGCCACTGCGATGCACAAAACTCCCTCTGAACCCTGTAAGTATCTAAATTCACTCAGTGCCTAAGTTTTTGCAGTATACATTCCCTAGGCACTTATGTTTCTGCCTCTCAATGTGTGTACTGCTTTCACCCTCGAGGCCTCCAGATACCTATCTCTTACTTAAGCCCCAGAACTATTCACAAACTGGGGTAAGATAGGCATTTGGCCCCCTAAGTCATGTGCGGAGCCCAATCTAGTAGGATCCAGTTCCCCAGCTCCGATGACTATTTATCCACAGTTGCACAGTACAACAGCTTTAAGAGGAGAGAGTGAGGGAGCTCTATATCAGAATATCCCATAGCCCAGTGGTTAGAGTGCTCATGTGACAGGTCCAAGTTCAAAACCCTTCTCCCTGTCAAGGAGAGAGGGACTTGAACTGGGGTTCTCCCACATCCCAGCTGAATACCTAACCACTGGGCTAAAAGTTGAGAGGTCCTTCCCTGCCCCTGGCTTTTTGCTAAAAGAGCATAGGCGCCTGGCTCCAGGAGAGGGTTCACAGTTGAAAAATCGCTGACAGAGATAGGCGCCAGCCTGGACTTAAGCAACTATGACTATAGAGGGGCAGGGTTTAGCACACAGCCCTCTGGTCAGCATCTCCTGGATAGTTTAGGTGGCTTTCTGCCTAGCATGTCTTTTGTGAATAGCAGTCAAAAGTGACTATGTGCTTAACTCAGGCTTTGTGAATCAGTGTTTTCTTACATGCCTGAAAGTTAGGCACAATGATGTTCAGCATCTCAGCACTTAACTCTTTTGTGCACACAGCCAACAGTTGTTTGCTTTAAGACAAACTAAAGTCTTAACTGGCAATTTTACAGAAATAGAGAAAATTAAACACACACCAAGGTGAATGCCACAGAAAGCAACTCTGGACCAGCAAGCAGTGTAAAGGTACTAAATGTGTGGTGGGAGTTACAGTTGCTAAGTGGCTGTAAGTCTCTAAGGGTCGTGGGTTGATGGTAATCTGAATGGTAAGGGTGGTGGGGGAGGAGAAGGTCTTGCATCAATTTAGCCTTTCCTGTGAATTTTGGCCCTCACTAGCTCCTATTACCCTTTTATGTGGAGATAAAAACATAAGAACAGCCATTCTGGGTCAGACCTTTGGTCCATCTAGCCCAGTATCCTGTCTTCTGACAGTGGCCCAGAGGGAATGAACAGAATAGGTAATCAACAAGTGATCCATCCTGTTGCCCATTCCAGCTTCTGGCAAACAAGCTAGGGCCACTTCAGAGCATGGTTTTGCATCCCTACCCATCCTGGCTAATAGCCATTGATGGACTATCCTCCATGAACTTACCTAGTTCTTTTTTGAACACAGTTATAGTCTTGGCCTTCACAACATTCTCTGGTAAAGAGTTCCACAGGTTGACTGTGCACTGTGTGAAGAAATATTTCCTTTTGTTTGTTTGAAACTTGCTGCCTATTAATTTCATTTGATAACCCCTAGTTCTTGTGTCATGAGAAGCAGTATTTTCTTTATTTACTTTCTCCACACCTGTCATGATTTTATAGACCTCTATCAGATTCCCCCCCTCAGTTGTCCTTTTCCAAGCTGAAAAGTCCCAGTCTTAATCTCTCCTCCAAATGGAAGTTGTTTCATACCCCTAATCCTCTTTGTTGCCCTTTTCTGTATCTTTTCCAATTCCAGTATATTTTGCCATCATAGAAAACTGCTACTTTCTTGGTCAGTCAAAGAACAATGTCTCTATGTCTTGAAAATTATGGGCTATAGATGATATAGATGGACAACATTGCATCATGGGAAGTTGACCCCTTGCTCCCAGTCACCCCTTTGTGACTCATTTCCACCCCACCATGCATTGTCAAAACTACCCAAAAGACTGAACAGTGGCGGGCTGCACTGTGGGATACCTACCCATGGTGCACCAACATAAGCACTTCTGGAGAGTATGTGCAATGCTGATGCAAGGAGCCAAGTATGCACACACAAAAGCGATATGCTAACAATGGTGGGCGTATGCCAACGTAACTTGCTTCAGCAAAACTTTGTAGTGTAGACATGGCCTAAGAAATTCTTGCTAAAATTTCCTGCTAAAACTTCTACCAATGGTGGAGCAGCAACAGTGATAGCAAGAGTAAGTGAGCTAGTGTGAATAAGGTGCCAGAAGCCTCTAATATTTCAAGTACTATGTTGTGTAACCTTGCTTTGAACAGGATTAGAAGACATGATACAGGAAAAGTATAAGTGGCCATTTGGAGCATTGTGTATGACAATTGTAGTGTTGCTGTTGGTGGGGCTGAACTGATGGGTAGCAATGGGAAACTTCTGCCCAAAATCCAATTTATATACAGTCTTTGTGTCACCGACACTCATGGCCTTTCGTGTGGATTAATAAATCTAGATTCTAGACAATTTCCTCCAACACATACATACCCTTTAGCTGTTAATACCTGCAAAGATATTGAGCGGGGCTTCTATCAGACAGTTTGGGTTGACATCTTACTCCAACTGTGTAAAGTTTTTCTTTTTCAGATAAATACATTAGGCCAAATCCTCAGTTGGTATAAGTCCATTGAAGTAAATGAAACTATGCTGATTAACAGCAGCTCAGTGGATCTACATTGACTTACACTAGCTGAGTTTTTGGCTCACCAAGTAGTACTAAAAATTGGACAGCAGACTTCTACAGAGTATGGTGAGGTGGAAGCATTCTGACAAATTTCTCCAAAATCCAAGGTTTCTTTCTGTACTAATGTAACAATGCTGCCTTTGGCGGGACACAACTGGGATTGTCAATTCAAGACAAATTGCTTAGAGCAGCGTAGTCACAGCCCCAGGTTGGTGGTTCTCCACCTCTAAGGCACATCAAACCAGCCAAACAGAGAGGACTTCAGTCTCACCCCACAAGCTAACCATAAGTCATACAAGCAATTCCCTTAGACACTCCAGTTTCCCAGTATCACCACCAGAGCCACTTGTTTTGGGTTTGAATGGTTATGAAAACCAATGCCTCAGTAAAAGAAAAAAGGCTCTCCTGATCCCAAAGGGCAAAGCCCCAAGCCCAGGTCAATATACAAGTCAGATCTTACCCACAAATCATGCTGCTGCCAATCCTTTAGAATCTAAAACCTAAAGGTTTATTCATAAAAGAAAAAAATATAGATGGGAGCTAGAATTGGTTAAATGGAATCAATTACATACAGTAATAGCAAAGTTCTTGGTTCAGGCTTGTAGCAGTGATGGAATAAACTGCAGGCTCAAATCAAGTCTCTGGAGTACATCCACATCTGGGATGGGTCATTCAGTCCTTTGTTCAGAGCTTCAGTTTGCAGCAAGGTTCCTCCAGAGATTAGAAGCAGGACTGAAAACAAAATGGAGGGGTTTCCAGGGCCTTTTATATTCTTTCTCTTGTGGGCAGAAACCCCTTGGTTCTTCTGTGCAAAAGCACAGCAACAAGATGGAGTTTGGAGTCACATGGGCAAGTCATATGTCCGTGCATTACTCAGTTCTTTACAGACTGATGCCATTGTTTTCATGTTAGTTTGAACGTTCCCAGGAAAGCTCAGATGTGGATTGGCGTCACCCAAAGTTCATTGTCAGTTAAGTGTTTCTTGATTGGGCACTTACTGAGAATAGTCCTTTCTCAAGAAGCTGACTAAATGCTTCACTGCGACTACTTAGGATCAAAACACATTGAGATACAAGTACATAGCCAATATTCATAACTTCAACTACAAAAATGATACACATATACAGATAGCATAATCATAACCAGAAAATCATAACCTTTCCATAGACACCTTACTGGACCTCCTTTTTACAAGATTTGGTGCAACTATAGGACCTTGATTGCAACAATGATCTATACGGTCACAGTTTATGTCAATAATGTCACAACTAAACAGTCATTTCTTGCTATAAATGCAGCCTTTTAAATATAAACACATGCACTGGTGATTTTTTGCATGTGCAGACAGAGAACTATGATCTATGAATTTAACACACACATCTCCACACATGTAATTTTTAAGCTTAATTATGGAAGCCAAACTTGGAAATGAGGCCAATTATTTAAGTGCCTTTCTCTAGACACCCAAAATAGGAAACATTTGGCTGAAATCCTGGACAATAAATATCCACCATTTCATTGTTGAATGACACATGACTTAGGATGTTCATTTATTTTGCAACCAAAATCTGTTGCTTGGTGGGAAACCTTAGATTTTTTCCTCTCAAGATTTTTATCATTTTTCTATTGATTTCTGGCTGGAGTGACACAGAGCAGCAAGGGAAAACTAAAGAGAAAACCATTTATCATTTTCCTCGTGTCTTAGCCTTTAAGGAAGAGACCAAGTAGAACCGAAATATTTAAAAAAAAAAAAAACCCTCAGCAAAAATACATTTTTTTTTTATAAAAATATCCACATCCAAACCATCCAATACGGTAAAGAGGCTATCTCTGTCTGTGAAAGCAGGGCAGTGCCCATCTTCATTGAGCTCTGCTGGGACCACCAAAAGAGTGCCAGTTTCAATGGTGACTTGTTATGTAGATGCCTCTCTTACTAGATACAGAACTGATACCATCCCTTTTTTCTCACATGGGTCACTGCAGAGCTGTTAGATGGAAATAATAGCTTCTGGATCCCAGATGCCTTCAATGCCCACAGAAGACAGTAGGAGTTGAGGGTGCTCAACAGTGTTCAAGATTGGCCTCATCTAATTAATGTTCACAATTCCTGATGAGATAAATATTTTATGTGTTTGTGATTATTTATATTTCAGTTGCATCTAGAAGCCCCAGCCTAGGCTCTGTTCACTGTAGGAGCCATCTAGGAATTAATTATGTTTTAATTAAAAGTACCTTTGTTCTCGGGGTGGGAGGAGCTGTGTTGCAGTTTTGAGAGAGAAACCAGTTTGGTGTACTTTCTGTGGATTTTATTAAGAGAATAAGCAAGCAAATATAAAACTAAACAATCATATCCCTAATTACTATCATTTCTCTATATTAATTAATAGAACAATGCAATGATCAAGGTTACAGTTGAAATAAAAATCAATTGATCTATGGCTCAGTCTATCAATTTCTCCAGTTAATACAAGTAATCCAATCAAATTATGGGGCTGACATCAGAAAGAATTATTTTGTTAACCAGAGTTAAGGAGCAGCAGGTTTCTCTCTGATCTGAGACCCCAACCAAATGAGACTGCTCAGAGCAGACAATGTTCTTGCCTTGGATTATTTTAAGGAAGTAAAACTCTAAGTCCCGGTCTACATTACAGATTAGGTCAATGTGAGGCAGTTTATGTAGACCTAACTCTAAGCGCCTACATTAAGCTATTGCTCCCGCCAGTGTAACTTGCTCACTACATGACTTAGTAACTCCACCTCCATGGGAGACACAGAGTCAATGTTGATGTAGTTAGGTCGACGTAGTATCAGTGTAGACCAGTGGTGGGCAACCTGCGGCCCATCAGGGTAATCTGCTGGTGGGCCGCGAGACAGTTTGTTTACATTGACCATCCGCAGGCATGGCTGCCCGCAGCTCCCAGTGGCCGCGGTTTGCTGGTCCCGGCCAATGGGAGCTGCAGGAAGCAGCGCGGGTCGGCCATGCCTGCGGACAGTCGATGTAAACAAACTGTCTTGCAACCCACCAGAGGATTACCCTGATGGGCCCCGTGCAGGCCACAGGTTGCCCACCATTGGTGTAGACACTGTGTTGCTTACATCAACTTTCAGAAGCCTTTCTGAAGCCATCTCACAAAGCCCCACACTGACAGTTAAGTCAGTGCAAGCATTCCTGGTGAAGGTGCACACTGCCAACACAAGGCGCAAAATGTAGACACACAAACGTGATTTAACCACTGCGGTGGCTGTATGCTGATGTAAGTTAGGTCAACTTAATTTTGTACTGTAGACAAGCCCTTAGAATGATTTCCTTGTAATTCACCACTTGAACCCTCAGTCCTTTAGTCTCATCGTAGTTACAAACAATTGTTCCACTTTTCTTACTTCTCTCCCTCTCCCCCCCACCCTTTCACACAATAGCACAGCATCTTTTTAACAGGTTTTACACAGTGATGGTGTTAAACCACACACACTAGGAGCTTCAGACTAAACACCCCCTTTTAACCCAGGAAAATCTCTGACTAATTAGCTAACAGACAGTTTAATATTCAATTCTGGGGAGCTATTAAAAGAGAGCTGTTTTCCTACAAACACACACACACTGATGTAGTGCTGAGGATTTGAGGAGTCCCTTGTGCCATATTACAGTTCTCATTTCTTCTTTGTTTCTTGGTGTCTTTAACTCATGTGATTGTTGTTAACTGGAAGCAGGTGTCAGCTGTCAGAACTCATAAGATACCTTCAGGCACATGGTGTGTGTGTATGTGGGGAGTCTCATTTGGTTGTAGACTGGTCAGGGTGGCATGGCCAAAGGCATAGGTCTTTTACCTCATCTTCTCTGGATGGCTTGGGCAAGGGGCATGGAGAAAGGAAGACAGGCGCATGTAGCGTCTGGTGTTGCTAATGTCTTGAGAGAGGCACATTTAATTTTCATGGTTTTAATTTTTATAGGGGTCAGTATCCCATTCACTTCACCTCAGGGGCCACCATTGTATCTTCAAAGGCCAGTTAGATGGTCCCTGCATGCTAGATATGATTGATGTGGCCCCAAGGCTTTGGCTGTCTCTAGGTCTTCAGTCATAACGAAAAATTTCAGTCTTCCAAGATCCACTGTGGTGACTAAAGACTGGGGCTCTTCCAAGAATACGTGTGGGGCTCCTGCTGGAAGGACTGGCAACAGGCTTCTACTCTGAGTGATGGACTTGGAGCGCACACTTCATTTATTTAAATATAATTAGCAACTTGTCAGCCATTCTCACATATATTAACTCATGATTGTTACTAGGCGAGAAATTAAGGAAATGTCTCTGAGAGCCCCATCTCGATGCAAGTCCATAGCTTACCTCAGCACCCTCTAACGTAAAGACACAAAACTGCTTTAACATTTCTATCAAACTTAATTTTATTTAGCGTTGAACAGTTAAGTAATCCCAGACCCACTTCAGTATGGGCCCACATACTTTACAACATACACACTGTGTCCTTCCCCTGGAGACATCAGTCTATTTAGACAAAACAAAGAGTAGGAGAAAGGAGCATTATTTTTCCATTTTATAGATGACTCACTGGTAATTTTTGAGACTGGAGAGCTATTCGCTGGAACAATAGGTGCTATACAAATAAATTAAAATCCCTTTATTTCATATGAGGAGACAGTGGGGATAAGAATTTGTCCCAAGCCACACAGCTAAGATTAGAACACAGCACTTCCTGTCTCACAGTCGAGACCACTGGACCCTGATCCTCTTGAGGTTGTTGCTGCTGGAGTTTACAGTTAAACGGTGTTATTTCAAACCTCCCTTAACCAACCAGATCTAACGTCTTGGCAAAAACTAGCATTCCTTCTGGCTGCCAGGCCGGATGCCACAGTGCAGACATGGCATCAGCCTGTAGAGCCGATTGGAGGATTTGGTCTTAGATGTATACAAAATATGAAGAAACATCGGGTTCCTCTCTTACCTTGCCATTTGTGCTGTAAATAAGCTACTTACTGGCTGCTTTGCCAGGAAATTTGCATCGCTTAGCAGTCTCACAAGTCCTCAGAAAAGTGAAAACAGTTACATAAGGCAGGATAAATGATGAATGCAGAAGTCAATTAAAAGCCCACCATTCCTGCTATTCTCCACCGCAACCCTGAGTTTACCTGAAGGGGAAGTGAGAGCATGAGTGTGTGGCCAGGGTCAAATGAGGTCAGACAGCTGGTACTCAAATGCCACAAACCATTTTGCTGAAAAATGTCTTGCTCTTTAATGGACTCTATGATTTTTTTTTCTAGAAGATATTTTGATCCGTAATTTTATTTTGTTTTCATTAAAGGAAATCTTAAAATGTTTAAGCTGCGAATTGTCAGGACAGCAAGAATGTAGCCCACCTTCATACCTCCCATTTTCTCTATTTGCAGTACCTACATACGGTAATGATTGGTGCCCTACCTATAAAGAGGTTAGATTTGCTAGAAAACCTGATATTTCATGAAATGGCACTGGTAATAAAAGTATCAAAGTAAAAGTCCAGAAGCCTGTTTTGATGTTGTGTCTAGCTTTACTTGTGTGTTGCTGTGAAAGACATGCTAATTTCCTTGCGGAAAGAATTCTGGTGCGTTTACTTTTTTCATCCATTAAGCCTCTGAGCGTGCCCAATGTCAGCTAAATAGTCACAGAAGCCTAAGCAAACTCAAAGTGAACTGAAAGTTAGTGCACTTTTAAATAAAGCTTCGGTCTAACCAACCTGACTCCTGAGTGCTTTTGAAACTTTACAAGTAGAACCAAATATATATCAAGTCTGTTTTTTTTAAAAACCTTTCACAAACTGATTTCATTAATCCTGGCTGGGCTGCATTCCACCTAGTTGTCATTATTTATTTAATGTGATATTCAAAATTGATTGCTAAGTGACTGGCAACTACTGGGTATTTGTTCTGTGCAGGAATTTCAGATATTTTAAGAAACAAGAAACCGGCAAGAGAAAAATAGCTTTTTAATGCCTTATCTACACTGCCACTTTATAGCACTTCAACTTTCTCACTCAGGGGTGTGAAAAAACACCCCCCTGAGCGCTGCAAGTTTCAGTGCTGTCAAGTGGCAGTGGAAACAGTGCCCCAGCGCTGGGAGCTACTCCCCTCGTGGAGGTGGTTTTTTTACAGTGCTGGGAGCGCTCTCTGGTGCTGCGACTACACAGCCACATCAAAGCGCTGCCATGGTAGTGCTTTAACGTTGCCAGTGAGGCCATGCCCTGACACACAGCTCTTCTTCAGGTCTAGGGAATGTACTCAGAGTGTCACAGCTAAATACAAGGTTTGAACAGATTGTTTGGCATAAAAGTAATTAACATATATTTCAAGTTTCAGAGTAGCAGCCGTGTTAGTCTGTATTCACAAAAAGAAAAGGAGGACTTGTGGCACCGTAGAGACTAACCAATTTATTCGAGCATGAGCTTTCGTGAGCTACAGCTCACTTCATCGGATATATTTCAAGGGACCATTCAAAGTGAAGTGGCCCAGTAATACCTCTCCAGTCCTATGGAGGAAAGGAAGGGGGCAGGAAGCAGCTGGGGATGGGGGGAGAGTGGGACTGTGATAGGGCTAGTCCTCACTGGCCACGTTAAAGCACTGCTGTGGCAGGACTTTAACGTGGCTTGTTTAGTCATGGCACAGCACTGGGAGAGCTCTAAAAACCCACCTCCATGAGGGGAGTAATCGCAGCACTAAGGGGGTGTTTTTTCACACCCCTGAGCGAGAAAGTTGCAGCGCTGTAAAGTGCCCGTGTAGACAAGCCCTTAGTGGTTTAGAAATTGTTGTAAGAAGCTGTAACGATGCTGGTTCTGGTGGGATCCAACTGAGAGTGCCAATTCAGGACAAATTGCTTCAAGCAGGGCAGTTACAGCCCAAGGCTGGGGTTTCTGTGTACACCAAGGCAAACCAAACCAGCCAGACAGAGAAGACTTTGGTTTTACCCCACTGGCTAACCACAAGTCACACAAGCAATTCCCTTAGACACTCCAGTTTCCCAGTATCACCACCAGTGCCACTCGTTATGGGGACAGATGGTTATGAAAACCAATACCCCAGTAAAAGAAAAAAGGGTCTCTTGATCCCAAAGGACCAAGCCCCAGACCCAGGTCAATATACAAATCAGATCTTACCCACAAATCATACTGTTGCCAATCATTTAGAATCTAAAATCTAAAGGTTTATTCATAAAAGGAAAAAGATATAGATGAGAGCTAGAATTGGTTAAATGGAATCAATTACTATAGTAATGGCAAAGTTCTTGGTTCAGGCTTGCAGCAGTGATGGAATAGACTGCAGGTTCAAATCAAGTCTCTGGAGTACTTCCACAGCTGGGATGGGTCTTTCAGTCCTTGGTTCAAAGCTTCAGTGTAGCAAAGTTCCTCCAGAGGTAAGAAGCAGGATTGAAGACCAGATGGAGGAGCTGCAGCAGCTTTTTATATTCTCTTGCCATGTGGTCTCTGCTTTCTTTGTCCCAAGGACAAGCTGTCCATCACATGGCCTGGAAACACCCCAGAGTTCTGTCCATAGGCATGTCCCTGCATATCTTGCTGAGTCACAAGGCGTGTCTGCCTTTTCTCAATGGGTCAGTTGTATAGCTGATGGTCCTTAATGGGCCATCAAGCAGGCGAGGCAGAGCTGACACCAACTTGTCTGGGGTGTCACACAGAAGCATAGCATAAGTTTGAACTACAGACAGTATAGAGCCAATATTCATAACTTCAACTATAAAAATGATACACGTACACAGATAGCATAATCATAACCAGCAAACCATAACCTTATCTTAGACACCTCATTTGACCCCCTTTTTATAAGATTTGGTGCCACTACAGGACTTTGGTTGCAACAATGATCTATATGGTCCCAGTTCAAGTCAATAATGTCACAGAAGCCATAAATCCAGTGTTGCTATTCAGTCCCTGATCTTTAGTGTCTAGCCAAATTATGAATTTAAGCGCCAAGGCACATCTTTTGAAAGTGTTGAGCAGGTTGCCTTTTTTTAGGATGAGGATAGAAAGGTCAGCTATAGAGTGATTGGACTGGTTCTGTGGATGAAGGGAAAGCAGTGGATGTATTGTTTCTTGACTTTAGCAAAGCTTTTGACACGGTCTCCCATGGTATTCTTGTCAGCAAGTTAAAGAAGTATGGGCTGGATGAATGCACTATAAGGTGGGTAGAAAGTTGGCTAGATTGTTGGGGTCAACGGGTAGTGATCAATGGCTCCATGTCTAGTTGGCAGCCGGTGTCAAGTGGAGTGCCCCAGGGGTCGGTCCTGGGGCCGGTTTTGTTCAATATCTTCATAAATGATCTGGTGGATGGTGTGGATTGCATTCTTAGCAAATTTGCGGATGATACTAAACTAGGAGGAGTGGTAGATATGCTGGAGGGCAGGGATAGGATACAGAGGGACCTAGACAAATTGGAGGATTGGGCCAAAAGAAATCTGATGAGGTTCAATAAGGATAAGTGCAGGGTCCTGCACTTAGGACGGAAGAACCCAATGCACCGCTACAGACTAGGAACCGAATGGCTAGGCAGCAGTTCTGCGGAAAAGGACCTAGGGGTGACAGTGGACGAGAAGCTGGATATGAGTCAGCAGTGTGCCCTTGTTGCCAAGAAGGCCAATGGCATTTTGGGATGCATAAGTAGGGGCATAGCGAGCAGATCGTGGGACGTGATCGTCCCCCTCTATTCGGCATTGGTGAGGCCTCATCTGGAGTACTGTTTCCAGTTTTGGGCCCCACACTACAAGAAGGATGTGGATAAATTGGAGAGAGTCCAGCGAAGGGCAACAAAAATGATTAGGGGTCTGGAACACATGACTTATGAGGAGAGGCTGAGGGAACTGGGATTGTTTAGCCTGCAGAAGAGAAGAATGAGGGGGGATTTGATAGCTGCTTTCAACTACCTGAGAGGTAGTTCCAGAAAGGATGGTTCTAGACTATTCTCAGTGGTAGAAGAGGACAGGAGAAGGAGTAATGGTCTCAAGTTGCAGTGGGGGAGGTTTAGGTTGGATATTAGGAAAAACTTTTTCACTAGGAGGGTGTGAAACACTGGAATGCGTTACCTAGGGAGGTGGTAGAATCTCCTTCTGTCATAAATATAAAGGGAAGGGTAAACCCCTTTGAAATCCCTCCTGGCCAGGGGAAAGCTCCTCTCACCTGTAAAGGGTTAAGAAGCTAAAGGTAACCTCGCTGGCACCTGACCAAAATGACCAATGAGGAGACAAGATACTTTCAAAAGCTGGGAGGAAGGAGAGAAACAAAGGGTCTGTGTGTCTGTCTATATGCTGGTCTTTACCGGGGCTAGACCAGGAATGGAGTCTGAGAACTTTTAGTAAGTAATCTAGCTAGGTATGTGTTAGATTATGATTTCTTTAAATGGCTGAGAAAATAATTGTGCTGAATAGAATAACTATTTCTGTCTGTGTATCTTTTTTGTAACTTAAGGTTTTGCCTAGAGGGGTTCTCTATGTTTTTTAATCTAATTACCCTGTAAGATATCTACCATCCTGATTTTACAGGGGGGATTTCTTTATTTCTATTTACTTCTATTTTTTTATTAAAAGTCTTCTTGTAAAACACTGAATGCTTTTTCATTGTTCTCAGATCCAAGGGTTTGGGTCTGTGGTCACCTATGCAAATTGGTGAGGCTTTTTATCCAACATTTCCCAGGAAAGGGGGGGTGCAAGTGTTGGGAGGATTGTTCATTGTTCTTAAGATCCAAGGGTCTGGGTCTGTAGTCACCTAGGCAAATTGGTGAGGCTTTTTACCAAACCTTGTCCAGGAAGTGGGGTGCAAGGTTTTGGGAAGTATTTTGGGGGGAAAGACGCGTCCAAACAGCTCTTCCCCAGTAACCAGTATTAGTTTGGTGGTGGTAGCGGCCAGTCCAAGGACAACGGGTGGAATATTTTGTACCTTGGGGAAGTTTTGACCTAAGCTGGTAAAGATAAGCTTAGGAGGTTTTTCATGCAGGTCCCCACATCTGTACCCTAGAGTTCAGAGTTGGGGAGGAACCTTGACACCTTTCTTAGAAGTTTTTAAGGTTAGGCTTGACAAAGCCCTGGCTGGGATGATTTAATTGGGGATTGGTCCTGCTTTGAGCAGGGGGTTGGACTAGATGACCTCCTGAGGTCCCTTCCAACCCTGATATTCTATGATTCTATGTTCTATGATTCTATGATTGCTTTGTGAAAAGTGTTCACCCCCAGGTGATATGGTGTTTTTGTCTTTTATCATTTTCCTACATGAGTTCTTTCAAGAGCGTAGTGCTTGTCTGGTTTCACCCACACAGTTGCTATTGGGGCATTTAGTGCACTGGATGAGGTACATCACATGTTGTGATATCAATGGGTTCTACACATGCCTTTTAAAAGGTGTGTTGTGGGGGGTATTGATCATTGTACCAGTGAAGATTTGTCAGCCAGTTTTGCATCTGTTGTTCTGAAAGGGTCTGGTGCCGCTTTGAGTTGGTGACTGTGTCTTGGTTTGTGGGGAACTTGCTTCTGATGATGAAGGTAATTTGAAAGCCAGAAGATGGGGGTTCAGGAAAGGATAGTCTAACTAAGAAAAGAAATGAGAGAGTTATTACAAGGTTAAAGCAAGCAAACTTATACACAGAAATGAGCTATCATCTAAATCCTAAGAGACAGAGTTGTAGGGATCTGTCAAGTCTTTCAGGGCGGATATACGGGGCAGTCCCTGGGGATCTCTGGCTTCAGGTTAGTGTGTCTAGCCCTGTCAGGGTTCAACCAGCCAAAAAGATGGAAAATTTTCCTGTGACTTTCTTTTATTTCCTTCACTCAGCTTCTAAGTCCACAGGACAAGCTTCCTGGCACATAGTATTTCCCAGGTGTGATAGGGCCATTAACCAATCCTTTGTATTTTGATGGCCCATCTGATTATGATAATCCTTCTGAATGGGAAGGGAGAGATGATTTTTGTGCCTGGGTTCACAAGTTCAGAGCAAACATTTTCAAAGTTATAAAGCAAAATTTATATATTTACAGACATTACAAGTGAAATTAATGCATGCAGCAACTTACAAGCACTTCATAGAGTCTAAATACGTTCTTATGAGACTAATTCCTATTTGAGCAAAACTAACATATAGGTGAACTGGCCTGATCTCCAGCTATGAGCTTGTCAGTTCTTAGCTAACGCCTGCAATCTTGGCAAGAGCTGGCACCTGGTTTGCCAGCGTCACAAACATATCATCCCCATGCTCCATGCTCTGTATTGACTCCTCACTGAATACAGAATCCAGTTCAAAGTCTCTGTCCAAATAAACAACCCTCTCCTTGGGACTAGCCCTAGCTACCTGAAAGGTTGTCTCTTCCAGTGCCAACTAGAGCTTCCAGGACAACTATGTTCCACTGGTACAATGGAACTGTCAATCAGTATGGGGAAACTTGTGAGCATGGGAGAGAGAACATTCATTGGAGCTAGAAAACAGAACTTGTTACTAGATTAAATAAAATTAATTCACAATTTTTAGAGCTAGATGGAAAATTCATTCCATGGGTTTCACTTCCCTGAAACAAGCTCTTCGTACTTAAAACAAAACAAAAATACCCATCAATAAATTAAGCTATTTCTCCTACAGATTGGGAAGAAAAAAGAGAAGTGGTTGGAACTTATGGTGATTGGGACCATATAGGTACCTATGATAGATTAGATAACAGTGTTGCATGACTGCATAGAATGCATAATTAATTTTAACAATATACTTTAAAATGATGGGATGGCAGGAATTATTTTAGATCTTTCTGTACAGGAGAACATCACATATAGTTGGTTGCTGATCTGCTGCTGGTGAATTTTCTCATTGATGTAACAGTCTCTAAGTTCCAGGTTTAATAAAGGTGACAAGTCTGATGATTCTACTATGAATCATCAGGAAAAAAAGCTGCAGGACAACTGGCCTTCTTTTTTTTTTTTTAATAAAGTATTTTTTTAGATGCAGGGGATCTAGTAGGTGAATCAAACCTATTTTGATGAGTTGTGTATTCTCATACCCTGGAATGAGAGAGTAAAACTCCCCGAGAGGAAAGGAGGGACAGTTGGCCATGTGTGTTGTGAGATTGAAGATATTAATTTCAATTTTTTTAAATGGCAGCTGCGATAGGACCTCTGGGCGATTTGGATGAGAATATGGACTTCCTACAGAATATTAAAAATGTTCAGTGCAGCTGCAAATGCTATTTCTGTGAATCCAACTATACCCACTCTCCTGAGTGTGGGGCAAACCTTCCACTTTATAGTATTATGTAGTCTGATGGTAGCAAACAGACAGAACATACATAAATTGTACTGCAGAGGGATTCTGGTTTCATAAGAGAAACCAAGGCCTGGTCTACACTGTGGTGGTGGTGGGGGCGGGAATCGATCTAAGTTATGCAACTTCAGCTACGTGAATAACGTAGCTGAAGTCGACGTACCTAGATCTACTTACCGTGGTGTCTTCACTGTGGTAAGTCGACTGCTGATGCTCTCCCATTGACTCTGCCTCCGCTTCTCGCTCTGGTGGAGTATCAGAGTTGATGGGAGAGCGCTCGGGGGTCGATTTATCATGTTTAGACTAGATGCAATAAATCGACCCCCACTGGATCGATCGCTGCTCTTCGATCCAGCGGGTAATGTAGACAAGCCCCAAGAAGAAGAAGAGGGAAAAAAGTTTAATGTTTTGTGATAGTCTGAAAATGTTGGCTTAATGCTGAATTTGTGTGTTAAATTACACCTTTTTGATGAAGAAGAGAATTTCTGTGCAGCTCAAAACCTCCCCAACAGAAGTTGGTCCAATAAAAGATACTACCTCATTCACCTTTTCACCTTTTATGACAGGTTGGTGTATGGTCTCAGTGGTGAAGCAATACAGAAGCATCTATTGTTGTAGCCTGGTTTAGCACAGCAGAAGGCCGGGAAATTACAGTTTCTCTAAAAATTGCTTGAAATTACCTTTAAAAGTGCATATGATAACAGTAGCGTTTTCAAGCATGTTAGTATGGCAGTCCTGGCCCTGAAACACCAGACAGTTACCATGAACCCTTACTGGATTTTGACATTTCAAGCTCTCAGTAAGTTTAACCTTCCATCATCACATCTGTATGAAAAAAGGTTGCTGAGAATGCAAATGGCATGCCTGAGGTGTTGAAAAGTCTAACAGCAAAACATTTGTATCCATCTAAATGAGGATTAAAGCATGTCAGTATCTGCTGCTTTAATTTTAATGAGGTCTCAGTTTTGGCTATTCAAGCCGCCTGCCATGGCTTTGCACTGCCTTTCTTGGCCTATACCACATAATCTTTGTTTTTGCAGCTAAGGGTATGTCTACACTGGTAGAGTTACAGCACCGGCAGTCACAGCTCCGCTCAGAGCGCTGAAGGAAAACCACTGTTGTGTGTTCACACTGTCAGCTGCCTGCGCAATAGTGTGTTCACATTTGCTGCACTTGCAGCAGTATTAGGAGTGGTGCACTCTGGGCAGCTATCCCACAGAACATCTCTTCCTCTTCTGCTGCTAAGAGTTGTGGGAAGGCGGAGGGGGTCGCAAGGCATTCTGCATCCTGTCCCAATGTCCCATGATGCATTGCTTCGCAACCCAGCAATCACGTGCTTCCGTCCGCATTTGGCACCATCTTTCAATGACAGGTTTCAGAGTAACAGCCGTGTTAGTCTGTATTCGCAAAAAGAAAAGGAGTACTTGTGGCACCTTAGAGACTAACCAATTTTTTAGAGCATAAGCTTTCGTGAGCTACAGCTCACTTCATCAGATGCATATCGTGGAAACTGCAGCAGACTTTATATATACACAGAGAATATGAACCAATACCTCCTCCCACCCCACTGTCCTGCTGGTAATAGCTTATCTAAAGTGATCATCAGGTGGGCCATTTCCAGCACAAATCCAGGTTTTCTCACCCTCCACCCCCCCCCCCCACAAATTCACTCAATGGTTTGTGTACTACGCACTCTGCCTCTTGGGGCTGCAGGAATAGATTCTGAACTGCTGACCTGTATGCTGCTCGCTGTCACTAACATGTCATGAGTGGCAGTGGAGTTATTCCTTAAATTACAGCGGCAAGAGGAATTTGACATAGATCTTGCCACGCATAGTAGCTACAACATGAGATTGCTTGTGGCATTCATGGAGATGCTGACCACAGTGGAATGCCACTTTTGGGTTCGGGAAACAAGCACTGAGTGGTGGGATCGCATTGTGATGCACGTCTGGGATGACGAGCAGTGCCTGCAGAACTTTTGCATGAGGAAAACCACATTCATGGGACTGTGTGATGAGCTCGCCCTAGTCCTGCGGCACAAGGACATGAGAACAAGAGCTGCCCTGTCATTGGAGAAGCACGTGGCAATTGCACTGTGGAAGCTGGCTACTCCAGACTGCTACTGATCAGTCGCTAACCAGTTCGGAGTGGGAAAGTTGACTGTTGGACATGTGTTGACGGAAGTGTGCAGGGCCATTAATCGCATCCTGCTTCGAAAGACCGTGACTCTGGGCAACGTGTGTGACATTGTGGCTGGCTTTGCACAAATGGGCTTCTCTAACTGTGGAGGGGCAACAGATGGCACGCATATTCCAATTCTGGCACCAGAACACCTAGTCACCGAGTACATTAATCAGAAGGAGTATTTTTCTATGGTTCTCCTGGTGCTTGTGGCATTTCACGGACATTAACACAGGCTTATCTGGAAAGGTGCATGATGCATGCATCTTTCCGAACACTGGCCTGTTTAGGAAGCTGCAAGCAGGGACTTTCTTCCTGGACCAGAAGATCACCATAGGGGAAGTTGAAATGCCCACTGTGATCCTGGGAGACCCTGCCAGCCCCTTAATGCCATGGCTTATAAAGCCATACATGGGGCACCTTGACAGAAGCAAGGAGCGGTTCAATAATAGGCTGAGCAAGTGCAGAATGACTGTTGAGTGTACTTTTGGATGTTTAAAGGTTCATTGGTGCTGCCTATATGGGAGGTTGGACCTGGCCGAGGACAATATTCCTGCGCTTATAGCTGCGCGGTGTACACTCCATAATATTTGTGCAGCAAAGTGTGAAAGCTTCACTCAGGGCTGGACCGTTGCGTCTCAGCACCTGGAGGCTGAATTTGAACAGCCAGAGACCAGGGCTATTAGAGAGGCGCAGTGCAGGGCCATAAGGATTAGGGATGCCTTGAGGCAGCAATTTGAAGCTGAAAGCCACTAATATTTGTTGCTATGCTCGGGAGTGCAGTGCTTGTCACGCTAGGAGGTGACTGTGATTGGTGCGGATGATGCACTATGAAGGTTTAAGAATGTTGCCTGTTGCTTTGCAGGGCTCTGTTTGCTTTCAATTAATGGAATAAAGATTGCTTTCAAACCAACACAATTCTTTTATTAAAAAACAACAAACAAAAAAACACATCAGCACTGTGGGGAATGGGGGAAGGGAGGGTCCCAGGAGGTGGGGGTCCCAGGACAGTTAAAGATTTGTGTATGTCCAGGTATCATATGCAGCCTTGTCCTTTGGAGTACAGTGCAGCGGGTACTGTACTTCAGCAGGGCTAAACTGCAGAGGGACGGGTGTTGAGTGCAGTGGGTACTGGGAGTCTGCAGGGCTGTGATGGGGAGGAGTGGAATGCTGCAGGTACAGACTGGAGCCAGGAGGTTGATGAGAGTGTGTTGGCGGGGTCTGGGAGGGCATGGGAAAGAGTTTTGAGACAGCAGCTGCAGGGGAGGGTGGGCACGGAATTGCTTGCTTGTAGTGCTAGTATTACCTCGAGAGTGTCTGCTTGGCGCTCCATAACTTTTAAGAGCCTCTCTGTGGCTTTGTTTTGGCGTGCCACGTTCTCCTTTCGGTCCCTCTTCTCGCTGTCCTGCTAGGTGCTCAGTACACATTAGTCCCATTGGCTCAGCATTTTGTGGGGCTGGGTCCTAACACTCAAATCTTTTAAATCTTACAGGTATCTAAAACCCCACTTACTGTAGTGTACTATGAATTAAACAATGAAACAGAAAAGATAACAAAAACAATGCCATGAACAACTCATGAGAATCACAAGCACTGTATCAAACCAATAACTGATCCAATCTGTGATGAAAGAGATGGAAGGTAAAGGTTGTTACCTTAAAATCCTTTTGTAGAATGTTTTAGCTATCACCCTTTGAAATACTTTTGTAACAGTGTCAAGGTTCCTTCCCCACTCTGAACTCTAGGGTACAGATGTGGGGACCTGCATGAAAAACCCCCTAAGCTTATTTTTACCTGCTTAGGTTAAAACTTCCCCAAGGTACAAGCTATTTTACCTTTTGCCCCTGGACTTTATTGCTACCACCACCAAGCGTCTAACAAATATATAAAAGGGAAAGAGCCCGCTTGGAAACGTCTTTCCCCCCAAAATCCTCCCAAACTCTACACCCCATTTCCTGGGGAAGGCTTGATAAAAATCCTCACCAATTTGCATAGGTGAACACAGACCCAAACTTATGCTCAGATAAATTGGTTAGTCTCTAAGGTGCCACAAGTACTCCTTTTCTCTTTAGACCCAAACCCTTGGATCTTAAGAACAATGAAAAAGCAATCAGGTTCTTAAAAGAAGAATTTTAATTGAAGAAAAAGTAAAAGAATCACCTCTGTAAAATCAGGATGGTAAATACCTTACAGGGTAATCAGATTCAAAACCTAGAGAATCCCTCTAGGCAAAACCTTAAGTTACAAAAAGACACAAAAACAGGAATATATATTCCATTTAGCACAACTTATTTTATCAGCCATTTAAACAAAACAGAATCTAACGCATATCTAACTAGATTGCTTATTAGCCCTTTACAGGAGTTCTGACCTGCATTCCTGCTCTGGTCCCGGCAAAGAAAAAAAAAACAAAACACAGACAGAGAGAACCTTTGTTTCTCCCACCTCCAGCTTTGAAAGTATCTTGTCTCCTTATTGGTCATTTTGGTCAGGTGCCAGCAAGGTTATCCTAGCTTCTTAACTCTTTAGAGGTGAAAGGGTTTTTCCTCTGGCCAGGAGGGTTTTAAAGGTGTTTATCCTTCCCTTTATATTTATGACAAACAGGATCTTTGTGTTTTGCCTTAGGCCTTGTCTACACTGGCAAGTTTCTGTACAGTAAAGCCGCTTTCTGAGGTGTAACTCCCGAGGTGTACAAACTGCCAAGCCACTTAGTGTGCAGAAACTGCACCGTTGCAACGCTGTAAAAAAAATAACCCAACGAGAGGCATCCAGCCTTCTGTGCTGGGGCTACAGCGCCACGGTGCCAGTGTGGACACCCTGGTCAATTATAGCGCTGTGATTGGCTTCTAGGAGGTGTCCCACAATGCCTGTTCTCTTCTCTCTGGTCATCGGTTTGAACTCTACTGGTCAGCATCTCTGTGAATGCCACAAGCAATCTCATGTTGTAGCTGTTATGCATGGCAAGATCAATGTCAAACTCCTCTTGCCTTTGTAGTTTAAAGAATAACTCCACGACCACTTGTGACATGTTAGTGAGAGCGAGCAGCATATTGGTCAACAGTGCGGGATTCATTCCTGCAGATCAAAGAGGCAAAGTGCGCACTACACAAACCATTGAAAGATGGCACCAAATGCAGACGGAAGCACATGGATTGCTGGGATGCAAAGCAATATATCACGGGGCATTGGGACAGGACCCAGGATACCCCGCCACCTTCCCACAATTCTTAGCAGCAGAAGAGGAAGAGATGCTCTGTGGGATAGCTGCCCAGAGTGCACCGCTCCGAATATTGCTGCATGTGTAGCAAGTGTGAACACGCTATTGTGCAGGAAGCTGACAGTGTGAACACACAACAGCGGCTTCCCTTCAGCGCTCTCTGAACGACACTGTGGCTGCTGGTGATGTAACTCTGCCAGTGTAGACATACCCTAAGATAAAGTTAGCCTTGGTAGTTAGGAGTCATAGTATCTCATTAATGTGGATTTGTAATATGTTTGATTGGCATGAACAGGATATAAACAAACCATTTATTTCATTACCTTTTGTTCTTGCTATATTTAGCCTGCTAAAATAAAAGGATTAATTGAATGAGTTCCTGAGAGAGTGCTTAATTAATTTCACAAAGTTTTAGTAAATCTGCCCATGTACAAGATTTTCAAAACTTGTCAAGTTATTATGTTAGCTGCTTAATTTTGTTTCCAGTCAGGAGGGTTTCATCTGTGGTTTTTATATCAGCAGCCGGTATATATCAATCCTGCTTTTTTTTTCTGATTGCCAGTGACTGGTGTTGTGTCTGGCAATTTCTTTCCTGTATGCAGTGTTTTTGTAGTTGTGTCAGTCCCAGAATATTAGAGACACAAGGTGGGTGAGGTAGTATCTTTTATTCGGCCAACTTCTGGTTGGTGTGAGAGACAAGCTTTTGAGCTTACACGGAGCTTACACAGATCTCTTCTTCAAGTCTGGGAAACTTATCGGTACTCAGAGTGTCACAGCTAAATAGAAGGTGGAATAGATTTTTTTGCATAAATTATTAACATGTATTTCAAGGGACCATTCAAAGTGAAGTGGTCCATTAATGGAACGCTACAGACAACTACATACAAGAAACCCACGGATCACCATACCTACCTTCATTGAGCCAGTAACCACCCCAAACATGCCCAGAAATCTGTTATCTACAGCCAGGCAGCCAGATACCACAGAACAGGCTCTGTGGAGCAAGATACACACCTCAACACACACAAAACCGCTTTCACCAAATTAGGACACTCCACCAGAGAAGTAGATCATAACATGGAATGGGCCACACAAATATACCTGAGAGAACCTGCTTCAATACAAAAATACGCCCCTGAACAGCACACCCCTAGTTGTCACCTAGCATCCCGCACTGGAACCCATAACGGTATCATCAACTAACTACAACCATGCTCAATGGGGAACCCATCCTGAAAGAAATATTTTCTGAACCTACTCTTCTGGCCTTCAAACAACCCCCCAATCCCTCCAAACTCATCATCAGAAGCAAGTGTAACCTTTGGGTGCACTAGAGTTTACTTCATGGCCCTTCTCCAGTGCTTAATGCCCCCCCCCTCAACTCCCATAGAAAAGCACCTGGAGACCCAGAATTCAGTCTCTAAGGATTTTTCAGTAAGGATTGCACAGGGTCAACCTCCCCACATTCAAGTCCCAAAAAGGAATTAATTCTTAAGTACCAACTTTATAAAATCATATGATAAAGAAACAATAAAATAACAATAAATAAATAAATAAGAATAAATAATTAACAAAAACGACAACTTAATTTCTACAACATTACATGGCTACTTTATAATCCAAATACACATTTATACATAAACAAACAAAGAAAAACAAACAATCTAAACAGGTCAGTCCACACAGAAGCACACTGAGGAGACGCTCAGAGAGTTCCCAAAAGCTTACGTTGAGTTCACCTGGGCCTCAGCCAGTGACGCTGTAACATTTTTAAGAGTGCGGGTGCTGAAAGCCAGTCCCTTTGCCCCTATCCACCTCCACCCTCCCAGAGCTGAGGTTGGGCGTGCGGGGCCGGCATGGGGCAGCAGCCAGAACCCCAGGCGTGGGGCTGGCAGCTGGGACTCCGGGAGTGCTGCAGCACCACCCCCCTCCGCACCCCTAGTTCCCGCACCTATAGTCTCAGAGTCTTTTATCACCAAAATCTATACAGTCTGCTCAGTCAAAAGCCACTAGGCCTAACAACTGACAGGGGAGGGAGAATAATAGGAATACTGTGCTTGTTAACCTCTGTGTGCCCAGGCCCTTGTACCCTGCCCAAGGTCATGTATTCCCCTTTATGCCCCTGTGTGAGTACACAGTCCAAGTCACAGCCTAGCCATTGGTTAAATTAATACATAATGGTGTATTCTGTGCCTCTTTAAAACCCTAAGCACTGATACTAAATGTAAGCTAAGCACAACATTTGGAGCCAAAGAACTTTATCTTAATTTCACTTGAAAGTCAACTGATGTTTTGCCATTTGCTTCAGTGGGGAAAGGATGAAGCCCATAACTTATTCTTTGGGTTTTTAACCATTGCCGTTTTTTAAAAGTTTTGTCTCAAGTTCTGATTCTTTTTTCTCTCTCCCCCGGCCCAATAAATGAGTTGTTTAACCCTCTAGATCAATCTAACATTTTAATAAATAGTTCTAACTGTTGTATAAGCTCAGCTCAGGAGGAAAACAGAATGCTGCCTTATACTGGGTTATATTTGACAGTATTCACAAAAACACTGATAGTTACTATGGCAACAACAATAAGACCAGGATACACCTACACTGAATATAATCTCACTTTTAAAGAAAAAGACACAAATATACAATATCAACTGCTTTTGTGAACAGTTTTTTTCACCGCAGATGAGACTTTAAAGATCCCATGGTGTTTCTCAGAAGAGTGGAGGTGATAGCAACATTGTCCTGCAAATTCCAACTTGGATGATTACACTCTTTCCCTAAATTCTCGCTTTTGTTCAACAGAATAAGTTATTCGCTCGGTCTTCAGATAAGTTGGGAAGTGTTGCTAGAATAGAATGGTTGCTGCATCTCACCTTTAGAAGTGTTTATATTTCATTGCCAGGAAAAGTTATCTGCATATACCATATTGTACAGTATCTTGTTATTTGTGAGGAGTGTTGTTAAATCAGTCGATCAACACTTTATCGAATAGAATGTTGGTAACAATTGAAAACTCAGTTACAATTCATTTACACATGTTCAGCAAGAAACACATATGGTATATAAACAATATTGTTAATAGCGTCTGGTGTTTTGCTGTTGAGGATTTAGGTATCAGGAAAAAAAGGTTGGAACCGTTTTGTTGGTGGATGGAAAAGAGGGAGGTTCCAGACAAGGGTTATGATCAAGAAATATAGAAGGGGAGACTAAAGTACTTTGGGGCATAACAGAAGGTTTGCACAACTATGGTGTGTGGATGGTGGTGTGGATGGGACATTTGGGGGCAATCCAAGAGTTTAGGCAGTTGGAAATGGGATATGAGAGGAGCGGATGCATTGAGTGCTTGTCAGTGGGAACTGGAGTAGTTTTAGGAAGCTGGGGGTAGTTGGGCTGCTTCTCCAGAGAGGGAACTTGATGGGATAGAGGGCACTTGGGACAGGAGTCAGAGTTAGGGAGGCAAAGAATGAAAGTTGGAAGTGAGTTTTGAGAGGGCATCTCTTTGGGCAGGTAGGGTTTGGGACAGGTTTAAGTGAGAGGTTTACTGGGGTGTTCATAGAATCATAGAATATCAGGGTTTGAAGGGACCTCAGGAGGTCATCTAGTCCAACCCCCTGCTCAAAGCAGGACCAATCCCCAACTAAATCATCCCAGCCAGCGCTTTGTTGCCAGTGGGGAGGAATCAGAAAGGGTTTGGGCAAACTGGAGAAGGGTGCTGGATGTTGGTGAGGCATGTCAGAGTGAGTTTTGACAGCTGGGAAGAGGTGCATGAGCAGCCATCACTTGCTTGTCAATGTGGATTGGGGAGAATCATTGTAGCTGAGACAGTACGGGGAGTCAGGATACTTGTAAGTGGGTAGAAACTGGGGCGTGTTTGGACAGCTGCAATGGAGTATTGGGGTTTTCTGGGCTGGCTGCATAGGGAAGGAAGGGGTCCCACTCACAACTGTAAAGAGCTCCATGCACCCTCCTCACCCCTTGTGCATTGATGACTGTCACAGGCTAGTTGGCCCTTTAGAGAGAGTCAGTCTCAGCCTTGTCTGTTCAGTAGCGGTGTGACAGAATGTACCCCTGGGTCCTCACCCTACACACCATTGTAATAATCTTTGTACAAAGTGTAGCATTTGAAAACTCTTAATTTGCTGGTCAGTATTGTCCTGATAAAATAAAATGCGTGGGGCAACACTGTATGTGAAGTTATAAGCTTCCACTCTATGGTGTTTTTAACACATGATCCAAACAGAGGTTGGCAAATAGGTCTGTCTCAAACAAAGGAATATGTGCTCTGCTTAATTTGCATCTAATCAACAAACAGAGTCATCAAGCAGGAAGGGGAGACAAAAGAAGCTCAAACAAGTGAGTAAAAAGTAGCAGGGAACATCCTTCCACAAAGACTTGTGTCTCCTAGTACCCAGCAGGAAGTATTTTTCAAAAGGGGGACTGAAACTATAAAAAGGAGGGGAAAACACCCAAGACACCCCCTTTCTCCCTGCCTATCGAGTCTCTGGACCTGAAGCAACAGAAGAAGCCTTCATTGGTTTCTGGGGAAGGGATACTGACCTAGAGGTTTTGGTCAGTAAGACCACTGAAAGCATATGGTAAGAAACTTTGCTTGAATCTGATACAGTTTGTTAAGTTAAGCATCAATAATGTTGTCAGGGTTCCCTCCCCACTCTGAACTCTAGGATACAGATGTGGGGACCCGCATGAAAGACCCCCTAAGCTTATTTCTACCAGCTTAGGTTAAAACTTCCCCAAGGCACAAATTCTTTGCTCTTGGAGGGTACGCTGCCACCACCAAGTGATTTAACAAAGAATCAGGGAAAGGACCACTTGGAGTTCCTATTCCCCCAAAATATGCCCCCCAGCCCTTACACCCCCTTTCCTGGAGAGGCTTGAGAATAATATCCTAACGAATTGGTTACAAAGTGATCACAGACCCAACCCCCTAGGTCTTAGGACAAAAGAGAAATCAGTCAGGTTCTTAAAAGAAGGATTTTATTTTAAAAAAAGGTAAAAATCACCTATGTAAAATAACTTTATAGGGTAACAAAAGATTCAAAAACACAGCAGAACTTCCTCTAGGCTTAGTTTCAAAGTTACAGAAAACAGGAATAAACCTCCCTCCAGCAAAGGAAAAATTCACAAGCAGAACAATAGATAATCTAACACGCCTTGCCTGGCTTTTACTTACAATTTTTGTAATATGAGAGACTTTTAGGATGGTTTATAGGAGAAGGAGTTTCCTGACCTGATGCTTCTCTGCTTCTCAAGAGAATACACAAAACAAAGCCTTCCTCCCTCCCCCTCCCCCGGCAAGATTTAAAGTATCTTCTTTCCCCATTGGTCCTTTTGATCAGGTGCCAACCAGGTTATTTGAGCTTCTTAACCCCTTACAGGTAAGGAGGAATTCTAGGCTACCCTTAGCTGTATGGCTATGACAAACGTTTTAACTTTATTTTCTTGTAACCATTTCTGACTTTTATGCATCATTACATGTACTCACTTAAAATCTCTTTGTAGTTAAACTTGTTTTATTGTTTTATCTAATCCAGTGTGTTTAAATTGAAGTATTTGGGAATCTCCATTTGGGGTGCAAGTTGTGTGCATATTATTTTATCAAAGAAATAATGGACTTTATATACACTTGTATTGTCCAGGAGAGGGCTGGGCAGTACAGGATATACATAGCTGGAGGAAAATCTGAGACTGGGAGTGTGTTGGGGTCACCCTGCAGTATAACCAAGTATGGTAAGAGACAGAGTGACTTACATGCTGGAGGCTGTTTGTAAGCAGTCCAGGCTGGAGGCTACAGCAGCAAAGTAGTGCAAAGGGCAGGCATGACACAGCTATTCATTAGTCTGCCTTGTACTCTGGCATGTCACAAACAGTTAGCCCCCCAGCTGATCCGGTTTGGGTGTCTGTGTCAATCAGGGTCCAGACAACCCAAGGGCAGAACAGGGGGTCTGAACCCCAAAGAGTAAGCAGCTGACTCAACTTATTGTATACAATGTTCTTGTACTATGAAAGTGTATTAAGTAAGGGCTTTTATGAAAGTTTGTAATGGCCTGAACTTTATGGTCATTATGAGATAGGTACACAGACTGTGGTTATGAATGATGTGTTTGTGTATACAGAATAGTATGCTCATAACTGGTACTATAATTTCAAGTGCACTTCACTGCATGGAGAGAGGAATTCCCAAGCCAGTTGTTTACATGAAACTAACTTCAAATACCTATCCATTGTCCAGCCAGGACGAGACAATGGCAGACCACTAGAACTAATGGGAAAACACTGAATCAACTTGAAACTGAAAAGAAAACCCCTGTCTTGAAAAACTAAGAGGAAAGAATTTCTCCCACCATGAATCACTATAGTCTGTGAGAAAGAAAAAAAATACAAACCTTTAGAAGAGAAGGGGGTTCAAAGTGAAAGACATCCAGAAACTGAGGGGCAGTATCTTGGGTGCTGTCTGTGAAACGCTGAAGCCCCTCTGTGATGGGGGTATGTGGAGAAACTCTTCAGAGGCAATAGGTAACATATTAGAAAAGGGAATTTAGCTAATATAGAAGTGTAAAGCCTGAAATTTTGTCTGCATGTTTATTTTTTGTTTCAGAGTAACAGCCGTGTTAGTCTGTATTCGCAAAAAGAAAAGGAGTACTTGTGGCACCTTAGAGACTCTAAGGTGCCACAAGTACTCCTTTTATTTTTTGTGTAGCTTACTATTTCATCTCTGAATCTGATTTTTCTATTAAATAAACTTTTTGTTTATTATTACCGCAGGCAGGTCTCTATAGTGCAAACTGTGTGAAGTGAGCACATGCCCAAGTGAACTGATAACTGGGGGCAGGTTTCACTCCTTTGGGAGGTTACAAACCAAAGGGGAAAAGTGTCTAGTAGTTAAATATTTGGGGTAGGTGGGTTTGGGGAGACTCAGGACCTTTATGCTTGTAGGCTGGCTACTGGTGTCAAGGCTCTGACCCACAGAAGCACAGCATTAAGGCACTCGAGGTCACAGGGCAGACAGTGACAGAACCTTGTGCTAGTCTGAGTGATCCCCAAAAATGTTGCAGTTACCCAATTACAATTACTGAACTCTGTTCTGAAAGGTCAGGGAGAATTCAGTAAGAAGTAGACCAAGGAATGAGAAGTATGGGGCATTCCCTCCCCCTCTCTGGGAAAGGCCTTGTGAAGACAGGCTGAAGAGAACTACAGGGAGCAGGTCAGGCTCCTGGGGGAAGCCTTGACACAGGGCTTGGAAGAAGCAAAGAGGTCCCTGGAAAAAGCTGCCAGAGTCCCTGAGCAGGTGAGGTAGCGAGGAAACCTGCTAGGAAGAAGGGCCTCCTGCTCCAGGAAAAGTGACATGGATGGCAGTGCACAGCCAAGGAAGTAAAGAAGGAAATCTGTAGTCCCTGGAAGTGGAGAATGAAGAGCAATAAACATCAATGTTTTCTGAGAGGGGAGGAAGGATCTTCTGTTTGGATGTTGGTGTTGATTCTTTAGTGGGACTCTTGATACCCAGAAAGGGACAGAATTGGAAAGAGGTGACCTGGCTGGAGGGCTGGGCCATGGAAGATGTAGACAGAAACAGGCCATTGCAGGGCCAAAGAAGTGGTCAGTAGGAGATGCTAGAGGTGAACACCCCACAGTGCCATGCTCTGATGTCAGGGGGTGCTATGGCAGTGAGTGGAACCACTCACAGTGACCCTATCCATGTCACAAACAATACTATCACAAAAGACTCTCTTAGCAGAGGCAGCTACCTTTTCCCTCCCCTAGTGGTGGTCCCTCCTGGGCGAGGCACATTGTCAGGGATGGGTGGTATGGGTAGAAGCCTGTTGCTACCACTGCTGTAGCAGTTCTGTGGCTAAATAAGGGACTTTGTCCTCTTGAGCGATGAAGCAGGACCTTTCACCAGTACTAAAATCACTCTAGAAACATAAGATAAATGAAAAGTGGTCATCCTCAGCAGCTCTTATAGCAGATACCATTCTTTCTTACAGCTAATTCCAGCAGTTTGCAAAAGCCTATAGAAAGGCAAAGTTATGCTCTAAGAATATTTTAGCTATAAAAACGTTGCTAGCTAAATTTATCAGCCATGATCTGAAGCTCTGAAAAGTACGATTTATTAGTGTTGCTAGTAAAGGTGACCACCGGCATAAGAACTCTTCCAACAAGTCACACATTGCTCTGGCAGAGATCCAAATCAGCTAGGGTTTTGGAAGTTACGTGGACTGATTTCACCCTCCTTCCAGGAAGCGTGCACCAATGAATTTTAAATCTGGAAACTTGCTACTTGATATTGTGAAGTGCTGAACTGAACAGCAGCTGCAGGCCTAATTGTCCAGAAAATTAATCTTCACACTATCATAAGACTAACATGGAATAATTTATCTTCAGTCATTTAAACTGGACTTCTGTCAGCACAGTGGTGTCCTTCCCTTCCCTTATTTATCCATTGATTCTTCAATACTTAAAATTCCCCCACACATCTCAGTTCTCATTACATTCCTCTTTGTTAGGAAATCTTGGGATGCTCTCCAGATTTAAAGAAAGCAGAAAGAAAATTAACCTCCTTTTTTCTTTTTTCCTGCTGCTCTGTTCAAACTAAGGGTTTTCTTGTTTAAAAACGCTTTACATTCTAATATTACTGTTGCAACAAAAAGAAAAGCTACTGGCTATATCTTGTTTTTCAAAGAGCAGTATATAGTAGGTTTTTGGTTTTTGTTTTGTTTTTTGAAGAACAGCCAAAATAGCTTTGGCTTAAAGATTTACTCCGGATAGGTAACTGCACAACTTTCAACAAGTGTGTGCAAGAAAGGGACAAATACCATGTATCGTAACACCATATCCAAACATCTTTCAAACCCTTAGCAATCTGGCCTATACAGAGATGGCTTTAAATGATTTGTCGTCTTTTATTCAGGATCAGCTTATGATAGAATATACTGGTGATAACTAATGAAGATACTCCTATGGCTTAGCTGTTATAAATTTGAGGATCAGGTTCTGAATTCTGTTCTCCATGCTACACAGGTAAAAGTTAAATTGGTGACTATGGTTACTTGCTATGGCAATACACAAGCGCCATAGAAGTTGCAAGATTAGATGTAGCTCAATTTTCTGATTACTTTTTTGTTACAAGTTTGGGGCGGGGGGAGGAATATTTTTCTTTTGCTGTGTTTTCTTCCCTTCAAAGCGTCCATGGTTCAAAGCCACCTTTTATTCTTTTGTCACAGACCTGGCTGAGCTCCCACTTGTTGGACACTCACCAGGCTGCTGTGCTTGGATCCAGATGCAGGATTCATGCGCCTTTAAGCCTCCCTCGGCCAGAGCAGACTCCAGCCTCCTTTGCATACTTTCTGGGTGCACAAACTCTGTCTTGTACCCCTTCTCAGGAGACCCTGTGGTCCAGCTGTCTTAAGCCTTAGACCAGTGCTGAACTCCCCTTCCCCTCCAGGAGATCCCACCACTAGCTTAAGCACAGCTTCCTCAGAGCTCCGCCCTCACAGATACTGTGATTTATAGTTTAATCCTTCAGGGACACAGGATAGTTGAAGCAAAAAATGCTCAGCCTTTACAGAGGGGTTTTCACAAAACAAACACTCTTCTCTTCTAGACAGCACAAGAGAAATACATCTAGTCAAAACAATGAACACGGGTACACCATTCCCTGCCCCAGTTTCCTCACCACTCTTGAGTGTTCTTTGGGCAGTGTCCTTTAGGACCCCCAGTCCTCTTTCCTGGACCTCACTCCTCCCGCTCAGGCTTCTCTTCTCGGTCCTTTCTGACCCTGCAGCCAGCCCCAGCTGAAGGTTCCCTCCTGCTCAGAAAGCATGCCCCTTTGTCTCAATCCTTGACCATCTTCTATGCTGGGCTTTTAAAGGCCTGTACCCACACCTGTCTTTTTCCCCTTTTGAGGGGATTTTCACTCTGTCCACTGTAGACAATCTGGAGAGAACTGGTTTCACCTAAATTGTAGCCAGCACATTGTTCTGCTAGGGCAGAGGTGGGTAAATTACGGCCCGCGGGACTCTCCTGCCCAGCCCCTTAGCTCCTGGCTCGGGAAGCTAGCCCCCGCCCCCGCAACCTCAGCTCACTGCGCTGCCAGTGCGATGCTCTGGGCAACAGGGCTGCGAGCTCTTGCTGGGCAGCGCAGCTGCAGAGCACAGCCTGACCCAGTGCTCTGTGCAGTGCGGTGGCGTGGCTGGCTCCAGCTGGGCAGCACTGCTGCCTGTCCTGGTGCTCTGAGCGGCACGGCTGTAGCACCATCAGACACCGGTGCTGCAGGCAGCGTGGTAAGGGGGCAGGGAGCAGGGGGGGTGCAGAGAGAGAAGGGGAGTTCGGGATAGTGGTTAGGGGCCGGGTGTGTGGATAAGGGTAGGGGCGGTCAGAGGGCAGGGAACAGGGGTTTGAATGGGGGCAGGGATTGGATGGGGCAGGAGTCCCGGGGAGGCCATGAGGGGGCAAGAAGCAGGGTGGGTCAGATAGGGGGTAGGGGCTGGGCCATGCCTGGCTGTTTGGGGAGGCACAGCCTCCCCTAACCAGCCCTCCATACAATTTCAGAAACCTGATGTGACTCTCAGGCCAAAAAGTTTGCCCACCCCTGTGCTAGTCAAGCGCTATTGAGTTGTTGATGGTCTTTAATGACTGTCCCATTCAGAGACAGACACCCTGGCACCACTCCCCATCATCTGAGCACAAGAAGTGTGGTGCAACAATAAAGTCATAAGGTACTTCTGGGGGGAATTCTGCACCAAAAAATAAACATTCTGTGCACAATATTTGAAAATTCTGCATATTTTATTTGTCAAAATAACAATATAATCACACCCCATACAATTATTTTGGTAATTTATTTCAAAATACCTGTCAGCAAGTATGTCTGTAATAATACAAACAACAAGAAAGATTCAGGAAATTTTTTTTTGACAAATATATTCTTTGCTAGGCACATTAATACAGAACTTTGAGTAATTCATTTAACTACAATACAGAAATGTAATTCCTGCACCGCTCAGAAGCAGAACAAATGCTTGGGTGTGACAGGAGTAATTGAGGAGCAGAGGATGGGGGAAGTAATTGCTGGGAAGGAGCCTGGGAATGAATTTGGAGGATTGTTGGGTGTGGGTGGGAGAAGTATGGAAGAGGTTTTTTTGGGGGAGGGGGATTGTTAGGGAGTTGGGAGCCTTCCCCATGCAGCTTCTGGGTGACCCCTAGCCTCTCCCATTCAGTTATGCACAACTGCCCCGTCCCCATGTGTCCCAGCACCGCCCTACCCCATCCTCACTCAGCACCCCGCTTCCCCCATCCCCATGTGGCCCTGCACCCCCCTGTCCCCATGTGGCTCTGCACCCCTACTTAGCCACCCCTCCTCGTCCCATCCCTATGTGGCCCTGCACCCCCACTCCCATTCAATCCCTGGCTCAGTGCTGACACCCCACTAGCTCCTGTGTCCCACTCTTCCTCACCTGGCCCTGCAGATGGGGCACTGTGAGAAATGCAGCCACGGTTCCCTCCCTATCCGCAGCTAGCTGATCCAGCCCATGAGCCAGCTGCCCTCTGTTCTGGTGCCACAGCAGCCGCTGCTGGTGAAAGCCCAGTAGAATCTATTTTCCATTGGGGAAAAATCTTCAGAAAACATGAATTTTGCGCATGTGCAGTGGTGCAGAATTTCCCCAGGAGTAATAAGGGCATAAACATACAGAGAGCTCATAATACCTAACAGAATTCATAAAATTGTATAGATTCCCCAAATTGTTCCACTAAAGCAAAGCTGTGACAATAGTCCCATTAAGAAGCACAGAGAATATTTTCATTTCCATTTCCATACTCCACACTTCTCTTATATTACTCAGGATCAAGATAGCCTGATAATCCTGACCCTCAAAGTTCAGATCTAGAGCTGAACTTTCTCAAGGTTTGGGGATGTTCAGAGCCAGGATATTGGTTCAACCCATTAGAATTAGGGGTTAGATCCAAAGTTCACAGGGTTTGGTGTGATGGGCAGGTGGCATTGCCTGGTGGTTAGGGGTTTAGGCCCTGGTTACCACATCTCAACTCTTCCCCTGGACCATCTTCATACCTGGTGCTAATCTGTCTTTTATTGGGGGTTGCCTTGACCCTCCAGTTAGGTTATCACTCAGTCCTATCTTCTCCCTGTGTGACAGGGTTTCTGGGAGATACAGGGTTTGGCTATGACCCCCCCCACACCCATCCATGAGTGTCCGATCCCAGCTGGGGGGGTGCAAGAGGTATTAATCCTTTCCTTCCTTCCCTCCAGGGAGGAGTCCAGAAGATGAGGGTTTGGTGGGGAGCCCAGGCCTTCCCATTCCATCAGACTCCAGCCCAGAGCCTATAAGGGTTACCAAATGTCTAGCACCAAGGAGTATCTTAAGGTTGCCTCCCACCACCCCTGTCAAAGTCTTGCAGCCTGTCACAAAGTCATAAGAGAAAAGGTACCGACTGCCCCTTCAACCCCTCTGGGCTCAGAAGGCCTCTTCCTCTACCAGAGTAGGTTTTTGAAGCATCTTTCTTCAGGCACTCTTAGGGCAGATCCTTCTCCGCAGTCCCCACCTTGTCAGGCCCCCTCTGAGCTGTCTGGCTCCCTTTTAAGCTCCATGACCAGCTGGAATAGGCTCTGCAGGTGTTCTTGGGCAGGATCATTTGGGCCCCGAGTTGCTCCTTAAGCCCTTCAGTTCTAAGGCAGGTGTTATTCACCCCATCTCATCTGGATCCTGGGCTTTGGTTCAGACCCATCCCTAATCCCGAATGGTTTTGTGCTAGAGGGAACATAAACTAAGGATTGTAGTCCAGAGAATATTCTTCCTTTTCCCCCTGTTTGGAGTGACGAACTCAGGAAAACAAATCTTTCTCCAGCATTCCCCAGAGCTACTTGGAATCCAGGCATCCAGGAGGCCCTGTAGGCGCCACTATCACAGGCTCCAAGTAATGCTCTTCCCCTCACCTTGAGGAGTCTGTAGATGGCGACGGGTGGAAAGAAACAGCTAGGACTGCTGAGAGGAGGCGGAGAGGGAGAAAGCAGACACTGCCATTGCAAGAATCTCCTGCTGTTGAGCAGGGAAAGCAGCTAGTTGTGGCTCTTTTTAAGCCACTCACTCACCCACCACCCATCAATCTACCTTGAAGCAGTCCTGCAAGGAGCCAGACATGGGAGGAGTATATATTTCTGACAAAGCAGTTGACATCTGCCCAGGGAAGCAGCAGACAGAAATGACTTTTTTTGCCAACCTCTAATGAGTCAAGGTACCACAAGGTGGAAATGAAGGACAGAGCTACCAAGACCATGAGGGCTGGAGGGCAGCTGGGATGAACATGCTGAGTGAATGGTGAAAAGGGCAGGGCATAGAAGAGTTGTGGATAGAGGGGGGGGAAGTAGAATCTTTTTGTGTGGGCCCATCTGATTATTGTTACACCCTAACATACGCTATTCCTGTCTCTCTACCATAGGTATCTTATTCAGGTCTTGCTAAAAAAGGGCCTCTTCTCAGCATTCAGCACAACTTTTAAAATCAATCAGTGTGATACTTTGATGTGTGACAGCATCCCTCCTGGGCTTATATATGCCATGTGATATTCTGTTTTGCAATTCCAAAAAATCAGAGGAAAACTGCTTGTATTAATTTTCCTTCTGGCATTAGATAGGCAAATTGTTATTCTTGGTAGAGTTGACAGATCTGATTGAATTCTGAGTGGTTCCTGTGTTAATGTGGGTACTTGAGGTCTCTTGTTTAGACAGCCAAGCAAATATCCTCTGTTCCAGTGAATGTTACTGTACGTCTCTGGAGATGCCCTTGGTTTTCTTCCTCTCTCCTGTTCTACATGTGTAAAATGCAGAAGCAAAAATGAGTCCAAAACTTTCAGAAAAAGTCTAGGGCCTGATTCTCCCTTACATCCTGGCAGTTTAAAGGGGTCTTTAAAAGGACATAATTAATGAAAATAAGAATCAGGTCCCCTGTGTAGAGAACGAGCATGTGCCACAGGAAGCTTTTAGACTAAAAAGTAACGTACTATCCAGTCAACTACTGGGTATTCCAACAGAATGTGCGGAGTACTGGAGACCAAATCTACCCCTTGAGCAGCACCATTGATTTCCCTGTAGTTACACCGGTATGAATTTTGGCTCTGTGATAAAGTTAAGCCACTAGCAGCTGTCTTTCAGGGAGTGGAGGAAAGCATACTACATAGAAAAGCATTGTGTGCGGCAGGAGTTTTTTTATGCTCCTTCTTTGTAAACAAATGCCAGACCAAGATCTAAACTGCCTGTCATTTATCTATGACAATGAATAATCCAGACTCTGCATCAGTTACCTCCTTTAACTAATACTAACTAAAACTATAACTAAAGCTATGGGAAAACCCTAATTCATCTGCACTAAAGCGGGGAGTTGCCTCGAACTAAAGGATATTTCACTTTATATATATATAAAGTGCTTTTGCCAGTCCGGCTGTTACAGCCAGAAATCTTTAACAAACCCACTGCTTCACCTTTGGTTTCAAGTGATTTACCAGTTTGGCTATTTATATTGATTTAAGTAAAGTTCCTGACCTAGTAGATTATAAATTGCTTCTGGCATCACTCAGTGTATTAGATACAAGAGGTGACACTCTGCTTTCTTTCATCTTTGTTTTTCTTTAACTGGATCCTTTAAAACTAGTTCTTTGCCTGATCAGTGACTATGAGGCTAGGTCAGCCAAAATATGTTCCTTGTGTTCTCTAGACCAGTTGCAGCTCCGGCTGAAAGGCTATCTTGCTCCCTCTCTTCATTCCTTCCCTTGCTATCTGCCATGATTCTAGCATAATTATTCTAGGAGAAAGTCAGAAGGATCAAAACTGTTGCCGTCACAAGTATCACTCTTTATTTGGCTGCAAAGGTGGATTTTTACTTATGTGCCTTGATTTTTTCATGATTTTCTGCAATGCTCCTTTGCAGCTAAAGGATCTAAAATTCTCCATTGTGCCGCTAGAAAATTTTAGAATGTAACTCCCTAGGGAGCCTGCTACTCAAGCAATGGATGCACAGCTATCCAACCTAGTTTAGCTCGTTTACATGATGCTGGTACATCAAGAACAACACCTTTTAAAGGCACTTACTTTCTTTTCACAGGCACAGTGGAAGAGCAGAAGTATGGTGAATGTATATGCAAAAGGACAAACTAATGCTATTACAAAAGGACCAGTACTTCGCTGGGCATTTACATAATGTTCAATGATGCTTGATAAATGACTTCTAATCAGTTACATGAACAATAGTGAATTTTACATTGTTTCTATAAAGCAGAGAATGGTTTATGAATAATGATTATAAAAGAGTTTGAATAAGTCTGTTTCAGTCAAGAAGTGAGAATATATGACAAACGTCTGGATTTACCTTTGATGCTCAGTAGTGAGGTTTTTTTATCCAAGGAAAATTAGCACAAATATTAAGTTATAGAAATCTGCATTAGGGTTAGCTTGAAGAAAGTCTCCATCACTTAGAATACATTTAATTATCACTCCACCAGTAGCAGTTAATGGGAAATCCTAAACTAGAATTTTCTGTCCATGTCCTGCTCCCCAGTGATATGCAATATTACTGATAATATAGCTAGATTTGCTTAGTAAAGCCTGGGTCTAGTTATGCGCTATTTACAAAATGTGATGATTAAATACATTAAAACGGTCATTTTGTTTATCTTAGCTTTGAAATAAACAAATAATCTTATACAAAGCAAATTGAAATAGGATTCCAGTTGCTGTAGCAACTGCGCTGGGATTGATTTTATATTCTTTTGTGTGCTAGAATGATGATACAGGAACAAATCAGAGCCTTGCCAGAATATATGTACACTCATGAGAAATTTGATCATAATCTCTCTCTCTCTCTTTCTCTCTCTTTCTCCCTCCCACACACACACACCAGGTACAGATAATCTCGGTGTGATTAATGCAGAAGTGACTTCCAGAGTCCATCACCCTCTATCAAAAATACTTTCTTAGCCCCAAGACATTCAAAGCTAGACACTAGGAGAACTCCAAAGCTGCAGGAGGAGAGGTGGTTTCTTGTGTAGCAGGAAACAAGACATATAGGTCTTGATCCAAAGTACATTGAAGTCAACTGACTTCAATGGGCTTTGGATCAGGCTCCTAGAACATTATTATCAACACTTTGAATCATACCTGGAAATAAGTACAGAGACAGAGCAGTCTTTGCAGCTCCAAGAAATGTCACAGGAAATATTTATTTTTTCACACAGCTTATCATTGTGGTATCTGTTGCAAATAGGAGCCAAATTAAGGTTGCATAGGCAACCACAAGTCTGATATTTCCTAACTTTTGAGTGCATGTGAGAGAGAGCAAAGTAGCAAGAGGCAGTGAGGGAGCTTCTTGGCAGGAGTCTTGCAGCCTGGAGTAGGCTTCCTAAAGGAGCCAACCAGAGACACCTGGCCCAGTGAAAGGGTTGATACCTTGGCAATAAGAGAGCATGAAGCCGCCCCTGGGGAGGGGGAGCTAAGTTGGGGAAGTCTGCAAGGGAATTGGCTCTGAGCAGAACAGCTGCAACCAGAACCTCAGAGCAGGTTACTTCCTAAGAACTGATAAAAGACTTTGTGAAGGAACCTCTCTGCTCACCCAGGCTTTGAGGTAAGAGCCATGCCCTGGGGTGGATTTTTGAGTTTATTTTGTCTGAATAAACTCCGCCCCCCCTTCCCTCCCCCAAAAGGATGTTGTGAGTGGAGAAGCAAAAAGTGTGTGGTGTCTGTGAAAGGGGCCTGGAAGAAGAATGCAAAGCAGGGCACTGCACGGGCACCCGGGCCATGAGGGGGAGAACCAAAAATATATGAGCCCAGAATACCTATGTTTCCAGAGTGCCCTGTCTTGGCTTCTGACTAGCCACACCCATCTCTTTACCTACCCAGAGGTAACCCAGCATGCCTTTAAGGTCTAACCTTAAACAGGTTCCCAGCTAAGAAGGTGTCCCTGAGCTGACTGAGAATTATCCACAGAGCAGATACAGCATGGATAGTGGCTGGGTATTAACCCAGACCACTACCCAGTTTCCAGGAGCTCTTTCTAGGGGGTACCACTAAGATTGAGGGCAACAGAATCCCCTCCAGAGTAGACATCAAAGGACTCATACAGAGATTGTAAGCTCTTCACAGCAGGATTGTCTCTTTTTATGGCTGTACATTGTCCAGCAGACTGCAACTCTGTGCACTAACATTTTATTTAATATGTCTACTGCTCCTTCTACCCCATCACACTGCACATCACACAATGTGCAGTAAGCTATTGTTTGGTTTTGTGAGCTACTGCCTTATTTTTAAGTGTGAGACCTATACCTAACTGCTTATGCAATGCTGAAGAGTATAACAACATATATATATTTCTCCCTTTTATTTAATAATTCTACTCTAGGGAACATATTTATTATTTGTATTAACATAGCACCTAAAGAGGCAAGCCTATAACTCTGTGCTAGGCCCTGTACAAAACCGTGCTTATTGTAGTTTATTTTGTTTTGCCTTCTTGATTTAATACAAAATCTTTATTCACACTTACATCTGTATTGTCATTAAATGAACTGCACCAAGCTCTAAAATAGCATCATCCAAAACAGAAGCACAAGCTAAGCTAGAAGTTTCACAGTCTAAGGGCTTGGCTACACTTGCGAGTTAGAGCACATTCAAGGAGCCCCGGGCACACTAGCTCACTACCCGTCCACACTGGCAAGGCACGTACAGTGCCCTGACTCCACGGCTAGAGCGCTCCTGGTACTCCACCTTGGTGAGTGGAATAACGTTTGGTGCGCTCCCACTGGAGTGCTGTGGCACCAGTGTGGACACCCTGGTCTGTTAGTGCGCTCTGATTAGCCTCCAGAAGTGTCCCCCAGTGCCTGTGCTAGCCATTCGGGTCATCACTTTGAACTCTACTGCCCTGCCCTCAGGTGACCGTCAGACCCGCCCTTTAAATTCTCTGGGAATTTTGAAAATCCCCTTCCCGTTTGCTCAGCCAGGCATGGAGTGCTCTCAGCGAATGTTTCCAGGTGACCAAGCCTCCACGCACCAGGCGAGCCCCAATGTGGAGAAATGGCAAGGTGCTGGACCCCATCAGTGTTTTGGGGGAGGAAGCTGTCCAGTCCCAACTGTGCTCCAGCCATAGGAATTACGGTACCTTCGGGCAGATATCAAGGGATATGATGGAAAGGGGCCATGACTGAGAGGCACTGCAGTGCAGGGTTAAAGTGAAGGAGCTGCAGAACGCCTACCACAAAGCCCGTGAGGCAAATAGCTGCTCTTGTGCTGCCCCTGCGACCTGCCGTTTCTACAAAGATCTGGACGTGATACTTGGGGGCGACCCCGCCTCCACTCCGAGGACCACCATGGACACTTCAGAGCCCAGTGCAACAAGTCACGAGGAGGAGGAGGAGAAGCAAAGCGAGAGCAAGGGTGCTGAGGCGGAGGAAGACAACCCGGAATCTCTAGATGCATGCAGCCAGGAGCTGTTCTCAAGCCAGGAGGAAGGTAGCTAGTCACGGCGACCGGTGCTTGGGGAAGGACAAACACCAGAGGAGGTTCCCGGTAAGCGGCTTTTGTTTTGTGAAGGAAGTTATTCAGTGTGGGCTCTTGGGGCGAGGAGGGTTAGGGCTGCATGCATGCCTAGATGTGGAATAGGGTGTTGATGTGCTCTCTCACATTGCGGTAACTGGCCTCAGTGATCTCTTCAAAGGTCTCATCCAGACCTTGGGCAATGCGCTTGTGCAGGTTTCTTGGGAGAGCCACTGTGTTCCTTGACCCAGTAAGGCTAATTTGTCCATGCCACTGTGCTGTGAGGGGCGGGGGGACCATTGCTGCACATAGACAAGCTGCCTATGGACCAGGGCGGAAGCCGCATTGCAGTAGAAGACCCTCCCTCACTTCCCAGGTCACCCTCAGCAGCGAGATATCTTCCAGGACAAACTCCTGTGGAAAACGTGGGGACAGTGTTCAGTCCAGGGGCCCCCTGCCGCTGTTGGCTCTCCCCAAGGCACAGAAACCCAGAGGACATACAGCTGTGAAACAATCAATCACTCTTGACCCTGTGCTTACTCACCATTTTGGGGCTCCCGTAGGTTATGTGCGCTTGCTTTGGGACGGGCAAATTATGCTATTATGTAGACTGTGCTTGTCTTTAAGTACGGGGGAATCATTGCTCTGTCTGGTGTGAACAATGCTGCCTGCATTTTGCCTTTACAGATGCAACCTTGAGATCTCAGCTGTCCATGTTATCACCAGCCAAAAGACTCCAAAGAATCAGAAAGAGGCCCCGTAGAAGCAAGGAAGGCATGTTGCATGAAGTAATGCAGCATTCAAGTAATGAAAATCAGAAAGTGCAGGAGTGGCGGGACAGTGAAAGGAGGGTCTGCCAGCAGAATGAGGAGCGCCGGCACAAAAGCGCGGTGCTCCGGCAGCAAAGCACGGATCGGCCGATAAGCGTAATGGAGCGGCAAGTGGACTTGATCCAGGCACTCGTAGCCATGCAGGCGGAACTTTACCGTGCCCAACCCTCCCTCCCCTCCACAGCCCTTGTCCCAAAATTATTTCTCTTGTGCCCCCATGTCACCTCCAACCCACTTTCCCCAACATCCGGGTTCTTACCACCACCAGCTGCCTCCAACACCTGTAGCTTCACCACCCAGCCCTGAAAACTATGACCCTTACCCACTGCACTCAACCCCCATCACCATGCATATTAGCCAGCCTGAAGTGCAGCACCCATTGCACCGCACTCCAGGCAGGAAGGCTGAGTATGAGAACAGGACATATGCAAATCTGTGATTGTACCATTCCCCACCCCATCCCCTTGCCCTGTTTCCAAGCAGTTGTGTTTCTTTTCAATAAATGAATTTTCTTTTCAATAAATGGATTTTTTGGCTTTGAAAACATTCTTTATTATTGCATAAAGTAAAAGATGCCTTAGCCCAGGAAAGAAACAGGCACTGCAAGTCAGCGTAGCAAACACAGATTCCTACTAACATTGGAACCACTGCACTTCGCTCCCGTGCAGGGCACCAGACATTACTGGTGGCTTTCAGCCTCAAATTGCTCCCTCAAGGCATCCCTAATCCTTGTAGCCCTAGGCTGGGCCCCTCTAATAGCCCTGCTCTCTGGCTGTTGAAATTCAGCCTCCAGGTGTTGAACCTCCAAGTTCCATGCCTGAGTGAATTGTTCACCCTTCCCTTCACAAATGTTTTGGAGGGTACAGCATGTGGATATAACCGCAGGGATGCTGTTGTCGGCCAGGTGCAGCTTCCCATACAGAGAGCACCAGTGGCCCTTTAAATGGCCAAAAGCACACTCCACAGTCATAGAATATCAGGGTTGGAAGGGACCCCAGAAGGTCATCTAGTCCAACTCCCTGCTCGAAGCAGGACCAATTCCCAGTTAAATCATCCCAGCCAGGGCTTTGTCAAGCCTGACCTTAAAAACCTCTAAGGAAGGAGATTCTACCACCTCCCTAGGTAACGCATTCCAGTGTTTCACCACCCTCTTAGTGAAAAAGTTTTTCCTAATATCCAATCTAAACCTCCCCCACTGCAACTTGAGACCATTACTCCTCGTTCTGTCATCTGCTACCATTGAGAACAGTCTAGAGCCATCCTCTTCGGAACCCCCTTTCAGGTAGTTGAAAGCAGCTATCAAATCCCCCCTCATTCTTCTCTTCTGCAGGCTAAACAATCCCAGCTTCCTCAGCCTCTCCTCATAACTCATGTGTTCCAGACCCCTAATCATTTTTGTTGCCCTTCGCTGGACTCTCTCCAATTTATCCACATCCTTCTTGTAGTGTGGGGCCCAAAACTGGACACAGTACTCCAGATGAGGCCTCACCAATGTCGAATAGAGGGGAACGATCACGTCCCTCGATCTGCTCGCTATGCCCCTACTTATACATCCCAAAATGCCATTGGCCTTCTTGGCAACAAGGGCACACTGCTGACTCATATCCAGCTTCTCGTCCACTGTCACCCCTAGGTCCTTTTCCGCAGAACTGCTGCCTAGCCATTCGGCCCCTAGTCTGTAGCGGTGCATTGGATTCTTCCATCCTAAGTGCAGGACCCTGCACTTATCCTTATTGAACCTCATCAGATTTCTTTTGGCCCAATCCTCCAATTTGTCTAGGTCCTTCTGTATCCTATCCCTCCCCTCCAGCGTATCTACCACTCCTCCCAGTTTAGTATCATCCGCAAATTTGCTGAGAGTGCAATCCACACCATCCTCCAGATCATTTATGAAGATATTGAACAAAACCGGCCCCAGGACCGACCCTTGGGGCACTCCACTTGATACCGGCTGCCAACTAGACATGGAGCCATTGATCACTACCCGTTGAGCCCGACAATCTAGCCAGCTTTCTACCCACCTTATAGTGCATTCATCCAGCCCATACTTCCTTCCGTCATTCTGCACTGGGTCAGCCTGTTGTTGAACAGCTCCTTGCTGCTGTCAAGGCTCCCTGTGTAGGGTTTCCTGAGCCACGGCATTAAAGGGTAAGCGGGATCTCCAAGGATCACAATGGGCATTTCGACTTCCCCTACGGTGATCTTCTGGTCTGGGAAAAAAGTCCCGGCTTGCAGCTTCCTGAACAGGCCAGTATTCCGAAAGATGCGTGTGTCATGCACCTTTCCGGACCAGCTTGCCTTAATGTCAATGAAACACCCATGGTGATCCACAAGTGCCTCGAGAACTATAGAGAAATACCCCTTCTGATTAATGTACTCAGAGGCTAGATCGGCTGCTGCCAGAATTGGAATATGTGTGCCATCTATTGCCCCTCCGCAGTTAGGGAAACCCATTTGTGCAAAGCCATCCACAATGTCATGCACGTTACCCAGAGTCTTGGTTCTTCTGAGCAGGATGTGACTAATAGCCCTGCAAACTTGAATCAACACGATTCCAACAGTCGACTTTCCCACTCCAAACTGGTTAACGACCGATTGGTAGCTGTCTGGAGTTACCAGCTTCCAGATTGCAATAGCCACCCACTTCTCTACCGTCAGGGCAGCTCTCAATCTCATGTCCTTGCGCCGCAGGGTGGAGGCGATCTCATCACACAGTCCCATGAAAGTGGCTTTTCTCATCCGAAAGTTCTGCAGCCCCTGCTTGTCACCCCAGACTTGCATGACGATGTGATCCCACCACTCAGTGCTTGTTTCCCAAGCCCAAAAGCAGTGTTCCACTGTAGTGAGCATGTCCGTGAATGCCACAAGCCAACTCGTGTCATATGCGTTACTCACGTAGATATCATCGTCGGAGCCCTCACTGTCACTTTGGATCATAAGGAATAACTCGACTGATAAACGTGACATGCTGGCGAGACTCGTCAGCATGCTCCTCAGCAGTTTGGGCTCCGTTCCCGCAGACCAAAAGGGAAAACAGAGCGCGCAGTACAAAAAACGTTGAAAGATGGCACCAAATGTGGACGGAAGCAAAGGGATTGCTGGGATTCGAACAGATGCATCATGGGGCATTGGGACAGGACCCAAAATACCCCGCACCCTCCGCCCCCTTCTCACAAGCCACAGCGTCAGAATGGGAAGAAGTGCTCTGTGGGATAGCTGCCCATAATGCACCGCTCCCCAATGCTGCTGCAAATGTGGCCATGCCAGTGCGCTTGCAGCTGTCAGTGTGGACAGACTGCAGCGCTTTCCCTACTGCGCTCTCCGAAGGTGGGTTTAACTCAAAGCGCTCTACATCTGCAAGTGTAGCCATGCCCTAAGTGGGCCATTCCTTTGGGTTATTTTTAAATGCTAGGGTCATGTTACACTGCTGCATTACCAAGAGTAAATATCTTTGGGTGGCAGCCTGGGATTTAGAGTGACTGTCTGATTCTTAGGTTTCAGAGTAACAGCCGTGTTAGTCTGTATTCACAAAAAGAAAAGGAGTACTTGTGGCACCTTAGAGACTAACCAATTTATTTGAGCATAAGCTTTCGTGAGCTACAGCTCACTTCATCGGATGCATACTGTGGAAAGTTTAGAAGATCTTATTATATACACACAAAGCATGAAAAAAATACCTCCTCCCACCCCACTCTCCTGCTGGTAATAGCTTATCTAAAGTGATCACTCTCCTTACAATGTGTATGATAATCAAGGTGGGCCATTTCCAGCACAAATCCAGGTTTTCTTCACCCCCCCCCCCACAAACTCACTCTCCTGCTGGTAATAGCTTATCCAAAGTGACTACTCTCCTTACATTGTGTATGATAATCAAGGTGGGCCATTTCCAGCACAAATCCAGGGTTTAACAAGAAGATTCTTAGGTCACAATGATCTGGCAAGGAGGAAGACAGAGATGATTAATTGTATTAAAACTTCATACATTTCAGAAAGAACGTATGGCTTTAAACAACCTCCACTATTCATGGCACAAACTATGAACACGACAAAAAAGCTTCATTGTCATCTCTAGGCAATAATGTTTTCTAAACCTTTAGCTCATTTTTGTATGGATGCCAAAACTGCATGCCATACCCCAGCTGTGGCCTTACTAATAAGGACCTCACTGCTTCTGTGTATAGTAGCTGTTTATATATCCCATTTCAGCATTTGTTGTCTTATAAATTCTTGTGCAATATGCTCTCCACTAAGTCCCTGGATATGTTTCTGTAATACTGTTTCCTGGCCAACATTCTCCTACTGTAGACATGTGTGTTTGTTTGGGGGGGTTTCTCAAGTGAAACTGCTCTGCATGTATTCAAATTAATGGTCCAGTTCTGAACATTATCGCCCAATGAATTTAGTGGGAACTGAGAGTGCTCAGCACCTTGCAGGACCAGGCCCAAAATCTCCCATTATTTATGCCCGTTTCTTTAACTTCTCTAAACCTCACTGTATTTTACAGTCATTGAAACAGCATAAAAGCCACAATAATATTCTCTTTAAAAATTATATTCAACTCTTATTGCATACCATATTTTATTCCCCCCATCCTTCTCTTTTACTACCAGGAACTGTTACATTAAAAGAGGCTCTATGTTTTTAAGAGTTTATCTGCACATTCTCCATCTGTTACCTAAATCTTCTGTTTGTGACATGTGTCTTCTGCACTGCATCCAGCTACTTGTTTTTATGGATAAGTCTTTTAACAATTAACCAAAGGGGGCATAAATCAGCGTTAACATCATACTCCTCATCAGTAGCCAGGCCCGGGGAGCAAATGATCTTCAGTGATGAATCCTGGCCACATGCCACCTGAGGCATGTTGAACATATGTTAAGAAGAATTAACCAAGAAGTAGAGTTTATCCTGGAACTGACGTAAGAGGAAAGTTGTTGCTACCAGGGGGCCAAGCTGTGATATTTAGCTATTCCCCAGGCTAGATGGTGAAGAACCACGCTGCCCCATCGGAGCTCAGGGAGAGACTGTGCCTATGCCAACTTACTCAGTGCTGCTGGCCTGTGCCATGGACCAGTCTGGTGGGGCTCTGGTCCTCCCCCACATTTCCCTGTCCATCCTTATCCTCTTTGGAGGAATGCAGAAGTGTGCTCAGCTGGCTGGTTCCTGCTCATATGCTCAGAATCTAACTCATTGCCATGTGGGGTCAGGAAGGAATTTTCCTAAGGTCACACTAGCAGTGAGCTAGGTTTTTTTTGCCTTCCTCTGCTGCATGGAGTGTGGTTCACTTACCAAGATTATCTGGGTATGTCTCACTTAATCAGTTCCCTGCCACTGCAGGGGCTTCAGGCCTTGGTGCAACTTTGTCCCTCCTATTATATCTCTATGGCATTTAACAGTCTGGTCTTCTGTGGGCTATAATACTCCGGTTGTAGGGTTTAGTGTGTGGGTGGCCTGTGGTACACAGGAGGTCAGACTAGATGATCTGGTGGTCCCTCTGGCCTTAAACTCTATAACTTCCCCCATGGTGTGCCCAAGTGCAAGGGCTACAGTTGTGACTGGCCCTTGTGTGGGCTGTCAAAGGAAGATGGGCTTGCCACTGTGGCAATCTGTGTGACCATGAGTAGCAATGAGTCAGCACGAGCCCAAATCTTTGCACTCCTTTGACAATCAGTGATCTGCTTCTGGTTGTTGCTGTGGTGAGCATATTGGCTAGTTTCTCAAAAGTTTCTCCCTTCTTACTAAGATAACTTTTGACCTAGCGTCTTCTCCAAATTCATCCACAATCCAAATGCATTCAAGCCCTATGGTGTGTGTGCTGTACCCCATTCACATGTGAGTAGTTCTGTCACAGGAAGCCCTGGCTGGGTTTGGTTGATTTTATCTGCAAAGAAGGAAAGAACTCTTTGAAGCAGGCAAGATTTGGGTCTGAGTGTGTGTGTAGACATCTGAGCCTATCAACTAGTGTACTAAACTCAACATGAACTAGCTGATGCAGTGGTGTTTGTTCTTTTAGCACAGAGGCCTCTTGGCAAAAGGTCTCCTGTTCTTTGCAAACCACTCTTATCTCAGACCTGACAAACTCACTACACCAAACATATGTCTTGGAGGGTATTTATCCATACAGAGTATCAACAGAAGGCTTCTAATTTGTCAAGATTCATAATCATTGCAAGATGTATGTGTGACGGGATCCCCGAGGTGCAGCCTGGGACTGTGGGACTCCTGTGCCCCCTTAACTCTCCAGCCTGGGCTGTCTCTCACAGTGCTTTGTGAGTGACAAGCAGCGAACCCCGCTGGGTGCTGTTATCATTCAGCACAACTGCATGTAGAGCCCCCCACCCAGCTAGATTGCATGAATGCTCCCAGAGCCACTCATGAATCACACAGAGAAAGGCACCAGCCATATCCCCCAGCTCCCAGCCTTGTATCTCAGGAATATACCATCTTGCATTGCTCAAGACAAGCAGTGCAGATTTATTAATTGGTTCACCACTTTGTCAATGGAAAGTGGATATACACCAGCAGATTACCAAACACTGCAGGCAAACTCACTGGTAAAGATAATAAATTTGTTTAACTCTTTGACTATAAAAGATATAATCACATAAAATCTAAGTGTTAGGCAAAAAGTAAGAGTTACTTACCAAAATAAAATATAAACACACTCTAAACTCCATTAGACTGGGCAACATCTAGATTAAGCAGTTTCTCACCCCTTTAGATATTGCAGTCCTTAATATATATATTTGTCCCTTAAACCTGGGCCAGTCTCCTCTTTTGCAGTCTTCAGTCTTCTCAGAAAGAAAAGGAGGACTTGTGGCACCTTAGAGACTAACCAATTTATTTGAGCATGAGCTTTCGTGAGCTACAGCTCACTTCATCGGATGCATACCGTGGAAACTGCAGAAGACATTATATACCTGTGTATAATGTCTTCTGCAGTTTCCACGGTATGCATCCAATGAATAGGTAATCAACAAGTGATCCATCCTGTTGCCCATTCCAGCTTCTGGCAAACAAGCTAGGGCCACTTCAGAGCATGGTTTTGCATCCCTACCCATCCTGGCTAATAGCCATTGATGGACTATCCTCCATGAACTTACCTAGTTCTTTTTTGAACCCTGTTATAGTCTGGCCTTCACAACATCCTCTGGCAAGGAGTTCCACAGGTTGACTGTGCATTGTGTGAAAAAATACTTTCTTTTGTGTGTTTTAAACCTGCTGCCTATTCATTTCATTTGGTGCCCCCTAGTTCTTGTGTTATGAGAAGGAGTAACTAACACTTCCTTATTTACTTTCTCCATAGCAGTCATGATTTTATAGACCTCTATCATATGCCATCTTAGTCGCTGCTTCTCAAATTAATGTCATAAACAGAGAACACGTTACAGGGCATTTTTATCATTTGGCAACACAAAAGCATCAGGAAGCCACACGATGTAAATTTACATTATTAGTACTTTTGAGCTAATCATCAGCTTGTGATACAACCCTTAATGAAGAGCAGTTTGTTGGGATATCCCTGGGGCAGACTGGGAGGAAGATTATAACTCCCCAAATCACAATCTGCCTTCTGGTCTCCTGGCTGCTCCAAGGAGGAAGTAAACTGTAACAGTCAAAATGTATACTCTCTGATGCTGCACTGATGTAACTGCACTACTGGGAGCATTAGTGAGGAGTGGAGCTTTTAGGAAGAGGAATTTTAAAAAGGAAACTTAATTAAAAAGAACCTAAAGACAAAATTACAAAATGAAAACATTTATAAGGAGCATGGAGGCTAGGTAAGCACTCCAGACTAGTGTCACATGAATTATTCCGATCAAGTAACAAAAATGGAAACAGAAAGGCAAGAAGAAAATCAGTATGGTTAAACAGCCCAGTACAAATGTTTTATTCAAGTGAAGAGTGTCCTTCAAGAAGTGAAATTGAGCCCAAGTGATTCCAAAAGAAAGGAACAAACTACAGCAATTAAAATGCAAGATAAAAACTAGGAGGGGAGAGTGGGAATTTGAAAAGCAAATAGCCAGAGATAAAAAACAAAATGAGAAATTCTTTATATCAGAAACAGGAAGTCTGCAAGAGAGTCAATGGATCTGCTAAACTACCAAGGAGTAAAGGGAATACGTAAAGAGGGAAGGAAGGAAGTTGCCAAGAAGATAAATGACTTTGTTAGTCTTCACCTGCTACAGAGACTGAAGTGTCAAAAGGGGTGTATTGGAACAAACTGATAATGTAAATTGCAACGTCACCAAAACCTGATGCATCCAAGAGTTCTGAAGGAATTTAAGAAAGGAGGGGCTGAGCAATAAAAACTGGCCACTGGAAATGGGCCCGACTTTCCCACTGACTTGCTTCTCATGTAATTACCTGCACCTTTGCAAATTACAGGAGGTATAAAATGCTCCCAGATCAGAACTCTCCATTCACTCATGGCACAACTTTACACGCCTTTGCAAAGATATAAATGACTATGTAAGTAGCAAGCAAGTGGGGAATCAGGCCCAATGCCTCTTAGTAGTTGAAGTAGCACCTCAGTCATATGAAAATCCAGTCAGAGGAACAATTTTATCTCAATCTAAAGCCAGTACAAGATCATTCATGACAAATATAGTCTTACCTTCAAAAGAAGGCCAGAGCCCAGGATGGCCACAAATCCAAAATGCCACTGGTGTCTGTGATGGGGGGGATGCTCTACTCACCATAGGTACGGCACCTCCTCCTGGCCATTCTGGGGATTAACTCACCAGGTCAATGCCCCTTCCCATGGCTGCATTCCATCCCTCCACCTTTTTGTCTGCAGTCCCTCTCACGCTAGGAACTGTTGCAGCCTCTTGGTGACTTATTCCTCCATCCAGGTCACTATTGTGGTTTCCCCTTCCGGGGCAAGGGGTTGGGGAGAGGTAATCCAGGTTCCTAATCTCCAGCCATCTCAGGCAGTCTTCCACTTCACTGGGCCCACCTTCTACTCTGGGTTCCACCTCAGAGACACTCTACACAATAGCCAAAGTCTGTTCTCTGCACCTTGCTGCATTTCTGTGAGCTGTTTCCATACCTCCTAGCCCTCTCCACATCTCTGGGTTTGCCAGTCTCTTTCCTCCCTCCTTCCAGGGAGTAACATTAGGCAGTTCATCTCTACAGCCCCCCAAACACACCTCCCTTTTCCTAGGGAGCGACTGCAACCTTTCCCAGCACCCCTTATGACGACTCCTGCTTCTTTCCTGCAGGATTCTGTACAGGTAGGAGCATAGTCTTTCCAGGTGTCCCCTCCACTAACAGGCATAACACTCCTTGGGCTGGGCCTCTGGCCTTCTAACCCAGCTACCTCCTTTACAGTTTCACTCTCTGCAGCCTCTACTAACTTCTTCCCACAGGAAGTTAAATAAATACAGCTGCTGTTCAGCCAGTTGTGCCAAATAGTTTTGCAGGTACATCTGGGCCTCCCACTGCGTCTGCTGGTTCTCCAGCACCTGCCTCAGCAGAGCCTGGATCCATCCATGTTGTTTGTCATCCCCCCTTCTGTGTGGGCAACGACTCTGGAGTCCCCCCTAGGAGGGTATAAGAACCCTTTGCCTAAAGGCTTCCCAACACTGCAGCTCCATTGTCTCTTTTCTTTCTTTCCCTGTCGTGGCCTTTTGTACTCCCCTTGTATCAGGAATGACTGCCTTATTCAGTTTATTCACAGTCCATCACAGTCTCTCCACCTCCCCTTGTATCAGGGATGACTGTGTGCCCACATTCTTCACCAGTTGTCACAGGGTTCACTCACTACAACTGGCCCCTCCTCCTGGCCCTTCTGGGAATTAGCTCTGCCAGGTGCTGCACCCCCCCTCCCAGGTGGCATCTCTCCTGTCGTCTCGCCCTGTGGCCCCTCTCGCTCCAGGAACCACAGACTCCTCTTTGTGACTTGGCCCTCCAGCCAGGCCACTATATGGTTTCCTTTCTTGGGGGTTTAGCCAGAGTCATTCTGCACAAACAGTCCCAGGTGGTCTTCTCCAGTGCTGCCCTGATGGTGACACTTCCCCAGTGGCCAGTAGGGGAACCCAGACCTACCGACTACTCTGGGTTCCAGTCCAGGAATCCTCAACAGTTCTGGGTTTTATTCTCCCAGTCCTCACTGCTTCTTTCCTGGATTGCTTGCTACAACTCCTGGTTCCCCTCTCGGTGTACCAGCTCCAAACCCTCTTCCCAGGGAGTGACTGCAGCCCCTTTCTGTTGCCAGCTCCCTGGCTTTTTAGTCCCGCTGCTTCCTCTTCAGCTGAGTATGGTCAGCAATTAGGTCCCAGCCCTCCCTGGCTTCTTGTCCAGTGCAGTTTGGGCAGTTAGTAGTTCCACCTGGCCATCTTAATCCCTTCCAGTTCTGGGTGGGGTGGACACCTCACAGTATCCAAGTATATTTGAATCTACAAGCAACTGTCTTTTAAATTATAGTGTTTTTAATCTATGGGCGATGGAAGAGAAAATGCAAGTTTAGGGAGCCAAAAGGATTAAATGTTAAAATAGATTAACCTATTACTTTACTTTTTCACCTGTGAGTTAAATTTGACTTTAGTCACAGATCAAATTATTGAACTAAGCTTCCCACCTATTTCTACTTGACTTTATCCTGCAGGGAAAATAATCAAATCCTGATGCTACCTCATAAATTTGTTTCACCTCAAAATGTATCAGTGCAGGATAACACCACACTCCCATACTGTTGCACAATGTCATCAGGCCTTATAAGGCCTGAAATAAATCCAAGACTCTAACTATCCAAACTTGCAGGATGAAAGGCAGATCTATTAAAGGATAGGACTGTCAGGTGAATTTGGGGAGGGTTAGCTTTCTTGGGCATTTGCCCACTTAAAAAGATCCCATCCAATCTAGTGCAACTTGTAGTTTCAACTAAAGAGAGAAAGGTGCCTGCCCAGGATTGTAGTAACAGGGGTATTACTGGCCAGGACAGAGGTGCATTGGCAGAGCTACATCAGCAGAAGCTATTGTACCTGCCTGCACCTCCACATGGTCATACAATTCACCCCATAATTAAAAATGTTTGAGTGAAATTAAAGTGGAATCATATCTACATAGCTCTCCATATAACTGCACTGCAATAGAAAAAAACTCCTACATACTCATAAATCAACCACAGTACTGAGGCATCTCCTTAAGTGACCTTTCATTAAAAGTACTCTGTAGTATATTTATAAACTTCTGATAATGCAGCAAGCTCTCTAATATCAGGGATGTTCTAACAGAGTAACCTTTATGTTAATAGGCCAAATCATAGAGTCTTCACATGGGCACAAATCCAATTGATGTCAGTAAAGTCAAAGGACATATTGTCTGTGTAACAAAAGCAAAATTTGGCTCAGAGAGCATTTTTTCCACAAGAGTAAGATGAGGAATACATCTTAAAAATGATGGTTGCAATGTAGAATAAGAACAGTCCAGTAAACTCTTACTTTTGCTAATAGTCTTTACATAAGCAATTCCACTGAAATCAATGGAACTACTCTCACTGGTAAAGACTACTAACATAAGTGTTACAGAATTAAGTCCTAATATAATATAGTCTTGTAACTTAATGTATAACACATTTAATTTTTTTAAATATTTGTTACCCCTTTTTGACCAGAATGACTAGTCAAAGTTCGGGGCTCCGAGGATGCTTTAGTTGGGAGTGGAAACTGATGGAGTCTGGCATTTTCTCTGATGAAATCCTGTTTACTTACAAGTAACATATAAAGTCCTGGTTTTCTAAACGCAGAACAAAAACTAGGGGATAGTTTCTTTGATTATAAAGAAGGCTAAGATTATGTCAGAGGTTGCAGAAGTCATGGAATCTGTGACTTCCAGCGACCTCTGTGATATTGGGCACCCTGCAGCTGACCAGCCACTGCCAGCAGCAGGGGCCCCGCAGCAGCCTGGCCCCCACTGACTGACCAGCTGCCACAGCCGGCGGAGACCCCTGATCTGCCAGGCTGCCGCTGGCAGAGGTCCCCCCTGCAGCGGCTCAGCTGCCACAAGCAGCTTGCGCCCCATTGCAGCTCTCAGTCACAAGCAGCACTGGTAGAGGGACCCCAGAGCTACTCAGCAGCTGTGGGGGTCCCCTGCAGCTCCCAGATGCCACAGCTGCTCAGCAGCTGGGGACAGGGACCCCCGCAGTTCACCAGCCTCTGCTGCTAGCAGGCCCCTCCTGAAGCTCCCTTGCTTCTGTGGGCAGCAGGGAACACTCCCCACCCCTCATAGCCCTTCAGGGCAGTGGGGTGGGGAGGAACTGCCCCAGCTCCAGTCCCGCAGGGGGACCCCTCCCAGCCACTGTGGGGGCAGGCAGGGTGCTAGACCCTCCTCTCCCCTCATTTTGTCAGGGATGTTTTTAGTAAAAGTCAGGGACAGGTCATGGCTTGCGTGATTTTTTGGTTTTTTGCCTGTGACCTGTCCCTGACTTTTACTAAAAATATCCATGATGAAATCGTAGCCTTAATTATAACCTCAAGCCTCTTTTGCCAGCACCAGACCCAGAAAACTCTCTCTGTCAAACTTCTTGCAGGGTCATACGTAGGCTTGGAAGGATTAGATTTTTCAGTAAATGTTGGTAAACATGTATTTTATGTACACATTCAAAGCCCCAGAAAAATACTTCCATCAATAATGGAAATTTACAGATAGGCAGAATAAAAGAAATGCTGCTTGAAAACTTAGAGTCCCTCCTTTTAATGTGTACAAAACATGTCCTACTGTTGCCATCGGTGGATCTGAAGCAGGGGTGTCATTTAGGTAGTTTTAACTTTTTGAATCTCAGCATCTACTGCAATTAAATAATTTCTGATTTCCCCACTCCAAAATATCCTGCAACTGAACATTTAAGTTGACCAAAAAAGGTGTGTGTGTGTGGAGGGAAAATAAGTAAGTATCAATATTATCCATCAAAATTATTTTTTTAAAATAAATTCTACCAAGCAGCGTTAGACAACATGACAACATGTCCCCGGTCTCTTCCCATCTGCCTTCCTCCACCTTGTTCTGTCTCTCTCTCTCTCTCTCACATACATAAAACAGTTTCACCAACCAAAGTCCCAGCCCCTGAATTTTAAAACTCTTGGGCTACATGATTCAACACTTCCATGTGCCTGTTGTTTTGGGTGTTAGGTGCTGAAACAATGGCACTGATGACTACGGAATCTTCACTTTTATTCTGAATGGAAGGTGGCAGCTACACCTGACCCATAACAGTGTTTAGCCCAACCCAGAACAGTTGCTATTAATGTTACATGAGAAAAATATAAATTGTAATGTTTACCAGCTTAACTTCTTTTTGAGCATCAGTCTCTTTATTATTTTCTGGAGGTTTTTTAAAACAAATCTTTGTAGAGACAGACCGTGATGTTTGTTTTATAAACATGTGCCACCTAGTGGTAAAATCATGTCTTTTTAGAAGAAACATTTATGTAACTGCACCTAATTATGTGCTAGTAGAGTAGGTTTCCAAAGATATGTTTATTTAGCAAAGCAGAATCCAAGCTCTATTCAGAGCACTTTTGTGCGTGGCCACAAGCTGTTTCACAAGACACAAACTACCAGGACCAAATGACTCTCAGAAGGATTAATTTCTATTGCAGAGAAGGTAATAGAGATGCTACTATGAGGCATAAGGACACAGTCTGGACTGACATTTTTTTAGATCATGCAAAATGCACCAAGGAATTTTCTGTAGAGCATAGATCTTAATCTGTCTCTCAAATCTGATGTCATCTTTGAGTTTAAACAGTAGAGGCACAGGCATAAGCGCTGACTCCTTGGGTGCTCCAGGGCTCAAGCATCCACAGGGGAAAAAAAAAATATAGTGGGTGCTCAGCACCCACCAGCCACAACTATTTGGCGCCTCCCCCAGCTGCCGAACAGCTGATTGGCCGAGGCGCTTTTAGGAGGACTGAGAACAGAGGACAGGTGGGGGTTTCGGGGGAGGAGATGGAGCGGGGGCAGGAAGAGGCAGAACAAGGGCAGGGCCTCAGGGGAAGTGGTAGAGTAGGGGCAGGGCCTTGGGATGGAGCACCACCAGGGAAAAAGTAAGTCAGCACCTATGGGCACAGAGACAGGCTAACTGTCACCACACTGGCGTCTCCTGCTGGGTGTTTTGGGAATTAGCTCTGGTCAGCAGGTGTGCCCTCTGGTGGTGGTGGCTCTCCTATCCTTGTCTCCACCTGCAGACCCACTGCCTCTGCTTCCTAGCACAGCCCTCTGGCTGTGTCACAATCCAGGTTCCCCCTTTCCAGGGGACTCCTTCCACAAGAGTCTAGCCGCTCCTCGCAGCAGCTTGGGAGTCCATAGCCTGGCCACTCCTGCAGCAGTGAGTGGGGGGGTATAGGAGAACCAAGGCCTGCCCACTACTCTGGGTCCCAGCCCATTGCCCCTCCTTTCTTTCTCCACCAGTCGGTCTCAATCCTCTGGGCCACTGCCCCTCAGCCCCAGCCCCAGCACCTTCGGCTCCTGCCTCTGGCTCCTTCACCCTCTTCCCAGGGCCAGCAAGTTCTACAGCCCTCTAGGAAACCAATCCCCTTGTTTGGGCTTCCTGCAGCTTCCTTTTATATGGGCTGGCTGGGCCTTGATTGGCTGGTCCAGCCGCCACCCTAATTGGCTGCAGCCACTGTCCTAATTGGCTGTTTCCTTGGAGCCCTCCAGGCTGGGTTTTAACCCTATCAGGCCCAGTGTGGGGCTGATGCCCTGTCAACTAATCAATAGAAAAATAGCTATTCTGGAGCTCATAATGTATAAGTCAAACACAGAAAACCAGTCAGTTTATCTTACTACCTCTTTTAATCACTGAAATGTGATTCCCTACTGAACTGTGCACATTTCATTTCTAGGTTACTGGTTCAAATCCATTCCATGTCAATAGTGACTAAAAGTTGATGGCAGTTTTGTGGTAGTTGTAAACAGAAAGGTCAAGGAGTGAGTGGGAATGGGGAGTGAAGTAAACTCTGATCCTAGAGATGGGCCCTCTAGGTCAGGATTAAGCCATATTAATAGAACAGTGAGGAAAAGCTTGTGCTCCTGCTGTAGTAAGATGAAGCTCTGAAACATAAACCCTTGTATCAGAGGCCCAGTATGAGGCCTAAGGCCTGAACTAAAGTAATGGTTAAGACTTTGCTAACATAAAGCAAAGTTAAGCTGTAAGCCAGAGGCAGGCCCTGCTCACAGAAGCTGGCAAGGAAAGGGCTGATGTTGCAAAAATACACATACCTGAAAGGTACTGGACACTAGAGAGACAAACATATGCTGGGATGGTACCAGAACACTCCGATACTTGCACATTCTACACAGATAACAAGGAACAGGCTGACCCATCCTAAAGACAGGGACAAAAAGGTAAGATGATGGATAGAGTTGTTTTGTTCTAACCAACATGTACAAGGTGAGAGGCAGAACCTTACTGCGTAGAGGGGTTGTACCTCAGTACATCAGGAATGATGTGTAACTTGTTTGTACTGTGTATAAGAATGCATCCCTGGGGTGGTGTCTCTTTCCAGCCTAGAGGGCAGTAGAGTGTCCTGCCACTGACTGAGCTGTGTCCATTGTAAGGGGACACATATTCATAGTATGTCCTGTAGAGTCTGCTGGAAACTGTTACTGTGCTTCATTGGACAATAAACCTGGCCGGGTGCCTTCGTACCTTATCAGAGTCTGTGGTCGTTGGGGATTCTCTCAGGTCTGCTGTTCCAGTGATCTGCAGAGCTGGGGCAGCACACAGAGGGAACACACACACACAGCCAACTGTTATCAACATTGAACAGGGCAGAGCACCACACCTGTGGCGTCTAACACCTGCTATCCCTGCTGTACCTGTACAGTAGATAAACAAAATCTTCCAGGACATATTTTTCAAATTTGGGTTGCTAAAGATAGGCTCCTAAATCCCAGGTTACATGCCTAAATAATAGACTGGATTTTCAAGTGCTGAGCACCCATTGAAATCAACGGAAGCTGCAGGTATGCAAGATAGGGTGAGCAATTGCTAGATATCCTTGTAATGATATACACCCATTACTAGAGATGAAGATGCTAAAATTGTTAATGAAACAGAAAAAGCAAAAGTGTTCAATAAATATTTTGAAAAAAGCAGGATGAGGTACTTGTATCATATGAGGATAAAGAAGTATTTTCTAGTCCATTAGTTAAACAACATCATCTAGGGATAAACATTTTTAAATCAGCAGGCCCAGATACTTTGTTCTCAAGTCCTAAAAGTGTTGGCTGAGGAGACCTCTGACTAATGTTAATTTTTAATAAATCTTGGAATACTGGGGAAATTCTGGAAAACTGGAAGAGTGCTAATGTCATGCCAGTATTCAAAAAAGATAAGTAAGATGACCTGGGTAAAAAATAGGGCAGTTACCCTGACATCAATCCTATGCAAAATAATAGAAAAGCTGATATGAGCTACAATTCATAAAGAATTAAAGGATGGGGATATAATGTCAGTCAACGTCTTTTTATGTAAAATAAGTTTTGTCAAACGTGTTTTCTTTCTTTCATGGGGCTACAAGTTTGGCTGATAAGGGTAACGGGGTAGATTTTAATATACTAGATTTTTATAAGGTGTTTGACTTAATGATGTATGACATTTTGATGTAAAAAAAATTAACATTATACCATATCAATAAAATACATGTTAAATGGATTAAGAACTGGCTAACTGACAGATTTCATGAATGAAAAATATCTCTGAAAACAAGGCTATTTTTATTTAGGTATTTTAAATATGGATATAGATACCTGAGTTTGAACGCACTGGCCATAGTGTTAAAAGATTGAGACTAGCAGTGAGAATAAGGAGCAGGCAGAGATAGTTGTGCTGTTGATTCTTGTCAGATTATAAACACTTTGAAAACCTGAAGTCGCTGATTGATGGGATTCATTGAAACATACTCTTCTCTTGTGCCCACCAGGTAATTCCTGTTAACAAGAGCTGTCATCACAGAATGAGTGCAATGGCTTTCCAGCTTTTCACTCTGTGGACTGCTTTGTAAGAGAGGGAGTCTCTTATGGACTCAGACTCCCAACAACCCAGTGCCCTACCCCTGGTTTCTCAACATGTTTCACACTGTGGAGCACCAGGCAGGGCTTGGCACAACACTGGATGTCCACAGACAACAGTGTGAGAACCACGCTACCAGAACAATCCATGTGCATACATGTGATTGGGATCCCAGGGGAGCCGCACTGAAGTTACTCAGTTAGGGTGAACTGCAAAGAATAGGGCAGACAATCCCCAAAGATGGTAGATATTCCAATATTTAGATTTACCAAACCAGCACAAAACAGCTTCTATAATACCTTACTGGTTACCCAGAAGCCAACAACACAGTTCCCTTAAAGCAATCATGCTTAGGCCTCCACCCAGACACCCAAGTCAAATATGATGAGGATTACTGAAAATCTTACTCATCATATAAGAAAGTTCTACCAATCCCAAAGGATTGGACACATTACCTCCCAGGTTAATGAATATTCCAGATCTTACCTAAATACATGCTTACAGCCAGTCCTTATTAACTAAACTAAGATTTATTAAAAAAGAAAAAGAGAGAGTAGTGGTTAAAAGATCAATATACATACAGACATCAGTATAGTCGTGACATCAGATTCATAGTAGAGATGGTGAGCTTTGTAGTTGCAAAGAGTTCTTTCAGAATTAGTTCACAGGTTATAGTCCAATATTCATATTCACAGTAATCCAGATAGGACTGGAGATCTCAGTCTTACGACTTACGCTTCCCTTACATGAAGCATCAAGCAGATCTGAGACAAAAAGGATCAGGACCCACGACATCTTTATACAGCGCCAAGCCTTCTTTTGATAGCTCGGAGTCCTTAGGTGAAGACAATAGGCAATTATGGAGACTTTGAAGTATTTCCTAAGCATCACCCGTAATTAGCTACAGGGATTAACATAAGGCAATTGCCTGTTTTCCACCATTTGCAGGTGATTTGCTATACATTTCAAAGAGAGGTGAATACAGTGATATCTCTATGTTTACAGTTCATTTAAACGTTAAGATTTCCTTTTGATCTCTGAATTAACAGAATACAGCATAGATAGGACTGTCTGATTACATTGTTAACCTCTAACAATATATATGTATGTAGTGGGGCAACTGCCCCACTCCTGGAGAAGAGGGGTTAAAAGCAGCTTTGGAGAGGGCTGCGGCTGGGAAGAGCTAGGTTGACTGGGGAAGCAGCCATAGCTGTGACCAGCCCAATCAGGGCTCAGCTCACTCTGATAAAAGGGCTGTGGGCCAGGAGCTGTGGGAGTCTCTCTCTAGCTCTGGAGAGAAGGTTACTGTGGATGGAGCATGATTTTCATGATTTTTGAACCTGTGGGGTTGGCAATTCTGCACCAAGCTTTATATACATATTAAAGTTCCATTTCAACAACTTCTTGTATGATACCTGGGATGCTGAATGTATGCTAGAGGAGGCACATAAATCTCCTTGGCACTAAATCATCCAGTGTGTCAAGGTCAAAATAACCTTCATCCAATTCCAAGGAACAAGCTCCCAACACCTCCGCCCTAGCAGGTTGTTCCCTGGAATTCTGTGCCTTCGCTGAAGATGCTTCTGGAATAATGTATCCGAGCACAAGGCTGGAAAGACTAGCACTGTCCAAGCCAAATCAAATCAGATCAGTGGAATGACTGGACCTTTTGGGAGCATATTATAGCAGAAGCCTTTGTCTTTTTTTAGCACCTTTCCTGCAGGGCGTGTGACTAGCCTGAGGAGATGGGGTTGCAGCGGGGTGGGGTGTTCTCTGAAGTCCATGGTGAAAGAGGTAGTTGTTTACTCACTTCCCTTGTAACCTTTGTTCTCTTATTTGGCCATCTCTGAATGACAATAGGGTAATCTGTAGAACCTTAACCTGCTTCTGAACATCGAGACAGGACTTTGCTTTCTGTACCTGAGTATCACTGGGAAACCAGCTGTAACAATAAAAGGACAGAGACGAAGCTTCCAGGATCACGAAGACCAGAGTTGCTCAAGAGGCATGTTGCGGACAGGGCAGGGTAGGAAGCTTGCGCTGCTGCTGTCCGTTCTGCATCTGTACTATGGATAAAGAGTAATGCTGCTCAACCAGTCACATCTCATGTGGCTCCTAGGGAAGGCTCATTATTATGCAATTTTTTTTCCCCACTAGGCTCTTAAAGCTCCACCTCTTGCCTAGTGGCATTGCCACCCAAACTACCACCCATGTTGCTGGTTCAGGCAATATAGAGGCTCAGATTCATTCCTGCTTTATTCCAGCACAAATCAGAGTGAACAGGACACCGTGCTTGAGGGGTTGCATTGTGGCTCAGGGGAGCTGGGGGGGAAGAGGTTGCAGCAGAAAGAGGTTGCCACCTTTTCTTCCCTCCTCCAGGAGGCTTACTGGAGACCAGTTCAGCCTGAAAACAAGGTGGTGCTGTTTGGGGAGTGGCCTTAACCAGGCAGCCAGGAATAGTGCAACCTGCCTGCACCTGCTCCTATTGAGTCCTAATGTAAAATAAAGCTGCCCTCTCTGGGCACAACCCATGAGGGAGTGGAAATGCAGCCTGTCTTTCCCTAGGGGTGAATTCCACTTGGGATGCAGGGGGCACAAATCTGATGCAGCAAATGCAATCTCTGAGCAGATCTGCCTGCCCAGTATTTCAAGACCACTATATCTCCCAGATCCTCCTGCCTCTGCTTAGAACAGCAATGAAAAGAACTCTAGGATTTTACAGTGATGATGCACGACAGTCAGGAAACCAGAGAGCTATGTGAGATCTGCAGTGGCAAATACCCACCAAGCTGCTAGGCAACTGGTCTAAATATTTTGTTAACACTTTGCTAAAAGTGTGTATTGAGGCCTTTCAATATGAAAATGTTTCCATCAAATCCCAGGCTATCAATTCAGTTCTATCCTAAAGCAGGAAATGCTTTTAGTTGTTCTTACATCTGCTGGTAACTGCTGTTCAATATGTGTGGGAGCCTTGGAAATAAAAGTGCTTTGTCCTTCAAGTGCTGCACCACCCGAGAGGGTTCCTTTTTGTAAAATGTGAGGCAGGGAGAATAATGTTGTTCGACTCCCCCTCTCCTTTTTCTTCCTGAGAGCAGGTGGAAATCTCACCCAAGTAGCCTCCTACATCAACAGCCAAGGGGGCAAAAACACTAACTGACTTCAAGACTGAGCGTCATAAGTTTATGGAGGGGATGGTATGATGAGACTGCCTGCAATGGCATGTAGCTGATCTGTGACTGCCAGCAGCAATATCTCCAGTGGCTGGTGAGGGGACACTAGATGGGGTGGGCTCTGACTTACGACAGAGAATTCTTTCCCAGGTGTCTAGCTAGTGGGTCTTGCCCACATGCTCAACGTCTAAATTGCACCATATTTAGGGTCAGGAAGCAATTTTCCCTAGGTCAGATTGGCAGAGACTTGGGGTTGTTTGCCTTCATCTGCAGCATGGGGCAGGGGTCACTTGCAGATTTAAACGAGTGTAAATGGAAGATTCTCTGTAACTTAAAGTCTTTAAATCATTATTTGAGGACTTCAGAAACTCAGACCCAGAGGTTATGGGTCTATTACAGGGGTGGGTGGGTGAGCTTGTGCAGGAGGTCAGACTGGATGATCATGATGGGCCCTTTTGACCTTAAAGACTATGAGTCTATCTGGCCATTAGGGCTGCTACAACTGACTATGTGGAATCTCCTGCTGCTGTTTCAAAAGCCCCCACAGTCTTATGGGGCCTAGATCTGGGGAGCTATCTACATTCCCCCCCCCCCCGCAATGAACCTGCTAGGGGTAGTAAAGAGCCCCATGTGGAAAAAAACAAGGGAGGGCTAGAGGATCAGAAATAGCCTGGGGGTGATGGCTGAGGAGACCTGTGTTGCCTCCTTTCTGAAGAAGCTAGTAATCTGAGGGCAGATGGAAGTGCTTCATCTCCCTCCAAAGGAGGAAAAGACAAATTGAAGGTGGCAAGGACAGCAGCTTAGCGCCCCCACCCCCTGTGAAAATGCAACAAGCCAGCAGGATGGATGTGAAGAGGGAAACAGCCTAAGCTCCTCAAAGGGTAGTGAGCTTAGTGGCTGGTACAGTGATCCTGGTGTTGAGGGCTAAGCTCGCTGCTCCTGTATCTGCAGAGCTGAGAGCACCCCACCAACAATCCCTCTCGGCAGCTCTGGGTCTGTTGCTGTCAGAGAGGACAGATTGGGGATGGTTTACATATACACACTCTCCAGGATCCCTCATGCCTGGCTGAGGTGGGTGAATCCATCATGGACGGCTTGTCTTCCTTACAGAACTTTGCCTTGTTTGAACGCAGCAGTAAAGAATCAAGTTAGCTGACAGGATACTGACCATGACTTTTGGGACAATGTAGACAATGACAAGTTGTGTTCAGCACTGTCACCTAACCATGAGTAAAACCTGCATGTGTGGCAATAGCAAAGGGAGAGCTGTGCAAATAACCAATTTTGTGATTTAGTGGCTGAACCAAAAAATAGAAATTCCTTCCAGGTTAACCCGAAGTTAATGTTTTTCAAATTTTTGGTGAAAATAAAGTAAAAAAAAAAATTGTTTTGGGGTTGATCGACACATTTTGTTCAACCCAAAATGTTTTGGTTCTCAAGTTTTTACTTTCTATAAAATAACAAAATGGCTGTAAAATTCAAAAAGAAAAGTCACTGAATTAAAATCAAAATGTTTCCATTTGAAAATGTTGAAATAAAATGTTCTGATCTTTTTCAGTTGAAACAATTAGGCAAATTCTAAATGAATTTGTGAAATGAAATGTTTCAATCAATCTGAACATACCATTTTTTGGCCCCCCAAAAAATATTTCAGCTTTTTTCCCAGCTTTAGTCAAGGTGCTTTCTAAACACAAACCCCTGTGAAGCGAGGAAGTATTATTCATGTCTGCTGGTGAAAACCAGGATGAAGGTCTCTGGTCACAGAAAGTCTGCCAGGAGCGGGGAATGGTGGCACAAACTGCTTATAACTTCTCTTCTGCTGAGACAGTCCAGATCCATCTGCCACAACCTAGAAAGAGCATGGAGCTGGCCAGGGAGGGGCAGGACCATGTCATCTAGGAAGTGCATCAATTCCGTGCATCTTTCTCGGGCATTCTGCCTGTGAGACTCTTGCGGCCCTAAAAGGGCATTGCAATGCTTCGTCGGAGTTGTAGTTCCATGCCTTATACGCCCATTTTCCTGTATGGGCTTGGATCTCTGACTGGCCCACATCTCCCATGATGAACCATGGCCAGGGAGTCCTGTGGGTACACTCCCACCAAGAGAGGAGAAAATGGTGCATCATGGAATATGTAATCCTACCAGGAACCCCAGCCTATAGATGAGAATAGGAATAAAGCACCTAAAACTACAGCCTCAATAAGGCACCACAGCACCATTTTGAATGCACCACTTTCTCTTTCAATGGAAACAAATTCAATAGAAAATTTCCAACTAGTCCTAGTTTTTGTTTATTTGTGTTCCTAAAAATATAGGGATACACCTATGGTAACCTAGAAAACAAAAGTGTATAAATATTCATGTCCATAATGCCCAGTAAATGTCTGAATGGAACTGACTATTTTATTTCATCCCTGTTCTTAGTGAATAAAATACAAAGGCAGTTGGCAGTGCTGGAGAATGGAGAACGTATCAAGTACAGCATGAAAGGTGGGGAAGTGGTATTAGTGAGACCATTAGTGGAACACTATGTCCATGTCTTGTGTCCACACTTCAAAAATGATGCTGACTAATTGGAAAGGGTTCAAGAAAGAGCTATAAGAATGATTCAAGGTCTGGAAAATATGCCTTTATAGTAGGAAACTTAAGGAACTGTCTATTTAGTTTACCCAAAAGGAAGTTAAGAGGTGACTTGTTCACCTCTGCAGTGAAAAGATTTGATAGTTGATGGCTTTTTAGCAGAAAAAGGCATAATGAGATCCATAGGCTGGAAGCTGAAGCTACATATATTCCAACTAAAAATAACCATTAGAATTAGCCATTGGAACAGCTTACCTAGGAATATGGTAGATTTCCCATCACTTGATGCCTTTAAATCAAGACTGCATGTTTTTCTAAAAGATATGCTATAACTCGAACAAAAATTATGGACTTGATGGAGGAATTATTGGGGGAAATTCTATGGCCTGTGTTATGCAAAAGGTCAGACTAGATGATAATAATGGTCCCTTCTAGGCTTAATCTCCGAAACAATGAGCAGTGGCAATGTCAGCTTCTGGAATTATGCTACACCTATATGGGTCTTTTATTACTTAACAAGTTACCATAGTTTAGTATTTCTAAACAATTTTTTATCTTCATATTGGATAATGTCCCTATTTCTTTTGACTGCTGACAAAGTCACAAGAAACCCTTCAAAATGAAACCAAAAGACTTGCACTCAAAAAAGTAGTTTTGCAGCACTATTGTTTGTTTCTAAACTGGTCAGAACAGTTGCCAACTTATGCTTAAAAGGTAGAGTTAAAAAACACCAGAGGAGGAGTTTGTGCTATGTACATGTACAGTACTACTGCTGCTCAGAGTCCACTGTCTTCAAATTAGACTCAGGAGGCAAGGAAAACACTTGCGTGGAGTTTCAATCTTCACCATACTGCTAGGTCCTACAGTGTACATCACCTCCTCTTCATGTACCCCTGGAGGCAAGCTGATCTCCTTGGTAAGGTTTGTGTAGTTGTATTCCTTCCCTCGTAGGGTCCTACGCTCCTCCTCATGTTCAGCTGACACTTTAACCTTCCCATCTTTCACCTTCACTGTAACTTCCTCTGGGTCAAACCCCTTAACATCCATCAGAGCTAAAAGCTTATGGTCATGGCGTGAGTTCAACATCCTATTAACTCTTCTTCGAATGCTGTAATAAAAAAAATAAAACAAGAAATTTAGGTCACCAAAAATAAAAAGTCATCCATTCATCCAGACCACCTTAGAAGCTTTGGTCAAATTTTTGAAATTCCTGTTGCTGAGGTCCTCTCCCTTAGCTACTTTCATTAATAATCAGAAATTTATCCCTAGGAAGTATCAAAGTGATTCTTTGTTGTGGGTAAGAGCTGAGATTACTTAATTCAGACATCTGTGCCTGGGACCTGCTTTGAAATCATACCAAGAGGTATATAATAATGTCAATAATAAAAAATCCCATATTTTCAATATTTACAAGTAAAATATTGTATTGTCAAATATGGATTTGAAGTAGCTTTATCTAGACCTTCAACCACATTTGAGGAGTTGATCTAGGAGTAAGCCGGAACAAAAGGTTCAATTTCTAAGATATCTAATTTTGACTGAAAAAGACGTTGATAAGGAAACAACCAAGATGAAAAGATGGGAGAGAGATTTGGACAAATAAATTGATCCGGATGAGTGGGTCTCTGTGGGAAATGGGATAAACATCTTCAATTTGTGCAGCACATAAAGAATTTTTAAATAAATTACTGTATGGATGGCATTTGACTCCAGTTAAGATCCATCATATGTTTTCTACTACAGAGGCACTCCGTTGGAAGGCTGTGGGGAAAGAGGAATGTGCTTGTACATATGGTGGTTGTATGCAGAATTTAGATGGTTTTGGGAGGAAATTATTAAAGACAAAATGCTGCCTTCCTGGAGATCCCCTGACTTGGTTACTTAATACTCCACTAAAGGATCTATACTTTAAACCGAATGACAAATTAATTTCTTATTGTTAGCAGCTAACTTTGTATGCCACATTATTACAAATGTGACACCCCCCCACCCCGGAATTGTGGTATCGAAAAATATGGACTATCTTTGTAATAGAAAATCTCAAGTATGTACGCAAGAGGAGCACTAAAAAGAGGATAGGTATTTAGAAATTTGGTCACCCTTTCTAGCATACTCAAGAGAGGTGGGCTCCCCACCCAGCAAGACAAAATCTTTACCAGGTTATTTGAATAAGTAATAATATGATGTAGTATTGTTAACATTTTAGTGTAACATTGCCTTAATAAAAAGTTTCAAAAAAATTTTAAAAAACGGAGTTAAGATTAATTTTGTATACAGCATGGAATAAGAACACATTTATTTGATGACAAAGTAAATCCAAGTGTAAGGTCTATTCTCATATATTAATGGAGATAGGTTCATATTTTGATGCACACTACTTGTGGAATTGGCTACACCATCAATGAACAAATATCCATGTCCTTCAGTAATCGAGGGTTTGTGTGCTCTTTGGATGAGACAACTGTGAAGGTGAAGAGTTCTGTCACCCTAAACACACAACAGCCAGCCCTCCCCATTAGCCAATAGACACCAGTGCACATCCACTTAACAAATCATCCTAAATTGTCAAATGAATGGTTATAACTAATTACATTTTCAAGTGAGAAATTGTTAAATGTGATCTATACATGAGACACACTCTTCAGGCATGCACACACAAAATTAAATGTCTCCTGTGCAGAGCTAGGATGGTGGCTGATTGGACCATTAAAATAACAATTTACAATGTGAAATGACACTAATCAACCAAAAACATGACTCTCATTCAAACCATTTACAAAATATCCAATAGAAGGTCCCAGTCTCAACTGTAACAAACTGAATGGGACATAAGATACCAAATTCAATAGATTGTGTGATGTCAGAGTATATAGGACAATAAACGATAAACTGGACACAGCAAGTCAGATGAGTTTAGCAGTTTATTACCAGTGTAGCCCAGCTCCAGGAATATTATTCCTATTCTACAAAACTAAGATGATTCAATTTAGCACAACATTTAGAAATCTATTTTTCTTCCTTTGTGAGTTCATGAATTCTGTGCTGCTGCCTCCTTGGACTTTCTCATCAATCACTTAAGGAGACTTAATCTTAGGTGAATAAATGTTGTGGAAAAGGAGTGATATGATTGGAAACTTACAGCATCCATATGAGTTTCAGTGTTCTTTGAGAGAGGATGATATTTGATTTTTCTAGACCAAAAAAATTCTTCTCTCATGTGGTGACTATAGTCAGAGCAGTGCAAGCAGATGCATAATGAAAATGTAACCAATTTCAGAAACAGGGTGGCAAGGATTACACTATGGACCTGATACTCGGGCAAAACTCTCTTCAATTTTGAAGTCATTGGCCCAGATCCTGGAGCCCTCAATCTGTTTTTACTCAGGCAAAACTTCACCGGGTTTTGCATGAGTTGCAACTTCAAAATTTGATGTTATGCATCAAATTCTGACTCAAATTCAGCTGGTGAAAATCCAGAGTATCTTCATGTTCTTCCACCTCCTCCTGCAGCCTTTGGCATATGATGTGCAGCGGGGCTGTGACTGCACTCCAGCTATTCTAAAGTGGAGGAGCTGTTACAATGGAGAGAATGTAAAGCAGTCCCGAGGCTGCTCTCACTCCTCCTAGGATTAGCGTAAAACCCAACCAGGGACCAAGGATCACTATACAGCTCCCCGGGGCTTCCCTCTCCTCCAGCTCTGTCGCATTCCGTGGAGCCTGAGCGCAGCAGAGAATATAAGCCAATATTCAAACCTCTGTGTGTACTGGCAGCATCACATTTTTAACTGGCAAAAATCAAAACCTCACCTCCAAGCACAATATTTAACAGAAGTTTAAATTTTGAGTAGGGGAAAAACTGCAGGTAAATAAGATATATTCAAATAATTTATTAATTAAAACCTACCAAAGTCCCCACCTCTTAATGAATATGCTTCTGTCTCTCTGGCAAAGAATTTCTTACCCCTTCTTGTTTCACAAAAAGAAAAGGAGTACTTGTGGCACCTTAGAGACTAACCAATTTATTTGAGCATGAACTTTCGTGAGCTACAGCTCACTTCATCGGATGCATACCGTGGAAACTGCAGCAGACTTTATATATACACAGAGAATATGAAACAATACCTCCTCCCACCCCACTGTCCTGCTGGTAATAGCTTATCTAAAGTGATCACCAGGTGGGCCATTTCCAGCACAAATCCAGGTTTTCTCACCCTCCACCCCCCCCCCCCCCACAGATTCACTCTCCTGCTGGTGATAGCCCATCCAAAGTGACAACTCTTTACACAATGTGCATGATAATAAAGTTGGGCCATTTCCTGCACAAATCCAGGTTCTCTCACCCCCTCACCCCCCTCCCAAAAACCAGACACACAAACTCACTATCCTGCTGGTAATAGCTCATCCAAAGTGACCATTCTCCCTATAATGTGCATAATTAAGGTGGGCCATTTCCAGCACAAATCCAGGTTTTCTCACATCCCCCCCCCACCCCCATACACACACAAACTCACTCTCCTGCTGGTAAAACCCCTTCAAAACTGACCACTCTCCAAGTTTAAATCCAAGTTAAACCAGAACATCTGGGGGGGGGGGGTAGGAAAAAACAAGAGGAAATAGGCTACCTTGCATAATGACTTAGCCACTCCCAGTCTCTATTTAAGCCTAAATTAATAGTATCCAATTTGCAAATGATTGCTCATTAACCTTTAACTCAAATGGCAAGTTTATCATTTATCACAGCTTCTCATTTAGAACTGGATTCTGATTTCCTTTATGCCAGTGTAAATCTGGAGCGCCATTGAATTCAATTTCATAATAAATAATACCCAACTCTTAATAGATTGAGTTACTCTGGGTTTAAAGTAAGATCGGAATCTGGCCCAAGACTAGATCTATGTATTCTCATTTACTTTTACACATAGTCTGACATTTAATTTGTTGCCTTAAATATTTTTAAATGATATCCTATTTCTTTTCCATAGGAAGACTACAATATTTAACACTCAGGCACTGTTTATATAATTATCTCCATACCTTCTAGACAATGACATTACCATTTTTTTCAAACTCTTACAGTTCCTACATTTCCCTGAAATTGAGCTTTGTCTATTATCCTGTTTACCCATTTCAACTTTACTCAAAACTCAGCTGTCAAATTCCTTTAATTCAATTTAAAGAGTCCTACTGGCTATAGAAGGCTAATAAATAAGCTCATTTACCTGTCCAGTTCTCGCTCTGCCTCCAGTTTTGCTTTAATGGCTTTCTTCTCCCAAACTGTGAGGCATGATGGTGGATGACAATGTGGATGTATAGCACACAGGCAATGTGGATACGGGTGTACTTCACACTCACAGTGTGGATGCAGGTGTATATCACACAGGCAGTGTGGATGCAGGAGTGTATTGCATAGGTAATGTGGATGCATGTCCATCAGCCTTATCTGTCTCCTTATTTCTCTATCTGCCTTTCTCAAATCTCGCTTGGCATCTTCCAAAAAGCGACAGCACAAAGACATCTTAAAGCTTTAAACCATATTAGCGTACGAGTACAACTTTTGATAACTTGCACTCGTGTGAGAAAAAATTGTCTTGCAAGCTCTGGCCAGAAGTTAGTTTTAAAAAACAAACTGCAGATGCTTTAGCTATATTCCAGCAGTCATTTTATGACATCAGCAGCCTGCAAATGTGTCACAATCCTGCAGTTGGCATGGGAACTGCAATCAGTGGCTGTCTCCCAGAAAGTTATTAAATGCAAAACACTACATGGATTAAACACTCTGGTTGGTATTTCATACTCACACAAGTTAGTCAGTTCAACATTTTGGACAATTTATGGATTCCCCAGCAAGTGTAACTTGGCCCCATTGTACATACATATTATTTTGTGTCACTCTATATGGTGTCCGCTTATACTGTTTGCTCTAATAGAGTATTTTCTCACTCGTAAAGTTTCAATCACAGTATTGCATTAATATAGTTATTCACATTTATTTCCTCTTTTTTAAAATACAACATATGAACCAAAGCTGGGAGAATGTGCACAGGTGTTTTCAGCCCTTATATAGGCAAAATACTCTGTGGATCAAATCCTGAAGTCTTTATTCACTTTTTAACTCAGACTTTACTCAATCCCCGGTGGGGTTAGATGTGCTACCTGAAGCCTGCTGTTGACCACAAATATTTATAGCAGGAGATGGCACATTTTTTTGTAGTTTTTTTACAGCTGTTTTTAATGTTTTGTTTTGTTTTCGTGCTTGCTGGTTTTGTTTTGTTTTGGCCTGCTTGCTGCTATGTTAGGAGAGTGGGAGCATTTTAAGGCTTTGTAGCTTTTTTGCTTTTTTAAACTTGTTTTTGTTTTTTTTACTCGCCCTGCCAATTTTGTGGCATGTTGTTTGAACCATTTAACAGCCATGGTTATAGTTTGCAATATTTTACATTTTAAGGTTACATTTTTTGCCTTAGCCTTACGGACTTTATTTTATGTTTTTCCCCACTATATTCTTAAAATTTATATGGACCTTTTTTGCTAGCAACCCAGCATATTCATACCGTATTACACTCTGTGGGGATTTGCAGGGAGGGATGAAGGGGGTTTTTTAGCTTGTAGTTTTTTGTTATGTTAGATTGCGATTTTTACAGAGGACAGCTTGCTGACATACCAGATCAGTAGTCGTGGGTTACCAGTGTGGTTACATGTTTGGCTGCGTGTGTGTTTTTCCTGTGTGCTGTCCCAGCTCTGCGCAGACAGCTGGCACAGCAGACCTCGAGTGAACCGCCCAATGACCACAAGATCCGTTAAGGTCAAAGGCACCCAGCCAGGTTTATTGTTGACAAAGCACGGTAATAGCACCTGGCAGACTCTATGAGGATACGTATGTCCGTGACGATGCATGCAGTTCAATGAATGACAGGCCTTTCCATTTCCCCCTTGGCTGGGCGAAGACACTCTTAGAGGTGCCTTTATATACGCTGACATAAACCAGTTATGTACTGCCCCTTGGGCATAATTAGTTACTGCCCCCTAATGTGGCTAGTTATTACCCATTTTTTGGTTAATAAGTTTTAATTAAAACACTTTTATTAACATGGTTTAATTAAAGTATTTTTATTTATCACACTGTTATGCTAACCTTATCTTTTAGAAGGGGGTCAGTGTGTTCCTGTTATCCTGGAGGAATGTTTTTGTAAACATCCTTTCTATCGGATGTTTTGTTACCACTCTTCTGAAATTTGTTTGCATAAGTACTTTGTGCTGAGCACTTCTTAAAAATGTGTGTTTCTGCATTATCAGCCCTGTTCTTGTCAGAGTCTGTAAACTTGCAAGCAGGCAGAGCCTGATATTAGCTCACAGCCTAATTTTTGCTACCTTTGCTTTATATTAGCAAAGCTTGCCCACTACTATAGGTCAGGCCTCATATCTCAGGCTTTCTTCCTACTACAGTTGGCTTTATAGACCCTGGAGGTCCTTGGCCATTGTCACAATTTGCCCTCACCTCTGTCTGTCAATGCCATATTTTTCCCATGGATGGTAATGCACATAAAGAGCTCTTAGGTCTTGCTCAATATTATTCATCCATGTTCTCATTGGCTTGCCATGAAGATGGATACCCTAAGGTTGTTCTCCCAAGAGAGGCTTAGCTAGCCTGGCTTGTGTTATCGTAATTACACGCCCAGCCCACTGAACTTGTTGGAATTTCAATTCAATCCTTACTCAGGTCAAAATTGCCTCTGACTTCATTGCCTTCAGAGCCTCACTTGAGGAAGCCATGAGTTAAAAGTGTGAAAGGAATTTTGCCTGAACAGTAACACAATTACTATCCCTCTTAAAAAATTATTCCATCAATGTTCACCTCCTTGGTACTTTTGTTGCTTCACTTACCCCAATCTTGAAAAAAGGAAAAAATGTAAATTAAAGAGAGATGTACTGTGTATGCTGATTTAAAGACAATGTGGCTATTGCTTAGAGTTACAGGGGATTGATTCCATTGTCAAAGTGGTATTTGAAGGTACAATGCAAGCACTTCTCTATGTATCTATCATGTGCTCATCCCTACAGTATCTGAAAAAGATTATGGCCCAGATTGCCAGCTATGTTACAGCCCCTTTATGCCAATGTAAAGCTAGGGAGTCCCTACCCCTAGCGAATATCTAGCTTAGGTGGATTTTTAATGTGGCATAGGATTGGTAACAGCTCTACGGCCTAGGACGTGTAGCCAGAACATGGCAGGGTCAAGGGGAAAATGGCTAGATGCACTCCAGCGATTTTCAGCTGCCAGAACAGCCTGTTGGGGCTGAGGGCAGCCAAGTCTAAATTAGAGTATCCCTGAGGCTGCTCTGACTTACACCTAGGGTTAAACAGGGCCCTGGCTGGCCTGAGAATATGAAGAAATGCAAAAGTGGCATCAAACCACTTTTGTCACCACCAGAGCCTATGCTGAGCACAACGTGACTGTAACTGAGAAACTGGCCCTTTTTATTGGTTATTTGGAGACTTTCAGTTTGTATTATTTGGAGTTCAATTATTTAGGTTTAATACTTTTGTACTAACTGGAAAAGGCTATTTGTTATTGTAAATAGTTTCCCATTTTTTGTATGTTAATGCTCTGTGCATGTCTTAGTAGGAGAGGCATGTTTCAAAATTGTCAAGAATGTTCAGACAAGGGTGCCTTCATTTAGGAACTAAATCTATAGGAGTCATTAAGGAGGCTTAGTTCAGGCACTTAAGATTGAAAATTTTGGCCTTGAAAAATAAAATGATCATTTATTGTTTTCATGCTCATCTACCTTAGTGACCGGGATGTGGGTAGTAGTGCCTAGTGGTTGGAGCGCGAGTCATTGGTCATTAGTGTTAGAGCTGGAGTCACAGGCCAGGCTCCTGAGCCAATGCTCATAGCTGGAGTCAGAACCCAGAGTCAGAGGCCAGATCTGAAGCCAAAAATCAGAGCCAAGGGTCAGCATTGAGTTCCCTGAAGTGAGACAAGGCAGGGGCAAGACTAGGAACAAGGAACTACTGCAGCTGTGGGCAAGCATTTTGAGCAGTAGCTAAACTGCTGCTGGGATTAAGAGCCAGTCTGCAGACCCTTCTTATCAGTCAGGCAGTGTAGCCAATCAGGCAGCCTATTATAGGCCAGCTGCATTTTTTAGGTTGCCTGGAGACTGGTTCTGATTCCTGACACTAGTACCTAAATAGTTCAAATAATATCAGCTGATCCAGGTACTCCCCTTTGTACCTGACTTTTACAGCTCTTACATCACAGGCTCTCTTACTCAAAGTATCACATCAACAATGAGTAACATCATAGTAAGAGACATGATATTTCAGTCAACAAGAGAACAAGGAACAAACTGTATAACCCATTCAGAATATAGAAGCATTTATTTGAGATGACAGTTTTACCTTTTCAATACAACAGTATGATGAATAGTAATGTCCATTTGCTCAGTGAACTTTGGAGCAATTTTCTGAAGCAGCATTATGATAAAGGTTTGTGAGTCACAAGCTGATGCCTTTAAGGACTTTTGCAACTACAATCTTCCTCATGTTGTTGCATCAGTTGTTGCTGAAAATGACACGTATGTGTCCTAATCTCAGCTAGATGCCACTAGCATTGTTATAGATTTGCCGGACTCACGGGGGGGAACACACTGGCATAGCTAAAAGTAATTGTGAGCAGCATAACTCAAAGAAGGTTTAAAGCTAATACTGCTAGTTAATTATCAGTCCACAAGGGTTTATTCCACTCTGCAGGGCATTTTCTAGCTCAGTTCTTCTAGGTGACTGAGCTAATAGCTCAGGAATTGCCACAACCTAAGTCTATCAGATACTGAACATGCCATCCAACTGAAAGCCATTTTCTGCTGTTCTAGAATAGCCCTGCTGAACATGTTAAGCAGGATGGGAAACACGAAAGGACTCCTACATTGTTAAGAAGTTGACTGAGGCCTTATCAAAAGAAGTGGAACATGTTCCTTTGAGGTGTCTGACAAAACATTCCTTTCCCCAGATGCTATAATGAAGGTGGGCTGATTGAACCTGAAGAACTGATGCCATATATTAATGATGGCAACATCAGAATATTTCCCTGTAATCAACCATATGCTAGAATGCATTGACCTTGATGAGCATATTCAGAGAGGTGACTAATGTTAGGTGCCAGTGTTACAGGAGGAAGAACTGAAAAATGGGATAACAGAGTAGGCCTGCTTCCCCACTGTCCTGCACTGTGTGTTCTCACTTACACCTGTGCAAAGTGAGTGTTCAGGGCTATCTTTCTGATCCACACTGCACTCCCTTTGCACCTGGGTCAATCACAGCACAAGGTGCAAGACAGTGGAGAATTAGGCCCAAAGTGGTGACTTGATTTTCAAAAGAAAAGCTGTGTTTTTAAACCATTAAGGACCCACACAAGTTATTACTTTTCTGGGGTTTTACCCCAGCTTCAAGCACTTCAGGGAAACAAATGCCAGCTTACCACGGAGAGCTGCCACCTGATGCAAGAGTTTGCTTCTGAAGCCACTCACTGTTGCACCAGATTGAGGTGAGCCAGCCTCCTCCCATGGGCTGAGCAAATTGAACACCATGTCCATGCAATGCTTCCAGACCTGTCAGTCAGATGACTGAGGGGGAAATCCTTGTCTAGAGGAAGATGAGGTGCAACAGGACAGCCCAAGTGGAAGAAAGTTGTTAAAAGCAGGAAAATAAATTCCTTGAAACTTTATTTTGGCTCTCAGAACTTCTTCCCCATTTTGTCCCTCAGGGCCTCATCTCAGGGATGCCTTCATTGTTAAAAAAAAACAACTCCAAATAGAATCTAATTTTTTCCATCAGTGCTACGTCTCCTTTCATCACTGTTGAGAGATGCACAATGCTCTGTTGGCTTCACAGGCTGTGTCCTCTGCCTCTCTACACTTCTGGCCTTTGTCACCCCAGACAGTGAAAGATCAGCCCTAAAAATCAGACCCAGCTGGAACGTGGGGGGGGGGACCATGGCCCTCCCACTTTTTGAAAGTGGGCAGGCCTGGCCCATCCTCTTTCTACCACAGGACCCACCCCTACCCCTCTTCTTTCCCCCCAAAGCCCCATGGCAGCTGGAGCCTGGCTGGCCAGCCCGGGCAGCTGTGAACCCTCCACCTGCCTGGAGTGGGCCTCCCCCCCCCCGACCAAGAGCAGTCTCCAGCTTATGTCCCTGCTCCCTGGGATCCTGCCCAGGGCAGGTGGAGGGTCTGCGTCTCTCCACAGCTGCCTGCACGGCTCTTACCATGACTGGGCTGCAGCTCCAAGGCCCCGTCCCCAGCTGGAGCCGGGTCGCAGGCAGCTGTGGGAAGCCACAGACCCTCCATCTGCCCTGGGCCGGGGGCTGCTCTTGGAGGCCCCCCACCCAGGGGAGGGGCCTGGGCTCCCCGGCCCCTCTCCAGCTTGACCTGGGGTGGGGCCTCAGAGGAGGAGAGGAAAGGCAGGGGTGGGGCCACAGAGGGGACGAGGGCACCTAGGCCCCCCACTTTTAGAAAGTCTTTGCTGCCCCTGAAAGCTCTAACAATGGATGCATTGGTTGGCCTGCTAATTGTTTGTGTATTTTTAGAGTATGCCTGCTGTAATATGACCATTTCAAAAATAAAATGTATTTGTTTATAAAAACCAAATACCTGTTTACGTACAGATATTTTGTAACCGTAGTAAGATACTCCGGGGTACAGGACTGAAATTAGCATCAGGCAACCCAGGTGATGGGCTGGGTGCCAGGCTCGGGGGGGGGGGGGGGAGATAGGGGGTGCGCCAGGCTCCGTGTGCTGTTTTTGTTGTTAGCGACAAAAGGGAAAAAATAGAAAGTTTGAAGTAAAATGTTTCAGGTATTCCATATGTGGATTCATTTTTCACTAATCTCCCAAAATGTTCTGGACATTTGTAGAATCTCATGAAACCTTCCAGACTTTCCAAGACCTACATTTTTCTTGAACTGTCCTAGCCCTGGTCTACACTAGGACTTTAGGTCGAATTTAGCAGCGTTAAATCGATGTAAACCTGCACCCGTCCACATGATGAAGCCCTTTATTTCGACTTAAAGGGCTCTTAAAATCGATTTCCTTACTCCACCCTTGACAAGTGGATTAGCGCTTAAATCGGCCTTGCCGGGTCAAATTTGGGGTACTGTGGACACAATTCGACGGTATTGGCCTCTGGGAGCTATCCCAGAGTGCTCCAATGTGACTGCTCTGGACAACACTCTCAACTCAGATGCACTGGCCAGGTAGACAGGAAAAGAACCGCGAACTTTTGAATCTCATTTTCTGTTTGGCCAGCGTGGCAAGCTGCAGGTGACCATGCAGAGCTCATCAGCAGAGGTGACCATGATGGAGTCCCAGAATCGCAAAAGAACTCCAGCATGGACTGAACGGGAGGTATGGGATCTGATCGCTGTATGGGGAGAGGAATCCGTGCTATCAGAACTCTGTTCCAGTTTTCGAAATGCTAAAACCTTTGTCAAATCTCCCAGGGCATGAAGGACAGAGGCCATAACAGGGACCCGAAGCAGTGCCGTGTGAAACTTAAAGAGCTGAGGCAAGCCTACCAGAAAACCAGAAAGGTGAACGGCCACTCCGGGTCAGAGCCCCAAACATGCCGCTTCTATGATGAGCTGCATGCCATTTTAGGGGGTTCAGCCACCACTACCCCAGCCATGTTGTTTGACTCCTTCAATGGAGATGGAGGCAACACGGAAGCAGGTTTTGGGGATGAAGAAGATAGCTCAGAGCAAGCAAACAGAGAAACTGGTTTTCCCGACAGCCAGGAACTGTTTCTCACCCTGGACCTGGAGCCAGTACACCCCGAACCCACTCAAGGCTGCCTCCTGGACCCGGCAGGCAGAGAAGGGACCTCCAGTGAGTGTACCTTTTAAAATACCATACATGGTTTAAAAGCAAGCATGTGAAAGGATTAATTTGCCCTAGCATTCGCGGCTCTCCTGGATGTACTCCCAAAGCCTTTGCAAAAGGTTTCTGGGGAGGGCAGCCTTATTGCATCCTCCATGGTAGGACACTTTACCACTCCAGGCCAGTAACACGTACTCGGGAATCATTGTACAACAAAGCATTGCAGTGTATGTTTGCTGGCGTTCAAACATCCGTTCTTTATCTCTCTGTGTTATCCTCAGGAGAGTGGTCACCTGGTTGAAATAGGGTGTTTTTCTTCAGGGGACACTCAGAGGTGCCTGTTCCTGCTGGGCTGTTTGCCTGTGGCTGAACAGAAATGTTCCCCGCTGTTAGCCACGGGGAGGGGGGAGGGTTGAGGGGGTAGCCACACGGTGGGGGGAGGCAAAATGCGACCTTGTAACGAAAGCACATGTGCTATGTATGTAATGTTAACAGCAAGGTTTACCCTGAAAGAGTGTAGCCACTGTTTTATAAAATGTGTCTTTTTAAATACCGTTGTCCCTTTTCTTTTCTCCACCAGCTGCATGTGTTTCAATGATCACAGGATCTTCTCCTTCCCAGAGGCTAGTGAAGATTAGAAAGAAAAAAAACGCACTCGTGATGAAATGTTCTCTGAGTTCATGCTGTCCTCCCACACTGACAGAGCACAGATGAATGCGTGGAGGCAAATAATGTCAGAGTGCAGGAAAGCACAAAATGACTGGGAGGAGAGGTGGTGGGCTGAAGAGAATAAATGGCGGGATGAAGCTCAAAATGTGGTGGCAGCATGATGAGAGGAGGCAGGATTCAATTCTGAGGCTGCTGGAGGATCAAACCAGTATGCTCTAGTGTATGGTTGAGCTGCAGCAAAGGCAGCTGGAGCACAGACTGCCACTACAGCCCCTGTGTAACCAACCGCCCTCCTCCCCAAGTTCCATGGCCTCCACACCCAGACACCCAAGAATGCAGTGGGGGGGGCTCCAGCCAACCAGCCACTCCACCACAGAGGATTGCCCAAAAAAAAGGTGGCTGGCATTCAATAAATTTTAAAGTTGTAAACTTTTAAAGTGCTGTGCTTAAAGTGCTGTGTGGCATTTTCCTTCCCTCCTCCACCACCCCTCCTGGGCTACCTTGGTAGTCATCCCCCTATTTGTGTGATGAATGAATAAAGAATGCATGAATGTGAAGCAACAATGACTTTATTGCCCCTGCAAGCGGTGATCGAAGGGAGGATGGTTAGCTTACAGGGAAGTAGAGTGAACCAAGGGGGGAGGGGCTTCATCAAGGAGAAACAAACAGAACTTTCACACCGTAGCCTGGCCAGTCATGAAACTGGTTTTCAAAGCTTCTCTGCTGCGTACTGCACCCTCTTGTGCTCTAACCGCCCTGGTGTCTGGCTGTGCGTAACCAGCAGCCAGGTGATTTGCCTCAACCTCCCACCCCGCCATAAACATCTCCCTCTTACTCTCACAGATATTGTGGAGCACACAGCAAGCAGTAATAACAGTGGGAATATTGGTTTCGCTGAGGTCTAAGTGAGTCAGTAAACTGCACCAGCGCGCCTTTAAACGTCCAAATGCACATTCTACCACCATTCTGCACTTGCTCAGCCTGTAGTTGAACAGCTCCTGACTACTGTCCAGGCTGCCTGTGTATGGCTTCATGAGCCATAGCATTAAGGGGTAGGCTGGGTGCCCAAGGCTAACTATAGGCATTTCAACCTCCCCAACAGTTATTTTCTGGACTGGGAATAAAGTCCCTTCCTGCAGCTTTTGAAACAGACCAGAGTTCCTGAAGATGTGAGCATCATGTACCTTTCCCGGCCATCCCACGTTGATGGTGGTGGGACGGCCCTTGTGATCCACCAGGGCTTGCAGCACTATTGAAAAGTACCCCTTGCAGTTTATATACTCGCCGGCTTGGTGCTCCGGTGCCAAGATAGGGATATGGGTTCCGTCTATGGCCCCACCACAGTTAGGGAATCCCCTTGCAGCAAAGCCATCCACTATGACCTGCACATTTCCCAGGGTCACTACCCTTGATATCAGCAGATCTTGGATTGCGTGGGCTACTTGCATCACAGCAGCCCCCACAGTAGATTTGCCCACTCCAAATTGATTCCTAACTGACCGGTAGCTGTCTGGCGTTGCAAGCTTCCACAGGGCTATCACCACTCACTTCTCAAATGTGAGGGCTGCTCTCATCTTGGTATTCATGCGCTTCAGGGCAGGGGAAAGCAAGTCAAAGTTCCATGAAAGTGCCCTTATGCATACGAAAGTTTCGCAGCCACTGGGAATCGTCCCAGACCTGCAACGCTATGCGGTCCCACCAGTCTGTGCTTGTTTCCCGAGCCCAGAATCGGCGTTCCACAGCATGAACCTGCCCCATTAGCACCATGATGCATGCATTGGCAGGGCCCATGCTTTCAGAGAAATCTGTGTCCATGTCCTGATCACTCACGCGACCGCGCTGACGTCACCTCCGCGCCTGGTATCGCTCTGCCAGGTTCTGGTGCTGCATATACTGCTGGATAATGCGTGTGGTGTTTAATGTGCTCCTAATTGCCAAAGTGAGCTGAGTGGCCTCCATGCTTGCCTTGGTATGGCGTCCGCACGGAAAAAAGGTGCGGAATGATTGTCTGCTGTTGCTCTGACGGAGGGAGGGGTGACTGACGACACAGTTTACAGGGTTGGCTTCAGGGAGCTAAAATCAACAAAGGGGGTGGCTTTACATCAAGGAGTATTTCAGGCAGGACTTCACGGAGGGTTCCAATAAGAAAAGTTATTGTTCTTATTGGAACAAGGCGGTTAGTCTGGCCTCTGATTGATACATGGCTAGATTTACCTCGCTGCACCTTCTCTGTGAGTGACTGCAGTGTGACCTAGAGGAATGAGTCCCCTAGACGGGGGAGGGGAAGCAAATGAGTACAAAACAAATCTGGTCTATTTCTTTTTTGATCCACTCCATCTATCTTTTACATCTTTGGCTGGCAGCAGATGGTGCAGAAGGACTGCAAGCCATCCACATCTCATGGCTGCTCGGCAGAAGATGGTGCAGTAGGACTGCTAGCCATCCTCATCTCTTGCCTGCCTGGCAGAAGATTGTACAGTAAGACTGCTAGCAATCCGTATCGCCTGCCTGCTCACCATAAGATGGTTCAATAGGACTGACTGCAGGACTAAAGAGAATGACCTGGTCAAGTCACTCCAAATTTAGTCCCTGCGCCCATGTCTGGCCAGGCGCTCCTGATCGACCTCACACAGGCGACCAGGAGCACCTCAGACATGACGATGATGGCTACCAGTCCTATTGCACCATCTGCTGCCACAAGGCAAGGGGTTGCTGCTGCGTAGCAATGCAGTACCACGTCTGCCAGCATCCAGGAGACATACGGTGACGGTTAGCTGAGCGGGCTCCATGCTTGCCGTGGTATGGTGTCTGCACAGGTAACTCAAGAAAAAAGGCACGAAATGATTGTCTGCTGCTGCTTTCACGGAGGGGAGGGAGGGAACGGGGGCCTGACGATATGTACCCAGAACCACCTGTGACAATGTTTTAGCCCCATCAGGCATTGGGATCTCAACCCAGAATTCCAATGGGCAGCGGAGACTGGAAACTGTGGGATAGCTACCCACAGTGCAACGCTCCGGAAGTCGACGCTTGCCTCGGTACTGTGGAAGCACTCCGCCGAGTTAATGCACTTAGAGCATTTTCTGTGGGGACACACACACTTGAATATATAAAACAGATTTCTAAAAAAACGACTTCTATAAATTCGACCTAATTTCATAGTGTAGACATACCCCTAGACTGCTGTGAGCCATGCCTTTGCAGGGATATAAGGAGTGGGGCGTTGCCAGTCAGTGAGATATAAGAACCAAGCGAAGAGAGAGCCACCTGTGATGTTGTGAACCTGGTTTTATTGTGTAATTGTGAAAGTGTACTTGTGTTTTAAGACTTGGTGCGTACGTAGTGACTAATCAAGGACATATTTAAATTAGATGCCAGAGGTACCAAACCTCGATCTATGCGACAATATAAAATACTGTTACTTCTTTTGCCATGCTGAACACAATATTTGAGGACTTTTTAAGACTGAGAAACATTGACTTTTGCTCTCACTAATGCTTTGTTTTTCCTGGTTGAAAATAAAGATACCGCCGAAGAAGCCTTCAGGTGCTCAGTATTGGAAGCAAAAAGTTCAGTTGCAATCTAGTTTGTAGCAAGGGGTAAATTGGATGGGAAATTATTTTTTTGTATTTGCTTATATATGGCATGAATAAATACAGATTTACTGATCCTAGCATGCAAATTTATTGTCTTATATGACAGGGATGAATCATGCATGCAAATCGTGCATTAGAGTCATGAAATGGGATACAAATGTAAAAAAATAAGGTATTAGATAGGTAACAAATGGTAGGGGGTGGAGCGCTGAAAACACTCTTCACCTGGGGTGCCATTTGGTCTAGGGCCAGTCCTGCCAAGGTGTATCATGCTCAGGTATTGTCCCTTCTTCGGTGGTTACTGCACTTAGACTAGGTAGCCTGAACCCTCTAAACTTTCCAGGGATAGGACATTCACAAGAGCTCAGCAGTGTCCCAATTCTACTCCCCATTGAGCTCAATGGTACAGATCCTGTTGACTTAAAATGGGAGCAGAGTTAGGACAGTGCTGAACTCTTCTGAATATGCCACGCAAGGTTCACAACCTTCTCTTTGAGAACTCCACCCTCAAAATCTTGGACCAAATTCAAAGGCAAATCTAAGAGAGTTTAAGTCTAGAGGGAGCCTAAATTGGAAATTTAGGTCTTCTTTCAGCCCCCCCCACCCCAGCATGTATATTGCACCAGTTTAGACTCTGATATACTCACCACCACTGATCAATATCTAACTTACACCCCTCCTTACACATCGCCTCTGAATTGGCTATTCAGAGGATAAGAGCATCTAAACTGCTGTAATCCATCTGCTGAATGTCCAGAAGAGAGGAGCATAGCAAGAAAAGCAACTAACAGGAGGATGTAAGAAGGGCATGAGGCCATATTCTGCAGGCTTCTCCATATGTTACTTATATCTGTTTATATACCAATTTACTGAAATATAAAGAAGCTTATCAGTCTACAACAGTCTTACTGAGCACAATGGTGTTGGACACCCTCTTACCCTTTGCTTCTGAATTTGTAACTGAATGACTGTAGCAGTAGGTCACAACTGTCTCCTTCTGAAGTGTGTCCAAGCTGCTCTTGGTTGGCCAGAGTGGTTGTTGCACTCCATCCCCCTTGAGGATGAGTGTTTAGTTCTTTGGCTGACAGAGAGTCAGAGACTGAGTTTGGGTACTGAAGTTAAGAGTCATATGTTGTGTTACTGCTAGACTGCATGGCCATCACAAAGACCAGATATCTCAGGCAAGAAGTTTACTTCCTTAGCAGAAGGCAACCTTCTCCAGATTATGGCAGGGTTTTAACGGGCTTTTCCTGAAATCTACTTGTGCCAGTGGCAAAAAAAAAAAAAACTTAAGGGATGAACCTGCTCTTGGGAAGGACATTTTACTACTGCCCACCATGGTTATTCCTTTGTAACTAATGGCCAAAATAGCATCAGACTAGAAGATTTCACAATAGAAAAGTAAACAGTATCTGAGTACATCTGTGGCAATGGCCACTCACCTGTTGATAAGACTCTAAAGTTGGCATGCTAATATTTTGCCAGGGGCCTCTGTCAAGGACAACATTTATTTGGTTAAAGAGGTACCAAGTGCTCCCATTGTTTACAATGTTGCTGTGAAATTCTCGAGTTTAGGCCAGGTCTACGCTACAGATTTATATTGGTATAACTATATTGCTCAGGGGTGTGAATTTATATGGTCCTAACCCCACCATGTAGACAACACTATGCTGGTGGGAGGTGAGCTACCTACACCAATGGGAAAAGCTCTTCCATCAGCATAGTAGCTTCACCTGAGCGCTACAGCTGCCCTGCTGATGCAGCATTTTACGTGTAGACCTGCCTTGAGAGTCACCTCTCTCTACTGTTTGAAGCATATGAATGACTATTACTATAATAGGTTTCAGAGTAGCAGCTGTGTTAGTCTGTATTCGGAAAAAGAAAAGGAGGACTTGTGGCACCTTCGAGACCAACCAATTTATTTGAGCATAAGCTTTCGTGAGCTACAGCTCACTTCATCGGGTGCATCCATGCACCCGATGAAGTGAGCTGTAGCTCACGAAAGCTTATGCTCAAATAAATTGGTTGGTCTCGAAGGTGCCACAAGTCCTCCTTTTCTTATTATAATAGGGTATTGCAAATTTCTGTAGTACTTTGCATACATTGAAAGAAATGTTTTCTGCCCCAAAGCCTACAATCTAATTAGGACAAGACAATTCAGGGTTAACTTCTCACTTGTGGGAGGATATTATGCACAGCTGTGGTCAAAGAGGCAATGTGACTAGAAAGGGGGCCTGAGGAGCAGCACAGAGAACCAAACCATCTGTGTGGACACACTGCAACCTGTAGGATTTCCTGTAGCACGTGTTACTCTTGTTTTTCCCAGCTATTATATTAGTTAAATGTCAATGTTCAATGCTAAAAAACCAAAGAAAACAAAACTGTTAAGGTTATTTAAGGGGAACACCTGCCCACACAAACCCTTCAAAGTGAGGAAATGTAGAGTTAATGTAAACTTACTCAGTACACCATAATTCCCAAATATCACATTTACCAGAGTCACTTGCCCCTCCCTCTATATATGTTCCATCACCTCCAGTATGTACACCAGCACTATGCATGGACCATATTCCCTGACTTTGCGCTATAACAGAAAACCTTAACTCTACCTCAGCAACATCAGTGTTAACTGTATGACTTGTTGTCGTCTCATGGCTGGCTTTGCAACAAATCTAAAGAGTGAGATAATATTATGATAAAAATCACCCTTAAAATTATCCACAACATTTTCCGTATATATTATTCAAAAAATTATAACTTCATTCAAAGACAGCCAGTGTGTGAACAATCCCTGTTTCTTTACCTTTCTGACTTGGATTTTTTTCTCTTTAAAATTCTAACATTCTCCAGCATCTTTGACTCCACTTGAAAGAACTCCTGACAGGAGTTCTGTCTCACATAGTAAGATTTTGAATAATTTATTTCATTCAGGAGGTTCTCTTTGCCAAGTCATATCTGAAGCAATGAGATCTGGAACAAACCATTCAAACAGAGTACTGAGCTAAATCTTTCTGACAGAATCTTAGGGGTGCAGCCGGCACACGCTAATTTTAATGAAGGAAACTGAACAAATGAGTGTGTTAACACAACATTGCATCTGTGAATGAAAAAAATCTCAAATGCAAAAATAACTGGAGTTAAACCTGCCTTGATTCATTTCAATAACTGGGACTAGGTACATTACAACACATGAGGCCCAGACTCAATGAACCTGGCACAGGCAGGTAAACCCCACCTCCCTATTCTAGCCTGGGGGAGTATTCCCCATGAAGGGAGGCTGGTGATCTCATCCTCCCTCAGCATTCTCATGAGGAAGAGGAGCAGCATTAGTGTACAGCCAGGACTCCACACGAGCCAGTAGAAGCTGCTATGGATATGCTGAACCAGCACATCTCCTGCCATACCCCCTCCCAAACAGCACGGGCCACTTTTTTGGCTAGGCGGGCTCCCCACCTGTTATACACTGCAAAGAATGATTGCTGGTGCTTTCTGCTGACAGTTTCCTCATCTGGCAGATTTTCCATTTAGCTAGACTCACTCCTTCGACAAGCAGAATCTAGCCCGTAATACTTTACTCAAAGGTCCTGGAACTCTGGGCAACCACCACTGCATACCCAGAATGGTTCTTTACGGCTATGGAGTGCTACAGTGCTTAGACGCAATGGGACTGAATGAAGAGTGCTGTGGCTAACCTACAAGGACCTTTCTGTTGTGAGTTTAAGCCATGAACAATATTTTCACATTTTTTAAAAAATAGTTAATTTAATTGCCTTTGCCGTGTAACTTGTTACATTACAGCACACGTTGCACTAAATAAATCATTATGAAATGCTGCTTAATAAAAAGGATAGTTTCTTCATACAAGATGTTTTTACATAGCATGAGAATTCCACCAGAATATGTCTTAAGCTCTTACACAGTCTAATGGTATTCATATCACTCATTGTGTTGATGATTTGAACTATTCCACATCTGAAAAAATGAAATGCTTCTCTGTGGCATCTTGGCCCCTGCTGCAATATTCAGTCAACAATCCACCGCACAGCGTGGGGGGACTATTACAATAACCAGCATCAGCAACAGGCACAAAGCCATTAGGATCATATGATCCTGGTCAGTTTCCCTCAGAAAAAAAGATTCCACAAATAAAGCACTGCTATTTACAGTCCAAGTGCTACTCTTTTGCTGTGGATAGCAGCCTTACCCAGATAGAGGAAAAAGAGGAAATGAAAATTAAGCAGGTTTGAAGTCTGGGATTTTCAATATTCAGCCTTGGACAAGTGCCATGAAAGAACTGACAGAGTGAGGGACAAGGGTATCCTATTGACCCTGCTTTAAACCACTGAAAAGCTGAGAATCTCAGCTGGCCAAATATATAAATCATTCCCTTCTAGCCCTGTCAGTCATGATATAGCTAACAAAAAAAATATCAAATCACATGATTCTAATCATCACCTTCCTCTCCCCCCACCTCTTCATTTAAAATATTGGCAGTCACTCACAAACTACTAAAATTACAGATTACTATTACGAGATGAAACTCCTACTGAACTCAGTGGAGTTTCACCACTTACACTAAGTCTGGGTTTGTCTCTAATGCCTTAGAGCTTTGAAAGCTGGAGTTCCAAGATGCTTTGACATGGTATAAATCATGGGTTTCAAGTTCTAGCAGTTCGGACATCCACACTTAAACCACCACAGAAGTGAAGTGGAAGAAAAGGAAAGTTGTTATCAGAATACAACAACTCTAAGTTCCCATCTCTCATGTCCCTCCAGGGCTAGAAATGCTGGAGGCTAGTACAAATGCTTTCAGACAAAGTAAATATTTCTAAGCACTGGCCCTGAACCAGTAACCAGACAGAAAAGGCTGAAGGAAGAACTGAGAGGGAACAACCTTTCTTTGCCTGGATTGAAGAGCAGGGAAAGACAAAGAAAAGGATACAGCAGAAATAACAGCAGTTGTCCTAAGAGCATGCAACCAAAGATTAGATGTGAACTACTAAAATAAATATTTGGTAGCCCACTGGACTACTATACAACAGACCAGTTTGTTCCCTCCTGCAAACCAATCTAAAGGGATTGGTTGAAAACTTGAAACCTGTTAACAGACATCAAAGGTGCTGATATTTTTCTAATTGGTGGTCCATGAAATGGAGCGCTCATGGGGACTGAGATCTTACTGGCTATTAGAACAAATGCCCATTATTTATTTGATTGATAACCTAACAAATGATCATAACCTATCTTGGGGCCTTCCTTGCTAGATTTAAATTGAGACATTCAAATCACAAGAAGAGAGACCAAAGACTGTGCTCCCCTGCAGCTTTGCCAGTGAGTCAGGAAACCAGGGTTTAATCATTTGGGAAGGCCTGGGAAAAAAGGTAATATTTGGAGGACTGTAGCAAGGCACTCACTCACCAGCACGGCACCTCCTGCTGGTTGTCCTGGGAATTAGCTCTCCAGCCTCTGGAGCACCCTCTGCAGGCTCCCATGTCCCTCCCAGACCCCGGTGCCCATCTACATCAAGGTTCTACCCCCAGCAGTAACCCACAGTCTGGGTCTCCCCACCCAGGGGAACCCCCAACCCTCTATCCCCACCTTGCCTCAGTGGCTACTGCCAGTTACCATCTAGCCCCCACTCCCTGGGGCAGACTGCAGTCTGTAAACCACTCATCATCAGCAAGGGGGGATGGACCAGCTGCCGCTGCCTATTCCCAGGCCCAATCTTTCTCTCTCTAGTGCTTGAGAGAGACTACCTAAGCACACAGCTCTCAGCCCTTTTATAGGGCCAGCTGCGGCCTGATTGGGGTGTGGCCCCAGCTGTGGCTGTCTTCCCAATCAGCCTAGCCTTTTCTCTCAGCCCCAGCCCTCCCCAAGGGCTGGCTTTAACCCTTTCAGGGCCGGAGCAGGGGGACTGCCCCGCTACAAGGACTTTCTAGACATGGTCCTGGTTGTGTTTGATCATATATCTGCAGAGAGTGAATTCTGGAATTGTGGCCCCACTGCCAAAAAGCTCTGCCACCAGCATCCACAAATTTCCTCTCTGTCACCAGCAAGTGACCTTTAACGGATGTCACACAGCTATATGTTAAAATAAATTATAGGAGGAGAGCCCCCCAAGCTCCTACATGGACACATGTTCTGTTGGTGCTTGGATGACATCTCATGCAGCACCTCCCCTCCACCACTATGCTTCTTAAAATCCTGGGGGAAATAGCACAGTATGATTACCATTGACTAATAATTCTTCGTAAAATAAGTTAACACAAGGGTATCCATCATGCTGTCACAGGCACATCCTGAGGACCTGAATTTGGAACATCTTTTGTGGCACTAAACATTCCAAAGTCCTCATAAAGTACCAGTCTGAGATCTTTATTGGTGCTGCCAACCAACCTTTAAAGTTATAAATGATGACCTGAGTTGGAAAATGTGGCTGAATCCACCCTCAGAACTGGGCTGTAGGTCATAAACTAAACCAGAGTGTAGAGCCCTGAGTAACCTGCAGCACTGTATTCATTTTATTGCCATCCCGCGTTACAGGCTGGCAACATTTTTTCCTGTCTCCAGAGCTGTGTGGAGTTTTCTTCAGAATTTTGGTATTTCTTGCTCAACTTGCACTTCCACGAGATGGACGGGGTGGAGGGTGATGGACCGGATGATCTAATAGGTGTTTTCCATCTCTTACTTTTATGATTCTTTTATAAATATCTATGTGGTAATAATCTTTACTGCTCCATCATAAGCTTTGAGCAGAAGTATACACCCGCTTTGCTTTGTTAAGTGCATCACATGTTTGTGTCTCCTTGTTAGAGCACCTAAACTTATAAAGTCTGTTACTGACTGTTCCTAGAGAGACAAGGTGGGTGAGGTAATAGCTTTGATTGGACCAATAAAAGATATTACTTTACCCACCTTGTCTCTCTTATATTCTGGGACCAACACAGCTACAACAACACTACACACTGACTGTTTCTAGAATTCTAACATTGTAATGAATTTATGCTAGCTATAATCGTCAGTCCAGTCACCCGATGCTCCTCCATTCCCATATACCCTTTCTCTCCCAACATGTTTTCCTATCTAATAAAAATATAATACTTTTATTATAGGTAGGGTCTTGTATATCCTGTGCCAACAGAATTTGCCTCCATTTTACCTTCCAGTCCTGAGCAATCAGGCCTGGGGAATCAATCCTTTGCCATAGAATTGTGCTCCACAATCTAAAAAAAGTCTCTAGCCTTCATGATTGGAAAGAAAATGTTGAATACAAGAATCAAAAGTGGAAAATGATAGAAGAGGTGTTTTCTTCTTGCGCCTGCAGATTGCCTAATGTAATAACTTTGGAAGGCGTGAACTGCCCCATTCAACTCAATGAGTTGATCTTTAACAGCTAACATGTTCCCAACTTCCATACTTTCACAGGTTCCAAAAGCCCCAACTGTCCTCTATCCTCCTGTCAAAATCCTTTGATTCCTCCCTGACATCTTTTCTAATGCAGTTCTATGTTACCAGTACAAAGTTCTATAGCACCTTATAAATGTGGTGACAGCATAAAATAAATGGATTTTAATTTCAAAATAAATAATGCAGGGACTCCTCTGCTTATGGTATTATTCATTTTCATCTTTAATTGGTTTTAAAACACTTTTGAATATAAATTAAATTGATGCAGAATTTCTAGACCTCCACATATGAGTGTTGTAGAACCCAGGGTCCTTGCTGAAATGAAATTCAACTTGCAAGAAGAATATGGAGGACCTTGACTTTAGGTATCGGGCAGTGTCATGCCTCCCACAGGAAAAAACAATGGAGTTCCATTTGTACCCTCTTACTGAGAGGGCTGAGTTTGTCCCTTATCTCCTTCTGGAGGGGAGACAGGAGACTCTTCTAACTCACAAATATCCTGAGATCCTACTGATAGCCAAACTCTCCTTTCTGCTCACCATCATCCTTTCACCCAGCATCTACATTCATCAACATTAATTCCCACTGGTATTTCCTTGTGGATACCAATCCAGCCCACCCTTCCCAAAGTTTGCAGAGCCCCAAACACAAGGAGATAAAGTATAGGGACTTCTGCAAGGTTAAATGGAGGAATGGGTGAGATCACAATGCTTACATTCAAACGCTTACCCTCTGGCACATTTTGAACCATTTCAATGGTTTTTCATCTCCCTACCGTAGAGGGACTGATGGGGTCCAAAGACACTTTACTACTTTAAAAATGTGTTTTAAAATTTAATTGAGACAATTTAGCATACTGAGTGAGTCTGGAACCCTGCAGATGTACAAGAAGAGAGAGAAGAAGAAGAGACATACATGGTCAAGTGTCTGAGCACTAATGCCATTTATAAGTTGTTTTCTTGTGGTTTCCAGGTGAAACAATGAGACAACCTCTTGGGTGTGACTGTGCAATAATGACATGGTAGGTTAATTCTTGGGCATGAGACCAAATGCCAAGAGCCACCAACTACAGAACTGTTCCACAATGACTCAACATGTTCCCTGTATCTTGTTTTTTCATTTATCAGTGTAACGGGTTATGTCTTTAAATTCAAATAGAGACAAATAAAAAGATGTGTTTTTGAAAAGTACTGAGAGAGGAACCTTTACCCTGCAAAGTGTAATTTTTGTACTGCCAAAATACATATTTTTACTGTTAAAATAAAGGCTTGATTCTCATTTACACTAAGGCCCCATTACCCTGCTCTGGCAACATAAAAGGCCCTTAAAGTGGATGTAAATAAGGCATGCTGGCCAAACAGTATAAAAGGATCTTGGTGTAAATGAGAATCATGCCATATCTGTTTAATTTCTACAGTAGATATACTTATTTCAGCAGGGGGAATGGCTATGGGACTAATCATGCAAGCCCTCCACACATCGAATTCCCATGGCTTTTTGTTTCCCCATTGGTAACATGGGGATACTAAAGCTTCCCCACTTACCAGAGGTGTTATGAGGATTAATCAATATCTGCAGAGTGCTTTGGATATAAATTACTATGTTTATGAAGGAGATTCCTCAAACAGTAATGTCCTCAGACAGCCATCGCTGCTCTCCTGGAAGACTGTCACCGGCATCTGAAGGGATATGAAGGGGAATTCTGTAGGTGGAGGGCTTGCTAGGCTGGTCTCAGCATCCCTGATCAGAAACCTCACCAGTTAGTTATAATGCTACTTTGTATTTATATGGTGATGATTAGAGCTGGTTGAACCATAGGAGTTCTGTTCCATGGGAAGTTCCCATATTTCCAGTCTCCTTTCATCCCCAAATTGGAACAAAATGTCAACATTTCCCACAGAATGACGTTTCCAAAAAAATTCATTTCAGAAATATCAGAACGACCTTATGAAATGTTCCCCTTCTGTAAGGTCAAAGAGCTTCATTTCAACGTTGTCATTTCAATTATATTGTATTATAAAAGTCTAAATGGTAATGTCGAAGTACTTCCCTAATTTTTCATCAAAATTTGACAAAAATTGATACATTCCCGCAAAATGTTTCAATTTCATCAAATCAGCATTTTCCACCAGCTCTAATGAAGATGAATTATTAGTTACCACCTATTACAGTGTCATTCTTTACAGCAGTAATTGGACAGTCTTCAAAATTAAAGGGATATTCCTTCAAAAGGATAATTCCTCTCTCCCTCATTTAGCCATTTTCTGTAATATTTGCATCCAAACCATGTTACAATATGTCTGCTTCTTCCTGTGTACACAGAAAAAGATACACGTTATAACTCTATTAGAGAAACCTGTTTAGTCTCTGGTTCCTTAATGTGGTTATAACTTTTCTTTCCTGTTCACACAGGCATGAACAATCCCTGCTATAACATAGTTTGTCCACAGGCCTTAGTTATAGGCCATATCTACACTAGCCTCAAAGCAGATCTAGACAACATGGTGGTTAAAGTGCAACAGCTGCTAGTGCTATCATCATGGTCACCACCAATGGAGCACCAGTGGTAGCAATGGTAGGTAACATTAAGGAACAAAATCTATTCTAGACCTGGCAGTGTGATCAGATTCTGGTGGTACTTCTAGGAGAACAGTGTCAGGTTAATTCCAGAATGGTTACTTGGAGTAAACACCTTCATAATCATAGCACTTTACATAATTAACTAATGTTCACAACACCTATATGCATTGCTAAGTACTGTGGTCCCCATTTTAGAGATGTTGCCATCATGGTAAGCCCAACGTTTTTAAGACCCCACTAATTTTGGGTCCCTACTTTTAGACACCGGGATGTCTAAAGCTGAAAATACAAAATACAAAATTGAGGCATCCCAAATTGAGGCACCTCAAATCCCAAATCAGAACAACATTCCTGGAATCCTGGAATCCATTCCTGGAACTTTGGCCCTAATCAACTTGCTCAAGACCACACAGTGAAGGGGAGGTACCTCTAAGGCAAAGCCAGATGAATTTAAAATGGCTAATTATATCAGTGTGTTACTGGACTGGTGGGAAAAACAGCCTGAAACAGATGTATAAAGTGCTACTATTCAGGGTTAATTCAAGTGATTTTTTTTTTCTGGGAGTAATCATCAAGTTAAATAGCTTCATAATAGAAATTAGACAAATATTTCTTCAGAAAAAATAATGTAATCCGGAACATGGTTTCCTTCCCCAAGAAAGCCATGCAATCTCTCTTATGAAGAGAGAAAGGTAATTTTAATGTATTTTATTATAAAATTGAGTGGAGAAATTAAAGAGTCTGATTGAATGGCAAGTATTCCCAGCCAACTGTGCCTACAAAAAGCACAGTTCATAGCAAGGAACCCTGCTAGCCATGTCTAAATTAGTACATCCATAAAAGAGCTGAAAGGTAGCAGAGAATTGCTATGCTAACCATCTTGACTTAATTTTAAATTGCTGTTAAATTCTCCTATTAAAGAAACTGTGCCACAGGTCTGATCTTTTTGAGGGCTGTTGCTGTTATATAATTGTTTGGCCCTCTCTGTCACATTTTGCATTATGTTTAAAATAGAATTGGTCAGTATTTTGGCTTTTTTCCATAAGAAAGTTTTTTAAAAAATAAATTTCAAATTTTGTTCATAAATGCGCTTTTGATGAAAAATTCAAGATGACAATTTTCTTTAAAAAATTATTTTTCCAACTCCACTTTCCTGGCTTCTCTTCCAAGGGGGGGGGGGAAGTGTGGGTGCTTTCCTCCATCATTACCCCCCAAATCTTTTTCAGAGTAATTGTTTCTCAGGATAGAGTCCCCCTTTCTGCAACTATAGCCTATATTCTTTGATCCTAGATGTATAGTTTTGTATTTGCCTGTATTAAAACTTGTATTGTTTGTTTCTGCCTAGCTTACCAAACAATCCAGATTGATTTGTTTCAATGATCCATCCTCTTCATTATTTACTCATCATTTTTTTTAAATGAAAAAAGTCTACAAAATTGACCAGCTCTAATAATTAGACTAGATGACCCTTGCAGTGCCTTCTGACCCTATGGTTCTAAGAATAATGATCCCCAATCAGCATTGTACTTATTCCAGGTGTTAAGTTTAATCAGGTTACTCAATTTAAATACCCATATTATGTGATTGGCATATAGATCTCTTTATGCAATTCATTTGATACTAGTCTCTAGAACAGTGGTGGGCAACCTGCGGCCCACAAGCGGCCCATCAGGGTAATCCTCTGACGGGCTGCCAGACAGTTTGTTTACCTTTGCACGGCCGCCCGCAGCTCCCAGTGGCTGCAGTTCACCTTTCCTGGGCAATGGGAGCTGCGGGAAGCAGCAGCCAGCATGTCCCTGTGGCCCACGCCGCTTTCTGCAGCTCCCATTGGTCGGGAACAGTGAACCCCGGCCACTGGGAGCTGTGGGTAGCCATGCAAAGGTAAACAAACTGTCTGGCGGCCCGCCAGAGAATTACCTGATGGGCCACGTGCGGCCCGTGGGCTGCAGGTTGCCCACCACTGCTCTAGAATGTATCTTCATTGCAGAGAGAGTCTGGACAATCGGCACCCACATTACTTTAGCCTCCTCCAGGGGGAGTGGCCACACTGCAAAGCCCTACCTGAGCTACCTTGTCCTCAGCAGTGCTGTGCCCCCACCCCGTGTATCACTAGGACTTCTGGGAACACATTGCATGGTTCTTTGTGCTGTGATTCTTTCCCAGTGGATTATGGGAATTTGACTGTCATTCGGGGGAATTGGAGGACTATCACCCCTTGAGTAGCTTAGCCTGCGTCCTCATTGCAAGGTGGGCCAATTACCAGCACAGGTGAAAGTGGAACCTGGCCTCTAACTCCCCCCAGCAGTGGTGCCAGCTAGCCCAGCTTGAAAACATGACTTGACTCAGGTGAGAGGTTTCTGTGTGTTGATGGGACTCAGGAGTGGCAGTTAGTGGCAACACCTGAATAAGAGCCTAGGCTATCGCAGCGGTGAAAACATAACCAACATGCTTGCACAACACTAAAGTCTACACAGGCAGAAACAAGCCATGTCAAAACATTGCTGGAACTCCAATATGGTTATAACAGCAGTAGAGATGGGACCTTAAACCCTGCCTTCACCATGGTAAGAATGGTGTCAGCAATGACTACATTTAAACCTGGTGGCATGATTTCCCTGAAGAGCATGAAGAGGGTCTTTTCTGATAACCTAGTTATGACTATATCACAGATGGTAAGAGAGATGAGTGATCACATCTTGTCTGAGCACACAAGTTGTTGACTTGATTGTATCAGTAATGTGGACAGAACCTAGGGTAGGGTGACCAGATAGCAAGTGTGAAAAATCAGGACGGGGGTGGGGGGCAATAGGCACCTAGATAAGAAAAAGCCCTCAATATCGGTACTATCCCTATGAAATCAGGATATCTGGTCACCCTAACAGGACCTTAACTTTTACCTTTTGGCAAGGCTCCTGGAATGGTCTCTGTTCCTCTGCATTTTGTTCTGACTGTGTTTTAGATTTTAAATGGCCTACGAGGCATTTCCTGGCATTTCATTTAAGGGGGGGTGCATGTTGGCTGCAATTTTGTACTTCAGTTCTTGTGAAACAAAGAGGCTGGGAATTGGATACAATTCTGTCTTTGATAGGCACATTAACTGCAAAATTAGCCCAATGCAGCATGCATGTTTCCTAGCAACTTCCCTTCACAGTATCTACACTCAGATCTGTTTTGAGAAGTGGTATAGCACAAAATATTGTTCCTACTTATTTAAATAGTTGTCTGGTTCTTTTAAATTGGCAAGGCAAGTGCGGTGACAGCCTTAGCCTCTGTTGACTAATATACTCTGCAGCTGTTCCCTCCTAAAATAATAATAAAGCCAAGACTCTCTAAAAGAGAGTTTGTTGCTGCTTTTCCTCTGCCCAGATAAAAGATCTCTTGCTCAAATTGCAGCATTTGAAAAAGTTACCCCCACCCCGCAGAAAAGTGGGCACAATATTCCCTACTGTCCGTGCCCTTTCACATCACTGATCAAATCCTTTTGCATTTTCAAAACCAGTCTATGTTGCTTATATGCAATGGACCATCCTTCCCACTAGATAGCTGTTTGCCATGAGAACAGCAACACAAGGACCTGGCAGATCTGTCACCCAGGCTCCTCCAATCCTCCCACATCCAAAACTCTCACATAAGGCCTAGTCTAAATGCAGAACTCACATGTTTTAACCAAAATCAGTACAAAACCCAAGTTAGCTAAACCAATGCAAACCCCTCTTTGCACACAGTGATACTGGTTTAAATTGGCTATATCTGTTTAGTTTGTGTACATTTACTGATGCTATCTAAATAGATATAATCCAGGCGTGAGAGTATCCACACGGGATTTGGTATTGGTTTAACTAAATCACTTTAACACTGCATCTTTTATTAAACTGGTGCAACTTTGTGGGTAGAGCAGGCCTAAAATAATGCAAGCTTGGGGTACAGAAGGAATGCAGAACCAAGATCCAGATTAATGTAAACACCGTAAATCCATGAAGTAGCATCAACCCAAATTATTTATTGTAACAGGAAGTACATTATTCATATTTCTTCAAGATCTTCAAACCTAACAGACAAAACAAAAACATTATTTAGGATTTGATAAATGAATTTCAAATATCTTAGTTTTCCGTGAAGCCTTCCCTTGTCCTGAATCTCAGCAAGTTTTCTCTTATAGGACAACCATGAGCCACTGAAGGGCCAGAGTAAATATGAAACTCCTGTGAAGCTTTTGTATACTGCATCCAGTCTCATTCTTCACGTCCGCAGGAGCCATTTCCATTCCATTCTGAACAAGCCACATCTTTATGAAGTCACAATACAAATCACCTCTCCTGGGCTTTGGAATATAAACAAAAAGGTCATGCCAAAATAATCCTACATGAAATGCCACGCCTTCTCCTCAGGTTTAGCTACCCCTTTAATTACTTTATCTTGGTATAAGACCTCTCCTCCAGCTTGGCTAAATTTAACCTTGAGTATACAAGGAATTTGTCCTGATCTCAGCAATCTGCTCCTTTCACTGGTACAAATATTGGCTTTCTTCAAAGAGACATGGGGTTTGCATTGGTGCAGCTATATCAATGACTGGCTATCAGCTGCTGGAATCGGAGTAAATTTCCAAAGCAACTAAGGCCTTAGAGCTCTTTCTATCAAAACCGCTCTGTTCCTGGCTGAGGGTAATTCCAACCTCACTTATACCTGGGTGCCACAATGAGCTAATTGGAGCCATCAATTAGCATAACACTTAGCTCTTTAAATAATCCTCTCCCCCAGAAAGTGATTGTTTTTATTGTATCTTGTGTATCAGTCATTTCAAAGAGCTTTACTCAACTTCCAGTTGTCAACATCAATTCCTTTTAAAGTGCTGGGGCAATAATGGCATTTGGAAAGCTACTGAATACTTTCCCCCATGGTAGTCACTTCACACCTTTTGGAAACAGTTTGTATTAAACAGTGCCTGGCTGGCGGCCACACTGCTTCTGCTTCCCAAGACATCCATGCTTAAGGCTGAATTCTACTGCAAGTTCTGGGCAAGAGAGCATGTTTAGCTTCACCATAAACACAACCCCCATCTGATTGTTGTTATTAATTATGCTTTTTTCAGTAGTGCCTAAGGGCCAACCAAGAATAGGACCCCATTATGCTAGCTGCTGTGCAAACACAGGGTGGTCGATGGTCCCTGCCCCAAAGAGTTTATAATTGAAATAGATAAGACAGGCAGGATGGGGGGGAAAGATATATAACACACAAGCAGAGTGATGGCAGCAAACAGCATGTTAATTCCACAATTTTTTGCAGGGGGAGAGTTACGTTTATTGAGGAGGGGATCAGCTAAATTGAAAGAGAACTGGATGGCGGAAAGGACAGAGGAGAAAAGGGTAAGAAGGGCAGATGTGAAGTGAAGCCAAAATGCTAGACTGTGAGGGAGAGGGAGGGTAGGAGCAAAGAGCCCAAGGCAGGGATAGTTCAGTCAAAATTTTAGAAGCTTCTTTGCATGTCCAAAGGGCAAAAGGTCCAGGCCACTGATTGTAAAGTAGGTATTTCCACAAGGGTTAGCCTAATTCATTCCATCATGTCCTGCCTTAATAAAGATTATTACAGAATCCAAGGGACTGAAAAGAATTCAGAGTAGTAGTTCTTTGTTGCAAAAGGCTTGTCCACATTGGCAATTTACAGCACTGCAACTTTCTGGCTCAGGGGTGTGAAAAAACACCCCCCTGAGTGCAGCAAGTTTCAGCCCTGTAAAGTGCCAGTGTAGACAGTGAACCAGAGCTGAGAGCCGGGCTGAGAGCCCTTGTGGAGGTGGGTGTTTTAGAGTGCTGGGAGCGCTCTCTCCCAGTGCTGCACCGCGTCCACACAAGGCACGTTAAAGCGCTGCCATGGCAGCACTTTAGCATTGCCAGTGTAGACTAGCCCAAAATCTACATTTAACTATAACAGTAAAAGCAATGCTTAATTTGTAATAGGGCTGTTGATTGATCGCAGTTAACTGATGCAATTAACACAAAAAAATTAATCACCCTTAATCGCAGTTTTACTCGCACTGTTAAACAATAGAATACCAGTTGTATTAAATATTTTTGGATGTTTTTCTACATTTTCAAATATATTGATTTGAATTACAACACAGTATACAAAGTAGACAGTGATCACTTTATATTGTTGTTTTTGATTTAAAATATTTGCACTGGAAAAATGGCAAACAAAAGAAATAGTATTTTTCATTTCACCTCACCCAAGTACTGTAGTGCAATCCCTTTATCATGAGAGTGCAACTTACAAATGTAGATGCTTTTTCTTACATAACTGCACTCAAAAAGAAAACAATGTAAAACTTTAGAGCCTACAAGTCCACTCAGTCCTACTTCTTGTTCAGCCAATAGCTAAGACAAACAAGTTTGTTTACATTTACGGGAGATACTGCTGCCCTCTTCTTATTTACAATGTCACCGGAAAGTGAGAATAGGCATTGCAAGGTATTTATGTGCTAGATATGCTAAACATTCATATGCCTCTTCATGCTTCAGCCACCATTCCAGAAGACATGCTTCCATGCTGAGGATGCTTGTTAACAAAATAATGCATTAATTACATTTGTGGCTGAACTCCTTGGGGGAGAATTGTATGTCTCCTGCTCTGTTTTACCTGCATTCTGCCATATATTTCATGTTACAGCAGTCTCAGATGATAACCCAGCACATGTCATTCGTTTTAAGAACATTTTTTCACAGCAGATTTCACAAAACGCAAAGAAGGTACCAATGTGAGATTTCTAAAGATAGCTACAGCACTCGACCCAAGGTTTAAGACTCTGAAGTGCCTTCCAGAATCTGAGAGGGAGGAGGTGTGGAGCATGCTTTCAGAAGTCTTAAAAGAGCAACACTCCAATGCAGAAACTACGGAACCTGAACCACCAAAAAAGAAAATCAACCTTCTGCTGAAGGCATCTGACTCGGACTATGAAAATGAACATGCGTCGGTCCGCACTGCTTTGGATCATTATCGAGCAGAATCCGTTTTCAGCATGGACACATGTCCTCTAGAATGGTGGTTGAAGCATGAAAGGACATATGAATCTTTAGTGCATCTGGCACATAAATATCTTACAAGGCCGGCTACAATAGTGCCATAAGAACACCTGTTCTCACTTTCAGGTGATATTGTAAACTGGGCAGCATTATTGCCTGCAAATGTAAACAAACTTGTTTGTCTGAGCAATTGGCTGAACAAGAAGTAGGACTCAGTGGACTTGTAGGCTCTAAAATTGTACACTTTTATTTTTGAATGCAGTTATATTTGTACATAATTCTATATTTGTAAGTTCAACTTTCACAATAAAGATATTTCACTACAGGACTTGTATTAGGTGAATTAAAAAATACAATTTCTTTTGTTTTTTACAGTGCACATATTTGTAATAAAAATAAATATAAAGTGAGCACTGTACACTTTGGATTCTGTTGTAAATGAAATCAGTATATTTTAAAATGTAGAAAATATCCCAAACTATTTAAATAAATGGTATTCTATTATTAACAGTGCAAATCATCACAATTAATTTTTTTAGCTGTGTGATTAATCATGATTTATTTTTTTAATCACTTGACAGCCCTATCTTGTAATGAAAGAGGTGCCAGAGCTCCAGCAATTTTTTTTTTTTACTATCCTAACTGACGCAGCAAGCCCAGAAGTGCTGGGGCTATGAACTGCCAAGCCTAGAGGTGCCGGGGCTCAGCCCTGGCAAGCCCTGACACAAATTTAGCACTGAGTAAGTGTTAATATTATGCTGAATACCTACAAAAATCTGCATAATGTGGGATTTGGCAGCTTTTCTGCACAATTTTAAATTTCTCTTTTCTTTTGTAAATAAAATCTAATAGAATTTCAAAAAATGGAAGTGCTGGATATTAACAATATAATATAACAGGACAATACAGTTAAATATAAGTATTATCTGACTTGTTCACTTACAGTTTTTAAATAATGTTTACTGATAATTTATTTCGGTATTAAGCTTATTCATTATTATTATTTAGTATTTGCATTACCATACTGTATTCATGGACCAGGACCCTACTTTGCAAACACAGAACAAAAAGGTGGTCCTGCCCCAAAGACCTTACAATGTAAGTATAAGACAAGAGACAACAGGTGGATACTGACAGGCTTATGGGGAAGTCCAAGGAAACAATGGGACAATATTGGTCAGCATGATAGGCTGTGGTCTCAAAACACCAAAAGCCTAACTATTGTCAAGTTTTTTGTAGGTATCACAGCAAAGGAGAGTTTTAGAAGGGGTTTTGCATTACTTTTGAGGATGTTTATGGGGACCTACCTGCAATGGTGAGGAGCAGCATGGGAGAAACCACAAAGGTGCTTTTTTGAAAATTTAACAGTTGGGCAATGGAGGCTGGCATCATGGGCCAATTGGAGATGTAAGTCAACCTCTCAATAGAAAATGAGAGATGATAGGTAGGGTGGGGATAGGCCAGGAAGCTACATGTCTTCACTTTCAAGGCCCTTATGTTTGAAAAGGGGGAGGCTGTGGAAGGATGCAAAAAGAGGGATAACAGTCTGTATCCTATGTTTGCCACTTTTACAAAACTATTGTAACCCTTCTGCCTGTCAGAGTTGGCAGCAACAAGGGCCGGGTTCAGTATCTAGGGGTTCCGTTTCAATAACACAATGCAAAACCGGCTCGAACCCCCACCCAGTGACCTTTATGACAATTACATACCACCCACCTGGGTGCCTCTAAGAGGCAATACTTCCCCTCTTGCAAGCACAGAGTCTGAGCGTAGTAAAAGCCTTTTAATAAAGGAGGGAAACAAGGTGGCATTATGTTGGGGAAACACCACAAACAGGATTCATAACACCAACCATGAGCAAAAGACCCACCCCAAGTAAGTTTGGCAGCATCCTTTCCCCCTCAGGGTCTTAAGTCCAGCAACCCAGCAGTCACCCTCCCCCCCCCTCACACACACAGTTTCTGTCCTTGGTCAGTGCAGTCCCCCCACCCCCCAGAGTTCAGAAGTTCATCTGCAGAGTTTACCTCCCAGCCTGGGTGGAAGCGGAGGGAGGTATGGGGGGGTATCTTACATGCTCCGCTGCTCGGGTTGATGGCCAAGTGCCATGTCTCTCCATGGGGGTTCTGCTGCAGCCTTCGCCACCAGCTGCGCCTGTCTGTCAGCTGCTCTGCTATCCACTCCACTCTGCTCTCCACTAGTTGTCCTGCTGTCTGCTCCTCTCCGCCAGCCACCCAGCTATCCACTTCGCGCCAGCCGCCAAGCTATCTGCTCTGCTCTCTGAGCTAGCCATCCTGCTGTTCGCTCACCAACTTGCCTTCAGGCCCACCCTGCTTAACACAGCTCACAGTGATCTCAGCTCTTAGCAACTTCAGTTCTTTAGTGATTTCAGCTCTCAGTGATTTTTAGCTGGTAGTAGGAAGAGCCTCAGTGCTGGTGCACCACTACCCCAAGGTAGGTCTGATGCTTAGACCTAGGTATCAGTGATTTCAGCTCTACAGCATGTAACAAGACTCCTAAGGGAACCAAAATTAGTTCTGCTATTACACCATCAAGAGAGGAGGAATCAAAGTAGTGTTTAGGGCCCTCAGAAGAGGCCCACACTACTAAACACACATACCTATCCCAAGCCTCTCTCAATTCCATGGGTTTTGGAACCCATGTCCCTTGCCTAGCGAGTGTTACTTAGTTGAGGGCGAGTCCCTCCATCATAAAATGCCAAGTACAGTTCTACTGTCCTTGATTCACATAACCAGGATAACAACCTTTTCTTACTCCTGCCCCAATAACAGAGAGACTGGGGATCCCACAGCAGCCAAAGTGACCATTTGGGCAAGCAGTCCACCATGCTAGGCAGGGTGGGTGTGCCAATGCAAATGAGAGTGTTTATGTATACGAGATCAGCCCCTGAAGTCCTTTTCCACAGCTTACCACCAGATGTCAGGGCAGAGCTCATTCTGACTCTGCTTACACTATGATAAATTTTGTACAAAGTATGCCTTGTGAGGTATCATTTGAGAACTCGTAATTTGCTGATCATTACTGTACTGGTAAAATATGTATGGCAATACTGTATGTAAAGTTGTAAGATTCTACTGCATGATGTTACTAAGGGCATGGCTACACTTGCAGATGTAGAGCGCTTTGAGTTAAACCCACTCTCGGAGAGCGCAGTAGGGAAAGCACTGCAGTCTGTCCACACTGACAGCTGCAAGTGCACTGGTGTGGCCGCATTTGCAGCACTTGCAGCAGCACTGGGAGCGGTGCATTTTGGGCAGCTATCCCACAGAACACCTCTTCCCATTCTGGCTCTGTGGCTTGTGGGAAGGGGGCAGGAGGTGCAGGGCATTCTGGATCCTGTCCCAATGCCCCATGATGCATCGGTTCGCATCCCAGCAATCCCTGTGCTTCCATCCACATTTGGCACCATCTTTCAATGTTTTTTGTACTGCGCACTCTGTCTTCCCTTTCCATCTGTGGGAATGAAGCCCGAACTGCTAAGGAGCATGCTGACGAGTCTCGCCAGCATGTCATGTTTGGCAGTCGAGTTATTCCTCATGTTCCAAAGCGACAGTGAGGGCTCCGACGATGATATTGACGCGAGTAATGCATACGAGTTGGCTTGTGGCATTCACGGACATGCTCACCACCATGGAACGCCGCTTTTGGGCTCGGAAAACAAGCACTGAGTGGTGGGATCACATCGTCATGCAAGTCTGGGGTGACAAGCAGGGGCTGCAGAACTTTCGGATGAGAAAAGCCACTTTCATGGGACTGTGTGATGAGCTCACCCCCACCCTGCAGCTCACCCCCACCCTGCAGCACAAGAACACGAGATTGAGAGCTGCCCTGATGGTGGAGAAGTGGGTAGCTATTGCAATCTGGAAGCTGGCAACTCCAGATAGCTACCCATCGGTCGCTAACCAGTTTGGAGTGGGAAAGTCAACCGTTGGAATCTTGCTGATTCAAGTTTGCAGGGCCATTAGTCACATCCTGCTCAGAAGAACCAAGACTCTGGGTAACGTGCATGACATTGTGGATGGCTTTGCACAAATAGGTTTCCCTAACTGCAGAGGGGCAATAGATGGCACGCATATTCCAATTCTGGCAGCAGCCCACTTAACCTCTGAGTACATTCATCGGAAGGGGTATTTCTCTATAGTTCTCCAGGCACTTGTGGATCACCATGGGTGTTTCATTGACATTAAGGCAAGCTGGTCCGGAAAGGTGCATGACACACGCATCTTTCGGAATACTGGCCTGTTCAGGAAGCTGCAAGCCGGGACTTTTTCCCCAGACCAGAAGATCACCGTAGGGGAAGTCGAAATGCCCATTGTGATCCTTGGAGACCCCGCTTATCCTTTAATGCAGTGGCTCATGAAACCCTACACAGGGAGCCTTGACAGCAGCAAGGAGCAGTTCAACAACAGGCTGACCCAGTGCAGAATGACTGTGGAGTGTGCTTTTGGCCATTTAAAGGGCCACGGGTGCTCTCTGTATGGGAAGCTGGACGTGGCCAATGACAGCATCCCCGTGGTTCTATCCGTGTGCTGTACCCTCCATAACATTTGTGAAGGGAAGGGTGAACGATTCACTCAGGCATGGGACTCTGAGGTTCAGCACCTGAAGGCTGAATTTCAACAGCCAGAGAGCAGGGCTATTAGAGGGACCCAGCAAGGATTAGGGATGCCTTGAGGGAGCAATTTGAGGCTGAAAGCCACCAGTAATGTCTGGTGCCCTGCACGGGAGTGAAGTGCAGTGGATCCAATGTTAGTAGGAATCTATGTTTGCTACGCTGACTTGCAGTGCCTGTTTCTTTCCTGGGCTAAGGTATCTTTTACTTTATGCAATAATAAAGGTTTTCAAAGCCAAAAACTCCATTTATTGAAAAGAAACACAACTGCTTGGGAAACAGAAAGGGCAAGGGGATGGGGTGGGGAATGGTACAATCACAGATTTGTGTGTGTCCTGTTCTCATACTCAGCCTTCCTGTCTGGAGTGCGGTGCAATGGGTGCTGCACTTCAGGATGGCTATACTGCATGGTGATGGGGGTTGAGTGCAGTGGGTCAGGGTCATAGTTTTCAGGGCTGGGTGGTGAAGCTACAGGTGTTGGAGGTGGCTGGTGGCAATAAGAACCCGGATGTTGGGGAAAGTGGGTTGGAGGTGACATGGGGGCACAAGGGAAAGAGGTTTGGGAAAAGGGCTGTAGGGTGGGGGCGGCTGGCACGGTAGTGCTCCGCCTGCATGGCTATGAGCGCCTGGATAGAGTCCGCTGGGCGCGCCATTACGCTTATCAGCCGATCCGTGCTTTGCTGCCAGAGCACCGCGCTTTTGTGCCGGCGCTCCTCATTCTGCTGGCAGACCCTCCTTTCACTGTCCCGCCACTCCTGCACTTTTTGATTTTCATTACTTGAATGCTGCATTACTTCATGCAGCATGCCTTCCTTGCTTTTATGTGGCCTCTTTCTGATTCTTTGGAGTCTTTCAGCCAGTGATAACACGGACAGCTAAGATCTCACGGTTGCATCTATAAAGGCAAAATGCAACACTTTACAGAGGAAGCATTGTTCACACCAGAGAGAGCAATGATTCCCCCATACTTAAGGGCAAGCACAATCTACACAATAGCAAATTTGCCTGTCCCAAAGCGAGCGCACATAACCCACAGGAGCCCCAAAATGGTGAGTAAGCACAGGGTCAAGCGTGACTGTTTCACGGCTGTACTGTCCTCTGGGTTTCTGTGCCTTGGGGAGAGCCAACAGCGGCAGGGGGCCCCTATAATGAACACTGTCCCCACATTTTCCACAGGAGTTCGTCCTGGAAGATATCTTGCTGCTGAGGGTGACCTGGGAAGCAAGGGAGGGTCTTCTACTGCAATGTGGCTTCCGCCCTGGTCCATATGCAGCTTGCCTGTGTGCAGTAATGGTTCCCCTGCCCCTCATGGCACAGTGGCACCGACAAGTTAGCCTTACTGGGTCAAGGACAACACTTGCTCTCCCGAGAAACCTGCACAAGCGCATTGCCCAAGGTCTGGATGAGACCTTTGAAGAGATCACTGAGGCTGATTACCGCGATGTGAGAGAGCACATCAACACCCTATTCCGAATCGAGGCATGCATACAGCCCTAACCCTCCTCGCCCCAAGATCCAACACCAAATAACTTCCTTCACAAAATAAAAGGTGCTTACCGGGAACCTCCTCTGGTGTTTGTCCTTCCCCAAGCACCGGCTGCCGCGACTGGCTACCTTCCTCCTGGCTTGAGAACAGCTCCTAGCTGCATGCATCTAGGGATTCCGGGGTGTCTTCCTCCACCTCAGCACCCTTGCTCCCAGTTTGCTCCTCCTCCTTGTGCCTTGTTGCACTGGGCTCTGAAGTGTCCATGGTGGTCCTCAGAATGGAGGTGGGGCTGCCCCCAAGTGTCATATCCAGCTCTTTGTAGAAACGGCAGGTCGCAGGGGCAGCACCGGAGCAGCTGTTTGCCTCACGGGCTTTGCAGTAGGCATTCCACAGCTCCTTCATTTTAACCCTGCACTGCAGTGCCTCTCAGTCATGGACCCTTTCCATCATATCCCTTGATATCTGCCTGAAGGTATCGTAATTCCTATGGCTGGAGCGCAGCTGGGACTGGACAGCTTCCTGCCCCCAGGCACTGATGAGGTCCAACACCTCGCCATTACTCCATACTGGGGCTCACCTGGTGCACAGAGATATGGTCACCTGGAAAGATTTTCTGAGAGCACTACACACCTTGCTGAGCAAACAGGAAGGGGATTTTCTAAATTCCCAGAGAATTTAAAGGGCGGATCTGACAGTTGGTCACCTGAGGGCAGGGCAGTAGAGTTCAAAGTGATGACCAGAGTGGCTAGGACAGGCATTGTGGGACACTTCTGGAGGCTAATCAGAGCGCACTAACAGACCAGGGTGTCCACACTGGCACCACGGCACTTCAGCAGGGGCGCACCAAATGTTATTCCACTCACTGAGGTGGAGTAGCAGGAGCGCTCTAGCCACAGAGTCAGAGTGCTGTACGTGCCTTGCCAGTGTGGACAGGTAGTGAGCTAGTGTGCCCGGGGCTCCTTTAATGTGCTCTAACTCGCAAGTGTAGCCAAGCCTTAAGGCATATTCCAAATCTGGGCCAGCAGCCCAAACCAGTTCCTCCGAGACAAAAGGCTAGCCAGCACCTCAGCCAGGTGTCATCTTAATCAAATAGACTATCACCTGGAAGAAGGGTGTGAGTGAGAAATTTACATTTTGGCAATGGAACAGCTGGGGGATCCCATGTAACAGACTGGCTTTCGCCTGAATCCCAGCTGGAGATGATTCTCAAAGAGGAGGATAAGATATAAAAATGAGGAACAGAGGCCTCAAATCACCTCTCCTCATGGCATTAACAACATTTGAAAGACAAAAGAAGCATCATTGAACTGGGGGAGTGGTCCTGGCTGAGAGATCCAGCTAGACTCCTGTGAGAAAAACCTTTTTGCTTCAAGTTCACTTAGCTTGTTAAGTTAGGTATTTGTGTTTTACCTTTTATTTCTTTGTAATCAGTTCTGACTTTTATGCCTCATTACCTGTAATACTTAAAATCTATCTTTCTGTAGTTCATAAACTTGTTGTATTGTTTTATCTAAACCATTGTGTGTTTGGATTGAAGTGTTTGGAAACCTCCATTTGAGATAACAGTGTTTGTGCATATCATTTTCTACTAATGAAATGATGGACTTTCTATGAGCTTGTATTGTCCAGAAGGAAAGAACTGGGCAGTACAAGATGCACATTTCTGGGTTCCAGTCTGTGACTGAGAGTTTTCTTGTGTCTCTGTGCAATATAATTCAGGAGTGGCATATAATTCAGCTGTGAGTGATTTTGCATGCTAGAGGCTGTGTGTGAACAGACCAAGAGTGGTGGTTTCCACAACAAAGCATTGTAAAAGGCACCCCAAGTTGAGAATTGAGGGGACACAGCTGTTCAACAGTCCAGATGGTATGCAGGGGAACATCACACATGGTCATAGTGACAGGCTGGGAAAAGGATCTTTGCAGCAGTAAGAATGGATATGAGCAGGGCAAGGTTGCATTTGTTGAGGCCAGAGAGAACCATGTTGCTGTAAGAAAGAAAGGAGATGATGAGAGCCTGGGCAAGAGATTTAGCTACATAGGGCAGTAGTGAGCAACCTGCGGCCAAGGGGCCGCATGCTACCAGTCAGGGTAATCTGCTGGCAGGCCACAAGACAGTTTATTTACATTGGCACCGCCGCCTGCAGCTCCCAGTGCCCGTGGTTTGCTGTTCCCAGCCAATGGGAGCTGCAGGAAGTGGCAAGGGGCACAGGTTGCCCACCACTGGCATAAGGGGATAGGAAAGGCTGTATCTTAGAGACATCACGCTGAAGGAAAAAGCATAATTTTTTAGACATAGTCTCGTCATTAGAGGCCTGAGTCTAAGATGATGGTCTGGTTACAGGCCTGAGTGACAGGCAGAATGTTGGTGTTGTCAACAATGACTGAGAAAGGAGGTAGTGGGGAGAATTTGGAGGGGACAATTAAGAGCTCTGTTTTTGCCATTTTGAGCTTGAGCTGACAGCTAGACATCCACGAGGAGCTGTCAGGGAGGCTTAGTTTGGACAGAAGGAGATAGGTCTGGAGTAGAGAGGTAAATTTGTGAATCATCAGCACAAGAGATGGGAGTTGAATTTGTGTTTGCAGATGAGATTACCCAGAGATAGGGTGTAGAGGGAGAAGTTAAAGGCATCAAGGACAGAACCCTGTGGAACCCACACAGAAAGTTGGAGGGGAGGATAAGGATGATTTTCTGAAGGACATGTTGAAGGAGAGATTAGAGAGGCAGGAGTAGAACCAGGAGAGGACTCAGTAATGGAAGCCAAGGGAGGACAGGATTTCAAGAAGAACATGGTTGGCCATGTGAAAGGCAGCTGACAGGTCAAGCAGGATGAAGATGGGGTGCTGAGCTTTGGCTAGGAAGAAATTTTTAGAGACTTTGGTGAGAATGATTTCAGTGGCGTACAAGGGGCAGAAACCAGATTGGAGGGAGTCCGGCATGGAATTGGAAGAGAGGAAGTCCAAACAGCCATTGTACACAGCACATTCAATGAGCTAAGAGATGAAAGGAGAAAGCAGGTGGGGTGGTAGTTGGAGAGGCAAGTGGGGACAATGGTTGGCTTTTTAAGATGGGAGAAACTAAAGCATGTTTGTAATGTGAGGGGAAAGAGCCAAAGGAAGGGTGACCAGATGTCCCGATTTTATAGGGACAGTCCCAATTTTGGGGGCTTTTTCTTATCATAGAATCATAGAATCATAGAATATCAGGGTTGGAAGGGACCCCAGAAGGTCATCTAGTCCAACCCCCTGCTCAAAGCAGGACCAATTCCCAGTTAAACCATCCCAGCCAGGGCTTTGTCAAGCCTGACCTTAAAAACCTCTAAGGAAGGAGATTCTACCACCTCCCTAGGTAACGCATTCCAGTGTTTCACCACCCTCTTAGTGAAAAAGTTTTTCCTAATATCCAATCTAAACCTCCCCCACTGCAACTTGAGACCATTACTCCTCGTTCTGTCATCTGCTATCATTGAGAACAGTCTAGAGCCATCCTCTTTGGAACCCCCTTTCAGGTAGTTGAAAGCAGCTATCAAATCCCCCCTCATTCTTCTCTTCTGCAGGCTAAACAATCCCAGCTCCCTCAGCCTCTCCTCATAACTCATGTGTTCCAGTCCCCTAATCATTTTTGTTGCCCTTCGCTGGACTCTCTCCAATTTATCCACATCCTTCTTGTAGTGTGGGGCCCAAAACTGGACACAGTACTCCAGATGAGGCCTCACCAATGTCGAATAGAGGGGAACGATCACGTCCCTCGATCTGCTCGCTATGCCCCTACTTATACATCCCAAAATGCCATTGGCCTTCTTGGCAACAAGGGCACACTGCTGACTCATATCCAGCTTTTCATCCACTGTCACCCCTAGGTCCTTTTCCGCAGAACTGCTGCCTAGCCATTTGGTCCCTAGTCTGTAGCTGTGCATTGGGTTCTTCCGTCCTAAGTGCAGGACTCTGCACTTATCCTTATTGAACCTCATCAGATTTCTTTTGGCCCAATCCTCCAATTTGTCTAGGTCCTTCTGTATCCTATCCCTCCCCTCCAGCGTATCTACCACTCCTCCCAGTTTAGTATCATCCGCAAATTTGCTGAGAGTGCAATCCACACCATCCTCCAGATCATTTATGAAGATATTGAACAAAACCGGCCCCAGGACCAACCCTTGGGGCACTCCACTTGATACCGGCTGCCAACTAGACATGGAGCCATTGATCTCTACCCGTTGAGCCCGACAATCTAGCCAGCTTTCTACCCACCTTATAGTGCATTCATCCAGCCCATACTTCCTTAACTTGCTGACAAGAATACTGTGGGAGACCATGTCAAAAGCTTTGCTAAAGTCAAGAAACAATACATCCACTGCTTTCCCTTCATCCACAGAACCAGTAATCTCATCATAAAAGGCGATTAGATTAGTCAGGCATGACCTTCCCTTGGTGAATCCATGCTGGCTGTTCCTGATCACTTTCCTCTCATTCAAGTGCTTCAGGATTGATTCTTTGAGGACCTGCTCCATGATTTTTCCAGGGACTGAGGTGAGGCTGACTGGCCTGTAGTTCCCAGGATCCTCCTTCTTCCCTTTTTTAAAGATTGGCACTACATTAGCCTTTTTCCAGTCATCCGGGACTTCCCCGGTTCGCCACGAGTTTTCAAAGATAATGGCCAATGGCTCTGCAATCACAGCCGCCAATTCCTTCAGCACTCTCGGATGCAACTCGTCCGGCCCCATGGACTTGTGCACGTCCAGCTTTTCTAAATAGTCCCTAACCACCTCTATCTCCACAGAGGGCTGGCCATCTCTTCCCCATTTTGTGATGCCCAGCGCAGCAGTCTGGGAGCTGACCTTGTTAGTGAAAACAGAGGCAAAAAAAGCATTGAGTACATTAGCTTTTTCCACATCCTCTGTCACTAGGTTGCCTCCCTCATTCAGTAAGGGGCCCACACTTTCCTTGGCTTTCTTCTTGTTGCCAACATACCTGAAGAAACCCTTCTTGTTACTCTTGACATCTCTGGCTAGCTGCAACTCCGGGTGCGATTTGGCCCTCCTGATATCATTCCTACATGCCCGAGCAATATTTTTATACTCTTCCCTGGTCATATGTCCAACCTTCCACTTCTTGTAAGCTTCTTTTTTATGTTTAAGATCCGCTAGGATTTCACCATTAAGCCAAGCTGGTCGCCTGCCATATTTACTACTCTTTCGACTCATCGGGATGGTTTGTCCCTGTAACCTCAACAGGGATTCCTTGAAATACAGCCAGCTCTCCTGGACTCCTTTCCCCTTCATGTTAGTCCCCCAGGGGATCCTGGCCATCCATTCCCTGAGGGAGTCGAAGTCTGCTTTCCTGAAGTCCAGGGTCCGTATCCTGCTGCTTACCTTACTTCCCTGCGTCAGGATCCTGAACTCAACCAACTCATGGTCACTGCCTCCCAGATTCCCATCCACTTTTGCTTCCCCCACTAATTCTACCCGGTTTGTGAGCAGCAGGTCAAGAAAAGCGCCCCCCCTAGTTGGCTCCTCTAGCACTTGCGCCAGGAAATTGTCCCCTACGCTTTCCAAAAACTTCCTGGATTGTCTATGCACCGCTGTATTGCTCTCCCAGCAGATATCAGGAAAATTAAAGTCACCCATGAGAATCAGGGCATGTGATCTAGTAGCTTCCGTGAGCTGCTGGAAGAAAGCCTCATCTACCTCATCCCCCTGGTCCGGTGGTCTATAGCAGACTCCCACCACTACGTCACTCTTGTTGCACACACTTCTAAACTTAATCCAGAGACACTCAGGTTTTTCTGCAGTTTCGTACCAGAGCTCTGAGCAGTCATACTGCTCCCTTACATACAGTGCTACTCCCCCACCTTTTCTGCCCTGCCTGTCCTTCCTGAACAGTTTATAACCATCCATGACAGTACTCCAGTCATGTGAGTTATCCCACCAAGTCTCTGTTATTCCGATCACGTCATAGTTCCTTGACATCACCAGGACCTCCAGTTCTCCCTGTTTGTTTCCAAGGCTTTCTATATATAGCCTTATATAGGCACATATTACTCCCCACCTCCTGTTCCCATGTTTCACACTTGCTGTCTGGTCACTCTAGCCAGAGGAGAGTGAAAGGTTAGGGAGAGAGTAAGGGAGGGGATGAGAGTAGGTGCGAGGGAGATCAGGAGTTACTGGGGCAAGTGGAGGGGTTAGAGGATGACAAGAGAAAAGAAACTTCTGTATCTATGACTGAAGAGGAGGAGACAGTTGTAGGAGGGCAAGAGAAGGCAAGCTGAAGGAGAGGGGCAAAGTCGTGTTTTATTTTGTCAATTTTCTCTTGGAAGATTTTGGTGAGATCCTGTGCAGAAAGTGAAGTGGAGGTAGAAGGAGGGGAGGTTTTGAGGAAAAGGCGGCTGGGATTGAGGACATGGGATACAATTAAATTGGAATAGAGTTGTTCAGCTAGGAAGAAGGTAGAACTGAAGTAGGAGAGAACTAATTTGCAGTGGAGGAAGTCAGCCTGGTTGCAAGTTTTTTGCCAGAGATGTTCTGCAACACAAGCACAGGAGAGGAGGAAGCAGATATTGGGATGAGCTAGGGGTTGGGAATGCTGACCTTACAATGGGAGAGAGGGGAAAAGAGTCAAGAATGGAGGAGAGTGAAGCATGGAGAGAGTCAACAACCATATCAATGGAAGAAAGGGAAGTGAGAGTGGGGAGGAGAGAGCTGAGAGTAGGTGAGGAGGCACAGAAAGGCCGAATGACAGGACATAAGGGAGGAGGCTGATGGGTGATGTTGAAGAAGACCAGCTGGTGGTCCGAGAGAGGCAACTCAGCAACAGATGAATCAGAGAGCAGTCCTTGGTGAAGACCAACTCTCGGGAATGACCATTTTGATGAGTGGGAGAGTTGAACCATAGCTGCAGGTTGAATGAAGAAGTGAGGGTGAGGGAACATACAGCTAAGGGGTTGGGTGGTTCATCAACATGGAAGTGAAGTCTCTGAGGGTGAGGGGTGGGATATTGAAAGGAGAGAAAGTGGGAGAGCCATGAGTTGAAATCAGAGAGGATGGCAGATGGTAAATGACAGCAACATGGAGGGGGAAAGGAGAAAAGAGATGGATGCAGTGCTGTTCAAAAGATGGGAGTGGGAAGGGAGAGGAAGGAGAGTTGAAAGCTGAAGGATTGGGAGAGGAGAAGCCTCGATCTGATCCAGGGTGGAGAGTGTGAAAGGCAAGGCCTCCATAAGAAAGAGCAGCTGCAGCGGCAATATCAGATGAAGGGATACAGGTCTCTGACAGACAAGAGGGGGATGGAGTGAGATATAAGGAGGCTCTGGATGGTTGTGAATTTCTGAGAGAAGAAGTGGAAGTTCCAGAGACAGGAGAGGGATGGGGGTGAAGTTAGGAATGGTGGTAGCAAGGTGTCATTTGGAAGTCCTGAACAGTGAAGTCTTATTTAGCCATAGAACAGAGGCAGCATGGAGGGCAGTAGCAATGCAAGATTCCTGGCTCTGCCCCGCGAATGCTCAACCTTATTCTGGAGGGATCCTCATCTCCAATTCTGCTGGCTTTACAGTCAGTTTCCCACTGCTGCTGCTGTGCCTGAGGATACCCCACTCTCATTGGCTGTTCCCCATTGTGGAAGGCCTCAAAATGCCACCCAAATAGTACCAAATTTAGGCCCCAGTCCTGCAAAAAGAAGCACATGTGCTGAACCTCACAGGCAGTGAGTACTCCCACTGACTTCAATAGGACTTATTCACAGTGCATAACGATCAGCACATGCAAAAGTCTTTGCAGGACTGGGGCCTCAATGAAGTTTTTAAAAAGAGACAAATGGTATTAAAGCACTCCAAAATAGCACTTATGGATAGGGGGAAGTGGTAGAGGTGGTATATCTTGACTTTAGTAAGGCTTTTGATACTGTCTTGAATGACCTTCTGATAAACAAACTAGGGAAATACAACCTAGATGGAGCTCCTATAAGGTGGGTGCATAACTGGTTGGAAAATCATTCCCAGAGAGTAGTTATCAGTGGTTCACAGTCATGCTGAAAGGGCATAACAAGTGGAGTCTCTTAGGGATCAGTTCTGGGTGCGGTTCTGTTCAGTATCTTCATCAATGATTTAGATAGAATCATAGAATATCAGGGTTGGAAGGGACCCCAGAAGGTCATCTAGTCCAACCCCCTGCTCAAAGCAGGACCAATTCCCAGTTAAATCATCCCAGCCAGGGCTTTGTCAAGCCTGACCTTAAAAACCTCTAAGGAAGGAGATTCTACCACCTCCCTAGGTAACGCATTCCAGTGTTTCACCACCCTCTTAGTGAAAAAGTTTTTCCTAATATCCAATCTAAACCTCCCCCACTGCAACTTGAGACCATTACTCCTCGTTCTGTCATCTGCTATCATTGAGAACAGTCTAGAGCCATCCTCTTTGGAACCCCCTTTCAGGTAGTTGAAAGCAGCTATCAAATCCCCCCTCATTCTTCTCTTCTGCAGGCTAAACAATCCCAGCTCCCTCAGCCTCTCCTCATAACTCATGTGTTCCAGTCCCCTAATCATTTTTGTTGCCCTTCGCTGGACTCTCTCCAATTTATCCACATCCTTCTTGAAGTGTGGGGCCCAAAACTGGACACAGTACTCCAGATGAGGCCTCACCAATGTCGAATAGAGGGGAACGATCACGTCCCTCGATCTGCTCGCTATGCCCCTACTTATACATCCCAAAATGCCATTGGCCTTCTTGGCAACAAGGGCACACTGCTGACTCATATCCAGCTTCTCGTCCACTGTCACCCCTAGGTCCTTTTCCGCAGAACTGCTGCCTAGCCATTCGGTCCCTAGTCTGTAGCTGTGCATTGGGTTCTTCCGTCCTAAGTGCAGGACCCTGCACTTATCCTTATTGAACCTCATCAGATTCCTTTTGGCCCAATCTTCCAATTGGTCTAGGTCCTTCTGTATCCTATCCCTCCCCTCCAGCGTATCTACCACTCCTCCCAGTTTAGTATCATCCGCAAATTTGCTGAGAGTGCAATCCACACCATCCTCCAGATCATTTATGAAGATATTGAATAAAACCGGCCCCAGGACCGACCCTTGGGGCACTCCACTTGATACCGGCTGCCAACTAGACATGGAGTCAAGATAATGGCATAGAGAGTACACTTATAAAGTTTGTGGACGATACCAAGCTGGGAGCAGTTGCAAGAGCTTTGGAGGATCAAATTAAAATTCAAAATGATCTGGACAAACTGGAGAAATGGTCTGAAGTAAACAGGATGAAATTCAATAAGGACAAATATGAAGTAGTCTACTAAGGAAGGAACAATCAGTTGCACACGTACAAAATGGGAAATGACTGCCCAGGAATGAGTACTGCAGAAAGGGATCTGGGGGTCATAGTGGACCACAAGCTAAATATGAGTCAACAGTGTAACGCTGTTGCCCCAAAAAAAAAAAAAAAAAAAAAAGCAAACATCATTCTGGGAAGTATTAGCAGGAGTATTGTAAGGAAGACATGAGATATCAAATACCTCCTCATTCTTCTCTTCCGCAGACTAAACAATTCCAGTTCCCTCAGCCTCTTCTCATAAGTCATGTGTTCCAGTCCCTAATCATTTTTGTTGCCCTCCGCTGGATGCTTTCCAATTTTTCCACATTCTTCTTGTAGTGCGGGGCCCAAAATCTCCATCACTGGGGATTTTTAAGAGCAGGTTGGACAAATACCTGTCAGAGATGGTCTAGATAACACTTAGGGCATGTCTACACTTACCTCTGGAGCAATCAATCCAGCAGGGGTCGATTTATCGCGTCTAGTGAAGACAAGATAAATTGACCGCCAAGCGCTCTCGTGTCAACTCCTGTACTCCACCAGAGCGAGCGGCGCAGGTGGAGTCAATGTGGGAGTGTCAGCAGTCGACTTACCGAAGTGAAGACACCAGGATAAGTAGATCTAAGTATGTCGACTTCAGCTACGTTATTCATATACCTGAAGTTGCGTAACTTAGATCGATCCCCGCCCCCCCAATGTAGACCAGGCCTTAGTCCTGCCTTGAGTGCAGGGGACTGGACTAGATGACCTCTCGAGGTCCCTTCTAGTTCTATGATTCGAGGAAAAGGCAAATCTATTTGACAGTTTACTTTTCTTTAATCTCTTAAAGACTCACTGATGTATCAGTGAAGACATTAACTTTCAAAGCAATACATATGATTGTGTATGCTAGCTCACTCTTTTCTTCTCTTGTTTTTGAGTACTGTAGTTGCATTTCCATGAAAGGACCTTTATTTTTTAAGAGCTCATCTGTTAGTGCTGTCTGTATCCCACTTGAGGTCATAATCTACTTTTGGCAATTTAATCATTTCCACAGCAACTAGTTGTGTTGTCCTGGCAGGATTATGACCTCAGGCTAGGAATAAACCACAAGAGAATAGATGAATGTTTAAAGAAGAAAGATTCTGTTTTCATGTAAATCTCCCTGGGGATTAAAAAAAGCAGTGTACGGTAGTAGATGAATTATGGGCTCTTTTCTGGAAGCAAAAATCATCACTTTAAAGGGAACTGGATGGTTCAGGTGATTGGCAATGAGACTATAGATCTTTCATTTCCAGATAGCTGATTCCAAACCATCCCTGGCTGGCAGTAACTGAAAGCTGTTGGTTGATGGCTTCTGTACAAAGACTTTTGTGGTCTTATCCAATTCCAAATGGATAGGGCCCCAATCCTGCAAAGCCTTACCTTCATACTCAACTTTATCGGAATTAGTGGCACTAGCAGATGTTTAAAGTTAAGCATGTGCATAAGGCTTTGCAGCATTGAGGCCTACGTATGCACATAATCATCAGTCTCTGAAGAAGCCAGAGATTGAATGGGTTATGGCAGTGGTGGGCAACTTGGCAGTGGTTGGCAACTGCCCACTGCCCATCAGGGTAATCCGCTGGTGGGCTGCGAAACAGTTTGTTTACATTGGCATGGCCGCCTGCAGTTCCTAGTGGCCGTGTTTTGCCATTCCTGGCCAATGGGAGCTGTGGGAAGCAGATTACCCTGACAGCTGGCAGGCAGCCCATGGGCTGCAGGTTGCCCACCTCAGTGTTACGGAGACTGAACTACTCTATGAAGCTTCAAGGTGCTCCTGCTGGCTAGGAATTGAAGCACAGTGGCAAGTTAGTGTTAGGGGAAGCTTCTGATGTTGCCCACACAGGTACCCACAAAGACAGAAGGTCTCAATATGCAGGGCTGCCAGGCTAGTTTTTCACCAGTTCAACTAAGTTTTTCAAAGTGCTGTTTTATTTAGCAATCCAAAATAATCAGCAAAAAAAAGAGCTCCAAAATCACCCGCAGCTTCTCCTACACATCACAGAAAACACTTTAAAGATTCCTTTAAGAGCAAGTTTAAAGTTAGGGAAACGGTGATAGAACTGCACTCTCCTCACAATGAACTCAACAGATTCCTTCTAAAGTGCTTCAAAATATTCAACCATTCAAAAGAGAAATCTGTCACACATCTGTTTCTTTAGAAATGTCCACTCCATTAAGAGTTTCCCAATGTGACTATAATTAGAATGCTCTCTGAATAGAATTTATTTCAAAGTTTTCCATGAGAGGACCAGAGAGTCTTTTTTTTTTACTCTTGTTCAAATAAGAAATTCTTCTGAGCACAGGAAGCCTCAATTCTGAATGATATTAAAAACCATTACAGAAGTTGTAATGTGCATAACAACACTTTAATGTCTTGGTTCTTTAAAGAAAAACTACAGTCATTAGTTATTATACTTTAGGTACTATAGTTAAATACAAATATTATTAATGCATTTCTATTCTACAAAAGGGTCATGTAAAATTAACAACTTGTGCTAACTTCAGTGTGTGTATGTATGTGTGTGTTGTAACAGGGTCAGGCCAGATGGCTACAGGAGAGTGATCCTACTGGGATCCAGGAAGTGGGCGGGCAGACGCCCACCCACTGCAAAAGGACCTCCCCAGCCAAAGGAGAGGATCCACATGACTTGGAAGCCAAATGATTCCAGGGGACAATTAATGAGATAACAGGGACAGGAGTGAGGTCAAAGGGTCAAACGAAGGGAACCTGATGGGGACACCAAGCAGAGAACCCAGGACAGTGCCCACTGCTCCTTGAAGGCGTCCAGGAAGCCAGTAGACATCGCCCAGAGGAACTCTGCCTGGATGCATGAGCGGACGGAGGATGGGAAATGGGATCTCCTGTGACTGTGGGGCCTATCAGCCAACCTCCTCTCCCCAGTTTTATAGATGGCCATTTTAGCCAGAGCTAGGAGGAGGTTGACCAGGAGGTCCTGTGACTGTGGGGCCATGGATAGGGAGTGCATAGATAAGAAGGTGGGGGGAAAAGTGCAACCAAAAATGTAACAGAATGTCTAAGAGGAGCTGGAATAGGTGCTGCAACCTGGCGCACTCCAGGTAAACATACGCCAGGGTCTCCCTCATGCCGCAAAAGGGGCAGGTGTCCAGGACGGGGGTGAACCGCACCAAGTGCATGCCCACGCTTATGGCTTCATGAAGGAGCCACCAACTGATATCCCCGGCGGGGCTCGGGACCAGGTGGAATACAGGAGAGTGATAGAAGGTAGCTATATTAGCCCCAGATTAAGCAGGTCGCTTTTCCCTGGGTAAGGTAACAGAGGCGGTTCCAGAACAATCAGGAACTTGCTGGAACCAATTAAGGCAGGCAGGCTAATTAGGACACCTGGAGCCAATTAAGAAGCTGCTAGAATCAATTAACACAGGCAGGCTAATCAGGGCACCTGGTTTAAAAAAGACCTCACTTCAGTCAGTGAGGGGTGCGCAAGGAGCTGAGAGTGAGAGGGTGTGCTGCTGGAGGACTGAGGAGTACAAACGCTATCTGGCATCAGGAAGAAGGTCCTGCGGTGAGGATAAAGAAGGTGTTGGGAGAAGGCTATGGGGAAGTAGCCCAGGGAGTTGTAGCTGTCACACAGCTGTTACAAGAAACACTGTAGACAGCTGTGAACCACAGGGCCCTGTTGTGGAACCCAGAGTAGAGGGCTGGCCTGGGTTCCCCCCATCTCCCCAACTCCCTATTGGATATAGGAGGAGTTGTCCTGGACTGCAGGTCCCACCAGAGGGGAAGGTTCTTGGCCTGTCCCCCAACCCACTAGGTGGATCAGCTGAGACTGTGGGGATTGTTCTCCTTCTGTTTCCCCATGCTGGCCAGTGATGAGGTTAGCTGAGTGAATGGCAGGTTTGAGCCACTAGCAAAAGTGGCCAAACTGAGGGCTGCCGTAATCTCTGAGGCGAGCAAATCCATCAGTAAGTGCAGGATCCATCAAGGCAGAGGAGGAACTTTGTCACAGTGTATATAGATAGCCCTTCGGAACCCAAACAACTCTGGGATAATGAGTTTGACTATAAAAGTGGCAAATAGTCCCATGGCACCTTATAGACTAACAGATGTATTGGAGCGTAAGCTTTCGTGGGTGAATACCCACTTCGTCGGATGCATGTAGTGGAAATTTCCAGAGGCAGATCTAAATATGCAAGCAAGAATCAGGCTAGGGATAATGAGGTTAGTTCAATCAGGGAGGATGATGCCCTCTTCTAGCAGTTGAGGTGTGAACACCAAGGGAGGAGAAACTGCTTTTGTAGCTGGCTAGCCAGTCAGTCTTTGTTTAATCCTGAGCTGATGGTGTCAAATTTGCAAATGAACTGAAGCTCAGCAGTTTCTCTTTGAAGTCTGGTCCTGAAGCTTTTTGCTGCAGGATGGCTACCTTTAAATCTGCTAGTGTGTGTCCAGGGAGGTTCAAGTGTTCTCCTACAGGTGTTTATATATTGCCATTCCTAATATCTGATTTGTGTCCATTTATCCTTTTACATAGGGACTGTCCAGTTTGGCCGATGTACATAGCAGAGGGGCATTGCTGGCACATGATGGTGTATATTACATTGGTGGACGTGCAGGTGAATGAACCGGTGATGGTGTGGCTGATCTGGTTAGGTCCTGTGATGGTGTCGCTGGTGTAGATATGTGGGCAGAGTTGGCATTGAGGTTTGTTGCATGGATTGGTTCCTGAGTTAGAGTTACTTTGGTGCGGTGTGTAGCTGCTAGTGAGAACATGCTTCAGGTTGGTGGGTTGTCTGTGGGCGAGGACTGGCCTGCCTCCCAAGGCCTGTGAAAGTGAGGGATTGTTGTCCAGGATGGGTTGTAGATCACTAATGATGCATTGGAGAGGTTTTAGCTAAGGACTTTATGTGGTGGCCAGTGGAGTTTGACTATATATTCCAGCACATGCATTATCAATGGTAACTCTAATTAAATTCCTGTTGTGATACCAAACTCTGCCTTCACTTATACTTGTGCTTAACCCTGGAAGACAACTTGGTTGCACAGGTGTAAATGAGGATAGAATTTAGCTTACAGAATCTTAATTAGTGGTATGTTTAAAAAAGCCAAAACAAACAAAACAAAACCACAGAAAAGTTTGACTTTCAGATCCCAGGCTGAGTTTGCAGAACTGGCCGTTAGTCAAAATATCTCTGTTTCTGCACTGAGCATATTTGAGCTGGTTCACTAACAGACTAATCTTTACAAAGTAACTGCAATTTTCAAAAATTAATTTAATAGATTTTAGAAATACATGTCATCCTACCTTTCTGTCTGTACTATAAATGGCACTACTGTCTCTCTCAGTGGTAGAGGACATGTGACAATGCTTTGGGCTGGGAAGTAGGTTAACAGTAAGGAGTTCGCAAAAAGAAAAGGAGTACTTGTGGCACCTTAGAGACTAACCAATTTATTTGAGCATAAGCTTTCGTGAGCTACAGCTCACAAGTACTCCTTTTCTTTTTGCGAATACAGACTAACACGGCTGTTACTCTGAAACCAGTAAGGAGTTAAATCCTGGCCCTGTTGAAGTCACTCCCAGAAATAACAGATCTTACCTAACAGCAACCTGAAAGAATCTTTGTCTTTCCCATGCATTCCATTGATAGGGTTACCAAGGCCAATCAGAGGGCAGGCCAGGAGGGCCAGTTGGCCTGGGCCTCAAGCTCAAAGGGGGCCTCAAATTTAGACACTTGTTAATTTTTTGGCATTTGATAAGTTTTGCAACTTGTTTTTATGCACATCCCTATTGGACCAAAATGTGACACACTCTCTCAGCTTACAGGTTTCAGAGTAACAGCCGTGTTAGTCTGTCTTTGCAAAAAGAAAAGGAGTACTTGTGGCACCTTAGAGACTAACCAATTTATTTGAGCATGAGCTTTCGTGAGCTACAGCTCACTTCATCGGATGCATACCGTGGAAACTGCAGTAGACATTATATACACACAGAGACCATGAAACAATACCCCCTCCCACCCCACTGTCCTGCTGGTAATAGCTTATCTAAAGTGATCATCAAGTTGGGCCATTTCCAGCACAAATCCAGGTTTTCTCACCCTCCGCCCCACCACACACAAACTCACTCTCCTGCTGGTAATAGCCCATCCAAAGTGACCACTTTCTTCACAATGTGTATGATAATCAAGGTGGGTCATTTCCAGCACAAATCCAGGTTCTCTCACTCCCTCACCCCCCTCCAAAAACCACACACACAAACTCACTCTCCTGCTGGTAATAGCTTATCAAAAGTGACCACTCTCCCTACAATGTGCATGATAATCAAGGTGGGCCATTTCCAGCACAAATCCAGGTTTTCTCACCCCCCCACCCCCATACACACACAAACTCACTCTCCTGCTGGTAATAGCTTATCTAAAGTGATCATCAAGTTGGGCCATTTCCAGCACAAATCCAGGTTTTCTCACCCTCCGCGCCCTCCCCCCCCCCACACACAAACTCACTCTCCTTCTGGTAATAGCTTATCCAAAGTGACCACTCTCCCTACAATGTGCATGGTAATCAAGGTGGGTCATTTCCAGCACAGATCCAGGCTTTCTCACCCCCCCCTTTTTCCGGGGGACACACACACACACACACATAAACTCACTCTCCTGCTGGCAATAGCTCATCCAAACTGACCACTCTCCAAGTTTAAATCCAAGTTTAACCAGAACGTCTGGGGGGGGGTGGGTAGGAAAAAGCAAGGGGAAATAGGCTACCTTGCATAATGACTTAGCCACTCCCAGTCTCTATTTAAGCCTAAATTAATAGTATCCAATTTGCAAATGAATTCCAATTCAGCAGTTTCTCGCTGGAGTCTGGATTTGAAGTTTTTTTGTTGTAAGATAGTGACCTTCATATCGGTGATTGCGTGACCAGAGAGATTGAAGTGTTCTCCGACTGGTTTATGAATGTTATAATTCTTGACATCTGATTTGTGTCCATTTATTCTTTTACGTAGAGACTGTCCAGTTTGACCAATGTAAATGGCGGAGGGGCGTTGCTGGCACATGATGGCATATATCACATTGGTGGATATGCAGGAGCAGCAAATTTAAGCAAATAAGATGTGATTTGGTAAAAGACATAATTTTTTTGTTAACTGATATAAATTTTATCATATTAAAGAGCTAAAAATGTTCATAAATACTAATAAAAATATATCAGTTCTGATGGCACAAGATTAGACTGTGATGAACGTGTCCTCTCAGATCAACTGATTATATAAACAAACCACTACTAGTGGCTGGGTGCTGGATCAAGTGTGTGTTGAAAGGTAGAGAATTGTTACATTTTAGTGTCTTTATAGTTTTATGTCTAGTTGACTAAGGAATTATTTATGTTTGAGAATTCCTCATTATCATCTTCATACGGTAGCTAAAAGAGGTGACCGGTTGGTTGGTGGAGCCCTAGCTTGGTAGCTTGGCCATCATCATAGGCTTTCATAGTCTATAGGCCCAGATTCAAGGTGAAAATTTGTGAGGACAATCTTGTACAGTGAGTTTTGTGAGGACACAAATTTGAAATTTTTGGACATTATCCCTCTGTCTCTATCCATGTCTGTGTTTTATTTATATATATATTTATATGTCATCCCTTTGTCTTCAGCTCAGCCTGTTATATTATACTTTGCGTGCTTGAGTTTTGATTCAGTGATGATAATAACCTGTCTGACCATTTCATTTTGTGTTCTTAATTAATATTCCTTTGTTTTAAGTCTTTTCAGCATTTGTGTACCATTCAGCATTTGTGTACATGTTTACAGTAGAAGATTTCAAGTGTAGATAATCTACTTATTTACAGCAGAATATTTCAGGTATGGATAGATCACTATGAAGAGGAGATTTGAAAGTGGTGCAAGCAAGAGATGGCAAAAACAACTGAATGAAGCAGCATCTAAGAGCTCAAAGCCAATAACTTCATTTCTCAAGCCACTGGAAAACACATCTTACCCAACAAACAATGCTACAGATAATGAAAACTCTGCAACTGCAACAGGTGATATTTCAATGCCAGTACCTGAACATGAGGACAGTAGTCAAGAAGATGTGCCAGCAGTAACAGATGCAGCTGAAGATCCTGTGTACGATCAAGAAACTCAACAGCAACAAGAAGATGCATATCTTACACAGCAAGAGCAATTCATGAGTACTACAGGTTTGACTGTGACTGACATTGGAATTATTGACCAGAGCAATGCTGCCCAAATGCAATCTTTTCTTCAAATTAATTGTTTTGAAATTCCAAGTAACATTTCACGAAATGCTGATAATCATGCTTTCCCTACTCGTCTGCTGACAAAAACTCTTCCAAACGGTGAGACCTACACAAGAGACTGGTTATGCTGGAGTACGGAAAAACAATCTCTGTACTGTGCACCCTGCTTCATTTTGAACAAAAGTGCTGAAAGTGCATCAGTTCTCTCTGATCAATCAGGGTGGAGCATCAACAGAGGTTGGAGGAAGTTGAAAGACCGAATGCCATCACATGAGAGTTCAACATCACACAAAGAAAACTATGTTGCATGGAAATCAGCCAGTAGGGCAGCATCAGCTGAAAGTTCAGTTGAGAATTTACTCTTGACTGAACTTTCTACAGAAACTATAACTGGAAAAAACTCCTTGAGTGCATCCTGAATGTCATCCTTTTTCTTTCTGAGCAAGGATTGGTTTTCTTTGGTTCCAGTCAACATACTGGTGATTGTGCAAATGGAAACTTTCTAGGCTAAGTTGAGCTCCTCAGCAAACATGACCCATTTTTATCAGAGCATGTTAAACGTGTTCAAGAATCACAAGAGAGTCAAAAGTGCATGCAAGTCCATTATCTCTCCACACGCATACAAAATGAGTTTATTGAGCTATGTGGGTCATTTGTACAAACAATAATTCTTGATGAGATTTGAAATGCCAAGTATTTTTCAATCATTGTTGATGCCACTCCAGACTGTTCTCACAAGGAACAGACTACTATGGTTATTAGATATATTAAGATTGTAGACAGCTCAAAATTTTCAGTTGAAGGGTTTATGTTGTTTGATAATTTCACAAGAAAAACTGGAAAGGAAATTGCTGCTCGAGTACTAGCAATTCTAGAAGTTTTTAAGTTAGGCTTGACCAATGCAGACTTGAAAAATCTATGACAATGGATCTAATATGGCTGGGAAGTACAAAGGTGTACAAGCAGTTCTGCTTGAACATAATTCAAACTGTATTTTCTCCAGCTGTGGAAGCCACACACTAAACCTTGTAGGTGATGACTGTGCTGAATCATGCAAGGAGGCAATTACTTACTTTGGAACTGTTCAGCAAATGTACAATCTCTTCAGCAGCAGTCCACAAAGGTGGGAAATTCTGAAGCAGTATCTTCCTGTTTCACTGCATGGGATGTCCAAAACTAGATGGTCGGCACAGATTGATGGTGTTCAACCAGTTGCGCAGCATTTGAATTCAGTGAGAAAGGCTTTAAATGAGCTTGAATATCTCAATCTCACTGCACAGGCTTGAACTGAACTTCAGTTTATTCAGAAGCACATGTCCAAATTTGAATGCATTCTGATGTCATCTTTGTGGATGAAGTTACTTACAATGATCCACCAAACTAATCTGGTAATTGAAGTACGCAATGCTACACTTGATATTGAGAGGGATAACACTGAAAGTCTTATCAATGACATTCAACAGATTAGTGAACAATGGGAGGCGATCCTGACTGAATCCAATTAGTAGCACAGAATATTGGTATTTCATCTGAGTTCTCCACCAACCACAACTTATCTACTGAATCCGATGCCGAGCAGCATCATAGGGTCAATGTCTTCCTTGTCATCAATGACTCTATTCAATCAGGTCCTACACATCGATTTGAGTCACTGCGACTAATTTGTACCCTTTTTGGATTTCTTTGGCAGCTCAACAGACTGAGTAATGAAGATCTACTTTCTGCAGCTGAACAATTTCAGCAACAGTACAACAAAGAAATCTCAAAACATCTCAGTGATGAGGTCATCTTCCTCAAATGAATGTATTTCATGACCTTTAAATTCGGTTGCAAGCCAAAGGAATTGCTTCAGGAAATACTTGAACTTGGACTCTTTGGGGTGTTTCCTAATATCACAATTGCATTGTGTATTTTTGTCAGTTTGCCTGCATCAGTAGCTTCAGGTGAATGCACCTTCAACCTGTTGAAGCAGGTAAAGAACTATCACCGTTCCACTATTGGACAAGAGCGTTTGAATGGGCTCGCCATGCTTAATATCAACTGTGACATTGCACGAAATCTAGATTTTTTTTTCCTCCATAATTAGTGCATTTGCACAGAAAAAGGCTAGAAAAGCATTTGTTAAATAAAAAAAAATTCAAATTATGTCTTACTCTTTTTTTGGTGCCTTATTTTGTTTTCGTGTGTCATTTTTAATTTTTATTATGGCTAGGGGCCTCAAAAGCTGGAAGTGGGCCAGGCCACTCTAGACCTCTGAGAGGGCCTGAGGGTTACCACCTTTTTGAAATGCAAAAAACCCAACAACTAACAAACAAAAACTGGCACCTACCCCCCCAAACAAGGCAAGCCTGCGGCAACCCCAGCCCCCAACCACAAGGCAACTCTACAACCCCCTCTCCTTCAACAGCCACTTAGAGTATCTAGAGTTAACACATACAGATAAGATTGATAACATCATTTTCTTACCTTGATTGAGTTTCTCCAAGCTGCTTTGTTTGTGCCTGTCTTCACTGAGATTATTTTTTTCCAAACTGCATTGGTTCTATATTTTAACTATATACTTGAATGTATAGCCAGGCTCATCAAATACCAGCTAGGCGGTAACCCTGTTGTGCTACAGAGTGGCCAGTGGCCAGTAGAAGAGTGTTAGAAGGGAGCTCTGTAGAGGGAAGAAAGTTTGCTATAAATTAATTAGAGCACCTGAAGCCAGTCACATGATAAAAAAAACTTTGCTTCAATCAGACATGAGGGGGAGTTAAAGCAGAGAGGATTGGCGTTGAAGCAGAGAGGATTGGCATTGGAGCAAAGAGGATTGGCATTGGAGCAAAGAGCAGTCTGGAGGAGTTGAAACAGAGTGCATTGGTGTTGGAGCAAAGAGCAGTTTGGAGGGAAGCAGAGGAGAGTCTGGAGAAGTGCTGTGGTGGGCTAAGAAGACCAAGACCCTAGGTAAAGGGACACCTGGTTTGTGCAGAGGGAGGGCAGGAAGCCCCACAAGCTGAAGGGCAGGAGAGGGAAGTAGCCCAGGGGAAGGAACCACTAGTTCTAGTGGTTTACCACTATCCCTAGGGACCCTGGGCTGGAACCCGGAGTAGAGGGTGGGCCCGGGTCCCTCCCTCTCCACTCCCCTTCTCTAGGACACTAGTGGGGCAGTTAATACCCCAGTTCAGGGGCAAGAAATGGTGCCCAGAAACCCCCCCCACACCAAGAAGAGAAAGCGTGAGACCCATCATAGTAGTGCCGGTAATTTGCCACACTTATCCATTGGTAAGCTGCATTCCGTGTGCCTTAATTTAACAGAAAGCCCTTGTGATGAGGTACAAGGTGGGTGAGTCTCTTATTGGACGGACTTCTGTTGATGAGACTGGAGACAAGCTTTCGAGCCACACAGAGCTCTGCTTCAGGTCCATGTTGCATGAAAGCTCATCTCATTCACCAACAGAAGTTTGCCCAATGAAAGATATTACTTCACCCACCTTGTCTCTCAAATATCCTGGGACAAACACAGCTACAACTACGCTGCATACTTCTGATGAGGTGTGAGCAAAACATCATCTCCTGCTATGGCCAGGTCTTCACTAGAAACTTTTGCTGGTATTTCAGTGCTGCTAACCATGTGATTTCCCCCTCTCCCCGCAATAGTTCTACATTAGCAAAAACTGTAGTGTAGACATAGTTAAACTGGGAAAAAGTGTTTGTGCCAGTCACAACAGGATAAATGGCCCCTTAAATGAAATTAGGCCCACCTCTCTTGTTCCAGTCCAGATGTGCCCTAGTTTGAGGAGGACAGGGCTGCCCCTGGTAGTTAAACGAGAGACAGCCCAAGGGCACAGGAAAGCTCAGAACCTAGAGGAGGTGGAGGAGAAAGAAAGACAAACAAACCAACCCAGCTACCCACAAAGAACTCAGAAGAGCAGAACTGGTTTGAGATCTTCAGGAATGAGTTGCCCTTGAAGGATGGGGCAGTAACAGTTCCTCAGTGAGCAATGGAGCCAGATCAGACTGCTGAAAGCAGAAGATAGTCAGGGGTCACCCACAAAAAGGCTAGAGGGGCTGAAGACTGCGAAGGCAAAGCCTGCTGGCTCTCTGAGCTGGAGAGCTGAAGCCAGAGGGCTGTAGAGAGCTGAAGGTTAGAGAATGACTATGGGGATAAGCTGCTGATGTCTCTGGGTAAAAGCTGTAGCTATACCAAAGAAGGAAACAGGGCAGAGAACACCCTAGTCAGAGGGGGTGAGGTGAGGTGTGATAAGACATGTCAGAGTGATGAGGTGTGTTGATGGACTATTGGAACTTGAAATAAAAACTGTATTGTTTAGACTGTGCTGGGAAATTCTGGGTTATGGTTGTGGGACTTCTGTAATAAATTAATCCCACAAAAGGATATTTCTACTCTGAAAGCTTGTGTGGTGTTATTGAGGCCCCTGGAAGAGGGAAATGGAGGCAGGGGGTTTCATGCAGGGCCACCCTGAGGCTAAGAGGAGGCACTCTGGAGTTGGCCACCCTATGACACCAGTATAGCTTATTTTGTTTGAGGAACAAGGAAACCCCCTTTTTTTGGGGTGGGGGTGGGGGGCAGTTATAATCTACTGTGTGCTTATATTAGGAGGATTTGGTGGTATACCTATGCCAGTATGACTATACCAGCAAGCCTTTTCTAGTGTAAACTAGGCCTAAGGTACCTGGCGGCATCATTTACAGTTATATAGATCGGGGAAGTGTGACACAGTGAGAGAGATTTCCTGTGTCTAACCTACTCCATCAGACTTACTCATCCGATGAAGTGAGCTGTAGCTCACAAAAGCTTATGCTCAAATAAATTGCTTAGTCTCTAAGGTGCCACAAGTATTCCTTTTCTTTTTGCGAATACAGACTAACACGGCTGCTACTCTGAAACCTGTGATTCTTTCTTAATCTGTTTAAAGAAAATTATATTTAAGGCATGTTTTAATTTGTTTCATGAGTTAGTAAATGCATTTTTAATGATTTTTTTAATTAAATTTATTTTGTAATCAGATATAGTGATTAGAGTACCACTTACATTATTGAAGTGTTCCTTAATGTCTTTTTGATGTCCTTAAAATGTGAGAATGGTGGGAATCAGGAGCGGCAGAAGCTCCCTAAAAGTGGGGGTCCACCAGCACTCACTGTACTGGACCTAGGAGCTGAGTAGGAGCTAGCGAACTGGAATGCAAAAAGGGGGCTGTGAGAGGGGGAATTGAACCTGCATCTCCCACACCCCAGACAAGTGCTCTAACCACTGGGATAAAAGTTATAAAGTGGCACTACCATTGTTTCTTCTGGCAGCCAGTATTTGAATGGAACCTGAGCAGATAGGCAGCCTCGAAGCACACCTACTGGATTGGGCCCTACATGCAACATTGGCAGATGAATGCTCATCTTCCCCAAGGTTGTGAATCACTCCAGGGCTTTCTGGGGGAAATAGGCATCTGGACACTTTAGAGTAAGGGAGCAACATAGATGCCTAAGGAACTTTTACGTTGAAAACTTAGGTGCAGAGTGAGTTTATTCACTGACAGGGGTTGGTGGGAGTTCTGTGAATTAAAGTGGAGTCAAATCTGGAACTTAGGCATTTATGTACCTTTGTGGATCTGGACCTTACTGTTATCTTGAAACTGAATTTATAAATAAAAATAAGAAAATTGACTCAGTGCTATACATTAATTAGGCCGCATTGATAAGAAAGGGACACTACTGCCAGCCAGTTGGAAATTCCATTTGTGTCCATTGTTCCAAAAGAATATCAGAACATATTAGTCTGTAAACTGCCGGATTTCTCTGATGGATGAAGCACTCTTGAGTCTCATCTATGCTTGGAATTAGTTACCTTTTTTTTTTTAAGCCATCAGCGTAGCAGCGTCAGTGCAAACCCCTACTGTGAAGAAAGAAAACTGATATTTGCACTAGTGGACAGGGTGGTTTGATTTAAATCAAAATCACTAGTCAGGAAGACTCTATTTAATCATGGTTTTCTACATAAAAGTGCATTCTTGTTGGTTGTTATAACCTTTAATACATATTCTTCACAACCCAGAGGTAGATGTAGGTTTCATTTTTAGAAGGTACACACTATACATTTTTAAACAGTGATTTATTCTGAAAACTTTTCAGATTAGTTTTACAGCTATATCAGAAAATGAATGATTGGTTATTTCATTTACCAAAGGTAATTGAAGCAGATGTTTATGAAGTCATTGGGAGGTAAACTATCTCCAATTCACAGGCTAATCATTAATGTTTGAGGATTTTCTTGTCATGCTGTATTAGGAGGAGAACATCACCAGACAGACATGTAAATTGTTTTATTTAACAAAAACAACATTAAGTATTCTGGATTTTTTTCTTCAAACAGCAAACATATAATATTTTAACAAAATAAACATGTCCCTCACTTCTCATATTTATCTCCAGACTTCTTCTCCTTGTCCAGATCTATTCTGCCCCCAACAATCTTCTATTCATTGAATTTTTTGAAACTTTGCACTTTTACAGAGAGGTAAGGGATTGACTCTGAGAACACAAATTTGCAGAAGAACAATAGAGTTGAGGTCTGTTATTTCTCACCTCTCTATTTATTTAAAAACATTTTTGCTGTTAACAAGCATGTTACCTCTGGAGACACAAATTCAGAGTTTGAGAACTGCAAAACTAAGCATCTCTGATGGTATCTTCTAGACTGAGCACTGAGTCCCATTGGGTAGATAGAAAGATTAACCTAAATAATCTATACAGAAACCCCTGGAGCCCCATAAAATTGGGTCCCTAATCCATGATCTATTGGAACTCCTTTACAAAACTTCTCTTAAACATTACATGAATATATTGTCTCATACTACAGAATTTATAATCCCTATTCTATGGTGAGATATCTTTGAGCTATAATGTATCTTAATTAAAACTATCTTTAGATAAGTTTTTTCCTCAAAAAACATTATAAAAAAAATCCAATTTAAATAAAAAAATCTGATTTTTTTAAATCATTGATTTTTATCCACACTGCTAGTGGAGCTTATCCTGGTTTCAAGTGGGGTAAATTCTACTGGAGCAGATCATGACTTTCCTTGTGTACATCAGGGGTTTAAACTAATGCAGCTACACCAATGGCTAAAATTAATAGGCAGCAGGTTTAAAACAAACAAAAGGAAATATTTCTTCACACAACACACAGTCAACTTGTGCCAGAGAAGACTATGACAGGGTTCAAAAAAGAACTAGATATATTCATGGAGGATAGGTCCATCAATGGCTATTAGCCAGGATGGGCAGTGATAGTGTCCCTAGCCTCTGTTTGCCAGAAGCTAGGAATGGGCGACAGGGGGATGGATCACCTGATGATTACCTGTTCTCTTCATTCCCTCTGAAGCACCTGGCTTTGGCCACTGTTGGAAAACAGGATACTGGGCTAGATGGACCTTTGGTCTGATCCAGTATGGCCATTTTTATGTTCTCAGATAATTTATAGTATAAACAGGGCTACAGAAAATGCCCACATGGAATTCCACCAGGAGGACTCAGAAAAGGGAAGACTCAGAAGAGGCAGGCTCCCTTAGGGGGGATTTCCAGTCTTCCCCCCCAGTCTGTCTTTTATCTAATGTGTTTCATAAACTTCTAAATTCCAAATAGTGCATGTGAGAGAGAGGAAGGAAGCAGGTGACAAGCTGACTGCTCCTTAAGAGAGTTCCACAGCATCAGTCTTTGCATTTGCCAATTTAAATGACTCGGAGACCCCAATTAACTAGCGTCTGGAGAACTCCAAACACCTGTATATAAACACACTGCTAGTAACAATATCTTTCTTAAGAGAAGCAGCAAGGTCCGTAGCAAAACTCCCCAGGAGCCAATGTTCTACTCACAAACACAGTACAATGGAGAATGGGAATATGTCTGAAATGAAGGCAGGTATTTGAGAATTGTCTGAAATAAAATCAATGAAATCTGAGCTGCAAAGCATCCAGACAGAATTATTAACAGATGTAGAAGATCTTGCTCTCTCAACTTCAGTCATTCTGATTTAAAGAACATTCAGCTGTACTAACTGTTGTAAATAAGAGATTCCAGTTGCCTGGGAGCTTGATCTGGAGAATATTTGCAGAAATAACAGAGTGATAAGGGAATGCAGGACCAAGGCATCCAAACAATCTTAACTCTGCCCTGTAGAGACACCAGGAGGCAAAACAGTGTAAAAAAAATGAAAAAAATCCATTTAAACGGGGATTACAAACACTAAAATTCCTTATTCATAAATGTATGATTGTTGCATAGGTCACTACAGGGGAGAATTAAAGTTATTTGGGTGTTGTAATTGTGCATTTCCACATTAACATATTAGGATTTCTTTTAAGTTTAACCTTAACATTGAATATGCTGCGTCAATAATGCTTGTATTGGAATAATTGCAACATCACTAACGTTTTTCTGCTCTAAAATACAGATTTGCACTCTCAACTAACTCCATTTTTAATGCAATTATTGTCTGGAAACAAATACAAGATGGTACTAACAAAACTAATAAGGTGTTCAGCTACCATCTTGGGAATAAATGCAGAACAAAGTTGTGCTATAGAATCATAGAATATCAGGGTTGGAAGGGACCTCAGGAGATCATCTAGTCCAACCCCCTGCTCAAAGCAGGACCAATCCCCAATTAAATCATCCCAGCCAGAGCTTTGTCAAGCCTGACCTTAAAAACTTCTAAGGAAGGAGATTTCACCACCTCCCTAGGTAACGCATTCCAGTGTTTCACCACCTCCTAGTGAAAAAGCTTTTCCTAATATCCAACCTAAATCTCCCCCACTGCAACTTGAGACCATTACTATATTCAGATAGTTTGATAACAGCTACAACCCTTACTACAGTGTTATGAAAGAAATTATGGAATTTGGAAAACAGGTTCACCAAATCCTAAAACAGTGAGCTATACGGGCTCCTTCTTGGCATAGCTCTTTGCAGCTGTTCTGAAAAAACTGAGCTGTTTCAAATTAGCAAAGTTTAGAATCTCACCTCTATCTGATGACAAGAGAGCACCAGGAGGGTAGGGAGGAGACGGCAAGTTGGGATGTCTAAGGATTAGGGTTATGTAGCTGCAGAAATGCAAAGAAGTGAAACTTCCTACCCTAGACTTTACAAAAAGGGAATGGCTTTTTTTTTTTAACCTTATCAAGGGTATACTTATCAGTGTTCGAGAGATTCCAAAATAAATTCAACCTGAGTGTTTTGCTATTTTTAGAAAACAAAATATAGGAAACAGGTTGAGTTACACATAGATGTTAAGGTCCCATCAAAGACAAAGATTGGTGTCAACTCCATTATAAAACACAATTTATATAGTTTTTTCATTGTTTTACTTACTCTCCACAGCAGAGAAATTATAGTGGGATGGTTGGTGGTAATAGAAGCTGGTCCATTCTGGAAGGTAGCTTCTCTTTAAAATTATTTGATCATAAATTGTACTTCTGAAAGAGAGGGTTTCTAATTATGGCAATCTAATCCTGCCATCTTTTACCTGGACAAAAGTTCCAGTCCAATTCACTGAATTTATGTCTGAGTAAGGACTGCAGGATTTGCTTATGTGCTACACTTGGCGAGATCTGTTAAAGGGCAATTCATGTTGTATTCCTGAGGGAGTTCTGCACCACTGCACAAGCACATAATTAGAATCATAGAAGATTAGCATTGAAAGAGACCTGCTCCAGCCCTCTGCTCAATGCAGTACCAACCCCAACTAAATCATCCCAGCCAGGCTTTGTCAATTTGAGCCTTAAAAACCCCTAAGGATGGAGATTCCATCACCTCCCTCGGTAACCCATTCCAGTGCTTCACCACCCTCTTAGTGAAAGAGTGTTTCCTAATATCCAACCTAGACCTCCCCCAGTGCAACTTGAGACCTCCACTCCTTATTCTGTCATCTGCCACCATTGAGAACTGCCTAGCTCCATCCTCTTTGGAACCCCCTTTTAGGTAGTTGAAGGCTGCTATCAAATCCCCCCTCACTCTTCTCTTCTGCGGACTCAATAAGCTGTTTCCTCAGCCTCTCCTCATAAGTCATGTGCCCCAGCCCCTAATCATTTTCATTGCCCTCTGTTGGACTCTCTCCAATTTGCCCACATCCTTTCTGTAGGGGGGGCCCAAAACTGGACGCAATACTCCAGATGTGGCCTCATCAGTGCCGAATAGAAGGGAATAATCACTTCCCTTGATCTGCTGGCAGTGCTCCTACTAATGCAGCCCAATATGCCATTAACAATGTGCCCTTGTTGCCAAGAAGGCTGACTCATATCCAGCATCTCATCCACTGTAATCCCTAGGTCCTTTTCTGCAGAACTGCCACTTAGCCAGTCGGTCCCCAGCCTGTAGCAGTGCATGGGATTCTTCCATCCTAAGTGCAGGACTCTGCACTATTCCTTGGTGAACGTCATCAGATTTCTTTTGGCCCAATCCTCCAATTTGTCTAGGTCACTCCGGACCCTATCCCTACCCTCCAGAATATCTACCTCTCCCCCCAGTTTAGTGTCATCCACAAACTTACTGAGGGTGCAATCCATCCCATCATCCAGATCATTAATTAAGATGGTGAACAAAACCAGCCCCAGGACCGACCTTTGGGGCACTCCGCTTGATACCGGCTGCCAACTAGATATCGAGCCGTTTATCACTACCCGCTGAGCCCGACTTTCTATCCACCTTATAGTCCTTTCATCCAATCCATACTTTTTTTAACTTGCTGGCGAGAATACTGTAGGAGACTATATCAAAAGCTTTACTAAAGTCAAGGTAAATCATGTCCACTGCTTTCCCCATACCCAGAGATAATTATCTCATCATAGAAGGCAATCAGGTTCGTAAGGCATGATTTACTCTTGGTGAATCCATGTTGACTGTTACTGATCACCTTCCTGTCCTCCAAGTGCTTCAAAATGGATTTTTTGAGGACCTGCTCCATAATTTTTCCAGGGCCTGAGGTGAGATTGCCCGGTCTGTAGTTCCCCGGATTCTCCTTCTTCCCTTTGTTAAAGATGGGCACTATGTATTTGCCTTTTTCCAATTGTGCGGGACCTCCCCTGATCGCCACAAGTTTTCAGAGATAATGGCCAATGGTCTGCAATCACATCAGCCAACCCCCTCAGCACCCTCACATGCATTAGATCTGGACCCCTGGACTTGTGCATGTCCAACTTTTCTAAATAGTCCTTAACCTGTTCTTTCACCACTGAAGGCTGCTACCCCCCCCCCCCCCCCCGACTGACCTTGTCTGTGAAGACCGAGGCAAAAAAAGCATTGAGTACTTCAGTTTTTTCCATATAATCTACCACTAGGTTGCCTCCCCCATTCAGTAAGGGTCCCATACTTTCACTTAATGTCCCCCATAGAATTTATTCTTTTCCTGCAGAAAAAACTGATTCTGATGCCCCTCCTGGGCAGTGGTCTGGGGGGAGGAGGTAAGATGCATCAGGTTCTGGCGTAAGAAGCAGCTGGAGAAGATGTAAATCACTGCCTCAGGGGGCAGAGCGTGGTTCTCTCTATCCCTCCTGCTCACTATTGCCATGCGTCCAGAGCCAGGGAGGGGTAGGGCTGGGAATAGCCTGGCCGGTGGCTCCTATCATGCACTGGCCTCCAGTTGCTAGTTCTGTCTGGACTGTCAGGGAACAGGACTTCCTCTGCTGCTGCCAGGGCTGGGTCAGACCACCCCCAGGAAGCTCCCCCTGCTGTCGGAAGTTCAACACTTCCCCACCACTTCCTGCCACCAGTGCTTCCCAGTTGCAGGGGGAAGGGGTCACTGTACAGGCATCTGCCCAACCCTGGTGCATCCCGACCTCCACCAGACCCTGCCCCGTCTGAGGCCCACCCTCCTGCATTCAGAACCCCACCCCTGCACTCAGACCATGCCCCTCTGTGCCGCCACACACACTCAAACCCCAACCCTGCTGAACCCCACCCCCCTGCACTTGGATTACCCTGCCAAGCGCCTCACACCTAGACTCCCACCCCATTGAGCCCCAACCAGCTGCACCTGGAGCCCACCAAGCTCCACTCCCCCAGCACCCAGACTATCCCCCCAGAATTCCCTGCAGATCTCCAACCACCTTCAGCTGGACCTCCCTGCAAGTCCTATTCCCCCTGCACTTGGAACCCCCCACCGAGCTCCTGTGCATTCAGATCCCCTCCCCACACCTGGATCCCCCACTGAGTTGCCCACACCCACCAAGCCCCTCCACACTTGGATCCTGCTGGGCTGAGCCGGCTTACCCCACACTTGGATCAGGGGGCAGGACTGGACATGCGTGTGAGATTCAGTCCTGCTCGCTCACTGTGGAGCCATATAAATGTGCTAATATGCTTAGTAAGGAATCTACTTGTGAAAAAGTATTTCCTGAATCTGTATTGTTACAGACATACTTGCTGACAGGTATTTTGAAATAAATTACCAAATTAATTGAAATGATGTGATTATATTGTGTTATTTTGACAAATAAAATTTGCAGAATTTTAAAATGTGTGCAGAATTTTTAATTTTGTGACACAGAATTCCCTCAGGAGTAGTGTTGCTGGCTGATCAACTGAAAATTCTTCACATAAGCTGTTGAAAAGTAAGCTATCCAAACAAGCTGATTTCCCGAATTTTTGATCTGACAGACTCATGAGGTCAAACATACAATGGGGAAATCAAGTGGATACTAAGTTTATTACCAGAACATAGGTCACACAGGAAGTCTATGGGAGACCCAGGTATAGAAACTAGGTCTACTGTGCTATGCCTTCATTTCTTAAAACAGGTATTTGTTTAGCATTGATAACATGCACAATACGATATAGTACACATTATAAAAAACAAATGCAGAGAAAGCAAATATATAATATAGCATTGTTAGCACACTGCTGAATTTCCCCCCCTCACACGAAGTTCAGGGAGACTGATAAAGAGTGGCTGGCTAATGCAACAAACTGCTGATGGGGGGTCCAGGGAGGGGGAAGTATGGGAGCTAGACCAGGTCAACCTGTCACTGGGAGGAGTTGGAGGGCTCAGGTTCACTGCAGCACCCACATTTCACTAAGGGAAAGCTCCCTTTAATAACACGGTAGCATTACTAGAAGACAGCTCATGCCCAAAGCAGAGATGTTATCTCTCTCTGCTACCCATTGGTCTGACACCTCCCCCTCAGAGATCAGCAGAGGAGGAGAGTCAGTTTTCCTGCTGAAGAAACAAGTTACAAGATACAACCGCATTTGCTCCAGTCCCTCAGACAGACACCTACAAGGTCTCTATCAAGCATTCTTAAAACTACAGTACCCACCTGCTGAAGTGAAAAAACAGATAGACAGAGCCAGAAGAGTATCTAGAAGTCACCTACTGCAAGACAGGCCCAACAAAAAAAATAACAGAAGGCCACTAGATGTCACCTTCAGCCCCCAACTAAAACCTCTCCAGCGCACCATCAAAGATTTACAACCTATCCTGAAAAATGATCCCTCACTCTCACAGATTTTGGGAGACAGACCAGTCCTTGCTTACAGACAACCCCCCAACCTGAAGCAAATACTCTCCAGCAACCACACAAGAAAAGCACTAACCCAGAAACCTATTCTTGCAACAAAGCCCGATGCCGACTCTGTCCACATATTTATTCAAGTGACACCATCATTGGACCTAATCACATTAGCCACGCCATCAGGGGCTTGTTCACCTACACATCTACCAATGTGATATATGCCATCATGTGCCAGCAATGCTCCTCTGCCATGTACACTGGCCAAACCAGACAGTCTCTACACAAAAGAATAAATGGACACAAATCTGACAGTACGAATCATAACATTCAAAAACCAGTAGGAGAACACTTCAACCTCCCTGGTCACTCAGTAAAAGACTTAAGGGTGGCAATTTTGCAACAGAAAAGCTTCAAAAACAGACTCCAAGGAGAAACTGCTGAGCTTGAATTAATATGCAAACTAGATACCATTAACTTGGGTTTGAATAGATACTGGGAGTGGCTGGGTCATTACACATACTGAATCTATTTCCCCACATCCTCACACCTTCTTGTCAACTGTCTAAATGGGCCATCTTGATTATCACTACAGAAGTTATTTTTTCTCCTGCTGATAATAGCTCATCTTAACTAATTAGCCTCTTACAGTTTGTACGGCAAATTCCACCTTTTCTGTATGTGTGTGTGTGTGGGTGTGTATATATATATATATATATATATAGTGACAAAGCTCTGTCCTTGCCTCCGTGGGTCCCACATTTCCTGGTGGATTTTGCTAGCCTCAGCGGCTCACTGTGACCGTCCATGTAACCCTTCTTTCTCTAGAAAAAAGGGTCACAGGCTACTGAGCCATTTTCATCATAAGCCAGCAAGGGAGGTGAGAAGTTATCCTTCCTTGCACAGGCTCTGTTGTCTCTCAGTCTCAGTGATTAATCAGGAGGCAAAGGTGGGGGGGGGGGTGAGCCTGGGTCCACCCTCTACTCTGGGCTCCAGCCCAGGGACCCTAATAGTATCAACTACGTAGCTGACCTTTTTGAAACACGACATGTACAATTCCCTGGGCTACTTCCCCCACAGCAGCCCTCACTTCCGCAAGCTCCACTTCACCCTTACCTCAGGGCCTCCTTCCTTGTGCCTGATATGGTGTGTACTACTCAGTCTCTCCAACAGCACAACTTCCTTCCACAGCTCCTGACATGCACACCCACCTGACTGAGTGGGAGGCTTTTAACTAGTTTCAGCCAGCCTCTGATTGGCTTCAGGTGTCCCAATCAACCTAGCATTCTCCCTGCCTTATGGAAAGTTCTTAATTGGCCTCAGGTGTCTTAATTGACCTGGAGCAGCTTCCATTTCACTTAACCTGGTACCAGGGATTTGTTTAGCCTGGAGCTAATATATCTATCTCCCACTACTTTCTATAGCCATCTGGCCTTGCCCCGTCACATATCCCCCCTCCCGCTCAACACCATAGAGTTGGGCAACTTGGGACGCCAGGCAGTATGCTCGTGACAGACCATCAGCGTTGCCATGGTGGCATCCAGCCCTGTGCCGTATGCGGAACTGGAATGGTTGGAGGGATAAGAACCACCTGGTGACCCTTGCATTCTTTTCCTTATTCTGCTACATCCACTGGAGGGGTGCATGGTCCGTCACAAGAGTAAATCGCCGGCCTAAGAGGTAATAACGCAGTGTCTCCATAGCCCATTTGACAGCAAGGCATTCTCTCTTGACTACTGTGTATTTCTGTTCTCTTGGGAGAAGCTTTCTGTTTAGACAGAGGATCGGGTGTTCCTCTTCTCCCATCATTTGCGACAGAACTGCTCCCAACCCCACCTCAAAAGCGTCTGTTTGTAAAATAAATTCCCGTTAAAGTCCGGGGCTATGAGTACGGGGTCATTACAGAGGGCTGTCCGAAGGTCTGTAAATGCCCCCTCTGCTGCGTCAGTCCACCTTACCATGTCTGGACCTCGGGCCTTCACCAGGTCTGTTAGGGGACTTGCCCTAGTGGCGAAGTGGGGAATAAACCGTCGGTAATAGCCTACCAAACCTAGGAACACACGGACCTGCTTCTTTCGGGTCGGCTGGGGCCAGTTTTGAATTGCCTCTAGCTTATTCGTTTGGGGCTTCACTATGCCCCTTCCCACAATATATCCCAGGTACCTAGCCTCTGCTAGCCCTATGGCACATTTAGCGGGATTAGCAGTAAGGCCAGCCCACCTTAAGTTGCACAGTACTGCCTCAACTTTCTCCAAGTGGGTTCCCCAGTCTGGCGTATAGATGATGACATCATCTAGGTATGCAGCTGCATAACTAGTATGGGGGCGCAGCAGCTTATTCATGAGGCGCTGGAATGTGGCTGGGGCTTCATGTAGCCCGAAAGGGAGGATGGTGTACTGGAATAGTCCATACAGGGTGGAGAATGCTGTCTTTTCTTTAGCTTCTTTGGTCAGAGGAATCTGCCAGTACCCTTTTGTCAGATCCAGTGTAGTCAAGAATCGGGCACTACCCAGTCGGTCAACCAGTTCGTCGATGCGTGGTATGGGGTATGCATCAAACTGGGATATTTCATTCAGTCGGCGAAAGTCATTACAGAATCTCGTGGTACCATCAGGTTTAGGCACTAGAACAATTGGACTGGACCACTGACTGTAAGATTCTTCAATAACCCCTAATTCTAACATTTTCTTTACTTCGGCCTTGATTTCTTCTCTTTTGGCTGCTGGGATTCGGTAGGGTCTCAATGTTACCTTGGCTCCAGAGATCATGCGGATATGGTGATAGGTTTCAGTCATCCACCCTGGTTTTGTAGAGAACACATCTCGGTTGCGATTAATCATGTCAGATGCCTTGATCTTTTGGATTGGCGTCAAGTCGGAGGATATCCTCACTTGCTCATGTAAGTTATCCTCCTGGGGAAGGGTCTCCTGCATGACTAAGCATGCCTCTCAATCGTGCCAAGGTTTTAGAAGATTGATGTGGTAAATTTGCTCCAATTTCCGGCGGCCTGGCTGCTGCACCTTATAGTTCACCTCTCCCACGGCTTTATTTCATAGGGTCCCTGCCACTGGGCCAACAGTTTACTTTCTGCTGTGGGCATGAGTACCATCACCCGATCCCCTGGTTGGAACCGTCAAAGCTTCGCTTGGTGGTTATAATGGGTTCGTTGGGTCTCCTGTGCTCTCTCCAAGTGCTCCCGTACAATGGGCGTAACTCAGGCTATCCGATCTCTCATCTGCAGTACATGCTCAACTATGTTCCTTCTGGGATTTGGCTCCTCTTCCCAGGCTTCTCTGGCTATATCCAATATGCCTCGACGGTGGCGCCTATATAGTAGTTCGAATGGAGAGAAACCCGTGGAGGCTTGCGGAACCTCCTGGATGGCAAACATGAGGTAAGGCAATAGGGTATCCCAATCTTTCCCATCCCGGCTCACCGCTTTCCTGATCATTGCCTTGAGGGACCTATTGAACCTTTCCACAAGGCCATCTGTTTGCGGGTGGTATACAGAAGTCCGTAGGGCTTATACATGGAGCAATGAACAGAGATCTTTCATCAACTTGGACACTAAAGGTGTACCTTGATCAGTCAATATCTCCTTGGGTAACCCAACCTGGGCAAAGATCTGTACTAGTTCCTTAGCTATTGTCTTGGAAGCTGTATTGCGCAGGGGAACAACTTCCGGGTACCGGGTTGCATAGTCCAGTACAACAAGCACATGTTGGGCCCTACTAGGGGCCCTACCAGATCCATGGCTATCCATTCGAAAGGAACCTCTACTATTGGAAGAGATATCAAAGGAGCCCGCAAGTGCGGGCGAGGGCTATGTAACTGACACTCCGGACAAGAGGTGCAGTATCGCCGGACATCTTCATGTACTCCTAGCCAGAAGAACCTCTGCAGGATCCGTGCCTGGGTTTTCTCTACCCCTAGGTGTCCTCCAAACAGGTGACTGTGGGCGAGACTCGATATGACTTTTTGATGTTTTCGTGGCACCAGAAGTTGTATCTCTTGCTCCTGCATTTGCACCACGCGGTACAGGAGATCTTTCTTCACTATAAAGTAAGGTCCGGGACTCCGGACCTTCTCATCCACAGGTATCCCATCGATCTCGGCCATCTCTTTCCTGGCGTTATCATATGTGGGGTCCTCCACCTGGTCCCACCCAAAAGTCTCTCTCCCGGGACTAACCTGCCCATGCTCCCAGGGGCCGGCTTCTGCTTCTTCCAATGGCTTGCCGCCGTCATGGCTTGGGGCAGCTTCTGGCTCACTTTCGGTGGTGGAAGTTTCTCTGTTGGCGTCCATCTGCCTACTAGAGAGGTCTTCTGGCCCTGGGTCAGGATCTGGGTTCCCAAGGCTTTCACGGCCGTCCTCTCTTTTTTTGTCTTCCGAGTCTTTCGGGGGGCTGAGAACAGATCCTGAGAAATCTCAGCGAACACTGGGGGTTGACATTCTCCCGGTGACGAGTCACTATCCTCAGGGTCCCCACCTCTCTCCAGCCTCTCCAGGGGGAGTAAATTATCAAACCCTGGATAGTCCCTCCCAATGACTACAGGATATGGGAGTTTAGGAACTACGCCCACGGTCACCTCAATGGGGTTCCCCTGAACCTCTGGGAACTCCACTGGGATGGTGGAGTAATGGCTCACGGCCCCATGCACGCGCGTCACTGCTACACGTTTGGCTTGTAGCAGCTATTTTTTACCAGCTTACCGGATATGAGGGCGATAGCACTCCCAGAGTCCACAAGCGCTGTAGTCTCTGCTCCATTTATCCTCACTGGCCTGGTGTAATTATGTGGAGCTAATGCGACCTCTGCGAGGTGGATAAGAGAGCATGGGACCTCCCAATCCCCCAAGTTACATTGCATAGGCTCCTTGGTGCTGGGACACTGTGCTGCTATGTGTCCCCACTCCCCACATGCATAACATCTATAACTGCTTTTAATCACTCCCCTATCCTGGGCGTTAGGGGGTTTAGTCCCAGGATTCCCCCCACTCAGGCCAATCCCTTTCTTCTGGGGTCACCGCTCGTTTTCGGCCCCACCCTTCTTCCACCTAGGACTCCGCAGGGGTTTGGCCGCCCAACCTTCCAGGGTTGGGGTTGGGTGCTTGCTTCAAAAGGGGCCTTCCTTGGGTAGTCGGGTCAGTTCCCTGGCTGTCATCCGTCTTTCTACCAGTGTGATCATCTCGTTGTATGTGGACGGATTGTTCTGACCTACCCATTTGCGGAGATCTGGCGGCAGTCCCCGCATGTAATGGTCGATGACCAGGGTCTCCAAAATCTCCTCCAGCCTGCACACCTCAGGCTGTAACCACTTCCATGCGAGGTGTATGAGATTGAATAGCTGGGACCTCAGGGGTTTGTTTTCCTGGTATTTCCACTCATGGAACCTCTGGGCCCTTACCACTGCCATTACCCCTGATTGTGCTAGGATCTCTGCCTTCAGACGGGTATAGTCAGTGGCATCCATGGCAGGCAAGTCAAAGTAGGCCTTCTGGGCCTCTCCACACAAAAAAGGGGTGAGAATGCTGGCCCACGCCTCACGCTGAGCAGTCCTTTCGAATGAGAGGAGATATGCCTCTATGTCATCTCCTGACGTCATCTTTGGCGGACAACCAGTGGTCCTCAGGGTTCGCGTCCCGTCAGACCCCCGGGCCTGGGTGGTGAGGATCTTCAGCTGGTCCACCACCTCTCTCAAAAGGGCACGATCTTGGGTCACCTGGCTCATAAATAGTTGATTGGTTTCCTGCTGTAGCCGCATAGACTCCTGTTGTGCCATTGCCTGAACCTGGGTGGCCTCCTGCTGGGCTGCACTGGCTTGTACCAAAGCTCTTACCACCTCCTCCATTGTGGTACAAAGCAAACAAACAAAAAAAATCCAAAACCCCAGTGCATTTTTTTTTAAACCTCTTTCTTCCGCCACGCTGTGAATGAAGTCCCACTCCTAACACCAGTTGTGACAAAGCTCTGTCCTTGCCTCCGTGGATCCCGCATTTCCTGGTGGATTTTGCTCGCCTCAGAGGCTCACTGTGACACTCCACATAACCCTTCTTTCTCTAGAGACAAGGGTCACAGTCCACTGAGCCATTTTCATCATAAGCCAGCAAGGGAGGGGAGGATATAATCATTGTGTAGATGAGGTGTTAGAGAGAGTTGGACAAAACTTCGGTTTTGTAAAGACATTTTTATAACACCCTTTTGTTAAATGCTAGAGGAAGGTTGTTTTAATATGGACAAAGGATCGGATATTCATGGAGATCAAGAATTTTTGGAAGGGGATATTGACTTAAGCCTTAGAGCACAACATTTAATACCTAGTAGATCAGGCTGACAACTACGTGGAATCTCTCCCCTCACATATGCTCACTGCAGGGTTCTTACACCACTCTCTGAAACACACAGCTGTGGCTTGTGTTGGAAATAGCACACTAGACTAGTAGACCACATGTTTATTCCACTGTGGAAATTCCTACTTTAAAAAAAAAAGCAGCCCTGTGATTTTGCAACTACACATTGCAACATTGTTCTGGTGTGTGGAAGCATGATCAATAAAAGAAATAAACCAAAGTGAAACTTTTTTTGATCAAATGAACAAAACAGCAAGCACTATAACTGCTGACCAACTAAATTACAATTTTCCATGTTGGCAACCCAGGGTGTGAATGATCTAAATGTCTTAAACAAATGCTTTTTAAATTGTGACAAGTCAGTGCACTTGACTACACACATTGAAAATACATGTCGTTTGCAATCGTGCGGACGGAAATCCTATTTAACTGACTCTAGTGCTGGTGAAAGTAGCCCTTTTGCTGTCTTTGCAAAGTGCAGTTATCGATCCTTACAAATGGGTACAGCAACAGTAAGCTTAGGCTAGATGCTGAAAGGCAACAACCCAGGCTCGATCCACAGTCAAGACTGACTATCGCTCCCCTCCCCAAAGCGGCTGTGGATAGCTTTTAACACCACTTCAGTTATGTTTCGGGCTCACCCTCCCTGTCCAGCGAACATGACTGAAACAGGGCTAAACTGTCCACACATTACAGCTGCTTGGGGCAAGGAAAGAAAAAGAGTATTCTTTCCTGCTACCCTGACGGTTGGAAAAGTCTTCAAGACATCCCAAGTCAGAGAGTAGGCCTCTTCTGGACTCATTGTCGCCGTATTAGCTACTGGTTAGCTGGCAAACGCCACTGTAATCGCTAGCCTGGTCCACTCACAAGTATTTAAGCGTCCAGACCACCGTGGTCAGTGTCGTTAGTTAGCGCCTGTTGGTGTTAGCCCCCCCATCCCCCCCCAGACCGCAGCGGGCAGCCCGCCCCTCCCGTGCGGCAGACTCCCGTGCGGCAACGCCTTCCAGCCGCCGCCGACCCGGGCTCCCAGCGTTCCCGCGGAGACCCCGAACCCCGACCTGCCAGTGCCGGGGTCGCCCTCTCGGCACAGCCCTCCAGGCAGCACTGGGGCGGACCAGCGCCCAGACGCGCCAGGCCAAAAGCCTCAAGCTGCCGCCGGGAGCCGAGCACGGGTGACTGGGCCGGCCGCCCTCCCGCCAGCCATAGCGAGCCACGCCGCCGCCGCGCCCTCTTCCCCTCCCCCGCGCCGGAGCGGGCACCGCGCCGCAACCCCACCCCCCCACCGCTTCTCCCAGGAGCACGTGGTCTCCACGTACTTCACGTCCGACGTACTCGCGCTTTACAGACTAGCTGGCCCAATCCGCTACGACCTTACAGACACACTGCCGATGGGCCTCCCAGGCGCCAGTAAGCGCGCGCCTTGCATCGCGGTCGGTCAGTCAGCGCCCCGCCCAGCCCGGCGCGGCGCAGCGCAAGGAGGAGGGGAGGGAGAAAGGAGAAGGGGCCGCTGGAAGTTAAGATGGCGGTGCGTGTGTGAGTGCGGCGCGGAGCGAGTCTCTTCCTGACGCTGCCGTCTCGGGTCCCCGCACCCCGCTCCGCGTCGCGTCGCTGCGGTGAGGGAAGGACTCTGCCTGCGGGTGCGAGCGCCCCCGCCGCCCCGGGGGAGACGCCGAGCCCCCCCACCCCATTGTGTGCCTGGCCTCTGCCTGCCTCTGGGGGGGGGGAGCGCAACATGACATCGATCCACTTCGTGGTGCACCCGCTGCCGGGCACCGAGGACCAGCTTAATGACCGGTGAGGGGAGGCCCATGTGGCTGAGGGGGACGCAAGGCGGAGAGGGGAGGGGCGCGGCCCGGCCCCCGTGTGTGAGGGGAGGGGCTGGGCCCATGTGTCTGGCGGCCGGAGCGCGGCGTGTGGCGGGGCTCTGGGAAGGGGAGGAAGCCTCGCCGTGTGGGTGTCCGCGGGGTCGGTGAAGAGTTACACTGGACACCGGGCAGAGAAGCGGGTTATCAGAGGGGTGGGTCAACTCTCTCTCCCCCTGCCCCCTCTCTGCGGGGACGGTGAGGGGAGGCGCCTAGCTGCACGGTTTAAAACATGGTCATTTCCTTATAGTCCCCGGACACCGCAGACTCTGGGTGCTGGGAGATCGTGACCTCTGCGAGTGAGTGTCTCGCTCCCTTCCCCGCCTCTCTCCGCCCAGCTTTCACTGGTCAGGGGACACCGGGGTTGTACCAGGCTCCCCATCTGAGAAGTGGGTTATCATTACTCCTGAGCTGAGGCTGAGGAGGAGCAAAAAATTGTCCATATAAATCAACGATGAATTGACAGACGATGCGGTTGGGAGGTAGGGGGTGAAAATGATAGAACATACACAAGGACGGGGAGGGAAGTATAAAGTGGGATAAATATAAATGTCTGTACTGGGTTTTAGGCTTTTATTTTGAAAAGGGCTGTTCTGTAAAGTGCTGACTGTGGTAGCTCAGGCAAGGGAGAGAGACATGGAAACACATTGCATCTTTGAGTGTGGTGTTTGGAAACTTTACAATTGTATTTTAGAATACGGTGAGAAAAATGCAAGTTATGAAGAAACTAAAACAGGCCTGGGGAAGAAAGGAAACCTTTTATTTAAATGTCAAGAGGTGTGAGACATCTTAGAATTCTCTGTTGTCTTCTTCTAATCCTTATTAATAGAGTTTTCTGCAGCTAGTAAATTTCACAAATATAAATTCTTAATAGGATCTGAATTGATAAATTCTCAGCTTATATTAATTCCCTGTCAAATTGTTTGTGGTTAATAATAGAGAAGTCCTAGATTTAGTTATAGGGTGGAAATCCAAGTAATCTTCTTTCTTATCAGGCTGTATGGGCCTTTGGTTATGGACTTCCGTCCTTTGCTGCCTCCCAGGTTTGAGCATAGATCTAGGCTGCTTCCATGATCATGTCTCACTGAGTAATTTGGAGTAGGAAAAGAGAGAGTGCTGAAATGCCTCCATTAAACAACATTTGAGATTCAGGGGGCTTAATGTTTACAGTGAGCAAAGTAAGTCATTTTAAGGATCATATTTCACCCAAACTGCTTCATCTTTGACCTTAAACAGAGAGGAGAGATTTGTAGTGATAAAAGGGGGCCCTGACCTGAAGCTTGTCAGTTGGGTGTAACTTTTTTGGAGTGACCCGGTGACACATCTTACAGGACACTTGTTTGTCATGTGCTTCCCAAAAGAGGCGGCATAACTACTGCTGGGAGATTGACCTCCTTCACAGTAATGCGTTCTTGTATGGCATGCAGTTGCTTCCTGCAGGAGAAGGTGAGCACTGATACAATGCTGGGATATTTCCATTTTTTCATCTAACTTCTGGTATATGAAGATTTTTTGATCTTGAAAGAGCCAGCATGTTTTTAAAAAATATGACGAGACTGTTATTCAGCATGTAATTACGCACATTGCTCCAAGTGTATTGAAGGAATGCTCCAGGTTTTGCTTTAACACATCACCTGTCTTGTTTATTGGCTGAGCTTGTGAAGGCTAACCTGCATTTCTCTGTTTCTCAGTAATGCAGTAAGTTTTGAACACCACTTTTGATCAATTCCAAAATAACAAGAAAAGTGCTAGGGGTCAGTTGCCGGAATTCTAGTGATTTGGGGGAAAATTGGAAAAATGAGAGGGGAAAAATGGCAGATATATGGCGTCTCAGCTATCCAATTAAAAAAGCACCTCTGCAATTATTTATATATCAAACAGGTTGATGACACCCATTAATGCCTTCCAGCATAACAATATACCTGGCTCATCTCTGTGTGTCCTCCCAGCAGAGTTTAACATCTTAATACATTGAATGACTTTTTCCTCCCAGACAAGGAAAAATAACAGTGGGGGGAATAGGAGTGTGAGCACAGCCCCTGGGGGTAGGGTGAATGGGGGACACTGGAATGGGTAGGGAAAGAGGTGTTAAGTGTAGGGTACCTGCTATGGTGGAAGAGGAAAGCAGATGTGCACAGAGCCCCTCCTATGGGTGGTAGAATGGGGGATTTTGGAATGTGGGCGGACGAATGAGGAGAGCACTCTGGACCCTCTAGTGTGGGGCGATTAGGAGACCCTGGTATGGGGAGAACACAAAACCTCTGACATAGGGGGAAGGAGTAATGGGACGGTACAGAGAACTGACAGCTGGCACGAGGAGAAGATTGGGGAACTCTGGTATGGGAAGATGGAGAATGGGAGGTATACAGACCCCTGGCAGGGAGGAGGTTGAGGGATCCTGGTGTGTTGTAGTGGTAGTATAGGAGGGTACACATAGTCCCAACATGAGGGAGGGGTTGGAGGAAGTTGTGTGGTGCTGCTGAAAGAGATGAATGGCACAAGGGGAGCTTGTGGCCTGGAATGAAGGAATTCAAGAAGCTCCCAGTATGTGCAAATGCAATTACCTTGGTCTACAAGAATTACAAGGTGTGTGCCCCTCAGTTATCTGTACTGAATATGACCCTTCAGTCCTTCTGGCACTTCCTAAATTTATTTTACCACAGCACCAGCACCTTAAGACTTTTTTATTTAGTACAGGAAGCTTCAAAAAAATGTGGTAATTAATACATAGAAAAAAAGCTGTAAAAGTGCTATTAAGTAGTGACTTCTGTTGAATCAAGTGTCTTCTTGATCGGAGCAGAAAATTGTAAGTATCCTCTTCACAAACATAATTTTACTAGAAATGTGGTAAATGTGTATGAGAACTTGTAACACTGAATTCAAAGGGGTTCATAAATAGGGTTTGTGTGGTGGGTGTTATTCAGGAAATGCCAATTCATTTTTGTTTATAGCAGTACTACTTATCGCTGTAATGTGACAATATAACGGGGCCTAGATAGCTTTATACTTGTGATTTCACATAAATATGCATTTAGAAATTCCTGTTGAGCTGTAAGATGCTTTTCCACATCTTTTTTCCATTTTATAGAGTTTGCTTTTCTTTTTCTAGACTTGCTATTCTTTCTACCATGAATACTGTCAGCAGGCAAAGTCACTTTTCTCCATCCCCACTGCAGCTTTTAATTGCTTCTCGATCTGATTTTTGTGAGCAGAATTCCATTTTGACAGCCCACTGTAATACTCTGTGCAAAAAAACCCTACATTAAGTTGGTCTCCTGAAATCATAAATGGATGAGTATCAAGTGTTTAAATTTAATATTTGGGATATATTTCCTGTTGAACCATGAGGAATTTACACATGTAACTCTCCTGTGAATCAAGATATTGGATGGTCTCAGAACTTAAAATAAGGCATTTAACCAGTGTAAATTTAGAGCAGCAGACATAATGTATGAAGGAGGCAAAGTCAATTAAAAGAGCACTGTTTTCTGAAAATGTTTTACCTCCTATTGTTACAAGTAACACCTGAAATTTGAGGAAAAATCTTTTCACTTTGTGAATTTGACTGCAGTTAGCATATAGTTTGCACTAATTTCCCCCAACATAATTAGTCTCCTCTTTATCTGAGTAGGCATTTCACCCAATAACAGGGGAAAGGAAAGAAATGATTTTAAAGAAATGATTGTAGAACCCACAAAATTGGGAAGGGGACTTTGATTTTTAATTTTTTTTTTTTAAATAACTGGAGTCCACCTTGATGGTGTCCCTTAGTACTGTCTCATAGAAGTTGAAGTATTGTTAAATTAACTTATTCAAGGTATTCAGTAGTTGTCTAGAAGCTGTTTATTCTGGAGAAAACAAAGTACAAGATGGTGTTTAAAAGGAAGGCAATATGTGGGGCTTGTATTAGGATTCATTTTTTGAAATGATTAACTGATTTGCTCATCTTTCTTTAGGATGAATTGAACTAATGAAGTTTTTCCAGAGCAGTAGTGTATTTGTTAGAAAAATAGGTGACTTGGAGATTTTCCCCAAACAATTTCTCCTCTGCAGACCAAATAGAATAAATTTAAATTCAAGATGCAGTCTGCAACTTGATGATCTAGAAATTTTCTTTCTGCAGAGTACAGGTGACACAATAGTTTATGGCTTTAATTTTTAAAACAGAAGTGCCTAGCTACTGAGACAGTTGGCAGTAAAGATATTAATATACTTGGGGTATCCCTTTGCTTTGTAGCGTTTTAATGTGTCCGGGGCTGGACACCATGGATGCAGTGTGTACCTCCATGGAGTATAGCTCCACAGGCGCTCCTTCGCTGATGCAGAAAGGGTATCTGGGGAGAGGCAGGGAACTGGTGGGTCCATGACCTCTAATTAGCCTTTTACCCATTGTAACTTTCTTGTGTAGACAAGACTTTAGTTACAAGTCAGTTGTGTTGGGATTTTCTTTGAAGGACTTAGTCTCTTAAATGCATATGGGATTAAAACTTAATCCAGAAGTTTTAATGGGAATGACATGTCTGCCTCCTGTAATAAGTTACGATAAAACATCGAGGGTCTACTGTATTTAAAAGATATGAACACCAGAGTTACGGATTTACCAGTCTACCAGACACCCTGTGAAACCTGAAGTCCTCAATGAGGCAGCAGTGCAGACCAAAAAAAGCAAATAATGTACTGTGTTGGGGCTGCAGCCGCAGGGTGTGTGTTTGGGGTCAGGGCTACAGGCAGAGGTGGGGCTTGTGGCTTCTGACCATTGGGAGCAGTGGGGCTCAGGGCTGTAGACCAGGGTGGAGTGTTGGGGCTTGGGGCTTTTGCCCCACGGATCTGCTCCCGGTTTCAGTGTGGGGTTGAGGGGACCAATGCCAGGGATGGATTCTGTGTGTCGGTGGGGGTGTGGGTGTGGGGCACGTGCTGGGGATCGGCGCTTCAGCCCTGCAGCTCCTCTCCTGGTTTTAGCGGGGGGTGGGGGTGGAGGGTGCTGGGGATTGGGGCTTTAGCTACAAGGGGAGTGCTGGTTTCAGCCCCAGCGCTCTCCCCCCACCCCCGCCCATAGCTAACACCCGAAACTGGGAGCAGAAGGCTGAAGCCCTGATCCTGCCGCCCTCTGCGGGGCTGAAACCAGAATGGAGCTGCGGAGCTGAAGCCTCAAGCTCCAGCGCTCTCCCCCCCCGATCTAAAGCAGTGATGCTCCAGTGGCCCCCCCCACACACACCCCGATCTAAAGCCTGGGAGTCCTGGCGGCCCCTAGAGTCAGGAGCTGCAGCCCGAACTCCTCCGCTGAAGTCCGTAACATCTTGTTCAGAGTTGCAGACCATTTCAGAGTTACGGACAACCTCCATTCCCGAGGTAACTCTTAGGTTTTACTGTATCTATTTATTGTCTTGAGGAAAGTATCAGTATCTGAAAAGCTTAGTCTTAGAACAATCCCCTCCTTTGAAAAAACAAATTAGAAATTTATGTTTAAAACTCCTCATAATGCTGCTGTTAGAAGATCAAGGATATTGATTTCTTAGACTGCTGTATGTTGTGAAAGCTAACCAATACGGTGGGATGACGTGGGATGGTAAACTTTTATTTACAATACTTCATACACATTTTTAGGTATTGGCCATTGATTGTAGCTTATGTTTCTAGGCAGTAAACAATAAAACTCGTATGCCCCTGTCTGTAACAGACCCAAGTTTGTATGCAATTGATTATATAAGGATTAATTTAATACTAATAATCACTTTCTGGAAACAGAGCTATCTTTGCATACCTGTAGAATTTTTTTCCTTTACCAGTCTTTGTTGCCAAAATCCACCATTTTATCCCAGAAGGTTTAACAGTACTTAATTATAAACAACTGCATAATAGAACTATTTTTTGAAGATGAGATAAAAATTGTTGAAATGCTGTAATGGTTTGTACACCTCTTTCCCAATATAATGCTGTCTTCGGGAGCCAAAAAATCTTACCGTGTTATAGGTGAAACCGCGTTATATCGAACTTGCTTTGATCCACCAGAGTGTGCAGCCCCCCCGCACTCCTCCCCCCTGGAGCGCTGCTTTACTGCGTTATAGCCAAATTCATGTTCTGTTGGGTCACATTATATCGGGGTAGAAGGAATTCTCGAGTTCTTTCATAGGGTAAACTGTGTTTTAATAGAGATATTCCTGTCAATCATCTCCTCATCCATTCATGATTACACAAAGTCTCTGGCAACTACAGCAATTTCTGACTTAGAAAATATTCAGTATATTTGTAGTTCTCCCTAATGCAATTTAGGAGGTGGAGACAAGAAGCCATATGACCACCAGCTCTTCAGACTGCTAATGGTCTGCAGGCAGCAGTATGCAAACCTTTGTACTATAAAGACTTTTCTGTACCAGTTGAGATCTTTGGTCTGTGTAGCACAGTATCCTGTCTATGATAGTGGTCAAACAGTACCAGATACTCCAGAAGAAAGTTACAAGAATCTCTATAATGTAAAATTGTGGAATAGCCTGCCAATAGGAGACGTTTTGTCCAAACTCCAAGCTGCTAGTGCTGTGGTTTTCAACATTTTTTCATTTGTGGATCCCTAAAAAATGTTGAATGAGGTGCCGGACCTCTTCGGAAATCTTAAACATAGTCTGCGGACCCCCTAGAGGTCCAGGGACCACAGGTAGAAAGCAATTGTTGACTTATGCACTGATGAATTAGGGCTTATGTTGTTTTTGTTTTTTTTATTTTAAGGGTAAGTCATGTAGCAAGTTCACCAACTTCTCGGTTTTAGCTGCTATTGGCTATATTCTTGACAGAGTCCACTGTAGTTAAAATACTCAGAAAGCTCTGTCTGCACTTTCTTTAGTTCTGTAGTCGCAAAATTTACTATGTAAAGGACTTTTATAGAAGCTCAGGGCTTTTCCATACTTACATTTTATAGCGCTCTAACTTGCTGGCTCAGGAGAATGAATAATCACCCCCCTGAGCGCAGCAAGAGCATAGTGTGGACAGCATAGTGTGGACAGCACTGCTCCCAGCGCTCGGAGCTATTCCCCTCGTGGAGGTGGGTTACCAGTGCATGACCACACTCTCGCTTCTAAGCGCTGCCGTGGGAGTGCTCCAGCGGCAGCACTTTGAAGTTTCTAGTGTAGACATAGCGTCAGACTGCAAAAATAAATACATTTTTTAATTGACACTTGTCCATGGACAACTTGGTTCTCTAGTTCAGTTGTCAAATAAGTATGGTTGATGCAACTTTTCTGCAGTCATGTTAGCACTTGGGTTGTTAAAGATTTTTTTTAAAGTGAAATTGCATTGTATGCATACTTTGTGTACTTTCCTCAAGGACAAACTTCTAATCTGATGTTCATATACAAACTGTGAATTCTTTTTCTGAGTGGCATCTCAAACCTGAGATTGAAAATGGGAATGAAGGGTTTGGGGGAGAAGGCCTATTCTTAAATGTCAGTAGTAATAGGCTCTGCTCAACCACTGCACCCCAAACTTGATTTCGAGGACAGCAAATGCATAATTGGCTATGCATACACTTCCTAAAGTGTGGTCTAAGGTGCAAGTAGCTGAGCAGAGCCAGCGGAAGAGTTTATCTGGGTAGCAGGCTGGTCACACACATTCTCCAATCCCTTGTCCTCCTTCCCCTCCATCCTCCAGTTTTAGGATTGCCTTTGGGATCAGATTTTGTGTTTACTAGTCTTGCTAGATTAGCCCAATGGTTTGAGATTATATTGGCCACATCTTGAGGATAGATACGTAAATCAGAAAAATACTCAGATTTTGATCATATACAAAAGTAGGATTTTTGTGACTAGTACAGATATTTTTGCAATGTTTTAATTCATTGTAAAACTTAACCTATAACCAACTAATCACGTATACTAATGTGGTTAGTTTCAGCATACTAAGTATATTGTCATACGTTAAAATAATTCCTGATGACAGTTGCTTTAGTTGCCATGCTGAATGAATTTGTAATATGATAAATTTGGTGCCATAAATCCACAAGTTAGGCTTTAAGACAGATTTTGTGTGTGATCATATGTTCTTAGTAACTAGAAAGACTATTTAGAGGGATAGAGTAGATACAAAAATGAAAGAAATTTTTACATAAATGTAAATTATACATTGCTTCACCCAAACAGTATACCTAAATACTACAGTTTTCCAGTGTGTTGCAGCTATACTTATTTTTACAATTATGACTTTGTAATTATAATATTGTCTTAAATGTGGGGCATGTGTATTATATATATCACAGATGGGGGTTCAGGGTAACTGACAGAATGCTCATCTTTTATAGTGGTTGCACTCTTAGCATCCTCGGTAGTTAAGTTTGCAAAACATTCCTGTTATAGCCTATTCTTATCACCGCACCACATATCAGCTCTACAGCCTCCTTGCCCCTTAGAATGGTTTAAATTGCACAGAATATTTTAAAAAACCATGTCAGAGACTCCATGAAGTCTCTCTTGCAGGAGACTTCTTACATGGAAAGCAATCAGGCTGAGAATCTCAAAGAGATTTACCCCATGGACTTTAGTGGAAGTTAGTCTAAATACTGGTGAGGATCTGGGTGTCATATACTACAGTGGTGGGCAGTAGAATAAAACTTAGGTAGGTAGAATGAATAGATTGGGGGACTGTCTGGGGACAAGAAAATGGAAGTTGAGGCAACAAACAACTTAGGCAAAGACGGCCTTTTAACAAGTTTAAGAAGTGTGCAGTTCAAATTGTACATGTATCTGCATTGTGTCTAACCTGGAGCAATACCCCTCTCAAATGAAGTCTGTGGTCATTAAGCAATTTTGAAATAATTCATTAAAGCAATGGCTCACCTGCATACCAAGTATCCACTCTTTCCCCCCGCCATCCTTTTTTTGGCAGAACCTTTTAAGTTGGAGAAATATTTTACCTGCACCATCCCACTGATTCAGAAGACAGATAACAGGATTTTGTTGCACAAAAAACCTACTTTCTGAGATAAAACATAGAAAATTTCTGAAAGTTGTGAATATGTGAGAAGCACCTCTATTCATAATGATTGTTTTAAACTGGTCATTTGTAAGCTTATTCAAGAGCATAGATAAATAAATATGTAGTTGGCTTTATCACTATTCATGCATTTTGAATTGTAAGACAACTAGGTCCTGTATGTGGCAGGATGATGTCTGTTACATGTTTGAAATGCTGATCTATAAAGACACAATCAAAAAGTGGGAAAGGAGATGCAAGATACAAGCGTAGTGCTCAGGATGGTGATTAACTATTCCAAAACAAAATCAGGATCTGAAGGATTGTTTATTTAATCTTGAAGTTTTCCTCATTTTTGCTTCTTTGAGTGGCTTCTATGTGAAAACCACAGGTTGTAGAACCTAAACCACATAGGATATGACATTCACCTTCAAAAGAAGTGACACTAAAGATTTGTAACACAGTTTGAAAAATGTTGCTGAAGAGCTAAATCTGTTTACTCAAAGTCCATACTACAAATGTACCTCCAACCCATCTGAGATTCAAACATAGCACTTGTTGGGGAAGTTGTGAGGCTTATTAAGATGTAGTTCCTCAATCCTGCTGACCAGCCCCATCTTTTGTATCCTCCATCGGTGGCTAATGTTTACTAAGGTCCTGATGCTGCAGTTGGATGTACATAAGTTCAATAAACTGCCTGTGTGGGAATCTAATTGCAGAGCAGAACTTAAATATGGAGTTTGCCTTTACCATGCCTGTTGAGAAACATAAGTCTTTTAGCAAAGCAGAACTGTCTCAGTTCTGCATTTCATTCTGTTGCTGCTGGTCCCCGTTTGCCCAGGGAACTTTCCTACTGATGAATGAGAGAGTGCTCTCCCCCCAGCCCTTCTCCTGCCAAGTCTTGATAATTAAATCTTAAGACAGGACAGGCTGTACATCTTAGGTGTGTTGGGGCTTGAGGAGAAATGCTTCAAATGCAAACAGTTTGTGCATTTATCAACACTACTACACAATTAATCTTATTGCAGTTACAAAATGGGCCTTTGATTAAGATAATGGTATATTTTGCATGCATTGTCTTTCTCTGTACTTATTAGTTTGATAGATGTGGATTGGGACAAGATTGTTACCCAAAAACCCCCACCAAAACTATGTTGTAAAATGGCTCCTAAGGATTTCTTTGTAGATTTAAAAATAATTGAGGAAATTAATTACGTTAGTTTGTTCGTTTTTCCAGGTTTTTGGTTCAGGCTCTCCCCATGCCCTATTGCTCCAGCTCCCTTCTCCTGACAGAAATGATCTTTCCAAAGTGTCTTCTGCCCCTCCTCTTCCAGTTGGTTTTCTCATTTCATTTTGTATTTTTCAAAAACATTTTACATTGGGAATAGGTTAATGCTCCCAAATGCCTTTTTATTTATTTATTTTTTTAAAGGCTGGTCAAACTGTAGGAGGAGTGCAGTGAGAACCTGCAACTGCAAGTTTTAAAAGACAACTGCAATGAATTAGTTGTAATACCATACATAGATAAAATGGTTTTACTAAAGAATACCAGTTACAAAGGGAGTTTTCAAAATGTTTTGCTGTTTTTAATACCTCTTTGCTGAGTCACCAGAAGCAATTGATCACTGCTGTTTTACTGTTTTACTGCTGTGTGACGTTCAGTTTTGCTGATTTAGTTTGTGACAATAGAATTGTAACTTAGCAGATGGAAGCATGAAGGTGGGAGACTTTCATAATTTCTCAGTTTATCTTTTAATATAAAATATTGTGTAGAAAAACACACATGCACAAGCTGTTTGCTGCTCTTTACTCAAAGCAGCCAGTACTAGCCACAGCCGAAGATGTGGGTAATTTAGGTCCATTATTACTGTATTCCAGTAGTGCTTTAATGTAAAACAGACTTCTTCGTCACTTCCCAGGACACGAGCCTTGGCAGCCTCCCTTCCAAATGGGAATCAGCAGTAATAGCCAGGAGGATCCTGCATTGCCTCTTAACATCATTCACTCTGCTCAAACTTAGACTCTGGATTTCTTTTTTCATGTGCTGTATTGCTAGTAGTTGTTAGTCTCTTCACCTTGAACCTCTCCTGCTGCAGCATTTCTTCATCTGCCTAATCTAATTCTCCCTGCTTATTATTTTGCTTGCCATCTTCTCTCTTCCCCCTCAGTTTCCCTTGCACTTTATCCACTCCTGCTTCAACAGTTCTTTCCGATCCCACCTCCTTCCCCCCCACTAGCCTGTGGAATGAAACACATTTTTCCTATCCAGCTGGAATGGAACTCTCTCAAAATATCCTTAAACCTAAAAGGAGGATATAACATTATATATATATATATATATATATATATAATAAAAAATCATCAGAGTGATGATAGGTCCAAGTCTTTGTTCAGTTTTTATATATATAAAAACTTACAAGACTTATGCTTGTCATTGCCCTGATTACTTATATGCTATATATCCCTTTCACACACATTTTATATCTCTTGTCTTTTTGTAAGTTTGTAAGTTCTTTGAGACCAAAGTTGTCTTTCTGTATGTTTCTCCAAACTTAGTGCAATGAGGCCCTGCTGCTGGTTGGGAGTGATCAGACTAAACAAATAATTTAATTGGATTTTAGTATTAAACTTCACCCCCTTGCAGTTTGACACTACGTAATATGTACAAATAAGTGTCTGTGTTGCACTAAATTTTCTAATAACTTATCTTAATACAATCATCAAAATGCTTAGCCACCTTCATGCATTTACCTGAGTGGCACTTCTTTGGTCACAAGCTATTGGCCTGATTCAGCCACCATTAAAGTCAATGAGTCTTGCTATTTATTTAGGTAAGAGGACGATCTGGCCCCATAACAAACAGGTAAAATGAAGATTTCCTACAAATTATTTAAAAATTGTTCAATTTTTACAACTAGATTAAAATTTTAAATCACCCTTCATAGGTGACATGCAAAATTATCTTCTCTATTTTGTGTAAAGTTCCTGAAAACTTAACCCCCACCTCAAAGAAGACCCCAAAACCTGCTGCTTGTTCTTTTGAAATACCAAAAATATCAAGTCTCTGCTTCCCGGATTTTGCTGCACTCATAGATCTGAAATATGGATTACGAGCTTTCTCATCCTGTAATATTAAGGGGTTGAAGATGTCAAATCTTTGACACTTTTCTCTAGTGTTTCTTAACTGTTATCCAAACACATGTTTTAAACATTTCAAATAATAATAGCTTCCCCTCTCAGATTTCATTTATATTGTGTCCGATTTCTTATTCATAGCAATTGCCTGTAGAGTCTTCCAGGTTAAAGAGGGTAGACAAAAATCTGAATTTCTAATGGAAAAAAAATTACCTCCCCCCAAATTTCAGGCTTTCTTTATACTGCATAAAGAAGCAAAGTGTGGGGACCTTTTCTTCCACCCTGGCCTTTCTTGGTCACCTTTTAAAAAGTACTTTAAAGAAAAAATTGTGTTTGCTTTTATTCAGTGGTATAATGGCAGAAGGTTGGTTTGTTTTTTTTTTTGTTTTTTTTTTTTAGAGGCTCCCTCTTGTTACTTCCTACTGGACACATAGTGGTCCATCTCATTTGTATATTTTTTTTCCTTTGGATTACTTATATAGCATTTCATAGGCTTTGCTGTCAGGACTGTTTCACCCACTTCTGAAATGTGCCCATCTGTAGGATAGAACTCTGGAGCTATTTAACAGTACATAGAAATGTTGCAAAGAATTTTAAGGTATCCAATACCGTATTTTGTTACGGTGGGAAAATAGGCAGCCAGAATGTAATGTGATCAGAACAGTCCCACTCCTGCAAAAAGTTATTGTTCCCAGGAGTGACCAGTACCTCAGTTTTTAATATCTGCTGAAAAACTGCACCACTGTGCAGGGCCAGTGATTCAGTCAAAGCAGGTTGAGACAGCTTATATCTGCCAAGATTGCTACCCTAAACAGTGTGGCTTCAGGCACAATATGAAGCAAGAGCTATATAGTGTGATGCTTAATGAGTTTCTCAGCATAAAACCAGAAGGCTGGATAGACTGTGGGGGAAGCACCTGGAAATGTTGTGGCTGCTGTACTGGTAGATGAAGAGGGGAAATAATCAGTTTTTGGGAAATGCAGGCAAAGTAGTACAGTGACCTATTCATCCTAGAGGCTGACTGGCTTTTCAGTTTTGAGTCATTCAGCCTGAAATCCCACTTCTGATAAAAGTATGGCTGCTTGTTTTTGTGGCCCAGCACTGTCTCCTAAACAATTTTCCCCTCTGTTTCCCTCCTAAAACAAGGTTGCAATATCTGCTGATACATAAAACGGAAAATGATTTTTGTTATTTAAACATTCTGTATTTAGATGATGCAGTTTTACCATTAGCAATTGAAAGAGATTTTAGTTATACAATCAAGGCACTATGTAGCCTGTAGCTTCCCAAATGCACATTATGCAACAAGTCTCCCTCATTCCTGCAGCATAACAATACTGGCTGTTGTATTTTGGCTGCATTTTAAAGCAAATTAAAAATGTGAGACTTACTGAATTATTTTCAAATGTAATATTGCAGTTAGAACAATGGTCCGTAGGTTTAATTTGATAAATTTAACTTTGGACTGTTCTTACATTGATCATCTATGTGCTGCTGTGTTTTGTATTCACAATTGTATTATTGTATTTGTAAGTTAGGAAGACTAGAGGCTTTTGCACCTGCTTTTGGTGTTGAGAAAGTGGAGCTGAGGTGGTTAATTTTGGATTTGGAGGATTTTGCTCATCTGAAAAGTAGAACTGACTTTTCGTCCTATACTATTTCAGAATGTACCTTTTAAGATAATATTGTTGGACTGGATTATGGTTGTGTATTGACCTATATATCTGATCCAGAAGAGGATGTGATGTCTCCCATTTAATGATTGTGAGTGTGTATAGGCTGCTGTTCTGTCTCCCTAGCCTTGGAATGATTGAATGCCATGCCCAGGGTCTGGTCAGTCCCTTTTTTTAGGCACCATTTATTCATTGCACTGACAATCTTTAGCAAACACCAAAAGTAAAACAGTTCAGCATAAATCCAATAGCTGCCTTTCCCCTGACCCAGGGGCTTTCTTTCCAGAGCTTCGCTACTCCTGGCAGCACTTTCCGAGTTCTCCTATAGAGCATCTGCATGGCAGTTCACCTTCTCCAGGGCCTGCCCCTGGAACTAGCCTGCTTTCTGTGGGTCCCCCTTCTCAGGGCTTGTCTGCGCTACCACGCCGGGTCAATCTAGGATACGCAACTTCAGCTACGTGAATAGAGTAGCTGAAGTCGATGTACTTGGATCTACTTACCGCGGTGTCTTCACTGTGGTAAGTTGACAGCTGAGATTCTCCCGTCGACTCCGCTTGTGCTTCTCGTTTTGGTGGAGTACCGGAGTTGACGGGAGAGCGCTCAGCGGTTGATTTATCATGTCTATACTAGACATGATAAATCGATCCACCTCTGGATCGATTGCTGCCAGCCGATCCGGCGGGTAGTGTAGACAAGCCCTGAGAGTGAGCTCTTTCAACCTTTATAGGAATCAGATGCTCATCAGGCAGTTACCTGACCCATTCCTAGCTTGGTCTGATGATCCCTTCTCTGCCAGGCCCAATCATCTATTCTAAAAGAACTGTGCCTCAGAACTGTACAGGCTTACTTCAGGCTCCCCAGCCCCTAAAGGGGAATACCACCTCGTTATAGAGTGCCTGTGAAAAGCCAACCAAATGTGTCAAAACCACCACGCTTGCAGGACCAGTCCTCTCAAGATCATCTTCTAGCTTGAAGAATGTGATCTGCAAATCCACTGCCCTCTCGCTGTTTAAAAACCCAAGTTGCAGTGGGGGAGGTTTAGGTTGGATATTAGGAAAAACTTTTTCACTAGGAGGGTGGTGAAACACTGGAATGCGTTACCTAGGGAGGTGGTAGAATCTCCTTCCTTAGAGGTTTTTAAGGTCAGGCTTGACAAAGCCCTGGCTGGGATGATTTAATTGGGGATTGGTCCTGCTTTGAGCAGGGGGTTGGGCTAGATGACCTCCTGAGGTCCCTTCCAACCCTGATATTCTGTGATTCTATGGATACACACTTATGCTGTAGGCTAGAAGAAAGTAGCTGAACAAATCATTTGCTAATTTATCGGGGGGGTGGAAACCTCTCCGTTTGCATATACCCTATGCTATGCACTAGGCTTTGCTGAGTATCCACATTGCCTTACTGATGTTACCTTTGTCTGTTCTTGCTCATACCTTTCATCAAGGTGTTTTGTTACCCTCCTTATTGCATCATGTCCTAAAGTAGTTTGTAAGTTTCACAAGATATGGGTTTTAGTACATTTTGGAATTATGTTAAAATAATCCATAAACATGCCCTCGCCTACCAAAGACTTAGGTGTGGATGTGAAAAAATTGGATATGTTGCATAATTCCCTATTACTGGAACTTCAAAGTGTATCTGCAGGTGGCTCCTGGCTTCTGAGGTTTCTCTCACACATTTAGCTCCAGGCCACCAGGCTCCATATGTCACAAGTACACCGCTTGACATTCAGACTGCTGGGGATAGCTGTAGTCCTCAGTAACTTATTCAATTCTTTGCACCCATGTCACCTCCAGAAAGTGGGGGGAGACTTGAAAATCTGGTCCTTCCCTGAACCAGTATCTTGTTTCCCTGTGGCACTATAGCACACTCATAATTGAAAACTGCATGTGTACACTATTGGAGGAGATCTTGAAAAGCCTGCTTTTCCCTAAACCAGTTGCCACTGTGTTCTTGTTACTAACAGCACTCTACTACTGAGGCTCACTGACTACTGTGAAGGAAGGGATGCCATCTGATGGAATAAGGTTTTATATTGACTATAGATCTGTAAAGATTGTTTTATTTAGTGTAGTATGTTCGGATGTTGATCTAAGTGATAATCTTATCTATTTTCCCTTTTGGGAAATAATTTCTGTGCTGTGTGCTAAAGAAAAGGTGGAGTCAGAAAGTTAAATAGTCTGTCAAATATACCACATAAGTACCTGTGCAGTTCTAAAAGTCTCCATTATGTTCAGGGACCAACTTTATGCCTTGTGTTTTTTGACTTCAGTGTGGGTTGAACCAAGGATGAATTTGGTTCAAGGTGCTGTCACTTTCATAAGCCCTCTTCCTGGATTGTTCTCTTTGAGCAGGGATATCAAACATACAACCCACATAATGTATTTATTGGCCTACATGACATTCATATTCTCTATCATCTAAGCTTTCATTTACCCCCCCCTCCCCCAGTCTCTATCCCTACTATCTACAGAGAGAACCTTCCAAATGTGAACTAAGTACAACTGATGCTTTGATGTTGGCCTAATTTTGCGGCTAGCTTGAAGCCATGACTTAAAGGTGTGAGCTGCTTCCCCCTTCCCGTAAGTTCATATTCATTCATATTAAAGCCCAGTAGTGACACTTCAGGTTTTTTTCAGAGTGCTTAGTATTTTATATGTTCAAAGCACAGCTCCTGTTGACCTAAGTTGCAACTGTGAGTGCTCAGCACTTCTGCAAATCTGGCCCCAGGTGTCTCATGTTGGGCATCTAGAAAATGAGGAGTGCACAGTTAGTGATCCCCCATGAAAAGTTTGGGTTAAGTGTGAGTGACTTGGCCAGAGTCACATAGGAACTCTGTAGCGGGGGCAGGGTTAGAATCCAGTTCTACAGTGTGATGTTCAAATTCCTTAACAGTGAGGCAGTCCTATTTCCTCCTGCTGTCTCTTGCCTCATTCGCTACCCACCTTCAAACTTCTGCAACGAGTGAGGCAGGGGGTCCTACAGAAACAGTGTCATTCACTACACAACTCTGATTCATTCCCAAAGTGTTGTCCATACTGTGCACTAAACGAGGCAGGGGTCCTGGGGAAAATAAGTATGTGATCATATGCTTAAAGGTTATATATATCATGATGCCTATGCACAAGGAGGTTGAATTAAGGTTACATGGGCAACCTTAATTTTGGGATTTCCTAACTTTCAAACAATTGGCTTAGCAATCTTAACATTCTTTTAATGTTAGGTTTTTAAATATAATTTCCTAGCTTTTTTATATGTTAACATTTAAAAAAAAAACACCGTCATATGGAACAATAGTGATCCTAGGTCATCAGCAGGTTTGGGATCTTAAGATCCCCAGTACAGTCCTCTATCTCTTCTTGATCATATGGTGTAAGTGGTAGTGGTAGAGGCCATGTGGACTTCTACTAGAGGGGGATAGAGGCACGTACTTTGCTGGTGGGTATCACAGCTATTTGCTGATGTCAGAGGAATGTTGAGACTTGGTAAGAATTGATTCAATTCCAGGTTCCAGAGGTGACTGTTTTGTAGTATTTATAGACCCATGTGCCCACAGCCTGTCTGCCTCTTCTGTGCAACCTATCTACCTCTTGACTATGTGTCCTCCCTGCTTCTAGCCAACCAATCCATCCTGTCTCTTGCTCCGATCTCCTGTTCCATTTTGCACCCTTTTTTGTGTCCCAACACCCTCCCCTCTGCATCTGTACAACCTCTTTACCCGCCTCCTTTCCTGCTCTGCTCTTCTCCATCCAATAGATTCTATACACTCTCCTTCCACCACCTTCCAAATTCCTCACCTCTCTGCATTCCAATCAGACTGTTTCTCTTGTGTTCCAATTTCTAGCATCCAAGCAGAATGGAAGAAAAGGAGAAACAGTCTTCCTGCTCTCAGTGCCATTTTCTGAAACCACAGCAGCCTAGAATAGCAATTGTAGGGAATGTCCTGCTTTGTCCCTGCAGTCCCTGCTGGATTGGAGCACGCTTAGTTCAAATGGACTCCTCAGAATTTTCATAAGAACATAAGCATGGCCATGATTCATCTAGCCCAGTATCTTGTCTTTCAACAGTGGTCAATACCAGTTGCTTGAGAGGGATTGAACAATGCGGGCAATCGTAGAATGATCCATCCCTGGACATCCACACTTTTAGCTTCTGGCAATTAGAGGCTAGGGACACCCAGGGCGTAGAGTTGCATCCCTGACCATCTTGGCTAATAGTCATTGATGGACCTAACTTCCAGAAACTTACCTCATTCTTTTTTGAACCCACTTATACTTTTGGCCTTCATAACATCCCCTGGCAATGAGTTTTACAGGTTGACTGTGTGTTGTGTGAAGAAGTTCTTCCTTTTGTTTGTTTTAAACCTGCTGCCTATTAATTTCATTGAGTGATTCCTGGTTCTTGTTTTATGTGAAGGAGTAAATAACACTTCCTTATTCAGAAAAGGAGTACTTGTGGCACCTTAGAGACTAACCAGTTTATTTGAGCATGAGCTTTCGTGAGCTACGCGAAAGTGAGCTGTAGCTCGCAAAAACTCATGCTCAAATAAATTGGTTAGTCTCTAAGGTGCCACAAGTACTCCTTTTCTTTTTGCGAATACAGACTAACACGGCTGCTACTCTGAAACTTCCTTATTCACTTTCTCCCCACCAGTCACAATTTCGTAGACTCTATCATATCCCCTCTTTGTCATCTCTATTCCCAGCTGAACAGTCTATTTTTTCCATCTCTACTCATATGGAAACTGTTCCATATCTTTGATCATTTTTGTTGCTCTTCTCTGTACCTTTTGTAATTCTAGTATATTGTTTTTGTGGTGGGGTGACCGGAATTTCATGTAGTATTGGGCGTCCCATGGATTTACATAGTGGAATAATGATTTTTTTTTTTTTTAAATCTACCCCTTAATTAATGCTTCCTAACTTTCTGTTGGCTTATTTGACTTCTGCTGTACATTGAGCCAATGATTTCAGGCAACTATCCACAATGACTCCAAGATCTTTCTTGAGTGGTAACAGCTAAATTAGACCCCATCATTTTGTATGTATAGTTGGGGTTATGATTTCCAATGTGCAGTACTTTGCATTTACCAACATTGAATTTCATCTACCATTTTGTTGCCCAGTCACCTAGTTTTGTGAGGTCCCTTTGTGACTCTTCACAGTCTGCTTTGGACTTAACTAGCTGGAGTAATTTTGTATCACCTGCAGATTTTGCCACCTGTTTACCCCTTTTTCCAGATCATTTATGAATGTTGAATAGCGCTGGTCACATTGCAGATCCTTGGGGGAAACCACTATTTACCTTTCTCCTTTCTGAAAACTGACCATTTATTCCTACCCTTTGTTTTCTGTCTTTTTAAACAGTTACCGATCCATGGGAGGGCCTTCCCTCTTATCCCAAGACTTCTTAGTTTGCTTAAGACCTTTTGGTAAGGGACCTTGTCAAAGGGTATATCTACACTATGAAATTAGGTCAAATTTATAGAAGTCGATTTTTAGAAAGAGATTTTATACAGTCGATTGTGTCCCCCGCCACTAAGCGCATTAAGTCTGCAGAGTGCGTCCACAGTACCGAGGCTAGCATCGACTTTTGGAGCGTTGCACTGTGGGTAGTTATCCCACAGTTCCTGCAGTCTCCGCCACCCATTGGAATTCTAGGTTAAGCTCCCAATGCTTGATGGGGCAAAAACATTGTTGTGGGTAGTTTTGGGTACTTGTCAGTTGCCCCTCCCTCCGTGAAAGCAATGGCAGACAATGGTTTCGCGCCTTTTTTCTGTGCGGGCGCCATATTTCTTTCATCAGACGGTGCAGTAGGACTGCTAATCGTCGTCATTGAATCACCGCTTCCGCTGCCACTCTGCTCTCCTGCTATTGTCTCGGTAGCGAATTTCTCCATGTTGTCTATCATGGGCTCCTGCTCCCATGAATTCTCCTGCTCCCATGAATTCACCTTGCAGGTCATCAGCCACCACTTCCGCTGCCACTCTGCTCTCCTGGTGGTCTCGCAGGGCTGCTTCCGTTGCAGCTCTGCTCGTCTGCTCTTGTCTTGCCATAACACGGCAAGCATGCAGCCCACTCAGCTGTGGTGTCCTGGCAGCAGACAGTGCAGTAGGTCTGCAAACCATCATCATTGAATCACTGCTTCCGCTGCCACTCTGCTCTCCTGCAGACGCCATACCACGGCAAGCATGGAGCCCGCTCAGATCACTGCGGTAGTTATGAGCATTGTAAACACTTTGCGCATGATCATGCAGTATATGCGAACCATAACCTGCAAAAGCAGGTGAGGAGGCGATGGCAGCGTGGTGTCAAGAATGATGAGGTCATGGACACAGACTTCTCTCAAAGCATGGGCCCCGGCAGTTTGGCCATCCTGGTGGCAATGGGGCAGGCTCATGCCATGGAACGCCGATTCTGGGCCCCTGAAACAAGCACAGTGTGGTGGGACCGCATAGTGTTGCAGGTCTGGGATGATTCCCAGTGACTCCAAAACTTCCGCATGCGTAAGGGCACTTTCATGGAACTTTGTGACTTGCTTTCCCCTGCCCTGAAGTGCAAGAATACCAAGATGAGAGCAGCCCTCACAGTTCATAAGCAAGTGGCGATAGCCCTGTGGAAGCTTGCAATGCCAGACAGCTACTGGTCAGTCGGGAATCAATTTGGAGTGGACAAATCTACTGTGTGGGCTGCTGTGATTGAAGTAGCTAACGCAATCACTGTGCTGCTGCTATCCAGGGTAGTGACTCTGGGAAATGTGCAGGTCATAGTGGATGGCTTTGCTGCAATGGGATTCCCTAACTGCGGTGGGGCGATAGACGAAACACATATCCCTATCTTGGGACCGGACCACCAAGGCAGCGAGTACATAAACCGAAAGGGGTACTTTTCAGTGGTGCTGCAAACACTGGTGGATCACAAGGGTCATTTCACCAACATCAACGTGGGATGGCCGGGAAAGGTACATGACGCTCGCATCGTCCGGAACTCTGGTCTGTATGAACAGCTGCAGCAAGGGACTTACTTTCCAGACCAGAAAATAACCGTTGCGGATGTTGAAATGCCTATAGCTATCCTTGGGGACTCAGCCTACCCCTTAATGCCATGACTCATGAAGCCGTACACAGGCAGCCTGGACAGTAGTCAGGAGCTGTTCAACTACAGGCTGAGCAAGTGCAGAATGGTGGTAGAATGTGCATTTGGACGTTTAAAAGCACGCTGGCGCAGTTTACTGACTCGGTTAGACTTCAGTGAAATCAATATTCCCATTGTTGTTACGGCTTGCTGTATGCTCCACAGAATCTCAGAAAGTAAGGGGGAGACATTTGTGGCAGGGTGGGAAGTTGAGGCAAATCTCCTGGCCGCTGATTACGCGCAGCCAGACACCAGGGCGGTTAGAAAAGCACAGGAGGGTGCGGTGCACATCAGAGAAGCTTTGAAAACCAGTTTCATGGCTGACCAGGCTACGGTGTGACAGTTCTATTTGTTTCTCCTTGATGAAAACCTGCCCCCTTGGTTCACTCTACTTCCCTTTAAGCCAACCGCCCTCCCGTCCCCCCTTCAATCACCGCTTGCAGAGGCAATAGTCGTTGTTTCAAATTCATGCATTGTTTATTAATTCATCACACAAATAGGGGGATAACTGCCAAGGTAGCCTGGGAGGGGTGGGGAAGGAGGGAAGCAGCAGGTGGGGTGGGAGAGGAGAGGAGGACAAGGCCACACTGCACTTCAAAACTTATTGAATGCCAGCCTTCTGTTGCTTGGACGGTCCTCTGGGGTGGAGCGATTGGGTACCTGGAGCGCCCCCCCCCCGCCCCTCGCGTTCTTGGGCATCTGGGTGAGGAAGCTATGGAACTTGGGGAGGAGAGTGGTTGATTACACAGGGGCTGCAGTGGCGGTCTGTGCCTTTCCTGCACTGCAACCATACGCCAGAGCATATCAGTTGATCCTCCAATAGCCTCAGCATTGCATCCTGCCTCCTTTCCTCATGCTGCTGCCACTTCTTCTGTTGCTCCAGCCATCTATCCTCTTGCGCGTCCCTCCTGTCCTTGCGTTCGTTTTGTGCTTTCCTGGACTCTGACAATGTCTACCTCCACGTATTCTACTGGGCTCTTTCAGTTTGGGTGGACTGCATGAGCTCAGAGAACATTTCATTACGAGTGCGGTTTTTTCGCCTTATCTGCGCTAGCCTCTTCGACGGAGATGCTAGTCACAGCATTGAAACATTTGCAGCTGTGGGAGGAAAAAAAGATTAAAATTGAAAAAGACACATTGGCCGTTTAAAAGGAGGGGCTGATGTTTTCATGTTAATGTGCAGCACAAACCCAACTAACCCCACCCCCCCTCCCAATTCTCTGGGATGATAGTTTCACTCCTCCCCCCACCGCATGGCTAACAGCGGGGATGATTTTTTTTCAGCCACAGGCAAACAGCCCAGCAGGAATGGCCACCTCTGAATGTCCCCTGAATAAAATTCCCCTATTTCAACCAGGTGACCATGAATGATACCACTCTCCAGAGGATAACACAGAGAGATAAAGAACGGATGTTGCTTGAATGCCAGCAAACACCCCCGACCACACGCTGCTATGCTTTCTTATGCAATGATTCCAGACTATGTGCTACTGGCCTCCCTTGGTAAAGTGTCCTACTATGGAGGACACAATAAGGCTGCCCTCCCCAGAAACCTTTTGCAAAGGCTTCATTGAGATGTCCCTGGAGGATTTCTGCCCCATCCCCAGACACATTAACAGATTTTTTCAGTAGCTGTATTGGCCGCGAATGCATCCCAAGTCTTCAGGGCAAAGTAATCATTAAACATGCTTGCTTTTAAACCGTGTATTATATTTACAAAAGTACACTCACCAGAGCTGCCTTCTCCGCCTTCAAGGTCCAGGAGCCCAGGTTGGGAGGGTATTGGATCCAGGGTGATAAACGGTTCCTGGCTGTCGGGGAGAACGGTTTCTCCACTTGCCTGGTGTGCGCTATCTTCAACCTCCCCCTCCTCATCATCTTCCTCGTTCCCAAAATCCTCATCCCTGTTGCGTGAGACTCCCCCCTTGCAGGAGTCCATGTACAGGGGTGAGGCAGTAGTAGGGGCACCCCCTAGAATTGCATGCAGCTCATCATAGAAGCGGCATGTCTGGGGCTCTGACCCTGAGCGGGCATTTGCCTCTTGAGTTTTTTGGTAGGCTTGCCTAAGCTCCTTAAGTTTCATGCTGCACTGCTGCGGGTTCCTGTGATAGCTTCTGTCCTTCATGCCCTTGGAGATTTTTTTCAAATATTTTGGCATTTCTTCTTTTGGAACGGAGTTCTGATAGCACGGATTCATCTCCCCATACAGCGATCAGATCCAGTACCTCCCAGACGGTCCATGGTGGAGCTCTTTTGCGATTCTGGGACTCCATGGTTACCCCTGCTGATGAGATCTGCACGGTCACCTGTGCTGATCAGCTTGCCACACTGGCCGAACAGGAAATGAAATTCAAAAGTTTGCAGGACTTTTCCTGTCTACCTGGCCAGTGCATCCGAGTTCAGAGTGCTGTCCAGAGCGGTCACAATGGAGCAGTCTGGGATAGCTCCCGGAGGCCAATACCATTGAATTGCGTCCACACGAACCCAAATTTGACCCCGCGATGTCAATTTCATCGCTAATCCCCTCGTCGGGGAGGAGTACATAAATCAATTTTAAGAGCCCATTAGGTTGACAAAATGGCTTCATTTTGTGGACGGATGCAGGGTTAAATCGATCTAATGCTGCTAAATTCCACCTAAACTCGTAGTGTAGGCCAGGGCAAAGGCTGTCTGAAAGTCCAGGTACACTATGTCCACTGGATCACCCTTGTCCATGTGTTTATTTGACTCCCTCAAAGAATTCTAATGGATTGGTGACGCATGATATCTCTTTACAAAGGCAACATTGACTCTTGCCCAACAAGTCATGTTCATCCGTGTGTTTGATAATTCTGTTCTTTACTATAGTTTCAACCAATTTTCCTGGTACTGAAGTTAGGCATTCCGATCTGTAATTGCCAGGATCACCTCTGGAGTCTTTTTAAAAGAATCTGTCTCACTAGGTATCCTCCAGTCATCTAGTACAGAAGATGATTTAAGTGATAGCTTACGTAGCACAGTTAGTAAGTAGTTTACAGTTTCATATCTGAGTTCCTTCAGAACTTTTGGGTGAATACCATCTGGTCCTTGTGACTTATTGCTGTTTAATTTATCAGTTTATTCCAAAACCTCGTTTACGGACACCTCAATCAAGGACAATTCCTCAGATTCGTCACCTAAAAAGAATTGCTCATATCCTTTTCAGTGAACACTTACGGAAAGAATTCATTTAGCTTCTCCACAATGGCCATGTTTTCTTTGAGTGCTCCGTTAAGTACTTCAATCTTCCAGTGGCCCCACTGATTGTTTGGCAGGCTTCCTGTTTCTGATGCATTTAAACATTTTTTTGCTGTTAGATTTTGAGCATTTGGCTTGTTGCTCTTCAAATTCCTTTTTGGCCTGCCTAATTATACTTTTACACTTGACTTGCCAGAGTATATGCTTCTTTCTGTTTTCCTTAGTAGGATTTAACTTCCAGTTTTTAAAGGATGCCTTTTTGCCTCTAACCATTTCTTTTACTTTGTTTAGCCATGGTAGCACTTTTTTGGTTCTCTTAGTATGTTTTTTTAATTTGGGGAATACATTTAAGCTGAGCCTCTATTATGACGTATTTAAAAAGTTTCCGTGCAGCTTGTGGGCATTTCACTCTTGTGACTGTACCTTTTTAATTTCTGTTTAACTGGCATCCTCATTTTAGTGTGGCTCCCCTTTCTGAAGTTAAATGCTACTGTAGTGGGGTTCTTTGGTGTGTTTTCTCCCACACAAGCATGTTACATTTAATTATATTATGGTTGCTCTTACCAAGAAGTTCAGCTATATTCACCTCTTGTACCAGATCCTGTGCTCCACTTTGGACTAAATCAAGAATTGCCTCTCCTTTTGTGGGTTCAGGACCTAGCTGCTCCAAGAAGCAGTTATTTGTGGTGTCAAGAAACTTTATTTCTACATCCTGTCCTGAGGTGATATGTTAATATGGGGATTATTGAGTTTTTGAGTTATTGGGGATAATTATTATTGAGTTTTCTATTTTTACAGCCCTGCTAATCTTACCATCACCATTCTGGTCAGGTGGTTGGTGATTGTATATCACTGTCAAACTTTAACAAGCCTCTACTGAGGATGTGTGAATTGTCATTTGTTGAAGGTTCATAACTTGGTCAAATTTGAGTGAATTTTCATAGGGGTGACAAAAGGCACATCCCCCACACCAGAGAATATGAAAGGCATCGTCCCCCCTCCACATTGTCTCCAAAGCATGTGTGCGCTAGAGCTTCTCAACAAAAGAGTTGCAAGAATTGTAACATGGGTTAAAAACATTTTTTCTTAATCTTGTTGCTTGGAAACATCTGAACAGTTCTAGTTGAAACTTTAAAAAATGATTAAGTAAATAAAAATGAAACTTTTTTTTAGGCAAACACCTGGCATGGAGAATTGCAACTTGAACATTTTATGTTTGGCAGAGTTATAAGCAACTGAAAAGAGAGTCTTATAATGAAAATTTTAGGCAAACTTAACTATAGGAGGGACTACTAGCTCTCCTATAATAGTTAAATGTTTAATTACATAAAGGTCATACGGTACCTTTTGATCTTTTTGCTAATCCTACTAATACAAGTGAGCATGTCCTGATTTATACCTTTATACCTGATTTATACCTCCGCCCATTTATGGATTGTAATTAAACATTGAGGGAGAGATCTTCACCTCTGCTTCATTTCCTTTATGCTGCATAAAAGATCTGGAGTGTGGTGTAAAGAGACTTTTTAAATGTCCTATATCCAGATGGGGGAGGATAGCCATAATGCTGCTTCCTCAGGGCCCAATAAGATCCTGGTGTAGAGACTGGGGATCATGAATCCAAGGTGCCTGTTGGGGGTGAGGGCCATAGAGCATGTTGCAGCTCACTTAGCTATGTCTACATGTGCTGCACTCACACCTCACATTGCAGTGTAGGCGTTCAAGTGTTCCTGTGCTCTGAAATGCTTGGGAGACTATTGCTTACAGAGAAGATGCTCTCTGTACCAGACTTACCCCTTTTCTCCATAAAGATTGTTATATGCATTTAGTTTTTCCTTATCCAGGCAGTATTTGTACAGTGTTGGTAGGGTAAGAGTTCCCGTGGCTTTGGTTCCCAACAAAATTAAAGTATTACCTTTAAATCTGGCAGACATTTGGATCCAAAGTGTGTAGATCCTAAGTCTTTGAATCTTCTTATTCTGAAGATTAGGCACTGTGATCACTGAGGAGAGAGAATTAGAGCAAGCGCTCTCTGAACTCCTGCTTATCTGTTGGCTAAATTGCACTGTAAGCATCTTCAATCTGAGAGTGCTTCACTGCCTAGAAACAAACTTTGTTCGGAGATGGGGAGGGGGAATGGAAGTTACTGCATGGTCCCTGAGGACTCTGTCCCATCTGTGGAGCAGCCCTTGGCCTTGGATACATGCTCTTGTGGGTTCTGTTCAAGCTCAGATCTTTCAATCAATTAGGTGTCATAAAGAGCATCTCAGAGATGTTTGTGTAAATGTTAGACTTTTTAAGCTTTTTGGAGCTGGGTCCATATCTTTGGCACTATTGAATAATAAATATTTCTCTGAATTGTCTACCTATTTTGATCTCCTACATCAAGTTGCATTTATCGTTTATCTCTTTATTTGACAATGTTTATATTTGAGCTTTTCCCCTTCCCCTCACTTTTTTTTATTTGAGAATCATGTGTTGGTTTAAAATCTTCCATGGTTCCACACTGATATTTTTAGTAAAAGTCAGGGAAGCCCATGACCTGTCCCTGACTTTTACTAAAAATATCCATGACAAAATGGGGAGCCTGGGCAGCTGGGTGCAGGCTCCACGGACCCCCACCACCCATGGGGCCTTGGAGCTCCATCGTCCCCCTCCACTGACAGCCAGGAGTGGTGGTAGTCGCCCGCTGGGGGAGAGCTGAACTCACGGAGGTCTTTGGAAGTCACTGATTCCGTGACTAAATCGCAGCCTTAATCATTGTTTGCCTGTGTTACGTAATATGTATTGGCTAGGAAGGGTATGGTGACAAGACAGGAATAATGTATGCCCTTTTCTTTCCAACAACCAAAAATGAGTGAGAAATGGGAGCAAAAAGATGTACTTGGATTCTGTGGTAATGGGTGGCAGCATAAAATCCTAAAGTAGATTGTTGAATTGAGGCTGGTTCCCGCAAAATTGTAGTGCAGTGTCCTGGCATCTTGCAGTGTTTGTACTGGGTTTCATCACTACCTAGTAGTGAGTCGTTGCTATAATATAACTTTGTTGCCTACTGATGTTGTGTCCAACACTGAATTGCACAATTTGTCTTATGACTTGTGTTCTGAAATGTAACTTCATTATTAAGTGGCAGTCCATGTGTTTGCAAGTAGAGTTATGCTGCTGTGGTAAGAGGTTGAGCAGAATAAATCATGTCACAAAACAAATATTCTGATTAAGTGAACTTTGCATATAATACAGGATATCTTTCATATATATAGCATGCACTTTTTTTATTTTTTTTGCAGGTTAAGGGAAGTTTCAGAGAAGCTGAACAAATACAATTTAAATAGGTAAGACATATTAGCCGTTGCTGTAAAACCATTCAGCAAAACAATTTTTCTGACTGACAAGCAAAAGTTTACATTGTAGATATACATTTCTACTACTAATGTTTATTTTTTTATATATATTTTTGAAAAGGTAACTTTTGTCTAGGTAGGAAGTCTAGCTGTTGATTATTTATTAGTAAGCATCAACCTCATAAACTGAATTTAATTTGGAGTATAGACTCCACTTTTTATTGCTGACCGAAATAAAATTATACAATATTCCTTTATCACCTTTTATGGTTTTGTTTTGCCTTTTCCATGCGTAATGACTGAAAATACATCATAGTTGCTTCAACTAATGTATATTTTTAGTCATTTTAAATGTTTTATATCCGTAACCATCATTGCATCTTCCATATAGCACTTAATTTTTGTTCAGAGTTCAAAAGTTTTAAAATGTTATACATGCTCCCTTTTTATTTTTTCAGCCACCCCCCTTTGAATGTATTGGAACAGGCTACTATTAAACAGTGTGTGGTGGGACCAAATCATGCTGCATTTCTTCTTGAGGTAAATTGCTCAGATCTGTTCTCATAACAAATTTGAAACCATATGGTTAAACATAATCCTTTTTAATATTAAATTAGTGCAACTGAATTAATTAAGCAACTGAAGACTTGATTTTTCTCTAATTCTGCCTTGCATTTCAATTTTGGACACGTTTTTCTTATTTTAAAAATAGGACGGTAGAGTCTGCAGGATTGGCTTTTCAGTTCAGCCAGACAGACTGGAATTGGGTAAACCTGACAATAATGATGGGTAAGAAATACTGGTTTATTTTTTTTTTTGTACTCATCAGATATTTGAAATGGATAAATCTGGATTTTCTTATATATTTGTCTTTGAATTCTATCCTCAAAATTTAAAATGAATGCTAGTACCATGTAGGAAATCTTTAGGTGTGCTACAATGGTTGTGATGATGTAGTCAAACAGTTCAGTTCTAGCTTGATAGTTATATTTTTGTGTTGAAAGAAATGGTATACCTAGTATCAAAATGATGATAAAAGTCCTACAGAATCTCTTTAACATAATAATAAAAAAAAACTTTCTGAAAGGAACAGACTTGTGTGTTTAAGCCCCGTATTGAACCTACTCTGACAGTGGTCCCGACTGGAAGGACTTTCATTAACTTTAGCCCAGGTAAGTGCTCTTGATAAGACTACTATCAAAATAACTCAAATGTGGGCTTAAAACAATCTTTTTAATGCTAAAATAGCAAGTTGTTGCCTCTGGTTTACAGAAATAACATTGACAATTGCAGTCTGTACATATACCTTAAATTAAACATGAAGTTCAGAGGCTACCTCGTTTCAAAGTAATTTAGAATATATATGTGTTTGCAGTTATTCTATTGAAAAGGTGGGGTTTTTGTTTTTGTTTTTGTTTGTTTTGTAAGAAGAAAACAATGGATCGCTGACATGAATATCTATTAGGCATGCTTTCCGTATCTCAGTATACACCTTACTGTTTTGCAGTTAGATTAGTTTGGAGTATTCCCCAAGGGTGTTGCTTAAGCTGGTATGTTACCAGACTAAGTCCCTGAGACTTTAGACCTGGGATTCCAGGTGGTGTTCTTAACCCATTTGGGATTGTTTTGTGACTGATTTACCATCTTTTACTTTCAGTTCAAAGTTGAGCAGTGGCTCAGGGGCAGGAAGGACATCCAGGCCAGGCAGGACTAGTGACTCCCCATGGTTTCTGTCTGGTTCTGAAACTCTGGGCAGACTGGCAGGCAACACCCTTGGGTAAGTTTTGATAGGATTGAGGCTGCAATCTTTTTGTACCATATTTGGGTATGTGTGTATACACATATATAAATTGTATACAATTTGTATGAAAGAAGTTTTAAATGCAGCAATTGTTTAGCTAGGGCACAACTAAAAAACCCTGTTTATTAAATCACAACTCATCACTCAGAACCTAAGATTTGAAGATATCCTGTATTCAGGACAAAACCAATTCAGAATACGTAGAACCAAAACTAAACTCATATTGTTGGTTGTGTTGTCCTTTAAAAAGTATTGATGTTTGAATTTTGGGCCATGATTCATTTTTAAAGGGACACTGTCTATTTAAACACCACACTTATGCTGGAAATCTTTTAGACTACTAGTATTAAAGTAATACTTAAAATTTTTAAATGAAAGGGATTCCAGAGGGAAAAAATTGTGGTTTATTTTGTGCATTTGGCAACATTCTGTTCATAGTTTTATTTTTGCCCTTCTGTGTACCTTAGTTGGTTTACTGTGTATGTGTAGGTCTTTCACACAGTAAGGGGAAACAAACTGCTTTAATAAAAATAATAATAATAAAAATAATAATAATAAAAATAAAAAAGAAAGTGATTGCAAAACCACAAACATCGAGAAAAGAATTCAGAGGAATACTACATTAGTTTTCCTTATTTTAAATTGACTAGATTTCAGATTGATGGATGTTCCATTGAAGTCAAATGTGTATATATTTATGTACCTTAGTCTCCACTATTTAATCATAATAGATTTTGCATTCTGTGACTTTTTAAAGACATTTTGAACACTGCCACATTTTGTTAGTGAATATTTCACTGGATATTATGAAATTCTGTAATCATAGTCCCTGAATATGTGGGAAATTTTGCGGCATGGTTAAATGGAGGAAAGGCAATGGCTTTTGACCAAAGTGGAATATGTCCCTTACTTATGTCAAAGAATAAACGAACTTTAGCTAGTGCTTTGTATGATTTTAAAATGCAAGAAATGAAACCCTATGAAATTTATGTAGAGCGCAATGTTCCCTCTAATTTTTTCCATCCATGTGCGGAATAAATATGTGCATCAAGGTATGTACGCCTCCAGTAGAAACAAAAAACCTAGATATAATGGATATTTTTAAAAAGTTACCATAGGGATAATTACTCCAGCCAGGAAAGGTTAAGCATTTTAGAACTCACTACTCAAACAATTAAATGTAAGTGTAAGAGAAATAAAAATTATGAAATGCATAGACTAGTCAAAACACTAAACACACTTCGAAAGAATAAAATTACAGAGAATATATGTGCATGGCAGGAAGTACCAAGAAGTAACAACAATAATATACAAGTATGTGTTGGGAGGTGAGTGTGAAAGAGACTGTGTGTGTGTGTGTGTGTGTGTGTGCATGCGTGCTGGTTGCTGGGGAAAGCAGTGCACTGTCTCTTTAAGACACTCACTGGAAGCTCTCCTGCTCTGTTCTGAGCCCAGTTGTCTCCCCTCCTCTGCTCTTTGGAGCTGGGGTACATGGGCGGGGAAGGGGGATACTCTGACATCAGCACCCTCACCCATCCCCTGCTCTATGCAGCCAGCAGGAGGAGCAACGCAGGGGTGGGGGCAGAGGTGAAAGTAAGCTGGTACGCCCCGGTATGGCGTACCGGCAAGAGCCCATGTGCCATACCGGGGCAGATCAGCTTCCCCAGATGGCAATTTAAAGGACCTGGGGCTCCCAGCAGCGGCTGGAGCCCCGGGCTCTTTAAATTGCCGCCAGAGCCCTGCTGCCAGAGCCCTGCGGAAGTGGCGGTGGGGGCCCAGGGCTCCTGCTGCAGCTACCAACCCGGGCCCTTTAAACAGCCACCGGAGCGGCAGCAGGGCTCTGGGTTGGTAGAGCTACTCTCCGGTAGCCGCTACTGCCCCGGGTCCTTTAAATCATCCCCGGAGCCCTGGGGTAGCGGTGGCGGGGCTCTGGTGGCTATTTAAAGGGCCCGGGGCGGTAACGGCAGCTGGAGCCCCAGGCCCTTTAAATTGCCATTGGAGCCCTGGGGTAGCAGCAGTGGGGCTCCAGCGGTGATTTAAAGGGCCAGGGGCTCCTGGCTGCCATTACTGCAGCGGAGCCCCTGGCCCTTTAAAGCTCCGCCAGAGCCTGGGGCTCTTGATTTAAAGGGCCCAGGGATGTAAAGGCCCCGCCTCTTCTGGTTGAGGCCCCGCTCCCTCCTAAAGACTCTGGAGTATTGGTAAATCCTTTAAGTTACTTTCATCCCTGAGTGGGGGCAGCACCTGAACACATGCTGCCGGCTGTGCGCACTCAGCTAATCAGCTGGGCGGCACTTAAATCTCTCCTGCGCGGCTGCCTAAGCGAGGAGCTTACAGGGAACACAGTTAAAGAGTCTGAGCCTTTTGTCCTAATCTTATTTTTAAGGCAAGCTAAAAAATGTCTGGGTCTGTAAGTGTGTAGAAACTTGGTATTGGAACAGTTCTTGTGTCGCTTAAAGCATGCAGCTTCTAGCTGGGATTTAGAGAGCACTAAATTGGATTTTTATATTCTATTCTCAATTGAGCACAGTCAGTATGCTTGATGCTGCTGTATGAACAGGACAACAACCCTAAGGAGCTTCAGACATTCCCTGGAACAATTCAAAAGTGGCTAATTGTAGGATGCCAAATCAGCACAACAAAAGTAAATGTTAACTGCTGTAATGAAAGGGATTATCTACCGTACTACATTGGTTCTCCAACTTTTTCAAATTATGGAATACTTAAACTAGAAATCCTCTCATGATCCACGTCCCATGTCTGCTTAAACTGGAGTTAACAAAGTTATAGTCAGCCCACATTAGCCAGAATAACTGTTTGCAGAAACACTGTTTTGTGCAATTGTTTAAAAATGGTTTCCTAGCTAGGGGAAAGTGCAATATAGACAGGACCTCTAGAAATTAGGTGAAGATAAACTTTGTCTAATTCAATACTAACATCCAGTCCCCTTTCCTCCCAAATATTGCACCTTCTCTGTATTTTTATCTCCTGGAATGTTCAACTTTATACATATTAGTATCAAATCTCTCCTTGCTGCTTCAAAGCCTCTGCTCTTATTTGTCCAAGTTATTGTATGGTTGCTTCTGTTCACTTGTGTTTTTGCTCTCTCTCCAATTTTGCTGCCATCAAGAAATTCATGGTTGATGCTTACGCCAAAGGAATACCCAACAGAGCCTTGTTAACAGGCTTCCTATTTTCTGGGATGATGTGTTTCAGTTGTGTACTTTTTCTTTATTGTGACAGATCATCTTTAGACCATTAGCAGTCCACTGTGTACCGTTTGAGAACTATGCTCTTTGAACTGTGCATTGATAGAAATAACTTGACTATTTGAACCATGTAGACAATATATGCCTATTATAATTCCGACTAATTCCTTGTATCCTGGAGTATAGGACTGCACAGATGGAGGTGAAAAACAAGATATAGATGTGTCTACACTCGATATAACTCCCACAGCTGACTCTGTCAACTGATTCAGGCTCGTGCTGTGGGGCTATAAAATTGTAGTTAGACATCCAGTCCTTTTTTTTAAATCCAGCACCTGTGTGTGTGTGTGTCTGAACTGCTTTCCTAGGAATCTTTTTAGCAGTTGCTGCTTCAGACAGCATATATATTTCTTTTTATCGATCAGATGTTTGGTCTTCTGTATTTTCTCTTCTTGAAACTGTTAAAGATGAGGCTGATCCTTGCTAACTAGTTCTGTTAATACTGTTGATTAAATTGTCAGAGATGCTATATCTGATATCCTTAAGCCTCAGTGTGCAATATGACAGCATCTACATTGGTCAGAAAAGCTGTCTTTCTGAAGGAATGGATGGCTGATTTATCCTCCAAAACCTGGTCTTATCTAATGATAAACTAGAGAGACTTTCAGATTCTCAGCATGCTGCGAGTTACCTAGGTTTACTCCAGCATAGATCCATCTGAAGGAATTCTGTGGCTGCTTTAAACTAGTAAAAGGTAGCTGTGATCGAGTGGATTGAGGATGGATCTAGAAATTGGGAGATCTGGTTTTGTTCCTTTTTTTGGCACTAACATTGAACAAGTCACTTCTGTTAATCTCAATTACCCTATCTATAAAATGTAGGGCCCTACCAAATCCAAGGCTATGAAAAACGTGTCGTGGACTATGAAATCTGGTCTTTTGTGTGACTTTTTTTTTTTAACCCTGTACTATACAGATTTGACAGGAGAGCTCAATGTTTCTCAAACTGGGGGTCCTGACCCAAAAGGGAGTTGCAGGGGGATCGCGGTATTACCACCTTTACTTCTGTACTGCATTCAGAGCTGGGGGGGGGTGGAGTGAGGTGGCTGTTGGTCAGGCACCCAGCTCAGAAGGCAGTGCCCCGCAGGCAGCAGTGCGGAAGGAAGTGTGGCAATACCAAACCATGCCATCCTTACTTCTTCACTGTTGCTGACGGTGGCTCTGCCTTCAGAGCTGGGATCCCAGCGCACTCTCCAGCCCCCCAGCTCTGAAGGCAGTGCTTCTACCAGCAGCAGCGCAGAAGTAAGGGTAGCAATACCACAACCCCCCCCCCCATAACCTTGTAACCCTCCCAAAACTCCTTTTTGGGTCAGGACCCCTACAATCACAACACCCTGAAATTTCAGATTAAAATAGCTGAAATCATGAAATTTATGATTTTTAAAATCCAGTGACCATAAAATTGACCAAAAGGGATCGTGAATTTGGTAGGGCTCTAGTAAAATAAGAATGTTTGTTTACTCACCCTTGTGAAGTGACATATACTCCTCCTGGGGAAATCATGCTCCAAAAAAATAAAAATTCTATAAACAATATTTTAAAATTCTACATAGTTTATTTGTCAAAATAACACTATCTAATCATGCCAGTTTCAATTATTTTGGTAATTTATTACAAAGTACCTGTGAACAACTATGTCTGTCTGTAATAATAGACACACAAAAACCTCCCCCAGGAGTAGAGAGTTAAAGAAAACCCGACGACAACCCAGCTCCTGTTTCTCTGCCTCCCCAAGCCCAGTTGCTGAGTGCTGCCTGAGCCCAGACACTTGCACTTCCTTCTCCCGCCTCCTCCCTCCAGCCTAGCTGCGCACCCTACCCCCAAGTCCAGACACTCACATCCCCTATCCTTCCAGAGCCCAGGGATCCAGGAGGTAAAACAGTCTGATTCTGGGTCCCAGGCTTGTGTGGAATTTTCTTCACACTGCTTCCTTCCTTGAGGATGTGCTGGGAACTGCAGCTGCTGGGAACCCTCCAGCTCCTTCCCCCTCCCACAAGCAGTGGCTTCTATTTGCAAGCTGGGGAGGTGAGCTCTGCCAGCTCCAGTGGCCCCTAGTGGCAGCCAGCAGCTCTGCAATGCCAATTCTGTGGAGGAGAAAGGAAATTCTGGGTAGAATATTAATTCTGTGCAAATTCTGCATTGCGCAGTGGCACAGAATTCCCCCGGGAGAAATATACAGGAGTAAATACCAAGCGTTAGTAACTATTCCAAATGGAATAGGTTCAGACCAGGTAGCATCTGTCCCCTGCAGATAGACTACAGAAGTAGTTGGAGAAGCTTGTCTAAGGGCATGTCTACTGGGGATTGATGGTGTGGTGATGGATGCACCGGGGATCGATTTAGCGGATCTAGTGAAGATCCACTAAATCGACCGCAGATTGCTCTCCCATTGCCTTGGTACTCCACCAGAACAAGAAGCATAAGCTAAGTCGATGGGAGGGTGTCTCCCGTCGACCCAGCACAGTGTAGACGCCAAAGTATGTTGACTCCAGCTATGTTATTGACGTAGCTGGAGTTGAGTAAATTAGGTCAACTTACCTCCGTAGTTTAGACAAGGCCTTAGCATCAGGGAAATGACTGAATGCTTCAAGGCACATTTCTTTTGTGTAGTGGCTTCTTCTAGATGAACAGGTCAGAAGAGCTGTTAGATATTTGTAAGACAGCCAGCTGAGTGTCTTGACAGTCTCTGAAGCTCTGTTGGCTGAATGTGGCAACCTCCTCTGATGTGCACTTCTCAGTATTACAGTTGGATGTAATACTTTCCTGTTGATGTTACTGTTGCTTTTAGAAACTCCAAGATTCATGACTGGTGTAGAGTCATGAACAATAAAATTTATTACCCCCAAATTCTTGTTCTTACAATTTCTTCTATACAGCCCAAGCTTACACTTTCAGTTCTTCTGAGTTGGCCAGTTTTACTGCTGTTTACATTGTTTATGCTTTATTAGTGTTAGAGATCACTGCTCTGGAGAAATCAACTGAGAATTCAAGCTGACAGGCTCTTCTCTCTTTTACATGGAGGTGACATGGCTCAGCCTCAGTTGTACTTTTCTCAGCCTGATAGAAATGAAATGTATCCCACAAGGTGTCTGATGTGAAGATTCCAATGAATAAAATCCAATACATTTTACCCTTTTAAAATAGCTCAGAAAATGTACAGATCTGTTTAAAATAATAAAAATGTAAATCCCTTAGAAGCCGCTGGAGTTCAGGGGTTGGTGGAAGTGGAGGAGGATCGTCTGGTAGATCATCAGCTGGAGCTCGGGATTCCCGAAGGCAAACCAGAGTTATTCGCACTGGACGTGATAGAGGATCTGGACTGTTGGGTAGTCAGCCACAGCCAGTGATTCCAGCATCAGTAATTCCAGAGGAACTCATTTCACAGGTAGGTGAACTGGCAGAACTTTGCCTGAGTGGATAAACATTTGGAAACTGCTTAAAGATCGATAGTTGGTGGGGTTCTATTTGGTATTGTGTTCTTTGCCTTTTAATTTCCTCTATCTGAAAAACCTGACCTTGTCTAGCTGAATTTTTTTATTTTTAGATTTATCAAGTTGATATTTCAAGGACACACTAGTGCCAGTTTCCTCATAATGGAATGTGTGATGAGAATGGTAGATATGGGGAGGTGATGACTTTGGATCTGAGAGTTTGCACATGAGGGAGTTGTTGCCAAGGACTAGAACTTAGAGGTGGAGATGAGGCACGGCATACATACACATTGTTATAGAGTTGGTAATCTGCTGATGGGGGATGTTGCAGGAGGAGAGTTCGTGTTCAAGAATGGATGTCAAGGTTATTGACAGGTTTCAGAGGAACAGCCGTGTTAGTCTGTATTCGCAAAAAGAAAAGGAGTACTTGTGGCACCTTAGAGACTAACCAATTTATTTGAGCATGAGCTTTCGTGAGCTACAGCTCACTTCATCAGATGTTTACCGTGGAAACTGCAGCAGACTTTATATACACACAGAAATCATGAAACAATACCTCCTCCCACCCCACTGTCCTGCTGATAATAGCTTATCTAAAGTGATCACCAGGTGGGCCATTTCCAGCACAAATCCAGGTTTTCTCACCCTCCACCCCCCCACACAAATTCACTCTCCTGCTGGCAAATGAGTACAGGCAAATGAGTCTCTGTTAAGGAGGGTAAAGGAGATGGAGTTGGTTGGGATTGTTTTGTTTGTCCAATAGAAACATTTTGGTCACAATCCCCACGGATCGCAAAGCCCTGGATAACTGTTCTCATGTCCACATTAGAAACTGTAACACTCTTAGTGTCCAATACAGATGGAAGAAAGTCAGTTTGAGGCATTCTTACCCCCTAGAATTGTAAGAGCAGTTGGGTAAGTACTCGATAGTCCTCCCATAGTCATCAGAGGCTGTCCTAAGCATGCTCTTTGCTTTCCTCAAGGATCAAAGCAGTAGGCAACCGATTGAAATTGACCTGATTCTTGTAAGTTTCACTGCTACATGCAGCCTTAAGAAGACAGCACTTCATCCACTTATGTTCATTTCACATTTGGAAAACTTTCTTTGCATTAGAATTTTTTTTTTGTATAAAAGCTTAAACGCTTTTGTCATTAGTGATTGAGGGAGTTTTACAAGACCTGATTCAACAAAGAAAAAGGAAAAGATGCATAAGCAAAGGAGGGTAGACTTTATTTAAAAAAAAAAAAAAAAAAAAAAAAAGCAAGCAGCAGGTTGAGAATTCAGTCTTTAAAAGTCTGTACAGGAGGGCATGGCAGCCCATGTGTTTGAATGAGACAGAGGCGGGAGAGAGCCAGTGTTGGCAGAAAGGAAGGGATTAACAACGTTATGGAACCAGTTTCAGCTCCATAGTTAAGGGTGAGCTGAGATTTTCATTTACAGCAGGGATTAAACATCTTTGTATACAGAAAAGTACAGTATGTTCTTTCCTTACTCTTTGAGTATAAAATGAATTTTTTGAGAATTTACGAGTAAATCCATTAAGTAGTTCAGTAGTTTAAAAATGAAATTTAAAATGTGTCCTTTAAGAAATCTAGCACCCAGTGGCCAACACTTTTGTTCTCCATAATGATTTTAACAACAGAATAATAGACTCCTCAGACTTCCTAAATAGCTAAAAGTCACTGAAATCTGGGTATATAGGCTGCATTTGAAAAACTTTTTTATGGTTGATATTTTTTTTTTTCTGTTCTTCATAGCTGAGTTTCTTCAGACTCTGCTGAAGAATAATCTGCTACAGAGAATTCTATGAAGAACCTGGCCTTGCCATAATGATCACCATCTCCCTTTGTTCTCAGTGGTTCTGGTGGTTCTCTAAGCCTCCTGACAGCATACTCTTACCCAAGAGCATTTTGACTTTTGAACCAATGGGTTTTTTTTCTTGAGGGTCTCTGAAAGAGAAGACTTTATGTACCATCCTCTTCTTACAGAAGAACTTTTGGGTTATGAAAAATATTCACCCAAAACCCATTAATCCTAAATATTCCCTTCCAAAAGCTGTTGTACCAGATCTATTCAACAGAGAAGATAGCAGGGTGTGGGAGTATACAGGGGAAAGGAGAGAAGTGTACATATGCGCTTAGGGGAATGCAGTGGGTACAGAAGGGAGGAGGAACTAGATGTATACGGTAGCTGCTTTACACTACTCTGATGCAAGAAAGCACCAGTAAACTCTCTCAACCAGTCAGTATGCTCTGGCTGCTTTGTGCTGCACCTGAGTGGCATAAAGCAGCCAGAGCATAGTAGCGATTTTTGGCCATAAGTTAATTTAAAAAAAAGTAATGATTTAAGGTTGTTACTTTTTATCTTCAAATCACAGAAATATCACATGGGCACACTTAGGTTTCTTGTTTAGTTTTTAATATATGAAAATTTTCAATTAAAGAAAGACCCACCAAAATATTCCTAGACACAAACATCTTAAAACAGGATTATAATTGAACATACAGATCAATAATTTAAGGTAAAGCTATATTATAAGAAATTAATTATCCCCAAACCAAACATTTTACTATTGTTTTCCTGAGTTTCCAAAGTTTAAACTTAAAAGAAATTAATCCTGTTAAGGTATATGTGAATGCATAGTGAGGGCACCCAGACAACCTTAATGCTGTCCCCCTTGCATCCTGAAGGGAAGAAATGGGGGGTAGGGGGATCTTTCTTTAAAAATTGGTTGAATCCAATCTAGGAGCACAAGTTTTAAAATGTTTTAATCATAATTCTGTTATTACATGGTGTGATAGGGCAGTGTTAAGGTTGTTCCTGTGCCCCAACTGCACACTTCCATACCTTAACCCATTTGTATTTTTTTTTTAAGTTTAATTATGAATGTCCCGGGTTTAGCACTCTTGGATGTGTGATAATTACTACATTCCCATTTTTTTTCTATATTCCCAGATAAAAAACACATTAAGACGGAGTTAAGGTTGAAAGTACACATGGTAATTTTTAGAGTAAAATAGATAATACTCTAAAATTTAAATTACTGTGTACTTTCAACCTTAACTCCATCTTAATCTTTTTTTTTATCTGGGAATATAGAATGAAATCAAGCAGCAATAATGCATAACAGCTGTATATAACTTTTCACCTCTCACAGTATCACTTCAGAAGGTGATATTGAGAGGTGAAAAGGCAGTTGGGTTTTTTTAAAGGAAATGTGGGGGAAAAGGAATGAAAATGCAGTCTTCGCTCCCATAAAACTAGTTTATCTTTCAGCTGTATTACTTTTGTTCATTAGCTTCTTCACCTTGGCGTTCTTCATTACCGTATGCAAACTATCACATGTGGCTTTTGGGGACTTACAAAACCCAAAATCTTGCTTTTCATTTGGAGACTTGATTTCCATGTACTGGTGAACCAAAATGTTGACCCTTGGCCTTCATACACTATGCTTGCCTTTTTGAGAAATCAGCAGTCACGCTCCAACTTTTCGTTACTTCAGGAAATTTTGCTCTTGTAGAGAGAAAACACTCAGAGTGGTGGTTGGTGAATTGGAAATGACAAATAAGTGTTCTGCATTTTATAGGCACAAGTTGTTTTACAAGGAAAGTCCAGAAGTGTCATTATACGAGAACTCCAGCGGACAAATCTTGATGTAAATCTTGCTGTAAATAATTTGCTGAGCCGTGATGATGAAGATGGAGATGATGGAGATGACACAGCAAGTGAATCATATCTACCTGGAGGTTTGTATATCATGATACTTACCTTTTTTCCATTTTCCAATTTTCCAGTACTGTTGAGCTCTCCTGTCTTAAAAGGGTTATCTGAAAATGCAAACAAGTTCTCAGTTCTCTGTATTTGAACATCAACAAGATGCTCTGTGCTGTGCAAGGTACACAATGAAGATAGTCCTTGCAATCCAGGAGATTTCAGTCTAAGACATGGATAACAGGTTGCACTGGGAAGCCCGGAGAAGGGAATAGCTTTGTTGTTTTAAAAAAAACTAACTATTGTCTTTGCTAATTTGTGGGTAACACAAGTGAGTTTTGGATGCTGGGCTTCATATCATCAGCATTACAAACTATGCTACTGTTCAGTGAGATGACTGCCATGCAGTTTGCCATAGATGCTAATTCTAATGAAGAAATTAATTCTTCAGATTTTTTAATTTTAGTCTTTATATGGTAATGTGAACTTTTGAGATGCATTGTTTAGAGAAAAATGTGTTCAGCTTTCTATTAAGATATTATTTTGTGTAAGAGTTGAATAAGGTTTAGCTTAATAGTCTTTGACAGTTTTATTGAGGACTTCTGTTCTTTAGCCTCAAAATATTCTCATAGCTGAATCTTATAGCAGTGCTGGAGCGTTGCTGTCATGCTGGTTGAGCCTTTTTCGAAAGAGTGTCTTTTCTGTGTAATTGCTTTTAAAAGTCCTTCAGCCTTTTCTTGCATTGACTAATATTTCCGTAATTGGACTTTTCTTACTGAGTAAACATGCTTGGAAGTATGTAGTAGCCAGCTCTAATGTTTGTTTTTTCTGGCTAGGTGCATAGTATGAAAATCAAATGTCTAAACTCTGCGTGCATAGTAGCTTTTCTTTTTGTATGATAGAATGACGTTTTACTATATTTTTCTAATGGGTTTTTCTGCTCATCTGGTTCACCAAGAAGCCCATGGGCTTCCTTCATCTCTATCTTATCTACCATGTGATTGGACAAAGTGTGTTTTCCTGCATTTGCATCTGACAAACTTCTTTATTTTGTTTTAGAATCAAGAGTCCTTTGGTTGAATCTGTAGACACAGAGAAAGCAAATTAAGGCACTTTTGTTCCATCTCTCTCATTAGTAATTAGTTGCACAATCTATCTGCCAGAGATGTAGTTGAGGAAATAAGTTCATTTTACTCTCTTCCCAAATTTATTCAAAGTAAATATTCTTACTCCTGAGAAAACAAGGATGCATCAATCCTGAAATTGCCTTCAGCTTTGGAGGTAAGCACCCTTGGTCACTCTTTAGACCAGAGTTTCTTTCCAACGCAATCCTGTGCTGAGTTCATGATTCTCTTGATTTAGTACTACTTCAGATTATAACGGCAAGCTTGCAGGGACCATCTGACAATCTATGACTTGCAACATGTTTCTGTTTGCGAGTACTGTGACTTCAGCTGATGACTCTAGACTGTCTTGAATCAATGTAAGATAATTAGTCATGAGCACAATGTGTAAGCTTTCAGTAAATGCCTAGAAAACTGTTCCTTCCTTAGCTAACTTTTTTTATGATCCTCCCTTTGGAAAGACCAAACCTTTCCAGATAAGACTGAAACTTCCTGACATTAAAATTGTAATCTTTCTCCTCATCTTACCCTCTACCACCCCTGAGAAAATGGATTTATTTTCAAATTTTTTGTGGGGAAAGGGATTGGAAATGACAACAGAAATGGTCCCTTTGACACCCTTCAGCTCCAGTCTGGGCAAAGTTAATCCAGAATTCCCAGTCCTCAGAATATGCTTTCCCTTGTCTTTCATAAACTACATTAGCTTTTTAAAAACTAAAGTAGATGACTACAGTTAAACACTCCCTGAAGGGTGACAATTCTTAGTTAAGATCTGGACATGCCAGGAGGCCAACTTTAAAAATATGATGACTATATGCCTGTGACTCTATTCTTTTGTATATTGAATTTTGCTTACAAATTTAGCAGTTCTTCTAGCTCTTCAGAGTCAAGTTAATTTTTAGGATTAGGATAAAGTATAGGCTCCAGGAAAAATGGTGGACCAGAATACCTTCCCGCATCTCTTGTGGAAAAAATAGTGACACTCTCCTTCAGAAGACTCCATAACAGATACAAATTGAATTTTTGATTATCTGATTTCTCATTCACACCAAGCATAACCTTGCCCTAAGTCTTCTGAACCTTCTTTATTTTCTGAAATTGTTCCTCTCCTTTTGCCTCTGGATATTCTTTGGAAGTTACAGTGCTATAGATTTGAAGAGGAAAAAAATTACAATAAAACCAACATTTACGATCCAGTCTCTCAAGTGATAACTCCAAGTAACTTTTTTTTTTTAAAGGTGATCCTGAATAGTTGTTCTTTAAAAGTTTGCCTTTTAGTTTTTGATGATGTAGAATGAATGCTTGAAAGTTGTGGTTTTCTGCTTAATTTTAAACCTTGGAAAAGCAGGAATGTCAAGGCTGGAGGGCTTATTGAGTTCTTCAGAAGTATTTTAAATAAACTCTGTCCCCTTAATTATAAGGATATGGTATTGAAATCTCCACATATTGTTCCTTTCTCCCTGATGGGCACCTGGTGCTCTGTGATCCACTATAGCCGGTTATTGCTCCACATCTGCGAAGCATGGAAGTGCCTTTTTTTAAAAAAGTGTTTGTTTAAAAAACAAAATAATTTTAAAATCTGAGTAGAAAATCCCTTCCCCCTCAATTATGCAATTTGCAGCTTCTTGTATATTATTTGCCATAATTTCATTAGTACCTTAATCGCCATAGTTTTTTAGGAAATATAAGAGTTGACTTGAATTTTTAATGTTAAAAATGGGGGAGCAGAAAATACTTGGCAGTACATTCAGGCATTTTTTTTAAACATCATCAAAAAAAGCAAAAAAGGGGTATAAGCCCAGTTTGTTTTTCCTTTTCAGGTCACCTTTAATTAATGCTTTTGCTTTTCTTATGTATGCATGCTTGCTTTCATGACCTAGTTTAAAAAAATCTAGTCTTGTTTGGTGGCAAAATAAGGAGACTCCATTGAATACATTACTAATAAATAAAACAAAGCAATGTAAATGAGACTATGGAAAGAAGAGTACCATTTGGCAGAGGCATGATCAGGTGTCTTGGTTCAGCTCTTAGCTGGCAACTCACGGCAAGTGAGCCAGCTTGTAATCTTGCCTGGGGCTTTGTGTTCTAATAAAATGCGGTGATTCTCCAGAACGTAAAAATGATCCTGGGAGCCTAGTTAATTAGGTTTTTATTTTGTTCCTCCATAGCAATTTATGTGAAACACATATACCTGGTTCTCATTTTCAGCGTGAAGAATACATTTGTCAAGGTTCCTTCCCCACTCTGAACTCTAGGGTACAGATGTGGGGCCCTGCATGAAAACCTCCTAGCTTACTTTTACCAGCTTAGGTTAAAACTTCCTCAGGGTACAAACTATTTTACCCTTTGCCTTTGGACTTCCACTGCCACCACCAAACTTTATCTGGGTTTATTTTTATTTGGAAAGCGTTGTTTGGAAACGTCTTTCCCCCCAAAATCCTCCCAACCCTTGCACCCCACTTCCTGGGGAAGGTTTGGTAAAAATCCTCACCAATTTGCATAGGTGACCACAGACACAAACCCTTGGATCTTAGAACAATGAAAAAAAATTCAGTTCTTGAAAAGAAACATTTTAATAGAAGAAACAGTAAAAAGAATCACCCCTGTAAAATCAGGATGGTAAATACCTTACCGGGTAATTAGATTCAAAACATAGAGAATCCCTCTAGCCAAACGTTAAGTTACAAAAAAGACACACAGACAGGAATATTCATTCTATTCAACACAGCTATTTTCTCAGCCATTTGAAGAAATCCTAATCTAACACATAATAGCTAGATTACTTACTAAGTTCTAAGACTCCATTCCTGTTCTGTCCCCGGCAAAAGCATCACCCGGACGGACACAGACCCTTTGTTTTTCTCCCTCCTCCCAGCTTTTGAAAGTATCTTGTCTCCTCATTGGTCATTTTGGTCAGGTGCCAGCAAAGTTACCTTTAGCTTCTTAACCCTTTACAGGTGAAAGGATTTTTCCTCTGGCTAGGAGGGATTTTAAAGGTGATTACCCTTCCCTTTATATTTATGACACACCCCCCAAATCACAGCTAGGGTGAAATGCTGGCTGGGATTTCTTCCTGGAGCTCTAGGAAAAAGAGTTAATAAGACACATGCACCTCTAAATATACTACCAAGTACATAAAGACTAACAATATTTTCCACATCTCAAGGACAATTTTAACCAGTTGATTCTGGGAAACTTTCATGGGAGAGTGCATCAGCCACTTTGTTAGAAGCTCCTGAGATGTGTTGGATGTCAACTGATTCTAGGGAAACTTGTGAAACATAATTGCAGTGACATTACTTATTGCTTTGGATAGTGGAACATAAAATAATGTGTTCCTTAACGTTCTGATTGTTCAGAAGGAAGAAATATGGAAGATTTAGAGGTGCAGCACTGTCTGGTGTATTTGTATGACATCATAGTGAGTATGAGTTAGCTCCCTGAGCTGAACATAAGAAAAAGATGAAAAGTGGGGTCCCTAAAAATTTTCTGAGTTGAAGAATAACCATTTTTTTCTTAAAATGATCTCCAAGATGGACAATATCCAGACATCACCGCACACATTTGTCGGTATTGTGAGTTGTTTTCTAAAGTTATAGATTGCTGTTGGTGCACTTTTTGAACTATTTGGGCTTGGTCAAACTTAGTTTTCTCTTTACCACAGTTTTCACTGGTAGCTCATTCAGATGAAGTAGGTATAAATCCCTTCTTAGCTGGACAGAGCTATCAGGATCATAATATCTTGCTCAACAATGAGAAATATATGATCATGAGTTAACATTGCTGGAAACATGAGTGACCAAATTGGATAGGATTCTTGAACAATGGAACATAAAATCATGTGGCAGAATTCCGTGAATAAGTAATGGAATATTGTGTTCTCTCACCCAAACTTCTTAGGCAAAGTTTTAGTTTTGCTGAATCTATTTGTATCTCCACAGAATTCAAAGAAAATACCTGAAGGCTCTTAGAAGGATACTGAGGATTTGGCTCCTCCATCCAAAATTTTATGTAATACATATATTTGATGGTGTAGAGAATGGAAGAAAGAAGGGACTCCTTTAGTTTTTAAAATGTCATCTTATGAAATTTTATCTTTTGAAGTGGAACTGGTCTTACAAGAAGAAAGATAAATGTTTGCTATTGTGCCCTCCTCCTGTTTTTTCTTAATGACTCAGGAGCCAAAAATGTATGTATGTATGTTTGAGTTGTTAAATATTTGTTCAAATTTTTGGAGGAGTTGTGCTGACTTGTAACTTACCTACTGAAAAAGATTTCCCACCTGCGGATGAACAAGATGGCTGGAGGGATGCCTGTTAAATTCTAGCTGTCCTGTATAGGAAATTTCCATCTCTGATAGAAGAGCTGAGGTGAGGAAGCAGGTTATTCAACTTGGATGAATGCTTGAGAGCTTTCTCCAAGAGATGCTCCCTATAGCTTAATTCTATTGAAAAGGGCTGGGATGATGTGCACTGCAGCCATTTGGATGGACAGGGACAGACTGGTGGTGGATTTAGACCACCTTGTTCCTTTGTAGAGAGCTGCCACAAGGTACAATGAGGTTAGGCTGCTCTGGTGTGTGTATGGAAGGATCTGGTAGACATTTGGACAGCAAGGTCATTGCTTTTTCCTACACCATTGTTTGTACTCGGATGGTCTGACAATATAGGCAGGTCTGGTTTCCTCATCTTTTTTTTTTTAAAAAAAAAAAAAAGAAAAGAAAAGTTACAGATTAGAGGTATGGAATAACTCCCATATGAGGTGAGATTAAAAAAAAACTGGGAATGGTCATTTTAGAAAAGAGACTATTAAATGGGGGGAGGGGAAGGGAATATGATAGAGGTTTATAAAATCATGAATGGTGTGGAGAAAGTGAATAGGGAAGTGTTATTTACCCTTTCACATAACACAAGAACCAGGGGTCACCCAGTGAAATTAATAGACAGCTGGTTTAAAACAAACAGAAGGAAGTACTTCTTCACACAGTGCACAGTCTACCTGTGGAATTCTGCCAGAGAATGCTATGAAGACCAAAAATATAAGTGGGTTCAAAAAATAATTTAGATAAATTCCTGGAGGATAGGTCCATCAATGTCTATTAGCCAAGGTGATCAGGGACGCAACTCCATTCTTCAGGTGTTCCTAACCCTTTTGACTGCTAGAAGCTGGGACTGGATGATGGGATGGATCACTCGATAATTGCCCTGTTCTGTTTATTCCCCCAGTACGGACGTTTTTATGTTCTTATGATTGTCTTCAGTGAATGTCTGTTTATATGAAATGTCTTACGACTGCTGAGAAAGCAAGTAGCTGTTGTTGGATGCTGGACTATTTGTCTGGCTTCAGAAAATGTTAATGTGGCCCTTCTGGTCTTGAGGGATGGAAGTTCACTGACTGACCTTTTCACGGTCAAGAAATGAAACCCTTCTTAATTCCAAAAGTCCAAGTAGAAATAACTATCTGCCTGCCAGGGTTCAGAGCTTTTATTATTTAACTCAAATTAATTCCACTAAATCTAGACTGTTGCTGCATTTTTTTGGGTGTATGATAATTTAGAGGCTTTACAAATTCCATAATAGGAGAGGTCATGGCTGAAGAAGCTGGGTGTATTGTATTCTATGATGATTAAGTTTGACATGTTAGCTCTATGTATTTTTTTATTATATATTAGACTCATTTGATAATAGGCACTTGTAGAGGAAACACTGTGAATGTCTGTGTATTTAGAGTCCTAAGATTTTTTTGAGTAGTAATTGGGATTAGACTCATAGTATTTCAAATTAGCTCTTAATTTTTATGGTATAGATTTGAAATAGTGACTATTTTTTTGTAGACATCCTTTTATTCATTTTAATATAGATAGTGAAGTTTGACCTCAAAGCTTATTCTATGAAAGCACAGCGACTGTTTCTGGGAGTGAAGAAATTTCTTAATCTCTGAAGCAAATTTGCTGGGCAGCCACTCGGAAATGTGTGTAGTCTTTTTGCTTGGCACCAGAGGGGAAAGGCTGTAGGATCTTTGGAGGGACAGCTTTACCTAATAGCTACACTAGTCACTAGTGTACACTAGTTTCTAATTCTAGGTAACTAATTTATGGAGTTTGGCTGTTTATTTTAATTGATGCTTTGCTCTTCCCAAGTGTGTGACTAAGGTTTGAATTTCTGGGGTGTGGAAATTTTTTTTGTTTTGGGGTAAGATTTGTCCAGAAAACTTGGTTAGACAAGTGACAGAGCAGTTCCTGTAGGGAAAATTGGCTGCATACATTGGACCACTGTGCTTGATTGTAAACGTGGGTGCATAGGAGGCGCATCGGTTTGCACTGGTGAATCTGAAGAGCAGAAATTCAACTTATAAGTAGGACATTTTTTGTTTTGATGTTTATTTGGTGATGGTCTCTCTAGTTGATGTTTTAAGTAGCTGATTATTCACTTAAGACCCTTGTCTCCTCTTATAGAGGATCTTATGTCTCTTCTGGATGCTGACATACATTCTGCTCACCCAAGTGTCATTATTGATGCTGATGCTATGTTTTCAGAAGATATTAGTTACTTTGGTTATCCATCCTTTCGGCGTTCATCACTTTCCAGGCTAGGCTCATCCCGAGGTAATTTTGCATCTTTTTTTTTTCTTTGTAATAAGTAGTTTCCTGTGCAAAAAGCTAGTGATAGTACACACTAGTTAGTCTTTGATTTGTGTGCACAAATTGATTAATTGATAAACATTAAGTCTCTAATAATTTTGAAAATATCAATAGTAAAATTTTTGAATATGAACAGGTAAGTTCTGCAAAAATCACAAGAGCGACTTTGAAGTTTGTCTGATGTTAATCATTTTTTTTAAAGAAATTTTGCATGAAATTTTTAAAATCACAAATACCTACTAATTATTTTTGAAACCACAAATGCCTACTAATTATCTTCATATATCTAATTGAGAATGTTAATTCTGATCTAAAAGTAATACTCAAATTTGATATGACATGCAGCATTCTGAAAGCTAGTTTCTTTGGTTTAGGTTGCTCAGTATGCAGTGCTCTTCTAATTTTCTTAACTAGTTAACTTAATAATAAATGAGTGAAGGCAATTTTAAATTCAGGGGAGGGAAATGAGAGGTGGACTGTGCTCTTTTTGAAGCATTTTTGGAAATGGGCTTGTAACTGTCTAAGGTTAATGAACACCTTGAATAGTAGGAAGTCATTACAAATGCTTAGAAAAGTGTATTAAATCTTAATATTTATGGCATAGAATCTGTAGCTTTTTCTTCATAGCTTCTTGAAGATAATTCTACTCAATAGGTGCCCAGAGCATTTTACAAACTGTTAATCCAACCTCTGCCATGATTGCTCATTTAGTACAGCTCTAACCTGTTTCATAATTCTGTTTTCTTCATTAGTATATTAACTGCTGAGCATATAATTGCTTGATACAAATTATCAGTCGAGGGTCAGTATGTTTCCGAATGAGCAGGTTCAATGTTATGTGAACTTTACCTACAGGGCAAGGTGTCATGTTTGACTTATGTAAAAACTTGTTCCTGTTTGTCTAGTATAGCAAAAGACCCAAGATTTTGAGGAATTTATTGAAAGGATGATACAGTAGTGGGACCATTTCATACATGTAATTCCAATTGAATCTTATGAACATAAATGAGGTACTTAATGGGTTAAATGCATTATGTGCATGTACAAATATTCAACATTTGACATAACTCCTTCTAAATCCCTCCTTTTTTTTCCCTTTCCTAAGGTTATTCTATGTAAGACGTTACCACGAATTTTATAATCCTTATTTTCCATGCATAGTTGACTCTTGGAAAGTTAGTTTGATTACCTGATTTAAAAAATTTATCTGCATGAGCGAACTGCAGAGTACTGGCTTTAGACAGTTTGTAGGCCAATTGGAGGGGAAGCATTTTGGTAAGGAACACTTTCCTACAAGGATCCTTTTTAAAACTTGTCTGACTCTTGAAAAGTTTTCATTTGAATACTTAAAAAAACAAAACAGAAAACAACAACAAAAAAAACCACACCACCAGATATGCTTTAATGTATTCAATCCAGTCCTGTAAAACGTTGCTTTAAACAAAAGGGGTTGGATTATCAAATTTTTACAAGAGCCTTTTAAAAAGATTGCTTTGTCTTTAACCTTTTCAAGTTCTTATTTTTGGGAAACTTGTTATGAGACTCTCTAATAAATACTCTTTTTTGGCTTGCTTAAATGTATCTAACAGATGTCATAGATTAATTAGATGATCTTGTTATTAGATAAACCATCATAGGGTAAAACTTCAGGGCATATCGTACTATAAAACCTTAAATTACCTTGTTAAATACATTTTGGCTTTTTACCACTCTGAGTAAAAAATGAAGCATTATGCTTTCAGTAGTGCACAAACTACCTGATTTTCTTATTTCTAGAAATAACTTTATTTTTAGTTTCATTCATATGTTATATATGGTAGTAATAAGTACATATGCTTGAAAGGGTTAATATATTGAATGTTGCATGTCAGGATTTTTTTATATATCAGTATTTTAAATTTTTGTGAATAGATTTAACTGCTGTTAGTTGCATCCTGAAGGGTCTTTACTAGAGAGTGGCTTACTTTTATCCCACTGGTGTGACCCAATTGCATACCAGTTCTCCTTCTTCCCTTAGAGAGAGACTCTGAGCTGTTGCGTGAACGTGAGTCCGTTTTACGTTTGCGTGAACGAAGGTGGCTTGATGGAGCCTCATTTGATAATGAAAGGGGCTCTACAAGCAAGGAAGGGGAGCCAAACCTGGATAAGAAGAATACACCTGTTCAAAGCCCAGTCTCGTTAGGGGAAGACTTGCAATGGTGGCCAGATAAGGTACTGAGAATTTTTTGGCTCCTTTATATGCTTAGTACATTGCATGTAACTGATCTTATTTTTCCAATGTCTGTACTTCTGATTTCCCTGGAAAAATCTTGATTTTTTTTGTAAGTGTGATATTGAAGTAAAGTGATTCCTAATGTGCTTCTTTAGTTTTGTTTATATTATTGCTATTCATGCCCTTACAACTGAGGTTCAATTGCCACTTCTTTTCTGACCTATTTCATCTCTGTGGCTGCCACTCATGCGGGCAACAACCAGAGAAATCTCAAAGAACTTAAGCTGTCTCTTCCATTAAACAATTTCCCGTTTCCTGTTGAGTTGCACTTATGCATTGGAGTGAATGGTCATATTCATGTCCAGCTCCTTTAAAAGAGGCTTGTATTTTGATTAGTTCAGTTCTTTCAGTTCTGTTTACATTTATTCTATTTTGTCATGCTTGGTTATTTAAATAAGTGAAGATCAAGAGCTGCACAAATAGTAATTAAGTATCCATCTGGCCTTGGTAGCTGGACCCACTTGCACCCCATATTCCATCTCCATGGGAGCCCAGGCTAAAATTTCAGGTATTCGAGTAGATGCAGAGTGTGCATTCCACCTAGGTGTGTGCGTGTCCAGCGCACTGGAGCTGGAGTCTGTTTCTTAGCTGTACCTCTAGATGGGCGGTGCTTGTGGCTATGACCCCTCCCCTGGCAAAATGAGACAGTGCTGTCCTGACCCCCCTTGGTTTCTTCTCAAAGCCCATGGCTGGAGCCAGAGCTTTGTGGTGTTGTAGTCTCACAACCTCTTATTTAGTCTTAGCCTAGTTTATTATATATAGTAAGTTAGCTAGTAGTCAGTAGTTAGTGTTAGTTGATAGTGTCCCTGGTGAAGCTGTTACGGGGGTTAAACACTGTTCTTCGTGTGTAGGTGTGATCCCCACAGTGACTCCGACTTGGTCTCGGTGAAGCGCCCCTTAAAGAGCACTGTTAGATTTGTAAATCATTTAAAAAGAGGACTCAGGTGGCACAGGACCTTTGCCTCAAGAAGCCCCTACTTGAACAGGACATGCGGCCTGATTTGGTACCAAGGCCCTGTTAGGCCAAAGATCAGCCTTGGGTTCGGAGAGCACTCTTGCCCCTCCTTCTAGGGTAGGCGCCTTGCGAGAGAGGTGGAGAAGCTGTTCTCTGTCATCGGCACCAAGGAAGAGGTCTCATAAGACCATTCGGGACTATTCTAGGTTGCAGGGCAACTCCTCCACCTCCCCCAGGAAAAACGTGGACCAGCATGGAATTGGATCTGCCACCAGAATGGCTGGAGTACTTCTGACGCTTCCCTGTTACTGAGTGGGAAGGGCAGAAACCCCATATCGTTGACCCTGGTTCTGGCCTCTGGGTATCCTTTGAGTTCAGTACCAATGAGGAGATACAAGTACCGAATGTGATGATGCTTTGTACACTTACGACAGCTGCAGACCTCCTCTGCCTTTTGGTCCCAACCTCACTGTTGGTCCAGGACTTTCCCCAGGCTGCCTCACCTATAACCCCTCTAATGGAGTGAGCCGCTGAACCTTCATGTTGGTCAGCACTGCATCCAGACTCTTCCGTCCCCATGGTGGGGATGGAGACAGCACCAGAATCGTGTGGGGGACTTCGTCCCTGCTGCATTTGATGCCACAAGCGCTCCCATAGCGGCTCTCACCACCTTTGACATCAAAGTATTGGAGCGCTTCCCTACTGTTGTTTGCACTGGGATGTTTTATGCCACGTAGTTGCATCCAAGGGCATCCAAGCGGAATTCCTCCAAGAGAACACGCACAAACTGGTGGACGTTTTACAAGTGGTTGCTGAAGGTGGCTCCAGAGAGGAGCTTTTCACCCACGTCGACACCATGTTGCGTTTGCTCGACTCTCTGGGACTCATTTTAAACATCGCAGAGTCAACCTTGGCTCCCACTCAAAAAATTGAGTTCATTGGGGCCCTGTTAGATTCCACGAGGTTGAGAGTGTTGCTGCCGACCGACCGCTTCCAGGCAATTCAACGGCTCTGTGTCAGTCTGCAATATCAGTCTGTCTTCTTCCTTTACCCATTCTCTCCTGTCTTCCTTGCTCAGCAGTTCTTTTGATATTCTATTTTTGGGCTTCCCACTTCTCTGGTTTATTTGCCCTCTTGCCAAGCTAGTGGTAAAGAGCTTGCAGAGGTTTGTCACTTTCCATGTCTATCTGCTGACCTTGACTACCACTTCCTCCATCCTGGTACTCAGGCTGAACAGTGTGGATTCTTGGAAAAACTGTTCATTTTTGAATAAGTGCATTTCAACCCATGCCTGGAATTCTGAAGTACAACCTAAACATGTAACTCTGAATTGTTAAATCAGTGCTTTTGGCCCTCTGACTTGTCTTAACAGTAGGATGAAGAAAGTCATGTAGACAAAATATTTAGCAAATTATATAAAATCACTGAGATTCCGTACAGACTTTATATTTATTATTTTATTACTATACATTTAGATTTCAGTAGCACCTGAAGGCCACAACGGGTTGGTGTTCCATTCTATTTAGCTGTTCAATCTTTTAATAAACTTGAGTCCCTCCTTCATGGAGCTTGCAGTATAAAAGACAGGACATGACAGATGGATGAGACAAACAAGCAGGCGGAGGTATAGGGAGTGAAGGTAGAGGCTGGAGTATAGGGAGTGAAGGTGACTGGGTAATAAATATAAGGTGTACCCAATTCGTAGCTGTCAGAGGTTGTTGGAAATTTCACAGTGGAATGTTTTTCAGTTAGAGAATGCTAATTCATCTAAATTAGGGACTATTCATTTTTTACAAGAAGCAAGCAGGATTCCAATGGAATCCTATCTGTTTTCCTGCCAGGTTACCCACGTGGCTCCTTGGCAGTCTGACTGATGAGAAACCAGGGCTCATTTACATCTCATCTGTTGGGCTGCCATGAAGCAAGGCCTCCAGGCTTCTTGCTCCTCTAGAGCTCAGAGGTTGGCTGACAGGGAGCCTGGAAGTCCTGAGTGGTATGGCTCCTTGGCAGCCCAGGCTCCCAGATGTCGAGAGTCCACAGCTCCCGGGCAGCCAGCTGATCAGATTGTCCCTGGGCTGGGGACCCCAAGGCTTTCCATTTTGCAGAGAATTTCAAAGTTCTCTTTTTTCATTCCAAACCAGAGAGAAAGCAACTTTCAGAATACCCAAATCCTCCAGTAAATGGAATTATTTTTCTCTGCAGCACTCTGGTAGCTATTCAGTAGCTGTGATAGCAACTCGCCATCTACCTAGCTGTTCTTGGGTTGCTGTTTTCTGTATAAAGAATACTCTAATTCATATTATATCCTCTCATACAATGCTGTATGTGTATACTTCCTAGTTAAATTTGTTACTGAATAATATCTTAATGTATTTTGGTATTATATAAGATGCATTTGTAAAATGAACGTTTAACTAGTAATAATTTACTGCTCACACTTCATATGCATATTCTAGTGAATACTTCACACTCAACTATTGTAAATGTCTTGTTTTTAATACAGTTATCACAAAGATGAAACTTACTTACAATTTTTGAGGAAGCTTACCTTAAGTCAACATAGCATGTAATATTTCATTAATTCAGAGTCATCTTGGAGTGAATATTTGGGCCTCTGTTTATAAATGTAACTATGAAATGGCATCTTTTTTTTTTTAAAGCAATTTTTGTAATGATATCAGATAAATAGCTCTTGCAATTTTTTGTTTCACGTGAATGAAGACTATCCATAAACATTTTGGGAAGCCTGAATTAAAAAAACAGATACTGTCAGCAATATGGGTACATTTAAAAGTGCTATTCTTGTCTGATTCTGGGTCTAACCTACATAATATGATGGCCCCTCTAGCCACAGTATGAGTGTGTAAATCCAGAGGGGGGGTGTGTGTACACACCCCTACCTTGAAGGTCTCTTAACCTTTGGAATATTTATAAATGTTTCATCTACGGTTTACAAATGACATAATTATACCATGTTATGTATGGTTTCCTGTGTGTGTAGGGTACATCACAAAACATGTTTTAGACATTTCTTCCCTAAGGATTTTAAAACATTCATTTGAGGAACAATGCACAAAATTACTGAGGAGTTATGAAAATAAGAGTGTATTGTTGATCAGTGCTCATTTTATACACTTGTGTGTTTATAAACAATTCCTCTGGCAATTTAATGTGCTTGACTGTTCTGGGGGCAAAAAAAAAAAAAACCTAGTCTTTTTAAACTACTAGAATCTAAATGGATATAGGAGCTCACAACATGGCAGTTGATTTGCAATCAGTATCCAATGAAAGAAATGATCTGATCTCTTGGAAGAATTTTTGGTTTTTCATATAACGGGGGAGATCAGATTATGTGCTGAATCTGTGTTACGTAATAGTATATTACTATACATATGGTATACATCATGTGAAATGCACTTTTTTTATTTGTATTTATGTATTTATAAATATATATAATGCTATAAAGACACAACTTTTAAAGCATATGCAAAAAGGGGGGGTGTGATGGCTTTAATGTCCAGCCTTAACCTCTGACTCCCTCATCCTTATTGTTGTGTTTGCTCTTTGGGGAGGGGAGGAAAATGCTTTTGAGAAAGAGAGAAATCTGAGCTACTCAGTTTGCCTGCTAAAATGGAGCCATTTCTTAATGGAGCTATCTTGAAAATTTTTGGAAGAACTGATTTTCCAGTTGAGGAACCGATTTTAAAACTTTTGTAACTTTAAACTATCAGAACCAATTTAATAACAAAATCAACCTGTCCCCAAAATGCCTCCCCTCTCTCCCAAAAAAACCCAAACGAAAACCAGTTTGATTTTTAAAACCTTAGTTTTGCAAAACAAGCTAAATTCAAAGAAAATTAATCTTAATTTTAAGTTGGAAGACTATCCTGAACTGAGAAGGTCTTAAATCCCACTGTTTTTTAAATTCTGTCACCCTGTGCATGAAATTGACAAATTAAGGCCCTGATCCTGTAGTCAGATCTGCATAGGCAGGTTTTCTTTACCTGCATGGAGTTCCCGTTCAAGACACTGGGGATCAATGTGGACACAGAAGTCCACCCATATGGCTTTGACTTCGGGTTCTGAGTCCTAAAATGTCTATTACTTTAAAACTGCTGAACTTCTTTCTTCTAATGTCTTGAGCCTTAACCTCGAGCTATGTAAAAGTCAAGTGTGATAATTTCTTGCTTAAAATATTTTGACTTTTAATAAAAAAATTCAGATAAGATAGTGTATCTTGTCCCCTTTCCCTCTCTCCCCAGCCATGCTTGTATAATTTAAAAATAGTCAAACTAATTTTGCTGAAACTTAAAATTAAAATACAAATAAAAATTCTCAGGGATGATACAGAACGTGCAAATTTCAGTCCCAATAAATGGGAGCCTTGACAAACTAAAGAAAATGGGGCTAAACCGGATAAGAGTGTCACCTTTAAGTAATAGCATGTAAAGATGCGCATACTGGGTTGTGGTACTGAGACACTAACAGAATTTAAAATTAAGGGAACACTGACAACGTGGGTGTGTTAATTTATTATCTTAAAAAAATTCTTGATCACCCTTTAAATGATGTATTTTGAATTAAAAAAACAACTTTCAAAATAAATACAGATGCAGAGAAATGTGTAGAAGGGTGAGAGGCTCAGAGGCAATAAGAGCAATAACAAAAATGCTCATGCCTAGCCTTGTTTCCAGTTCCCCTTTTCTGTGTGCGCACATCTGCCTGCTACTTGTTGTCAGTTCAGCTCTCTTCCCATTACTCCTCACCATACTCCAGCAGGGTGTGAAGAAAGACATGTTCAGTCACCAAAAATGTAATTGACTGTACACAAAGGTGCTGTCAAATGTATAATGTAAAAGATTTCAAATATATTTCTCTCAAATCTTGTGGTTATGGTATTTTTAGTAGTCACTGATAACGGTAATGGGTGCAAAAATTTCCACATGGAAATGGGACTTTTCCAAACTGATAAATTCTGCCCCTAATAGGACACTTATCTGTAACATTTAAATATCCTTCCTTTTGTATCTTTAAACCAAAAACCACACTGTCATAAATATTTTGTGGCTGTGAATTGAATTTTTTTAATGTGATTGGCAAATTGTGATATTACTGAACTGAAGGAAAATAACTTCCTGAATAAAAGATCTTGAATATTTCATTATTTGTTTCCGAAAGTATGATCAGCTTCAGGCAACACATTAGATAACTTCTTTTTTACTACTGAATTTTAAATTCAGTGGAACTCTAATAGTACAGATGACTTGATTAAAATTTCAGTAACCATTGTAAGCTCTGTTTTGCACACTTGACATTTTTTGTTTGTTAAAATCTGCTGTTACTCAAAAAGTTTTAGTATATAGCACTGCCATTTTAGACTTCATCTTTTTCATTTGTAGGATGGAACAAAGTTTATTTCTATTGGAGCTCTGTATTCTGAGCTTGTGGCAGTTAGCAGTAAAGGGGAACTTTATCAGTGGAAATGGAGTGAATCAGAGCCTTATAGAAATGCACAGGTACTGTACATCCTTAAATCTATCTTTAAAATAATTCTGTATGTATGAATTTATAAAATAATAACCTCTTTTATGCTTTCAAAGAATCCTTCATTACATCATCCACGAGCAATGTTTTTGGGGTTAACCAACGAAAAGATAGTGCTCCTTTCTGCAAATAGTATCAGAGCAACTGTAGCCACAGAAAATAACAAGGTATGAGATCCTTTTCTTTGTTGTTGAGTTCATGATAAAACTTTTGGGGTTTTTTCAGCCACTGTTTTGCTCTATGAAGAATAAGTAAACCAAAGTCTGCAGCTATAAGTCAGTAGTACAAATTAATATCATTATAAAGATCATAGTGAATAATTTTTGTTGACAGGTTCAGCTTTCATAATTATCTTCTTTTGTACTATAGCAATTTAAATCAAAGGCAGTTCTGAGGTCTTTCTGTGAGCAAAGATTAAAATGTGGTCCCAGCCTCCAGGGACTCTTAAGCAATGAAAGCCTGTCCATCTTATCAAATTTCAAAAAACTGTTAATTTTTTACTGCTGCGCTGAAATCTCAAGTTAGAGAGGACTAATTCTGGAATGGAGTTGTAGCAAAAAATATTAAGGATTTAAAGATTTTTGAGCTCCAAGTACAGTAAAACAGATTATACAAACAGTAAGTTTGTTTTGACCAATAATAGACGAATCTCAGAAAGTTTAGAGTTAAAATGCAGTTTGGTTAAATATCCAAATTTGCTGAAATGCTTTGACCAGGAGTACCCTTTCAGTTTTTTGGTACTTTCATTTTCTGGCTGAGACCAGAACTGGAAGGGAAAATTTACCAGATTAATCAAAACTTTAAAGGGCCAGTTCTAAGACTGGAGTGAAGAATTGGGCTGATGATACTTTTCCCAAACTGATTCATTCTGAAAAATGTAAAGAGTTTGTTTAGGATGCAGTGTTGTTTTTTTCCGCCTCCCCTTCCTTTTAGGTTGCTACCTGGGTGGATGAAACTTTAAGCTCTGTAGCTTCTAAATTGGAACACACTGCACAGACATACTCAGAGCTGCAGGGAGAACGGATAGTTTCACTACATTGTTGTGCTCTTTATACCTGTGCTCAGCTAGAGAACAACTTGTACTGGTGGTAAGTATATATGGTATTGAATATATTTGTCCAAAAGTATCTGCAAACTCATTATAATGACAAAGCTTCCTTGCAGTTCACATGTTATAGTTCTAGTGATGAAGTTCTGTAACTCTGCTTTCATGGCTTATACTATCCTTGAGGGAAGTATTTGTATTATTGCACGCTATGATTACAAAAGAGGAAAGATATTGTGCCTAAAGCATTGGACCTGGCGGGAATCAAGAGATCTGGGTTTTATTCCTTGCTCTGCCACAAGCTTCCTGTGTGACCTTGAGGAAGTAATTGAAATTATTGGGGTTTTTTTTTTGATTGTTTGTTTTTTGTAAAATGGGATATTGTGATACTTTGTGAAGTTAAATTCATTAGTATTCAGATAGGATAGTGATAGAAAAGTTGGTAAAGAAATGATTCTAGAGAAGGCTGTTTTTGCTAATAGTGCTGTGAAACATAGTGAACGTTGTAAAACTGATACCATTATTGTATTGTAGCTGAGGAGCAGCTATATAATACAGTGAGATGCCACTGACTGAGGTGTCAAGGGTCCAGACGTGCCTGTAAAGATGTACTTTCATCGTTGGATTCTGATGACTGACTTCATAGAGTATGAAAGCCTTGCTAAGAGCTACAGAATTTAGGACATTAGACTGAGACTGTGCAATATAGATAATGAAAAAAATTGTCTTGTCAAGTTGGGTTGTCATCTGCAGATCCAGATAATTGAGTTGTTCTTACTGGGAAAATAAATGCTGGTTGCTGAATGTTCTCCCCCGGTATTACATAGTTTCACAAAGTAGTTTTAATATATTTTGTATCTTTCAGGCCTTTACAAATAATATAGAAAACAAACTTACCCGTGTACACTGTCCTTTTTCTCCCATAGAGCTCTGTGGCTAGAATGTTAGGCAGTCTGATTCATAAACTATATTGTTGGCTTAAATGCATGCTGAAAAATTGGATGAAATAACCTCCCATAAATTGTTAAAACATTTCTATTTGTAAAACTTCACTGAATTTTTAAAATGTCAAGTTTTCTGGACATAAAAAGGTAGAAGTTGATGATGATTTTTCCAAGCATGTAAAAAAATGAAAATACATTTCTAATTACAATGAGTTGACATGCATATCCGTGCCATTTTCAGTGCCCACCTTGTTTTTACCTGTGCTTCACTTAAGAGTTATGCTAAATCTAAACAAGCCTTGCTTACAGTGGCAGGGATCTCCAGTAGCTTTTGTTATAGTGGGATTAAATACTCGCTGACCAGTTACTTGCAAGCACCGAAAATTTGAGATACTAAATACCTTTCTGTTTGGGGTGTTTGCTAAATATTAACCAGAAGCCAAACAAAATCACAGCCAGATATATGAGGAAGCTGTATTTTACTCCTGATTTTGAAATTTGGAGCAGAGCTGTAGTAGAAATCACAACTTTCTGATTTTTTTTTTCTCTTGACTGTAAAACCAATGTCATTGCAAACACAGTTCATTCTAGAGCATCACTCAGCATAGCAACCAGTAAACCACAACTTTGTGGGGACCGTAATACTGGAAACTTTTGCATGCCTTCTTACCTTTTTTGAATAATAAGCCCATTGTATTTAAGAGGTTTGTTTGTTATGCTATTTAAAAATTAACTACAAATTGAATTATCCTGCAGGGCCCTTCACTAGTTAGATATGCTTAACTTCAACATTGATGATCATGTATTTGTCATCAGATTATGGAGACATAAGGTTCTATTAATCATGATGATTCTTTTCCCAAAAAAATCTAAATTGCTGACAGGCATGGTAGAGAGAGCATACTATGCTGTTTATACTGTGGCTAGGCTATGGTAAAAAGGTGTCTTGTATGTAAATCCATATTATCTAAATAAAATTGGCTTAACTCTTTTTGTATCCGTGTACGCACAGTTTACCACCTCTAGCTGTATAGTCTGAGGTTATAACTTGACTTGCTAAAATCAAGGTAAGGGTGTTAAGGTTTTCATTTGAGTTGTAGCTGGATCAGTCTAACTCGACTGGGGGGAGAAAGTATCTAGATGAGGAAAAAATATGATGACTTGGAAATCTCACTTAGGGCATGACCACACCAGGACAAAGTATTTTTAACCGGTGCTTTAAAAAACATACAACCTCCCAACACCACTCTTTTCTCCAGGAAGGAAAAGGCCGGTGAGCTTTGGGAATTGTTGCCAGTCATGGTGAGGACAGCCTCAATATGTTTAGGGACTGATTGCCAAAAAGAGTTGGTATTTGCTAGTTAATTGCTTTTGCATTTCAAGAAAATTGTTTCAAGTTGTACTTGTTACCTGTTTTGCCCTTGGTGCATGTATCCTTGCTGCTATCCAGAGCTGATCCTGGCACTCAGTACAGAGTAGAGCAGTAAGAACCCATATACAAAAAGCTCTTGTGGTGTTTACATAGAGTTCTAGTGGGCATAGTGGGGAGAATATTGTAATTGCTTCTCATCCTCAATCTCTTGAATGGCAGCACATCTTCCATCTGCTGCGTTGTCAGGCTGGTGTGACAATGTAGTATTTTAAAAATATATTTAAATAGCATTACCTTGTTCTTTGCTGAGCTAGATTCAAAATGCCATTATGATCAGATGACTTGAAATTGACCCCTTTTTCCTGAATGCATCTCTGTATAGTGCAAATTATATCTGCATTTAACACTGAAAGTGCTGCAAGTGGTGTTTTTTCCTTGTTTCTTTAGCAGAATTGCAAAGTGAGTTTAATTCTAGATTCTCTGTTGTGGTATAGAAAGCAGGACAAAAAGTTTTAGGTTTTTAAATAGTATGTTGAGTTTTCAGTACAGGCAGTTTAAAAAAAATGATTTGTAAAGTGAGCATTTTGATATAAGAGCATTTGAGAGTGAGGTGGAGTGAATATGGGACAGCAAGATGTCACTTTTGCTGAGGGCTTTTGGCAGAGTGGTGTTTTACCATGCCTTCCATTTAAGGGCTTGTCTACACTACCAAGTTTTGTTGACAAAACTTACCTCAACACCCAAAAATCGCCAAAGGGTGTTCATACTTGCTCCCTCTGTCAACAGATCATGTCTACTTTGGGGACACCATCATCGACAGGGTGAGCAATGCACTGTGGGTATGTATCCCACAGTGCAGTGTTGTGGGAAGGAAGAGCTGATTCCCACGCATCTTGGGATCCTCTCCAAGTTCTGCCACAGCCCCCTCCAGCTGCGGAAAGCAGCATCATGAGCAGCTCTGTGAGCTCTCAGTGCGGAGGAATGGCAAAGCAGCACAGCAGTCTGTCCCCCTTCCTCTGCAGCAGCAGTCTGCCTGCTGCTGTGTTCCTAGTGCCGGGCAGAACAGGAGCATTCCAGTTATTTACTCTTTGTTTCCCAAATGGAGCAGCACACAGCTACTTCCTGGAGCTTTGAAAGGGGAGGGGCGCATGCTTGCAGGGCAGCAGAGATCAAAACACTGAGCAGAGCAATCAGGGCAGGCATTGTGGGATACTGGCAGAAGCCTCTTTATGGACAAAAAAGGGAGGGGAAAAAACAAGTCTCTCGTAGCAGTGGAATTTTTTTGTTACCAAAACTGGGCGTTTTTTGCAACAAAAGTCCCATTGTAGTGTGTACGTTATTGCTGTTTTGTCGCCAAAAGGCAGTTTTTGGCAACAAAACTTGCCAATATAGACAGGCCCGAAGTTGTAGTCTTGAGAAGCTCAAGACTATGAACAGACACTTCTTTTGTAGTTCTTGGTTTAATAATTTTGTTTTCTTTCCTTAGGGGAGTAGTTCCTTTTAGCCAAAGGAAGAAGATGCTAGAAAAGGCCAGAGCAAAAAATAAAAAGCCCAAGTCTAGTGCTGGCATCTCTTCAATGCCAAATATCACAGTTGGCACGCAAGTAAGTACAACCACTGTATTGTGAGCTGTCTTAAGTGTTTTGGGAGGGGGATACTGGTTGTCAAAAACATATCAGGCTCTATTCTCCATTTACACTAAGGCCTTGTCTGTGCACAAAAGTTGTATCACTTTTACTGTAGTTAAAGTGCTGCAACCCCCTACGTGTCAATGCAGCTATGCTGGTATAGCTTATTCCTGTAAATTTAGAGGAATAAGCGGTTACAGTCACAGCTAACTGCACCTCTGACCGCCTCCTGGTATCCCTGAGGGCACGCCACTTAGGTGACGGATAGAGGCCTGAGACCTGTCTCAGGATGGGATCCCATGATCCTTTCTTCCCAGACTGGGGACTCAGGCTGCAGGTTTCTGCAATTTATTGTAATTATCTCAGTAGGTCTGACTTTAGTTCAGCACCTGCAGTCCTGTTTCAGGGACAATGACAGGGTTAACTGGTGATCAGTCAGCTCTCTGTTTGTTCAGAATAAAAGCATTACAAAGAAAACATCTTATATACATGCCTGGTGACTGCCTGGTCAGTTAATCTCCCACATAGGGACCCTAGTAGGACTAACGTACTTTAGGCCTTCTCCACAGGGCCTGCCTCTCTTGTTCACAGTCTCGTGTTTGTTCTTGGTTTGACTGTGAGTGACTCCTCTGTTCATGGCTGGTATTTTATACCGTTTCAAGTTCTTTGTCTCCCAGGCCTCTTACCAGGTCAAACCAGTATATGCTATTTGCCTTGAGGGAGGTGAGAGCGAAACTTCCACAGATTTGTTACTTGTCTTGTATCACTGGTGAGGATTAGCATCAGTTATCCCTCAGTGACTTCAGTTTTTGCAGAAAACCCTTTAGTTCATCTTTTGAGCCAGGAATACAAATAACATTTAAAATAGATGCAGCTGTTTTTGAATATTCCATGTGCCCATAACATCTGTCACATCTCAATGCAATAGGTAGGACCCTACCAAATTCATTGTCCGTTTTGATAAATTTCAAGGTCATAGGATTTTAAAAAATCTTAAATTTTGTGGTTTCACATATTTAAATCTGCAAGTTTCCGGTGTCGTAACGGTGGGGGTCCTGACCCAAAAGGAGGCTGTGAGGGGCTTGCAAGGTCATTGTTGGGGGTGGGGTTGCGGTATTGCCATCCTTAGTTCTGCACTGCTGCTGGCGGCGACACTGCCTTCAAAGCTGGGCACCCGGCCAGCAGCCACTGAGCTCTGATGGCAGCGCAGAAGTAAGGATGGCAATATTGTGAGCCCCATACAATAGCCACGTTTCTCAGAAGAGACCAGATTTCACAGTCCCTGACACGTTTTTCACAGCCATGAATTTGGTAGGCCCCTAGCAGTAGGCTTTGAATATTCAGTGTTTCTAAAGCATCACGTGTCACATTAGCTATACCAGTGTAAGGCACCTTTATACCCCTTAATTCCAGAGAAGAGGTTGTATAGATTTTACTACTTTGTTTGGATAGAAAGGTGGATTAAAAAAGTAGAAGAGTACAAAATTAACATGGCATACACATTGAATAGATTTAAAAACTGGCAAACTCTGGGTCTTGAGATGTAATTGTAAATAGGGAATCATCGTTGAATGTCTGTTTCTGCGGGGGTCCTACAGGGATCAGTTCTTGGCCCTATGCTATTTAACATTTTTATCAATGATCTGGAAGAAAACATAAAATCATTACTGATAGTTTGCAGACAACACACAAATAGGGGGAGTGGACAGGTCACTGGTAGAGAAAGGCGTGGATTATTTGGTAAGCAGAGCACAAGTAATGTGTTTTAATGCGGCTAAATGTAACCGTATACATCTAGGAACAATGTAAGCCATACTTATAGAATTGGGGACTCTATCCTGGGAAGTAGTGGTTCTGAAAAAGATTCGGGGATCATGGTGGGTAATGAACTAAACATGATCTCTCAATGCAGTTCTGTGGCCACAGGGGAAAATATGATCCTTGGATGTGTAAACTGGAGATTCTCGAGTAGGAGTAAAGAGGTGGTTATGCCTTTGTGTGTGTTAGTGGTGCAGCCACTGCTGGAATTCAGTGTCCAGTTTTGGTGTCCATAATTCAAGAAGGATGTTGATAAATGGGAGAGGGTTCAGAGAAAAGTCATGTGAATGATATTAAAGGATTAGAAAACCTGTCTTATAGCGATAGGCTCAAGGAACTCAATATATTTACTAGGGCTGTTGATTAATCGCAGTGAACTCACGCGATTAACTCAAAAAAAAATTAATTGCGATTAATGGCCGTTTCAATTGCACTGTTAAAAAATAGAATATCAATTGAAATTTCTTAAATAATTTGGATATTTTTCTACATTTTCAAATATTGATTTCAATAACAATACAGAATACAAAGTGTAGAGTGATCACTTTATATTATTTGTAGTAAATATTTACACTGTAAAAACAATAAAGGAAATAGTATTTTTCAATTCACCTCATACACATACTGTAGTGCAAGCTCTTTATTGTGAAAGCGCAAGTTACGAATGTAGATTTTTTTTTTTTGTTACATAAATGCATTCAAAAACAAAACAATGTAAAACTTCAGAGCCCTACAAGTCCACTCAATGCTACTTCTTGTTCAGCCACTCGCTAAGACAAATAAGTTTGTTTACATTTAGGGGAGATAATTCTGGCCATTTCTTATTTACAGTGTCACCTAAGAGTGAAAAGAGATGTTCGCATGACACTTTTGTAGCCAGCATTGCAAGGTACTTACATGCCAGATATGCTAAACGTTTGTGTGCCCCTTCGTGCTTTGGCCATCATTCCAGAAGACATGCTTCCATGCTGATGACGCTAGTTAAAAAAAAATGCGTTAATTAAATTTGTGACTGAACTCCTTGTGGGAGAATTTTATGTGTCCTGCTCCGTGTTTTACCCGTATTCTGCCATATATTTCATGTTATAGCAGTCTCGGAGGATGACACTTTCACTACAGATTTGACAAAATGCAAAGAAAGTACTAATGTGAGATTTCTAAAGATAGCTACAGCACTCGACCCAAGGTTTAAGAATCTGAAGTGCCTTCCAAAATCTGATTGGGATCTAGAGCATGTTTTCAGAAATTTTAAAAACAGTATTCCGATGTGGAAACTTCAAAACCTGAACCACCAAAAAAGAGAATCAACCTTCTCCTGGTGCATCTGACTCATACGATGAAAATGAATGTGCGTCGGTTTGCGCTGCTTTGGATTGTTACTGAGCAGAACACGTCACCAGCATGGAAGCGTGTATTCTGGAATGGTGGTTGAAGCATGAAGGGACATATGAATCTTTAGTGCATCTGGCATGTAAATATCTTGCAACATCAGCTACAACAGTGCCATGCGAACTCCTGCTCTCACTTTGAGGTGACGTTGTAAACAAGAAGTGGGCAGCATTATCTCCTGCAAATGTAAACAAACTTGTTTGTCTGAGTGATTGACTGAACAAAGAAGTAGGACTGAGTGGACTTGCAGGCTCTAAAGTTTTGCATTGTTTTATTTTGAATAGTTATTTTTTATACATAAATCTATATTTGTAAGTATCATGAAAGTTGAAGAGATTGCACTACAGTACTTGTATTAAGTGAATTGAAAAATACTTTTGTTTACAGTGCCAATATTTATAATAAAAAATAAAGCGAGCACTGTACATTTTGTATTCTGTATTGTAATTGAAATCAATGTATTTGAAAATGTGAAAAACATCCAAAAATATTTATATAGTGTTCTATTATTGTTTAACAGCACAATGAATTAAAATTATTTTTTTTAATGCTGAACAGCCCTACCATTTACCTCAACAGAGGGAATGCTAAGGGGTGACTTGATCACAGCCTATAAATACCTACATGGGGAACAAACATTTGATAATGGACTCTTCTTTCTAGCACACAAAGGTATAGTAATGGCGGGATGTTGAAGCGAGACAAATTCAGACTGGAAATAAGTCATGCTTTTTAAAGTGAGGGTAATTAGCCTCTGAAACAATTTATCAAGTATCGTAGTGGAATCTCGAACACTGGTGATTTTTAAATCAAGATTGGATTTTTAAAAAAGATATGCTGTAGTTCAAAAATTATTTTGGGGGAAGTTTTATGACCTGTGTCATACAGGAGATCAGCCTAGATGATCACAGTGATCCCATCTGACCTTGGAAACTGTTTGTTTTTTTTAAACCACAATAATTAAGTCAATCCAAAAACTCAGTAGACCAAGCCTAAGGTCCCCTTTATACTGCTCTCTGAAACCCACGTAGGTAGGTGTTGGGATTACCTGCATTTCTTAACAGCTGTGTACAACTCTGTAATAGTGTATTGGAGTCATTGCTACCCAGCTCTGAACAGCAGTTCTTCGAGTGCTTGCTCCTGTCTATTCCATTCTAAGTGTGTGCACACCCATGTGTACAGTCATCGGAGACTTTTGCCTTAGTGGTATCCATAGGGTTAGCTGTGGCGCCCCCTTGAGTGCCATGTTCATGCATCTGTGTATGAGGCACTGCTGACCCTACACCCTCTGTTCCTTCTTACCGCTCATGATGTTTGGTTGGAGTGCCTTGTCTTGCATGGCAAGAATGTTAGCGGTTCTTACAGTCCATTGTTCTGTCTCCTTTGTATTTAGTTGATAGGTACATAGTTAGACCATTAAGTTGAGTGGTAGAGTAGTAGTTTAGGAGTTAGATTCCCGATTGGGGACTTCACCTCGGAGTGGGGCATGCCCCATTCCGCAGGCTTTAAGCCATGCTCATCGTGCAGCCGGGTGATGCCCATTAGCAACCCCCACAAGTGGTGTTTGAGGGAGTCCCACAGAAAGGATAAGTGAAGGATCTGCAAAAACTTTTGCCCTCAAACTCAAAAAGAGCGGGATATCCACTTGAGGCTCCTCCTCAAGGAGGCTGCGCTTCGTCCTGCCTCAGAGACCGCTCAATCGGACTCCATGCCCGGCACTTTAGCATTGGCATGCAACGCGCTGCCAGCACCGGAATCTGCCCAGCACTGTTCCCCCTAGCGTAGGAGTCTGATGACCTCTTTAATGTCATACCCTCCTCCACCCCGGCCCGGCTCCCGTTGCCCGTCCACCCAGGGGTCCTGAAAATTGCTAAGTCTTTGGAGACCCCCTCTTCTGTTTCACCTTCCTCCAAGAAGGCGGAAAAGAGGTACTATGTCCCGGCAAGGGATTTGAATACCTGTATGCCCACCTTCCAGCAGGGTCCCTGGTCGTGTCTGCCATCAACGAAAGGGCTAGGCGAGCGGCACACAGAAAAATAAAGATGCCAGGACGCTGGACTTGTTTGGCAGCAAAATTTTTTCAATTGCCAGCCTGGAATTTTGGGTGTCTAACGATCAGGCCCTGCTAGGCAGGTACAATGTCAAACTGTGGGACTCCATCAGCAAGTTCAAGGAGGGCCTTCCACAATAGTTTGTCACCTTGGTAGTGGCGAGAGACGTTCTCCAGATGGTCTGGGATGCTATGGAGTTGGCGGCCAGGGTAGTTGCTTCTGTGGTGGTCATGAGCTGCAGCTCCTGGTTGCAGTCCTCCAGCCTGTCCCAGGAAATGCAGACTACCCTTCAGGACCTCCCATTTGAGGGAGCAGGGATCTTCTCGGAGCTGACAGATGCACAGCTCCACGGCTTTAAAGACTCCTGTGCTACCCTCTGTTCCTCAGGCCTGCAAACCCCTGAGTAGGTTAGAAAGCCGTTCCGTCTCCCGCCTCCTCTGTCTAGGTCCTGAGGCTTCCCCCAGTCCAGCTCCTACAGGAAGGACAGAGACAAAGGGTTTAAGTGGCAGTACCCTTCGTCTTCCCATTCCTCTGCCCAGCCTGGTTCTTCCAGAGGCCAAGGAAGCTGGAAGCAGGCATTTTGAGGATCCTGGAGACTGGTATGCTCCCTTTGACTTAAAGGACGTGTATTTTCGTATTTCCATTTTCCCAGGGCACAGGCATTCCCTCTGTTTTGTGATGGGCCTCTTCCGTTTTCAATCACGCATGGCCCTTCGGTCTCTTGTCAGCTCCAAGAGCGTTTACAAAGTGAATAGCGTCAGTGGCTCCTTACCTGAGGAGCCAAGGTGTGCAAATTTATCTGTATCTCAAAAACTTGTTAATTAATAAAGGGCTGATTCCGGGATCAGATGCAGTGTCCTCTCGACCTAGTTTGGTCCACCAATCGCGACCTGCAGCGGTTAATAAATGAGAAAAAGTCAACCTTAGTTCCAGCACACGACTTAGAGTTCATTGGAGCAGTCCTTGACTTTACGCGGGCCAGGACCTTCCTCCCTGAGACCCAGTCCCAGGCCATGGCAGACCTGATCTTGTGTGTGCAAGCCCACCTTCTTACCGGCGCTTATATGTGCCTGCGGTTGTTGAGCCACATGGCAGCCTGTACTTACGTGGTCTGCCATGCGCGGCTCCACCTCAGGCTGCTGCAGGCGTGGCTGGTGTCAGTCTGTGTCCCCAACAGACACAGCACAGACCATGTGGTGAAGGTCCCAGACCACATCCTGTTGTCACTTGCATGGTGGAAAAATTCTGCATTGGCATTGGAGGGAGTTCAGTTCGCGGCCCTCCCTCTGTTGGTTACCCTAGTCTCTGATGCTTCAGACCTGAGATGGGGAGCCTACCTGGGAAATCTCAGCATGCACGGTCATTGGTCCTGTCTTGATCATTCCCTACACATCAATGTCTGGGAGCTCAGAGCAGTCCACTTCGCCTGCCTGCCTTCCGACCTCACCTAAAGAGCTGAGTGGTCCAGGTTCTGATGGACAGTACAGCAGCTATGTTCCATATCAATAAGCAAGATGGAGCCAGGTCATCTACCCTTTGCCAAGAATCCCTTAGGCTATGGGACTTCTGTGTACAACACAACATCCATCTCATAGCTGCAGACTTCCCTGGAGCCAGGAACGCCTTGGCAGATCACCCATGGCGAGACTAGAAGGTCCTGCTGGGACGGTCTCTCCTTCCAGAAGCGGTCAGCAGCATCTTCCAGAGGTGGAGTACTCCCCAGGTAGATCTGTTTGCGTCCAGGCACAACAGGAAATACCAGGTTTTCTGCTCCTTTCGGGAGCTTGACAGGGGCTTCCTGTCGGACGCTTTCCTGTTCCTGTGATTGGGGTGCTCTAATGTATGCCTTCCCCCTAGTTCCGTTGATCCACAGAGTCCTCATGAAAATCAAGCAGGACAGGGTGAAGATAATCCTCATCACACCACCACTGGTTTGGCATGCTACTGGACTTCTTGGTGGCTGCTCTGTTATGGCTACCGCTCCAGTTGGATGTGCTGTCACAAAACCACGACAGTCTTCTGCATCCAAACCTGGCAGCGCTGCACCTTATGGCTTGGCTGCTGCATGGTTAAATGCGGAGGAGCAGAAGTGCTCGGCTGGTGTCCAGCAGGTCCTGTTGGGCAGCAGAAAGCCCTCCACCAGAGCGACCTACCTGGCCAAATGAAAGTAGTTCGCTTGTTGGACCTTAGATAAAGGCATCCGGCACAAGCGGGCCTCTCTGCAGTTGGTCTTGGACTACTTTTGCATCTCAAGCTCCAAGGCCTGTCCCTTTCAACTATCAAGGTCCACTTGGCCACTCTCTCAGCCTTCCATCCGCCACTCCAAGGTAGGTCAGTTTTCATCCAGGACATGACTACCAGGTTCGTCAAGGGCATCGAGCACCTCTACCCGCACATCAGGGACCCCGTCCCTCTGTGGGACCTGAATCTTGTGCTGTCGCGGCTCACGAGACCCACCTTCGAGCCTCTGGCTTCCTGCTGTCTCCTTTTCCTTTCCATTTCCTGGAAAGTTGCATTCTTGATTGCAATAACATCTGCCTGCCCAGTCTCTGAGATCAGGGCTCTTACCTCAGAACCACCCTATACGGTCTTTTACAAAGACAACGTCCAGCTGCAGCCGCACCCGGCTTTCCTGCCTAAGGTGGTCTGTTTCATACGTGCCAGGACATTTAGTTACCTGGTTTTTCCCAAAGCCGCATAAGTCGGAGGAGGAGCATAGGTTGCATTCCCTAGACATCAGGAGGGCGCTAGCCTTCTACATTGAAAGGACTAAGCCATTCCGCAAGTTGGTGCAATTGTTCATCATAGTGGCAGACAGGATGAAAAGTTGTCCAGTGTCCGCTCAAAGAATTTCTTTTTGGATTACTGCCTGCATTCACTGCTGCTACAATCATACAAGGATGCCATCTTCGGTGATCATGACCTCCCATTCAACCAGAGCGCAAGCCTCTTTGGCAGCTTTCTTAGCCCAAGTGCCTATCCAGGACATCTGTAAGGCGGCCACCTGGTCGTCCATACACATGTTAACATTTCATTACGCGCTTATCTAGCTGACCAGGAACAATGCTGGTTTCGGTGGAGCAATGTTGCAAGCCACAAGTCCGTGAACTCCAAGCCCACCTTGGAGGATTCTGCTTGTGTGTCCCCTAGAATGGAATTGACATGAGCAAGCACTTGAAGAAAAATGATTTCCTACTTTCCATAACTGTTGTTCTTGGAGATGTGTTGCTCATGTCCATTCCGTTACCTGCCCCTATGTCAGAGTTGCTGGCAAGAAGGAACTGAGAGGGTGTAGGGTCGTCCGTACCTAATATACTGGCGCATGAGCTCGGCACTTAAGGGGGTGGCGCAGCTGACGCTACAGATACCAGTAAGGCAGAAGTCTCTAACTGTGCACGTGGGTGTGCGCACACCAAGAATGGAATGGACATGAGCAACACATCTTGAAGAACAACAGTTATGAATGGTAGGTAACTTTTTTTGTTTTTTGAAATTATTTGAACTAATTGCACTCTACACATTCATTAGAAGTATAGAACAAAAATACAGATGAGGTAGCTTAATCTACAACTGTTTTATCTCCTTAAAATCTGTGTACATGAGCTTTGCCCAAGGGGTAGTTATTTGTCCATAATTCAATTTGAATTGCTTTAAAAAGTACTAAAGAATGTATTATGGGCTGTAGGACTAAACACTTGATGTACTCTATTGAGAATACTGCTTTATAAGTCATTCGAGTATTAGGCTCTGATCTGGCAAATGCTTAGGTTACTCATATAAGCATTTGCCAGATTGGGTCCTGAAAAGGTCTCAAAACAACCTAAGAGACTCAACATCACATGCCATGGGATTATAATAATGGTTCTAGTCACACTGCCAGAACAGCCTCTTTCCAAGGAGCTGCTGCTTGTCCTTATTGACTCCCCAGGGGAGGGTGGCACTTCTCTAGGAACATTTTTTCCTAGCATTCTTTTCTGAGCCTGGCCCTTTAAGGTTGTAGTTGCTTGGTAAAGTCATATTTGAAATGGCCATTTTGCAACTGGCAGCTGCTGGTTGCATCTGTACCTATTGTGTCCTCCCCTAAAAAGAAAAGGAGTACTTGTGGCACCTTAGAGACTAACCAATTTATTTGAGCATAAGCTTTCGTGAGCTACAGCTCAGAAGCCATTTCCAGCCCAACTTGATGATCACTTTAGATAAGCTATTACCAGCAGGACAGTGGGGTGGGAGGAGGTATTGTTTCATGATCTCTGTGTGTATATAATGTCTGCTGCAGTTTCCACGGTATGCATCCGATGAAGTGAGCTGTAGCTCACAAAAGCTCATGCTCAAATAAATTGGTTAGTGTCTAAGGTGCCACAAGTACTCCTTTTCTTTTTGCGAATATAGACTAACACGGCTGCTACTCTGAATCCTCCCCTAAAGTTTTCCCTTTCTAATTGCTGAGGAAATGAGACACTTTCACAGAGATATATGTATGTTCAATGTTTTCTTGTGCTCTTATCTGAATTAATATTATTTTTTGTCTGATCTTACATAGAAATATTCAGCTATTTCTAACTCTTGTCTGTAGGTATGCCTGAGAAATAATCCCCTTTATCATGCTGGAGCCGTGGCTTTTTCAATTAGCGCTGGAATCCCTAAAGTGGGTGTCTTAATGGAATCGGTTTGGAATATGAACGATAGCTGTAGGTTCCAGCTTCGATCACCAGAGAGCTTGAAAAACATGGAGAAAGCTAGCAAAACTACTGAGGCAAAGTAAGTGCGCTAAAAAGAATCTGTATATATTTTTGGAGTGAAAATTTACTAGTTTGGCAAAATATTAATTAAACATTAATATCGATATTAATTGAGATACCGATTAATTTAAACTGGCGATCACGAGTTTGCATCAAGCTTACATGAAGTTTCTAGCAGACTCTGATGAAATTAAACAAAATCCCCATAGATTCTGCAGCGTGCTGCTGTGAGCTCTTTCCTGATCTCACTGATGGAGATTACCTGGCAAATAACTATTCAGTAAAATGGATTATTTTAGGGGTAATGAGTGAGTGACACAAACCACTTATATAGTAGAACCTCTGCGTTATGAACACCTTGGGAATGAAGGTTGTTTGTAACTCTGAAATGTTCCTAACTCTAAATAAACTTTGATTCTTTCAAAAGTTTACAACTGAACATGGACTTAATTCAGCTTTGAAACTTTACTATGCAGAAGAAAAAGCCTGCTTTCCCTTCAATTTTTTAGTAGTTTACGTTTAACACAGTACTGTACTGTATTTGCCTGTGTGTGTGTGTGTGTCTGCTGCTGCCTGATTGTGTACTTCTGGTTCCAAATTAGGTGTGTGGTCAGTTTATAACTCTGTTTGTAACTCTCGGGTTTTACTGTACTCTTTAACATTAAATTGATGGGGTTTAGAAACAGAGCGGCATATGAAAAAGAGGACCGTCTTGTGAAGAATGTCAGGATAACTGAATCTGAAGGAGGAATTATCAGTGATGGGGATCAGGGTAGGCAGGCAAGCAAACAGAGGCATGACAGTGTCACTTGTTGAAACTACTAAACCATTAAAAAAAACTCTATTGGTCACTAAAAGAGATTTTTATAGGGCAGTTGTTGGTGATTCCAGTGTTCTCTGGTATTAGTAGGATTGCTTGATGTGAGAGGGGAAAACAGACTATTGGGATAACTGAGTTGTTAATATCAGACAGCCTGACTAAAAGTCTACAGGGTTACTGAGCACCATATTTATGCTTCAGTCTAGTTCAGCTAGTAAATTTTGTTCTGGAATTTGTGAGTGGAAGAGTGCCCTATTTACCTGTTGGGTCATTTGACTGTGCTTGTCTCTTCTCTTTACCCTACTCAACTTGAAAATCAATATGTTAATATATTTTTTAACTTCATAGTACTTATTTGAAAATTTCCAAAAATTAAGGGATGTATCATTTTTATAAGTTTTGAGCTTGCCTTAGTGCATTTACTGTAGAAGTTTGGAGTTGCTAAAATGTTTGCTTGTTTCCTTGGTTCTTAATCAGACCCTTTTCTGGAAAGTTGACATCTAATATGTATTTACCCTAATGTCCACCAACAATCAGAAATCCAGCTTTGTCTAAATAACTTCTTTCAAGTAAAAATTTAAGGCCACTTTTCTCTCTCCCTATGGTACCTACCAAATGGCCAGCTCAGCCATTACTTCCTCCTGGATAGATCAACTGATAACCTGCCAGATGTCACTGGTGCTCTGGCCACTTCTCACAGCATTGGACACTACTTTTTCCTTTGTCCTAATACTGGGTCAGATGTTTCCACTACCATTCCTCTTTCCCATATCCTCCTCCTGCTTTTGACTGTCATTCCCTCCTCAGAGTGATTGCTAGTATAGCTCAGATGTAAAGGGTGAAGGTAATCTCTAGGGAAATTCAGTAAAATAGTGGTTTTCAACCTGTGGCCTGCGGACCCCTGAGGGTTCGCAGACTGTCTAAGATTTCCAAAGGGGTTCACTTCTCCATTTGAAACTTTTTTTTTAGCGGTTTGCAAATGACAAAAGGTTGAAAATCACAGCGGTAAAATAAGCAAGAACATTCAAGGTAAAGTCCTCATAGTTTCCAGAGGGCATTAGTCCACTTTTTTTTATTTTGTAGAGAAAAAAATATTTTTGAAATATATTTACTTTCCCAAATTGGAATAATAGCTTTTAATTATTATTGGTGAGGGACTGAAATTGCACCACATCTGTTGCAATTAGAAGTACGTAGATCTTCAGTACTTATTCTATAATTTTGGATAGCAAATAGCAAGTTAACACAATTTGAAAGAAAAATGTCTTGCTGATATCCTGTTTTGAGAGGTGGTAGCTGACTTGACCGTATTGCTTTTGGTTTGTGTTACTGAATTACTGATGTATTATATGTGACCATATTTATTGCTTTAGCTTTTATTTGCTTTTGGCTGAATGTCATTTCCAGCTGGTATTATTGTTTAGCTAGAACAATAAATGATGCTCTTATGTACTGTATATTATAGCAGGAGATTTTAAATTAGGTAAACTATTGATATTTTTTAACAGAACATGGTTGCTAGCTTATAACATCTTGTTATAACTTGACAACACACAATTTGGGGGGGAAGGAAAAAACAATCCAAAAGGGGTGATTCAGTTACTTTATCAACTAAATAGTTTGTTGAATATTTTAGTTGAGAGAGCTTTGAATCGGTGATGCCAAAATATAAAGGAAAACATTTGGAAGTGGTCAGACCTTAGATAAGGAGTATGGGGTTGAGCGAAATCTGGAGGTTTTTTTTTTTTATTATTCCTTCTCAAAATGAGACTCGGATTTACTGGTAAAGTCTGCATTTTCAAATTACCTAAATGTGCAGACGTTTTAATTGCCATCAAGATGTCACCACAAGTGTTCGAAACTATGGACGTTTAAACAGGAGTGTTATGTGAAGACTGAGACTCTTTTGTCTGCTGTGTTGTTTCATAGTGGTAGTAAAACTTTACTTGAACAATTGTGTATTTTAGTAAGCTGGAAATTGCTTCAGTCTTGGTACTCATTATATTGTGAAAAGCTGTGTTAGGTACTCTCTCCAAAGTTAGGGTTGCATCCAGCTTCCATTAAAAAGTCCTGTTAGCCCACTGATAACTCTGATTTGAAAAAAATTGATTTGGCCTGAAAATTTTCACGTACTCTTAAGAGCAAACTGTTTCTGTTAGTTCAGGGGTCTCAAACTCAAATGACCACGAGGGCCACATGAGGACTAGTGCATTGGCCTAAGGGCTGCATCACTGACCACCCCCTCTGCTGCCCTACCCCCACTCCACCCCTTCCGTGAGGTCCCGGCCCTGCCCCGCCTCTTCCCACCCCTTCCCTGTCCCCATTCCCACCCCAGCTCCACCCCCTTCCTGCCTCCAGGGGGTTCAGGAGGGGCGCAGGGAGCTTCAGGGGGCTCAGGGCAGGGGGTTAGGGTGCAGGGTGGGTGTGGGGTGTTGGCATGTGGCAGGGGGTTGGCGTGCAGAGGGTTCTGCTGCTGGAGAGGTTCTGGGGGTGGGTCCAGCCCAGCGTGCACCGGGGGCAGGGCAGGCTCCCTCCCTCCCTGCCTGCCTGCCCTGCCCCGGCGCTGCTCAGGGAAGCTGCCGGGACCTCAATCTGTGTGTTGCCCTGGTGCTCCTCCAGGCACATCCCCTGAAGCTCCCACTGGCCGAGGTTCCCTGTTCCCGGCCAATGGGAGCTTCGAGGGAGGTACCTGGAGGAGCGGCCAGGGCAACACACAGACCCCTGTCTCCTCCCACTCCCCCACCCCCAGGTCCCGGCACGGGGGCAGGGCAGGCAGGGAGGGAGCCTGCCCTACCTGTGATGCGCGCCGGGCTGGAGCCGCTCGTGGGGGAGGCTGGGGTGCCGAGGGGAGCTGGCGTGCGGCCCGCATGTTTGAGACCCCTGTGTTAGTTTGACACTTTTCTTACAACTTATTTTGAGTTTTATAGGTCACTTTAATAAATAAACACCTTTCTCGTCTTCCCTCCCTATCCTACCAAGTTAGTTCACATTTGGGGATGTTTTAACATTCCAAAATGTGGGATTTCAGCTCTCCATTGAGAACAATTATACAGCCAGACCTTGAGTAAGGAACATAGCATCATCTAGACATAACTTTATCCTAGTAGCTCTATAATGGGATATGTTTAAAAACATAGAAATTTAGATTTATATTAGGATTTTTACTGTTTCATTCTAAATTAAGAAATCTGTTTAAGTGTTTGCAAAAAGAAAAGTATTTTTATCTCTTACACAAGTTACAATGTAAAATGCTTGGCTAGATTAGCTTTTTGTTCATCAAAACAAGCCCAAGAAACAGTTTGTCCAAACCTTGAAATAGACTTTTCATTCTGGTAATGTTTTTTTCATAAATATAATTAAATTCTTAAATCCCAGGCCTGAAAGCAAACAGGAACCAGTGAAAACTGAAATGGGTCCACCACCATCCCCAGCTTCTACGTGTAGTGATGCATCTTCAATTGCAAGCAGCGCATCAATGCCATACAGTAAGTTTTACTTTAATAGTGTACTGTCTATATAACTAAAAAGAAAAGGAGTACTTGTGGCACCTTAGAGACTAACCAATTGATTTGAGCATAAGCTTTCGTGAGCTACAGCTCACTTCATCGGATGCATAGCTCACAAAAGCTTATGCTCAAATAAATTTGTTAGTCTCTAAGGTGCCACAAGTACTCCTTTTCTTTTTGCGAATACAGACTAACACAGCTGCTAATCTGAAACCTGTCTATATAACTGTAATATATCACAGTTACATTAAGTCAATCGCAATGTGTTTGTTTTAATTTATCTCTAGCACTGAAGAGTGCACTTTACAAGTAATTTTAAAATCAGTAAATGGGAGATGTCTTATGAATAGTGTAGTTAACAGAAATCTTTGAAAATGTAACTTTCTGACTGGCAAAATGCATTCTGGCTCTTCTACCGAACTGCAGTTCACTTTAATTTAAAAAAAAAGTCACAGTAGTCTTTAATCCATGGATGCTGAAAGTTCAGATTTGCCAGTGTCCTCCTACTGTTATTCTACTGTTGTTATTGCCACTGTTATTCTAATAAATTCTACATTTCTCTAATGTAGAATTTATTAGAATAACAGTGGGAGTTTAGTGCTGGGTATCTTAAAGTAAATATAGTAAATTTCAGTCATGGAGCTTGTAGATTTATACAAAAGTCAATAAATATGTGATGCTCATTGGTAGAAACACTGTAGTTGGTTATAACGAAAGTCTCTGTATAACTATTTTTGTATGTTTAGAACTTCCTGGAATTAAATTTTCCATGCTTGGTTTCAATCTAGAATTGAACTGGTTTTGAAAAATTGAGCAAGATCCATTCTTCAGTTTTTGAAGCGTGCAAGGGTAGCAGAAATATACCTTATGCACTTCCAGATTATTTTAAAACATTTCTATGTATTTTGCTCAGGCAGCTTAACTAGAGCAAGCTTCCAATTGGATAGTCTTCCACTGAGGACCTTCTTCCACTCTTATTGCACATACCCAAAGTAACAGTTTTAAAAATTTAGAAGTTCAGTATTGCACATATGCTATGAAACTGTTTTCTACTTGCATCAACAGTTCTCAGAATACCAAATGTACCACATTAAAAACTCAAAAGCACTTGTCTCTACCTTACCACCTTTGTGACTTTTAATCAGTATAGCCATAATGGATTCTTAGTCTGATACTATAATTTCAACAACTTCCTCATTTTGACCCCGTCCCTCCAGTTATGCACATAAAGTGTACTGAAGAGTCACATAATTACCTAGATTAGAGAACTTTAGGTTCTGACCTACAATACTAATTTTGTTATAGCCAATATCTAAATAGAAAGCTTTCAAAATAGAAAACTTTTATAGATTAGTTTTGAATGCAGTAACTGTTTTTTGACTTAAAATAGCTGTCTGTTTAATCTTTCTTCATAGAAAAGTTTAAGCACTAAAATCTTTGTGTTTACATAGTTATGTTCCAGCTATTAAAAGACCCCATGTTTTCAGCCCTGTGCTTATACATTTGTGTGGAATTTTAAATCTGTAAGTGCAGGGCTATAAATGTGTGGAGTTTATGAACCTTTCCTGTTTCTTTATTTAAAAAAATATGAAATCATATGTTCATGTATTATTGGTTAATATGAACCCTTATAAGTAAGGAAGCAAAGGGCCTCATACTAATGTTAACTCAGCCATGTTACGCTATTAACAAGAATACAAATGTGCATCTTAACACTTGCTCTTCAGATGTTGATCTTTAAAACAAAATTATAAGACTGCCATGAATACATTGCAACCCAGGTCCAAAATGTGTTCTATGACTTTTACCACAGTAATACTGTTTTATTCATCTGTCAAATATTGCCCTGGGCTAGTTGGCAGAGTTTTGCAAGGATGTCATAATTAATGCAGCATATTTAACATGTCTGAATTAAGGATCTTATGCTAACTTCAGCTTTTTAGGTTCCTTTATCGTAATTACCGTAACATTACAAGAACATTTGGTACTTTAATACTCTGAATCTTTAACATATGGAATAAACAGACATGGCTAGGAATGAATTAACATAACTAAGGAAGTCATAGCTTTAATAGACTTTTTTTTTAGTTTCTTTTTGTTGTTATGGAACAGCTTTACTGTTTGGTACAGATTTATTGGCAAAACATTTAAGTGACATTGAGAAATTCTGTTATGCTACCCTGACTTCAGACAGTGTTAGAATCAAACTAAATTTTACTTCTGATTTAAATTTTGGTTTGAGTAATGGTACACTTCTGCAAAGTGTGTGTGTTAGGCATAAAGTAAGACCTCTGCTATATTTAGATGAAATATTTCAAGTTGCAGGTTTTTTGGTACTTATTATTTTGTTGTCGTTTAAGAACGACGACGGTCTACTCCTGCGCCGAAAGAAGAGGAGAAAGTGAATGAAGAGCAGTGGTCTCTTCGGGAAGTCGTGTTTGTAGAAGATGTTAAGAATGTTCCTGTTGGCAAGGTTTGTTTAAAATGAATTCTGACTGCTTTCCTTTTAATTGGTGTGAAACAACCTTTCCTTTCGATTGGCTGACTGTTCAGTTGGTTTTACTTTGGCTGTAAAGTGACCCAGTTCTGGGGACAGATGGGAGTATTGTTTGCTGTGCTTCTTCCCAGCACAACTTTTGTCATATTTTAACGTTTGTTCTTAACACAATCACTGATGCTCACCAACTGCAAACACACTGAGTCCAAGACACTGACTGTGAAAGAAGTAATCTTTGATTTTTCCCTGGACTTGATTCAAGCCTAGCATTGGAAGAAAGCACAAAGATTTGGCCTTGCTCAAAAGTTCTTATAAAGGAAGGAATTTAGCCCCCTGGGCTGTCTAGCAAAATCCTGGTGGGTCAAATAAACTACATTTTTGAGACAGCATCACCTGAAAATTTGCTTGAACAAATCTGTTGATAAAATGGGACCCCGGAAAACAAACAAGAACAAGATTCAGAGTAGAAATAAACTGACATGTTTACTGGAAACTGGGGAATAATCTTATTTCACTTTTTACTAAATGGCACCAGCAGGACATTTTACTTTATTCAAGAACAGCAGTTTGTCTGTTCCTATATATCTCAGGACCCCAAGCTCCTGTCTGAACCCACATGTGAAGGTGAACCTGCCTTCAGAGATCTTGCGCAGGATCAAGAGTGCCGAAGAGGGAGGTACTGTCTCTACACTGCACTGCCCTTTGTTTCCAACACTCCTTTGGTTCTGGCTTCGTGAAATTAGTTAGGAGGGATGAGGTCAGTTGGGCATTTTTCTGCTGTATTCTCTAAACTTGCGGAAAAGCCGGCACAATTTGTAGTGAACTGCAGAAACTTGCACTGCTTCCCTTTCTGAAAGGGGAAGATCCCATGATGAATTTCCACTTTCTCGTATGGATTATTGCTGCATACAGGAGGATTGAGTTATTTGTGTAAGAACACCCGAAAGCACTTTCAGATTTCTCTTGGGGACACTGTGTGTTCTAGTGGATAGGGCACTGAACTGGGAATCAGGATACTTGGATTCTGTTACTATTTCTGCCACTGATGTGGTCTGTGACTTTGCAAAAGCCATTTAATCTCTTTGCCTTTTGTCTGTCTCTTCCGTTTAGATTGTAAGTTCTTCAGGGCAGGGACGGTTTCTCGCTGTGTCTGTGTACAGTACCTGGCACAATAGTGCTAAATCTGGGGTGAGACCTCTACGTGACACTGTAATACACATAAAATAAATGAGGTTGAATTTGTTTTGTGCACACTGTTTTTGTGATGTGCAAATATAGCAGTCTTTCTGCCTGTAAATTTTTACAACTTACATATGTCCACAATTGCTAGTAAGGAGGCCCACCCATCAGGACAACTCAGTCACCTTTGCTGATTTTTTTTAAATATAGAAGGCTAGATGGCACCATAATAATGCAAACAATGTTTTTAAAAGTAAAACTAAAATGTTCAAGCTATGAAAAAGAAAGGGACAGGTCCAGCTGATCTTTACCCAACCCACCAATCCCACTGCTTTCAAGAATGCTTCCCTCCTTCTCCAGTAATCTCTGCAGACTCTCCTTTGTCTGAACAGAAATGAAGCCTACAAAACCTATTCCTCTCTTCCAAGAAATGGTATCAGGCATGAATGAACAGTTTGGAAAAAATAATTCTGTCTCCAATTCTTGTATTACCAACTAAAACAATCACACAGTTGTACTGCTGTTATTCATGTCCATCCTTTTGCCCTCGTTTTTTCTAATCATGAGATATCGAGTTGACTTATTTTAGAATGTGAACTCTTGATGGCCAGGAATGTGTTTTACGCACAATATTCATTTATGGTACTGTTTTAATAGCCATTTATATCTCTTAGATTGTAAATTCTTTAAGGTAGGGAAACTTTACTACCTATATATTTATATAGCACTGTAAAATGTACAATACAATATAAATGTCAGCCAATTTTAAGTTGAAAGCAATAGTATAAAAATAGATAGCAAAATAAAGATTTAGATAAACAGTAGCTTCCAGAACCCAGCATGCAAAAATAGACATGCACTTGTAATGTCCAGTGAAAGAGGGCAGAGAAATGCACGTTGCAACCTTACTGATTCAGATTGCTTAGCGTCTTTCTGTCCATGAAGTTGCGTAGAACAAGTTGGGGACACTGTTAATATCCACTTGAAAAATACTGTTCATTATGCTTCTGTCTTGCAAGCCTCCACAATAGCCAGGCTTGTTCATCTTGCAACAGTAGTCTTGGTAATTGTTTAACCTTTTTTAATGCTTTAGTGAATGGAAAGAGGATTTGGGTCCTCCTATTTTAGATTTATACATTGCATGTATCCCTAATTTTTAGATGCATACAGACTTCCAAATTGCAAACAGTTATCAGACATGTCAAAAAGACAAGATGACCTGCCCAGTTTTGAAATGGACTCAATCCTATTCTTTCCCAGTTGTCCCTCTGTGTGCCACCACCATCTTTGGAAAAGTAGATGTTTTGTACAACCTCCTACAGTATGAAATCAGGGCTCGGACAGATCAGGGTTTGTGAGACTTCCATAGCTTGAGGAAACTTCAATGAAAATCTTCTCCTAAGGCCTGCTACCTTAGACACCTCAGATATACTGATGTGTATTTGTTCCTTTTGTACTACACAGAAGGAATGGTCTGAGTGCAGTAACTCCTAGTTTATTGTATCCTTAAAAGACACTGGAAGACAGGAGAGCAGCAGAACTTATCAGATGGAAGCTCTTGGATGTAGGTTCAGGCTATTTCCCACACCTGTATTTTTTTTTTCCTAGTTTTGATGTTCCACTTTAATCCTAATCCTCATGGGTTTGGAACGGAATCCAAAGCATATTCCTCGAAGCCCTATGAGTCAAGGAGATCCTAATTAGAAGGTTGCCAAGGTGGTGAAAACAGATGGATACAGGAACAGGGAGTGAATATTATTCAGGACCAAAGTCTTGCACCTGCTATTTTAACTATTAGATGCTGCTGCTTGGAATGGTTGAAATCAGAAGTGTAGGGAAATTGGGTTGAAGCTGCTTCTGTCTTGTACTTTGGCAGCTGCAGTTCCATTCTGAAACTTCCTATTGGCAGTGTCCAGGGCTTCCCCAAACAGCTTCAGTCCATCAAACACATCCTGGATCAGATTGAGAGTTCAAGATAGTGTACATTTCTAAGTTCATAAGCCAAAATTTTTCTTTTGCTCTTGTGTGTAATACCCAAATTGGATTGAATGGGTAAAAAAGCTTGGCCAGAAAATTGGGATGTATCTTTTTAGGCAGTGCTTCAAATTCATTTAGTCTTTGTCTTAGTTTCTGGAATTTTTGCCTTGGGCCTCAACCCCATAGGAAAGATGCCTTAGAGGTACTCACATCTAACATAGTCTCTGAAAGGGTATGTAGCTCCTTTTCATGGCTGTACTTGTCTTAATCCATTATTCCTTTAGGCATGGCCTTTTGTACATGCTCTGAGTGTAAGGAAGTAGTCTTCTCTTTACATTAAAATAAGTATGGATTATATTGAAATAGGGCAAGCTATTAAACTGGTCCTGTTCAGTCCCATGGTGAATTGGTTTAAAAATGTAAAATTGCACTTTCACTTGGCTAGCTGTGCTGCTTTCTGGAGAGGAAATCCAGTCACCGTGGAGAGATGGAATATTTATGCAGAAAAATGTAATTTCTGAAAGGATCAGCTCTGTAATAGTCATCTTCCATGTTCTTTAATACTGGAGAGTGTCAGTCTAACATAGACTTCTACACTGAGCCCTAAGGAGAAGAACCTCAGCAGAATTGCCTCCATTTGTTGCTGAGGAACAGAACTTACCATTGAAATTTTTTTTTCCTGATCATTCAGAATATTTTTTTCTCCACTTCACTTTTTTAGTATAACTTAATGAAATGCACAAGAAAGCGTGTGTGTGTGTGTGTGTGTGTTCAATGTTAGTAAATGTATATCTTTGTGTGGTAAGTGGCAAACTTACTAAAATATTTCCTTTTCAACCAAATTTTAAAATACTGAAAAACTACGGTGGAATATAAAGAGAGAATAGTGAAAGTGAGCAGATGCCATGGAAGGTGAATATTGCTTTTGGAAACGTATTTAAACGTCAGCGTTTTTATCTGCTTGTCTTTGTTCTAAATAAGTTTTGTCTATTTAATGACAACTCTTAGAGGCTAACTCTTACTGAATGTACGACTGTGTACAACATATGCATATATTCTGTTGCTAAAATTGTAAAGTGAATATTGTATTTTAGTTTTTGATGGAATTTGCACAAATTGTGAGAAGCTGAACTAGCAGTGTGGAATGTCTAGCAAACAATTCTGTTTCTGAAAGAGATTTCGAAGTCAGGTATTTTTATTAAAAAGAATAAAATACCAGGGCTTAGTAGTGAGCTTCTTTCATTGAACTGAGACTAAAATAAACTGGGAATAAAAACGAGTCTGAGCAACTTGACTAATTTGGATTTGGATATTAGGAAATTTGGATATTAGAAATTTGGATATTAGGAAAAACTTTTTCACTAAGAGGGTGGTGAAACACTGGAATGCGTTACCTAGGGAGGTGGTAGAATCTCCTTCCTTAGAGGTTTTTAAGGTCAGGCTTGACAAAGCCCTGGCTGGGATGATTTAACTGGGAATTGGTCCTGCTTCGAGCAGGGGGTTGGACTAGATGACCTTCTGGGGTCCCTTCCAACCCTGATATTCTATGATTCTATGATTCTAATTTTACGAAAATGTTGCTGTTGTATACTGGTCAACTAATCTTTTTCTAAAGGCAAGTATATAATAGATCCAAACTCTTGGGTCTGTGTTCTCTGTATAACTGGGATCAGAGCATCCAGTTTTTACTTCCCAGTTGATTGCTTGATTCGTCAGTGGGTGGTCTATCCTGACTAGTCTGACACACATAAAAGCCAATAACTACTGTAGCATTTGTCAATGAAGGAGCTACCATAGTGGTCTTTTTTCAGGAGCTCGCTTCTAATCCCTTCTCTCCCAAATCTTCTTGAATGAAGGTTTTCCCTGGTTTTCCTAAATCAACTCTGAATGACCATTAGTTTCTTTCTAAATAAAGATTTTCAGTTTTGGTGCTTCTCCTTTAAAAAACAGTTTCCTTTTAGGGTCACTGCATTTTTCTTATTCTGTCTGTATTTCTTTTTTACTGACTATATAAAAAGCAGCTCAGTTGCTTTAAATGGTGACTGAAGTGTGATCAGAAGAAGTCTAGAGCAGATTTGTTTTAGGAAGATGTGTTGATTTGTTCGATGCTGGAGAGAATGCCAACTTTTTCCCCTGTAGCAGGTTATGTAAGTCTTGAAGATGGGAAAGAAGGAAACGTGGAAGATGGCCTCATAGCTCTCCGTGCTCGTGATAGAAGTTAAGACTGTACAGAGCCATCTGTTTTTAGAAGAGGCACAAGTGAAGACTTCCATAGCAACACTTAAACAGTCATTTGTGAGCTCCCATACGTTAAAGCAGTGGTTATGCCAAGGCTTCACTGTGGTCTCAAACACTCAGTCTACAGCACAGATCGCTGGAGAAACTGGCACTGAAGCCTCCCTTCAAGTGTAGATTATTTACTGACACTTTCTATGCCTAGTTTTCCCTGGAATGCCTGGATCAAACTGCTTGAGTCCTCCATGCAACATCATTCTTTTATTACCATTCCTGCTGGCTAAACTCTGGTCTAGAACATGTTCTCTCTTGACAGGGCCAGATTTGTGGCTTTACACCATGTTCTTACAACTTGTCAATCCTGTACGCTCTGTATTAATTGACGCAGAATAGGGCATCAAGCTCGCTCCCATCTCTGGGTGAGTGTGCCTCATGCTTTGGCACCACTGCCTGTAACACTGCCGGTTACGTTGTCGCCAGCCTTGGTGCCATCTCTCTTGATACAGGGTGTTAAAGCATCTTTTTCCATCAAAGCACTTGGTGGCCTGAAACTGGTTGGGAGAAGGGTTGCGAGTCCATAGGAGTCTCTGTTACCCTGAAGATTTAGAGGGAAGCTCTCCTACTCCTTACAACTCCATCGGAGTAGAGGAGGGTGCAGTAGTTGACTAGTGAACAAAATACTTCTTTTCTTTCCTTGCAGGCAGGGTACCTGCACCAATCTCACTTAATTGAGAGGCTAGCAAAAGCTTCAGAGTTACCATTATTCCTTGAGATGAAGGCCTTAGTAAATCTGAAGGCAGGTCTCATTACCTGGTTTTGACCAAAAGGTGAAAGTATTATTGGACCTTGATTCATCCTAGAAGCCTCAAAAGTTAAAGGAACGTTACACTTTTTCTGCTTATTTTTCTCTTGTACTTTTGAGAGACTGGTGACTGCAGCTGGAATGACCAAGGGACATGATGGCTTTGCAGTTTGGTGATTCATGAATGCAATGCTAAACTGAGGAACTTGTTTGGCAAGCATACCAGTCATGCATATATAATGAGCAACTCTTCAAGGGCAAGTATCACTTAAAATTTCAGAAGAAGTGTCTGAGGCTTTCGACTGCTTTTGTAAGGGGAAAGATGCATGTAGTGTAAATGTTCCTGGGTATGTGTGGCTGCATTCTTAGACTCGAGTTTTAATAGTAAACTATTTTTGAGATTGGATTGGGGCAGATAAGTAAGACCACTCTGTTCACCGGTTACTGTCTTGCGGCTCCTTTTCGTAGTCATTCCAAATACTGGATTAGGGATAGGCATGAAGAAATCCGTCTAAACAAATAGGTGCACAGGAACCCAGTAACTGCAGAAGAATAATGCCCCTAATAGCTAGGGGCTTCCGAGTTAAGACTTACTGACTCAGATCAAACTTCCATGCTCTGACAAAAAGGTTCAGGGTACATAAAACTACAGCTTTATCTCAAAGTTTTTAGTAACACATCAATTATATTTAATATTTTCTGCTTGTAGGTACTAAAAGTGGATGGTGCCTATGTTGCTGTGAAATTTCCAGGCACATCCAGTAATGCAAACTGTCAGAGCAGCTCTGGTTCAGATCCCGATCCTTCTTCCCTTCTCCAAGATTGTAGGCTGCTCAGAATAGATGAACTCCAGGTATGTTGGATGGAGAAATAAAAAAAAACAGGAATTTGAAATTTCCTCATGCTGTTTGCATACTGAAATCTTGCTCTTGTTTTTTAGGTAGTCAAAACTGGCGGGACTCCAAAAGTTCCAGACTGCTTCCAAAGGACTCCTAAAAAGCTGTGTATTCCTGAAAAAACAGAGATTCTAGCAGTGAATGTAGATTCAAAAGGTAAGTGTTTTCTGTAAACTACCCTGCTGCACTTCTTAGAAGTGTTTTTTCCCCTTTGTAGAAAACATTTCAACTGTCAGATTAAGGTGCATTCTTGTCTGCGTTGATTTAACAAATTATTAGAGATGCAATGGTTTGTATGTGTGTTCTGTTGTATTACAGAACGCCATCAACGAGAGATGTTTAATTTTTTTTCTTTCTTGTTCATGTACCCATGAAGGAGTGCATGCTGTCCTGAAGACTGGGAACTGGGTTCGATACTGCATATTTGACCTTGCTACAGGGAAAGCTGAGCAAGAAAATAACTTCCCCACTAGCAGCATTGCTTTCCTGGGTCAGAATGAGAGAAGTGTTGCCATTTTTACAGCTGGACAGGTTTGTTTGGGTTCTCTTGTTAATTTCCCTGTTAGAATTTAGTCATTTAAAGTGCTTTAGTGCTTTAGTTTTCCTAATCTGTAAAATGGAAATGCTGCTTACTTTTCTAAAACTCGTTTAAGGTTTGGAAGAGCTGGGATTTTTAAATGGTTTAAGGGAGCTAGGCATCCAACTCCCTTGACTTTCATTGAAAGTTAGGCACTTAAATACTTTTAAGCATGTCTGAAAATCACATATCAGAACTTTGAAATCCTTGGACGGAAGGCGCAAAGTATTTTTATTACAGAGGAAGTAGCTACTGCTTCAGTGAAGACTTCAGTGAACAGCAGATATGGCTTTGTTCAGGAGGAAAGAAGATTTTCATCTGACCCATTTCTGAACATTTGAAAATAGTAAAAACTATTTCATGCTCAGTGTGTTAAGCTTGTTAAGCATCTGTCTAATAGGATGTGAAGTGAATGTGTCTATAAGGAGCTTAATGAACATGTGATCACTGACACATGGCTGTGCAGCACATCCTCTCTTAGGAGCATTCTGAACTACTAAGTCTCCTGGAAGCACTTCCAGAAGACTGAAACTTCTTGAATGTTTCTCAGACCCACGATCTTATTAAATGGAGCCTCCTCTTTGGGTTCCTATGGCATCAAGGTTGATCAGGTTCCAATGTTGGTGTAAAGACAAATAGGGCTGGCTGTGGACTTGCATGCTTTGTTTGCAATATTTTGCAAATCAGAGTTTCTAAATCCTGTGATGTTAATCTGCTTCTTTTAAGTTTGTCATTCCCCTCCCCCTTTTAAAATAATAGAAATTACGGGTCAAAAGTATGTTAAATCAGTGTAGAATTTGCCTGGCTAAATACACAAGTCAGGTAATCCCAAATTTAAGGTTGAATAACAGACTTAACTCAGTATTGTAATGAATATGTAAGGGGGCCATCTTTAACTGCATATTGCTTATTTCTTGATGCAGATTATTATATAAAGGCTATAGAGAAAATATATCACACAGCAATATTGATATTTTTTCTATGTAGTGTAGGCAATCCATGACTTGCTTAGGTGACATAAGTGAATAATGGATCTGCAGGCATACATAGGTGTTTAGAAGAAGAAACAGAAAAAATAATATTCAGTGATTTCTGCAAGCTTTTGTATGATCCACATCTTTAGTAAAGATATGTAAGAAAATTTATTGTCAAAGGCACTGAAAATGTATAGAATTCATTTTTTCCATTCAGGTTTGTAAGTATTTTTCAATAAATTATGGTGTCAAAGATCCAGGTATTGTTAGGATTGATACATATTTCATTTTAATTGAGGTTTCATTTTTAAAGTAAGTTAACACTTACTTGTGCTAGGCCCTTCCCAGTCATTCAAGAAGGGGTGGTTCTTGTCCCAAGGAGCTCAATCTAAGAGGTTATGAATTTCAAATCAACTAGATTTCCTGTAGGCAGCATAACAGAAGTGAGTCTTTAGGAGGGATTTAAATGTAGAAATACATATTACATGATTTTGCAAAATGGTGATCTGGTGTTAATTTATTTTTATGTAGGAATCTCCTATTATTCTTAGAGATGGAAATGGAACTATCTATCCAATGGCAAAAGATTGCATGGGTGGAATAAGGGATCCCGACTGGCTTGATCTTCCACCTATTAGTAGTCTTGGAATGGGTGTTCATTCCTTAACAAATCTTCCTGCTAATTCAACCATCAAAAAGAAAGCTGCTATCATCATCATGGCTGTTGAGGTAATGTTCTGTGTTTTGCTTACTTCATTACTACGTGGTAATCTTAATAACTGCTTTTTAAAAACGGTAAATTAAAGCATCTTGATATTTAACTCTTTAAATTACCATTGCATTTCTACTCTTAGATGTCGTTTTAAATTAAGTAATCTTTTATAAACATGAAAACCAAACGCAACTATTTAGTAAACCAAAAGGTCTTTGACACAACTCCAGTATGAGATTTTTAAATTATTCTTTTATAATTGTTAGAATTATTAGGGATTATGCTTCTAAAGTTTAAAATATTGACTAGTGTGTCTTGCATAATATTGTATTATTCTATTATGAATGTATGTGTTTTCTCAAGTGATCAGAAGTTTGCCATCTTACTGTAAAGGCACTACAATTTGCCTGTAATTTGAACTAGTGCAGGAAATGTTAAAGGAGAAATTATAGGAGTGATTTCTTGTGAATCTCCACTGTTGTGACCTATAAAATCTCTGGGGAAGGACCTCTTGCTTGAATCCTCTGTAAAGTGCCATATACGCCTACAGCACCGTATAAATAATTATACAATATATTGTACACTAGTTTATGCAAAATGCCAAACATGCTGGAAGAACCTCCACTACTTCCTCTTAAATGGTTGCTGTGGTATATTAGCAGATTCCCTAAAGAATGGATTTATCATGTGTGCTGTACTGCTGCACATCATTCTAGACCAGGGGTCGGCAACCTGTGGTACACGTGCCAGAGACGGCACACAAGCCGATTTTTAATGGCACACTGCTGCCTGCCGGGGTCCTGGCCGCCGGCCCCGCTCAGCCCGTTGCCAAACCCAGGCCAGGACCCTGGCAGGCAGCAGCATGCCATTTAAAAATCCTGCCTGCCCCAGCCTGCTCTTCTCCGCTCCCCCACGGGGGCAGGGTGAAAAAGCTTGGTCCTACCAGCTGCTGCAGGGCAAGCAAGCTCCCCTCTCCCCCGCCTCTTCCCCCAGCCTGCGGGATTCCTGCCCCTCCTCCTCTCCCTCCCTGCCACTGATCAGCTGATGGCCCTTGCGAGAGGGAGCGTGCTTGCCACTCCGGGGAGGAAGCGGAGAAGAGGTGGGGATGGGACCTTGGGGAAGGGAGGTGGAATCAGGGCATATCCCCTCCAGCCCCCTGCCATGAGCCTCTCTGGGCAGGGAGCTGGGAGCAACCCCAGGACCCTAGCCCACACCCCCAGCCCCCTGCCCTGACCCCTGCTTCCCCCCACGCACGCAGGGGTCAACCTTCTGCCCTGACCCCTGCACCCCCCACAACCCCAGCCCTGACTCCAGCACCCTCCACACATGCTCCCAGCCCTCTGCCCTGACCTCCTGCACCCTCCTCACACGCTCCCAACCCCCTCCACACCCCATGCCCTGACTCTATGGTACCACCCACATTCCCACCCCCACCCTGAGCACCAAACGGGAGCTTCTGCACCACCCCACCCCCCACACACACATTCCCACCTGCTCCCCTCGCACCAAATGGGAGCTTCCCAGATAAACACTCCACACCCAAACCTCTTGCCCCAACCCAGAGTCCCCTCCCTCATTCTAGCTCCTGGCCAGACCCTACACCCCAACCCCCAGCCTGCTCCTTCACCCTCAGCTCAGTGCAGAGAGAGAGGAGGAGAATGGGCTAGAACCAGGGAGAAGGTAGGTACCCACTCTGTGGGCAGGGCCGAGATCCCAGACCAGCAGTGGGCCGAGTGGGGCCAGCAGTCGGGACCCTGGCTGGCCGGAGCTGGCGGACGGAACTCTAAACCGGCAGCGGGCTGAGCCGCTCAGCCCACTGCTGGTCTGGGGTCCTGGCCACTGGCCCCACTCAGCCTGCTGCCAGTCTGGTGTTCTGGCTGCCTGCACCTTGCCAGCCGGGGTCCTGGCCGCAGGCCCCACTCAGCCTGCTGCCAGCCTAGGTGAACGGAACCCCAGGCTGGCAGTGGCCTGAGCTGGCCGGCGGCGTAAGATCAGCATTTTAATTTAATTTTAAAGGAAGCTTCTTAAACATTTTGAAAACCTCGTTTACTTTGTATACAACAATAGTTTAGTTATATAATATATAGACTTATAGCGAGAGACCTTCTAAAAACATTAAACTGCATTACTGGCACGCAAAACGTTAAATTAAAGTAAATAAACAAAGACTCAGCACACCACTTCTGAAAGGTTGCTGACCCCTGTACTAGACCTATATTGAGTCTCGCATTGGGGTACTTGACATCTGTAGGAGGAAAAGTGGTCACCCAGACAATTTCAACCTTTCCATCCCGGTTCTACCAATCATTAAGAGAAAACCCTCTAAAAGCCAGTTTATACAGACCACTTGCTGTATTCCTTGAATCCTACCATTTTGCTCTGTTACATAGTCATGAATCATAGAAATCCTTTATCTTTTGAATTGATGTAACCAAGTATGATGCCAAGAGCCAAGCTTTTGTAGTTTTGACAGATGCTTGGTATTTGAGCATGTCCTTTTTCTTTAATTTCCTTTTATTATTTGGTTATAGTAGAAATGACAGTCAGACTCGATATGAAATGATGTTGAGATAACATTTAAAAAAAAAGTTCTTCTGGTATATTTGTATTCAACGTTTCCTGTGTTACTAGTGAACATCTTAGACTTAAGTTTTGCATGTTCATTTTTCAATGCAAAGCCAGAAGTATCTAGAATTGTTTGTCTAAATTTTTTGTTCCATTTTATTAAAGTCTTTCTTCCTTTTTCTGAGCACAGAAACAGACTTTAATGCAGCATATTCTCCGATGTGACTATGAGGCCTGCAGACAATACCTGATGAATCTTGAACAAGCTGTTGTCTTGGATCAGAATCTACAAATGCTGCAGACGTTCCTCAGCCACAGATGTGATGGAAATCGTAATATTCTACATGCTTGCGTATCTGTATGCTTCCCAACCAGTAACAAAGAAACTAAAGAGGAAGAGGGTGAGCAATGTATCATGAGTGTCTTTTTGAAACTACCTTTTTTTAATACAGTTTCAAGAATATTTGGAGGAGAGCCAAAATTTTCAAAACAAGTGCCTAAAATGTGGCACCTAAAATAAATGGCCCAACTTTTCAAAGGTGTGGTGCATATGCAGCTCCCACTTACTTCATTGGGATTTATGGGAGCTCAGCACTACTTTATGTAGGTACCTAACTATGGTTTTAGGACAAACTTAGAGTACCCAGATCTGAAAATTTTAGATTGTCCCTTTATATCACTGTTAGCTTGGGGTCACGCACACACGTACGCACACAGTTGTTTAAATTTTCTTTCCAGGATTATCAAATAACTAGTCTAATGTTTAGTGGTGTCTTTGGTATTTCTTCCATTGAGAAATCTGTATTGGAAAATATGAACAAAGGGCTTTCTGTTGATGTAAGGGACTGACCTTTTTTATAGCTTTTAAAATACTATTGCATAAAAAAAAAAACCACATGAAAAGAACATTAAGTTTGCAAAGTCAAATGCTCAAAAGATAGGAAATGCCAGAATTAAGGCTACTTTTGCCATTTTAATTCAGCCCCCTTCTGCATATGCGTTATGATAGTCTTTAATTACATGATCACATACTATTGTTTCCACAGGGCTACTTCATTCAGTGCACAAGATGGACAGTGCTCACCAAATGGGTAGCTATTCAATATTTCTTTTATCCTCATCATTCAATGTGTGGCCCCATTCCTTATTTATTGTACACCATCCAAACCCTGCACTGAATAAAGATTTAACTTCCTCATGGGCTTTACTGTGGTGCTCTCATAGTAGTATCTTGGTTCTTTACAGACATTAATGAACTTATCTTCATAAGGCCACTGTGGTGACTGGGTGGTGGTATCACTATTTCACGCATGAGGAGCTGAAGCAGAGAGATTAAATCCAGAAGTGCCAACTAATTTTGGGAGCCCAGTTTGAGAAGCTGTGGGCCTGATTTTTTTTTCAAAGTATTTAGCCATTTAAAACACTCTCTACATTCAGAGCACAAATCTCATTAATCTCAGTTGTAGAAGTGTGGATCACTCACAAGTCAAACCCCACGTGTCTCTGATTGGTTACCCAAATAGCACATAGTGGTCACCAGTGAAAATTTTGGTTAGTGACTTTGCCACAGAGTTTCTATATGGTACTGAGGGAGGCAGAAACAGAATCCAACTCTCTAGAGTGGCATACAGCTGCCTTAACTGCAAGACCATCCTTTTTCTTCCTGCAATTCCCTGTCTCATTCATTACACACCTTCCAATTTCTGTGACAGAAATGAGGCAGGGGTCCTACAGACAACCGCCTCATTCACTACGCAACACTTATTCCCAGAGCACCATCCATCATGTGCACTGATTGAGGCAGTGGTCCTGTGGGAAAAAATACTATGTGATCATGTAATTAAAGACTGTTAAAATGCATATCCACAAGAGGGCTGAAATAAGGTTGCATTGGCTAGCAACCTTAATATTCTCTCTTCCTAATTTCGAATACTTGACTGTGCAACCGTAACATTCTTTTGACAGTTTTTTTTATAATTTATATATTATATAATGTAATTTACCAGGTTTCTTTAAAACTTAAAATCCAAAAAGATAAAAATTCCATCATGTGGAGTAATATTGACTACTCCCCTCCTCATAAGTAGGGTTGGGCTCTTTAGTTCCCATGCACAGACCTCCCTACTTGAGCGAACAGTAGCAGTAGTGGTAAAAGGTTATCTTCTGTTGACCTGCCACTAGACAGGGATGGCAGAAAGGAATGTTGACTCAGGAATAATGGGTTTAATTCCAGGTTCTGAAGAGGGTGTGCTTGAGCTTCTCAATGAAACAGTTATAAAATTTTTAACATGGACTAAACTGTTCATCTTTCTGAGAAACAGCTGAACCAATTTGGCTTAAACTTTTTGAAAAAGACATAAGCCTAAAACAGTAAGCATGAAGTTTCAGTCCAAATGATTTGAATTTGGCAAAGTTATAAGCAACTGAAATAGGGTCTTATAATAGAAAATGTCAGGCAATGTTAAATATACATGCTAATACCGGTACCACTTATTATGCTATGTATGCTTTTATTATATAGACAGTACCAATACTGTAACCTTGGAACTTTGACCATATTAAAGTAGAAACCTTACGCAATTCTAGTTAAATGCTGGTACGAAAATGCTTGTGAAATTTTTTAACTTGGAATATAAATCCAGTGTGGTGGTTTTTTACAGTTTCACATTATCTGCCTGAATAAAATAAACTCAGAAAATGACCTTGTAAACTGCATTAACTACTTAACTTGAAATGTTTTGTTTTTAGCTTGTATGTTGCTGAACAGTATTTCTTATGACTTTTATTGATGCCTATTTTCTGAGATTCTGAACTAGAATATTTCATAGGGAAGTAAGTAAAGGACTATAGAAGAATATAGTCGATTATAATTTTTCATTATCCAGACAGAAGCACTAAAAGTAAATGACTTAGGGCTTGTCTCCATTGGCACTTTACAGCGCTGCAACTTTCTTGCTCGGGTGTGAAAGAACACCCCTCTCCCCTCCCCCACCCCCCCCAAGCACAGGCTGTAAAGTGCCAGTGTGGACAGTGCACCAGCGCTGGGAGCAGGTATTGTGGAGGTGTTTTTTTTCTTATAGCGCAGGTAGAACTCTCTCCATTACGTGGCTGTTTAGTTGCAGCACCAGCGCTGGAAGACATGCCCTTAGTAATTTCTGGATTTTTAGTTAGCGCAGTGCTGTAGTGTTTAGGTGGCTTTCTGTTTCACAGGAATGTTGTAACCCAGACAAAACGGTTCTCTTTGAGAGAAACTGTTTATACTAAATTGTACAATTCTTTTTTCAGTGTAGCAGCTGTGTTAGTGTCTGTATCCGCAAAAAGAAAAGGAGTACCTGTAGCACCTTAGACTAACATATTTATTTGAGCATAAGCTTTCGTGAGCTACTGCTCACTTCATCAGATGCAAATTTTACAACTTTTTTGTAAAACTTTTTTTCTAATACACAAACCAATGAAAATGTCTTGCTGATCCTATTTGCTGTATCATAGATTTTTGTCATGATTGCCTGCACGATATAGTTTTGTCGTCAGTATCTGGATGAACTTTATTGGGTTGACACCTCAGAGAAATTTCAGAGGGGAGCTCTGTGCAATTGTTTCTTTTGCAGTGACTTTTCAAATGCTGGTTCCCTTTGGCACTCAGGACCTTTGTGTGTTTGTACAGCCATTAGAAGAGATTTAAGACTCTTTGGGTTGTTGTATATAGAGATACTAATAGTTCTACACCTTGTTCATTGAATCCAGAGTCTTATTCCAATAATTATTACACACATGTATAAGGCACACAGCAGTAATATCTGAATACTACTTGCAAAATGAAAAACATAGGATCCATGTTTTTGCAGATCATAAAGCATATTCTGTGCAATCATTTCCCATCAACATACTTTCCTCCTAGAGCCAGGGAATTTGCAACTGGAAGACTAATTTGAATTTAAAACAAACAAAAATTAAAGAGTTTGCAGGAAAGTCTTTATGATGTAATAAAGTTCCTTGTTTTAACTCCTTTCTTTATAATGATACTTTATTTAAAATTTGGCACCAAATGTTTTTCTTAATGTTTCAGAAGCAGAGCGCTCTGAAAGGAATACATTTGCTGAAAGGCTTTCTGCGGTTGAGGCTATTGCAAATGCGATCTCAGTAGTATCAAGCAATGGTCCAGGAAATCGGGCAGGATCATCAAGCAGCAGAAGGTATAAACTGGTTTTAACAAGCTTGTTTTGTACGTTGAGTACCCCTTGTATATTAATGAAACTATAAAAGGTGATATTAGGAATAGCAATTTCAATATTCTCATCTACTTTGCCATCACAGATATTGCACTCTAATGTACGCAGACCACACAAACTGCAATCATAAGCCTATCCTCGAAGGCGGGGGAAGGGGGTTTTGGTTTTTTTTGCCTTTTAGCTGTGGTCAAGCATGAGGTGCTGTTGTCAGATTAAGGAGAAGAAAATGGGGATGTAGTGATTAAAGTGCAGGAGTGAGGGCCAGACAGGCTTGGTTCTGTTTCTAGCTCTAGCATAGACTTGTGGGCGTGTCTCAACTACTCTGGCCTTCAGCTTCTTCAACTGTGTATTAGTACTTATCTACAACCTGGAGATTTTGAGGCTTTAATTAATTGCTGTTTATAATGTGCTTTGAGAGTCCAGGAATAAAAGTGTTATAGAAGTGTTTGAAAATTGCTACTTATATTTACATCTTAAAACTTCTAGGATAGGCTTATGATTTCAGTGTGTGTGGTCTGTATATATTAGAGTGTAATTTCTGTGATGGCAAAATAAATGAGTAATATTGTAATTGATACTCCTAATATCTTTTATAGTGATCCATTCTGCAAGCTTCTTGGATTCTTGCAACTCTTATTCCCCTTTCTCCCCCAACTAATCATTGCTGTTGAGGGATTGGTGGGGGTGAGAGGGTATGGTACCTATGTTGCTCTAAGTCATTGATAAACTCACAAGGTGTCCCTATTTATTTGCTGTCTTCAGGACCTCTAATTTCATTAAGTGTTTCCCCCCACAAGTTTGGTTTGCCTTTAACTACAAAAGTTTTTCTTTGATTTATAATTAGGTAATATACTTAATGTGGAAGTGAATTTGTTCTGTTTGGTTTGTATTCAGTTTGAGATTAAGGGAGATGATGAGAAGATCCTTGCGAGCAGCTGGATTGGGTAGACATGAAGCTGGAGCTTCATCTAGTGATCACCAGGACCCAGTTTCTCCACCAATAGCTCCTCCCAGCTGGGTTCCTGATCCTCCTGCAATGGATCCTGGTAAGATTGCTAACGTATCAATTGAGTGTAAAACTAAACATGGTTTTAAAAAAAACAATAAGAAACTAATGACTTTAAAGGTGAATCTAAAATTTAGTGTATGAGACTGAAATGTATAGATTTTAAAAAATGTCCTGAAGAGTAAGTAATGTTAGTAATGGACTAGTCAGATGTACTTTTTGTATGGAAGCAGTGATTTAGAATTTAAAAGCACTTATTCAAACTGGTACAATAAACAAAATTTGTTTAAAATGCTGTTGCCAAACTTTTTTAACAACCAGACTTTGCTATAATGTTGGCTACATTGATGTCAGCCTAATGACATGACTTTTTGCTAAAAGCAAATTGTCAGTTAAATATAAAGAACAGATGTATAGTGTAGCTAGATACTGCAGAAAAAGCTTGTTGTTAGGGATGTTTTTTATATATTGATGTACATCCTGCTATTCTGTTTACTGAAAGATGGTGACATTGATTTTATCCTGGCCCCCGCTGTGGGATCTCTTACCACAGCAGCGACTGGCACTGGCCCAGGACCTAGCACCTCCACCATACCAGGTGAGAACCTGCTCTTTATCTGGATATGCTTTAGAAGGGGGGAAGGGGGAATCACAAAAGCTACCTTTTGATAGGTTTTGTGTATCCCAACTGCTCCTTCTTTGTAAATACAGATAGTTTTGGCTTGAAGCAGCATTTTACCACTATTCTTAAACTTATTTTTATGTAAAACACAGCTCAATAGAACATCACATAAACTTTTATTTACCTGTAAATTTTGTGCATGTGAAAACTGTCAATAGTAATATGAAATTGTGCTATCTGTTTCAGCTCATAACATTTCACATTCGCAAATCTTACATCCTTTATATACAGTGAAATGCATGTGTTGCTGAAACTGCCAAGACTGTCATAGTCAAGGTGATGATTGATAACCTTAATACAACTATGTCTTTTTGATGAAATTATTTTTATTAAATGACCCCCTGTAAGAGGGACCCACTTTAGGGATTGTTTCCACAGAAGTATTTTTTCTAATTACAGGTCCTTCTACCGAACCGTCTGTAGTAGAATCAAAGGATCGGAAGGCAAATGCTCATTTTATACTGAAATTGTTATGTGATAGTGTCGTTTTACAACCTTATCTTCGAGAACTACTATCAGCCAAGTAAGGGTTTTCAAATGAAAAGTGCTGCAATTGTTTAAAACAAATGTCCCCTGAAGATGGTACATGAGCTGAAACTTACTCATGAACATCTTGGT